>NC_137153.1:0-1200000 GCF_951394435.1 Stenella coeruleoalba
ACACTAACCCGCGCCCTCACACGCACGCTCCCCCTAAAGTGTTGCCGTACCCTCACCTGGACCCTAAACCGTCCCCGTCCCCTAACCCTAACCCTAACCCGAACCCTAACCCTAACCCTTTCCCGAAGCCTGACCCTCACCCGTCCCCTAATCCTAACCCGTACGCTAACACTAACACGCGCCCTCACACGCACGCTCCCCCTAAAGCGTTGCCGTACCCTCACCTGGACCCTAAACCGTCCCCGTCCCCTAACCCTAACCCTAGCCCGAACCCTAACCCTAACCCTTCCCCGAAGCCTGACCCTCACCCGTCCCCTAATCCTAACCCGTAAACTAACACTAACCCGCGCTCTCACACGCACGCTCCCCCTAAAACGTTGCCGTACCCTCACCTGGACCCTAAACCGTCCCCATCCCCTAACCCTAACCCTAGCCCGAACCCTAACCCTAACCCTTCCCCGAAGCCTGACCCTCACCCGTCCCCTAATCCTAACCCGTACGCTAACACTAACCCGCGCCCTCACACGCACGCTCCCCCTAAAGCGTTGCCGTACCCTCACCTGGACCCTAAACCGTCCCCGTCCCCTAACCCTAACCCTAGCCCGAACCCTAACCCTAACCCTTCCCCGAAGCCTGACCCTCACCCGTCCCCTAATCCTAACCCGTACGCTATCACTAACCCGCGCCCTCACACGCACGCTCCCCCTAAAACGTTGCCGTACCCTCACCTGGACCCGAAACCGTCCCCATCCCCTAACCCTAACCCTAGCCCGAACCCTAACCCTAACCCTTCCCCGAAGCCTGACCCTCACCCGTCCCCTAATCCTAACCGTACGCTAACACTAACCCGCGCCCTCACACGCACGCGCCCCCTAAAGCGTTGCCGACCCTCACCTGGACCCTAAACCGTCCCCCGTCCCCTAACCCTAACCCTAGCCCGAACCCTAACCCTAACCCTTCCCCGAAGCCTGACCCTCACCCGTCCCCTAATCCTAACCCGTACGCTAACACTAATCCGCGCCCTCACACGCACGCTCCCCCTAAAGCGTTGCCGTACCCTCACCTGGACCCTAAACCGTCCCCGTCCCCTAACCCTAACCCTAGCCCGAACCCTAACCCTAACCCTTCCCCGAAGCCTGACCCTCACCCGTCCCCTAATCCTAAGCCGTACGCTAACACTAACCCGCGCCCTCACACGCACGCTCCCCCTAAAGCGTTGCCGTACCCTCACCTGGACCCTAAACCGTCCCCGTCCCCTAACCCTAACCCTAGCCCGAACCCTAATCCTAACCCTTCCCTGAAGCCTGACACTCACCCGTCCCCTAATCCTAAGCCGTACGCTAACACTAACCCGCGCCCTCACACGCACGCTCCCCCTGAAGCTTTGCCGTACCCTCACCTGGACTCTAAACCGTCCCCGTCCCCTAACCCTAACCCTAGCCCGAAGCCTAACCCTAACCCTTCCCCGAAGCCTGACCCTCACCCGTCCCCAATCCTAACACGTACGCTAACACTAACCCGCGCCCTCACACGCACGCTCCCCCTAAAGCGTTGCTGTACCCTCACCTGGACCCTAAACCATCCCCGTCCCCTAACCCTAACCCTAGCCCGAACCCTAACCCTAACCCTTCCCCGAAGCCTGACCCTCACCCGTCCCCTAATCCTAACCCGTACGCTAACACTAACCAGCGCCCTCACACGCACGCTCCCCCTAAAGCGTTGCCGTACCCTCACCTGGACCCTAAACCGTCCCCGGCCCTTAACCCTAACCCTAGCCACAACCCTAACCCTAACCCTTCCCCGAAGCCTGACCCTCACCCGTCCCCTAATCCTAACACGTACGCTAACACTAACCCTCGCCCTCACACGCACGCTCCCCCTAAAGCGTTGCTGTACTCTCACCTGCACCCTAAACCGTCCCCATCCCCGAACCCTAACCCTAGCCCGAACCCTAACCCTAACCCTTCCCCGAAGCCTGACCCTCAACCGTCCCCTAATCCTAACCAGTACGCTAACACTACCCCGCGCCCTCACATGCTCGCTCCCCCTAAAGCGTTGCCGTACCCTCACCTGGACCCTAAACCGTCCCCGTCACCTAACCCTAACCCTAGCCCGAACCCTAACCCTAACCCTTCCCCGAAATGACCCTCACCCATCCCCTAATCCTAAGCCATACGCTAACACTAACCCGCGCCCTCACACACACGCTCCCCCTAAAGCGTTGCCGTTCCCTCACCTGGACCCTAAACCGTCCCCGTTCCCTAACCCTAACCCTAGACCGAACCCTAACCCTAACCCTTCCCCGAAGCCTGACCCTCACCCGTCCCCTAATCCTAACCCGTACGCTAACACTAACCAGCGCCCTCACACGCACGCTCCCCCTAAAGCGTTGCCGTACCCTCACCTGGACCCTAAACCGTCCCCGGCCCTTAACCCTAACCCTAGCCACAACCCTAACCCTAACCCTTCCCCGAAGCCTGACCCTCACCCGTCCCCTAATCCTAACACGTACGCTAACACTAACCCTCGCCCTCACACGCACGCTCCCCCTAAAGCGTTGCTGTACTCTTACCTGCACCCTAAACCGTCCCCATCCCCGAACCCTAACCCTAGCCCGAACCCTAACCCTAACCCTTCCCCGAAGCCTGACCCTCAACCGTCCCCTAATCCTAACCAGTACGCTAACACTACCCCGCGCCCTCACATGCTCGCTCCCCCTAAAGCGTTGCCGTACCCTCACCTGGACCCTAAACCGTCCCCGTCACCTAACCCTAACCCTAGCCCGAACCCTAACCCTAACCCTTCCCCGAAATGAACCTCACCCATCCCCTAATCCTAAGCCATACGCTAACACTAACCCGCGCCCTCACACACACGCTCCCCCTAAAGCGTTGCCGTACCCTCACCTGGACCCTAAACCGTCCCCGTCCCCTAACCCTAACCCTAGCCCGAACCCTAACCCTAACCCTTCCCCGAAGCCTGACCCTCACCCGTCCCCTAATCCTAACCAGTACGCTAACACTACCCCGCGCCCTCACATGCTCGCTCCCCCTAAAGCGTTGCCGTACCCTCACCTGGACCCTAAACCGTCCCCGTCCCCTAACCCTAACCCTAGCCCGAACCCTAACCCTAACCCTTCCCCGAAGCCTGACCCTCACCCGTCACCTAATCCTAACCCGTACGCTAACACTAACCCGCGCCCTCACACGCACGCTCCCCCTAAAGCGTTGCCGTACCCTCACCTGGACCCTAAACCGTCCCCGTTCCCTAACCCTAACCCTAGCCCGAACCCTAACCCTAACCCTTCCCCGAAGCCTGACCCTCACCCGTCCCCTAATACTAACCCGTACGCTAACACTAACCCGCGCCCTCACACGCACGCTCCCCCTAAAGCGTTGCCGTACCCTCACCTGGACCCTAAACCGTCCCCGTCCCCTAACCCTAACCCTAGCCCGAACCCTAACCCTAATCCTTCCCCGAAGCCTGACCCTCACCCGTCCCCTAATCCTAACCCGTACGCTAACACTAACCAGCGCCCTCACACGCACGTTCCCCCTAAAGCGTTGCCGTACCCTCACCTGGACCCTAAACCGTCCCCGTCCCCTAACCCTAACCCTAGCCCGAACCCTAACCCTAACTCTTCCCCGAAGCCTGACCCTCACCCGTCCCCTAATCCTAACCCGTACGCTAACACTAACCCGCGCCCTCACACGCACGCTCCCCCTAAAGCGTTGCCGTACCCTCACCTGGACCCTAAATCGTCCCCGTCCCCTAACCCTAACCCTAGCCCGAACCCTAAGCCTAACCCTTCCCCGAAGCCTGACCCTCACCCGTCCCCTAATCCTAATCCGTACGCTAACACTAACCCGCGCCCTCACACGCACGCTCCCCCTAAAGCGTTGCCGTACCCTCACCTGGACCCTAAACCGTCCCCGTCCCCTAAGCCTAACCCTAGCCCGAACCCTAACCCTAACCCTTCCCCGAAGCCTGACCCTCACCCGTCCCCTAATCCTAACCCGTACGCTAACACTAACCCGCGCCCTCACACGCACGCTCCCCCTGAAGCGTTGCCGTACCCTCACCTGGACCCTAAACCGTCCCCGTCCCCTAACCCTAACCCTAGCCCGAACCCTAACCCTAACCCTTCCCCGAAGCCTGACCCTCACCCGTCCCCTAATCCTAAGCCGTACGCTAACACTAACCCGCGCCCTCACACGCACGCTCCCCCTAAAGCGTTGCCGTACCCTCACCTGGACCCTAAACCGTCCCCGTCCCCTAACCCTAGCCCGAACCCTAACCCTAAACCTTCCCCGAAGCCTGACCCTCACCCGTCCCCTAATCCTAACCCGTACGCTAACACTAACCCGCGCCCTCACACGCACGCTCCTCCTAAAGCGTTGCCGTACCCTCACCTGGACCCGAAACCGTCCCCGTCCCTTAACCCTTACCCTAGCCCGAACCCTAACCCTAACCCTTCCCCGAAGCCTGACCCTCACCCGTCCCCTAATCCTAACCCGTACGCTAACACTAACCCGCGCCCTCACACGCACGCTCCCCCTAAAGCGTTGCCGTACCCTCACCTGGACCCTAAACCGTCCCCGTCCCCTAACCCTAACCCTAGCCCGAACCCTAACCCTAACCCTTCCCCGAAGCCTGACCCTCACCCGTCCCCTAATCCTAACCCGTACGCTAACACTAACCCGCGCCCTCACACGCACGCTCCCCCTAAAGCGTTGCCGTACCCTCACCTGGACCCTAAACCGTCCCCGTCCCCTAACCCTAACCCTAGCCCGAACCCTAACCCTAACCCTTCCCCGAAGCCTGACCCTCACCCGTCCCCTAATCCTAACCCGTACGCTAACACTAACCCGCGCCCTCACACGCACGCTCCCCCTAAAGCGTTGCCGTACCCTCACCTGGACCCTGAACCGTCCCCGTCCCCTAACCCTAACCCTAGCCCGAACCCTAACCCTAACCCTTCCCCAAAGCCTGACCCTCACCCGTCCCCTAATCCTAACCCGTACGCTAACACTAACCCGCGGCCTCACACGCACGCTCCCCCTAAAGCGTTGCCGTACCCTCACCTGGACCCTAAACCGTCCCCGTCCCCTAACCCTAACCCTAGCCCGAACCCTAACCCTAACCCTTCCCCGAAGCCTGACCCTCACCCGTCCCCTAATCCTAACCCGTACGCTAACACTAACCCGCGCCCTCACACGCACGCTCCCCCTAAAGCGTTGCCGTACCCTCACCTGGACCCTAAACCGTCCCCGTCCCCTAACCCTAACCCTAGCCCGAACCCTAACCCTAACCCTTCCCCGAAGCCTGACCCTCACCCGTCCCCTAATCCTAACCCGTACGCTAACACTAACCCGCGCCCTCACACGCACGCTCCCCCTAAAGCGTTGACGTACCCTCACCTGGACCCTAAACTGTCCCCATCCCCTAACCCTAACCCTAGCCCGAACCCTAACCCTAACCCTTCCCCGAAGCCTGACCCTCACCCGTCCCCTAATCCTAACCCGTACGGTAACACTAACCCGCGCCCTCACACGCACGCTCCCCCTAAAGCGTTGCGGTACCCTCACCTGGACCCGAAACCGTGCCCGTCCCTTAACCCTAACCCTAGCCCGAACCCTAACCCTAACCCTTCCCCGAAGCCTGACCCTCACCCGTCCCCTAATCCTAACCCGTACGCTAACACTAACCCGCGCCCTCACACGCACGCTCCCCCTAAAGCGTTGCCGTACCCTCACCTGGACCCTAAACCGTCCCCGTCCCCTAACCCTAACCCTAGCCCGAACCCTAACCCTAGACCTTCCCCGAAGCCTGACCCTCACCCGTCACCTAATCCTAACCCGTACGCTAACACTAACCCGCGCCCTCACACGCACGCTCCCCCTAAAGCGTTGTCGTACCCTCACCTGGACCCTAAACCGTCCCCGTCCCCTAACCCTAACCCTAGCCCGAACCCTAACCCTAACCCTTCCCCGAAGCCTGACCCTCACCCGTCCCCTAATCCTAACCCGTACGCTAACACTAACCCGCGCCCTCACACGCACGCTCCCCCTAAAGCGTTGCCGTACCCTCACCTGGACCCTAAACCTTCCCCATCCCCTAACCCTAACCCTAGCCCGAACTCTAACCCTAACCGTTACCCGAAGCCTGACCCTCACCCGTCCCCTAATCCTAACCCGTACGCTAACACTAACCCGCGCCCTCACACGCACGCTCCCCCTAAAGTGTTGCCGTACCCTCACCTGGACCCTAAACCGTCCCCGTCCCCTAACCCTAACCCTAACCCGAACCCTAACCCTAACCCTTTCCCGAAGCCTGACCCTCACCCGTCCCCTAATCCTAACCCGTACGCTAACACTAACACGCGCCCTCACACGCACGCTCCCCCTAAAGCGTTGCCGTACCCTCACCTGGACCCTAAACCGTCCCCGTCCCCTAACCCTAACCCTAGCCCGAACCCTAACCCTAACCCTTCCCCGAAGCCTGACCCTCACCCGTCCCCTAATCCTAACCCGTAAACTAACACTAACCCGCGCTCTCACACGCACGCTCCCCCTAAAACGTTGCCGTACCCTCACCTGGACCCTAAACCGTCCCCATCCCCTAACCCTAACCCTAGCCCGAACCCTAACCCTAACCCTTCCCCGAAGCCTGACCCTCACCCGTCCCCTAATCCTAACCCGTACGCTAACACTAACCCGCGCCCTCACACGCACGCTCCCCCTAAAGCGTTGCCGTACCCTCACCTGGACCCTAAACCGTCCCCGTCCCCTAACCCTAACCCTAGCCCGAACCCTAACCCTAACCCTTCCCCGAAGCCTGACCCTCACCCGTCCCCTAATCCTAACCCGTACGCTATCACTAACCCGCGCCCTCACACGCACGCTCCCCCTAAAACGTTGCCGTACCCTCACCTGGACCCGAAACCGTCCCCATCCCCTAACCCTAACCCTAGCCCGAACCCTAACCCTAACCCTTCCCCGAAGCCTGACCCTCACCCGTCCCCTAATCCTAACCGTACGCTAACACTAACCCGCGCCCTCACACGCACGCGCCCCCTAAAGCGTTGCCGACCCTCACCTGGACCCTAAACCGTCCCCGTCCCCTAACCCTAACCCTAGCCCGAACCCTAACCCTAACCCTTCCCCGAAGCCTGACCCTCACCCGTCCCCTAATCCTAACCCGTACGCTAACACTAATCCGCGCCCTCACACGCACGCTCCCCCTAAAGCGTTGCCGTACCCTCACCTGGACCCTAAACCGTCCCCGTCCCCTAACCCTAACCCTAGCCCGAACCCTAACCCTAACCCTTCCCCGAAGCCTGACCCTCACCCGTCCCCTAATCCTAAGCCGTACGCTAACACTAACCCGCGCCCTCACACGCACGCTCCCCCTAAAGCGTTGCCGTACCCTCACCTGGACCCTAAACCGTCCCCGTCCCCTAACCCTAACCCTAGCCCGAACCCTAATCCTAACCCTTCCCTGAAGCCTGACACTCACCCGTCCCCTAATCCTAAGCCGTACGCTAACACTAACCCGCGCCCTCACACGCACGCTCCCCCTGAAGCTTTGCCGTACCCTCACCTGGACTCTAAACCGTCCCCGTCCCCTAACCCTAACCCTAGCCCGAAGCCTAACCCTAACCCTTCCCCGAAGCCTGACCCTCACCCGTCCCCAATCCTAACACGTACGCTAACACTAACCCGCGCCCTCACACGCACGCTCCCCCTAAAGCGTTGCTGTACCCTCACCTGGACCCTAAACCATCCCCGTCCCCTAACCCTAACCCTAGCCCGAACCCTAACCCTAACCCTTCCCCGAAGCCTGACCCTCACCCGTCCCCTAATCCTAACCCGTACGCTAACACTAACCAGCGCCCTCACACGCACGCTCCCCCTAAAGCGTTGCCGTACCCTCACCTGGACCCTAAACCGTCCCCGGCCCTTAACCCTAACCCTAGCCACAACCCTAACCCTAACCCTTCCCCGAAGCCTGACCCTCACCCGTCCCCTAATCCTAACACGTACGCTAACACTAACCCTCGCCCTCACACGCACGCTCCCCCTAAAGCGTTGCTGTACTCTCACCTGCACCCTAAACCGTCCCCATCCCCGAACCCTAACCCTAGCCCGAACCCTAACCCTAACCCTTCCCCGAAGCCTGACCCTCAACCGTCCCCTAATCCTAACCAGTACGCTAACACTACCCCGCGCCCTCACATGCTCGCTCCCCCTAAAGCGTTGCCGTACCCTCACCTGGACCCTAAACCGTCCCCGTCACCTAACCCTAACCCTAGCCCGAACCCTAACCCTAACCCTTCCCCGAAATGACCCTCACCCATCCCCTAATCCTAAGCCATACGCTAACACTAACCCGCGCCCTCACACACACGCTCCCCCTAAAGCGTTGCCGTTCCCTCACCTGGACCCTAAACCGTCCCCGTTCCCTAACCCTAACCCTAGACCGAACCCTAACCCTAACCCTTCCCCGAAGCCTGACCCTCACCCGTCCCCTAATCCTAACCCGTACGCTAACACTAACCAGCGCCCTCACACGCACGCTCCCCCTAAAGCGTTGCCGTACCCTCACCTGGACCCTAAACCGTCCCCGGCCCTTAACCCTAACCCTAGCCACAACCCTAACCCTAACCCTTCCCCGAAGCCTGACCCTCACCCGTCCCCTAATCCTAACACGTACGCTAACACTAACCCTCGCCCTCACACGCACGCTCCCCCTAAAGCGTTGCTGTACTCTTACCTGCACCCTAAACCGTCCCCATCCCCGAACCCTAACCCTAGCCCGAACCCTAACCCTAACCCTTCCCCGAAGCCTGACCCTCAACCGTCCCCTAATCCTAACCAGTACGCTAACACTACCCCGCGCCCTCACATGCTCGCTCCCCCTAAAGCGTTGCCGTACCCTCACCTGGACCCTAAACCGTCCCCGTCACCTAACCCTAACCCTAGCCCGAACCCTAACCCTAACCCTTCCCCGAAATGAACCTCACCCATCCCCTAATCCTAAGCCATACGCTAACACTAACCCGCGCCCTCACACACACGCTCCCCCTAAAGCGTTGCCGTACCCTCACCTGGACCCTAAACCGTCCCCGTCCCCTAACCCTAACCCTAGCCCGAACCCTAACCCTAACCCTTCCCCGAAGCCTGACCCTCACCCGTCCCCTAATCCTAACCCGTACGCTAACACTAACGCGCGCCCTCACACGCACGCTCCCCCTAAAGCGTTGCCGTACCCTCAACTGGACCCTAAACCGTCCCCGTCCCCTAACCCTAACCCTAGCCCGAACCCTAACCCTAACCCTTCCCCGAAGCCTGACCCTCACCCGTCCCCTAATCCTAACCCGTACGCTAACACTAACCCGCGCCCTCACACGCACGCTCCCCCTAAAGCGTTGCCGTACCCTCACCTGGACCCTAAACCGTCCCCGTCCCCTAACCCTAACCCTAGCCCGAACCCTAACCCTAACCCTTCCCCGAAGCCTGACCCTCACCCGTCCCCTAATCCTAACCCGTACGCTAACACTAACCCGCGCCCTCACACGCACGCTCCCCCTAAAGCGTTGCCGTACCCTCACCTGGACCCGAAACCGTCCCCGTCCCCTAACCCTAACCCTAGCCCGAACCCTAACCCTAACCCTTCCCCGAAGCCTGACCCTCACCCGTCCCCTAATCCTAACCCGTACGCTAACACTAACCCGCGCCCTCACACGCACGCTCCCCCTAAAGCGTTGCCGTACCCTCACCTGGACCCTGAACCGTCCCCGTCCCCTAACCCTAACCCTAGCCCGAACCCTAACCCTAACCCTTCCCCAAAGCCTGACCCTCACCCGTCCCCTAATCCTAACCCGTACGCTAACACTAACCCGCGGCCTCACACGCACGCTCCCCCTAAAGCGTTGCCGTACCCTCACCTGGACCCTAAACCGTCCCCGTCCCCTAACCCTAACCCTAGCCCGAACCCTAACCCTAACCCTTCCCCGAAGCCTGACCCTCACCCGTCCCCTAATCCTAAACCGTACGCTCACACTAACCCGCGCCCTCACACGCACGCTCCCCCTAAAGCGTTGCCGTACCCTCACCTGGACCCGAAACCGTCCCCGTCCCTTAACCCTTACCCTAGCCCGAACCCTAACCCTAACCCTTCCCCGAAGCCTGACCCTCACCCGTCCCCTAATCCTAACCCGTACGCTAACACTAACCCGCGCCCTCACACGCACGCTCCCCCTAAAGCGTTGCCGTACCCTCACCTGGACCCTAAACCGTCCCCGTCCCCTAACCCTAACCCTAGCCCGAACCCTAACCCTAACCCTTCCCCGAAGCCTGACCCTCACCCGTCCCCTAATCCTAACCCGTACGCTAACACTAACCCGCGCCCTCACACGCACGCTCCCCCTAAAGCGTTGTCGTACCCTCACCTGGTCCCTAAACCGTCCCCGTCCCCTAACCCTAACCCTAGCCCGAACCCTAACCCTAACCCTTCCCCGAAGCCTGACCCTCACCCGTCCCCTAATCCTAACCCGTACGCTAACACTAACCCGCGCCCTCACACGCACGCTCCCCCTAAAGCGTTGCCGTACCCTCACCTGGACCCTAAACCGTCCCCGTCCCCTAACCCTAACCCTAGCCCGAACCCTAACCCTAGCCCTTCCCCGAAGCCTGACCCTCACCCGTCCCCTAATCCTAACCCGTACGCTAACACTAACCAGCGCCCTCACACGCACACTCCCCCTAAAGCGTTGTCGTACCCTCACCTGGACCCAAAACCGTCCCCGTCCCCTAACCCTAACCCTAGCCCGAACCCTAACCCTAACCCTTCCCCGAAGCCTGACCCTCACCCGTCCCCTAATCCTAACCCGTACGCTAACACTAACCCGCGGCCTCACACGCACGCTCCCCCTAAAGCGTTGCCGTACCCTCACCTGGACCCTGAACCGTCCCCGTCCCCTAACCCTAACCCTAGCCCGAACCCTAACCCTAACCCTTCCCCGAAGCCTGACCCTCACCCGTCCCCTAATCCTAACCCGTACGCTAACACTAACCCGCGCCCTCACACGTACGCTCCCCCTAAAGCGTTGCCGTACCCTCACCTGGACCCTAAACCGTCCCCGTCCCCTAACCCTAACCCTAGCCCGAACCCTAACCCTAACCCTTCCCCGAAGCCTGACCCTCACCCGTCCCCTAATCCTAACCAGTACACTAACACTAACCCGCGTCCTCACACGCATGCTCCCCCTAAAGCGTTGCCGTACCCTCACCTGGACCCTAAACCTTACCCATCCCCTAACCCTAACCCTAGCCCGAACCCTAACCCTAACCCTTCCCCGAAGCCTGACCCTCACCCGTCCCCTAATCCTAACCGTACGCTAACACTAACCCGCGCCCTCACACGCACGCTCCCCCTAAAGCGTTGCCGTACCCTCACCTGGACCCTAAATCGTCCCCGTTCCCTAACCCTAACCCTAGCCCGAACCCTAACCCTAACCCTTCCCCGAAGCCTGACCCTCACCCGTCCCCTAATCCTAACCCGTACGCTAACACTAACCCGCGCCCTCACACGCACGCTCCCCCTAAAGCGTTGCCGTACCCTCACCTGGACCCTAAACCGTCCCCGGCCCTTAACCCTAACCCTAGCCACAACCCTAACCCTAACCCTTCCCCGAAGCCTGACCCTCACCCGTCCCCTAATCCTAACACGTACGCTAACACTAACCCTCGCCCTCACACGCACGCTCCCCCTAAAGCGTTGCTGTACTCTTACCTGCACCCTAAACCGTCCCCATCCCCTAACCCTAACCCTAGCCCGAACCCTAACCCTAACCCTTCCCCGAAGCCTGACCCTCAACCGTCCCCTAATCCTAACCAGTACGCTAACACTACCCCGCGCCCTCACATGCTCGCTCCCCCTAAAGCGTTGCCGTACCCTCACCTGGACCCTAATCCGTCCCCGTCACCTAACCCTAACCCTAGCCCGAACCCTAACCCTAACCCTTCCCCGAAGCATGACCCTCACCCATCCCCTAATCCTAAGCCATACGCTAACACTAACCCGCGCCCTCACACACACGCTCCCCCTAAAGCGTTGCCGTACCCTCACCTGGACCCTAAACCGTCCCCGTCCCCTAACCCTAACCCTAGCCCGAACCCTAACCCTAACCCTTCCCCGAAGCCTGACCCTCACCCGTCCCCTAATCCTAACCAGTACGCTAACACTACCCCGCGCCCTCACATGCACGCTCCCCCTAAAGCGTTGCCGTACCCTCACCTGGACCCTAAACCGTCCCCGTCACCTAACCCTAACCCTAGCCCGAACCCTAACCCTAACCCTTCCCCGAAGCCTGACCCTCAACCGTCCCCTAATCCTAACCCGTACGCTAACACTAACCCAAGCCCTCACACGCACGCTCCCCCTAAAGCTTTGCCGTACCCTCAGCTGGACCCTAAACCGTCCCCGTCCCCTAACCCTAACCCTAGCCCGAACCCTAACCCTAACCCTTCCCCGAAGCCTGACCCTCAACCGTCCCCTAATCCTAACCCGTACGTTAATACTAACCC
This sequence comes from Stenella coeruleoalba, assembly GCF_951394435.1. Taxonomy (NCBI): domain Eukaryota; kingdom Metazoa; phylum Chordata; class Mammalia; order Artiodactyla; family Delphinidae; genus Stenella; species Stenella coeruleoalba. Next base: position 12,591 of record NC_137153.1, read on the forward strand.
GCGCCCTCACACGCACGCTCCCCCTAAAGCGTTGCCGTACCCTCACCTGGACCCTAAACCGTCCCCGTCCCCTAACCCTAACCCTAGCCCGAACCCTAACCCTAACCCTTCCCCGAAGCCTGACCCTCACCCGTCACCTAATCCTAACCCGTACGCTAACACTAACCCGCGCCCTCACACGCACGCTCCCACTAAAGCGTTGCCGTACCCTCACCTGGACTCTAAACCGTCCCCGTCCCCTAACCCTAACCCTATCCCGAACCCTAACCCTAACCCTTCCCCGAAGCCTGACCCTCACCCGTCCCTTAATCCTAACCCGTACGCTAACACTAATCCGCGCCCTCACACGCACGCTCCCCCTAAAGCGTTGCCGTACCCTCACCTGGACCCTAAACCGTCCCCGTCCCCTAACCCTAACCCTAGCCCGAACCCTAACCCTAATCCTTCCCCGAAGCCTGACACTCACCCGTCCCCTAATCCTAACCCGTACGCTAACACTAACCAGCGCCCTCACACGCACGCTCCCCCTAAAGCGTTGCCGTACCCTCACCTGGACCCTAAACCGTCCCCGTCCCCTAACCCTAACCCTAGCCCGAACCCTAACCCTAACCCTTCCCCGAAGCCTGACCCTCACCCGTCCCCTAATCCTAACCCGTACGCTAACACTAACCCGCGCCCTCACACGCACGCTCCCCCTAAAGCGTTGCCGTACCCTCACCTGGACCCTAAATCGTCCCCGTCCCCTAACCCTAACCCTAGCCCGAACCCTAACCCTAACCCTTCCCCGAAGCCTGACCCTCACCCGTCCCCTAATCCTAACCCATACACTAACACTAACCCGCGCCCTCACACGCACGCTCCCCCTAAAGCGTTGCCGTACCCTCACCTGGACCCTAAACCGTCCCCGTCCACTAACCCTAACCCTAGCCCGAACCCTAACCCTAACCCTTCCCCGAAGCCTGACACTCACCCGTCCCCTAATCCTAACTCGTACGCTAACACTAACCCGCGCCCTCACACGCACGCTCCCCCTAAAGCGTTGCCGTACCCTCACCTGGACCCTAAACCGTCCCCGTCCCCTAACCCTAACCCTAGCCCGAACCCTAACCCTAACCCTTCCCCGAAGCCTGACCCTCACCCGTCCCCTAATCCTAACCCGTACGCTAACACTAACCCGCGCCCTCACACGCACGCTCCCCCTAAAGCGTTGCCGTACCCTCAACTGGACCCTAAACCGTCCCCGTCCCCTAACCCTAACCCTAGCCCGAACCCTAACCCTAACCCTTCCCCGAAGCCTGACCCTCACCCGTCCCCTAATCCTAACCCGTACGCTAACACTAACCCGCGCCCTCACACGCACGCTCCCCCTAAAGCGTTGCCGTACCCTCACCTGGACCCTAAACCGTCCCCGTCCCCTAACCCTAACCCTAGCCCGAACCCTAACCCTAACCCTTCCCCGAAGCCTGACCCTCACCCGTCCCCTAATCCTAACCCGTACGCTAACACTAACCCGCGCCCTCACACGCACGCTCCCCCTAAAGCGTTGCCGTACCCTCACCTGGACCCGAAACCGTCCCCGTCCCCTAACCCTAACCCTAGCCCGAACCCTAACCCTAACCCTTCCCCGAAGCCTGACCCTCACCCGTCCCCTAATCCTAACCCGTACGCTAACACTAACCCGCGCCCTCACACGCACGCTCCCCCTAAAGCGTTGCCGTACCCTCACCTGGACCCTGAACCGTCCCCGTCCCCTAACCCTAACCCTAGCCCGAACCCTAACCCTAACCTTTCCCTGAAGCCTGACCCTCACCCGTCCCCTAATCCTAACCCGTACGCTAACACTAACCCGCGGCCTCACACGCACGCTCCCCCTAAAGCGTTGCCGTACCCTCACCTGGACCCTAAACCGTCCCCGTCCCCTAACCCTAACCCTAGCCCGAACCCTAACCCTAACCCTTCCCCAAAGCCTGACCCTCACCCGTCCCCTAATCCTAACCCGTACGCTCACACTAACCCGCGCCCTCACACGCACGCTCCCCCTAAAGCGTTGCCGTACCCTCACCTGGACCCTAAACCGTCCCCGTCCCCTAAGCCTAACCCTAGCCCGAACCCTAACCCTAACCCTTCCCCGAAGCCTGACCCTCACCCGTCCCCTAATCCTAACCAGTACGCTAACACTAACCCGCGCCCTCACACGCACGCTCCCCCTAAAGCGTTGCCGTACCCTCACCTGGACCCTAAACCGTCCCCGTCCCCTAACCCTAACCCTAGCCCGAACCCTAACCCTAACCCTTCCCCGAAGCCTGACCCTCACCCGTCCCCTAATCCTAACCCGTACGCTAACACTAACCCGCGCCCTCACACGCACGCTCCCCCTAAAGCGTTGCCGTACCCTCACCTGGACCCGAAACCGTCCTCGTCCCTTAACCCTTACCCTAGCCCGAACCCTAACCCTAACCCTTCCCCGAAGCCTGACCCTCACCCGTCCCCTAATCCTAACCCGTACGCTAACACTAACCCGCGCCCTCACACGCACGCTCCCCCTAAAGCGTTGCCGTACCCTCACCTGGACCCTAAACCGTCCCCGTCCCCTAACCCTAACCCTAGCCCGAACCCTAACCCTAACCCTTCCCCGAAGTCTGACCCTCACCCGTCCCCTAATCCTAACCCGTACGCTAACACTAACCCGCGCCCTCACACGCACGCTCCCGCTAAAGCGTTGCCGTACCCTCACCTGGACCCTAAACCGTCCCCGTCCCCTAACCCTAACCCTAGCCCGAACCCTAACCCTAACCCTTCCCCGAAGCCTGACCCTCACCCGTCCCCTAATCCTAACCAGTACGCTAACACTAACCCGCGCCCTCACACGCACGCTCCCCCTAAAGCGTTGCCGTACCCTCACCTGGACCCTAAACCGTCCCCGTCCCCTAACCCTAACCCTAGCCCGAACCCTAACCCTAACCCTTCCCCGAAGCCTGACCCTCACCCGTCCCCTAATCCTAACCCGTACGCTAACACTAACCCGCGCCCTCACACGCACGCTCCCCCAAAAGCGTTGCCGTACCCTCACCTGGACCCTAAACCGTCCCCGTCCCCTAACCCTAACCCTAGCCCGAACCCTAACCCTAACCCTTCCCCGAAGCCTGACCCTCACCCGTCCCCTAATCCTAACCCGTACGCTAACACTAACCCGCGCCCTCACACGTACGCTCCCCCTAAAGCGTTGCCGTACCCTCACCTGGACCCTAAACCGTCCCCGTCCCCTAACCCTAACCCTAGCCCGAACCCTAACCCTAACCCTTCCCCGAAGCCTGACCCTCACCCGTCCCCTAATCCTAACCAGTACGCTAACACTAACCCGCGTCCTCACACGCATGCTCCCCCTAAAGCGTTGCCGTACCCTCACCTGGACCCGAAACCGTCCCCGTCCCTTAACCCTTACCCTAGCACGAACCCTAACCCTAACCCTTCCCCTAAGCCTGACCCTCACCCGTCCCCTAATCCTAACCCGTACGCTAACACTAACACGCGCCCTCACACGCACGCTCCCCCTAAAGCGTTGCCGTACCCTCACCTGGACCCTAAACCGTCCCCGTCCCCTAACCCTAACCCTAGCCCGAACCCTAACCCTAACCCTTCCCCGAAGCCTGACCCTCACCCGTCCCCTAATCCTAACCCGTAAGCTAACACTAACCCGCGCCCTCACACGCACGCTCCCCCTAAAATGTTGCCGTACCCTCACCTGGACCCTAAACCGTCCCCGTCCCCTAACCCTAACCCTAGCCCGAACCCTAACCCTAACCCTTCCCAGAAGCCTGACCCTCACCCGTCCCCTAATCCTAACCCGTACGCTAACACTAACCCGCGCCCTCACACGCACGCTCCCCCTAAAGCATTCCCGTACCCTCACCTGGACCCTAAACCGTCCCCGTCCCCTAACCCTAACCCTAGCCCGAACCCTAACCCTAACCCTTCCCCGAAGCCTGACCCTCACCCGTCCCCTAATCCTAACCCGTACGCTATCACTAACCCGCGCCCTCACACGCACGCTCCCCCTAAAACATTGCCGTACCCTCACCTGGACCCGAAACCGTCCCCGTCCCCTAACCCTAACCCTAGCCCGAACCCTAACCCTAACCCTTCCCCGAAGCCTGACCCTCTCCCGTCCCCTAATCCTAACCGTACGCTAACACTAACCCGCGCCCTCACACGCACGCTCCCCCTAAAACGTTGCCGTACCCTCACCTGGACCCGAAACCGTCCCCGTCGCCTAACCCGAACTTTAGCCCGAACCCTAACCCTAACCCTTCCCCGAAGCCTGACCCTCTCCCATCCCATAATCCTAACCGTACGCTAACACTAACCCACGCCCTCACACGCACGCTCCCCCTAAAGCGTTGCCGTACCCTCAGCTGGACCCGAAACCGTCCCCGTCCCCTAACCCTAACCCTAGCCCGAACCCTAACCCTAACCCTTCCCCGAAGCCTGACCCTCACCCGTCCCCTAATCCTAACCTGTACGCTAACATTAACCCGCGCCCTCACACGCACGCTCCCCCTAAAGCGTTGCCGTACCCTCACCTGGACCCTAAACCGTCCCTGTCCCCTAACCCTAACCCTAGACCAAACCCTAACCCTAACCCTTCCCCGAAGCCTGACCCTCACCCGTCCCCTAATCCTAAGCCGTACGCTAACACTAACCCGCGCCCTCACACGCACGCTCCCCCTAAAGCGTTGCCGTACCCTCACCTGGACCCTAAACCGTCCCCGTCCCCTAACCCTAACCCTAGCCCGAACCCTAACCCTAACCCTTCCCCGAAGCCTGACCCTCACCCGTCCCCTAATCCTAAGCCGTACGCTAACACTAACGCGCGCCCTCACACGCACGCTACCCCTAAAGCATTGCCGTACCCTCACCTGGACCCTAAACCATCCCAGTCCCCTAACCCTAACCCTAGCCCGAACCCTAACCCTAACCCTTCCCCGAAGCCTGACCCTCACCCGTCCCCTAATCCTAACCCGTACGCTAACACTAACCCGCGCCCTCACACGCACGCTCCCCCTAAAGCGTTGCCGTACCCTCACCTGGACCCTAAACCGTCCCCGTCCCCTAACCCTAACCCTAGCCCGAACCCTAACCCTAACCCTTCCCCGAAGCCTGACCCTCACCCGTCCCCTAATCCTAACCCGTACGCTAACACTAACCCGCGCCCTCACACGCACCCTCCCCCTAAAGCGTTGCCGTACCCTCACCTGGACCCGAAACCGTGCCCGTCCCCTAACCCTAACCCTAGCCCGAACCCTAACCCTAACCCTTCCCCAAAGCCTGACCCTCACCCGTCCCCTAATCCTAAACCGTACGCTAACACTAACCCGCGCCCTCACACGCACGCTCCCCCTAAAGCGTTGCCGTACCCTCACTTGGACCCTAAACCGTCCCCGTTCCCTAACCCTAACCCTAGCCCGAACCCTAAGCCTAAACCTTCCCCGAAGCCTGACCGTCACCCGTCCCCTAATCCTAACCCGTACGCTAACACTAACCCGCACCCTCACACGCACGCTCCCCCTAAAGCGTTGCCGTACCCTCACCTGGACCCTAAACCGTCCCCATCCCCTAACCCTAACCCTAGCCCGAACCCTAACCCTAGCCCTTCCCCGAAGCCTGACCCTCAACCGTCCCCTAATCCTAACCCGTACGCTAACACTAACCCGCGCCCTCACACGCACGCTCCCCCTAAAGCGTTGCCGTACCCTCACCTGGACCCTAAACCGTCTCCGTCCCCTAACCCTAACCCTAGCCCGAACCCTAACCCTAACCCTTCCCCGAAGCCTGACTCTCACCCGTCCCCTAATCCTAACCCGTAGGCTAACACTAACCCGCGCCCTCACACGCACGCTCCCCCTAAAGCGTTGCCGTACCCTCACCTGGACCCGAAATCGTACCCGTCCCCTAACCCTAACCCTAGCCCGAACCCTAACCCTAACCCTTCCCCGAAGCCTGACCCTCACCCGTCCCCTAATCCTAACCCGTACGCTAACACTACCCCGCGCCCTCACATGCACGCTCCCCCTAAAGCGTTGCCGTACCCTCACCTGGACCCTAAACCGTCCCCGTCACCTAACCCTAACCCTAGCCCGAACCCTAACCCTAACCCTTCCCCGAAGCCTGACCCTCACCCGTCCCCTAATCCTAAGCCATACGCTAACACTAACCCGCGCCCTCACACGCACGCTCCCCCTAAAGCGTTGCAGTACCCTCACCTGGACCCTAAACCGTGCCCGTCCCCTAACCCTAACCCTAGCCCGAACCCTAACCCTAACCCTTCCCCGAAGCCTGACCCTCACCCGTCCCCTAATCCTAACCCGTACGCTAACACTAACCCGCGCCCTCACATGCACGCTCCCCCTAAAGCGTTGCCGTACCCTCACCTGGACCCTAAACCGTCCCTGTCCCGTAACCCTAACCCTAGCCCGAACCCTAACCCTAACCCTTCCCCGAAGCCTGACCCTCAACCGTCCCCTAATCCTCACCCGTACGCTAACACTAACCCGCGCCCTCACACGCACGCTCCCCCTAAAGCGTTGCAGTACCCTCACCTAGACCCTAAACCGTCCCCGTCCCCTAACCCTAACCCTAGCCCGAACCCTATCCATAACACTTTCCCGAAGCCTGACCCTCACCCGTCCCCTAATCCTAACCCGTACGCTAACACTAACCCGCACCCTCACATGCACGCTCCCCCTAAAGCGTTGCCGTACCCTCACCTGGACCCTAAACCGTCCCCCGTCCCCTAACCCTAACCCTAGCCCGAACCCTAACCCTAACCCTTCCCCGAAGCCTGACCCTCACCCGTCCCCTAATCCTAACCCGTACGCTAACACTAACCCGCGCCCTCACACGCACGCTCCCCCTAAAGCGTTGTCGTACCCTCACCTGGACCCTAAACCGTCCCCGTCCCCTAACCCTAACCCTAGACCGAACCCTAACCCTAACCCTTCCCCGAAGCCTGACCCTCACCCGTCCCCTAATCCTAACCCGTACGCTAACACTAACCCACGCCCTGACACGCACGCTCCCCCTAAAGCGTTGCCGTACCCTCACCTGGACCCTAAACCGTCCCCGTCCCCTAACCCTAACCCTAGCCCGAACCCTAACCCTAACCCTTCCCCGAAGCCTGACCCTCACCCGTCCCCTAATCCTAACACGTACGCTAACACTAACACGCGCCCTCACACGCACGCTCCCCCTAAAGCGTTGCCGTACCCTCACTTGGACCCTAAACCGTCCCCGTCCCCTAACCCTAACCCTAGCCCGAACCCTAAGCCTAACCCTTCCCCGAAGCCTGACCGTCACCCGTCCCCTAATCCTAACCCGTACGCTAACACTAACCCGCACCCTCACACGCACGCTCCCCCTAAAGCGTTGCCGTACCCTCACCTGGACCCTAAACCGTCCCCATCCCCTAACCCTAACCCTAGCCCGAACCCTAACCCTAGCCCTTCCCCGAAGCCTGACCCTCACCCGTCCCCTAATCCTAACCCGTACGCTAACACTAACCCGCGCCCTCACACGCACGCTCCCCCTAAAGCGTTGCCGTACCCTCACCTGGACCCTAAACCGTCTCCGTCCCCTAACCCTAACCCTAGCCCGAACCCTAACCCTAACCCTTCCCCGAAGCCTGACTCTCACCCGTCCCCTAATCCTAACCCGTAGGCTAAAACTAACCCGCGCCCTCACACGCACGCTCCCCCTAAAGCGTTGCCGTACCCTCACCTGGACCCGAAATCGTACCCGTCCCCTAACCCTAACCCTAGCCCGAACCCTAACCCTAACCCTTCCCCGAAGCCTGACCCTCACCCGTCCCCTAATCCTAACCCGTACGCTAACACTAACCCGCGCCCTCACACGCACGCTCCCCCTAAAGCGTTGCGCTACCCTCACCTGGACCCTAAATCGTCCCCGTCCCCTAACCCTAACCCTAGCCCGAACCCTAACCCTAACCCTTCCCCGAAGCCTGACCCGCACCCGTCCCCTAATCCTAAGCCGTACGCTAACACTAAGCCGCGCCCTCACACGCACGCTCCCCCTAAAGCGTTGCCGTACCCTCACCTGGACCCTAAACCGTCCCCGTCCCCTAACCCTAACCCTAGCCCGAACCCTAACCCTAACCCTTCCCCGAAGCCTGACCCTCACCCGTCCCTTAATCCTAACCCGTACACTAACACTAACCCGCGCCCTCACACGCACGCTCCCCCTAAAGCGTTGCCGTACCCTCACCTGGACCCTAAACCGTCCCCGTCCCCTAACCCTAACCCTAGCCCGAACCCTAACCCTAACCCTTCCCCGAAGCCTGACCCTCACCCGTCCCCTAATCCTAACCCGTACGCTAACACTACCCCGCGCCCTCACATGCACGCTCCCCCTAAAGCGTTGCCGTACCCTCACCTGGACCCTAAACCGTCCCCGTCACCTAACCCTAACCCTAGCCCGAACCCTAACCCTAAATCTTCTCCGAAGCATGACCCTCACCCATCCCCTAATCCTAAGCCATACGCTAACACTAACCCGCGCCCTCACACGCACGCTCCCCCTAAAGCGTTGCAGTACCCTCACCTGGACCCTAAACCGTGCCCGTCCCCTAACCCTAACCCTAGCCCGAACCCTAACCCTAACCCTTCCCCGAAGCCTGACCCTCACCCGTCCCATAATCCTAACCCGTACGCTAACACTAACCCGCGCCCTCACATGCACGCTCCCCCTAAAGCGTTGCCGTACCCTCACCTGGACCCTAAACTGTCCCTGTCCCGTAACCCTAACCCTAGCCCGAACCCTAACCCTAACCCTTCCCCGAAGCCTGACCCTCAACCGTCCCCTAATCCTCACCCGTACGCTAACACTAACCCGCGCCCTCACACGCACGCTCCCCCTAAAGCGTTGCAGTACCCTCACCTAGACCCTAAACCGTCCCCGTCCCCTAACCCTAACCCTAGCCCGAACCCTATCCATAACACTTTCCCGAAGCCTGACCCTCACCCGTCCCCTAATCCTAACCCGTACGCTAACACTAACCCGCACCCTCACATGCACGCTCCCCCTAAAGCGTTGCCGTACCCTCACCTGGACCCTAAACCGTCCCCGTCCCCTAACCCTAACCCTAGCCCGAACCCTAACCCTAACCCTTCCCCGAAGCCTGACCCTCACCCGTCCCCTAATCCTAACCCGTACGCTAACACTAACCCGCGCCCTCACACGCACGCTCCCCCTAAAGCGTTGTTGTACCGTCACCTGGACCCTAAACCGTCCCCGTCCCCTAACCCTAACCCTAGACCGAACCCTAACCCTCACCGTTCCCCGAAGCCTGACCCTCATCCTTCCCCTAATCCTAACCCGTACGCTAACACTAACCCACGCCCTGACACGCACGCTCCCCCTAAAGCGTTGCCGTACCCTCACCTGGACCCTAAACCGTCCCCGTCCCCTAACCCTAAACCTAGCCCGAACCCTAACCCTAACCCTTCCCCGAAGCCTGATCCTCACCCGTCCCCTAATCCTAACACGTACGCTAACACTAACACGCGCCCTCACACGCACGCTCCCCCTAAAGCGCTGCTGTACTCTTACCTGCACCCTAAACCGTCCCCATCCCCTAACCCTAACCCTAGCCCGAACCCTAACCCTAACCCTTCCCCGAAGCCTGACCCTCAACCGTCCCGTAATCCTAACCAGTACGCTAACACTACCCCACGCCCTCACATGCACGCTCCCCCTAAAGCGTTGCCGTACCCTCACCTGGACCCTAAACCGTCCCCGTCACCTAACCCTAACCCTAGCCCGAACCCTAACCCTAACCCTTCCCCGAAGCATGACCCTCACCCATCTCCTAATCCTAAGCCATACGCTAACACTAACCCACGCCCTCACACGCACGCTCCCCCTAAAGCGTTGCCGTACCCTCACCTGGACCCTAAACCGTCCCCGTCCCCTAACCCTAACCCTAGCCCGAACCCTAACCCTAACCCTTCCCCGAAGCCTGACCCTCACCCGTCCCCTAATCCTAACCAGTACGCTAACACTAACGCGCGCCCTCACACGCACGCTCCCCCTAAAGCGTTGCCGTACCCTCACCTGGACCCTAAACCGTCCCCGTCACCTAACCCTAACCCTAGCCCGAACCCTAACCCTAACCCTTCCCCGAAGCCTGACCCTCAACCGTCCCCTAATCCTAACCCGTACGCTAACACTAACCCACGCCCTCACACGCACACTCCCCCTAAAGCGTTGCCGTACCCTCACCTGGACCCTAAACCGTCCCCGTCCCCTAACCCTAACCCTAGCCCGAACCCTAACCCTAACCCTTCCCCGAAGCCTGACCCTCACCCGTCCCCTAATCCTAACCCGTACTCTAACACTACCCCGCGCCCTCACATGCACGCTCCCCCTAAAGCGTTGCCGTACCCTCACCTGGACCCTAAACCGTCCCCGTCACCTAACCCTAACCCTAGCCCGAACCCTAACCCTAAATCTTCTCCGAAGCATGACCCTCACTCATCCCCTAATCCTAAGCCATACGCTAACACTAACCCGCGCCCTCACACGCACGCTCCCCCTAAAGCGTTGCAGTACCCTCACCTGGACCCTAAACCGTGCCCGTCCCCTAACCCTAACCCTAGCCCGAACCCTAACCCTAACCCTTCCCCGAAGCCTGACCCTCCCCCGTCCCCTAATCCTAACCCGTACGCTAACACTAACCCGCGCCCTCACATGCACGCTCCCCCTAAAGCGTTGCCGTACCCTCACCTGGACCCTAAACCGTCCCTGTCCCGTAACCCTAACCCTAGCCCGAACCCTAACCCTAACCCTTCCCCGAAGCCTGACCCTCAACCGTCCCCTAATCCTCACCCGTACGCTAACACTAACCCGCGCCCTCACACGCACGCTCCCCCTAAAGCGTTGCAGTACCCTCACCTAGACCCTAAACCGTCCCCGTCCCCTAACCCTAACCCTAGCCCGAACCCTATCCATAACACTTTCCCGAAGCCTGACCCTCACCCGTCCCCTAATCCTAACCCGTACGCTAACACTAACCCGCACCCTCACATGCACGCTCCCCCTAAAGCGTTGCCGTACCCTCACCTGGACCCTAAACCGTCCCCGTCCCCTAACCCTAACCCTAGCCCGAACCCTAACCCTAACCCTTCCCCGAAGCCTGACCCTCACCCGTCCCCTAATCCTAACCCGTACGCTAACACTAACCCGCGCCCTCACACGCACGCTCCCCCTAAAGCGTTGTCGTACCGTCACCTGGACCCTAAACCGTCCCCGTCCCCTAACCCTAACCCTAGACCGAACCCTAACCCTAACCGTTCCCCGAAGCCTGACCCTCATCCTTCCCCTAATCCTAACCCGTACGCTAACACTAACCCACGCCCTGACACGCACGCTCCCCCTAAAGCGTTGCCGTACCCTCACCTGGACCCTAAACCGTCCCCGTCCCCTAACCCTAACCCTAGCCCGAACCCTAACCCTAACCCTTCCCCGAAGCCTGACCCTCACCCGTCCCCTAATCCTAACACGTACGCTAACACTAACACGCGCCCTCACACGCACGCTCCCCCTAAAGCGCTGCTGTACTCTTACCTGCACCCTAAACCGTCCCCATCCCCTAACCCTAACCCTAGCCCGAACCCTAACCCTAACCCTTCCCCGAAGCCTGACCCTCAACCGTCCCGTAATCCTAACCAGTACGCTAACACTACCCCACGCCCTCACATGCACGCTCCCCCTAAAGCGTTGCCGTACCCTCACCTGGACCCTAAACCGTCCCCGTCACCTAACCCTAACCCTAGCCCGAACCCTAACCCTAACCCTTCCCCGAAGCATGACCCTCACCCATCTCCTAATCCTAAGCCATACGCTAACACTAACCCACGCCCTCACACGCACGCTCCCCCTAAAGCGTTGCCGTACCCTCACCTGGACCCTAAACCGTCCCCGTCCCCTAACCCTAACCCTAGCCCGAACCCTAACCCTAACCCTTCCCCGAAGCCTGACCCTCACCCGTCCCCTAATCCTAACCAGTACGCTAACACTAACGCGCGCCCTCACACGCACGCTCCCCCTAAAGCGTTGCCGTACCCTCACCTGGACCCTAAACCGTCCCCGTCACCTAACCCTAACCCTAGCCCGAACCCTAACCCTAACCCTTCCCCGAAGCCTGACCCTCCCCCGTCCCCTAATCCTAACCCGTACGCTAACACTAACACGCGCGCTCACATGCACGCTCCCCCTAAAGCGTTGCCGTACCCTCACCTGGACCCTAAACCGTCCCTGTCCCGTAACCCTAACCCTAGCCCGAACCCTAACCCTAACCCTTCCCCGAAGCCTGACCCTCAACCGTCCCCTAATCCTCACCCGTACGCTAACACTAACCCGCGCCCTCACACGCACGCTCCCCCTAAAGCGTTGCAGTACCCTCACCTAGACCCTAAACCGTCCCCGTCCCCTAACCCTAACCCTAGCCCGAACCCTATCCATAACACTTTCCCGAAGCCTGACCCTCACCCGTCCCCTAATCCTAACCCGTACGCTAACACTAACCCGCACCCTCACATGCACGCTCCCCCTAAAGCGTTGCCGTACCCTCACCTGGACCCTAAACCGTCCCCGTCCCCTAACCCTAACCCTAGCCCGAACCCTAACCCTAACCCTTCCCCGAAGCCTGACCCTCACCCGTCCCCTAATCCTAACCCGTACGCTAACACTAACCCGCGCCCTCACACGCACGCTCCCCCTAAAGCGTTGTCGTACCCTCACCTGGACCCTAAACCGTCCCCGTCCCCTAACCCTAACCCTAGACCGAACCCTAACCCTAACCCTTCCCCGAAGCCTGACCCTCACCCGTCCCCTAATCCTAACCCGTACGCTAACACTAACCCACGCCCTGACACGCACGCTCCCCCTAAAGCGTTGCCGTACCCTCACCTGGACCCTAAACCGTCCACTTCCCCTAACCCTAACCCTAGCCCGAACCCTAACCCTAACCCTTCCCCGAAGCCTGACCCTCACCCGTCCCCTAATCCTAACACGTACGCTAACACTAACACGCGCCCTCACACGCACGCTCCCCCTAAAGCGCTGCTGTACTCTTACCTGCACCCTAAACCGTCCCCATCCCCTAACCCTAACCCTAGCCCGAACCCTAACCCTAACCCTTCCCCGAAGCCTGACCCTCAACCGTCCCGTAATCCTAACCAGTACGCTAACACTACCCCACGCCCTCACATGCACGCTCCCCCTAAAGCGTTGCCGTACCCTCACCTGGACCCTAAACCGTCCCCGTCACCTAACCCTAACCCTAGCCCGAACCCTAACCCTAACCCTTCCCCGAAGCATGACCCTCACCCATCTCCTAATCCTAAGCCATACGCTAACACTAACCCACGCCCTCACACGCACGCTCCCCCTAAAGCGTTGCCGTACCCTCACCTGGACCCTAAACCGTCCCCGTCCCCTAACCCTAACCCTAGCCCGAACCCTAACCCTAACCCTTCCCCGAAGCCTGACCCTCACCCGTCCCCTAATCCTAACCAGTACGCTAACACTACCCCGCGCCCTCACATGCACGCTCCCCCTAAAGCATTGCCGTACCCTCACCTGGACTCTAAACCGTCCCCGTCACCTAACCCTAACCCTAGCCCGAACCCTAACCCTAACCCTTCCCCGAAGCCTGACCCTCAACCGTCCCCTAATCCTAACCCGTACGCTAACACTAACCCACGCCCTCACACGCACACTCCCCCTAAAGCGTTGCCGTACCCTCACCTGGACCCTAAACCGTCCCCGTCCCCTAACCCTAACCCTAGACCGAACCCTAACCCTAACCCTTCCCCGAAGCCTGACCCTCACCCATCACCTAATCCTAACCCGTACGCTAACACTAACCCGCGCCCTCACACGCACGCTCCCTCTAAATCGTTGCCGTACCCTCACCTGGACCCTAAACCGTCCCCGTCTCCTAACCCCAACCCTAGCCCGAACCCTAACCCTAACACTTCCCCGAAGCCTGACCCTCACCCGTCCCCTAATCCTAACCCGTACGCTAACACTAACCCGCGCCCTCACACGCACGCTCCCCCTAAAGCGTTGCCGTACCCTCACCTGGACCCTAAACCGTCCCCGTCCCCTAACCCTAACCCTAGCCCGAACCCTAACCCTAATCCTTCCCCGAAGCCTGACCCTCACCCGTCCCCTAATCCTAACCCGTACGCTAACACTAACCAGCGCCCTCACACGCACGCTCCCCCTAAAGCGCTGCCGTACCCTCACCTGGACCCTAAACCGTCCCCGTCCCCTAACCCTAACCCTAGCCCGAACCCTAACCCTAACTCTTCCCCGAAGCCTGAACCTCACACGTCTCCTAATCCTAACCCGTACGCTAACACTAACCCGCGCCCTCACACGCACGCTCCCCCTAAAGCGTTGCCGTACCCTCACCTGGACCCTAAACCGTCCCCGTCCCCTAACCCTAACCCTAGCCCGAACCCTAAGCCTAACCCTTCCCCGAAGCCTGACCCTCACCCGTCCCCTAATCCTAACCCGTACGCTAACACTAACCCGCGCCCTCACACGCACGCTCCACCTAAAGCGTTGCCGTACCCTCACCTGGACCCTAAACGGTCCCCGTCCCCTAAGCCTAACCCTAGCCCGAACCCTAACCCTAACCCTTCACCGAAGCCTGACCCTCACCCGTCCCCTAATCCTAACCCGTACGCTAACACTAACCCGCGCCCTCACACGCACGCTCCCCCTAAAGCGTTGCCGTACCCTCACCTGGACCCTAAACCGTCCCCGTCCCCTAACCCTAACCCTAGCCTGAACCCTAAACCTAACCCTTCACCGAAGCCTGACCCTCACCCGTCCCCTAATCCTAAGCCGTACGCTAACACTAATCCGCGCCCTCACACTCACGCTCCTACTAAAGTGTTGCCGTACCCTCACCTGGACCCTAAACCGTCCCCGTCCCCTAACCCTAACCCTAGCCCGAACCCTAACCCTAACCCTTCCCCGAAGCCTGACCCTCACCCGTCCCCTAATCGTAAGCCGTACGCTAACACTAACCCGCGCCCTCACACGCACGCTCCCCCTAAAGCGTTGCCGTACCCTCACCTGGACCCTAAACCGTCCCCGTCCCCTAACCCTAACCCTAGCCCGAACCCTAACCCTAACCCTTCCCCGAAGCCTGACCCTCACCCGTCCCCTAATCCTAAGCCGTACGCTAACACTAACGCGCGCCCTCACACGCACACTCCCCCTAAAGCGTTGCCGTACCCTCACCTGGACCCTAAACCGTCCCCGTCACCTAACCCTAACCCTAGCCCGAACCCTAACCCTAACCCTTCCCCGAAGCCTGACCCTCACCCGTCCCCTAATCCTAACCCGTACGCTAACACTAACGCGCGCCCTCACACGCACGCTCCCCCTAAAGCGTTGCCGTACCCTCAACTGGACAAAAAACCGTCCCCATCCCCTAACCCTAACCCTAGCCCGAACCCTAACCCTAACCCTTCCCCGAAGCCTGACCCTCACCCGTCCCCTAATCCTAACCCGTAGGCTAACACTAACCCGCGCCCTCACACGCACGCTCCCCCTAAAGCGTTGCCTTACCCTCACCTGGACCCTAAACCGTCCCCGTC
Organism: Stenella coeruleoalba; assembly: GCF_951394435.1. NCBI lineage: Eukaryota > Metazoa > Chordata > Mammalia > Artiodactyla > Delphinidae > Stenella > Stenella coeruleoalba. The sequence goes on from NC_137153.1 coordinate 28,283, forward strand.
CCCTAACCCTAACCCTAGCCCGAACCGTAACCCTAACCCTTCCCCGAAGCCTGACCCTCACCCGTCCCCTAATCCTAACCCGTACGCTAACACTAACCCGCGCCCTCACACGCACGCTCCCCCTAAAGCGTTGCCGTACCCTCACCTGGACCCGAAACCGTCCCCGTCCCCTAAACCTAACCCTAGCCCGAACCCTAACCCTAACCCTTCCCCGAAGCCTGACCCTCACCCGTCCCCTAATCCTAACCCGTACGCTAACACTAACCCGCGCCCTCACACGCACGCTCCCCCTAAAGCGTTGCCGTACCCTCACCTGGACCCTAAACCGTCCCCGTCCCCTAACCCTAACCCTAGCCCGAACCCTAACCCTAACCCTTCCCCGAAGCCTGACCCTCACCCGTCACCTAATCCTAACCCGTACGCTAACACTAACCCGGGCCCTCACACGCACGCTCCCCCTAAAGCGTTGCCGTACCCTCACCTGGACCCGAAACCGTCCCCGTCCCTTAACCCTTACCCTAGCCCGAAACCTAACCCTAACCCTTCCCCGAAGCCTGACCCTCACCCGTCCCCTAATCCTAACCCGTACGCTAACACTAAACCGCGGCCTCACACGCACGCTCCCCCTAAAGCGTTGCCGTACCCTCACCTGGACCCTAAACCGTCCCCGTCCCCTAACCCTAACCCTAGCCCGAACCCTAACCCTAACCCTTCCCCGAAGCCTGACCCTCACCCGTCCCCTAATCCTAACCCGTACGCTAACACTAACCCGCGCCCTCACACGCACGCTCCCCCTAAAGCGTTGCCGTACCCTCACCTGGACCCTAAACCGTCCCCGTCCCCTAACCCTAACCCTAGCCCGAACCCTAACCCTAACCCTTCCCCGAAGCCTGACCCTCACCTATCCCCTAATCCTAACCCGTACGCTAACACTAACCCGCGCCCTCACACGCACGCTCCCCCTAAAGCGTTGCCGTACCCTCACCTGGACCCTAAACCGTCCCCGTCCCCTAACCCTAACCCTAGCCCGAACCCTAACCCTAACACTTCCCCGAAGCCTGAACCTCACCCGTCCCCTAATCCTAACCCGTACGCTAACACTAACCCGCGCCCTCACACGCACGCTCCCCCTAAAGCGTTGCCGTACCCTCACCTGGACCCTAAACCGTCCCCGGCCCCTAACCCTAACCCTAGCCCGAACCCTAACCCTAACCCTTCCCCGAAGCCTGACCCTCACCCGTCCCCTAATCCTAACCCGTACGCTAACACTAACCCGCGCCCTCACACGCACGCTCCCCTTAAAGCGTTGCCGTACCCTCACCTGGACCCTAAACCGTCCCCGTCCCCTAACCCTAACCCTAGCCCGAACCCTAACCCTAACCCTTCCCCGAAGCCTGACCCTCACCCGTCCCCTAATCCTAACCCGTACGCTAACACTAACCCGCGCCCTGACACGAACGCTCCCCCTAAAGCGTTGCCGTACCCTCACCTGGACCCTAAACCGTCCCCGTCCCCTAACCCTAACCCTAGCCCGAACCCTAACCCTAACCCTTCCCCGAAGCCTGACCCTCACCCGTCCCCTAATCCTAACACGTACGCTAACACTAACCCTCGCCCTCACACGCACGCTCCCCCTAAAGCGTTGCTGTACTCTTACCTGCACCCTAAACCGTCCCCATCCCCTAACCCTAACCCTAGCCTGAACCCTAACCCTAACCCTTCCCCGAAGCCTGACCCTCAACCGTCCCCTAATCCTAACCAGTACGCTAACACTACCCCGCGCCCTCACATGCACGCTCCCCCTAAAGCGTTGCCGTACCCTCACCTGGACCCTAAACCGTCCCCGTCACCTAACCCTAACCCTAGCCCGAACCCTAACCCTAACCCTTCCCCGAAGCATGACCCTCACCCATCTCCTAATCCTAAGCCATACGCTAACACTAACCCGCGCCCTCACACGCACGCTCCCCCTAAAACGTTGCCGTACCCTCACCTGGACCCTAAACCATCCCCGTCCCCTAACCCTAACCCTAGCCCGAACCCTAACCCTAACCCTTCCCCGAAGCCTGACCCTCACCCGTCCCCTAATCCTAACCAGTACGCTAACACTACCCCGCGCCCTCACATGCACGCTCCCCCTAAAGCGTTGCCGTACCCTCACCTGGACCCTAAACCGTCCCCGTCACCTAACCCTAACCCTAGCCCGAACCCTAACCCTAACCCATCCCCGAAGCCTGACCCTCAACCGTCCCCTAATCCTAACCCGTACGCTAACACTAACCCACGCTCTCACACGCACACTCCCCCTAAAGCGTTGCCGTACCCTCACCTGGACCCTAAACCGTCCCCGTCCCCTAACCCTAACCCTAGACCGAACCCTAACCCTAACCCTTCCCCGAAGCCTGACCCTCACCCGTCACCTAATCCTAACCCGTACGCTAACACTAACCCGCGCCCTCACACGCACGCTCCCTCTAAATCGTTGCCGTACCCTCACCTGGACCCTAAACCGTCCCCGTCCCCTAACCCTAACCCTAGCCCGAACCCTAACCCTAACCCTTCCCCGAAGCCTGACTCTCACCCGTCCCTTAAACCTAACCCATACGCTAACACTAACCCGCGCCCTCACACGCACGCTCCCCCTAAAGCATTGCCGTACACTCACCTGGACCCTAAACCGTCCCCGTCCCCTAACCCTAACCCTAGCCCGAACCCTAACCCTAATCCTTACCCGAAGCCTGACCCTCACCCGTCCCCTAATCCTAACCCGTACGCTAACACTAACCAGCGCCCTCACACGCACGCTCCCCCTAAAGCGTTGCCGTACCCTCACCTGGACCCTAAACCGTCCCCGTCCCCTAACCCTAACCCTAGCCCGAACCCTAACCCTAACCCTTCCCCGAAGCCTGACCCTCACACGTCCCCTAATCCTAACCCGTACGCTAACACTAACCCGCGCCCTCACACGCACGCTCCCCCTAAAGCGTTGCCGTACACTCACCTGGACCCTAAACCGTCCCCGTCCCCTAACCCTAACCCTTGCCCGAACCCTAAGCCTAACCCTTCCCCGAAGCCTGACCCTCACCCGTCCCCTAATCCTAACCCGTACGCTAACACTAACCGGCGCCCTCACACGCACGCTCCACCTAAAGCATTGCCGTACCCTCACCTGGACCCTAAACGGTCCCCGTCCCCTAAGCCTAACCGTAGCCCGAACCCTAACCCTAACCCTTCCCCGAAGCCTGACCCTCACCCGTCCCCTAATCCTAACCCGTACGCTAACACTAACCCACGCCCTCACACGCACGCTCCCCCTAAAGCGTTGCCGTACCCTCACCTGGACCCTAAACCGTCCCCGTCCCCTAACCCTAACCCTAGCCCGAACCCTAAACCTAACCCTTCACCGAAGCCTGACCCTCACCCGTCCCCTAATCCTAAGCCGTACGCTAACACTAACCCGCGCCCTCACACTCACGCTCCTACTAAAGAGATGCCGTACCCTCACCTGGACCCTAAACCGTCCCCGTCCCCTAACCCTAACCCTAGCCCGAACCCTAACCCTAACCCTTCCCCGAAGCCTGACCCTCACCCGTCCCCTAATCCTAAGCCGTACGCTAACACTAACCCGCGCCCTCACACGCACGCTCCCCCTAAAGCGTTGCCGTACCCTCACCTGGACCCTAAACCGTCCCCGTCCCCTAACCCTAACCCTAGCCCGAACCCTAAACCTAACCCTTCGCCGAAGCCTGACCCTCACCCGTCCCCTAATCCTAAGCCGTACGCTAACACTAACGCGCGCCCTCACACGCACGCTCCCCCTAAAGCGTTGCCGTACCCTCAACTGGACAAAAAACCGTCCCCGTCCCCTAACCCTAACCCTAGCCCGAACCCTAACCCTAACCCTTCCCCGAAGCCTGACCCTCACCCGTCCCCTAATCCTAACCCGTAGGCTAACACTAACCCGCGCCCTCACACGCACGCTCCCCCTAAAGCGTTGCCTTACCCTCACCTGGACCCTAAACCGTCCCCGTCCCCTAACCCTAACCCTAGCCCGAACCCTAACCCTAACCCTTCCCCGAAGCCTGACCCTCACCCGTCCCCTAATCCTAACCCGTACGCTAACACTAACCAGCGCCCTCACACGCACGCTCCCCCTAAAGCGTTGCCGTACCCTCACCTGGACCCTAAACCGTCCCCGTCCCCTAACCCTAACCCTAGCCCGAACCCTAACCCTAACCCTTCCCCGAAGCCTGACCCTCACCCGTCCCCTAATCCTAAACCATACGCTAACACTAACCCGCGCCCTCACACGCACGCTCCCCCTAAAGCGTTGCCGTACCCTCACCTGGACCCGAAACCGTCCCCGTCCCTTAACCCTTACCCTAGCCCGAAACCTAACACTAACCCTTCCCCGAAGCCTGACCCTCACCCGTCCCCTAATCCTAACCCGTACGCTAACACTAACCCGCGCCCTCACACGCACGCTCCCCCTAAAGCGTTGCCGTACCCTCACCTGGACCCTAAACCGTCCCCGTCCCCTAACCCTAACCCTAGCCCGAACCCTAACCCTAACCCTTCCCCGAAGCCTGACCCTCACCCGTCCCCTAATCCTAACCCGTACGCTAACACTAACCCGCGCCCTCACACGCACGCTCCCCCTAAAGCGTTGCCGTACCCTCACCTGGACCCGAAACCGTCTCCGTCCCCTAACCCTAACCCTAGCCCGAACCCTAACCCTAACCCTTCCCCGAAGCCTGACCCTCACCCATCCCCTAATCCTAACCCGTACGCTAACACTAACCCGCGCCCTCACACGCACGCTCCCCCTAAAGCGTTGCCGTACCCTCACCTGGACCCTAAACCGTCCCCGTCCCCTAACCCTAACCCTAGCCCGAACCCTAACCCTAACACTTCCCCGAAGCCTGAACCTCACCCGTCCCCTAATCCTAACCCGTACGCTAACACTAACCCGCGCCCTCACACGCACGCTCCCCCTAAAGCGTTGCCGTACCCTCACCTGGACCCTAAACCGTCCCCGGCCCCTAACCCTAACCCTAGCCCGAACCCTAACCCTAACCCTTCCCCGAAGCCTGACCCTCACCCGTCCCCTAATACTAACCCGTACGCTAACACTAACCCGCGCCCTCACACGCACGCTCCCCCTAAAGCGTTGCCGTACCCTCACCTGGACCCTAAACCGTCCCCGTCCCCTAACCCTAACCCTAGCCCGAACCCTAACCCTAACACTTCCCCGAAGCCTGACCCTCACCCGTCCCTTAATCCTAACCCGTACGCTAACACTAACCCGCGCCCTCACACGCACGCTCCCCCTAAAGCGTTGCCGTACCCTCACCTGGACCCTAAACCGTCCCCGTCCCCTAACCCTAACCCTAGCCCGAACCCTAACTCTAATCCTTCCCCGAAGCCTGACCCTCACCCGTCCCCTAATCCTAACCCGTACGCTAACACTAACCAGCGCCCTCACACGCACGCTCCCCCTAAAGCGTTGCCGTACCCTCACCTGGACCCTAAACCGTCCCCGTCCCCTAACCCTAACCCTAGCCCGAACCCTAACCCTAACTCTTCCCCGAAGCCTGACCCTCACCCGTCCCCTAATCCTAACCCTTACGCTAACACTAACCCGCGCCCTCACACGCACGCTCCCCCTAAAGCGTTGCCGTACCCTCACCTGGACCCTAAATCGTCCCCGTCCCCTAACCCTAACCCTAGCCCGAACGCTAAGCCTAACCCTTCCCCGAAGCCTGACCCTTACCCGTCCCCTAATCCTATCCCGTACGCTAACACTAACCTGCGCCCTCACATGCACGCTCCCCCTAAAGCGTTGCCGTACCCTCACCTGGACCCTAAACCGTCCCCGTCCCCTAAGCCTAACCCTAGCCCGAACCCTAACCCTAACCCTTCCCCGAAGCCTGACCCTCACCCGTCCCCTAATCCTAACCCGTACGCTAACACTAACCCGCGCCCTCACATGCACGCTCCCCCTAAAGCGTTGCCGTACCCTCACCTGGACCCTAAACCGTCCCTGTACCGTAACCCTAACCCTAGCCCGAACCCTAACCCTAACCCTTCCCCGAAGCCTGACCCTCACCCGTCCCCTAATCCTAACCCGTACGCTAACACTAACCCGCGCCCTCACACGCATTCTCCCCCTAAAGTGTTGCCGTACCCTCACCTGGACCCTAAACCGTCCCTTTCCCCTAACCCTAACCCTACCCCGAACCCTAACCCTAACCCTTCCCCGAAGCCTGACCCTCACCCGTCCCCTAATCCTAACCCGTACGCTAACACTAACCCGCGCCCTCACACGCACGCTCCCTCTAAAGCTTTGCCGTACCCTCACCTGGACCCTAAACCGTCCCCGTCCCCTAACCCTAACCCTAGCCCGAACCCTAACCCTAACCCTTCACCGAAGCCTGACCCTCACCCGTCCCCTAATCCTAACCCGTACGCTAACACTAACCCGCGCCCTCACACGCACGCTCACCCTGAAGCTTTGCCGTACCATCACCTGGACTCTAAACCGTCCCCGTCCCCTAACCCTAACCCTAGCCCGAACCCTAACCCTAACCCTTCCCAGAAGCCTGACCCTCACCCGTCCCCAATCCTAACACGTACGCTAACACTAACCCGCGCCCTCACACGCACGCTCCCCCTAAAGCGTTGCCGTACCCTCACCTGGACCCTAAACCATCCCCGTACCTTAACCATAACCCTAGCCCGAACCCTAACCCTAACCCTTCCCCGAAGCCTGACCCTCACCCGTCCCCTAATCCTAACACGTACGCTAACACTAACCCTTGCCCTCACACGCACGCTCCCCCTAAAGCGTTGCTGTACTCTTACCTGCACCCTAAACCGTCCCCATCCCCTAACCCTAAACCTAGCCCGAACCCTAACCCTAACCCTTCCCCGAAGCCTGACCCTCAACCGTCCCCTAATCCTAACCAGTACGCTAACACTACCCCGCGCCCTCACATGCTCGCTCCCCCTAAAGCGTTGCCGTACCCTCACCTGGACCCTAAACCATCCCCGTCACCTAACCCTAACCCTAGCCCGAACCCTAACCCTAACCCTTCCCCGAAGCATGACCCTCACCCATCCCCTAATCCTAAGCCATACGCTAACACTAACCCGCGCCCTCACACGCACGCTCCCCCTAAAGCGTTGCTGTACCCTCACCTGGACCCTAAACCTTCCCCGTCCCCTAACCCTAACCCTAGCCCGAACCCTAACCCTAACCCTTCCCCGAAGCCTGACCCTCACCCGTCCCCTAATCCTAACCAGTACGCTAACCCTACCCCGCGCCCTCACATGCACGCTCCCCCTAAAGCGTTGCCGTACCCTCACCTGGACCCTAAACCGTCCCCGTCACCTAACCCTAACCCTAGCCCGAACCCTAACCCTAACCCTTACCCGAAGCCTGACCCTCAACCGTCCCCTAAACCTAACCCGTACGCTAACACTAACCCGCGCCCTCACACGCACGCTGCCCCTAAAGCGTTGCCGTACCCTCACCTGGACCCTAAACCGTCCCCGTCCCCTAACCCTAACCCTAGCCCGAACCCTAACCCTAGCCCTTCCCCGAAGCCTGACCCTCACCCGTCCCCTAATCCTAACCCGTACGCTAACACTAACCCGCGCCCTCACACGCACGCTCCCCCTAAAGCGTTGCCGTACCCTCACCTGGGCCCTAAACAGTCCCCATCCCCTAACCCTAACCCTAGCCCGAACCCTAACCCTAACCCTTTCCCGAAGCCTGACCCTCACCCGTCCTCTAATCCTAAGCCGTACGCTAACAATAACGCGCGCCCTCACACCCACGCTCCCCCTAAAGCGTTGCCGTACCCTCACCTGGACCCTAAACCGTCCCCGTCCCCTAACCCTAACCCTAACCCGAACCCTAATCCTAACCCTTCCCCGAAGCCTAACCCTCACCCGTCCCCTAATCCTAAGCCGTACACTAACACTAACGCGCGCCCTCACACGCACGCTCCCCCTAAAGCGTTGCCGTACCCACACCTGGACCCTAAACCGTCCCTGTCCCCTAACCCTAACCCTAGCCCGAACCCTAACCCTAACCCTTCCCCGAAGCCTGACCCTGACCCGTCCCCTAATCCTAACCCGGACGCTAACACTAACCCGCGCCCTCACACGCACGCTCCCCCTAAAGCGTTGCCGTACCCTCACCTGGACCCTAAACCGTCCCCGTCCCCTAACCCTAACCCTAGCCCGAACCCTAACCCTAACCCTTCCCCGAAGCCTGACCCTCACCCGTCCCCTAATCCTAACCCGTACGCTAACACTAACCCGCGCCCTCACATGCACGCTCCCCCTAAAGCGTTGCCGTACACTCACCTGGACCCTAAACCGTCCCCGTCCCCTAACCCTAACCCTAGCCCGAACCCTAACCCTAACCCTTCCCCGAAGCCTGACCCTCACCCGTCCCCTAATCCTAACCCGTACGCTAACACTAACCCGCGCCCTCACACGCACGCTCCCCCTAAAGCGTTGCGCTACCCTCAACTGGACCCTAAACCGTCCCCGTCCCCTAACCCTAACCCTAGCCAGAACCCTAACCCTAACCCTTCCCCGAAGCCTGACCCTCACCCGTCCCCTAATCCTAACCCGTACGCTAACACTACCCCGCGCCCTCACACGCACGCTCCCCCTAAAGCGTTTCCGTACCCTCACCTGGAAACTAAACGGTCCCCGTCACCTAACCCTAACCCTAGCCCGAACCCTAACCCTAACACTTCCCCGAAGCCTGACCCTCACCCGTCCCCTAATCATAAGCCGTACGCTAACACTAACCCGTGCCCTCACACGCACGCTCCCCCTAAAGCGTTGCCGTACCCTCACCTGGACCCTAAACCGTCCCCGTCCCCTAACCCTAACCCTAGCCCGAACCCTAATCCTAACCCTTCCCCGAAGCCTGACCCTCACCCGTCCCCTAATCCTAAGCCGTACGCTAACACTAACGCGCGCTCTCACACGCACGCTCCCCCTAAAGCGTTGCCGTACCCTCACCTGGACCCTAAACCGTCCCCGTCCCCTAACCCTAACCCTAGCCCGAACCCTAACCCTAACCCTTCCCCGAAGCCTGACCCTCACCCGTCCCCTAATCCTAACCCGGACGCTAACACTAACCCGCGCCCTCACACGCACGCTCCCCCTAAAGCGTTGCCGTACCCTCACCTGGACCCTAAACCGTCCCCGTCCCCTAACCCTAACCCTAGCCCGAACCCTAACCCTAACCCTTCCCCGAAACCTGACCCTCACCCGTCCCCTAATCTTAACCCGTACGCTAACACTAACCCGCGCCCTCACACGCACGCTCCCCTTAAAGCGTTGCCGTACCCTCACCTGGACCCTAAACCGTCCCCGTCCCCTAACCCTAACCCTAGCCCGAACCCTAACCCTAACCCTTCCCCGAAGCCTGACCCTCACCCGTCCCCTAATCCTAAGCCGTACGCTAACACTAACCCGCGCCCTCACACGCACGCTCCCCCTAAAGCGTTGCCGTACACTCACCTGGACCCTAAACCGTCCCCGTCCCATAACCCTAACCCTAGCCCGAACCCTAACCCTAACCCTTCCCCGAAGCCTGACCCTCACCCGTCCCCTAATCCTAACCCGTACGCTAACACTAACCCGCGCCCTCACACGCACGCTCCCCCTAAAGCGTTGCTGTACCCTCACCTGGACCCTAAACCGTCCCCGTCCCCTAACCCTAACCCTAGCCCGAACCCTAACCCTAACCCTTCCCCGAAGCCTGACCCTCACCCGTCCCCTAATCCTAAGCCGTACGCTAACACTAACGCGCGCCCTCACACGCACGCTCCCCCTAAAGCGTTGCCGTACCCTCACCTGGACCCTAAACCCTCCCCGTCCGCAAACCCTAACCCTAGCCCGAACCCTAACCCTAACCCTTCCCCGAAGCCTGACCCTCACCCGTCCCCTAATCCTAACCCGTACGCTAACACTAACCCGGGCCCTCACACGCACGCTCCCCCTAAAGCGTTGCCGTACCCTCACCTGGACCCTAAACCGTCCCCATCCCCTAACCCTAACCCTAGCCCGAACCCTAACCCTAACCCTTCCCCAAAGCCTGACCCTCACCCGTCCCCTAATCCTAACCCGTACGCTAACACTAACCCGCGCCCTCACACGCACGCTCCCCCTAAAACGTTGCTGTACCCTCACCTGGACCCTAAACCGTCCCCGTCCCCTAACCCTAGCCCTAGCCCGAACCCTAACCATAAACCTTCCCCGAAGCCTGACCGTCACCCGTCCCCTAATCCTAAACCGTACGCTAACACTAACCCGCGCCCTCACACGCACGCTGCCCCTAAAGCGTTGCCGTACCCTCACCTGGACCCTAAACCGTCCCCGTCCCCTAACCCTAACCCTAGCCCGAACCCTAACCCTAACCCTTCCCCGAAGCCTGACCCTCACCCGTCCCCTAATCCTAACCCGTACGCTAACACTAACCCGCGCCCTCACACGCACGCTCCCCCTAAAGCGTTGCCGTACCCTCACCTGGGCCCTAAACAGTCCCCATCCCCTAACCCTAACCCTAGCCCGAACCCTAACCCTAACCCTTTCCCGAAGCCTGACCCTCACCCGTCCTCTAATCCTAAGCCGTACGCTAACAATAACGCGCGCCCTCACACGCACGCTCCCCCTAAAGCGTTGCCGTACCCTCACCTGGACCCTAAACCGTCCCCGTCCCCTAACCCTAACCCTAACCCGAACCCTAATCCTAACCCTTCCCCGAAGCCTAACCCTCACCCGTCCCCTAATCCTAAGCCGTACACTAACACTAACGCGCGCCCTCACACGCACGCTCCCCCTAAAGCGTTGCCGTACCCACACCTGGACCCTAAACCGTCCCTGTCCCCTAACCCTAACCCTAGCCCGAACCCTAACCCTAACCCTTCCCCGAAGCCTGACCCTGACCCGTCCCCTAATCCTAACCCGGACGCTAACACTAACCCGCGCCCTCACACGCACGCTCCCCCTAAAGCGTTGCCGTACGCTCACCTGGACCCTAAACCGTCCCCGTCCCCTAACCCTAACCCTAGCCCGAACCCTAACCCTAACCCTTCCCCGAAGCCTGACCCACACCCGTCCCCTAATCCTAACCCGTACGCTAACACTAACCCGCGCCATCACACGCACGCTCCCCCTAAATCGTTGCCGTACCCTCACCTGGACCCTAAACCGTCCCCGTCCCCTAACCCTAACCCTAGCCCGAACCCTAACCCTAACCCTTCCCCGAAGCCTGACCCTCACCCGTCCCCTAATCCTAACCCGTACGCTAACACTAACCCGCGCCCTCACACGCACACTCCCCCTAAAGCGTTGCCGTACCCTCACCTGGACCCTAAACCGTCCCCGTCCCCTAACCCTAACCCTAGACCGAACCCTAACCCTAACCCTTCCCCGAAGCCTGACCCTCACCCGTCCCCTAATCCTAACCCGTACGCTAACACTAACCCGCGCCCTCACACGCACGCTCCCCCTAAAGCGTTGCCGTACCCTCACCTGGTCCCGAAACCGTCCCCGACCCCTAACCCTAACCCTAGCCCGAACCCTAACCCTAACCCTTCCCCGAAGCCTGACCCTCACCCGTCCCCTAATCCTAACCCGTACGCTAACACTAACCCACACCCTCACACGCACGCTCCCCCTAAAGCGTTGCCGTACCCTCACCTGGACCCTAAACCGTCCCCGTCCCCTAACCCTAACCGTAGCCCGAACCCTAACCCTAACCCTTCCCCGAAGCCTGACCCTCACCCGTCCCCTAATCCTAACCCGTACGCTAACACGAACACACGCCCTCACACGCACGCTCCCCCTAAAGCGTTGCCGTACCCTCACCTGGACCCTAAACCGTCCCCGTCCCCTAACCCTAACCCTAGCCCGAACCCTAACCCTAACCCTTCCCCGAAGCCTGACCCTCACCCGTCCCCTAATCCTAACCCGTACGCTAACACTAACCCGCGCCCTCACACGCACGCTCCCCCTAAAGCGTTGCCGTACCCTCACCTGGGCCCTAAACAGTCCCCATCCCCTAACCCTAACCCTAGCCCGAACCCTAACCCTAACCCTTTCCCGAAGCCTGACCCTCACCCGTCCTCTAATCCTAAGCCGTACGCTAACAATAACGCGCGCCCTCACACGCACGCTCCCCCTAAAGCGTTGCCGTACCCTCACCTGGACCCTAAACCGTCCCCGTCCCCTAACCCTAACCCTAACCCGAACCCTAATCCTAACCCTTCCCCGAAGCCTAACCCTCACCCGTCCCCTAATCCTAAGCCGTACACTAACACTAACGCGCGCCCTCACACGCACGCTCCCCCTAAAGCGTTGCCGTACCCACACCTGGACCCTAAACCGTCCCTTTCCCCTAACCCTAACCCTAGCCCGAACCCTAACCCTAACCCTTCCCCGAAGCCTGACCCTGACCCGTCCCCTAATCCTAACCCGGACGCTAACACTAACCCGCGCCCTCACACGCACGCTCCCCCTAAAGCGTTGCCGTACGCTCACCTGGACCCTAAACCGTCCCCGTCCCCTAACCCTAACCCTAGCCCGAACCCTAACCCTAACCCTTCCCCGAAGCCTGACCCACACCCGTCCCCTAATCCTAACCCGTACGCTAACACTAACCCGCGCCATCACACGCACGCTCCCCCTAAATCGTTGCCGTACCCTCACCTGGACCCTAAACCGTCCCCGTCCCCTAACCCTAACCCTAGCCCGAACCCTAACCCTAACCCTTCCCCGAAGCCTGACCCTCACCCGTCCCCTAATCCTAACCCGTACGCTAACACTAACCCGCGCCCTCACACGCACACTCCCCCTAAAGCGTTGCCGTACCCTCACCTGGACCCTAAACCGTCCCCGTCCCCTAACCCTAACCCTAGACCGAACCCTAACCCTAACCCTTCCCCGAAGCCTGACCCTCACCCGTCCCCTAATCCTAACCCGTACGCTAACACTAACCCGCGCCCTCACACGCACGCTCCCCCTAAAGCGTTGCCGTACCCTCACCTGGTCCCGAAACCGTCCCCGACCCCTAACCCTAACCCTAGCCCGAACCCTAACCCTAACCCTTCCCCGAAGCCTGACCCTCACCCGTCCCCTAATCCTAACCCGTACGCTAACACTAACCCACACCCTCACACGCACGCTCCCCCTAAAGCGTTGCCGTACCCTCACCTGGACCCTAAACCGTCCCCGTCCCCTAACCCTAACCGTAGCCCGAACCCTAACCCTAACCCTTCCCCGAAGCCTGACCCTCACCCGTCCCCTAATCCTAACCCGTACGCTAACACGAACACACGCCCTCACACGCACGCTCCCCCTAAAGCGTTGCCGTACCCTCACCTGGACCCTAAACCGTCCCCGTCCCCTAACCCTAACCCTAGCCCGAACCCTAACCCTAACCCTTCCCCGAAGCCTGACCCTCACCCGTCCCCTAATCCTAACCCGTACGCTAACACTAACCCGCGCCCTCACATGCACGCTCCCCCTAAAGCGTTGCCGTACACTCACCTGGACCCTAAACCGTCCCCGTCCCCTAACCCTAACCCTAGCCCGAACCCTAACCCTAACCCTTCCCCGAAGCCTGACCCTCACCCGTCCCCTAATCCTAACCCGTACGCTAACACTAACCCGCGCCCTCACACGCACGCTCCCCCTAAAGCGTTGCGCTACCCTCACCTGGACCCTAAACCGTCCCCGTCCCCTAACCCTAACCCTAGCCAGAACCCTAACCCTAACCCTTCCCCGAAGCCTGACCCTCACCCGTCCCCTAATCCTAACCCGTACGCTAACACTACCCCGCGCCCTCACACGCACGCACCCCCTAAAGCGTTTCCGTACCCTCACCTGGAAACTAAACGGTCCCCGTCACCTAACCCTAACCCTAGCCCGAACCCTAACCCTAACACTTCCCCGAAGCCTGACCCTCACCCGTCCCCTAATCATAAGCCGTACGCTAACACTAACCCGTGCCCTCACACGCACGCTCCCCCTAAAGCGTTGCCGTACCCTCACCTTGACCCTAAACCGTCCCCGTCCCCTAACCCTAACCCTAGCCCGAACCCTAACCCTAACCCTTCCCCGAAGCCTGACCCTCACCCGTCACCTAATCCTAAGCCGTACGCTAACACTAACGCGCGCTCTCACACGCACGCTCCCCCTAAAGCGTTGCCGTACCCTCACCTGGACCCTAAACCGTCCCCGTCCGCTAACCCTAACCCTAGCCCTAACCCTAACCCTAACCCTTCCGCGAAGCCTGACCCTCACCCGTCCCCTAATCCTAAGCCGTACGCTAACACTAACCCGCGCCCTCACACGCACGCTCCCCCTAAAGCGTTGCTGTACCCTCACCTGGACCCTAAACCGTCCCCGTCCCCTAACCCTAACCCTAGCCCGAACCCTAACCCTAACCCTTCCCCGAAGCCTGACCCTCACCCGTCCCCTAATCCTAACCCGGATGCTAACACTAACCCGCGCCCTCACACGCACGCTCCCCCTAAAGCGTTGCCGTACCCTCACCTGGACCCTAAACCGTCCCCGTCCCCTAACCCTAACCCTAGCCCGAACCCTAACCCTAACCCTTCCCCGAAGCCTGACCCTCACCCGTCCCCTAATCTTAACCGGTACGCTAACACTAACCCGCGCCCTCACACGCACGCTCCCCCTAAAGCGTTGCCGTACCCTCACCTGGACCCTAAACCGTCCCCGTCCCCTAACCCTAACCGTAGCCCGAACCCTAACCCTAACCCTTCCCCGAAGCCTGACCCTCACCCGTCCCCTAATCCTAACCCGTACGCTAACACTAACCCGCGCCCTCACACGCACGCTCCCCCTAAAGCGTTGCCGTACCCTCACCTGGACCCTAAACCGTCCCCGTCCCCTAACCCTAACCCTAGCCCGAACCCTAACCCTAACCCTTCCCCGAAGCCTGACCCTCACCCGTCCCCTAATCCTAACCCGTACGCTAACACTAACCCGCGCCCTCACACGCACGCTCCCCCTAAAGCGTTGCCGTACCCTCACCTGGACCCTAAACCGTCCCCGTCCCCTAACCCTAACCCTAGCCCGAACCCTAACCCTAACCCTTCCCCGAAGCCTGACCCTCACCCGTCCCCTAATCCTAACCCGTACGCTAACACTAACCCGCGCCCTCACACGCACGCTCCCCCTAAAGCGTTGCCGTACCCTCACCTGGACCCGAAACCGTCCCCGTCCCCTAACCCTAACCCTAGCCCGAACCCTAACCCTAACCCTTCCCCGAAGCCTGACCCTCACCCGTCCCCTAATCCTAAGCCGTACGCTAACACTAACCCGCGCCCTCACACGCACGCTCCCCCTAAAGCGTTGCCGTACCCTCACCTGGACCCGAAACCGTCCCCGTCCCCTCACCCTAACCCTAGCCCGAACCCTAACCCTAACCCTTCCCCGAAGCCTGACCCTCACCCGTCCCCTAATCCTAAGCCGTACGCTAACACTAACCCGCGCCCTCACACGCACGCTCCCCCTAAAGCGTTGCCGTACCCTCACCTGGACCCTAAACCGTCCCCGTCCCCTAACCCTAACCCTAGCCCGAACCCTAACCCTAACCCTTCCCCGAAGCCTGACCCTCACCCGTCCCCTAATCCTAACCCGTACGCTAACACTAACCCGCGCCCTCACACGCACGCTCCCCCTAAAGCGTTGCCGTACCCTCACCTGGACCCTAAACCGTCCCCGTCCCCTAACCCTAACCCTAGCCCGAACCCTAACCCTAACCCTTCCCCGAAGCCTGACCCTCACCCGTCCCCTAATCCTAAGCCGTACACTAACGCGCGCCCTCACACGCACGCTCCCCCTAAAGCGTTGCCGTACCCTCACCTGGACCCTAAACCGTCCCCGTCCCCTAACCCTAACCCTAGCCCGAACCCTAACCCTAAACCTTCCCCGAAGCCTGACCCTCACCCGTCCCCTAATCCTAAGCCGTACGCTAACACTAACCCGCGCCCTCACACGCACGCTCCCCCTAAAGCGTTGCCGTACCCTCACCTGGACCCTAAACCGTCCCCGTCCCCTAACCCTAACCCTAGCCCGAACCCTAACCCTAACCCTTCCCCGAAGCCTGACCCTCACCCGTCCCCTAATCCTAACCCGGACGCTAACACTAACCCGCGCCCTCACACGCACGCTCCCCCTAAAGCGTTACCGTACCCTCACCTGGACCCTAAACCGTCCACGTCCGTAACCCTAACCCTAGCCCGAACCCTAACCCTAACCCTTCCCCAAAGCCTGACCCTCACCCGTCCCCTAATCTTAACCCGTACGCTAACACTAACCCGCGCCCTCACACGCACGCTCCCCCTAAAGCGTTGCCGTACCCTCACCTGGACCCTAAACCGTCCCCGTCCCCTAACCCTAACCCTAGCCCGAACCCTAACCCTAACCCTTCCCCGAAGCCTGACCCTCACCCGTCCCCTAATCCTAACCCGCATGCTAACACTAACCCGCGCCCTCACACGCACGCTCCCCCTAAAGCGTTGCCGTACCCTCACCTGGTCCCTAAACCGTCCCCGTCCCCTAACCCTAACCCTAGACCGAACCCTAACCCTAACCCTTCCCCGAAGCCTGACCCTCACCCGTCCCCTAATCCTAAGCCGTACGCTAACACTAACCCGCGCCCTCACACGCACGCTCCCCCTAAAGCGTTGCCGTACCCTCACCTGGACCCTAAACCGTCCCCGTCCCCTAACCCTAACCCTAGCCCGAACCCTAACCCTAACCCTTCCCCGAAGCCTGACCCTCACCCGTCCCATAATCCTAATCCGTACGCTAACACTAACCCGCGTCCTCACACGCACGCTCCCCCTAAAGCGTTGCCGTACCCTCACCTGGACCCTAAACCGTCCCCGTCCCCTAACCCTAACCCTAGCCCGAACCCTAACCCTAACCCTTCCCCGAAGCCTGACCCTCACCCGTCCCCTAATCCTAACCCGTACGCTAACACTAACCCGCGCCCTCACACGCACGCTCCCCCTAAAGCGTTGCCGTACCCTCACCTGGACCCGAAACCGTCCCCGTCCCCTAACCCTAACCCTAGCCCGAACCCTAACCCTAACCCTTCCCCGAAGCCTGACCCTCACCCGTCCCCTAATCCTAAGCCGTACGCTAACACTAACCCGCGCCCTCACACGCACGCTCCCCCTAAAACGTTGCCGTACCCTCACCTGGACCCTAAACCGTCCCCGTCCCCTAACCCTAACCCTAGCCCGAACCCTAACCCTAACCCTTCCCCGAAGCCTGACCCTCACCCGTCCCCTAATCCTAAGCCGTACGCTAACACTAACCCGCGCCCTCACACGCACGCTCCCCCTAAAGCGTTGCCGTACCCTCACCTGGACCCTAAACCGTCCCCGTCCCCTAACCCTAACCCTAGCCCGAACCCTAACCCTAACCCTTCCCCGAAGCCTGACCCTCACCCGTTCCCTAATCCTAACCCGGACGCTAACACTAACCCGCGCCCTCACACGCACGCTCCCCCTAAAGCGTTGCCGTACCCTCACCTGGACCCTAAACCGTCCCCGTCCCCTAACCCTAACCCTAGCCCGAACCCTAACCCTAACCCTTCCCCGAAGCCTGACCCTCACCCGTCCCCTAATCTTAACCCGTACGCTAACACTAACCCGCGCCCTCACACGCACGCTCCCCTTAAAGCGTTGCCGTACCCTCACCTGGACCCTAAACCGTCCCCGTCCCCTAACCCTAACCCTAGACCGAACCCTAACCCTAACCCTACCCCGAAGCCTGACCCTCACCCGTCCCCTAATCCTAAGCCGTACGCTAACACTAACCCGCGCCCTCACACGCACGCTCCCCCTAAAGCGTTGCCGTACCCTCACCTGGACCCTAAACCGTCCCCGTCCCCTAACCCTAACCCTAGCCCGAACCCTAACCCTAACCCTTCCCCGAAGCCTGACCCTCACCCGTCCCCTAATCCTAACCCGTACGCTAACACTAACCCGCGCCCTCACACGCACGCTCCCCCTAAAGCGTTGCTGTACCCTCACCTGGACCCTAAACCGTCCCCGTCCCCTAACCCTAACCCTAGCCCGAACCCTAACCCTAACCCTTCCCCGAAGCCTGACCCTCACCCGTCCCCTAATCCTAACCCGGACGCTAACACTAACCCGCACCCTCACACGCACGCTCCCCCTAAAGCGTTGCCGTACCCTCACCTGGACCCTAAACCGTCCCCGTCCCATAACCCTAACCCTAGCCCGAACCCTAACCCTAACCCTTCCCCGAAGCCTGACCCTCACCCGTCCCCTAATCCTAACCCGTACGCTAACACTAACCCGGGCCCTCACACGCACGCTCCCCCTAAAGCGTTGCCGTACCCTCACCTGGACCCTAAACCGTCCCCATCCCCTAAACCTAACCCTAGCCCGAACCCTAACCCTAACCCTTCCCCAAAGCCTGACCCTCACCCGTCCCCTAATCCTAACCCGTACGCTAACACTAAACTGCGCCCTCACACGCACGCTCCCCCTAAAACGTTGCCGTACCCTCACCTGGACCCTAAACCGTCCCCGTCCCCTAACCCTAGCCCTAGCCCGAACCCTAACCCTAACCCTTCCCCGAAGCCTGACCCTCACCCGTCCCCTAATCCTAACCCGGACGCTAACACTAACCCGCACCCTCACACGCACGCTCCCCCTAAAGCGTTGCCGTACCCTCACCTGGACCCTAAACCGTCCCCGTCCCATAACCCTAACCCTAGCCCGAACCCTAACCCTAACCCTTCCCCGAAGCCTGACCCTCACCCGTCCCCTAATCCTAACCCGTACGCTAACACTAACCCGGGCCCTCACACGCACGCTCCCCCTAAAGCGTTGCCGTACCCTCACCTGGACCCTAAACCGTCCCTGTCCCCTAACCCTAACCCTAGCCCGAACCCTAACCCTAACCCTTCCCCGAAGCCTGACCCTCATCCGTCCCCTAATCGTAACACGTACGCTAACACTAACCCGCGCCCTCACACGCACGCTGCCCCTAAAGCGTTGCCGTACCCTCACCTGGACCCTAAACCGTCCCCGTCCCCTAACCCTAACCCTAGCCCGAACCCTAACCCTAACCCTTCCCCGAAGCCTGACCCTCACCCGTCCCCTATTCCTAACCCGTACGCTAACACTAACCCGCGCCCTCACACGCACGCTCCCCCTAAAGCGTTGCCGTACCCTCACCTGGGCCCTAAACAGTCCCCATCCCCTAACCCTAACCCTAGCCCGAACCCTAACTCTAACCCTTTCCCGAAGCCTGACCCTCACCCGTCCTCTAATCCTAAGCCGTACGCTAACAATAACGCGCGCCCTCACACGCACGCTCCCCCTAAAGCGTTGCCGTACCCTCACCTGGACCCTAAACCATCCCCGTCCCCTAACCCTAACCCTAACCCGAACCCTAATCCTAACCCTTCCCCGAAGCCTAACCCTCACCCGTCCCCTAATCCTAAGCCGTACACTAACACTAACGCGCGCCCTCACACGCACGCTCCCCCTAAAGCGTTGCCGTACCCTCACCTGGACCCTAAACCGTCCCTGTCCCCTAACCCTAACCCTAGCCCGAACCCTAACCCTAACCCTTCCCCGAAGCCTGACCCTGACCCGTCCCCTAATCCTAACCCGGACGCTAACACTAACCCGCGCCCTCACACGCACGCTCCCCCTAAAGCGTTGCCGTACGCTCACCTGGACCCTAAACCGTCCCCGTCCCCTAACCCTAACCCTAGCCCGAACCCTAACCCTAACCCTTCCCCGAAGCCTGACCCTCACCCGTCCCCTAATCCTAACCCGTACGCTAACACTAACCCGCGCCATCACACGCACGCTCCCCCTAAAGCATTGCCGTACCCTCACCTGGACCCTAAACCGTCCCCGTCCCCTAACCCTAACCCTAGCCCGAACCCTAACCCTAACCCTTCCCCGAAGCCTGACCCTCACCCGTCCCCTAATCCTAACCCGTACGCTAACACTAACCCGCGCCCTCACACGCACGCTCCCCCTAAAGCGTTGCCGTACCCTCACCTGGACCCTAAACCGTCCCCGTCCCCTAACCCTAACCCTAGACCGAACCCTAACCCTAACCCTTCCCCGAAGCCTGACCCTCACCCGTCCCCTAATCCTAACCCGTACGCTAACACTAACCCGCGCCCTCACACGCACGCTCCCCCTAAAGCGTTGCCGTACCCTCACCTGGTCCCGAAACCGTCCCCGACCCCTAACCCTAACCCTAGCCCGAACCCTAACCCTAACCCTTCCCCGAAGCCTGACCCTCACCCGTCCCCTAATCCTAACCCGTACGCTAACACTAACCCACACCCTCACACGCACGCTCCCCCTACAGCGTTGCCGTACCCTCACCTGGACCCTAAACCGTCCCCGTCCCCTAACCCTAACCGTAGCCCGAACCCTAACCCTAACCCTTCCCCAAAGCCTGACCCTCACCCGTCCCCTAATCCTAACCCGTACGCTAACACGAACACACGCCCTCACACGCACGCTCCCCCTAAAGCGTTGCCGTACCCTCACCTGGACCCTAAACCATCCCCGTCCCCTAACCCTAACCCTAGCCCGAACCCTAACCCTAACCCTTCCCCGAAGCCTGACCCTCACCCGTCCCCTAATCCTAACCCGTACGCTAACACTAACCCGCGCCCTCACATGCACGCTCCCCCTAAAGCGTTGCCGTACACTCACCTGGACCCTAAACCGTCCCCGTCCCCTAACCCTAACCCTAGCCCGAACCCTAACCCTAACCCTTCCCCGAAGCCTGACCCTCACCCGTCCCCTAATACTAACCCGTACGCTAACACTAACCCGCGCCCTCACACGCACGCTCCCCCTAAAGCGTTGCGCTACCCTCACCTGGACCCTAAACCGTCCCCGTCCCCTAACCCTAACCCTAGCCAGAACCCTAACCCTAACCCTTCCCCGAAGCCTGACCCTCACCCGTCCCCTAATCCTAACCCGTACGCTAACACTACCCCGCGCCCTCACACGCACGCTCCCCCTAAAGCGTTTCCGTACCCTCACCTGGAAACTAAACGGTCCCCGTCACCTAACCCTAACCCTAGCCCGAACCCTAACCCTAACACTTCCCCGAAGCCTGACCCTCACCCGTCCCCTAATCATAAGCCGTACGCTAACACTAACCCGTGCCCTCACACGCACGCTCCCCGTAAAGCGTTGCCGTACCCTCACCTGGACCCTAAACCGTCCCCGTCCCCTAACCCTAACCCTAGCCCGAACCCTAATCCTAACCCTTCCCCGAAGCCTGACCCTCACCCGTCCCCTAATCCTAAGCCGTACGCTAACACTAACGCGCGCTCTCACACGCACGCTCCCCCTAAAGCGTTGCCGTACCCTCACCTGGACCCTAAACCGTCCCCGTCCCCTAACCCTAACCCTAGCCCGAACCCTAACCCTAACCCTTCCCCGAAGCCTGACCCTCACCCGTCCCCTAATCCTAACCCGGACGCTAACACTAACCCGCGCCCTCACACGCACGCTCCCCCTAAAGCGTTGCCGTACCCTCACCTGGACCCTAAACCGTCCCCGTCCCCTAACTCTAACCCTAGCCCGAACCCTAACCCTAACCCTTCCCCGAAACCTGACCCTCACCCGTCCCCTAATCTTA
The DNA here is from genome assembly GCF_951394435.1 of Stenella coeruleoalba. Lineage (NCBI taxonomy): Eukaryota > Metazoa > Chordata > Mammalia > Artiodactyla > Delphinidae > Stenella > Stenella coeruleoalba. Next base: position 50,024 of record NC_137153.1, read on the forward strand.
ACCCGTACGCTAACACTAACCCGCGCCCTCACACGCACGCTCCCCTTAAAGCGTTGCCGTACCCTCACCTGGACCCTAAACCGTCCCCGTCCCCTAACCCTAACCCTAGACCGAACCCTAACCCTAACCCTTCCCCGAAGCCTGACCCTCACCCGTCCCCTAATCCTAAGCCGTACGCTAACACTAACCCGCGCCCTCACACGCACGCTCCCCCTAAAGCGTTGCCGTACCCTCACCTGGACCCTAAACCGTCCCCGTCCCCTAACCCTAACCCTAGCCCGAACCCTAACCCTAACCCTTCCCCGAAGCCTGACCCTCACCCGTCCCCTAATCCTAACCCGTACGCTAACACTAACCCGCGCCCTCACACGCACGCTCCCCCTAAAGCGTTGCTGTACCCTCACCTGGACCCTAAACCGTCCCCGTCCCCTAACCCTAACCCTAGCCCGAACCCTAACCCTAACCCTTCCCCGAAGCCTGACCCTCACCCGTCCCCTAATCCTAAGCCGTACGCTAACACTAACGCGCGCCCTCACACGCACGCTCCCCCTAAAGCGTTGCCGTACCCTCACCTGGACCCTAAACCCTCCCCGTCCGCAAACCCTAACCCTAGCCCGAACCCTAACCCTAACCCTTCCCCGAAGCCTGACCCTCACCCGTCCCCTAATCCTAACCCGTACGCTAACACTAACCCGGGCCCTCACACGCACGCTCCCCCTAAAGCGTTGCCGTACCCTCACCTGGACCCTAAACCGTCCCCATCCCCTAACCCTAACCCTAGCCCGAACCCTAACCCTAACCCTTCCCCAAAGCCTGACCCTCACCCGTCCCCTAATCCTAACCCGTACGCTAACACTAACCCGCGCCCTCACACGCACGCTCCCCCTAAAACGTTGCCGTACCCTCACCTGAACCCTAAACCGTCCCCGTCCCCTAACCCTAGCCCTAGCCCGAACCCTAACCCTAACCCTTCCCCGAAGCCTGACCGTCACCCGTCCCCTAATCCTAAACCGTACGCTAACACTAACCCGCGCCCTCACACGCACGGTCCCCCTAAAACGTTGCCGTACCCTCACCTGGACCCTAAACCGTCCCTGTCCCCTAACCCTAACCCTAGCCCGAACCCTAACCCTAACCCTTCCCCGAAGCCTGACCCTCATCCGTCCCCTAATCGTAACACGTACGCTAACAATAACCCGCGCCCTCACACGCACGCTGCCCCTAAAGCGTTGCCGTACCCTCACCTGGACCCTAAACCGTCCCCGTCCCCTAACCCTAACCCTAGCCCGAACCCTAACCCTAACCCTTCCCCGAAGCCTGACCCTCACCCGTCCCCTAATCCTAACCCGTACGCTAACACTAACCCGCGCCCTCACACGCACGCTCCCCCTAAAGCGTTGCCGTACCCTCACCTGGGCCCTAAACAGTCCCCATCCCCTAACCCTAACCCTAGCCCGAACCCTAACCCTAACCCTTTCCCGAAGCCTGACCCTCACCCGTCCTCTAATCCTAAGCCGTACGCTAACAATAACGCGCGCCCTCACACGCACGCTCCCCCTAAAGCGTTGCCGTACCCTCACCTGGACCCTAAACCGTCCCCGTCCCCTAACCCTAATCCTAACCCGAACCCTAATCCTAACCCTTCCCCGAAGCCTAACCCTCACCCGTCCCCTAATCCTAAGCCGTACACTAACACTAACACGCGCCCTCACACGCACGCTCCCCCTAAAGCGTTGCCGTACCCACACCTGGACCCTAAACCGTCCCTGTCCCCTAACCCTAACCCTAGCCCGAACCCTAACCCTAACCCTTCCCCGAAGCCTGACCCTGACCCGTCCCCTAATCCTAACCCGGACGCTAACACTAACCCGCGCCCTCACACGCACGCTCCCCCTAAAGCGTTGCCGTACCCTCACCTGGACCCTAAACCGTCCCCGTCCCCTAACCCTAACCCTAGCCCGAACCCTAACCCTAACCCTTCCCCGAAGCCTGACCCTCACCCGTCCCCTAATCCTAACCCGTACGCTAACACTAACCCGCGCCCTCACATGCACGCTCCCCCTAAAGCGTTGCCGTACACTCACCTGGACCCTAAACCGTCCCCGTCCCCTAACCCTAACCCTAGCCCGAACCCTAACCCTAACCCTTCCCCGAAGCCTGACCCTCACCCGTCCCCTAATCCTAACCCGTACGCTAACACTAACCCGCGCCCTCACACGCACGCTCCCCCTAAAGCGTTGCGCTACCCTCACCTGGACCCTAAACCGTCCCCGTCCCCTAACCCTAACCCTAGCCAGAACCCTAACCCTAACCCTTCCCCGAAGCCTGACCCTCACCCGTCCCCTAATCCTAACCCGTACGCTAACACTACCCCGCGCCCTCACACGCACGCTCCCCCTAAAGCGTTTCCGTACCCTCACCTGGAAACTAAACGGTCCCCGTCACCTAACCCTAACCCTAGCCCGAACCCTAACCCTAACACTTCCCCGAAGCCTGACCCTCACCCGTCCCCTAATCCTAAGCCGTACGCTAACACTAACCCGTGCCCTCACACGCACGCTCCCCCTAAAGCGTTGCCGTACCCTCACCTGGACCCTAAACCGTCCCCGTCCCCTAACACTAACCCTAGCCCGAACCCTAATCCTAACCCTTCCCCGAAGCCTGACCCTCACCCGTCCCCTAATCCTAAGCCGTACGCTAACACTAACGCGCGCTCTCACACGCACGCTCCCCCTAAAGCGTTGCCGTACCCTCACCTGGACCCTAAACCGTCCCCGTCCCCTAACCCTAACCCTAGCCCGAACCCTAACCCTAACCCTTCCCCGAAGCCTGACCCTCACCCGTCCCCTAATCCTAACCCGGACGCTAACACTAACCCGCGCCCTCACACGCACGCTCCCCCTAAAGCGTTGCCGTACCCTCACCTGGACCCTAAACCGTCCCCGTCCCCTAACCCTAACCCTAGCCCGAACCCTAACCCTAACCCTTCCCCGAAACCTGACCCTCACCCGTCCCCTAATCTTAACCCGTACGCTAACACTAACCCGCGCCCTCACACGCACGCTCCCCTTAAAGCGTTGCCGTACCCTCACCTGGACCCTAAACCGTCCCCGTCCCCTAACCCTAACCCTAGACCGAACCCTAACCCTAACCCTTCCCCGAAGCCTGACCCTCACCCGTCCCCTAATCCTAAGCCGTACGCTAACACTAACCCGCGCCCTCACACGCACGCTCCCCCTAAAGCGTTGCCGTACCCTCACCTGGACCCTAAACCGTCCCCGTCCCCCAACCCTAACCCTAGCCCGAACCCTAACCCTAACCCTTCCCCGAAGCCTGACCCTCACCCGTCCCCTAATCCTAACCCGTACGCTAACACTAACCCGCGCCCTCACACGCACGCTCCCCCTAAAGCGTTGCTGTACCCTCACCTGGACCCTAAACCGTCCCCGTCCCCTAACCCTAACCCTAGCCCGAACCCTAACCCTAACCCTTCCCCGAAGCCTGACCCTCACCCGTCCCCTAATCCTAAGCCGTACGCTAACACTAACGCGCGCCCTCACACGCACGCTCCCCCTAAAGCGTTGCCGTACCCTCACCTGGACCCTAAACCCTCCCCGTCCGCAAACCCTAACCCTAGCCCGAACCCTAACCCTAACCCTTCCCCGAAGCCTGACCCTCACCCGTCCCCTAATCCTAACCCGTACGCTAACACTAACCCGGGCCCTCACACGCACGCTCCCCCTAAAGCGTTGCCGTACCCTCACCTGGACCCTAAACCGTCCCCATCCCCTAACCCTAACCCTAGCCCGAACCCTAACCCTAACCCTTCCCCAAAGCCTGACCCTCACCCGTCCCCTAATCCTAACCCGTACGCTAACAATAACCCGCGCCCTCACACGCACGCTCCCCCTAAAACGTTGCCGTACCCTCACCTGGACCCTAAACCGTCCCCGTCCCCTAACCCTAGCCCTAGCCCGAACCCTAACCCTAACCCTTCCCCGAAGCCTGACCGTCACCCGTCCCCTAATCCTAAACCGTACGCTAACACTAACCCGCGCCCTCACACGCACGGTCCCCCTAAAACGTTGCCGTACCCTCACCTGGACCCTAAACCGTCCCTGTCCCCTAACCCTAACCCTAGCCCGAACCCTAACCCTAACCCTTCCCCGAAGCCTGACCCTCATCCGTCCCCTAATCGTAACACGTACGCTAACACTAACCCGCGCCCTCACACGCACGCTGCCCCTAAAGCGTTGCCGTACCCTCACCTGGACACTAAACCGTCCCCGTCCCCTAACCCTAACCCTAGCCCGAACCCTAACCCTAACCCTTCCCCGAAGCCTGACCCTCACCCGTCCCCTAATCCTAACCCGTACGCTAACACTAACCCGCGCCCTCACACGCACGCTCCCCCTAAAGCGATGCCGTACCCTCACCTGGGCCCTAAACAGTCCCCATCCCCTAACCCTAACCCTAGCCCGAACCCTAACCCTAACCCTTTCCCGAAGCCTGACCCTCACCCGTCCTCTAATCCTAAGCCGTACGCTAACAATAACGCGCGCCCTCACACGCACGCTCCCCCTAAAGCGTTGCCGTACCCTCACCTGGACCCTAAACCGTCCCCGTCCCCTAACCCTAACCCTAACCCGAACCCTAATCCTAACCCTTCCCCGAAGCCTAACCCTCACCCGTCCCCTAATCCTAAGCCGTACACTAACACTAACGCGCGCCCTCACACGCACGCTCCCCCTAAAGCTTTGCCGTACCCACACCTGGACCCTAAACCGTCCCTGTCCCCTAACCCTAACCCTAGCCCGAACCCTAACCCTAACCCTTCCCCGAAGCCTGACCCTCACCCGTCCCCTAATCCTAACCCGGACGCTAACACTAACCCGCGCCCTCACACGCACGCTCCCCCTAAAGCGTTGCCGTACGCTCACCTGGACCGTAAACCGTCCCCGTCCCCTAACCCTAACCCTAGCCCGAACCCTAACCCTAACCCTTCCCCGAAGCCTGACCCACACCCGTCCCCTAATCCTAACCCGTACGCTAACACTAACCCGCGCCATCACACGCACGCTCCCCCTAAATCGTTGCCGTACCCTCACCTGGACCCTAAACCGTCCCCGTCCCCTAACCCTAACCCTAGCCCGAACCCTAACCCTAACCCTTCCCCGAAGCCTGACCCTCACCCGTCCCCTAATCCTAACCCGTACGCTAACACTAACCCGCGCCCTCACACGCACACTCCCCCTAAAGCGTTGCCGTACCCTCACCTGGACCCTAAACCGTCCCCGTCCCCTAACCCTAACCCTAGACCGAACCCTAACCCTAACCCTTCCCCGAAGCCTGACCCTCACCCGTCCCCTAATCCTAACCCGTACGCTAACACTAACCCGCGCCCTCACACGCACGCTCCCCCTAAAGCGTTGCCGTACCCTCACCTGGTCCCGAAACCGTCCCCGACCCCTAACCCTAACCCTAGCCCGAACCCTAACCCTAACCCTTCCCCGAAGCCTGACCCTCACCCGTCCCCTAATCCTAACCCGTACGCTAACACTAACCCACACCCTCACACGCACGCTCCCCCTAAAGCGTTGCCGTACCCTCACCTGGACCCTAAACCGTCCCCGTCCCCTAACCCTAACCGTAGCCCGAACCCTAACCCTAACCCTTCCCCGAAGCCTGACCCTCACCCGTCCCCTAATCCTAACCCGTACGCTAACACGAACACACGCCCTCACACGCACGCTCCCCCTAAAGCGTTGCCGTACCCTCACCTGGACCCTAAACCGTCCCCGTCCCCTAACCCTAACCCTAGCCCGAACCCTAACCCTAACCCTTCCCCGAAGCCTGACACTCACCCGTCCCCTAATCCTAACCCGTACGCTAACACTAACCCGCGCCCTCACATGCACGCTCCCCCTAAAGCGTTGCCGTACACTCACCTGGACCCTAAACCGTCCCCGTCCCCTAACCCTAACCCTAGCCCGAACCCTAACCCTAACCCTTCCCCGAAGCCTGACCCTCACCCGTCCCCTAATCCTAACCCGTACGCTAACACTAACCCGCGCCCTCACACGCACGCTCCCCCTAAAGCGTTGCGCTACCCTCACCTGGACCCTAAACCGTCCCCGTCCCCTAACCCTAACCCTAGCCAGAACCCTAACCCTAACCCTTCCCCGAAGCCTGACCCTCACCCGTCCCCTAATCCTAACCCGTACGCTAACACTACCCCGCGCCCTCACACGCACGCACCCCCTAAAGCGTTTCCGTACCCTCACCTGGAAACTAAACGGTCCCCGTCACCTAACCCTAACCCTAGCCCGAACCCTAACCCTAACACTTCCCCGAAGCCTGACCCTCACCCGTCCCCTAATCATAAGCCGTACGCTAACACTAACCCGTGCCCTCACACGCACGCTCCCCCTAAAGCGTTGCCGTACCCTCACCTGGACCCTAAACCGTCCCCGTCCCCTAACCCTAACCCTAGCCCGAACCCTAATCCTAACCCTTCCCCGAAGCCTGACCCTCACCCGTCACCTAATCCTAAGCCGTACGCTAACACTAACGCGCGCTCTCACACGCACGCTCCCCCTAAAGCGTTGCCGTACCCTCACCTGGACCCTAAACCGTCCCCGTCCGCTAACCCTAACCCTAGCCCGAACCCTAACCCTAACCCTTCCGCGAAGCCTGACCCTCACCCGTCCCCTAATCCTAAGCCGTACGCTAACACTAACCCGCGCCCTCACACACACGCTCCCCCTAAAGCGTTGCCGTACCCTCACCTGGACCCTAAACCGTCCCCGTCCCCTAACCCTAACCCTAGCCCGAACCCTAACCCTAACCCTTCCCCGAAGCCTGACCCTCACCCGTCCCCTAATCCTAAACCGGACGCTAACACTAACCCGCGCCCTCACACGCACGCTCCCCCTAAAGCGTTGCCGTACCCTCACCTGGACCCTAAACCGTCCCCGTCCCCTAACCCTAACCCTAGCCCGAACCCTAACCCTAACCCTTCCCCGAAGCCTGACCCTCACCCGTCCCCTAATCTTAACCCGTACGCTAACACTAACCCGCGCCCTCACACGCACGCTCCCCCTAAAGCGTTGCCGTACCCTCACCTGGACCCTAAACCGTCCCCGTCCCCTAACCCTAACCCTAGCCCGAACCCTAACCCTAACCCTTCCCCGAAGCCTGACCCTCACCCGTCCCCTAATCCTAACCCGTACGCTAACACTAACCCGCGCCCTCACACGCACGCTCCCCCTAAAGCGTTGCCGTACCCTCACCTGGACCCTAAACCGTCCCCGTCCCCTAACCCTAACCCTAGCCCGAACCCTAACCCTAACCCTTCCCCGAAGCCTGACCCTCACCCGTCCCCTAATCCTAACCCGTACGCTAACACTAACCCGCGCCCTCACACGCACGCTCCCCCTAAAGCGTTGCCGTACCCTCACCTGGACCCTAAACCGTCCCCGTCCCCTAACCCTAACCCTAGCCCGAACCATAACCCTAACCCTTCCCCGAAGCCTGACCCTCACCCGTCCCCTAATCCTAACCCGTACGCTAACACTAACCCGCGCCCTCACACGCACGCTCCCCCTAAAGCGTTGCCGTACCCTCACCTGGACCCGAAACCGTCCCCGTCCCCTAACCCTAACCCTAGCCCGAACCCTAACCCTAACCTTTCCCTGAAGCCTGACCCTCACCCGTCCCCTAAACCTAAGCCGTACGCTAACAGTAACGCGCGCCCTCACACGCACGCTCCCCCTAAAGCGTTGCCGTACCCTCACCTGGACCCTAAACCGTCCCCGTCCCCTAACCCTAACCCTAGCCCGAACCCTAACCCTAACCCTTCCCCGAAGCCTGACCCTCACCCGTCCCCTAATCCTAAGCCGTACGCTAACACTAACGCGCGCCCTCACACGCACGCTCCCCCTAAAGCGTTGCGGTACCCTCACCTGGACCCTAAACCCTCCCCGTCCGCAAACCCTAACCCTAGCCTGAACCCTAACCCTAACCCTTCCCCGAAGCCTGACCCTCACCCGTCCCCTAATCCTAACCCGTACGCTAACTCTAACCCGGGCCCTCACACGCATGCTCCCCCTAAAGCGTTGCCGTACCCTCACCTGGACCCTAAACCGTCCCCGTCCCCTAAACCTAACCCTAGCCCGAACCCTAACCCTAACCCTTCCCCGAAGCCTGACCCTCACCCGTCCCCTAATCCTAACCCGTACGCTAACACTAACCCGCGCCCTCACACGCACGCTCCCCCTAAAGTGTTGCCGTACCCTAACCTGGACCCTAAACCGTCCCCGTCCCCTAACCCTAACCCTAGCCCGAACCCTAACCCTAACCCTTCCCCGAAGCCTGACCCTCACCCGTCCCCTAATCCTAACCCGTACGCTAACACTAACCCGCGCCCTCACACGGACGCTCCCCCTAAAGCGTTGCCGTACCCTCACCTGGTCCCTAAACCGTCCCCGTCCCCTAACCCTAACCCTAGCCCGAACCCTAACCCTAACCCTTCCCCGAAGACTGACCCTCACCCGTCCCCTAATCCTAACCTGTACGCTAACACTAACCCGCGCCCTCACACGCACGCTCCCCCTAAAGCATTGCCGTACCCTCACCTGGACCCTAAACCGTCCCTATCCCCTAACCCTAACCCTAGCCCGAACCCTAACCCTAACACTTTCCCGAAGCCTGACCCTCACCCGTCCCCTAATCCTAAGCCGTACGCTAACACTAACGCGTGCCCTCACACGCACGCTCCCCCTAAAGCGTTGCCGTACCCTCACCTGGACCCTAAACCGTCCCCGTCCACTAACCCTAACCCTAGCCCGAACCCTAACCCTAACCCTTCCCCGAAGCCTGACCCTCACCCGTCCCCTAATCCTAAGCCGTACGCTAACACTAACGCGCGCCCTCACACGCACGCTCCCCCTAAAGCGTTGCCGTACCCTCACCTGGACCCTAAACCGTCCCCGTCCCCTAACCCTAACCCTAGCCCGAACCCTAACCCTAACCCTTCCCCGAAGCCTGACCCTCACCCGTCCCCTAATCCTAAGCTGTACGCTAACACTAACGCGCGCCCTCACACGCACGCTCCCCCTAAAGCGTTGCCGTACCCTCACCTGGACCCTAAACCCTCCCCGTCCGCTAACCCTAACCCTAGCCCGAACCCTAACCCTAACCCTTCCCCGAAGCCTGACCCTCACCCGTCACCTAATCCTAACCCGTACGCTAACACTAACCCGGGCCCTCACACGCACGCTCCCCCTAAAGCATTGCCATACCCTCACCTGGACCCTAAACCGTCCCCGTCCCCTAACCCTAACCCTAGCCCGAACCCTAACCCTAACCCTTCCCCGAAGCCTGACCCTCACCCGTCCCCTAATCCTAACCCGTACGCTAACACTAACCCGCGCCCTCACAGGCACGCTCCCCCTAAAGTGTTGCCGTACCCTCACCTGGACCCTAAAACGTCCCCGTCCCCTAACCCTAACCCTAGCCCGAACCCTAACCCTAACCCTTCCCCGAAGCCTGACCCTCACCCGTCCCCTAATCCTAACCCGTACGCTAACACCAACCCGTGCCCTCACACGCACGCTCCCCCTAAAACGTTGCCGTACCCTCACCTGGACCCTAAACCGTCCCCGTCCCCTAACCCTAACCCTAGCCCGAACCCTAACCCTAACCCTTCCCCGAAGCCTGACCCTCACCCGTCCCCTAATCCTAACCCGTACGCTAACACTAACCCGCGCCCGCACACGCACGCTCCCCCTAAAGCGTTGCCGTACCCTCACCTGGTCCCTAAACCGTCCCCGTCCCCTAACCCTAACCCTAGCCCGAACCCTAACCCTAACCCTTCCCCGAAGCCTGACCCTCACCCGTCCCCTAATCCTAACCCGTACGCTAACACTAACCCGCGCCCTCACAGGCACGCTCCCCCTAAAGTGTTGCCGTACCCTCACCTGGACCCTAAACCGTCCCCGTCCCCTAACCCTAACCCTAGCCCGAACCCTAACCCTAACCCTTCCCCGAAGCCTGACCCTCACCCGTCCCCTAATCCTAACCCGTACGCTAACACTAACCCGCGCCCTCACACGCACGCTCCCCCTAAAGCGTTGCCGTACCCTCACCTGGACCCTAAACCGTCCCCATCCCCTAACCCTAACCCTAGCCCGAACCCTAACCCTAACCCTTTCCCGAAGCCTGACCCTCACCCGTCCCCTAATCCTAAGCCGTACGCTAACACTAACGCGTGCCCTCACACGCACGCTCCCCCTAAAGCGTTGCCGTACCCTCACCTGGACCCTAAACCGTCCCCGTCCCCTAACCCTAACCCTAGCCCGAACCCTAAGCCTAACCCTTCCCCGAAGCCTGACCCTCACCTGTCCCCTAATCCTAAGCCATACACTAACACTAACGCGCGCCCTCACACGCACGCTCCCCCTAAAGCGTTGCCGTACCCTCACCTGGACCCTAAACAGTCCCCATCCCCTAACCCTAACCCTAGCCCGAACCCTAACCCTAAGCCTTTCCCGAAGCCTGACCCTCACCCCTCCCCTAATCCTAAGCCGTACGCTAACAATAACGCGCGCCCTCACACGCACGCTCCCCCTAAAGCGTTGCCGTACCCTCACCTGGACCCTAAACCGTCCCCGTCCCCTAACCCTAACCCTAGCCCGAACCCTAATCCTAACCCTTCCCCGAAGCCTAACCCTCACCCGTCCCCTAATCCTAAGCCGTACACTAACACTAACGCGCGCCCTCACACGCACGCTACCCCTAAAGCGTTGCCGTACCCTCACCTGGACCCTAAACCGTCCCCGTCCCCTAACCCTAACCCTAGCCCGAACCCTAACCCTAACCCTTCCCCGAAGCCTGACCCTCACCCGTCCCCTAATCCTAAGCCGTACGCTAACACTAACCCGCGCCCTCACACGCACGCTCCCCCTAAAGCGTTGCCGTACCCTCACCTGGACCCTAAACCGTCCCCGTCCCCTAACCCTAACCCTAGCCCGAACCCTAACCCTAACCCTTCCCCGAAGCCTGACCCTCTCCCGTCCCCTAATTCTAACCCGTACGCTAACACTAACCCGCGCCCTCACACGCACGCTCCCCCTAAAGCGTTGCCGTACCCTCACCTGGACCCTAAACCGTCCCCGTCCCCTAACCCTAACCCTAGCCCGAACCCTAACCCTAACCCTTCCCCGAAGCCTGAGCCTCACCCGTCCCCTAATCCTAAACCGTACGCTAACACTAACCCGAGCCCTCACACGCACGCTCCCCCTAAAGCGTTGCCATACGCTCACCTTGACCCTAAACCGTCCCCGTCCCCTAACCCTAACCCTAGCCCGAACCCTAACCCTAACCCTTCCCCGAAGCCTGACCCACACCCGTCCCCTAATCCTAAACCGTACGCTAACACTAACCCGCGCCCTCACACGCACGCTCCCCCTAAAGCGTTGCCGTACCCTCACCTGGACCCTAAACCGTCCCCGTCCCCTAACCCTAACCCTAGCCCGAACCCTAACACTAACCCTTCCCCGAAACCTGACCCTCAGCCGTCCCCTAATCCTAACCCGTACGCTAACACTAACCCACGCCCTCACACGCACGCTCCCCCTAAAGCGTTGCCGTACCCTCACCTGGACCCTAAACCGTCCCCGTCCCCTAACCCTAACCCTAGACCGAACCCTAACCCTAACCCTTCCCCGAAGCCTGACCCTCACCCGTCCCCTAATCCTAACCCGTACGCTAACACTAACCCGCGCCCTCACACGCACGCTCCCCCTAAAGCGTTGCCGTACCCTCACCTGGACCCGAAACCGTCCCCGACCCCTAACCCTAACCCTAGCCCGAACCCTAACCCTAACCCTTCCCCGAAGCCTGACCCTCACCCGCCCCTAATCCTAAGCCGTACGCTAACACTAACCCACACCCTCACACGCACGCTCCCCCTAAAGCGTTGCCGTACCCTCACCTGGACTCTAAACCGTCCCCGTCCCCTAACCCTAACCCTAGCCCGAACCCTAACCCTAACCCTTCCCCGAAGCCTGACCCTCACCCGTCCCCTAATCCTAACCCGTACGCTAACACTAACACACGCCCTCACACGCACGCTCCCCCTAAAGCGTTGCCGTACCCTCACCTGGACCCTAAACCGTCCCCGTCCCCTAACCCTAACCCTAGCCCGAACCCTAACCCTAACCCTTCCCCGAAGCCTGACCCTCACCCGTCCCCTAATCCTAACCCGTACGCTAACACTAACCCGCGCCCTCACACGCACGCTCCCCCTAAAGCGTTGCCGTACACTCACCTGGACCCTAAACCGTCGCCGTCCCCTAACCCTAACCCTAGCCCGAACCCTAACCCTAACCCTTCCCCGAAGCCTGACCCTCACCCGTCGCCTAATCCTAACCCGTACGCTAACACTAACCCGCGCCCTCACACGCACGCTCCCCCTAAAGCGTTGCCGTACCCTCACCTGGACCCTAAACCGTCCCCGTCCCCTAACCCTAACCCTAGCCCGAACCCTAACCCTAACCCTTCCCCGAAGCCTGACCCTCACCCGTCCCATAATCCTAACCCGTACGCTAACACTAACCCGCGCCCTCACACGCACGCTCCCCCTAAAGCGTTGCCGTACACTCACCTGGACCCTAAACCGGCCCCGTCCCCTAACCCTGACCCTAGCCCGAACCCTAACCCTAACCCTTCCCCGAAGCCTGACCCTCACCCGTCCCCTAATCCTAACCCGTACGCTAACACTAACCCGCGCCCTCACACGCACGCTCCCCCTAAAGCGTTGCCGTACCCTCACCTAGACCCTAAACCGTCCCCGTCCCCTAACCCTAACCCTAGCCTGAACCCTAAACCTAACCCTTCCCCGAAGCCTGACCCTCACCCGTCCCCTAATCCTAACCCGGACGCTAACACTAACCCGCGCCCTCACACGCACGCTCCCACTAAAGCGTTGCCGTACCCTCACCTGGACCCTAAACCGTCCCCGTCCCCTAACCCTAACCCTAGCCCGAACCCTAACCCTAACCCTTCCCCGAAGCCTGACCCTCACCCGTCCCCTAATCCTAACCCGTACGCTAACACTAACCCGCGCCCTCACACGCACGCTCCCCCTAAAGCGTTGCCGTACCCTCACCTGGACCCGAAACCGTCCCCGTCCCCTAACCCTAACCCTAGCCCGAACCCTAACCCTAACCCTTCCCCGAAGCCTGACCCTCACCTGTCCCCTAATCTTAACCCGTACGCTAACACTAACCCGCGCCCTCACACGCACGCTCCCCCTAAAGCGTTGCCATACCCTCACCTGGACCCTAAACCGTCCCCGTCCCCTAACCCTAACCCTAGCCCGAACCCTAACCCTAACCATTCCCCGAAGCCTGACCCTCACCCGTCCCCTAATCCTAACCCGTATGCTAACACTAACAAGCGACCTCACACGCACGCTCCCCCTAAAGCGTTGCCGTACCCTCACCTGGACCCTAAACCGTCCCCGTCCCCTAACCCTAACCCTAGCCCGAACCCTAACCCTAACCCCTCCCCGAAGCCTGACACTCACCCGTCCCCTAATCCTAACCCGTACGCTAACACTAACCCGCGCCCTCACACGCACGCTCCCCCTAAAGCGTTGCCGTACCCTCACCTGGACCCTAAACCGTCCCCGTCCCCTAACCCTAACCCTAGCCCGAACCCTAACCCTAACCCTTCCCCGAAGCCTGACCCTCACCCGTCCCCTAATCCTAACCCGTACGCTAACACTAACCCGCGCCCTCACACGCACGCTCCCCCTAAAGCGTTGCCGTACCCTCACCTGGACCCTAAACCGTCCCCGTCCCCTAACCCTAACCCTAGCCCGAACCCTAACCCTAACCCTTCCCCGAAGCCTGACCCTCACCCGTCCCCTAATCCTAAGCCGTACGCTAACACTAACCCGCGCCCTCACACGCACGCTCCCCCTAAAGCGTTGCCGTACCCTCACCTGGACCCTAAACCGTCCCCGTCCCCTAACCCTAACCCTAGCTCGAACCCTAACCCTAACCCTTCCCCGAAGCCTGACCCTCACCCGTCCCCTAATCCTAACTCGTACGCTAACACTAACCCGCGCCCTCACACGCACGCTCCCCCTAAAGTGTTGCCGTACCCTCACCTGGACCCTAAACCGTCCCCGTCCCCTAACCCTAACCCTAGCCCGAAACCTAACCCTAACCCTTCCCCGAAGCCTGACCCTCACCCGTCCCCTGATCCTAACCCGTACGCTAACACTAACCCGCGCCCTCACACGCACGCTCCCCCTAAAGCGTTGCCGTACCCTCACCTGGACCCGAAATCGTACCCGTCCCCTAACCCTAACCCTAGCCCGAACCCTAACCGTAACCCTTCCCCGAAGCCTGACCCTCACCCGTCCCCTAATCCTAACCCGTACGCTAACACTAACCCGCACCCTCACATGCACGCTCCCCCAAAAGCGTTGCCGTACCCTCACCTGGACCCTAAACCGTCCCCGTCCCCTAACCCTAACCCTAGACCGAACCCTAACCCTAACCCTTCACCGAAGCCTGACCCTCACCCGTCCCCTAATCCTAACCAGTACGCTAACACTACCCCGCGCCCTCACATGCACGCTCCCCCTAAAGCGTTGCCGTACCCTCACCTGGACCCTAAACCGTCCCCGTCACCTAACCCTAACCCTAGCCCGAACCCTAACCCTAACCCTTCCCCGAAGCATGACCCTCAACCGTCCCCTAATCCTAACCCGTACGCCAACACTAACCCACGCCCTCACACGCACGGTCCCCCTAAAGCGTTGCCGTACCCTCAACTGGACCCTAAACCGTCCCCATCCCTTAACCCTAACCCTAGCCCGAACCCTAACCCTAACCCTTCCCCGAAGCCTGACCCTCACCCGTCCCCTAATCCTAACCCGTACGCTAACACTAACCCGCGCCCTCACAAGCACGCTCCCCCTAAAGCGTTGCCGTACTCTCACCCGGACCCTAAACCATCCCCGTCCCCTAACCCTAACCCTAGCCCGAACCCTAACCCTAACCCTTCCCCGAAGCCTGACCCTCACCCGTCCCCTAATACTAACACGTACGCTAACACTAACCCGCGCCCTCACACGCATTCTCCCCCTAAAGTGTTGCCGTACCCTCACCTGGACCCTAAACCGTCCCCGTCCCCTAACCCTAACCCTAGCCCGAACCCTAACCCTAACACTTCCCTGAAGCCTGACCCTCACCCATCCCCTAATCCTAACCCGTACGCTAACACTAACCTGCGCCCTCACACGCACGCTCCCCTTAAAGCGTTGCCGTACCCTCACCTGGACCCTAAACCGTCCCCGTCCCCTAACCCTAACCCTAGCCCGAACCCTAACCCTAACCCTTCCCCGAAGCCTGACCCTCACCCGTCCCCTAATCCTAAGCCGTACGCTAACACTAACCCACGCCCTCACACGCACGCTCCCCCTAAAGCTTTGCCGTACCCTCACCTGGACGCTAAACCGTCCCCGTCCCCTAACCCTAACCCTAGCCCGAACCCTAACCCTAACCCTTCCCCGAAGCCTGACCCTCAACCGTCCCCTAATCCTAACACGTACGCTAACACTAACCCACACCCTCACATGCACGCTCCCCCTAAAGCGTTGCCGTACCCTCACCTGGACCCTAAACCGTCCCCGTCCCCTAACCCTAACCCTAGCCCGAACCCTAACCCTAACCCTTCCCCGAAGGCTGACCCTCACCCGTCCCCTAATCCTAACCCGTACGCTAACACTAACCCGCGCCCTCACACGCACGCTCCCCCTAAAGCGTTGCCGTACCCTCACCTGGACCCGAAACCGTCCCCGTCCCCTAACCCTAACCCTAGCCCGAACCCTAACCCTAACCCTTCCCAGAAGCCTGACCCTCACCCATCCCCTAATCCTAACCCGTACGCTAACCCTAACCCGCGCCCTCACATGCACGCTCCCCCTAAAGCGTTGCCATACCCTCACCTGGACCCTAAACCGTCCCCGTCCCCTAACCCTAACCCTAGCCCGAACCCTAACCCTAACCCTAGCCCGAACCCTAACCCTAACCCTTCCCCGAAGCCTGACCCTCACCCGTCCCCTAATCCTAACCCGTACGCGAACACTAACCCGCGCCCTCACACGCATGCTCCCCCTAAAGCGTTGCCGTACCCTCACCTGGACCCTAATCCGTCCCCGTCCCCTAACCCTAACCCTAGCCCGAACCCTAACCCTAACCCTTCCCCAAAGCCTGACCCTCACCCGTCCCCTAATCCTAACCCGTAGGCTAAAACTAACCCGCGCCCTCACACGCACGCTCCCCCTAAAGCGTTGCCGTACCCTCACCTGGACCCTAAACCGTCCCCGTCCCCTAACCCTAACCCTAGCCCGAACCCTAACCCTAACCCTTCCCCGAAGCCTGACCCTCACCCGTCCCCTAATCCTAACCAGGACGCTAACACTACCCAGCACCCTCACATGCACGCTCCCCCTAAAGCGTTGCCGTACCCTCACCTGGACCCTAAACCGTCCCTGTCCCGTAACCCTAACCCTAGCCCGAACCCTAACCCTAACCCTTCCCCGAAGCCTGACCCTCACCCGTCCCCTAATCCTAACCCGTACGCTAACACTAACCCGCGCCCTCACACACATTCTCCCCCTAAAGTGTTGCCGTACCCTCACCTGGACCCTAAACCGTCCCCGTCCCCTAACCCTAACCCTAGCCCGAACCCTAACCCTAACCCTTCCCCGAAGCCTGACCCTCACCCGTCCCCTAATCCTAAGCCGTACGCTAACACTAACCCGCGCCCTCACACGCACGCTCCCTCTAAAGCTTCGCCGTACCCTCACCTGGACCCTAAACCGTCCCCGTCCCCTAACCCTAACCCTAGCCCGAACCCTAACCCTAACCCTTCCCCGAAGCCTGACCCTCACCCGTCCCCTAATCCTAAGCCGTACGCTAACACTAACCCACGCCCTCACACGCACGCTCCCCCTGAAGCTTTGCCATACCCTCACCTGGACTCTAAACCGTCCCCGTCCCCTAACACTAACCCTAGCCCGAACCCTAACCCTAACCCTTCCCCGAAGCCTGACCCTCACCCGTCCCCAATCCTAACACGTACGCTAACACTAACCCGCGCCCTCACACGCACGCTCCCCCTAAAGCATTGCCGTACCCTCACCTGGACCCTAAACCATCCCATGTCCCCTAACCCTAACCCTAGCCCGAACCCTAACCCTAACCCTTCCCCGAAGCCTGACCCTCACCCGTCCCCTAATCCTAACCCGTACGCTAACACTAACCCGGGCCCTCACACGCACGCTCCCCCTAAAGCGTTGCCGTACCCTCACCTGGACCCTAAACCGTCCCCGTCCCTTAACCCTAACCCTAGCCAGAACCCTAACCCTAACCCTTCCCTGAAGCCTGACCCTCACCCGTCCCCTAATCCTAACACGTACGCTAACACTAACCCTCGCCCTCATACGCACGCTCCCCCTAAAGCGTTGCTGTACTGTTACCTGGACCCTAAACCGTCCCCGTCCCCTAACCCTAACCCTAGCCCGAACCCTAACCCTAACCCTTCCCCGAAGCCTGACCCTCACCCGTCACCTAATCCTAACCAGTACGCTAACACTAACGCGCGCCCTCACATGCACGCTCCCCCTAAAGCGTTGCCGTACCCTCACCTGGACCCTCAACCGTCCCCGTCACCTAACCCTAACCCTAGCCCGAACCCTAACCCTAACCCTTCCCCGAAGCCTGACCCTCAACCGTCCCCTAATCCTAAGCTGTACGCTAACACTAACCCACGCCCTCACACGCACGCTCCCCCTAAAGCGTTGCCGTACCCTCACCTGGACCCTAAACCCTCCCCGTCCCCTAACCCTAACCCTAGCCCGAAACCTAAACCTAACCCTTCCCCGAAGCCTGACCCTCAACCGTCCCCTAATCCTAACCCGTACGTTAACACTAACCCGCGCCCTCACACGCACGCTCCCCCTAAAGCGTTGCCGTACCCTCACCTGGACCCTAAACCGTCCCCGTCCCCTAACCCTAACCCTAGCCCGAACCCTAACCCTAACCCTTCCCCGAAGCCTGACCCTCACCCGTCCCCTAATCCTAACCCGTACGCTAACACTAACCCGCGCCCTCACATGCACGCTCCCCCTAAAGCGTTGCCGTACCCTCACCTGGACCCTAAACCGTCCCTGTCCCGTAACCCTAACCCTAGCCCGAACCCTAACCCTAACCCTTCCCCGAAGCCTGACCCTCACCCGTCCCCTAATCCTAAGCCGTACGCTAACACTAACCCGCGCCCTCACACGCACGCTCCCCCTGAAGCTTTGCCGTACCCTCACCTGGACTCTAAACCGTCCCCGTCCCCTAACCCTAACCCTAGCCCGAACCCTAACCCTAACCCTTCCCCGAAGCCTGACCCTCACCCGTCACCTAATCCTAACCCGTACGCTAACACTAACCCGCGCCCTCACACGCACGCTCCCCCTAAAGCGTTGCCGTACCCTCACCTGGACCCTAAACCGTCCCCGTTCCCTAACCCTAACCCTAGCCCGAACCCTAACCCTAACCCTTCCCCGAAGCCTGACCCTCACCCGTCCATTAATCCTAACCCGTACGCTAACACTAATCCGCGCCCTCACACGCACGCTCCCCCTAAAGCGTTGCCGTACCCTCACCTGGACCCTAAACCGTCCCCGTCCCCTAACCCTAACCCTAGCCCGAACCCTAACCCTAATCCTTCCCCGAAGCCTGACCCTCACCCGTCCCCTAATCCTAACCCGTACGCTAACACTAACCAGCGCCCTCACACGCACGTTCCCCCTAAAGCGTTGCCGTACCCTCACCTGGACCCTAAACCGTCCCCGTCCCCTAACCCTAACCCTAGCCCGAACCCTAACCCTAACTCTTCCCCGAAGCCTGACCCTCACCCGTCCCCTAATCCTAACCCGTACGCTAACACTAACCCGCGCCCTCACACGCACGCTCCCCCTAAAGCGTTGCCGTACCCTCACCTGGACCCTAAATCGTCCCCGTCCCCTAACCCTAACCCTAGCCCGAACCCTAAGCCTAACCCTTCCCCGAAGCCTGACCCTCACCCGTCCCCTAATCCTAACCCGTACGCTAACACTAACCCGCGCCCTCACACGCACGCTCCCCCTAAAGCGTTGCCGTACCCTCACCTGGACCCTAAACCGTCCCCGTCCCCTAAGCCTAACCCTAGCCCGAACCCTAACCCTAACCCTTCCCCGAAGCCTGATCCTCACCCGTCCCCTAATCCTAACCCGTACGCTAACACTAACCCGCGCCCTCACACGCACGCTCCCCCTGAAGCGTTGCCGTACCCTCACCTGGACCCTAAACCGTCCCCGTCCCCTAACCCTAACCCTAGCCCGAACCCTAACCCTAACCCTTCCCCGAAGCCTGACCCTCACCCGTCCCCTAATCCTAAGCCGTACGCTAACACTAACCCGCGCCCTCACATGCACGCTCCCCCTAAAGCGTTGCCGTACCCTCACCTGGACCCTAAACCGTCCCCGTCCCCTAACCCTAGCCCGAACCCTAACCCTAAACCTTCCCCGAAGCCTGACCCTCACCCGTCCCCTAATCCTAACCCGTACGCTAACACTAACCCGCGCCCTCACACGCACGCTCCCCCTAAAGCGTTGCCGTACCCTCACCTGGACCCGAAACCGTCCCCGTCCCTTAACCCTTACCCTAGCCCGAACCCTAACCCTAACCCTTCCCCGCAGCCTGACCCTCACCCGTCCCCTAATCCTAACCCGTACGCTAACACTAACCCGCGCCCTCACACGCACGCTCCCCCTAAAGCGTTGCCGTACCCTCACCTGGACCCTAAACCGTCCCCGTCCCCTAACCCTAACCCTAGCCCGAACCCTAACCCTAACCCTTCCCCGAAGCCTGACCCTCACCCGTCCCCTAATCCTAACCCGTACGCTAACACTAACCCGCGCCCTCACACGCACGCTCCCCCTAAAGCGTTGCCGTACCCTCACCTGGACCCTAAACCGTCCCCGTCCCCTAACCCTAACCCTAGCCCGAACCCTAACCCTAACCCTTCCCCGAAGCCTGACCCTCACCCGTCCCCTAATCCTAACCCGTACGCTAACACTAACCCGCGCCCTCACACGCACGCTCCCCCTAAAGCGTTGCCGTACCCTCACCTGGACCCTGAACCGTCCCCGTCCCCTAACCCTAACCCTAGCCCGAACCCTAACCCTAACCCTTCCCCAAAGCCTGACCCTCACCCGTCCCCTAATCCTAACCCGTACGCTAACACTAACCCGCGGCCTCACACGCACGCTCCCCCTAAAGCGTTGCCGTACCCTCACCTGGACCCTAAACCGTCCCCGTCCCCTAACCCTAACCCTAGCCCGAACCCTAACCCTAACCCTTCCCCGAAGCCTGACCCTCACCCGTCCCCTAATCCTAACCCGTACGCTCACACTAACCCGCGCCCTCACACGCACGCTCCCCCTAAAGCGTTGCCGTACCCTCACCTGGACCCTAAACCGTCCCCGTCCCCTAACCCTAACCCTAGCCCGAACCCTAACCCTAACCCTTCCCCGAAGCCTGACCCTCACCCGTCCCCTAATCCTAACCCGTACGCTAACACTAACCCGCGCCCTCACACGCACGCTCCCCCTAAAGCGTTGCCGTACCCTCACCTGGACCCTAAACCGTCCCCGTCCCCTAACCCTAACCCTAGCCCGAACCCTAACCCTAACCCTTCCCCGAAGCCTGACCCTCACCCGTCCCCTAATCCTAACCCGTACGGTAACACTAACCCGCGCCCTCACACGCACGCTCCCCCTAAAGCGTTGCGGTACCCTCACCTGGACCCGAAACCGTGCCCGTCCCTTAACCCTAACCCTAGCCCGAACCCTAACCCTAACCCTTCCCCGAAGCCTGACCCTCACCCGTCCCCTAATCCTAACCCGTACGCTAACACTAACCCGCGCCCTCACACGCACGCTCCCCCTAAAGCGTTGCCGTACCCTCACCTGGACCCTAAACCGTCCTCGTCCCCTAACCCTAACCCTAGCCCGAACCCTAACCCTAGCCCTTCCCCGAAGCCTGACCCTCACCCGTCACCTAATCCTAACCCGTACGCTAACACTAACCCGCGCCCTCACACGCACGCTCCCCCTAAAGCGTTGTCGTACCCTCACCTGGACCCTAAACCGTCCCCGTCCCCTAACCCTAACCCTAGCCCGAACCCTAACCCTAACCCTTCCCCGAAGCCTGACCCTCACCCGTCCCCTAATCCTAACCCGTACGCTAACACTAACCCGCGCCCTCAAACGCACACTCCCCCTAAAGCGTTGCCGTACCCTCACCAGGACCCTAAACCTTCCCCATCCCCTAACCCTAACCCTAGCCCGAACTCTAACCCTAACCGTTACCCGAAGCCTGACCCTCACCCGTCCCCTAATCCTAACCCGTACGCTAACACTAACCCGCGCCCTCACACGCACGCTCCCCCTAAAGTGTTGCCGTACCCTCACCTGGACCCTAAACCGTCCCCGTCCCCTAACCCTAACCCTAACCCGAACCCTAACCCTAACCCTTTCCCGAAGCCTGACCCTCACCCGTCCCCTAATCCTAACCCGTACGCTAACACTAACACGCGCCCTCACACGCACGCTCCCCCTAAAGCGTTGCCGTACCCTCACCTGGACCCTAAACCGTCCCCGTCCCCTAACCCTAACCCTAGCCCGAACCCTAACCCTAACCCTTCCCCGAAGCCTGACCCTCACCCGTCCCCTAATCCTAACCCGTAAACTAACACTAACCCGCGCTCTCACACGCACGCTCCCCCTAAAACGTTGCCGTACCCTCACCTGGACCCTAAACCGTCCCCATCCCCTAACCCTAACCCTAGCCCGAACCCTAACCCTAACCCTTCCCCGAAGCCTGACCCTCACCCGTCCCCTAATCCTAACCCGTACGCTAACACTAACCCGCGCCCTCACACGCACGCTCCCCCTAAAGCGTTGCCGTACCCTCACCTGGACCCTAAACCGTCCCCGTCCCCTAACCCTAACCCTAGCCTGAACCCTAACCCTAACCCTTCCCCGAAGCCTGACCCTCACCCGTCCCCTAATCCTAACCCGTACGCTATCACTAACCCGCGCCCTCACACGCACGCTCCCCCTAAAACGTTGCCGTACCCTCACCTGGACCCGAAACCGTCCCCGTCCCCTAACCCTAACCCTAGCCCGAACCCTAACCCTAACCCTTCCCCGAAGCCTGACCCTCACCCGTCCCCTAATCCTAACCAGTACGCTAACACTAACCCGCGCCCTCACACGCACGCGCCCCATAAAGCGTTGCCGACCCTCACCTGGACCCTAAACCGTCCCCGTCCCCTAACCCTAACCCTAGCCCGAACCCTAACCCTAACCCTTCCCCGAAGCCTGACCCTCACCCGTCCCCTAATCCTAACCCGTACGCTAACACTAACCCGCGCCCTCACACGCACGCTCCCCCTAAAGCGTTGCCGTACCCTCACCTGGACCCTAAACCGTCCCCGTCCCCTAACCCTAACCCTAGCCCGAACCCTAACCCTAACCCTTCCCCGAAGCCTGACCCTCACCCGTCCCCTAATCCTAAGCCGTACGCTAACACTAACCCGCGCCCTCACACGCACGCTCCCCCTAAAGCGTTGCCGTACCCTCACCTGGACCCTAAACCGTCCCCGTCCCCTAACCCTAACCCTAGCCCGAACCCTAATCCTAACCCTTCCCTGAAGCCTGACACTCACCCGTCCCCTAATCCTAAGCCGTACGCTAACACTAACCCGCGCCCTCACACGCACGCTCCCCCTGAAGCTTTGCCGTACCCTCACCTGGACTCTAAACCGTCCCCGTCCCCTAACCCTAACCCTAGCCCGAAGCCTAACCCTAACCCTTCCCCGAAGCCTGACCCTCACCCGTCCCCAATCCTAACACGTACGCTAACACTAACCCGCGCCCTCACACGCACGCTCCCCCTAAAGCGTTGCTGTACCCTCACCTGGACCCTAAACCATCCCCGTCCCCTAACCCTAACCCTAGCCCGAACCCTAACCCTAACCCTTCCCCGAAGCCTGACCCTCACCCGTCCCCTAATCCTAACCCGTACGCTAACACTAACCAGCGCCCTCACACGCACGCTCCCCCTAAAGCGTTGCCGTACCCTCACCTGGACCCTAAACCGTCCCCGGCCCTTAACCCTAACCCTAGCCACAACCCTAACCCTAACCCTTCCCCGAAGCCTGACCCTCACCCGTCCCCTAATCCTAACACGTACGCTAACACTAACCCTCGCCCTCACACGCACGCTCCCCCTAAAGCGTTGCCATACCCTCACCTGCACCCTAAACCGTCCCCGTCCCCTAACCCTAACCCTAGCCCGAACCCTAACCCTAACCCTAGCCCGAACCCTAACCCTAACCCTTCCCCGAAGCCTGACCCTCACCCGTCCCCTAATCCTAACCCGTACGCGAACACTAACCCGCGCCCTCACACGCATGCTCCCCCTAAAGCGTTGCCGTACCCTCACCTGGACCCTAATCCGTCCCCGTCCCCTAACCCTAACCCTAGCCCGAACCCTAACCCTAACCCTTCCCCAAAGCCTGACCCTCACCCGTCCCCTAATCCTAACCCGTAGGCTAAAACTAACCCGCGCCCTCACACGCACGCTCCCCCTAAAGCGTTGCCGTACCCTCACCTGGACCCTAAACCGTCCCCGTCCCCTAACCCTAACCCTAGCCCGAACCCTAACCCTAACCCTTCCCCGAAGCCTGACCCTCACCCGTCCCCTAATCCTAACCAGGACGCTAACACTACCCAGCACCCTCACATGCACGCTCCCCCTAAAGCGTTGCCGTACCCTCACCTGGACCCTAAACCGTCCCTGTCCCGTAACCCTAACCCTAGCCCGAACCCTAACCCTAACCCTTCCCCGAAGCCTGACCCTCACCCGTCCCCTAATCCTAACCCGTACGCTAACACTAACCCGCGCCCTCACACACATTCTCCCCCTAAAGTGTTGCCGTACCCTCACCTGGACCCTAAACCGTCCCCGTCCCCTAACCCTAACCCTAGCCCGAACCCTAACCCTAACCCTTCCCCGAAGCCTGACCCTCACCCGTCCCCTAATCCTAAGCCGTACGCTAACACTAACCCGCGCCCTCACACGCACGCTCCCTCTAAAGCTTCGCCGTACCCTCACCTGGACCCTAAACCGTCCCCGTCCCCTAACCCTAACCCTAGCCCGAACCCTAACCCTAACCCTTCCCCGAAGCCTGACCCTCACCCGTCCCCTAATCCTAAGCCGTACGCTAACACTAACCCACGCCCTCACACGCACGCTCCCCCTGAAGCTTTGCCATACCCTCACCTGGACTCTAAACCGTCCCCGTCCCCTAACACTAACCCTAGCCCGAACCCTAACCCTAACCCTTCCCCGAAGCCTGACCCTCACCCGTCCCCAATCCTAACACGTACGCTAACACTAACCCGCGCCCTCACACGCACGCTCCCCCTAAAGCGTTGCCGTACCCTCACCTGGACCCTAAACCATCCCATGTCCCCTAACCCTAACCCTAGCCCGAACCCTAACCCTAACCCTTCCCCGAAGCCTGACCCTCACCCGTCCCCTAATCCTAACCCGTACGCTAACACTAACCCGGGCCCTCACACGCACGCTCCCCCTAAAGCGTTGCCGTACCCTCACCTGGACCCTAAACCGTCCCCGTCCCTTAACCCTAACCCTAGCCAGAACCCTAACCCTAACCCTTCCCTGAAGCCTGACCCTCACCCGTCCCCTAATCCTAACACGTTCGCTAACACTAACCCTCGCCCTCACACGCACGCTCCCCCTAAAGCGTTGCTGTACTCTTACCTGGACCCTAAACCGTCCCCGTCCCCTAACCCTAACCCTAGCCCGAACCCTAACCCTAACCCTTCCCCGAAGCCTGACCCTCACCCGTCACCTAATCCTAACCAGTACGCTAACACTAACGCGCGCCCTCACATGCACGCTCCCCCTAAAGCGTTGCCGTACCCTCACCTGGACCCTAAACCGTCCCCGTCACCTAACCCTAACCCTAGCCCGAACCCTAACCCTAACCCTTCCCCGAAACCTGACCCTCAACCGTCCCCTAATCCTAAGCTGTACGCTAACACTAACCCACGCCCTCACACGCACGCTCCCCCTAAAGCGTTGCCGTACCCTCACCTGGACCCTAAACCCTCCCCGTCCCCTAACCCTAACCCTAGCCCGAAACCTAAACCTAACCCTTCCCCGAAGCCTGACCCTCAACCGTCCCCTAATCCTAACCCGTACGTTAACACTAACCCGCGCCCTCACACGCACGCTCCCCCTAAAGCGTTGCCGTACCCTCACCTGGACCCTAAACCGTCCCTGTCCCGTAACCCTAACCCTAGCCCGAACCCTAACCCTAACCCTTCCCCGAAGCCTGACCCTCACCCGTCCCCTAATCCTAAGCCGTACGCTAACACTAACCCGCGCCCTCACACGCACGCTCCCCCTGAAGCTTTGCCGTACCCTCACCTGGACTCTAAACCGTCCCCGTCCCCTAACCCTAACCCTAGCCCGAACCCTAACCCTAACCCTTCCCCGAAGCCTGACCCTCACCGGTCCCCAATCCTAACACGTACGCTAACACTAACCCGCGCCCTCACACGCACGCTCCCCCTAAAGCGTTGCTGTACCCTCACCTGGACCCTAAACCATCACCGTCCCCTAACCCTAACCCTAGCCCGAACCCTAACCCTAACCCTTCCCCGAAGCCTGACCCTCACCCGTCCCCTAATCCTAACCCGTACGCTAACACTAACCCGCGCCCTCACACGCACGCTCCCCCTAAAGCGTTGCCGTACCCTCACCTGGACCCTAAACCGTCCCCGTCCCTTAACCCTAACCCTAGCCACAACCGTAACCCTAACCCTTCCCCAAAGCCTGACCCTCACCCGTCCCCTAATCCTAACACGTACGCTAACACTAACCCTCGCCCTCACACGCACGCTCCCCCTAAAGCGTTGCTGTACTCTTACCTGCACCCTAAACCGTCCCCATTCCCTAACCCTAACCCTAGCCCGAACCCTAACCCTAACCCTTCCCCGAAGCCTGACCCTCAACCGTCCCCTAATCCTAACCAGTACGCTAACACTACCCCGCGCCCTCACATGCTCGCTCCCCCTAAAGCGTTGCCGTACCCTCACCTGGACCCTAAACCGTCCCCGTCCCCTAACCCTAACCCTAGCCCGAACCCTAACCCTAACCCTTCCCCGAAGCCTGACCCTCACCCGTCACCTAATCCTAACCCGTACGCTAACACTAACCCGCGCCCTCACACGCACGCTCCCCCTAAAGCGTTGCCGTACCCTCACCTGGACCCTAAACCGTCCCCGTTCCCTAACCCTAACCCTAGCCCGAACCCTAACCCTAACCCTTCCCCGAAGCCTGACCCTCACCCGTCCATTAATCCTAACCCGTACGCTAACACTAATCCGCGCCCTCACACGCACGCTCCCCCTAAAGCGTTGCCGTACCCTCACCTGGACCCTAAACCGTCCCCGTCCCCTAACCCTAACCCTAGGCCGAACCCTAACCCTAATCCTTCCCCGAAGCCTGACCCTCACCCGTCCCCTAATCCTAACCCGTACGCTAACACTAACCAGCGCCCTCACACGCACGTTCCCCCTAAAGCGTTGCCGTACCCTCACCTGGACCCTAAACCGTCCCCGTCCCCTAACCCTAACCCTAGCCCGAACCCTAACCCTAACTCTTCCCCGAAGCCTGACCCTCACCCGTCCCCTAATCCTAACCCGTACGCTAACACTAACCCGCGCCCTCACACGCACGCTCCCCCTAAAGCGTTGCCGTACCCTCACCTGGACCCTAAATCGTCCCCGTCCCCTAACCCTAACCCTAGCCCGAACCCTAAGCCTAACCCTTCCCCGAAGCCTGACCCTCACCCGTCCCCTAATCCTAATCCGTACGCTAACACTAACCCGCGCCCTCACCCGCACGCTCCCCCTAAAGCGTTGCCGTACCCTCACCTGGACCCTAAACCGTCCCCGTCCCCTAAGCCTAACCCTAGCCCGAACCCTAACCCTAACCCTTCCCCGAAGCCTGACCCTCACCCGTCCCCTAATCCTAACCCGTACGCTAACACTAACCCGCGCCCTCACACGCACGCTCCCCCTGAAGCGTTGCCGTACCCTCACCTGGACCCTAAACCGTCCCCGTCCCCTAACCCTAACCCTAGCCCGAACCCTAACCCTAACCCTTCCCCGAAGCCTGACCCTCACCCGTCCCCTAATCCTAAGCCGTACGCTAACACTAACCCGCGCCCTCACACGCACGCTCCCCCTAAAGCGTTGCCGTACCCTCACCTGGACCCTAAACCGTCCCCGTCCCCTAACCCTAGCCCGAACCCTAACCCTAAACCTTCCCCGAAGCCTGACCCTCACCCGTCCCCTAATCCTAACCCGTACGCTAACACTAACCCGCGCCCTCACACGCACGCTCCTCCTAAAGCGTTGCCGTACCCTCACCTGGACCCGAAACCGTCCCCGTCCCTTAACCCTTACCCTAGCCCGAACCCTAACCCTAACCCTTCCCCGAAGCCTGACCCTCACCCGTCCCCTAATCCTAACCCGTACGCTAACACTAACCCGCGCCCTCACACACACGCTCCCCCTAAAGCGTTGCCGTACCCTCACCTGGACCCTAAACCGTCCCCGTCCCCTAACCCTAACCCTAGCCCGAACCCTAACCCTAACCCTTCCCCGAAGCCTGACCCTCACCCGTCCCCTAATCCTAACCCGTACGCTAACACTAACCCGCGCCCTCACACGCACGCTCCCCCTAAAGCGTTGCCGTACCCTCACCTGGACCCTAAACCGTCCCCGTCCCCTAACCCTAACCCTAGCCCGAACCCTAACCCTAACCCTTCCCCGAAGCCTGACCCTCACCCGTCCCCTAATCCTAACCCGTACGCTAACACTAACCCGCGCCCTCACACGCACGCTCCCCCTAAAGCGTTGCCGTACCCTCACCTGGACCCTGAACCGTCCCCGTCCCCTAACCCTAACCCTAGCCCGAACCCTAACCCTAACCCTTCCCCAAAGCCTGACCCTCACCCGTCCCCTAATCCTAACCCGTACGCTAACACTAACCCGCGGCCTCACACGCACGCTCCCCCTAAAGCGTTGCCGTACCCTCACCTGGACCCTAAACCGTCCCCGTCCCCTAACCCTAACCCTAGCCCGAACCCTAACCCTAACCCTTCCCCGAAGCCTGACCCTCACCCGTCCCCTAATCCTAACCCGTACGCTCACACTAACCCGCGCCCTCACACGCACGCTCCCCCTAAAGCGTTGCCGTACCCTCACCTGGACCCTAAACCGTCCCCGTCCCCTAACCCTAACCCTAGCCCGAACCCTAACCCTAACCCTTCCCCGAAGCCTGACCCTCACCCGTCCCCTAATCCTAACCCGTACGCTAACACTAACCCGCGCCCTCACACGCACGCTCCCCCTAAAGCGTTGACGTACCCTCACCTGGACCCTAAACTGTCCCCATCCCCTAACCCTAACCCTAGCCCGAACCCTAACCCTAACCCTTCCCCGAAGCCTGACCCTCACCCGTCCCCTAATCCTAACCCGTACGGTAACACTAACCCGCGCCCTCACACGCACGCTCCCCCTAAAGCGTTGCGGTACCCTCACCTGGACCCGAAACCGTGCCCGTCCCTTAACCCTAACCCTAGCCCGAACCCTAACCCTAACCCTTCCCCGAAGCCTGACCCTCACCCGTCCCCTAATCCTAACCCGTACGCTAACACTAACCCGCGCCCTCACACGCACGCTCCCCCTAAAGCGTTGCCGTACCCTCACCTGGACCCTAAACCGTCCCCGTCCCCTAACCCTAACCCTAGCCCGAACCCTAACCCTAGACCTTCCCCGAAGCCTGACCCTCACCCGTCACCTAATCCTAACCCGTACGCTAACACTAACCCGCGCCCTCACACGCACGCTCCCCCTAAAGCGTTGTCGTACCCTCACCTGAACCCTAAACCGTCCCCGTCCCCTAACCCTAACCCTAGCCCGAACCCTAACCCTAACCCTTCCCCGAAGCCTGACCCTCACCCGTCCCCTAATACTAACCCGTACGCTAACACTAACCCGCGCCCTCACACGCACGCTCCCCCTAAAGCGTTGCCGTACCCTCACCTGGACCCTAAACCTTCCCCATCCCCTAACCCTAACCCTAGCCCGAACTCTAACCCTAACCGTTACCCGAAGCCTGACCCTCACCCGTCCCCTAATCCTAACCCGTACGCTAACACTAACCCGCGCCCTCACACGCACGCTCCCCCTAAAGTGTTGCCGTACCCTCACCTGGACCCTAAACCGTCCCCGTCCCCTAACCCTAACCCTAACCCGAACCCTAACCCTAACCCTTTCCCGAAGCCTGACCCTCACCCGTCCCCTAATCCTAACCCGTACGCTAACACTAACACGCGCCCTCACACGCACGCTCCCCCTAAAGCGTTGCCGTACCCTCACCTGGACCCTAAACCGTCCCCGTCCCCTAACCCTAACCCTAGCCCGAACCCTAACCCTAACCCTTCCCCGAAGCCTGACCCTCACCCGTCCCCTAATCCTAACCCGTAAACTAACACTAACCCGCGCTCTCACACGCACGCTCCCCCTAAAACGTTGCCGTACCCTCACCTGGACCCTAAACCGTCCCCATCCCCTAACCCTAACCCTAGCCCGAACCCTAACCCTAACCCTTCCCCGAAGCCTGACCCTCACCCGTCCCCTAATCCTAACCCGTACGCTAACACTAACCCGCGCCCTCACACGCACGCTCCCCCTAAAGCGTTGCCGTACCCTCACCTGGACCCTAAACCGTCCCCGTCCCCTAACCCTAACCCTAGCCCGAACCCTAACCCTAACCCTTCCCCGAAGCCTGACCCTCACCCGTCCCCTAATCCTAACCCGTACGCTATCACTAACCCGCGCCCTCACACGCACGCTCCCCCTAAAACGTTGCCGTACCCTCACCTGGACCCGAAACCGTCCCCATCCCCTAACCCTAACCCTAGCCCGAACCCTAACCCTAACCCTTCCCCGAAGCCTGACCCTCACCCGTCCCCTAATCCTAACCGTACGCTAACACTAACCCGCGCCCTCACACGCACGCGCCCCCTAAAGCGTTGCCGACCCTCACCTGGACCCTAAACCGTCCCCGTCCCCTAACCCTAACCCTAGCCCGAACCCTAACCCTAACCCTTCCCCGAAGCCTGACCCTCACCCGTCCCCTAATCCTAACCCGTACGCTAACACTAATCCGCGCCCTCACACGCACGCTCCCCCTAAAGCGTTGCCGTACCCTCACCTGGACCCTAAACCGTCCCCGTCCCCTAACCCTAACCCTAGCCCGAACCCTAACCCTAACCCTTCCCCGAAGCCTGACCCTCACCCGTCCCCTAATCCTAAGCCGTACGCTAACACTAACCCGCGCCCTCACACGCACGCTCCCCCTAAAGCGTTGCCGTACCCTCACCTGGACCCTAAACCGTCCCCGTCCCCTAACCCTAACCCTAGCCCGAACCCTAATCCTAACCCTTCCCTGAAGCCTGACACTCACCCGTCCCCTAATCCTAAGCCGTACGCTAACACTAACCCGCGCCCTCACACGCACGCTCCCCCTGAAGCTTTGCCGTACCCTCACCTGGACTCTAAACCGTCCCCGTCCCCTAACCCTAACCCTAGCCCGAAGCCTAACCCTAACCCTTCCCCGAAGCCTGACCCTCACCCGTCCCCAATCCTAACACGTACGCTAACACTAACCCGCGCCCTCACACGCACGCTCCCCCTAAAGCGTTGCTGTACCCTCACCTGGACCCTAAACCATCCCCGTCCCCTAACCCTAACCCTAGCCCGAACCCTAACCCTAACCCTTCCCCGAAGCCTGACTCTCACCCGTCCCCTAATCCTAACCCGTACGCTAACACTAACCAGCGCCCTCACACGCACGCTCCCCCTAAAGCGTTGCCGTACCCTCACCTGGACCCTAAACCGTCCCCGGCCCTTAACCCTAACCCTAGCCACAACCCTAACCCTAACCCTTCCCCGAAGCCGGACCCTCACCCGTCCCCTAATCCTAACACGTACGCTAACACTAACCCTCGCCCTCACACGCACGCTCCCCCTAAAGCGTTGCTGTACTCTCACCTGCACCCTAAACCGTCCCCATCCCCGAACCCTAACCCTAGCCCGAACCCTAACCCTAACCCTTCCCCGAAGCCTGACCCTCAACCGTCCCCTAATCCTAACCAGTACGCTAACACTACCCCGCGCCCTCACATACTCGCTCCCCCTAAAGCGTTGCCGTACCCTCACCTGGACCCTAAACCGTCCCCGTCACCTAACCCTAACCCTAGCCCGAACCCTAACCCTAACCCTTCCCCGAAATGACCCTCACCCATCCCCTAATCCTAAGCCATACGCTAACACTAACCCGCGCCCTCACACACACGCTCCCCCTAAAGCGTTGCCGTACCCTCACCTGGACCCTAAACCGTCCCCGTTCCCTAACCCTAACCCTAGCCCGAACCCTAACCCTAACCCTTCCCCGAAGCCTGACCCTCACCCGTCCCCTAATCCTAACCCGTACGCTAACACTAACCAGCGCCCTCACACGCACGCTCCCCCTAAAGCGTTGCCGTACCCTCACCTGGACCCTAAACCGTCCCCGGCCCTTAACCCTAACCCTAGCCACAACCCTAACCCTAACCCTTCCCCGAAGCCTGACCCTCACCCGTCCCCTAATCCTAACACGTACGCTAACACTAACCCTCGCCCTCACACGCACGCTCCCCCTAAAGCGTTGCTGTACTCTTACCTGCACCCTAAACCGTCCCCATCCCCGAACCCTAACCCTAGCCCGAACCCTAACCCTAACCCTTCCCCGAAGCCTGACCCTCAACCGTCCCCTAATCCTAACCAGTACGCTAACACTACCCCGCGCCCTCACATGCTCGCTCCCCCTAAAGCGTTGCCGTACCCTCACCTGGACCCTAAACCGTCCCCGTCACCTAACCCTAACCCTAGCCCGAACCCTAACCCTAACCCTTCCCCGAAATGACCCTCACCCATCCCCTAATCCTAAGCCATACGCTAACACTAACCCGCGCCCTCACACACACGCTCCCCCTAAAGCGTTGCCGTACCCTCACCTGGACCCTAAACCGTCCCCGTCCCCTAACCCTAACCCTAGCCCGAACCCTAACCCTAACCCTTCCCCGAAGCCTGACCCTCACCCGTCCCCTAATCCTAACCCGTACGCTAACACTAACGCGCGCCCTCACACGCACGCTCCCCCTAAAGCGTTGCCGTACCCTCAACTGGACCCTAAACCGTCCCCGTCCCCTAACCCTAACCCTAGCCCGAACCCTAACCCTAACCCTTCCCCGAAGCCTGACCCTCACCCGTCCCCTAATCCTAACCCGTACGCTAACACTAACCCGCGCCCTCACACGCACGCTCCCCCTAAAGCGTTGCCGTACCCTCACCTGGACCCTAAACCGTCCCCGTCCCCTAACCCTAACCCTAGCCCGAACCCTAACCCTAACCCTTCCCCGAAGCCTGACCCTCACCCGTCCCCTAATCCTAACCCGTACGCTAACACTAACCCGCGCCCTCACACGCACGCTCCCCCTAAAGCGTTGCCGTACCCTCACCTGGACCCGAAACCGTCCCCGTCCCCTAACCCTAACCCTAGCCCGAACCCTAACCCTAACCCTTCCCCGAAGCCTGACCCTCACCCGTCCCCTAATCCTAACCCGTACGCTAACACTAACCCGCGCCCTCACACGCACGCTCCCCCTAAAGCGTTGCCGTACCCTCACCTGGACCCTGAACCGTCCCCGTCCCCTAACCCTAACCCTAGCCCGAACCCTAACCCTAACCCTTCCCCAAAGCCTGACCCTCACCCGTCCCCTAATCCTAACCCGTACGCTAACACTAACCCGCGGCCTCACACGCACGCTCCCCCTAAAGCGTTGCCGTACCCTCACCTGGACCCTAAACCGTCCCCGTCCCCTAACCCTAACCCTAGCCCGAACCCTAACCCTAACCCTTCCCCGAAGCCTGACCCTCACCCGTCCCCTAATCCTAAACCGTACGCTCACACTAACCCGCGCCCTCACACGCACGCTCCCCCTAAAGCGTTGCCGTACCCTCACCTGGACCCGAAACCGTCCCTGTCCCTTAACCCTTACCCTAGCCCGAACCCTAACCCTAACCCTTCCCCGAAGCCTGACCCTCACCCGTCCCCTAATCCTAACCCGTACGCTAACACTAACCCGCGCCCTCACACGCACGCTCCCCCTAAAGCGTTGCCGTACCCTCACCTGGACCCTAAACCGTCCCCGTCCCCTAACCCTAACCCTAGCCCGAACCCTAACCCTAACCCTTCCCCGAAGCCTGACCCTCACCCGTCCCCTAATCCTAACCCGTACGCTAACACTAACCCGCGCCCTCACACGCACGCTCCCCCTAAAGCGTTGTCGTACCCTCACCTGGACCCTAAACCGTCCCCGTCCCCTAACCCTAACCCTAGCCCGAACCCTAACCCTAACCCTTCCCCGAAGCCTGACCCTCACCCGTCCCCTAATCCTAACCCGTACGCTAACACTAACCCGCGCCCTCACACGCACGCTCCCCCTAAAGCGTTGCCGTACCCTCACCTGGACCCTAAACCGTCCCCGTCCCCTAACCCTAACCCTAGCCCGAACCCTAACCCTAGCCCTTCCCCGAAGCCTGACCCTCACCCGTCCCCTAATCCTAACCCGTACGCTAACACTAACCAGCGCCCTCACACGCACACTCCCCCTAAAGCGTTGTCGTACCCTCACCTGGACCCAAAACCGTCCCCGTCCCCTAACCCTAACCCTAGCCCGAACCCTAACCCTAACCCTTCCCCGAAGCCTGACCCTCACCCGTCCCCTAATCCTAACCCGTACGCTAACACTAACCCGCGGCCTCACACGCACGCTCCCCCTAAAGCGTTGCCGTACCCTCACCTGGACCCTGAACCGTCCCCGTCCCCTAACCCTAACCCTAGCCCGAACCCTAACCCTAACCCTTCCCCGAAGCCTGACCCTCACCCGTCCCCTAATCCTAACCCGTACGCTAACACTAACCCGCGCCCTCACACGTACGCTCCCCCTAAAGCGTTGCCGTACCCTCACCTGGACCCTAAACCGTCCCCGTCCCCTAACCCTAACCCTAGCCCGAACCCTAACCCTAACCCTTCCCCGAAGCCTGACCCTCACCCGTCCCCTAATCCTAACCAGTACACTAACACTAAGCCGCGTCCTCACACGCATGCTCCCCCTAAAGCGTTGCCGTACCCTCACCTGGACCCTAAACCTTACCCATCCCCTAACCCTAACCCTAGCCCGAACCCTAACCCTAACCCTTCCCCGAAGCCTGACCCTCATCCGTCCCCTAATCCTAACCATACGCTAACACTAACCCGCGCCCTCACACGCACGCTCCCCCTAAAGCGTTGCCGTACCCTCACCTGGACCCTAAATCGTCCCCGTTCCCTAACCCTAACCCTAGCCCGAACCCTAACCCTAACCCTTCCCCGAAGCCTGACCCTCACCCGTCCCCTAATCCTAACCCGTACGCTAACACTAACCCGCGCCCTCACACGCACGCTCCCCCTAAA
The DNA here is from genome assembly GCF_951394435.1 of Stenella coeruleoalba. Taxonomy (NCBI): domain Eukaryota; kingdom Metazoa; phylum Chordata; class Mammalia; order Artiodactyla; family Delphinidae; genus Stenella; species Stenella coeruleoalba. The sequence continues at coordinate 84,874 of NC_137153.1, forward strand.
GCGTTGCCGTACCCTCACCTGGACCCTAAACCGTCCCCGGCCCTTAACCCTAACCCTAGCCACAACCCTAACCCTAACCCTTCCCCGAAGCCTGACCCTCACCCGTCCCCTAATCCTAACACGTACGCTAACACTAACCCTCGCCCTCACACGCACGCTCCCCCTAAAGCGTTGCTGTACTCTTACCTGCACCCTAAACCGTACCCATCCCCTAACCCTAACCCTAGCCCGAACCCTAACCCTAACCCTTCCCCGAAGCCTGACCCTCAACCGTCCCCTAATCCTAACCAGTACGCTAACACTACCCCGCGCCCTCACATGCTCGCTCCCCCTAAAGCGTTGCCGTACCCTCACCTGGACCCTAATCCGTCCCCGTCACCTAACCCTAACCCTAGCCCGAACCCTAACCCTAACCCTTCCCCGAAGCATGACCCTCACCCATCCCCTAATCCTAAGCCATACGCTAACACTAACCCGCGCCCTCACACACACGCTCCCCCTAAAGCGTTGCCGTACCCTCACCTGGACCCTAAACCGTCCCCGTCCCCTAACCCTAACCCTAGCCCGAACCCTAACCCTAACCCTTCCCCGAAGCCTGACCCTCACCCGTCCCCTAATCCTAACCAGTACGCTAACACTACCCCGCGCCCTCACATGCACGCTCCCCCTAAAGCGTTGCCGTACACTCACCTGGACCCTAAACCGTCCCCGTCACCTAACCCTAACCCTAGCCCGAACCCTAACCCTAACCCTTCCCCGAAGCCTGACCCTCAACCGTCCCCTAATCCTAACCCGTACGCTAACACTAACCCAAGCCCTCACACGCACGCTCCCCCTAAAGCGTTGCCGTACCCTCACCTGGACCCTAAACCGTCCCCGTCCCCTAACCCTAACCCTAGCCCGAACCCTAAACCTAACCCTTCCCCGAAGCCTGACCCTCAACCGTCCCCTAATCCTAACCCGTACGTTAATACTAACCCGCGCCCTCACACGCACGCTCCCCCTAAAGCGTTGCCGTACCCTCACCTGGACCCTAAACCGTCCCCGTCCCCTAACCCTAACCCTAGCCCGAACCCTAACCCTAACCCTTCCCCGAAGCCTGACCCTCACCCGTCACCTAATCCTAACCCGTACGCTAACACTAACCCGCGCCCTCACACGCACGCTCCCCCTAAAGCGTTGCTGTACCCTCACCTGGACCCTAAACCGTCCCCGTCCCCTAACCCTAACCCTATCCCGAACCCTAACCCTAACCCTTCCCCGAAGCCTGACCCTCACCCGTCCCTTAATCCTAACCCGTACGCTAACACTAATCCGCGCCCTCACACGCACGCTCCCCCTAAAGCGTTGCCGTACCCTGACCTGGACCCTAAACCGTCCCCGTCCCCTAACCCTAACCCTAGCCCGAACCCTAACCCTAATCCTTCCCCGAAGCCTGACACTCACCCGTCCCCTAATCCTAACCCGTACGCTAACACTAACCAGCGCCCTCACACGCACGCTCCCCCTAAAGCGTTGCCGTACCCTCACCTGGACTCTAAACCGTCCCCGTCCCCTAACCCTAACCCTAGCCCGAACCCTAACCCTAACCCTTCCCCGAAGCCTGACCCTCACCCGTCCCCTAATCCTAACCCGTACGCTAACACTAACCCGCGCCCTCACACGCACGCTCCCCCTAAAGCGTTGCCGTACCCTCACCTGGACCCTAAATCGTCCCCGTCCCCTAACCCTAACCCTAGCCCGAACCCTAACCCTAACCCTTCCCCGAAGCCTGACCCTCACCCGTCCCCTAATCCTAACCCATACACTAACACTAACCCGCGTCCTCACACGCACGCTCCCCCTAAAGCGTTGCCGTACCCTCACCTGGACCCTAAACCGTCCCCGTCCACTAACCCTAACCCTAGCCCGAACCCTAACTCTAACCCTTCCCCGAAGCCTGACACTCACCCGTCCCCTAATCCTAACTCGTACGCTAACACTAACCCGCGCCCTCACACGCACGCTCCCCCTAAAGCGTTGCCGTACCCTCACCTGGACCCTAAACCGTCCCCGTCCCCTAACCCTAACCCTAGCCCGAACCCTAACCCTAACCCTTCCCCGAAGCCTGACCCTCACCCGTCCCCTAATCCTAACCCGTACGCTAACACTAACCCGCGCCCTCACACGCACGCTCCCCCTAAAGCGTTGCCGTACCCTCAACTGGACCCTAAACCGTCCCCGTCCCCTAACCCTAACCCTAGCCCGAACCCTAACCCTAACCCTTCCCCGAAGCCTGACCCTCACCCGTCCCCTAATCCTAACCCGTACGCTAACACTAACCCGCGCCCTCACACGCACGCTCCCCCTAAAGCGTTGCCGTACCCTCACCTGGACCCTAAACCGTCCCCGTCCCCTAACCCTAACCCTAGCCCGAACCCTAACCCTAACCCTTCCCCGAAGTCTGACCCTCACCCGTCCCCTAATCCTAACCCGTACGCTAACACTAACCCGCGCCCTCACACGCACGCTCCCGCTAAAGCGTTGCCGTACCCTCACCTGGACCCTAAACCGTCCCCGTCCCCTAACCCTAACCCTAGCCCGAACCCTAACCCTAACCCTTCCCCGAAGCCTGACCCTCACCCGTCCCCTAATCCTAACCAGTACGCTAACACTAACCCGCGCCCTCACACGCACGCTCCCCCTAAAGCGTTGCCGTACCCTCACCTGGACCCTAAACCGTCCCCGTCCCCTAACCCTAACCCTAGCCCGAACCCTAACCCTAGCCCTTCCCCGAAGCCTGACCCTCACCCATCCCCTAATCCTAACCCGTACGCTAACACTAACCCGCGCCCTCACACGCACGCTCCCCCTAAAGCGTTGTCGTACCCTCACCTGGACCCTAAACCGTCCCCGTCCCCTAACCCTAACCCTAGCCCGAACCCTAACCCTAACCCTTCCCCGAAGCCTGACCCTCACCCGTCCCCTAATCCTAACCCGTACGCTAACACTAACCCGCGCCCTCACACGCACGCTCCCCCTAAAGCGTTGCCGTACCCTCACCTGGACCCTAAACCGTCCCCGTCCCCTAACCCTAACCCTAGCCCGAACCCTAACCCTAACCCTTCCCCGAAGCCTGACCCTCACCCGTCCCCTAATCCTAACCCGTACGCTAACACTAACCCGCGCCCTCACACGTACGCTCCCCCTAAAGCGTTGCCGTACCCTCACCTGGACCCTAAACCGTCCCCGTCCCCTAACCCTAACCCTAGCCCGAACCCTAACCCTAACCCTTCCCCGAAGCCTGACCCTCACCCGTCCCCTAATCCTAACCAGTACGCTAACACTAACCCGCGTCCTCACACGCATGCTCCCCCTAAAGCGTTGCCGTACCCTCACCTGGACCCGAAACCGTCCCCGTCCCTTAACCCTTACCCTAGCACGAACCCTAACCCTAACCCTTCCCCGAAGCCTGACCCTCACCCGTCCCCTAATCCTAACCCGTACGCTAACACTAACACGCGCCCTCACACGCACGCTCCCCCTAAAGCGTTGCCGTACCCTCACCTGGACCCTAAACCGTCCCCGTCCCCTAACCCTAACCCTAGCCCGAACCCTAACCCTAACCCTTCCCCGAAGCCTGACCCTCACCCGTCCCCTAATCCTAACCCGTAAGCTAACACTAACCCGCGCCCTCACACGCACGCTCCCCCTAAAATGTTGCCGTACCCTCACCTGGACCCTAAACCGTCCCCGTCCCCTAACCCTAACCCTAGCCCGAACCCTAACCCTAACCCTTCCCAGAAGCCTGACCCTCACCCGTCCCCTAATCCTAACCCGTACGCTAACACTAACCCGCGCCCTCACACGCACGCTCCCCCTAAAGCATTGCCGTACCCTCACCTGGACCCTAAACCGTCCCCGTCCCCTAACCCTAACCCTAGCCCGAACCCTAACCCTAACCCTTCCCCGAAGCCTGACCCTCACCCGTCCCCTAATCCTAACCCGTACGCTATCACTAACCCGCGCCCTCACACGCACGCTCCCCCTAAAACATTGCCGTACCCTCACCTGGACCCGAAACCGTCCCCGTCCCCTAACCCTAACCCTAGCCCGAACCCTAACCCTAACCCTTCCCCGAAGCCTGACCCTCTCCCGTCCCCTAATCCTAACCGTACGCTAACACTAACCCGCGCCCTCACACGCACGCTCCCCCTAAAACGTTGCCGTACCCTCACCTGGACCCGAAACCGTCCCCGTCGCCTAACCCGAACCCTAGCCCGAACCCTAACCCTAACCCTTCCCCGAAGCCTGACCCTCTCCCATCCCATAATCCTAACCGTACGCTAACACTAACCCACGCCCTCACACGCACGCTCCCCCTAAAGCGTTGCCGTACCCTCAGCTGGACCCGAAACCGTCCCCGTCCCCTAACCCTAACCCTAGCCCGAACCCTAACCCTAACCCTTCCCCGAAGCCTGACCCTCACCCGTCCCCTAATCCTAACCCGTACGCTAACATTAACCCGCGCCCTCACACGCACGCTCCCCCTAAAGCGTTGCCGTACCCTCACCTGGACCCTAAACCGTCCCTGTCCCCTAACCCTAACCCTAGACCAAACCCTAACCCTAACCCTTCCCCGAAGCCTGACCCTCACCCGTCCCCTAATCCTAAGCCGTACGCTAACACTAACCCGCGCCCTCACACGCACGCTCCCCCTAAAGCGTTGCCGTACCCTCACCTGGACCCTAAACCGTCCCCGTCCCCTAACCCTAACCCTAGCCCGAACCCTAACCCTAACCCTTCCCCGAAGCCTGACCCTCACCCGTCCCCTAATCCTAAGCCGTACGCTAACACTAACGCGCGCCCTCACACGCACGCTCCCCCTAAAGCGTTGCCGTACCCTCACCTGGACCCTAAACCATCCCAGTCCCCTAACCCTAACCCTAGCCCGAACCCTAACCCTAACCCTTCCCCGAAGCCTGACCCTCACCCGTCCCCTAATCCTAACCCGTACGCTAACACTAACCCGCGCCCTCACACGCACGCTCCCCCTAAAGCGTTGCCGTACCCTCACCTGGACCCTAAACCGTCCCCGTCCCCTAACCCTAACCCTAGCCCGAACCCTAACCCTAACCCTTCCCCGAAGCCTGACCCTCACCCGTCCCCTAATCCTAACCCGTACGCTAACACTAACCCGCGCCCTCACACGCACCCTCCCCCTAAAGCGTTGCCGTACCCTCACCTGGACCCGAAACCGTGCCCGTCCCCTAACCCTAACCCTAGCCCGAACCCTAACCCTAAACCTTCCCCAAAGCCTGACCCTCACCCGTCCCCTAATCCTAAACCGTACGCTAACACTAACCCGCGCCCTCACACGCACGCTCCCCCTAAAGCGTTGCCGTACCCTCACTTGGACCCTAAACCGTCCCCGTCCCCTAACCCTAACCCTAGCCCGAACCCTAAGCCTAAACCTTCCCCGAAGCCTGACCGTCACCCGTCCCCTAATCCTAACCCGTACGCTAACACTAACCCGCACCCTCACACGCACGCTCCCCCTAAAGCGTTGCCGTACCCTCACCTGGACCCTAAACCGTCCCCATCCCCTAACCCTAACCCTAGCCCGAACCCTAACCCTAGCCCTTCCCCGAAGCCTGACCCTCACCCGTCCCCTAATCCTAACCCGTACGCTAACACTAACCCGCGCCCTCACACGCACGCTCCCCCTAAAGCGTTGCCGTACCCTCACCTGGACCCTAAACCGTCTCCGTCCCCTAACCCTAACCCTAGCCCGAACCCTAACCCTAACCCTTCCCCGAAGCCTGACTCTCACCCGTCCCCTAATCCTAACCCGTAGGCTAACACTAACCCGCGCCCTCACACGCACGCTCCCCCTAAAGCGTTGCCGTACCCTCACCTGGACCCGAAATCGTACCCGTCCCCTAACCCTAACCCTAGCCCGAACCCTAACCCTAACCCTTCCCCGAAGCCTGACCCTCACCCGTCCCCTAATCCTAACCCGTACGCTAACACTACCCCGCGCCCTCACATGCACGCTCCCCCTAAAGCGTTGCCGTACCCTCACCTGGACCCTAAACCGTCCCCGTCACCTAACCCTAACCCTAGCCCGAACCCTAACCCTAACCCTTCCCCGAAGCCTGACCCTCACCCGTCCCCTAATCCTAAGCCATACGCTAACACTAACCCGCGCCCTCACACGCACGCTCCCCCTAAAGCGTTGCAGTACCCTCACCTGGACCCTAAACCGTGCCCGTCCCCTAACCCTAACCCTAGCCCGAACCCTAACCCTAACCCTTCCCCGAAGCCTGACCCTCACCCGTCCCCTAATCCTAACCCGTACGCTAACACTAACCCGCGCCCTCACATGCACGCTCCCCCTAAAGCGTTGCCGTACCCTCACCTGGACCCTAAACCGTCCCTGTCCCGTAACCCTAACCCTAGCCCGAACCCTAACCCTAACCCTTCCCCGAAGCCTGACCCTCAACCGTCCCCTAATCCTCACCCGTACGCTAACACTAACCCGCGCCCTCACACGCACGCTCCCCCTAAAGCGTTGCAGTACCCTCACCTAGACCCTAAACCGTCCCCGTCCCCTAACCCTAACCCTAGCCCGAACCCTATCCATAACACTTTCCCGAAGCCTGACCCTCACCCGTCCCCTAATCCTAACCCGTACGCTAACACTAACCCGCACCCTCACATGCACGCTCCCCCTAAAGCGTTGCCGTACCCTCACCTGGACCCTAAACCGTCCCCGTCCCCTAACCCTAACCCTAGCCCGAACCCTAACCCTAACACTTCCCCGAAGCCTGACCCTCACCCGTCCCCTAATCCTAACCCGTACGCTAACACTAACCCGCGCCCTCACACGCACGCTCCCCCTAAAGCGTTGTCGTACCCTCACCTGGACCCTAAACCGTCCCCGTCCCCTAACCCTAACCCTAGACCGAACCCTAACCCTAACCCTTCCCCGAAGCCTGACCCTCACCCGTCCCCTAATCCTAACCCGTACGCTAACACTAACCCACGCCCTCACACGCACGCTCCCCCTAAAGCGTTGCCGTACCCTCACCTGGACCCTAAACCGTCCCCGTCCCCTAACCCTAACCCTAGCCCGAACCCTAACCCTAACCCTTCCCCGAAGCCTGACCCTCACCCGTCCCCTAATCCTAACACGTACGCTAACACTAACACGCGCCCTCACACGCACGCTCCCCCTAAAGCGTTGCCGTACCCTCACTTGGACCCTAAACCGTCCCCGTCCCCTAACCCTAACCCTAGCCCGAACCCTAAGCCTAACCCTTCCCCGAAGCCTGACCGTCACCCGTCCCCTAATCCTAACCCGTACGCTAACACTAACCCGCACCCTCACACGCACGCTCCCCCTAAAGCGTTGCCGTACCCTCACCTGGACCCTAAACCGTCCCCATCCCCTAACCCTAACCCTAGCCCGAACCCTAACCCTAGCACTTCCCCGAAGCCTGACCCTCACCCGTCCCCTAATCCTAACCCGTACGCTAACACTAACCCGCGCCCTCACACGCACGCTCCCCCTAAAGCGTTGCCGTACCCTCACCTGGACCCTAAACCGTCTCCGTCCCCTAACCCTAACCCTAGCCCGAACCCTAACCCTAACCCTTCCCCGAAGCCTGACTCTCACCCGTCCCCTAATCCTAACCCGTAGGCTAAAACTAACCCGCGCCCTCACACGCACGCTCCCCCTAAAGCGTTGCCGTACCCTCACCTGGACCCGAAATCGTACCCGTCCCCTAACCCTAACCCTAGCCCGAACCCTAACCCTAACCCTTCCCCGAAGCCTGACCCTCACCCGTCCCCTAATCCTAACCCGTACGCTAACACTAACCCGCGCCCTCACACGCACGCTCCCCCTAAAGCGTTGCGCTACCCTCACCTGGACCCTAAATCGTCCCCGTCCCCTAACCCTAACCCTAGCCCGAACCCTAACCCTAACCCTTCCCCGAAGCCTGACCCGCACCCGTCCCCTAATCCTAAGCCGTACGCTAACACTAACCCGCGCCCTCACACGCACGCTCCCCCTAAAGCGTTGCCGTACCCTCACCTGGACCCTAAACCGTCCCCGTCCCCTAACCCTAACCCTAGCCCGAACCCTAACCCTAACCCTTCCCCGAAGCCTGACCCTCACCCGTCCCTTAATCCTAACCCGTACACTAACACTAACCCGCGCCCTCACACGCACGCTCCCCCTAAAGGGTTGCCGTAAACTCACCTGGACCCTAAACCGTCCCCGTCCCCTAACCCTAACCGTAGCCCGAACCCTAACCCTAACCCTTCCCCGAAGCCTGACACTCACCCGTCCCCTAATCCTAACCCGTACGCTAACACTACCCCGCTCCCTCACACGCACGCTCCCCCTAAAGCGTTTCCGTACCCTCACCTGGAAACTAAACGGTCCCCGTCCCCTAACCCTAACCCTAGCCCGAACCCTAACCCTAACCCTTCCCCGAAGCATGACCCTCAACCGTCCCCTAATCCTAACCCGTACGCTAACACTAACCCGCACCCTCACACGCACGCTCCCCCTAAAGCGTTGCCGTACCCTCACCTGGACCCTAAACCGTCCCCGTCCCCGTACCCTAACCCTAACCCTAACCCGAACCCTAACCCTAACCCTTCCCCGAAGCCTGATCCTCACCCGTCCCCTAATCCTAACCTGTACGCTAACACTAACCCGCGCCCTCACACGCACGCTCCCCCTAAAGCGTTGCCGTACCCTCCCCTGGACCCTAAACCGTCCCCGTCCCCTAACCCTAACCCTAGCCCGAACCCTAACCCTAACCCTTCCCCGAAGCCTGACCCTCACACGTCCCCTAATCCTAAGCCGTACGCTAACACTAACCCGAGCCCTCACACGCACGCTCCCCCTAAAGCGTTGCCGTACCCTCACCTGGACCCTGAACCGTCTCCGTCCCCTAACACTAACCCTAGCCCGAACCCTAACCCTAACCCTTCCCCGAAGCCTGACCCTCACCCGTCCCCTAATCCTAAGCCGTACGCTAACACTAACGCGCGCCCTCACACGCACGCTCCCCCTAAAGCGTTGCCCTACCCTCAGCTGGACCCTAAACCGTCCCCGTCCCCTAACCCTAACCCTAGCCCGAACCCTAACCCTAACCCTTCCCCGAAGCCTGACCCTCACCCGTCCCGTAATCCTAACACGTACGCTAACACTAACCCTCGCCCTCACACTCACGCTCCCCCTAAAGCGTTGCTGTACACTTACCTGGACCCTAAACCGTCCCCATCCCCTAACCCTAACCCTAGCCCGAACCCTAACCCTAACCCTTCCCCGAAGCCTGACCCTCAACCGTCCCCTAATCCTAACCCGTACGCTAACACTAACCCGCGCCCTCACACGCACGCTCCCCCTAAAGCGTTGCTGTACCCTCACCAGGACCCTAAACCGTCCCTGTCCCGTAACCCTAACCCTAGCCCGAACCCTAACCCTAACCCTTCCCCGAAGCCTGACCCTCACCCGTCCCCTAATCCTAAACCGCACGCTAACACTAACCCGCGCCCTCACACGCACGCTCCCCCTAAAGCGTTGCCGTACCCTCACCTGGACCCTAAACCGTCCCCGTCCCCTAACCCTAACCCTAGCCCGAACCCTAACCCTAACCCTTCCCCGAAGCCTGACCCTCACCCGTCCCCTAATCCTAACCCGTACGCTAACACTACCCCGCGCCCTCACATGCACGCTCCCCCTAAAGCGTTGCCGTACCCTCACCTGGACCCTAAACCGTCCCCGTCACCTAACCCTAACCCTAGCCCGAACCCTAACCCTAAATCTTCTCCGAAGCATGACCCTCACCCATCCCCTAATCCTAAGCCATACGCTAACACTAACCCGCGCCCTCACACGCACGCTCCCCCTAAAGCGTTGCAGTACCCTCACCTGGACCCTAAACCGTGCCCGTCCCCTAACCCTAACCCTAGCCCGAACCCTAACCCTAACCCTTCCCCGAAGCCTGACCCTCACCCGTCCCCTAATCCTAACCCGTACGCTAACACTAACCCGCGCCCTCACATGCACGCTCCCCCTAAAGCGTTGCCGTACGCTCACCTGGACCCTAAACTGTCCCTGTCCCGTAACCCTAACCCTAGCCCGAACCCTAACCCTAACCCTTCCCCGAAGCCTGACCCTCAACCGTCCCCTAATCCTCACCCGTACGCTAACACTAACCCGCGCCCTCACACGCACGCTCCCCCTAAAGCGTTGCATTACCCTCACCTAGACCCTAAACCGTCCCCGTCCCCTAACCCTAACCCTAGCCCGAACCCTATCCATAACACTTTCCCGAAGCCTGACCCTCACCCGTCCCCTAATCCTAACCCGTACGCTAACACTAACCCGCACCCTCACATGCACGCTCCCCCTAAAGCGTTGCCGTACCCTCACCTGGACCCTAAACCGTCCCCGTCCCCTAACCCTAACCCTAGCCCGAACCCTAACCCTAACCCTTCCCCGAAGCCTGACCCTCACCCGTCCCCTAATCCTAACCCGTACGCTAACACTAACCCGCGCCCTCACACGCACGCTCCCCCTAAAGCGTTGTCGTACCGTCACCTGGACCCTAAACCGTCCCCGTCCCCTAACCATAACCCTAGACCGAACCCTAACCCTAACCGTTCCCCGAAGCCTGACCCTCATCCTTCCCCTAATCCTAACCCGTACGCTAACACTAACCCACGCCCTGACACGCACGCTCCCCCTAAAGCGTTGCCGTACCCTCACCTGGACCCTAAACCGTCCCCGTCCCCTAACCCTAAACCTAGCCCGAACCCTAACCCTAACCCTTCCCCGAAGCCTGACCCTCACCCGTCCCCTAATCCTAACACGTACGCTAACACTAACACGCGCCCTCACACGCACGCTCCCCCTAAAGCGCTGCTGTACTCTTACCTGCACCCTAAACCGTCCCCATCCCCTAACGCTAACCCTAGCCCGAACCCTAACCCTAACCCTTCCCCGAAGCCTGACCCTCAACCGTCCCGTAATCCTAACCAGTACGCTAACACTACCCCACGCCCTCACATGCACGCTCCCCCTAAAGCGTTGCCGTACCCTCACCTGGACCCTAAACCGTCCCCGTCACCTAACCCTAACCCTAGCCCGAACCCTAACCCTAACCCTTCCCCGAAGCATGACCCTCACCCATCTCCTAATCCTAAGCCATACGCTAACACTAACCCACGCCCTCACACGCACGCTCCCCCTAAAGCGTTGCCGTACCCTCACCTGGACCCTAAACCGTCCCCGTCCCCTAACCCTAACCCTAGCCCGAACCCTAACCCTAACCCTTCCCCGAAGCCTGACCCTCACCCGTCCCCTAATCCTAACCAGTACGCTAACACTAACGCGCGCCCTCACACGCACGCTCCCCCTAAAGCGTTGCCGTACCCTCACCTGGACCCTAAACCGTCCCCGTCACCTAACCCTAACCCTAGCCCGAACCCTAACCCTAACACTTCCCCGAAGCCTGACCCTCAACCGTCCCCTAATCCTAACCCGTACGCTAACACTAACCCACGCCCTCACACGCACACTCCCCCTAAAGCGTTGCCGTACCCTCACCTGGACCCTAAACCGTCCCCGTCCCCTAACCCTAACCCTAGCCCGAACCCTAACCCTAACCCTTCCCCGAAGCCTGACCCTCACCCGTCCCCTAATCCTAACCCGTACTCTAACACTACCCCGCGCCCTCACATGCACGCTCCCCCTAAAGCGTTGCCGTACCCTCACCTGGACCCTAAACCGTCCCCGTCACCTAACCCTAACCCTAGCCCGAACCCTAACCCTAAATCTTCTCCGAAGCATGACCCTCACTCATCCCCTAATCCTAAGCCATACGCTAACACTAACCCGCGCCCTCACACGCACGCTCCCCCTAAAGCGTTGCAGTACCCTCACCTGGACCCTAAACCGTGCCCGTCCCCTAACCCTAACCCTAGCCCGAACCCTAACCCTAACCCTTCCCCGAAGCCTGACCCTCCCCCGTCCCCTAATCCTAACCCGTACGCTAACACTAACCCGCGCCCTCACATGCACGCTCCCCCTAAAGCGTTGCCGTACCCTCACCTGGACCCTAAACCGTCCCTGTCCCGTAACCCTAACCCTAGCCCGAACCCTAACCCTAACCCTTCCCCGAAGCCTGACCCTCAACCGTCCCCTAATCCTCACCCGTACGCTAACACTAACCCGCGCCCTCACACGCACGCTCCCCCTAAAGCGTTGCAGTACCCTCACCTAGACCCTAAACCGTCCCCGTCCCCTAACCCTAACCCTAGCCCGAACCCTATCCATAACACTTTCCCGAAGCCTGACCCTCACCCGTCCCCTAATCCTAACCCGTACGCTAACACTAACCCGCACCCTCACATGCACGCTCCCCCTAAAGCGTTGCCGTACCCTCACCTGGACCCTAAACCGTCCCCGTCCCCTAACCCTAACCCTAGCCCGAACCCTAACCCTAACCCTTCCCCGAAGCCTGACCCTCACCCGTCCCCTAATCCTAACCCGTACGCTAACACTAACCCGCACCCTCACATGCACGCTCCCCCTAAAGCGTTGTCGTACCGTCACCTGGACCCTAAACCGTCCCCGTCCCCTAACCCTAACCCTAGACCGAACCCTAACCCTAACCGTTCCCCGAAGCCTGACCCTCATCCTTCCCCTAATCCTAACCCGTACGCTAACACTAACCCACGCCCTGACACGCACGCTCCCCCTAAAGCGTTGCCGTACCCTCACCTGGACCCTAAACCGTCCCCGTCCCCTAACCCTAACCCTAGCCCGAACCCTAACCCTAACCCTTCCCCGAAGCCTGACCCTCACCCGTCCCCTAATCCTAACACGTACGCTAACACTAACACGCGCCCTCACACGCACGCTCCCCCTAAAGCGCTGCTGTACTCTTACCTGCACCCTAAACCGTCCCCATCCCCTAACCCTAACCCTAGCCCGAACCCTAACCCTAACCCTTCCCCGAAGCCTGACCCTCAACCGTCCCGTAATCCTAACCAGTACGCTAACACTACCCCACGCCCTCACATGCACGCTCCCCCTAAAGCGTTGCCGTACCCTCACCTGGACCCTAAACCGTCCCCGTCACCTAACCCTAACCCTAGCCCGAACCCTAACCCTAACCCTTCCCCGAAGCATGACCCTCACCCATCTCCTAATCCTAAGCCATACGCTAACACTAACCCACGCCCTCACACGCACGCTCCCCCTAAAGCGTTGCCGTACCCTCACCTGGACCCTAAACCGTCCCCGTCCCCTAACCCTAACCCTAGCCCGAACCCTAACCCTAACCCTTCCCCGAAGCCTGACCCTCACCCGTCCCCTAATCCTAACCAGTACGCTAACACTAACGCGCGCCCTCACACGCACGCTCCCCCTAAAGCGTTGCCGTACCCTCACCTGGACCCTAAACCGTCCCCGTCACCTAACCCTAACCCTAGCCCGAACCCTAACCCTAACCCTTCCCCGAAGCCTGACCCTCAACCGTCCCCTAATCCTAACCCGTACGCTAACACTAACCCACGCCCTCACACGCACACTCCCCCTAAAGCGTTGCCGTACCCTCACCTGGACCCTAAACCGTCCCCGTCCCCTAACCCTAACCCTAGCCCGAACCCTAACCCTAACCCTTCCCCGAAGCCTGACCCTCACCCGTCCCCTAATCCTAACCCGTACTCTAACACTACCCCGCGCCCTCACATGCACGCTCCCCCTAAAGCGTTGCCGTACCCTCACCTGGACCCTAAACCGTCCCCGTCACCTAACCCTAACCCTAGCCCGAACCCTAACCCTAAATCTTCTCCGAAGCATGACCCTCACTCATCCCCTAATCCTAAGCCATACGCTAACACTAACCCGCGCCCTCACACGCACGCTCCCCCTAAAGCGTTGCAGTACCCTCACCTGGACCCTAAACCGTGCCCGTCCCCTAACCCTAACCCTAGCCCGAACCCTAACCCTAACCCTTCCCCGAAGCCTGACCCTCCCCCGTCCCCTAATCCTAACCCGTACGCTAACACTAACCCGCGCCCTCACATGCACGCTCCCCCTAAAGCGTTGCCGTACCCTCACCTGGACCCTAAACCGTCCCTGTCCCGTAACCCTAACCCTAGCCCGAACCCTAACCCTAACCCTTCCCCGAAGCCTGACCCTCAACCGTCCCCTAATCCTCACCCGTACGCTAACACTAACCCGCGCCCTCACACGCACGCTCCCCCTAAAGCGTTGCAGTACCCTCACCTAGACCCTAAACCGTCCCCGTCCCCTAACCCTAACCCTAGCCCGAACCCTATCCATAACACTTTCCCGAAGCCTGACCCTCACCCGTCCCCTAATCCTAACCCGTACGCTAACACTAACCCGCACCCTCACATGCACGCTCCCCCTAAAGCGTTGCCGTACCCTCACCTGGACCCTAAACCGTCCCCGTCCCCTAACCCTAACCCTAGCCCGAACCCTAACCCTAACCCTTCCCCGAAGCCTGACCCTCACCCGTCCCCTAATCCTAACCCGTACGCTAACACTAACCCGCGCCCTCACACGCACGCTCCCCCTAAAGCGTTGTCGTACCCTCACCTGGACCCTAAACCGTCCCCGTCCCCTAACACTAACCCTAGACCGAACCCTAACCCTAACCCTTCCCCGAAGCCTGACCCTCACCCGTCCCCTAATCCTAACCCGTACGCTAACACTAACCCACGCCCTGACACGCACGCTCCCCCTAAAGCGTTGCCGTACCCTCACCTGGACCCTAAACCGTCCACGTCCCCTAACCCTAACCCTAGCCCGAACCCTAACCCTAACCCTTCCCCGAAGCCTGACCCTCACCCGTCCCCTAATCCTAACACGTACGCTAACACTAACACGCGCCCTCACACGCACGCTCCCCCTAAAGCGCTGCTGTACTCTTACCTGCACCCTAAACCGTCCCCATCCCCTAACCCTAACCCTAGCCCGAACCCTAACCCTAACCCTTCCCCGAAGCCTGACCCTCAACCGTCCCGTAATCCTAACCAGTACGCTAACACTACCCCACGCCCTCACATGCACGCTCCCCCTAAAGCGTTGCCGTACCCTCACCTGGACCCTAAACCGTCCCCGTCACCTAACCCTAACCCTAGCCCGAACCCTAACCCTAACCCTTCCCCGAAGCATGACCCTCACCCATCTCCTAATCCTAAGCCATACGCTAACACTAACCCACGCCCTCACACGCACGCTCCCCCTAAAGCGTTGCCGTACCCTCACCTGGACCCTAAACCGTCCCCGTCCCCTAACCCTAACCCTAGCCCGAACCCTAACCCTAACCCTTCCCCGAAGCCTGACCCTCACCCGTCCCCTAATCCTAACCAGTACGCTAACACTACCCCGCGCCCTCACATGCACGCTCCCCCTAAAGCGTTGCCGTACCCTCACCTGGACCCTAAACCGTCCCCGTCACCTAACCCTAACCCTAGCCCGAACCCTAACCCTAACCCTTCCCCGAAGCCTGACCCTCAACCGTCCCCTAATCCTAACCCGTACGCTAACACTAACCCACGCCCTCACACGCACACTCCCCTTAAAGCGTTGCCGTACCCTCACCTGGACCCTAAACCGTCCCCGTCCCCTAACCCTAACCCTAGACCGAACCCTAACCCTAACCCTTCCCCGAAGCCTGACCCTCACCCATCACCTAATCCTAACCCGTACGCTAACACTAACCCGCGCCCTCACACGCACGCTCCCTCTAAATCGTTGCCGTACCCTCACCTGGACCCTAAACCGTCCCCGTCTCCTAACCCCAACCCTAGCCCGAACCCTAACCCTAACCCTTCCCCGAAGCCTGACCCTCACCCGTCCCCTAATCCTAACCCGTACGCTAACACTAACCCGCGCCCTCACACGCACGCTCCCCCTAAAGCGTTGCCGTACCCTCACCTGGACCCTAAACCGTCCCCGTCCCCTAACCCTAACCCTAGACCGAACCCTAACCCTAATCCTTCCCCGAAGCCTGACCCTCACCCGTCCCCTAATCCTAACCCGTACGCTAACACTAACCAGCGCCCTCACACGCACGCTCCCCCTAAAGCGCTGCCGTACCCTCACCTGGACCCTAAACCGTCCCCGTCCCCTAACCCTAACCCTAGCCCGAACCCTAACCCTAACTCTTCCCCGAAGCCTGACCCTCACACGTCTCCTAATCCTAACCCGTACGCTAACACTAACCCGCGCCCTCACACGCACGCTCCCCCTAAAGCGTTGCCGTACCCTCACCTGGACCCTAAACCGTCCCCGTCCCCTAACCCTAACCCTAGCCCGAACCCTAAGCCTAACCCTTCCCCGAAGCCTGACCCTCACCCGTCCCCTAATCCTAACCCGTACGCTAACACTAACCCGCGCCCTCACACGCACGCTCCACCTAAAGCGTTGCCGTACCCTCACCTGGACCCTAAACGGTCCCAGTCCCCTAAGCCTAACCCTAGCCCGAACCCTAACCCTAACCCTTCACCGAAGCCTGACCCTCACCCGTCCCCTAATCCTAACCCGTACGCTAACACTAACCCGCGCCCTCACACGCACGCTCCCCCTAAAGCGTTGCCGTACCCTCACCTGGACCCTAAACCGTCCCCGTCCCCTAACCCTAACCCTAGCCCGAACCCTAAACCTAACCCTTCACCGAAGCCTGACCCTCACCCGTCCCCTAATCCTAAGCCGTACGCTAACACTAACCCGCGCCCTCACACTCACGCTCCTACTAAAGTGTTGCCGTACCCTCACCTGGACCCTAAACCGTCCCCGTCCCCTAACCCTAACCCTAGCCCGAACCCTAACCCTAACCCTTCCCCGAAGCCTGACCCTCACCCGTCCCCTAATCGTAAGCCGTACGCTAACACTAACCCGCGCCCTCACACGCACGCTCCCCCTAAAGCGTTGCCGTACCCTCACCTGGACCCTAAACCGTCCCCGACCCCTAACCCTAACCCTAGCCCGAACCCTAACCCTAACCCTTCCCCGAAGCCTGACCCTCACCCGTCCCCTAATCCTAAGCCGTACGCTAACACTAACGCGCGCCCTCACACGCACACTCCCCCTAAAGCGTTGCCGTACCCTCACCTGGACCCTAAACCGTCCCCGTCACCTAACCCTAACCCTAGCCCGAACCCTAACCCTAACCCTTCCCCGAAGCCTGACCCTCACCCGTCCCCTAATCCTAACCCGTACGCTAACACTAACGCGCGCCCTCACACTCACGCTCCCCCTAAAGCGTTGCCGTACCCTCAACTGGACAAAAAACCGTCCCCGTCTCCTAACCCTAACCCTAGCCCGAACCCTAACCCTAACCCTTCCCCGAAGCCTGACCCTCACCCGTCCCCTAATCCTAACCCGTAGGCTAACACTAACCCGCGCCCTCACACGCACGCTCCCCCTAAAGCGTTGCCTTACCCTCACCTGGACCCTAAACCGTCCCCGTCCCCTAACCCTAACCCTAGCCCGAACCGTAACCCTAACCCTTCCCCGAAGCCTGACCCTCACCCGTCCCCTAATCCTAACCCGTACGCTAACACTAACCCGCGCCCTCACACGCACGCTCCCCCTAAAGCGTTGCCGTACCCTCACCTGGACCCGAAACCGTCCCCGTCCCCTAAACCTAACCCTAGCCCGAACCCTAACCCTAACCCTTCCCCGAAGCCTGACCCTCACCCGTCCCCTAATCCTAACCCGTACGCTAACACTAACCCGCGCCCTCACACGCACGCTCCCCCTAAAGCGTTGCCGTACCCTCACCTGGACCCTAAACCGTCCCCGTCCCCTAACCCTAACCCTAGCCCGAACCCTAACCCTAACCCTTCCCCGAAGCCTGACCCTCACCCGTCACCTAATCCTAACCCGTACGCTAACACTAACCCGGGCCCTCACACGCACGCTCCCCCTAAAGCGTTGCCGTACCCTCACCTGGACCCGAAACCGTCCCCGTCCCTTAACCCTTACCTTAGCCCGAAACCTAACCCTAACCCTTCCCCGAAGCCTGACCCTCACCCGTCCCCTAATCCTAACCCGTACGCTAACACTAACCCGCGGCCTCACACGCACGCTCCCCCTAAAGCGTTGCCGTACCCTCACCTGGACCCTAAACCGTCCCCGTCCCCTAACCCTAACCCTAGCCCGAACCCTAACCCTAACCCTTCCCCGAAGCCTGACCCTCACCCGTCCCCTAATCCTAACCCGTACGCTAACACTAACCCGCGCCCTCACACGCACGCTCCCCCTAAAGCGTTGCCGTACCCTCACCTGGACCCTAAACCGTCCCCGTCCCCTAACCCTAACCCTAGCCCGAACCCTAACCCTAACCCTTCCCCGAAGCCTGACCCTCACCTATCCCCTAATCCTAACCCGTACGCTAACACTAACCCGCGCCCTCACACGCACGCTCCCCCTAAAGCGTTGCCGTACCCTCACCTGGACCCTAAACCGTCCCCGTCCCCTAACCCTAACCCTAGCCCGAACCCTAACCCTAACACTTCCCCGAAGCCTGAACCTCACCCGTCCCCTAATCCTAACCCGTACGCTAACACTAACCCGCGCCCTCACACGCACGCTCCCCCTAAAGCGTTGCCGTACCCTCACCTGGACCCTAAACCGTCCCCGGCCCCTAACCCTAACCCTAGCCCGAACCCTAACCCTAACCCTTCCCCGAAGCCTGACCCTCACCCGTCCCCTAATCCTAACCCGTACGCTAACACTAACCCGCGCCCTCACACGCACGCTCCCCCTAAAGCGTTGCCGTACCCTCACCTGGACCCTAAACCGTCCCCGTCCCCTAACCCTAACCCTAGCCCGAACCCTAACCCTAACCCTTCCCCGAAGCCTGACCCTCACCCGTCCCCTAATCCTAACCCGTACGCTAACACTAACCCGCGCCCTGACACGCACGCTCCCCCTAAAGCGTTGCCGTACCCTCACCTGGACCCTAAACCGTCCCCGTCCCCTAACCCTAACCCTAGCCCGAACCCTAACCCTAACCCTTCCCCGAAGCCTGACCCTCACCCGTCCCCTAATCCTAACACGTACGCTAACACTAACCCTCGCCCTCACACGCACGCTCCCCCTAAAGCGTTGCTGTACTCTTACCTGCACCCTAAACCGTCCCCATCCCCTAACCCTAACCCTAGCCTGAACCCTAACCCTAACCCTTCCCCGAAGCCTGACCCTCAACCGTCCCCTAATCCTAACCAGTACGCTAACACTACCCCGCGCCCTCACATGCACGCTCCCCCTAAAGCGTTGCCGTACCCTCACCTGGACCCTAAACCGTCCCCGTCACCTAACCCTAACCCTAGCCCGAACCCTAACCCTAACCCTTCCCCGAAGCATGACCCTCACCCATCTCCTAATCCTAAGCCATACGCTAACACTAACCCGCGCCCTCACACGCACGCTCCCCCTAAAACGTTGCCGTACCCTCACCTGGACCCTAAACCATCCCCGTCCCCTAACCCTAACCCTAGCCCGAACCCTAACCCTAACCCTTCCCCGAAGCCTGACCCTCACCCGTCCCCTAATCCTAACCAGTACGCTAACACTACCCCGCGCCCTCACATGCACGCTCCCCCTAAAGCGTTGCCGTACCCTCACCTGGACCCTAAACCGTCCCCGTCACCTAACCCTAACCCTAGCCCGAACCCTAACCCTAACCCATCCCCGAAGCCTGACCCTCAACCGTCCCCTAATCCTAACCCGTACGCTAACACTAACCCACGCTCTCACACGCACACTCCCCCTAAAGCGTTGCCGTACCCTCACCTGGACCCTAAACCGTCCCCGTCCCCTAACCCTAACCCTAGACCGAACCCTAACCCTAACCCTTCCCCGAAGCCTGACCCTCACCCGTCACCTAATCCTAACCCGTACGCTAACACTAACCCGCGCCCTCACACGCACGCTCCCTCTAAATCGTTGCCGTACCCTCACCTGGACCCTAAACCGTCCCCGTCCCCTCACCCTAACCCTAGCCCGAACCCTAACCCTAACCCTTCCCCGAAGCCTGACTCTCACCCGTCCCTTAAACCTAACCCATACGCTAACACTAACCCGCGCCCTCACACGCACGCTCCCCCTAAAGCATTGCCGTACACTCACCTGGACCCTAAACCGTCCCCGTCCCCTAACCCTAACCCTAGCCCGAACCCTAACCCTAATCCTTACCCGAAGCCTGACCCTCACCCGTCCCCTAATCCTAACCCGTACGCTAACACTAACCAGCGCCCTCACACGCACGCTCCCCCTAAAGCGTTGCCGTACCCTCACCTGGACCCTAAACCGTCCCCGTCCCCTAACCCTAACCCTAGCCCGAACCCTAACCCTAACCCTTCCCCGAAGCCTGACCCTCACACGTCCCCTAATCCTAACCCGTACGCTAACACTAACCCGCGCCCTCACACGCACGCTCCCCCTAAAGCGTTGCCGTACACTCACCTGGACCCTAAACCGTCCCCGTCCCCTAACCCTAACCCTTGCCCGAACCCTAAGCCTAACCCTTCCCCGAAGCCTGACCCTCACCCGTCCCCTAATCCTAACCCGTACGCTAACACTAACCGGCGCCCTCACACGCACGCTCCACCTAAAGCATTGCCGTACCCTCACCTGGACCCTAAACGGTCCCCGTCCCCTAAGCCTAACCGTAGCCCGAACCCTAACCCTAACCCTTCCCCGAAGCCTGACCCTCACCCGTCCCCTAATCCTAACACGTACGCTAACACTAACCCTCGCCCTCACACGCACGCTCCCCCTAAAGCGTTGCTGTACTCTTACCTGCACCCTAAACCGTCCCCATCCCCTAACCCTAACCCTAGCCTGAACCCTAACCCTAACCCTTCCCCGAAGCCTGACCCTCAACCGTCCCCTAATCCTAACCAGTACGCTAACACTACCCCGCGCCCTCACATGCACGCTCCCCCTAAAGCGTTGCCGTACCCTCACCTGGACCCTAAACCGTCCCCGTCACCTAACCCTAACCCTAGCCCGAACCCTAACCCTAACCCTTCCCCGAAGCATGACCCTCACCCATCTCCTAATCCTAAGCCATACGCTAACACTAACCCGCGCCCTCACACGCACGCTCCCCCTAAAACGTTGCCGTACCCTCACCTGGACCCTAAACCATCCCCGTCCCCTAACCCTAACCCTAGCCCGAACCCTAACCCTAACCCTTCCCCGAAGCCTGACCCTCACCCGTCCCCTAATCCTAACCAGTACGCTAACACTACCCCGCGCCCTCACATGCACGCTCCCCCTAAAGCGTTGCCGTACCCTCACCTGGACCCTAAACCGTCCCCGTCACCTAACCCTAACCCTAGCCCGAACCCTAACCCTAACCCATCCCCGAAGCCTGACCCTCAACCGTCCCCTAATCCTAACCCGTACGCTAACACTAACCCACGCTCTCACACGCACACTCCCCCTAAAGCGTTGCCGTACCCTCACCTGGACCCTAAACCGTCCCCGTCCCCTAACCCTAACCCTAGACCGAACCCTAACCCTAACCCTTCCCCGAAGCCTGACCCTCACCCGTCACCTAATCCTAACCCGTACGCTAACACTAACCCGCGCCCTCACACGCACGCTCCCTCTAAATCGTTGCCGTACCCTCACCTGGACCCTAAACCGTCCCCGTCCCCTCACCCTAACCCTAGCCCGAACCCTAACCCTAACCCTTCCCCGAAGCCTGACTCTCACCCGTCCCTTAAACCTAACCCATACGCTAACACTAACCCGCGCCCTCACACGCACGCTCCCCCTAAAGCATTGCCGTACACTCACCTGGACCCTAAACCGTCCCCGTCCCCTAACCCTAACCCTAGCCCGAACCCTAACCCTAATCCTTACCCGAAGCCTGACCCTCACCCGTCCCCTAATCCTAACCCGTACGCTAACACTAACCAGCGCCCTCACACGCACGCTCCCCCTAAAGCGTTGCCGTACCCTCACCTGGACCCTAAACCGTCCCCGTCCCCTAACCCTAACCCTAGCCCGAACCCTAACCCTAACCCTTCCCCGAAGCCTGACCCTCACACGTCCCCTAATCCTAACCCGTACGCTAACACTAACCCGCGCCCTCACACGCACGCTCCCCCTAAAGCGTTGCCGTACACTCACCTGGACCCTAAACCGTCCCCGTCCCCTAACCCTAACCCTTGCCCGAACCCTAAGCCTAACCCTTCCCCGAAGCCTGACCCTCACCCGTCCCCTAATCCTAACCCGTACGCTAACACTAACCGGCGCCCTCACACGCACGCTCCACCTAAAGCATTGCCGTACCCTCACCTGGACCCTAAACGGTCCCCGTCCCCTAAGCCTAACCGTAGCCCGAACCCTAACCCTAACCCTTCCCCGAAGCCTGACCCTCACCCGTCCCCTAATCCTAACCCGTACGCTAACACTAACCCACGCCCTCACACGCACGCTCCCCCTAAAGCGTTGCCGTACCCTCACCTGGACCCTAAACCGTCCCCGTCCCCTAACCCTAACCCTAGCCCGAACCCTAAACCTAACCCTTCACCGAAGCCTGACCCTCACCCGTCCCCTAATCCTAAGCCGTACGCTAACACTAACCCGCGCCCTCACACTCACGCTCCTACTAAAGAGATGCCGTACCCTCACCTGGACCCTAAACCGTCCCCGTCCCCTAACCCTAACCCTAGCCCGAACCCTAACCCTAACCCTTCCCCGAAGCCTGACCCTCACCCGTCCCCTAATCCTAAGCCGTACGCTAACACTAACCCGCGCCCTCACACGCACGCTCCCCCTAAAGCGTTGCCGTACCCTCACCTGGACCCTAAACCGTCCCCGTCCCCTAACCCTAACCCTAGCCCGAACCCTAAACCTAACCCTTCGCCGAAGCCTGACCCTCACCCGTCCCCTAATCCTAAGCCGTACGCTAACACTAACGCGCGCCCTCACACGCACGCTCCCCCTAAAGCGTTGCCGTACCCTCAACTGGACAAAAAACCGTCCCCGTCCCCTAACCCTAACCCTAGCCCGAACCCTAACCCTAACCCTTCCCCGAAGCCTGACCCTCACCCGTCCCCTAATCCTAACCCGTAGGCTAACACTAACCCGCGCCCTCACACGCACGCTCCCCCTAAAGCGTTGCCTTACCCTCACCTGGACCCTAAACCGTCCCCGTCCCCTAACCCTAACCCTAGCCCGAACCCTAACCCTAACCCTTCCCCGAAGCCTGACCCTCACCCGTCCCCTAATCCTAACCCGTACGCTAACACTAACCAGCGCCCTCACACGCACGCTCCCCCTAAAGCGTTGCCGTACCCTCACCTGGACCCTAAACCGTCCCCGTCCCCTAACCCTAACCCTAGCCCGAACCCTAACCCTAACCCTTCCCCGAAGCCTGACCCTCACCCGTCCCCTAATCCTAACCCGTACGCTAACACTAACCCGCGCCCTCACACGCACGCTCCCCCTAAAGCATTGCCGTACCCTCACCTGGACCCTAAACCGTCCCCGTCCCCTAACCCTAACCCTAGCCCGAACCCTAACCCTAACCCTTCCCCGAAGCCTGACCCTCACCCGTCCCCTAATCCTAACCCGTACGCTAACACTAACCAGCGCCCTCACATGCACGCTCCCCCTAAAGCGTTGCCGTACCCTCACCTGGACCCTAAACCGTCCCCGTCCCCTAACCCTAACCCTAGCCCGAACCCTAACCCTAACCCTTCCCCGAAGCCTGACCCTCACCCGTCCCCTAATCCTAACCCATACGCTAACACTAACCCGCGCCCTCACACGCACGCTCCCCCTAAAGCGTTGCCGTACCCTCACCTGGACCCGAAACCGTCCCCGTCCCTTAACCCTTACCCTAGCCCGAAACCTAACACTAACCCTTCCCCGAAGCCTGACCCTCACCCGTCCCCTAATCCTAACCCGTACGCTAACACTAACCCGCGCCCTCACACGCACGCTCCCCCTAAAGCGTTGCCGTACCCTCACCTGGACCCTAAACCGTCCCCGTCCCCTAACCCTAACCCTAGCCCGAACCCTAACCCTAACCCTTCCCCGAAGCCTGACCCTCACCCGTCCCCTAATCCTAACCCGTACGCTAACACTAACCCGCGCCCTCACACGCACGCTCCCCCTAAAGCGTTGCCGTACCCTCACCTGGACCCGAAACCGTCCCCGTCCCCTAACCCTAACCCTAGCCCGAACCCTAACCCTAACCCTTCCCCGAAGCCTGACCCTCACCCATCCCCTAATCCTAACCCGTACGCTAACACTAACCCGCGCCCTCACACGCACGCTCCCCCTAAAGCGTTGCCGTACCCTCACCTGGACCCTAAACCGTCCCCGTCCCATAACCCTAACCCTAGCCCGAACCCTAACCCTAACACTTCCCCGAAGCCTGAACCTCACCCGTCCCCTAATCCTAACCCGTACGCTAACACTAACCCGCGCCCTCACACGCACGCTCCCCCTAAAGCGTTGCCGTACCCTCACCTGGACCCTAAACCGTCCCCGGCCCCTAACCCTAACCCTAGCCCGAACCCTAACCCTAACCCTTCCCCGAAGCCTGACCCTCACCCGTCCCCTAATACTAACCCGTACGCTAACACTAACCCGCGCCCTCACACGCACGCTCCCCCTAAAGCGTTGCCGTACCCTCACCTGGACCCTAAACCGTCCCCGTCCCCTAACCCTAACCCTAGCCCGAACCCTAACCCTAACACTTCCCCGAAGCCTGACCCTCACCCGTCCCTTAATCCTAACCCATACGCTAACACTAACCCGCGCCCTCACACGCACGCTCCCCCTAAAGCGTTGCCGTACCCTCACCTGGACCCTAAACCGTCCCCGTCCCCTAACCCTAACCCTAGCCCGAACCCTAACTCTAATCCTTCCCCGAAGCCTGACCCTCACCCGTCCCCTAATCCTAACCCGTACGCTAACACTAACCAGCGCCCTCACACGCACGCTCCCCCTAAAGCGTTGCCGTACCCTCACCTGGACCCTAAACCGTCCCCGTCCCCTAACCCTAACCCTAGCCCGAACCCTAACCCTAACTCTTCCCCGAAGCCTGACCCGCACCCGTCCCCTAATCCTAACCCTTACGCTAACACTAACCCGCGCCCTCACACGCACGCTCCCCCTAAAGCGTTGCCGTACCCTCACCTGGACCCTAAATCGTCCCCGTCCCCTAACCCTAACCCTAGCCCGAACGCTAAGCCTAACCCTTCCCCGAAGCCTGACCCTTACCCGTCCCCTAATCCTATCCCGTACGCTAACACTAACCTGCGCCCTCACATGCACGCTCCCCCTAAAGCGTTGCCGTACCCTCACCTGGACCCTAAACCGTCCCCGTCCCCTAAGCCTAACCCTAGCCCGAACCCTAACCCTAACCCTTCCCCGAAGCCTGACCCTCACCCGTCCCCTAATCCTAACCCGTACGCTAACACTAACCCGCGCCCTCACATGCACGCTCCCCCTAAAGCGTTGCCGTACCCTCACCTGGACCCTAAACCGTCCCTGTACCGTAACCCTAACCCTAGCCCGAACCCTAACCCTAACCCTTCCCCGAAGCCTGACCCTCACCCGTCCCCTAATCCTAACCCGTACGCTAACACTAACCCGCGCCCTCACACGCATTCTCCCCCTAAAGTGTTGCCGTACCCTACCTGGACCCTAAACCGTCCCTTTCCCCTAACCCTAACCCTACCCCGAACCCTAACCCTAACCCTTCCCCGAAGCCTGACCCTCACCCGTCCCCTAATCCTAACCCGTACGCTAACACTAACCCGCGCCCTCACACGCACGCTCCCTCTAAAGCTTTGCCGTACCCTCACCTGGACCCTAAACCGTCCCCGTCCCCTAACCCTAACCCTAGCCCGAACCCTAACCCTAACCCTTCACCGAAGCCTGACCCTCACCCGTCCCCTAATCCTAACCCGTACGCTAACACTAACCCGCGCCCTCACACGCACGCTCCCCCTGAAGCTTTGCCGTACCCTCACCTGGACTCTAAACCGTCCCCGTCCCCTAACCCTAACCCTAGCCCGAACCCTAACCCTAACCCTTCCCAGAAGCCTGACCCTCACCCGTCCCCAATCCTAACACGTACGCTAACACTAACCCGCGCCCTCACACGCACGCTCCCCCTAAAGCGTTGCCGTACCCTCACCTGGACCCTAAACCGTCCCCGTCACCTAACCCTAACCCTAGCCCGAACCCTAACCCTAACCCTTCCCCGAAGCCTGACCCTCAACCGTCCCCTAATCCTAACCCGTACGCTAACACTAACCCACGCCCTCACACGCACACTCCCCCTAAAGCGTTGCCGTACCCTCACCTGGACCCTAAACCGTCCCCGTCCCCTAACCCTAACCCTAGCCCGAACCCTAACCCTAACCCTTCCCCGAAGCCTGACCCTCACCCGTCCCCTAATCCTAACCCGTACTCTAACACTACCCCGCGCCCTCACATGCACGCTCCCCCTAAAGCGTTGCCGTACCCTCACCTGGACCCTAAACCGTCCCCGTCACCTAACCCTAACCCTAGCCCGAACCCTAACCCTAAATCTTCTCCGAAGCATGACCCTCACTCATCCCCTAATCCTAAGCCATACGCTAACACTAACCCGCGCCCTCACACGCACGCTCCCCCTAAAGCGTTGCAGTACCCTCACCTGGACCCTAAACCGTGCCCGTCCCCTAACCCTAACCCTAGCCCGAACCCTAACCCTAACCCTTCCCCGAAGCCTGACCCTCCCCCGTCCCCTAATCCTAACCCGTACGCTAACACTAACCCGCGCCCTCACATGCACGCTCCCCCTAAAGCGTTGCCGTACCCTCACCTGGACCCTAAACCGTCCCTCTCCCGTAACCCTAACCCTAGCCCGAACCCTAACCCTAACCCTTCCCCGAAGCCTGACCCTCAACCGTCCCCTAATCCTCACCCGTACGCTAACACTAACCCGCGCCCTCACACGCACGCTCCCCCTAAAGCGTTGCAGTACCCTCACCTAGACCCTAAACCGTCCCCGTCCCCTAACCCTAACCCTAGCCCGAACCCTATCCATAACACTTTCCCGAAGCCTGACCCTCACCCGTCCCCTAATCCTAACACGTACGCTAACACTAACCCGCACCCTCACATGCACGCTCCCCCTAAAGCGTTGCCGTACCCTCACCTGGACCCTAAACCGTCCCCGTCCCCTAACCCTAACCCTAGCCCGAACCCTAACCCTAACCCTTCCCCGAAGCCTGACCCTCACCCGTCCCCTAATCCTAACCCGTACGCTAACACTAACCCGCGCCCTCACACGCACGCTCCCCCTAAAGCGTTGTCGTACCGTCACCTGGACCCTAAACCGTCCCCGTCCCCTAACCCTAACCCTAGACCGAACCCTAACCCTAACCGTTCCCCGAAGCCTGACCCTCATCCTTCCCCTAATCCTAACCCGTACGCTAACACTAACCCACGCCCTGACACGCACGCTCCCCCTAAAGCGTTGCCGTACCCTCACCTGGACCCTAAACCGTCCCCGTCCCCTAACCCTAACCCTAGCCCGAACCCTAACCCTAACCCTTCCCCGAAGCCTGACCCTCACCCGTCCCCTAATCCTAACACGTACGCTAACACTAACACGCGCCCTCACACGCACGCTCCCCCTAAAGCGCTGCTGTACTCTTACCTGCACCCTAAACCGTCCCCATCCCCTAACCCTAACCCTAGCCCGAACCCTAACCCTAACCCTTCCCCGAAGCCTGACCCTCAACCGTCCCGTAATCCTAACCAGTACGCTAACACTACCCCACGCCCTCACATGCACGCTCCCCCTAAAGCGTTGCCGTACCCTCACCTGGACCCTAAACCGTCCCCGTCACCTAACCCTAACCCTAGCCCGAACCCTAACCCTAACCCTTCCCCGAAGCATGACCCTCACCCATCTCCTAATCCTAAGCCATACGCTAACACTAACCCACGCCCTCACACGCACGCTCCCCCTAAAGCGTTGCCGTACCCTCACCTGGACCCTAAACCGTCCCCGTCCCCTAACCCTAACCCTAGCCCGAACCCTAACCCTAACCCTTCCCCGAAGCCTGACCCTCACCCGTCCCCTAATCCTAACCCGTACGCTAACACTAACCCGCGCCCTCACACGCACGCTCCCCCTAAAGCGTTGTCGTACCGTCACCTGGACCCTAAACCGTCCCCGTCCCCTAACCCTAACCCTAGACCGAACCCTAACCCTAACCGTTCCCCGAAGCCTGACCCTCATCCTTCCCCTAATCCTAACCCGTACGCTAACACTAACCCACGCCCTCACACGCACACTCCCCCTAAAGCGTTGCCGTACCCTCACCTGGACCCTAAACCGTCCCCGTCCCCTAACCCTAACCCTAGCCCGAACCCTAACCCTAACCCTTCCCCGAAGCCTGACCCTCACCCGTCCCCTAATCCTAACCCGTACTCTAACACTACCCCGCGCCCTCACATGCACGCTCCCCCTAAAGCGTTGCCGTACCCTCACCTGGACCCTAAACCGTCCCCGTCACCTAACCCTAACCCTAGCCCGAACCCTAACCCTAAATCTTCTCCGAAGCATGACCCTCACTCATCCCCTAATCCTAAGCCATACGCTAACACTAACCCGCGCCCTCACACGCACGCTCCCCCTAAAGCGTTGCAGTACCCTCACCTGGACCCTAAACTGTGCCCGTCCCCTAACCCTAACCCTAGCCCGAACCCTAACCCTAACCCTTCCCCGAAGCCTGACCCTCCCCCGTCCCCTAATCCTAACCCGTACGCTAACACTAACCCGCGCCCTCACATGCACGCTCCCCCTAAAGCGTTGCCGTACCCTCACCTGGACCCTAAACCGTCCCTGTCCCGTAACCCTAACCCTAGCCCGAACCCTAACCCTAACCCTTCCCCGAAGCCTGACCCTCAACCGTCCCCTAATCCTCACCCGTACGCTAACACTAACCCGCGCCCTCACACGCACGCTCCCCCTAAAGCGTTGCAGTACCCTCACCTAGACCCTAAACCGTCCCCGTCCCCTAACCCTAACCCTAGCCCGAACCCTATCCATAACACTTTCCCGAAGCCTGACCCTCACCCGTCCCCTAATCCTAACCCGTACGCTAACACTAACCCGCACCCTCACATGCACGCTCCCCCTAAAGCGTTGCCGTACCCTCACCTGGACCCTAAACCGTCCCCGTCCCCTAACCCTAACCCTAGCCCGAACCCTAACCCTAACCCTTCCCCGAAGCCTGACCCTCACCCGTCCCCTAATCCTAACCCGTACGCTAACACTAACCCGCGCCCTCACACGCACGCTCCCCCTAAAGCGTTGTCGTACCCTCACCTGGACCCTAAACCGTCCCCGTCCCCTAACCCTAACCCTAGCCCGAACCCTAACCCTAACCCTTCCCCGAAGCCTGACCCTCACCCGTCCCCTAATCCTAACCCGTACGCTAACACTAACCCACGCCCTGACACGCACGCTCCCCCTAAAGCGTTGCCGTACCCTCACCTGGACCCTAAACCGTCCACGTCCCCTAACCCTAACCCTAGCCCGAACCCTAACCCTAACCCTTCCCCGAAGCCTGACCCTCACCCGTCCCCTAATCCTAACACGTACGCTAACACTAACACGCGCCCTCACACGCACGCTCCCCCTAAAGCGCTGCTGTACTCTTACCTGCACCCTAAACCGTCCCCATCCCCTAACCCTAACCCTAGCCCGAACCCTAACACTAACCCTTCCCCGAAGCCTGACCCTCAACCGTCCCGTAATCCTAACCAGTACGCTAACACTACCCCACGCCCTCACATGCACGCTCCCCCTAAAGCGTTGCCGTACCCTCACCTGGACCCTAAACCGTCCCCGTCACCTAACCCTAACCCTAGCCCGAACCCTAACCCTAACCCTTCCCCGAAGCATGACCCTCACCCATCTCCTAATCCTAAGCCATACGCTAACACTAACCCACGCCCTCACACGCACGCTCCCCCTAAAGCGTTGCCGTACCCTCACCTGGACCCTAAACCGTCCCCGTCCCCTAACCCTAACCCTAGCCCGAACCCTAACCCTAACCCTTCCCCGAAGCCTGACCCTCACCCGTCCCCTAATCCTAACCAGTACGCTAACACTACCCCGCGCCCTCACATGCACGCTCCCCCTAAAGCGTTGCCGTACCCTCACCTGGACCCTAAACCGTCCCCGTCACCTAACCCTAACCCTAGCCCGAACCCTAACCCTAACCCTTCCCCGAAGCCTGACCCTCAACCGTCCCCTAATCCTAACCCGTACGCTAACACTAACCCACGCCCTCACACGCACACTCCCCCTAAAGCGTTGCCGTACCCTCACCTGGACCCTAAACCGTCCCCGTCCCCTAACCCTAACCCTAGACCGAACCCTAACCCTAACCCTTCCCCGAAGCCTGACCCTCACCCGTCCCCTAATCCTAACCCGTACGCTAACACTAACCCGCGCCCTCACACGCACGCTCCCTCTAAATCGTTGCCGTACCCTCACCTGGACCCTAAACCGTCCCCGTCTCCTAACCTCAACCCTAGCCCGAACCCTAACCCTAACCCTTCCCCGAAGCCTGACCCTCACCCGTCCCCTAATCCTAACCCGTACGCTAACACTAACCCGCGCCCTCACACGCACGCTCCCCCTAAAGCGTTGCCGTACCCTCACCTGGACCCTAAACCGTCCCCGTCCCCTAACCCTAACCCTAGCCCGAACCCTAACCCTAATCCTTCCCCGAAGCCTGACCCTCACCCGTCCCCTAATCCTAACCCGTACGCTAACATTAACCAACGCCCTCACACGCACGCTCCCCCTAAAGCGCTGCCGTACCCTCACCTGGACCCTAAACCGTCCCCGTCCCCTAACCCTAACCCTAGCCCGAACCCTAACCCTAACTCTTCCCCGAAGCCTGACCCTCACACGTCTCCTAATCCTAACCCGTACGCTAACACTAACCCGCGCCCTCACACGCACGCTCCCCCTAAAGTGTTGCCGTACCCTCACCTGGACCCTAAACCGTCCCCGTCCCCTAACCCTAACCCTAGCCCGAACCCTAAGCCTAACCCTTCCCCGAAGCCTGACCCTCACCCGTCCCCTAATCCTAACCCGTACGCTAACACTAACCCGCGCCCTCACACGCACGCTCCACCTAAAGCGTTGCCGTACCCTCACCTGGACCCTAAACGGTCCCCGTCCCCTAAGCCTAACCCTAGCCCGAACCCTAACCCTAACCCTTCACCGAAGCCTGACCCTCACCCGTCCCCTAATCCTAACCCGTACGCTAACACTAACCCGCGCCCTCACACGCACGCTCCCCCTAAAGCGTTGCCGTACCCTCACCTGGACCCTAAACCGTCCCCGTCCCCTAACCCTAACCCTAGCCCGAACCCTAAACCTAACCCTTCACCGAAGCCTGACCCTCACCCGTCCCCTAATCCTAAGCCGTACGCTAACACTAACCCGCGCCCTCACACTCACGCTCCTACTAAAGTGTTGCCGTACCCTCACCTGGACCCTAAACCGTCCCCGTCCCCTAACCCTAACCCTAGCCCGAACCCTAACCCTAACCCTTCCCCGAAGCCTGACCCTCACCCGTCCCCTAATCGTAAGCCGTACGCTAACACTAACCCGCGCCCTCACACGCACGCTCCCCCTAAAGCGTTGCCGTACCCTCACCTGGACCCTAAACCGTCCCCGTCCCCTAACCCTAACCCTAGCCCGAACCCTAACCCTAACCCTTCCCCGAAGCCTGACCCTCACCCGTCCCCTAATCCTAAGCCGTACGCTAACACTAACGCGCGCCCTCACACGCACACTCCCCCTAAAGCGTTGCCGTACCCTCACCTGGACCCTAAACCGTCCCCGTCACCTAACCCTAACCCTAGCCCGAACCCTAACCCTAACCCTTCCCCGAAGCCTGACCCTCACCCGTCCCCTAATCCTAACCCGTACGCTAACACTAACGCGCGCCCTCACACGCACGCTCCCCCTAAAGCGTTGCCGTACCCTCAACTGGACAAAAAACCGTCCCCGTCCCCTAACTCTAACCCTAGCCCGAACCCTAACCCTAACCCTTCCCCGAAGCCTGACCCTCACCCGTCCCCTAATCCTAACCCGTAGGCTAACACTAACCCGCGCCCTCACACGCACGCTCCCCCTAAAGCGTTGCCTTACCCTCACCTGGACCCTAAACCGTCCCCGTCCCCTAACCCTAACCCTAGCCCGAACCGTAACCCTAACCCTTCCCCGAAGCCTGACCCTCACCCGTCCCCTAATCCTAACCCGTACGCTAACACTAACCCGCGCCCTCACACGCACGCTCCCCCTAAAGCGTTGCCGTACCCTCACCTGGACCCGAAACCGTCCCCGTCCCCTAAACCTAACCCTAGCCCGAACCCTAACCCTAACCCTTCCCCGAAGCCTGACCCTCACCCGTCCCCTAATCCTAACCCGTACGCTAACACTAACCCGCGCCCTCACACGCACGCTCCCCCTAAAGCGTTGCCGTACCCTCACCTGGACCCTAAACCGTCCCCGTCCCCTAACCCTAACCCTAGCCCGAACCCTAACCCTAACCCTTCCCCGAAGCCTGACCCTCACCCGTCACCTAATCCTAACCCGTACGCTAACACTAACCCGGGCCCTCACACGCACGCTCCCCCTAAAGCGTTGCCGTACCCTCACCTGGACCCGAAACCGTCCCCGTCCCTTAACCCTTACCCTAGCCCGAAACCTAACCCTAACCCTTCCCCGAAGCCTGACCCTCACCCGTCCCCTAATCCTAACCCGTACGCTAACACTAACCCGCGGCCTCACACGCACGCTCCCCCTAAAGCGTTGCCGTACCCTCACCTGGACCCTAAACCGTCCCCGTCCCCTAACCCTAACCCTAGCCCGAACCCTAACCCTAACCCTTCCCCGAAGCCTGACCCTCACCCGTCCCCTAATCCTAACCCGTACGCTAACACTAACCCGCGCCCTCACACGCACGCTCCCCCTAAAGCGTTGTCGTACCGTCACCTGGACCCTAAACCGTCCCCGTCCCCTAACCCTAACCCTAGACCGAACCCTAACCCTAACCGTTCCCCGAAGCCTGACCCTCATCCTTCCCCTAATCCTAACCCGTACGCTAACACTAACCCACGCCCTGACACGCACGCTCCCCCTAAAGCGTTGCCGTACCCTCACCTGGACCCTAAACCGTCCCCGTCCCCTAACCCTAACCCTAGCCCGAACCCTAACCCTAACCCTTCCCCGAAGCCTGACCCTCACCCGTCCCCTAATCCTAACACGTACGCTAACACTAACACGCGCCCTCACACGCACGCTCCCCCTAAAGCGCTGCTGTACTCTTACCTGCACCCTAAACCGTCCCCATCCCCTAACCCTAACCCTAGCCCGAACCCTAACCCTAACCCTTCCCCGAAGCCTGACCCTCAACCGTCCCGTAATCCTAACCAGTACGCTAACACTACCCCACGCCCTCACATGCACGCTCCCCCTAAAGCGTTGCCGTACCCTCACCTGGACCCTAAACCGTCCCCGTCACCTAACCCTAACCCTAGCCCGAACCCTAACCCTAACCCTTCCCCGAAGCATGACCCTCACCCATCTCCTAATCCTAAGCCATACGCTAACACTAACCCACGCCCTCACACGCACGCTCCCCCTAAAGCGTTGCCGTACCCTCACCTGGACCCTAAACCGTCCCCGTCCCCTAACCCTAACCCTAGCCCGAACCCTAACCCTAACCCTTCCCCGAAGCCTGACCCTCACCCGTCCCCTAATCCTAACCAGTACGCTAACACTAACGCGCGCCCTCACATGCACGCTCCCCCTAAAGCGTTGCCGTACCCTCACCTGGACCCTAAACCGTCCCCGTCACCTAACCCTAACCCTAGCCCGAACCCTAACCCTAACCCTTCCCCGAAGCCTGACCCTCAACCGTCCCCTAATCCTAACCCGTACGCTAACACTAACCCACGCCCTCACACGCACACTCCCCCTAAAGCGTTGCCGTACCCTCACCTGGACCCTAAACCGTCCCCGTCCCCTAACCCTAACCCTAGCCCGAACCCTAACCCTAACCCTTCCCCGAAGCCTGACCCTCACCCGTCCCCTAATCCTAACCCGTACTCTAACACTACCCCGCGCCCTCACATGCACGCTCCCCCTAAAGCGTTGCCGTACCCTCACCTGGACCCTAAACCGTCCCCGTCACCTAACCCTAACCCTAGCCCGAACCCTAACCCTAAATCTTCTCCGAAGCATGACCCTCACTCATCCCCTAATCCTAAGCCATACGCTAACACTAACCCGCGCCCTCACACGCACGCTCCCCCTAAAGCGTTGCAGTACCCTCACCTGGACCCTAAACCGTGCCCGTCCCCTAACCCTAACCCTAGCCCGAACCCTAACCCTAACCCTTCCCCGAAGCCTGACCCTCCCCCGTCCCCTAATCCTAACCCGTACGCTAACACTAACCCGCGCCCTCACATGCACGCTCCCCCTAAAGCGTTGCCGTACCCTCACCTGGACCCTAAACCGTCCCTGTCCCGTAACCCTAACCCTAGCCCGAACCCTAACCCTAACCCTTCCCCGAAGCCTGACCCTCAACCGTCCCCTAATCCTCACCCGTACGCTAACACTAACCCGCGCCCTCACACGCACGCTCCCCCTAAAGCGTTGCAGTACCCTCACCTAGACCCTAAACCGTCCCCGTCCCCTAACCCTAACCCTAGCCCGAACCCTATCCATAACACTTTCCCGAAGCCTGACCCTCACCCGTCCCCTAATCCTAACCCGTACGCTAACACTAACCCGCACCCTCACATGCACGCTCCCCCTAAAGCGTTGCCGTACCCTCACCTGGACCCTAAACCGTCCCCGTCCCCTAACCCTAACCCTAGCCCGAACCCTAACCCTAACCCTTCCCCGAAGCCTGACCCTCACCCGTCCCCTAATCCTAACCCGTACGCTAACACTAACCCGCGCCCTCACACGCACGCTCCCCCTAAAGCGTTGTCGTACCCTCACCTGGACCCTAAACCGTCCCCGTCCCCTAACCCTAACCCTAGCCCGAACCCTAACCCTAACCCTTCCCCGAAGCCTGACCCTCACCCGTCCCCTAATCCTAACCCGTACGCTAACACTAACCCACGCCCTGACACGCACGCTCCCCCTAAAGCGTTGCCGTACCCTCACCTGGACCCTAAACCGTCCACGTCCCCTAACCCTAACCCTAGCCCGAACCCTAACCCTAACCCTTCCCCGAAGCCTGACCCTCACCCGTCCCCTAATCCTAACACGTACGCTAACACTAACACGCGCCCTCACACGCACGCTCCCCCTAAAGCGCTGCTGTACTCTTACCTGCACCCTAAACCGTCCCCATCCCCTAACCCTAACCCTAGCCCGAACCCTAACACTAACCCTTCCCCGAAGCCTGACCCTCAACCGTCCCGTAATCCTAACCAGTACGCTAACACTACCCCACGCCCTCACATGCACGCTCCCCCTAAAGCGTTGCCGTACCCTCACCTGGACCCTAAACCGTCCCCGTCACCTAACCCTAACCCTAGCCCGAACCCTAACCCTAACCCTTCCCCGAAGCATGACCCTCACCCATCTCCTAATCCTAAGCCATACGCTAACACTAACCCACGCCCTCACACGCACGCTCCCCCTAAAGCGTTGCCGTACCCTCACCTGGACCCTAAACCGTCCCCGTCCCCTAACCCTAACCCTAGCCCGAACCCTAACCCTAACCCTTCCCCGAAGCCTGACCCTCACCCGTCCCCTAATCCTAACCAGTACGCTAACACTACCCCGCGCCCTCACATGCACGCTCCCCCTAAAGCGTTGCCGTACCCTCACCTGGACCCTAAACCGTCCCCGTCACCTAACCCTAACCCTAGCCCGAACCCTAACCCTAACCCTTCCCCGAAGCCTGACCCTCAACCGTCCCCTAATCCTAACCCGTACGCTAACACTAACCCACGCCCTCACACGCACACTCCCCCTAAAGCGTTGCCGTACCCTCACCTGGACCCTAAACCGTCCCCGTCCCCTAACCCTAACCCTAGACCGAACCCTAACCCTAACCCTTCCCCGAAGCCTGACCCTCACCCGTCCCCTAATCCTAACCCGTACGCTAACACTAACCCGCGCCCTCACACGCACGCTCCCTCTAAATCGTTGCCGTACCCTCACCTGGACCCTAAACCGTCCCCGTCTCCTAACCTCAACCCTAGCCCGAACCCTAACCCTAACCCTTCCCCGAAGCCTGACCCTCACCCGTCCCCTAATCCTAACCCGTACGCTAACACTAACCCGCGCCCTCACACGCACGCTCCCCCTAAAGCGTTGCCGTACCCTCACCTGGACCCTAAACCGTCCCCGTCCCCTAACCCTAACCCTAGCCCGAACCCTAACCCTAATCCTTCCCCGAAGCCTGACCCTCACCCGTCCCCTAATCCTAACCCGTACGCTAACATTAACCAACGCCCTCACACGCACGCTCCCCCTAAAGCGCTGCCGTACCCTCACCTGGACCCTAAACCGTCCCCGTCCCCTAACCCTAACCCTAGCCCGAACCCTAACCCTAACTCTTCCCCGAAGCCTGACCCTCACACGTCTCCTAATCCTAACCCGTACGCTAACACTAACCCGCGCCCTCACACGCACGCTCCCCCTAAAGTGTTGCCGTACCCTCACCTGGACCCTAAACCGTCCCCGTCCCCTAACCCTAACCCTAGCCCGAACCCTAAGCCTAACCCTTCCCCGAAGCCTGACCCTCACCCGTCCCCTAATCCTAACCCGTACGCTAACACTAACCCGCGCCCTCACACGCACGCTCCACCTAAAGCGTTGCCGTACCCTCACCTGGACCCTAAACGGTCCCCGTCCCCTAAGCCTAACCCTAGCCCGAACCCTAACCCTAACCCTTCACCGAAGCCTGACCCTCACCCGTCCCCTAATCCTAACCCGTACGCTAACACTAACCCGCGCCCTCACACGCACGCTCCCCCTAAAGCGTTGCCGTACCCTCACCTGGACCCTAAACCGTCCCCGTCCCCTAACCCTAACCCTAGCCCGAACCCTAAACCTAACCCTTCACCGAAGCCTGACCCTCACCCGTCCCCTAATCCTAAGCCGTACGCTAACACTAACCCGCGCCCTCACACTCACGCTCCTACTAAAGTGTTGCCGTACCCTCACCTGGACCCTAAACCGTCCCCGTCCCCTAACCCTAACCCTAGCCCGAACCCTAACCCTAACCCTTCCCCGAAGCCTGACCCTCACCCGTCCCCTAATCGTAAGCCGTACGCTAACACTAACCCGCGCCCTCACACGCACGCTCCCCCTAAAGCGTTGCCGTACCCTCACCTGGACCCTAAACCGTCCCCGTCCCCTAACCCTAACCCTAGCCCGAACCCTAACCCTAACCCTTCCCCGAAGCCTGACCCTCACCCGTCCCCTAATCCTAAGCCGTACGCTAACACTAACGCGCGCCCTCACACGCACACTCCCCCTAAAGCGTTGCCGTACCCTCACCTGGACCCTAAACCGTCCCCGTCACCTAACCCTAACCCTAGCCCGAACCCTAACCCTAACCCTTCCCCGAAGCCTGACCCTCACCCGTCCCCTAATCCTAACCCGTACGCTAACACTAACGCGCGCCCTCACACGCACGCTCCCCCTAAAGCGTTGCCGTACCCTCAACTGGACAAAAAACCGTCCCCGTCCCCTAACTCTAACCCTAGCCCGAACCCTAACCCTAACCCTTCCCCGAAGCCTGACCCTCACCCGTCCCCTAATCCTAACCCGTAGGCTAACACTAACCCGCGCCCTCACACGCACGCTCCCCCTAAAGCGTTGCCTTACCCTCACCTGGACCCTAAACCGTCCCCGTCCCCTAACCCTAACCCTAGCCCGAACCGTAACCCTAACCCTTCCCCGAAGCCTGACCCTCACCCGTCCCCTAATCCTAACCCGTACGCTAACACTAACCCGCGCCCTCACACGCACGCTCCCCCTAAAGCGTTGCCGTACCCTCACCTGGACCCGAAACCGTCCCCGTCCCCTAAACCTAACCCTAGCCCGAACCCTAACCCTAACCCTTCCCCGAAGCCTGACCCTCACCCGTCCCCTAATCCTAACCCGTACGCTAACACTAACCCGCGCCCTCACACGCACGCTCCCCCTAAAGCGTTGCCGTACCCTCACCTGGACCCTAAACCGTCCCCGTCCCCTAACCCTAACCCTAGCCCGAACCCTAACCCTAACCCTTCCCCGAAGCCTGACCCTCACCCGTCACCTAATCCTAACCCGTACGCTAACACTAACCCGGGCCCTCACACGCACGCTCCCCCTAAAGCGTTGCCGTACCCTCACCTGGACCCGAAACCGTCCCCGTCCCTTAACCCTTACCCTAGCCCGAAACCTAACCCTAACCCTTCCCCGAAGCCTGACCCTCACCCGTCCCCTAATCCTAACCCGTACGCTAACACTAACCCGCGGCCTCACACGCACGCTCCCCCTAAAGCGTTGCCGTACCCTCACCTGGACCCTAAACCGTCCCCGTCCCCTAACCCTAACCCTAGCCCGAACCCTAACCCTAACCCTTCCCCGAAGCCTGACCCTCACCCGTCCCCTAATCCTAACCCGTACGCTAACACTAACCCGCGCCCTCACACGCACGCTCCCCCTAAAGCGTTGCCGTACCCTCACCTGGACCCTAAACCGTCCCCGTCCCCTAACCCTAACCCTAGCCCGAACCCTAACCCTAACCCTTCCCCGAAGCCTGACCCTCACCTATCCCCTAATCCTAACCCGTACGCTAACACTAACCCGCGCCCTCACACGCACGCTCCCCCTAAAGCGTTGCCGTACCCTCACCTGGACCCTAAACCGTCCCCGTCCCCTAACCCTAACCCTAGCCCGAACCCTAACCCTAACCCTTCCCCGAAGCCTGACCCTCACCCGTCCCCTAATCCTAACCCGTACGCTAACACTAACCCGCGCCCTGACACGCACGCTCCCCCTAAAGCGTTGCCGTACCCTCACCTGGACCCTAAACCGTCCCCGTCCCCTAACCCTAACCCTAGCCCGAACCCTAACCCTAACCCTTCCCCGAAGCCTGACCCTCACCCGTCCCCTAACCCTAACACGTACGCTAACACTAACCCTCGCCCTCACACGCACGCTCCCCCTAAAGCGTTGCTGTACTCTTACCTGCACCCTAAACCGTCCCCATCCCCTAACCCTAACCCTAGCCTGAACCCTAACCCTAACCCTTCCCCGAAGCCTGACCCTCAACCGTCCCCTAATCCTAACCAGTACGCTAACACTACCCCGCGCCCTCACATGCACGCTCCCCCTAAAGCGTTGCCGTACCCTCACCTGGACCCTAAACCGTCCCCGTCACCTAACCCTAACCCTAGCCCGAACCCTAACCCTAACCCTTCCCCGAAGCATGACCCTCACCCATCTCCTAATCCTAAGCCATACGCTAACACTAACCCGCGCCCTCACACGCACGCTCCCCCTAAAACGTTGCCGTACCCTCACCTGGACCCTAAACCATCCCCGTCCCCTAACCCTAACCCTAGCCCGAACCCTAACCCTAACCCTTCCCCGAAGCCTGACCCTCACCCGTCCCCTAATCCTAACCAGTACGCTAACACTACCCCGCGCCCTCACATGCACGCTCCCCCTAAAGCGTTGCCGTACCCTCACCTGGACCCTAAACCGTCCCCGTCACCTAACCCTAACCCTAGCCCGAACCCTAACCCTAACCCATCCCCGAAGCCTGACCCTCAACCGTCCCCTAATCCTAACCCGTACGCTAACACTAACCCACGCTCTCACACGCACACTCCCCCTAAAGCGTTGCCGTACCCTCACCTGGACCCTAAACCGTCCCCGTCCCCTAACCCTAACCCTAGACCGAACCCTAACCCTAACCCTTCCCCGAAGCCTGACCCTCACCCGTCACCTAATCCTAACCCGTACGCTAACACTAACCCGCGCCCTCACACGCACGCTCCCTCTAAATCGTTGCCGTACCCTCACCTGGACCCTAAACCGTCCCCGTCCCCTAACCCTAACCCTAGCCCGAACCCTAACCCTAACCCTTCCCCGAAGCCTGACTCTCACCCGTCCCTTAAACCTAACCCATACGCTAACACTAACCCGCGCCCTCACACGCACGCTCCCCCTAAAGCATTGCCGTACACTCACCTGGACCCTAAACCGTCCCCGTCCCCTAACCCTAACCCTAGCCCGAACCCTAACCCTAATCCTTACCCGAAGCCTGACCCTCACCCGTCCCCTAATCCTAACCCGTACGCTAACACTAACCAGCGCCCTCACACGCACGCTCCCCCTAAAGCGTTGCCGTACCCTCACCTGGACCCTAAACCGTCCCCGTCCCCTAACCCTAACCCTAGCCCGAACCCTAACCCTAACCCTTCCCCGAAGTCTGACCCTCACACGTCCCCTAATCCTAACCCGTACGCTAACACTAACCCGCGCCCTCACACGCACGCTCCCCCTAAAGCGTTGCCGTACACTCACCTGGACCCTAAACCGTCCCCGTCCCCTAACCCTAACCCTTGCCCGAACCCTAAGCCTAACCCTTCCCCGAAGCCTGACCCTCACCCGTCCCCTAATCCTAACCCGTACGCTAACACTAACCGGCGCCCTCACACGCACGCTCCACCTAAAGCATTGCCGTACCCTCACCTGGACCCTAAACGGTCCCCGTCCCCTAAGCCTAACCGTAGCCCGAACCCTAACCCTAACCCTTCCCCGAAGCCTGACCCTCACCCGTCCCCTAATCCTAACCCGTACGCTAACACTAACCCACGCCCTCACACGCACGCTCCCCCTAAAGCGTTGCCGTACCCTCACCTGGACCCTAAACCGTCCCCGTCCCCTAACCCTAACCCTAGCCCGAACCCTAAACCTAACCCTTCACCGAAGCCTGACCCTCACCCGTCCCCTAATCCTAAGCCGTACGCTAACACTAACCCGCGCCCTCACACTCACGCTCCTACTAAAGAGATGCCGTACCCTCACCTGGACCCTAAACCGTCCCCGTCCCCTAACCCTAACCCTAGCCCGAACCCTAACCCTAACCCTTCCCCGAAGCCTGACCCTCACCCGTCCCCTAATCCTAAGCCGTACGCTAACACTAACCCGCGCCCTCACACGCACGCTCCCCCTAAAGCGTTGCCGTACCCTCAACTGGACCCTAAACCGTCCCCGTCCCCTAACCCTAACCCTAGCCCGAACCCTAAACCTAACCCTTCGCCGAAGCCTGACCCTCACCCGTCCCCTAATCCTAAGCCGTACGCTAACACTAACGCGCGCCCTCACACGCACGCTCCCCCTAAAGCGTTGCCGTACCCTCAACTGGACAAAAAACCGTCCCCGTCCCCTAACCCTAACCCTAGCCCGAACTCTAACCCTAACCCTTCCCCGAAGCCTGACCCTCACCCGTCCCCTAATCCTAACCCGTAGGCTAACACTAACCCGCGCCCTCACACGCACGCTCCCCCTAAAGCGTTGCCTTACCCTCACCTGGACCCTAAACCGTCCCCGTCCCCTAACCCTAACCCTAGCCCGAACCCTAACCCTAACCCTTCCCCGAAGCCTGACCCTCACCCGTCCCCTAATCCTAACCCGTACGCTAACACTAACCAGCGCCCTCACACGCACGCTCCCCCTAAAGCGTTGCCGTACCCTCACCTGGACCCTAAACCGTCCCCGTCCCCTAACCCTAACCCTAGCCCGAACCCTAACCCTAACCCTTCCCCGAAGCCTGACCCTCACCCGTCCCCTAATCCTAACCCGTACGCTAACACTAACCCGCGCCCTCACACGCACGCTCCCCCTAAAGCATTGCCGTACCCTCACCTGGACCCTAAACCGTCCCCGTCCCCTAACCCTAACCCTAGCCCGAACCCTAGCCCTAACCCTTCCCCGAAGCCTGACCCTCACCCGTCCCCTAATCCTAACCCGTACGCTAACACTAACCAGCGCCCTCACATGCACGCTCCCCCTAAAGCGTTGCCGTACCCTCACCTGGACCCTAAACCGTCCCCGTCCCCTAACCCTAACCCTAGCCCGAACCCTAACCCTAACCCTTCCCCGAAGCCTGACCCTCACCCGTCCCCTAATCCTAACCCATACGCTAACACTAACCCGCGCCCTCACACGCACGCTCCCCCTAAAGCGTTGCCGTACCCTCACCTGGACCCGAAACCGTCCCCGTCCCTTAACCCTTACCCTAGCCCGAAACCTAACACTAACCCTTCCCCGAAGCCTGACCCTCACCCGTCCCCTAATCCTAACCCGTACGCTAACACTAACCCGCGCCCTCACACGCACGCTCCCCCTAAAGCGTTGCCGTACCCTCACCTGGACCCTAAACCGTCCCCGTCCCCTAACCCTAACCCTAGCCCGAACCCTAACCCTAACCCTTCCCCGAAGCCTGACCCTCACCCGTCCCCTAATCCTAACCCGTACGCTAACACTAACCCGCGCCCTCACACGCACGCTCCCCCTAAAGCGTTGCCGTACCCTCACCTGGACCCGAAACCGTCCCCGTCCCCTAACCCTAACCCTAGCCCGAACCCTAACCCTAACCCTTCCCCGAAGCCTGACCCTCACCCATCCCCTAATCCTAACCCGTACGCTAACACTAACCCGCGCCCTCACACGCACGCTCCCCCTAAAGCGTTGCCGTACCCTCACCTGGACCCTAAACCGTCCCCGTCCCATAACCCTAACCCTAGCCCGAACCCTAACCCTAACACTTCCCCGAAGCCTGAACCTCACCCGTCCCCTAATCCTAACCCGTACGCTAACACTAACCCGCGCCCTCACACGCACGCTCCCCCTAAAGCGTTGCCGTACCCTCACCTGGACCCTAAACCGTCCCCGGCCCCTAACCCTAACCCTAGCCCGAACCCTAACCCTAACCCTTCCCCGAAGCCTGACCCTCACCCGTCCCCTAATACTAACCCGTACGCTAACACTAACCCGCGCCCTCACACGCACGCTCCCCCTAAAGCGTTGCCGTACCCTCACCTGGACCCTAAACCGTCCCCGTCCCCTAACCCTAACCCTAGCCCGAACCCTAACCCTAACACTTCCCCGAAGCCTGACCCTCACCCGTCCCTTAATCCTAACCCGTACGCTAACACTAACCCGCGCCCTCACACGCACGCTCCCCCTAAAGCGTTGCCGTACCCTCACCTGGACCCTAAACCGTCCCCGTCCCCTAACCCTAACCCTAGCCCGAACCCTAACTCTAATCCTTCCCCGAAGCCTGACCCTCACCCGTCCCCTAATCCTAACCCGTACGCTAACACTAACCAGCGCCCTCACACGCACGCTCCCCCTAAAGCGTTGCCGTACCCTCACCTGGACCCTAAACCGTCCCCGTCCCCTAACCCTAACCCTAGCCCGAACCCTAACCCTAACTCTTCCCCGAAGCCTGACCCGCACCCGTCCCCTAATCCTAACCCTTACGCTAACACTAACCCGCGCCCTCACACGCACGCTCCCCCTAAAGCGTTGCCGTACCCTCACCTGGACCCTAAATCGTCCCCGTCCCCTAACCCTAACCCTAGCCCGAACGCTAAGCCTAACCCTTCCCCGAAGCCTGACCCTTACCCGTCCCCTAATCCTATCCCGTACGCTAACACTAACCTGCGCCCTCACATGCACGCTCCCCCTAAAGCGTTGCCGTACCCTCACCTGGACCCTAAACCGTCCCCGTCCCCTAAGCCTAACCCTAGCCCGAACCCTAACCCTAACCCTTCCCCGAAGCCTGACCCTCACCCGTCCCCTAATCCTAACCCGTACGCTAACACTAACCCGCGCCCTCACATGCACGCTCCCCCTAAAGCGTTGCCGTACCCTCACCTGGACCCTAAACCGTCCCTGTACCGTAACCCTAACCCTAGCCCGAACCCTAACCCTAACCCTTCCCCGAAGCCTGACCCTCACCCGTCCCCTAATCCTAACCCGTACGCTAACACTAACCCGCGCCCTCACACGCATTCTCCCCCTAAAGTGTTGCCGTACCCTACCTGGACCCTAAACCGTCCCTTTCCCCTAACCCTAACCCTACCCCGAACCCTAACCCTAACCCTTCCCCGAAGCCTGACCCTCACCCGTCCCCTAATCCTAACCCGTACGCTAACACTAACCCGCGCCCTCACACGCACGCTCCCTCTAAAGCTTTGCCGTACCCTCACCTGGACCCTAAACCGTCCCCGTCCCCTAACCCTAACCCTAGCCCGAACCCTAACCCTAACCCTTCACCGAAGCCTGACCCTCACCCGTCCCCTAATCCTAACCCGTACGCTAACACTAACCCGCGCCCTCACACGCA
Source organism: Stenella coeruleoalba (assembly GCF_951394435.1). Classification (NCBI taxonomy): domain Eukaryota; kingdom Metazoa; phylum Chordata; class Mammalia; order Artiodactyla; family Delphinidae; genus Stenella; species Stenella coeruleoalba. Next base: position 129,382 of record NC_137153.1, read on the forward strand.
CGCTCCCCCTGAAGCTTTGCCGTACCCTCACCTGGACTCTAAACCGTCCCCGTCCCCTAACCCTAACCCTAGCCCGAACCCTAACCCTAACCCTTCCCAGAAGCCTGACCCTCACCCGTCACCAATCCTAACACGTACGCTAACACTAACCCGCGCTCTCACACGCACGCTCCCCCTAAAGCGTTGCCGTACCCTCACCTGGACCCTAAACCATCCCCGTACCTTAACCATAACCCTAGCCCGAACCCTAACCCTAACCCTTCCCCGAAGCCTGACCCTCACCCGTCCCCTAATCCTAACACGTACGCTAACACTAACCCTTGCCCTCACACGCACGCTCCCCCTAAAGCGTTGCTGTACTCTTACCTGCACCCTAAACCGTCCCCATCCCCTAACCCTAAACCTAGCCCGAACCCTAACCCTAACCCTTCCCTGAAGCCTGACCCTCAACCGTCCCCTAATCCTAACCAGTACGCTAACACTACCCCGCGCCCTCACATGCTCGCTCCCCCTAAAGCGTTGCCGTACCCTCACCTGGACCCTAAACCATCCCCGTCACCTAACCCTAACCCTAGCCCGAACCCTAACCCTAACCCTTCCCCGAAGCATGACCCTCACCCATCCCCTAATCCTAAGCCATACGCTAACACTAACCCGCGCCCTCACACGCACGCTCCCCCTAAAGCGTTGCCGTACCCTCACCTGGACCCTAAACCTTCCCCGTCCCCTAACCCTAACCCTAGCCCGAACCCTAACCCTAACCCTTCCCCGAAGCCTGACCCTCACCCGTCCCCTAATCCTAACCAGTACGCTAACACTACCCCGCGCCCTCACATGCACGCTCCCCCTAAAGCGTTGCCGTACCCTCACCTGGACCCTAAACCGTCCCCGTCACCTAACCCTAACCCTAGCCCGAACCCTAACCCTAACCCTTCCCCGAAGCCTGACCCTCACCCGTCCCCTAATCCTAACCCGTACGCTAACACTAACCCACGCCCTCACACGCACGCTCCCCCTAAAGCGTTGCCGTACCCTCACCTGGACCCTAAACCGTCCCCGTCCCCTAACCCTAACCCTAGCCCGAACCCTAACCCTAACCCTTCCCCGAAGCCTGACCCTCACCCGTCACCTAATCCTAACCCGTACGCTAACACTAACCCGTGCCCTCACACGCACGCTCCCCCTAAAGCGTTGCCGTACCCTCACCTGGACCCTAAACCGTCCCCGTCCCATAACCCTAACCCTAGCCCGAACCCTAACCCTAACACTTCCCCGAAGCCTGAACCTCACCCGTCCCCTAATCCTAACCCGTACGCTAACACTAACCCGCGCCCTCACACGCACGCTCCCCCTAAAGCGTTGCCGTACCCTCACCTGGACCCTAAACCGTCCCCGGCCCCTAACCCTAACCCTAGCCCGAAACCTAACCCTAACCCTTCCCCGAAGCCTGACCCTCACCTGTCCCCTAATACTAACCCGTACGCTAACACTAACCCCCGCCCTCACACGCACGCTCCCCCTAAAGCGTTGCCGTACCCTCACCTGGACCCTAAACCGTCCCCGTCCCCTAACCCTAACCCTAGCCCGAACGCTAAGCCTAACCCTTCCCCGAAGCCTGACCCTCACCCGTCCCCTAATCCTATCCCGTACGCTAACACTAACCTGCGCCCTCACATGCATGCTCCCCCTAAAGCGTTGCCGTACCCTCACCTGGACCCTAAACCGTCCTCGTCCCCTAAGCCTAACCCTAGCCCGAACCCTAACCCTAACCCTTCCCCGAAGCCTGACCCTCACCCGTCCCCTAATCCTAACCCGTACGCTAACACTAACCCGCGCCCTCACATGCACGCTCCCCCTAAAGCGTTGCCGTACCCTCACCTGGACCCTAAACCGTCCCTGTCCCGTAACCCTAACCCTAGCCCGAATCCTAACCCTAACCCTTCCCCGAAGCCTGACCCTCACCCGTCCCCTAATCCTAACCCGTACGCTAACACTAACCCGTGCCCTCACACGCATTCTCCCCCTAAAGTGTTGCCGTACCCTCACCTGGACCCTAAACCGTCCCCGTCCCCTAACCCTAACCCTACCCCGAACCCTAACCCTAACCCTTCCCCGAAGCCTGACCCTCACCCGTCCCCTAATCCTAACCCGTACGCTAACACTAACCCGCGCCCTCACACGCACGCTCCCTCTAAAGCTTTGCCGTACCCTCACCTGGACCCTAAACCGTCCCCGTCCCCTAACCCTAACCCTAGCCCGAACCCTAACCCTAACCCTTCCCCGAAGCCTGACCCTCACCCGTCCCCTAATCCTAACCCGTACGCTAACACTAACCCGCGCCCTCACACGCACGCTCCCCCTGAAGCTTTGCCGTACCCTCACCTGGACTCTAAACCGTCCCCGTCCCCTAACCCTAACCCTAGCCCGAACCCTAACCCTAACCCTTCCCAGAAGCCTGACCCTCACCCGTCCCCAATCCTAACACGTACGCTAACACTAACCCGCGCCCTCACACGCACGCTCCCCCTAAAGCGTTGCCGAACCCTCACCTGGACCCTAAACCATGCCCGTACCTTAACCATAACCCTAGCCCGAACCCTAACCCTAACCCTTCCCCGAAGCCTGACCCTCACCCGTCCCCTAATCCTAACACGTACGCTAACACTAACCCTTGCCCTCACACGCACGCTCCCCCTAAAGCGTTGCTGTACTCTTACCTGCACCCTAAACCGTCCCCATCCCCTAACCCTAACCCTAGCCCGAACCCTAACCCTAACCCTTCCCCGAAGCCTGACCCTCAACCGTCCCCTAATCCTAACCAGAACGCTAACACTACCCCGCGCCCTCACATGCTCGCTCCCCCTAAAGCGTTGCCGTACCCTCACCTGGACCCTAAACCGTCCCCGTCACCTAACCCTAACCCTAGCCCGAACCCTAACCCTAACCCTTCCCCGAAGCATGACCCTCACCCATCCCCTAATCCTAAGCCATACGCTAACACTAACCCGCGCCCTCACACACACGCTCCCCCTAAAGCGTTGCCGTACCCTCACCTGGACCCTAAACCGTCCCCGTCCCCTAACCCTAACCCTAGCCCGAACCCTAACCCTAACCCTTCCCCGAAGCCTGACCCTCACCCGTCCCCTAATCCTAACCAGTACGCTAACACTACCCCGCGCCCTCACATGCACGCTCCCCCTAAAGCGTTGCCGTACCCTCACCTGGACCCTAAACCGTCCCCGTCACCTAACCCTAACCCTAGCCCGAACCCTAACCCTAACCCTTCCCCGAAGCCTGACCCTCAACCGTCCCCTAATCCTAACCCGTACGCTAACACTAACCCACGCCCTCACACGCACGCTCCCCCTAAAGCGTTGCCGTACCCTCACCTGGACCCTAAACCGTCCCCGTCCCCTAACCCTAACCCTAGCCCGAACCCTAAACCTAACACTTCCCCGAAGCCTGACACTCAACCGTCCCCTAATCCTAACCCGTACGTTAATACTAATCCGCGCCCTCACACGCACGCTCCCCCTAAAGCGTTGCCGTACCCTCACCTGGACCCTAAACGGTCCCCGTCCCCTAACCCTAACCCTAGCCCGAACCCTAACCCTAACCCTTCCCCGAAGCCTGACCCTCACCCGTCACCTAATCCTAACCCGTACGCTAACACTAACCCGTGCCCTCACACGCACGCTCCCCCTAAAGCGTTGCCGTACCCTCACCTGGACCCTAAACCGTCCCCGTCCCCTAACCCTAACCCTAGCCCGAACCCTAACCCTAACCCTTCCCCGAAGCCTGACCCTCACCCGTCCCCTAATCCTAACCCGTACGCTAACACTAACCCGCGCCCTCACACGCACGCTCCCCCTAAAGCGTTGCCGTACCCTCACCTGGACCCTAAATCGTCCCCGTCCCCTAACCCTAACCCTAGCCCGAACCCTAAGCCTAACCCTTCCCCGAAGCCTGACCCTCACCCGTCCCCAATCCTATCCCGTACGCTAACACTAACCCGCGCCCTCACACGCACGCTCCACCTAAAGCGTTGCCGTACCCTCAGCTGGACCCTAAACCGTCCCCGTCCCCTAAGCCTAACCCTAGCCCGAACCCTAACCCTAACCCTTCCCCGAAGCCTGACCCTCACCCGTCCCCTAATCCTAACCCGTACGCTAACACTAACCCGCGCCCTCACACGCACGCTCCCTCTAAAGCTTTGCCGTACCCTCACCTGGACCCTAAACCGTCCCCGTCCCCTAACCCTAACCCTAGCCCGAACCCTAACCCTAACTCTTCCCCGAAGCCTGACCCTCACCCGTCCCCTAATCCTAAGCCGTACGCTAACACTAACCCGCGCCCTCACACGCACGCTCCCCCTGAAGCTTTGCCGTACCCTCAACTGGACTCTAAACCGTCCCCGTCCCCTAACCCTAACCCTAGCCCGAACCCTAACCCTAACCCTTCCCCGAAGCCTGACCCTCACCCGTCCCCAATCCTAACACGTACGCTAACACTAACCCGCGCCCTCACACGCACGCTCCCCCTAAAGCGTTGCCGTACCCTCACCTGGACCCTAAACCATCCCCGTCCCCTAACACTAACCCTAGCCCGAACCCTAACCCTAACCCTTCCCCGAAGCCTGACCCTCACCCGTCCCCTAATCCTAACCCGTACGCTAACACTAACCCGCGCCCTCACACGCACGCTCCCCCTAAAGCGTTGCCGTACCCTCACCTGGACCCTAAACCGTCCCCGTCCCTTAACCCTAACCCTAGCCCGAACCCTAACCCTAACCCTTCCCCGAAGCCTGACCCTCACCCGTCCCCTAATCCTAACCCGTACGCTAACACTAACCCGCGCCCTCACACGCACGCTCCCCCTAAAGCGTTGCCGTACCCTCACCTGGACCCTAAACCGTCCCCGTCCCCTAACCCTAACCCTAGCCCGAAACCTAACCCTAACCCTTCCCCGAAGCCTGACCCTCACCCGTCCCCTAATCCTAACCCGTACGCTAACACTAACCCGCGCCCTCACACGCACGCTCCCCCTAAAGCGTTGCCGTACCCTCACCTGGACCCTAAACCGTCCCCGTCCCCTAACCCTAACCCTAGCCCGAACCCTAACCCTAACCCTTCCCCGAAGCCTGACCCTCACCCGTCCCCTAATCCTAAGCCGTACGCTAACACTAACCCGCGCCCTCACACGCACGCTCCCCCTAAAGCGTTGCCGTACCCTCACCTGGACCCTAAACCGTCCCCGTCCCCTAACCCTAACCCTAGCCCGAACCCTAACCCTAACCCTTCCCCGAAGCCTGACCCTCACCCGTCCCCTAATCCTAAGCCGTACGCTAACACTAACGCGCGCCCTCACACGCACACTCCCCCTAAAGCGTTGCCATACCCTCAACTGGACCCTAAACCATCCCCGTCCCCTAACCCTAACCCTAGCCCGAACCCTAACCCTAACCCTTCCCCGAAGCCTGACCCTCACCCGTCCCCTAATCCTAACCCGTACGCTAACACTAACGCGCGCCCTCACACGCACGCTCCCCCTAAAGCGTTGCCGTACCCTCAACTGGACCCTAAACCGTCCCCGTCCCCTAACCCTAACCCTAGCCCGAACCCTAACCCTAACCCTTCCCCGAAGCCTGACCCTCACCCGTCCCCTAATCCTAACCCGTACGCTAACACTAACCCGCGCCCTCACACGCACGCTCCCCCTAAAGCGTTGCCGTACCCTCACCTGGACCCTAAACCGTCCCCGTCCCCTAACCCTAACCCTAGCCCGAACCCTAACCCTAACCCTTCCCCGAAGCCTGACCCTAACCCGTCCCCTAATCCTAACCCGTACGCTAACACTAACCCGCGCCCTCACACGCACGCTCCCCCTAAAGCGTTGCCGTACCCTCACCTGGACCTGAAACCGTCCCCGTCCCCTAACCCTAACCCTAGCCCGAACCCTAACCCTAACCCTTCCCCGAAGCCTGACCCTCACCCGTCCCCTAATCCTAACCCGTACGCTAACACTAACCCGCGCCCTCACACGCACGCTCCCCCTAAAGCGTTGCCGTACCCTCACCTGGACCCTGACCCGTCCCCGTCCCCTAACCCTAACCCTAGCCCGAACCCTAACCCTAACCCTTCCCCAAAGCCTGACCCTCACCCGTCCCCTAATCCTAAGCCGTACGCTAACACTAACCCGCGCCCTCACACGCACGCTCCCCCTAAAGCGTTGCCGTACCCTCACCTGGACCCTAAACCTTCCCCGTCCCCTAACCTTAACCCTAGCCCGAACCCTAACCCTAAACCTTCCCCGAAGCCTGACCCTCACCCGTCCCCTAATCCTAACCCGTACGCTGACACTAACCCGCGCCCTCACACGCACGCTCCCCCTAAAGCGTTGCCGTACCCTCACCTGGACCCTAAACCGTCCCCGTCCCCTAACCCTAACCCTAGCCCGAACCCTAACCCTAACCCTTCCCCGAAGCCTGACCCTCACCCGTCCCCTAATCCTAACCCGTACGCTAACACTAACCCGCGCCCTCACACGCACGCTCCCCCTAAAGCGTTGCCGTACCCTCACCTGGACCCTAAACCGTCCCCGTCCCCTAACCCTAACCCTAGCCCAAACCCTAACCCTAACCCTTCCCCGAAGCCTGACCCTCACCCGTCCCCTAATCCTAACCCGTACGCTAACACTAACCCGCGCCCTCACACGCACGCTCCCCCTAAAGCGTTGCCGTACCCTCACCTGGACCCGAAACCGTCCCCGTCCCTTAACCCTTACCCTAGCCCGAACCCTAACCCTAACCCTTCCCCGAAGCCTGACCCTCACCCGTCCCCTAATCCTAACCCGTACGCTAACACTAACCCGCGCCCTCACACGCACGCTCCCCCTAAAGCGTTGCCGTACCCTCACCTGTACCCTAAACCGTCCCCGTCCCCTAACCCTAACCCTAGCCCGAACCCTAACCCTAACCCTTCCCCGAAGCCTGACGCTCACCCGTCCCCTAATCCTAACCCGTACGCTAACATTAACCCGCACCCTCACACGCACGCTCCCCCTAAAGCGTTGCCGTACCCTCACCTGGACCCTAAACCGTCCCCGTCCCCTAACCCTAACCCTAGCCCGAACCCTAACCCTAACGCTTCCACGAAGCCTGACCCTCACCCGTCCCCTAATCCTAACCCGTACGCTAACACTAACCCGCGCCCTCACACGCATGCTCCCCCTAAAGCGTTGCCGTACCCTCACCTGGACCCTAAACCGTCCCCGTCCCCTAACCCTAACCCTAGCCCGAACCCTAACACTAACCCTTCCCCGAAGCCTGACCCTCACCCATCCCCTAATCCTAACCCGTACGCTAACACTAACCCACGCCCTCACACGCACGCTCCCCCTAAAGCGTTGCCGTACCCTCACTTGGACCCTAAACCGTCCCCGTCCCCTAACCCTAACCCTAGCCCGAACCCTAAGCCTAACCCTTCCCCGAAGCCTGACCGTCACCCGTCCCCTAATCCTAACCCGTACGCTAACACTAACCCGGGCCCTCACACGCACGCTCCCCCTAAAGCGTTGCCGTACCCTCACCTGGACCCTAAACCGTCCCCGTCCCCTAACCCTAACCCTAGCCCGAACCCTAACCCTAACCCTTCCCCGAAGGCTGACCCTCACCCGTCCCCTAATCCTAACCCGTACGCTAACACTAACCCGCGCCCTCACACGCACGCTCCCCCTAAAGCGTTGCCGTACCCTCACCTGGACCCTAAACCGTCCCCGTCCACTAACCCTAACCCTAGCCCGAACCCTAACCCTAACCCTTCCCCGAAGCCTGACCCTCACCCGTCCCCTAATCCTAACCCGTACGCTAACACTAACCCGCGCCCTCACACGCACGCTCCTACTAAAGCGTTGCCGTACCCTCACCTGGACCCTAAACCGTCCCCGTCCCCTAACCCTAACCCTAGCCCGAACTTTAACCCTAACACTTCCCCGAAGCCTGACCCTCACCCGTCCCCTAATCCTAACCCGTACGCTAACGCTATCGCGCGCCCTCACACGCACGCTCCCCCTAAAGCGTTGCTGTACCCTCACCTGGACCCTAAACCGTCCCCGTCCCCTAACCCTAACCCTAGCCCGAACCCTAACCCTAATCCTTCCCCGAAGCCTGACCCTCACCCGTCCCCTAATCCTAACCCGTACGCTAACACTAACCCGCGCCCTCACACGCACGCTCCCCCTAAAGCGTTGCCGTACCCTCACCTGGACCCTGAACCGTCCCCGTCCCCTAACCCTAACCCTAGCCCGAACCCTAACCCTAACCCTTCCCCGAAGCCTGACCCTCACCCGTCCCCTAATCCTAAACCGGACGCTAACACTAACCCGCGCCCTCACACGTACGCTCCCCCTAAAGCGTTACCGTACCCTCACCTGGACCCTGAACCGTCCCCGTCCCCTAACCCTAACCCTAGCCCGAACCCTACCCTAACCCTTCCCCGAAGCCTGACCCTCACCCGTCCCCTAATCCTAAACCGGACGCTAACACTAACCCGCGCCCTCACACGTACGCTCCCCCTAAAGCGTTACCGTACCCTCACCTGGACCCTGAACCGTCCCCGTCCCCTAACCCTAACCCTAGACCGAACCCTACCCTAACCCTTCCCCGAAGCCTGACCCTCACCCGTCCCCTAATCCTAACCCGTACGCTAACACTAACCCGCGCCCTCACACGCACGCTCCCCCTAAAGCGTTGCCGTACCCTCACCTGGACCATAAACCGTCCCCGTCCCTTAACCCTAACCCTAGCCCAAACCCTAACCCTAACCCTTCCCCGAAGCCTGACCCTACCCGTCCCCTAATCCTAACCCGTACGCTAACACTAACCCGCGCCCTCACACGTACGCTCCCCCTAAAGCGTTGCCGTACCCTCACCTGGACCCTGAACCGTCCCCGTCCCCTAACCCTAACCCTAGCCCGAACCCTAACCCTAACCCTTCCCCGAAGCCTGACCCTCACCCGTCCCCTAATCCTAACCAGTACGCTAACACTAACCCGCGTCCTCACACGCATGCTCCCCCTAAAGCGTTGCCGTACCCTCACCTGGACCCGAAACCGTCCCCGTCCCTTAACCCTTACCCTAGCACGAACCCTAACCCTAACCCTTCCCCGAAGCCTGACCCTCACCCGTCCCCTAATCCTAACCCGTACGCTAACACTAACCCGCGCCCTCACACGCACGCTCCCCCTAAAGCGTTGCCGTACCCTCACCTGGACCCTAAACCTTCCCCATCCCCTAACCCTAACCCTAGCCCGAACACTTACCCTAACCCTTACCCGAAGCCTGACCCTCACCCGTCCCCTAATCCTAACCCGTACGCTAACACTAACCCGCGCCCTCACACGCACGCTCCCCCTAAAGTTTTGCCGTACCCTCACCTGGACCCTAAACCGTCCCCGTCCCCTAACCCTAACCCTAGCCCGAACCCTAATCCTAACCCTTCCCCGAAGCCTGACCCTCACCCGTCCCCTAATCCTAACCCGTACGCTAACACTAACACGCGCCCTCACACGCACGCTCCCCCTAAAGCGTTGCCGTACCCTCACCTGGACCCTAAACCGTCCCCGTCCCCTAACCCTAACCCTAGCCCGAACCCTAACCCTAACCCTTCCCCGAAGCCTGACCCTCACCCGTCCCCTAATCCTAACCCGTAAGCTAACACTAACCCGCGCCCTCACACTCACGCTCCCCCTAAAACGTTGCCGTACCCTCACCTGGACCCTAAACCGTCCCCGTCCCCTAACCCTAACCCTACCCCGAACCCTAACCCTAACCCTTCCCAGAAGCCTGACCCTCACCCGTCCCCTAATCCTAACCCGTACGCTAACACTAACCCGCGCCCTCACACGCACGCTCCCCCTAAAGCGTTGCCGTACCCTCACCTGGACCCTAAACCGTCCCCGTCCCCTAACCCTAACCCTAGCCCGAACCCTAACCCTAACCCTTCCCCGAAGCCTGACCCTCACCCGTCCCCTAATCCTAACCCGTACGCTAACACTAACCCGCGCCCTCACACGCACGTTCCCCCTAAAGCGTTGCCGTACCCTCACCTGGACCCTAAACCGTCCCCGTCCCCTAACCCTAACCCTAGCCGGAACCCTAACCCTAACCCTTCCCCGAAGCCTGACCCTCACCCGTCCCCTAATCCTAACCCGTACGCTAACACTAACCCGCGCCCTCACACGAACGCTCCCCCTAAAGCGTTGCCGTACCCTCACCTGGACCCTAAACCGTCCCCGTCCCCTAACCCTAACCCTAGCCCGAACCCTAACCCTAACCCTTCCCCGAAGCCTGACCCTCACCCGTCCCCTAATCCTAACCCGTACGCTAACACTAACCCGCCCCCTCACACGCACGCTCCTCCTAAAGCGTTGCCGTACCGTCACCTGGACCCTAAACCGTCCCCGTCCCCTAACCCTAACCCTAGCCCGAACCCTAACCCTAACCCTTCCCCGAAGCCTGACCCTCACCCGTCCCCTAATCCTAACCCGTACGCTAACACTAACCCGCGCCCTCACACGCACGCTCCCCCTAAAGCGTTGCCGTACCCTCACCTGGACCCTAAACCGTCCCCGTCCCCTAACCCTAACCCTAGCCCGAACCCTAACCCTAACCCTTCCCCGAAGCCTGACCCTCACCCGTCCCCTAATCCTAACCCGTACGCTAACACTAACGCGCGCCCTCACACGCACGCTCCCCCTAAAGCGTTGCCGTACCCTCACCTGGACCCTAAACCGTCCCCGTTCCCTAACCCTAACCCTAGCCCGAACCCTAACCCTAACCCTTCCCCGAAGCCTGACCCTCACCCGTCCCCTAATCCTAACCCGTACGCTAACACTAACGCGTGCCCTCACACGCATGCTCCCCCTAAAGCGTTGCCGTACCCTCAACTGGACCCTAAACCGTCCCCGTCCCCTAACCCTAACCCTAGCCCGAACCCTAACCCTAACCCTTCCCCGAAGCCTGACCCTCACCCGTCTCCTAATCCTAACCCGTACGTTAACACTAACCCGCGCCCTCACACGCACGCTCCCCCTAAAGCATTGCCGTACCCTCACCTGGACCCTAAACCGTCCCCGTCCCCTAACCCTAACCCTAGCCCGAACCCTAACCCTAACCCTTCCCCGAAGCCTGACCCTCACCCGTCCCCTAATCCTAACCCGTACGCTAACACTAACCCGCGCCCTCACACGCACGCTCCCCCTAAAGCGTTGCCGTACCCTCACCTGGACCCGAAACCGTCCCCGTCCCCTAACCCTAACCCTAGCCCGAACCCTAACCCTAACCCTTCCCCGAAGGCTGACCCTCACCCGTCCCCTAATCCTAACCCGTACGCTAACACTAACCCGCGCCCTCACACGCACGCTCCCCCTAAAGCGTTGCCGTACCCTCACCTGGACCCTAAACCGTCCCCGTCCACTAACCCTAACCCTAGCCCGAACCCTAACCCTAACCCTTCCCCGAAGCCTGACCCTCACCCGTCCCCTAATCCTAACCCGTACGCTAACACTAACGCGCGCCCTCACACGCACGCTCCCCCTAAAGCGTTGCCGTACCCTCACCTGGACCCTAAACCGTCCCCGTTCCCTAACCCTAACCCTAGCCCGAACCCTAACCCTAACCCTTCCCCGAAGCCTGACCCTCACCCGTCCCCTAATCCTAACCCGTACGCTAACACTAACGCGTGCCCTCACACGCATGCTCCCCCTAAAGCGTTGCCGTACCCTCAACTGGACCCTAAACCGTCCCCGTCCCCTAACCCTAACCCTAGCCCGAACCCTAACCCTAACCCTTCCCCGAAGCCTGACCCTCACCCGTCCCCTAATCCTAAGCCGTACGCTAACACTAACCCGCGCCCTCACACGCACGCTCCCCCTAAAGCGTTGCCGTACCCTCACCTGGACCATAAACCGTCCCCGTCCCTTAACCCTAACCCTAGCCCAAACCCTAACCCTAACCCTTCCCCGAAGCCTGACCCTACCCGTCCCCTAATCCTAACCCGTACGCTAACACTAACCCGCGCCCTCACACGCACGCTCCCCCTAAAGGGTTGCCGTACCCTCACCTGGACCCTAAACCGACCCCGTCCCCTAACCCTAACCCTAGCCCGAACTTTAACCCTAACCCTTCCCCGAAGCCTGACCCTCACCCGTCCCCTAATCCTAACCCGTAAGCTAACGCTATCGCGCGCCCTAACACGCACGCTCCCCCTAAAGCGTTGCCGTTCCCTCACCTTGACCCTAAACCGTCCCCGTCCCCTAACCCTAACCCTAGCCCGAACCCTAACCCTAACCCTTCCCCGAAGCCTGACCCTCACCCGTCCCCTAATCCTAACCCGTACGCTAACACTAACCCGCGCCCTCACACGCACGCTCCCCCTAAAGCGTTGCCGTACCCTCACCTGGACCCTGAACCGTCCCCGTCCCCTAACCCTAACCCTAGCCCGAACCCTAACCCTAACCCTTCCCCGAAGCCTGACCCTCACCCGTCCCCTAATCCTAACCCGTACGCTAACACTAACCCGCGCCCTCACACGTACGCTCCCCCTAAAGCGTTGCCGTACCCTCACCTGGACCCTGAACCGTCCCCGTCCCCTAACCCTAACCCTAGCCCGAACCCTAACCCTAACCCTTCCCCGAAGCCTGACCCTCACCCGTCCCCTAATCCTAACCAGTACGCTAACACTAACCCGCGTCCTCACACGCATGCTCCCCCTAAAGCGTTGCCGTACCCTCACCTGGACCCGAAACCGTCCCCGTCCCTTAACCCTTACCCTAGCACGAACCCTAACCCTAACCCTTCCCCGAAGCCTGACCCTCACCCGTCCCCTAATCCTAACCCGTACGCTAACACTAACCCGCGCCCTCACACGCACGCTCCCCCTAAAGCGTTGCCGTACCCTCACCTGGACCCTAAACCTTCCCCATCCCCTAACCCTAACCCTAGCCCGAACACTTACCCTAACCCTTACCCGAAGCCTGACCCTCACCCGTCCCCTAATCCTAACCCGTACGCTAACACTAACCCGCGCCCTCACACGCACGCTCCCCCTAAAGTTTTGCCGTACCCTCACCTGGACCCTAAACCGTCCCCGTCCCCTAACCCTAACCCTAGCCGGAACCCTAACCCTAACCCTTCCCCGAAGCCTGACCCTCACCCGTCCCCTAATCCTAACCCGTACGCTAACACTAACACGCGCCCTCACACGCACGCTCCCCCTAAAGCGTTGCCGTACCCTCACCTGGACCCTAAACCGTCCCCGTCCCCTAACCCTAACCCTAGCCCGAACCCTAACCCTAACCCTTCCCCGAAGCCTGACCCTCACCTGTCCCCTAATCCTAACCCGTAAGCTAACACTAACCCGCGCCCTCACACTCACGCTCCCCCTAAAACGTTGCCGTACCCTCACCTGGACCCTAAACCGTCCCCGTCCCCTAACCCTAACCCTAGCCCGAACCCTAACCCTAACCCTTCCCAGAAGCCTGACCCTCACCCGTCCCCTAATCCTAACCCGTACGCTAACACTAACCCGCGCCCTCACACGCACGCTCCCCCTAAAGCGTTGCCGTACCCTCACCTGGACCCTAAACCGTCCCCGTCCCCTAACCCTAACCCTAGCCCGAACCCTAACCCTAACCCTTCCCCGAAGCCTGACCCTCACCCGTCCCCTAATCCTAACCCGAACGCTAACACTAACCCGCGCCCTCACACGCACGTTCCCCCTAAAGCGTTGCCGTACCCTCACCTGGACCCTAAACCGTCCCCGTCCCCTAACCCTAACCCTAGCCGGAACCCTAACCCTAACCCTTCCCCGAAGCCTGACCCTCACCCGTCCCCTAATCCTAACCCGTACGCTAACACTAACCCGCGCCCTCACACGAACGCTCCCCCTAAAGCGTTGCCGTACCCTCACCTGGACCCTAAACCGTCCCCGTCCCCTAACCCTAACCCTAGCCCGAACCCTAACCCTAACCCTTCCCCGAAGCCTGACCCTCACCCGTCCCCTAATCCTAACCCGTACGCTAACACTAACCCGCCCCCTCACACGCACGCTCCTCCTAAAGCGTTGCCGTACCTTCACCTGGACCCTAAACCGTCCCCGTCCCCTAACCCTAACCCTAGCCCGAACCCTAACCCTAACCCTTCCCCGAAGCCTGACCCTCACCCGTCCCCTAATCCTAAGCCGTACGCTAACACTAACCCGCGCCCTCACACGCACGCTCCCCCTAAAGCGTTGCCGTACCCTCACCTGGACCCTAAACCGTCCCCGTCCCCTAACCCTAACCCTAGCCCGAACCCTAACCCTAACCCTTCCCCGAAGCCTGACCCTCACCCGTCCCCTAATCCTAACCCGTACGCTAACACTAACGCGCGCCCTCACACGCACGCTCCCCCTAAAGCGTTGCCGTACCCTCACCTGGACCCTAAACCGTCCCCGTTCCCTAACCCTAACCCTAGCCCGAACCCTAACCCTAACCCTTCCCCGAAGCCTGACCCTCACCCGTCCCCTAATCCTAACCCGTACGCTAACACTAACGCGTGCCCTCACACGCATGCTCCCCCTAAAGCGTTGCCGTACCCTCAACTGGACCCTAAACCGTCCCCGTCCCCTAACCCTAACCCTAGCCCGAACCCTAACCCTAACCCTTCCCCGAAGCCTGACCCTCACCCGTCTCCTAATCCTAACCCGTACGTTAACACTAACCTGCGCCCTCACACGCACGCTCCCCCTAAAGCATTGCCGTACCCTCACCTGGACCCTAAACCGTCCCCGTCCCCTAACCCTAACCCTAGCCCGAACCCTAACCCTAACCCTTCCCCGAAGCCTGACCCTCACCCGTCCCCTAATCCTAACCCGTACGCTAACACTAACCCGCTCCCTCACACGCACGCTCCCCCTAAAGCGTTGCCGTACCCTCACCTGGACCCGAAACCGTCCCCGTCCCCTAACCCTAACCCTAGCCCGAACCCTATCCCTAACCCTTCCCCGAAGCCTGACCCTCACCCGTCCCCTAATCCTAACCCGTACGCTAACACTAACCCGCGCCCTCACACGCACGCTCCCCCTAAAGCGTTGCCGTACCCTCACCTGGACCCTAAACCGTCCCCGTCCCCTAACCCTAACCCTAGCCCGAACCCTAACCCTAACCCTTCCCCGAAGCCTGACCCTCACCCGTCCCCTAATCCTAACCCTTACGCTAACACTAACCCGCGCCCTCACACGCACGCTCCCCCTAAAGCGTTGCCGTACCCTCAGCTGGACCCGAAACCGTCCCCGTCCCCTAACCCTAACCCTAGCCCGAACCCTAACCCTAACCCTTCCCCGAAGCCTGACCCTCACCCGTCCCCTAATCCTAACCCGTACGCTAACACTAACCCGCGCCCTCACACGCACGCTCCCCCTAAAGCGTTGCCATACCCTCACCTGGACCCTAAACCGTCCCCGTCCCCTAACCCTAACCCTAGCCCGAACCCTAACCCTAACCCTTCCCCGAAGCCTGACCCTCACCCGTCCCCTAATCCTAAACCGTACGCTAACACTAACCCGCGCCCTCACACGCACGCTCCCCCTAAAGCGTTGCCGTACCCTTACCTGGACCCTAAACCGTCCCCGTCCCCTAACACTAACCCTAGCCCGAACCCTAACCCTAACACTTTCCCGAAGCCTGACCCTCACCCGTCCCCTAATCCTAAACCGTACGCTAACACTAACCCGCGCCCTCACACGCACGCTCCCCCTAAAGCGTTACCGTACCCTCACCTGGTCCCTAAACCGTCCCCGTCCCCTAACCCTAACCCTAGCCCGAACCCTAACCCTAACCCTTCCCCGAAGCCTGACCCTCACCCGTCCCCTAATCCTAACCCGTACGCTAACACTAACCCGCGCCCTCACACGCACGCTCCCCATAAAGCGTTGCCGTACCCTCACCTGGACCCTAAACCGTCCCCATCCCCTAACCCTAACCCTAGCCCGAACCCTAACCCTAACCCTTCCCCGAAGCCTGACCCTCACCCGTCCCCTAATCCTAACCCGTACGCTAACACTAACCCGCGCCCTCACACGCACGCTCCCCCTAAAGCGTTGCCGTACCCTCACCTGGACCCTAAACCGTCCCCGTCCCCTAACCCTAACCCTAGCCCGAACCCTAACCCTAACCCTTCCCCGAAGCCTGAACCTCACCCGTCCCCTAATCCTAACCCGTACGCTAACACTAACCCGCGCCCTCACACGCACGCTCCCCCTAAAGCGTTGCCGTACCCTCACCTGGACTCTAAACCGTCCCCATTACCTAACCCTAACCCTAGCCCGAACCCTAACCCTAACCCTTCCCCGAAGCCTGACCCTCACCCGTCCCCTAATCCTAACCCGTACGCTAACACTAAGCCGCGCCCTCACACGCACGCTCCCCCTAAAGCGTTGCCGTACCCTCACCTGAACCCTAAACCGTCCCCGTCCCCTAACCCTAACCCTAGCCCGAACCCTAACCCTAACCCTTCCCCGAAGCCTGACCCTCACCCGTCCCCTAATCCTAACCCGTACGCTAACACTAACCCGCGCCCTCACATGCACGCTCCCCCTAAAGCGTTGCCGTACCCTCACCTGGACCCGAAACCGTCCCCGTCCCCTAACCCTAACCCTAGCCCTAACCCTAACCCTAACCCTTCCCCGAAGCCTGACCCTCACCCGTCCCCTAATCCTAACCAGTACGCTAACACTAACCCGCGTCCCCACACGCATGCTCCCCCTAAAGCGTTGCCGTACCCTCACCTGGACCCTAAACCGTCCCCGTCCCTTAACCCTTACCCTAGCACGAACCCTAACTCTAACCCTTCCCCGAAGCCTGACCCTCACCCGTCCCCTAATCCTAACCCGTACGCTAACACTAACCCGCGCCCTCACACGCACGCTCCCCCTAAAGCGTTGCCGTACCCTCACCTGGACCCTAAACCTTCCCCATCCCCTAACCCTAACCCTAGCCCGAACACTTACCCTAACCCTTACCCGAAGCCTGACCCTCACCCGTCCCCTAATCCTAACCCGTACGCTAACACTAACCCGCGCCCTCACACGCACGCTCCCCCTAAAGTGTTGCCGTACCCTCACCTGGACCCTAAACCGTCCCCGTCCCCTAACCCTAACCCTAGCCCGAACCCTAACCCTAACCCTTCCCCGAAGCCTGACCCTCACCCGTCCCCTAATCCTAACCCGTACGCTAACACTAACACGCGCCCTCACACGCACGCTCCCCCTAAAGCGTTGCCGTACCCTCTCCTGGACCCTAAACCGTCCCCGTCCCCTAACCCTAACCCTAGCCCGAACCCTAACCCTAACCCTTCCCCGAAGCCTGACCCTCACCCGTCACCTAATCCTAACCCGTAAGCTAACACTAACCCGCGCCCTCACACGCACGCTCCCCCTAAAACGTTGCCGTACCCTCACCTGGACCCTAAACCGTCCCCGTCCCCTAACCCTAACCCTAGCCCGAACCCTAACCCTAACCCTTCCCAGAAGCCTGACCCTCACCCGTCCCCTAATCCTAACCCGTATGCTAACACTAACCCGCGCCCTCACACGCACGCTCCCCCTAAAGCGTTGCCGTACCCTCACCTGGACCCTAAACCGTCCCCGTCCCCTAACCCTAACCCGAGCCCGAACCCTAACCCTAACCCTTCCCCGAAGCCTGACCCTCACCCGTCCCCTAATCCTAACCCGTACGCTATCACTAACCCACGCCCTCACACGCACGCTCCCCCTAAAACGTTGCCGTACCCTCACCTGGACCCGAAACCGTCTCCGTCCCCTAACCCTAACCCTAGCCCGAACCCTAACCCTAACCCTTCCCCGAAGCCTGACCCTCACCCGTCCCCTAATCCTAACCGTACGCTAACACTAACCCGCGCCCTCACACGCACGCTCCCCCTAAAGCGTTGCCGTACCCTCACCTGGACCCTAAACCGTCCCCGTCCCCTAACCCTAACCCAGCCCGAACCCTAACCATAACCCTTCCCCGAAGCCTGACCCTCACCCGTCCCCTAATCCTAACCCGTACGCTAACACTAACCCGCGCCCTCACACGCACGCTCCCCCTAAAGCGTTGCCGTACCCTCACCTGGACCCTAAACCGTCCCCATCCCCTAACCCTAACCCTAGCCCGAACCCTAACCCTAACCCTTCCCCGAAGCCTGACCCTCACCCGTCCCCTAATCCTAACCCGTACGCTAACACTAACCCGCGCCCTCACATGCACGCTCCCCCTAAAGCGTTGCTGTACCCTCACCTGGACCCTAAACCGTCCCCGTCCCCTAACCCTAACCCTAGCCCGAACCCTAACCCTAACCCTTCCCCGAAGCCTGACCCTCACCCGTCCCCTAATCCTAACCCGTACGCTAACACTAACCCGCGCCCTCACACGCACGCTCCTACTAAAGCGTTGCCGTACCCTCACCTGGACCCTAAACCGACCCCATCCCCTAACCCTAACCCTAGCCCGAACTTTAACCCTAACCCTTCCCCGAAGCCTGACCCTCACCCGTCCCCTAATCCGAACCCGTACGCTAACGCTATCGCGCGCCCTCACACGCACGCTCCCCCTAAAGCGTTGCCGTACCCTCACCTGGACCCTAAACCGTCCCCGTCCCCTAACCCTAACCCTAGCCAGAACCCTAACCCTAACCCTTCCCTGAAGCCTGACCCTCACCCGTCCCCTAATCCTAACCCGTACGTTAACACTAACCCGCGCCCTCACACGCACTCTCCCCCTAAAGCGTTGCCGTACCCTCACCTGGACCCTAAACCGTCCCCGTCCCCTAACCCTAACCCTAGCCCGAACCCTAACCCTAGCCCTTCCCCGAAGCCTGAACCTCACCCGTCCCCTAATCCTAACCCGTACGCTAACACTAACCCGCGCCCTCACATGCACGCTCCCCCTAAAGCGTTGCCGTACCCTCACCTGGACTCTAAACCGTCCCCATCCCCTAACCCTAACCCTAGCCCGAACCCTAACCCTAACCCTTCCCCGAAGCCTGACCCTCACCCGTCCCCTAATCCTAACCCGTACGCTAACAATAACCCGCGCCCTCACACGCACGCTCCCCCTAAAGCGTTGCCGTACCCTCACCTGAACCCTAAACCGTCCCCGTCCCCTAACCCTAACCCTAGCCCGAACCCTAACCCTAACCCTTCCCCGAAGCCTGACCCTCACCCGTCCCCTAATCCTAACCCGTACGCTAACACTAACCCGCGCCCTCACATGCACGCTCCCCCTAAAGCGTTGCCGTAACCTCACCTGGACCCGAAACCGTCCCCGTCCCCTAACCCTAACCCTAGCCCTAACCCTAACCCTAACCCTTCCCCGAAGCCTGACCCTCACCCGTCCCCTAATCCTAACCCGTACGCTAACACTAACCCGCGCCCTCACACGCACGCTCCCCCTAAAGCGTTGCCGTACCCTCACCTGGACCCTAAACCGTCCCCGTCCCCTAACCCTAACCCTAGCCCGAACCCTAACCCTAACCCTTCCCCGAAGCCTGACACTCACCCGTCCCCTAATCCTAAACCGTACGCTAATACTAACCCGTGCCCTCACACGCACGCTCCCCCTAAAGCGTTGCCGTATCCTCACCTGGACCCTAAACCGTCCCCGTCCCCTAACCCTAACCCTAGCCCGAACCCTAACCCTAACCCTTCCCCGATGCCTGACCCTCACCCGTCCCCTAATCCTAACCCGTACGCTAACACTAACCCGCGTCCTCACACGCACTCTCCCCCTAAAGCGTTGCCGTACCCTCACCTGGACCCTAAACCGTCCCCGTCCCTTAACCCTAACCCTAGCCCGAACCCTAACCCTAAACCTTCCCCGAAGCCTGACCCTCACCCGTCCCCTAATCCTAACCCGTACGCTAACACTAACCCGCGCCCTCACACGCACGCTCCCCCTAAAGCGTTGCCGTACCCTCACCTGGACCCTAAACCTTCCCCATCCCCTAACCTTAACCCTAGCCCGAACCCTAACCCTAACCCTTCCCCGAAGCCTGACCCTCACCCGTCCCCTAATCCTAACCCGTACGCTAACACTAACCCGCGCCCTCACACGCACGCTCCCCCTAAAGCGTTGCCGTACCCTCACCTGGACTCTAAACCGTCCCCATTACCTAACCCTAACCCTAGCCCGAACCCTAACCCTAACCCTTCCCCGAAGCCTGACCCTCACCCGTCCCCTAATCCTAACCCGTACGCTAACACTAAGCCGCGCACTCACACGCACGCTCCCCCTAAAGCGTTGCCGTACCCTCACCTGAACCCTAAACCGTCCCCTTCCCCTAACCCTAACCCTAGCCCGAACCCTAACCCTAACCCTTCCCCGAAGCCTGACCCTCACCCGTCCCCTAATCCTAACCCGTACGCTAACACTAACCCGCGCCCTCACATGCACGCTCCCCCTAAAGCGTTGCCGTACCCTCACCTGGACCCGAAACCGTCCCCGTCCCCTAACCCTAACCCTAGCCCTAACCCTAACCCTAACCCTTCCCCGAAGCCTGACCCTCACCCGTCCCCTAATCCTAACCAGTACGCTAACACTAACCCGCGTCCCCACACGCATGCTCCCCCTAAAGCGTTGCCGTACCCTCACCTGGACCCTAAACCGTCCCCGTCCCTTAACCCTTACCCTAGCACGAACCCTAAATCTAACCCTTCCCCGAAGCCTGACCCTCACCCGTCCCCTAATCCTAACCCGTACGCTAACACTAACCCGCGCCCTCACACGCACGCTCCCCCTAAAGCGTTGCCGTACCCTCACCTGGACCCTAAACCTTCCCCATCCCCTAACCCTAACCCTAGCCCGAACACTTACCCTAACCCTTACCCGAAGCCTGACCCTCACACGTCCCCTAATCCTAACCCGTACGCTAACACTAACCCGCGCCCTCACACGCACGCTCCCCCTAAAGTGTTGCCGTACCCTCACCTGGACCCTAAACCGTCCCCGTCCCCTAACCCTAACCCTAGCCCGAACCCTAACCCTAACCCTTCCCCGAAGCCTGACCCTCACCCGTCCCCTAATCCTAACCCGTACGCTAACACTAACACGCGCCCTCACACGCACGCTCCCCCTAAAGCGTTGCCGTACCCTCTCCTGGACCCTAAACCGTCCCCGTCCCCTAACCCTAACCCTAGCCCGAACCCTAACCCTAACCCTTCCCCGAAGCCTGACCCTCACCCGTCACCTAATCCTAACCCGTAAGCTAACACTAACCCGCGCCCTCACATGCACGCTCCCCCTAAAACGTTGCCGTACCCTCACCTGGACCCTAAACCGTCCCCGTCCCCTAACCCTAACCCTAGCCCGAACCCTAACCCTAACCCTTCCCAGAAGCCTGACCCTCACCCGTCCCCTAATCCTAACCCGTATGCTAACACTAACCCGCGCCCTCACACGCACGCTCCCCCTAAAGCGTTGCCGTACCCTCACCTGGACCCTAAACCGTCCCCGTCCCCTAACCCTAACCCGAGCCCGAACCCTAACCCTAACCCTTCCCCGAAGCCTGACCCTCACCCGTCCCCTAATCCTAACCCGTACGCTATCACTAACCCACGCCCTCACACGCACGCTCCCCCTAAAACGTTGCCGTACCCTCACCTGGACCCGAAACCGTCTCCGTCCCCTAACCCTAACCCTAGCCCGAACCCTAACCCTAACCCTTCCCCGAAGCCTGACCCTCACCCGTCCCCTAATCCTAACCGTACGCTAACACTAACCCGCGCCCTCACACGCACGCTCCCCCTAAAGCGTTGCCGTACCCTCACCTGGACCCTAAACCGTCCCCGTCCCCTAACCCTAACCCAGCCCGAACCCTAACCATAACCCTTCCCCGAAGCCTGACCCTCACCCGTCCCCTAATCCTAACCCGTACGCTAACACTAACCCGCGCCCTCACACGCACGCTCCCCCTAAAGCGTTGCCGTACCCTCACCTGGACCCTAAACCGTCCCCATCCCCTAACCCTAACCCTAGCCCGAACCCTAACCCTAACCCTTCCCCGAAGCCTGACCCTCACCCGTCCCCTAATCCTAACCCGTACGCTAACACTAACCCGCGCCCTCACATGCACGCTCCCCCTAAAGCGTTGCTGTACCCTCACCTGGACCCTAAACCGTCCCCGTCCCCTAACCCTAACCCTAGCCCGAACCCTAACCCTAACCCTTCCCCGAAGCCTGACCCTCACCCGTCCCCTAATCCTAACCCGTACGCTAACACTAACCCGCGCCCTCACACGCACGCTCCTACTAAAGCGTTGCCGTACCCTCACCTGGACCCTAAACCGACCCCGTCCCCTAACCCTAACCCTAGCCCGAACTTTAACCCTAACCCTTCCCCGAAGCCTGACCCTCACCCGTCCCCTAATCCGAACCCGTACGCTAACGCTATCGCGCGCCCTCACACGCACGCTCCCCCTAAAGCGTTGCCGTACCCTCACCTGGACCCTAAACCGTCCCCGTCCCCTAACCCTAACCCTAGCCAGAACCCTAACCCTAACCCTTCCCTGAAGCCTGACCCTCACCCGTCCCCTAATCCTAACCCGTACGTTAACACTAACCCGCGCCCTCACACGCACTCTCCCCCTAAAGCGTTGCCGTACCCTCACCTGGACCCTAAACCGTCCCCGTCCCCTAACCCTAACCCTAGCCCGAACCCTAACCCTAGCCCTTCCCCGAAGCCTGAACCTCACCCGTCCCCTAATCCTAACCCGTACGCTAACACTAACCCGCGCCCTCACATGCACGCTCCCCCTAAAGCGTTGCCGTACCCTCACCTGGACTCTAAACCGTCCCCATCCCCTAACCCTAACCCTAGCCCGAACCCTAACCCTAACCCTTCCCCGAAGCCTGACCCTCACCCGTCCCCTAATCCTAACCCGTACGCTAACAATAACCCGCGCCCTCACACGCACGCTCCCCCTAAAGCGTTGCCGTACCCTCACCTGAACCCTAAACCGTCCCCGTCCCCTAACCCTAACCCTAGCCCGAACCCTAACCCTAACCCTTCCCCGAAGCCTGACCCTCACCCGTCCCCTAATCCTAACCCGTACGCTAACACTAACCCGCGCCCTCACATGCACGCTCCCCCTAAAGCGTTGCCGTAACCTCACCTGGACCCGAAACCGTCCCCGTCCCCTAACCCTAACCCTAGCCCTAACCCTAACCCTAACCCTTCCCCGAAGCCTGACCCTCACCCGTCCCCTAATCCTAACCCGTACGCTAACACTAACCCGCGCCCTCACACGCACGCTCCCCCTAAAGCGTTGCCGTACCCTCACCTGGACCCTAAACCGTCCCCGTCCCCTAACCCTAACCCTAGCCCGAACCCTAACCCTAACCCTTCCCCGAAGCCTGACACTCACCCGTCCCCTAATCCTAAACCGTACGCTAATACTAACCCGTGCCCTCACACGCACGCTCCCCCTAAAGCGTTGCCGTATCCTCACCTGGACCCTAAACCGTCCCCGTCCCCTAACCCTAACCCTAGCCCGAACCCTAACCCTAACCCTTCCCCGATGCCTGACCCTCACCCGTCCCCTAATCCTAACCCGTACGCTAACACTAACCCGCGTCCTCACACGCACTCTCCCCCTAAAGCGTTGCCGTACCCTCACCTGGACCCTAAACCGTCCCCGTCCCTTAACCCTAACCCTAGCCCGAACCCTAACCCTAAACCTTCCCCGAAGCCTGACCCTCACCCGTCCCCTAATCCTAACCCGTACGCTAACACTAACCCGCGCCCTCACACGCACGCTCCCCCTAAAGCGTTGCCGTACCCTCATCTGGACCCTAAACCTTCCCCATCCCCTAACCTTAACCCTAGCCCGAACCCTAACCCTAACCCTTCCCCGAAGCCTGACCCTCACCCGTCCCCTAATCCTAACCCGTACGCTAACACTAACCCGCGCCCTCACACGCACGATCCCCCTAAAGCGTTGCCGTACCCTCACCTGGACCCTAAACCGTCCCCGTCCCCTAACCCTAACCCTAGCCCGAACACTAACCCTAACCCTTCCCCGAAGCCTGACCCTCACCCGTCCCCTAATCCTAACCCGTACGCTAACACTAACCCGCGCCCTCACACGCACGCTCCCCCTAAAGCATTGCCGTACCCTCACCTGGACCCTAAACCGTCCCCGTCCCCTAACCCTAACCCTAGCCCGAACCCTAACCCTAACCCTTCCCCGAAGCCTGACCCTCACCCGTCCCCTAATCCTAACCCGTACGCTAACACTAACCCGTGCCCTCACATGCACGCTCCCCGTAAAGCGTTGCCGTACCCTCAGCTGGACCCGAAACCGTCCCCGTCCCCTAACCCTAACCCTAGCCCGAACGCTAACCCTAAACCTTCCCCGAAGCCTGACCCTCACCCGTCCCCTAATCCTAACCCGTACGGTAACACTAACCCGCGCCCTCACACGCACGCTCCCCCTAAAGCGTTGCCGTACCCTCACCTGGACCCTGAACCGTCCCCGTCCCCTAACCCTAACCCTAGCCCGAACCCTAACCCTAACCCTTCCCCGAAGCCTGACCCTCACCCGTCCCCTAATCCTAACCCGTACGCTAACACTAACCCGCGCCCTCACACGTACGCTCCCCCTAAAGCGTTGCCTTACCCTCACCTGGACCCTAAACCGTCCCCGTCCCCTAACCCTAACCCTAGAGCGAACCCTAACCCTAACCCTTCCCCGATGCCTGACCCTCACCCGTCCCCTAATCCTAACCCGTACGCTAACACTAACCCGCGTCCTCACACGCACTCTCCCCCTAAAGCGTTGCCGTACCCTCACCTGGACCCTAAACCGTCCCCGTCCCTTAACCCTAACCCTAGCCCGAACCCTAACCCTAAACCTTCCCCGAAGCCTGACCCTCACCCGTCCCCTAATCCTAACCCGTACGCTAACACTAACCCGCGCCCTCACACGCACGCTCCCCCTAAAGCGTTGCCGTACCCTCACCTGGACCCTAAACCTTCCCCATCCCCTAACCCTAACCCTAGCCCGAACCCTAACCCTAACCCTTCCCCGAAGCCTGACCCTCACCCGTCCCCTAATCCTAACCCGTACGCTAACACTAACCCGCGCCCTCACACGCACGATCCCCCTAAAGCGTTGCCGTACCCTCACCTGGACCCTAAACCGTCCCCGTCCCCTAACCCTAACCCTAGCCCGAACACTAACCCTAACCCTTCCCCGAAGCCTGACCCTCACCCGTCCCCTAATCCTAACCCGTACGCTAACACTAACCCGCGCCCTCACACGCACACTCCCCCTAAAGCGTTGCCGTACCCTCACCTGGACCCTAAACCGTCCCCGTCCCCTAACCCTAACCCTAGCCCGAACACTAACCCTAACCCTTCCCCGAAGCCTGACCCTCACCCATCCCCTAATCCTAACCCGTACGCTAACACTAACCCGCGCCCTCACACGCACGCTCCTACTAAAGCGTTGCCGTACCCTCACCTGGACCCTAAACCGTCCCCGTCCCCTAACCCTAACCCTAGCCCGAACCCTAACCCTAACCCTTCCCCGAAGCCTGACCCTCACCCGTCCCCTAATCCTAAGCCGTACGCTAACACTAACCCACGCCCTCACACGCACGCTCCCCCTAAAGCGTTGCCGTACCCTCACCTGGACCCTAAACCGTCCCCGTCCCCTAACCCTAACCCTAGCCCAAACCCTAACCCTAACCCTTCCCCGAAGCCTGACCCTACCCGTCCCCTAATCCTAACCCGTACGCTAACACTAACCCGCGCCCTCACACGCACGCTCCCCCTAAAGGGTTGCCGTACCCTCACCTGGACCCTAAACCGACCCCGTCCCCTAAACCTAACCCTAGCCCGAACTTTAACCCTAACCCTTCCCCGAAGCCTGACCCTCACCCGTCCCTTAATCCTAACCCGTACGCTAACGCTATCGCGCGCCCTCACACGCACGCTCCCCCTAAAGCGTTGCCGTACCCTCACCTGGACCCTAAACAGTCCCCGTCCCCTAACCCTAACCCTAGCCAGAACCCTAACCCTAACCCTTCCCCGAAGCCTGACCCTCACCCGTCCCCTAATCCTAACCCGTACGCTAACACTAACCCGCGCCCTCACACGCACGCTCCCCCTAAAGCGTTGCCGTACCCTCAACTGGACCCTAAACCGTCCCCGTCCCCTAACCCTAACCCTAGCCCGAACCCTAACCCTAACCCTTCCCCGAAGCCTGACCCTCACCCGTCCCCTAATCCTAAGCCGTACGCTAACACTAACCCGCGCCCTCACACGCACGCTCCCCCTAAAGCGTTGCCGTACCCTCACCTGGACCCTAAACCGTCCCCGTCCCCTAACCCTAACCCTAGCCCGAACCCTAACCCTAACCCTTCCCCGAAGCCTGACCCTCACCCGTCCCCTAATCCTAACCCGTACGCTAACACTAACGCGCGCCCTCACACGCACGCTCCCCCTAAAGCGTTGCCGTACCCTCACCTGGACCCTAAACCGTCCCTGTCCCCTAACCCTAACCCTAGCCCGAACCCTAACCCTAACCCTTCCCCGAAGCCTGACCCACACCTGTCCCCTAATCCTAACCCGTACGCTAACACTAACGCGCGCCCTCACACGCACGCTCCCCCTAAAGCGTTGCCGTACCCTCAACTGGACCCTAAACCGTCCCCGTCCCCTAACCCTAACCCTAGCCCGAACACTAACCCTAACCCTTCCCCGAAGCCTGACCCTCACCCGTCCCCTAATCCTAACCCGTACGCTAACACTAACCCGCGCCCTCACACGCACGCTCCCCCTAAAGCGTTGCCGTACCCTCACCTGGACCCTAAACCGTCCCCGTCCCCTAACCCTAACCCTAGCCCGAACCTTAACCCTAACCCTTCCCCGAAGCCTGACCCTCACACGTCTCCTAATCCTAACCCGTACGCTAACACTAACCCGCGCCCTCACACGCACGCTCCCCCTAAAGCATTGCGGTACCCTCACCTGGACCCTAAACCGTCCCCGTCCCCTAACCCTAACCCTAGCCCGAACCCTAACCCTAACCCTTCCCCGAAGCCTGACCCTCACCCGTCCCCTAATCCTAACCCGTACGCTAACAATAACCCACGCCCTCACACGCACGCTCCCCTTAAAGCGTTGCCGTACCCTCACCTGGACCCTAAACCGTCCCCGTCCCCTAACCCTAACCCTAGCCCGAACCCTAACCCTAACCCTTCCCCGAAGCCTGACCCTCACCCGTCCCCTAATCCTAACCCGTACGCTAACACTAACCCGCGCCCTCACACGCACGCTCCCCCTAAAGCGTTGCCGTACCCTCACCTGGACCCTAAACCGTCCCCGTCCCCTAACCCTAACCCTAGCCCGAACCCTAACCCTAACCCTTCCCCGAAGCCAGACCCTCACCCGTCCCCTAATCCTAACCCGTACGCTAACACTAACCCGCGCCCTCACACGCACGCTCCCCCTAAAGCGTTGCCGTACCCTCACCTGGACCCTAAAGCGTCCCCGTCCCCTAACCCTAACCCTAGCCCGAACCCTAACCCTAACCCTTCCCCGAAGCCTGAACCTCACCCGTCCCCTAATCCTAACCCGTACGCTAACACTAACACGCGCCCTCACACGCTCGCTCCCCCTAAAGCGTTGCCGTACCCTCACCTGGACTCTAAACCGTCCCCATCCCCTAACCCTAACCCTAGCCCGAACCCTAACCCTAACCCTTCCCCGAAGCCTGACCCTCACCCATCCCCTAATCCTAACCCGTACGCTAACACTAACCCGCGCCCTCACACGCTCGCTCCCCCTAAAGCGTTGCCGTACCTTCACCTGGACCCTGAACCGTCCCCGTCCCCTAACCCTAACCCTAGCCCGAACCCTAACCCTAACCCTTCCCCGAAGCCTGACCCTCACCCGTCCCCTAATCCTAACCCGTACGCTAACACTAACACGCGCCCTCACACGTACGCTCCCCCTAAAGCGTTGCCGTACCCTCACCTGGACCCTAAACCGTCCCCGTCCCCTAACCCTAACCCTAGCCCGAACCCTAACCCTAACCCTTCCCCGAAGCCTGACCCTCACCCGTCCCCTAATCCTAACCCGTACGCTAACACTAACCCGCGCCCTCACACGCACGCTCCCCCTAAAGCGTTGCCGTACCCTCACCTGGACCCTAAACCGTCCCCGTCCCCTAACCCTAACCCTAGCCCGAACCCTAACCCTAACCCTTCCCCGAAGCCTGACCCTCACCCATCCCCTAATCCTAACCCGTACGCTAACACTAACCCGCGCCCTCACACGCACGCTCCCCCTAAAGCGTTGCCGTACCCTCACCTGGACCCTAAACCGTCCCCGTCCCCTAACCCTAACCCTAGCCCGAACCCTGACCCTAACCCTTCCCCGAAGCCTGACCCTCACCCGTCCCCTAATCCTAAACCGTACGCTAACACTAACCCGCGCCCTCACACGCACGCTCCCCCTAAAGCGTTGCCGTACCCTCACCTGGACCCTAAACCGTCCCCTTCCCCGTCCCCTAACCCTAACCCTAGCCCGAACCCTAACCCTAACCCTTCCCCGAAGCCTGACCCTCACCCGTCCCCTAATCCTAACCCGTACGCTAACACTAACCCGCGCCCTCACACGCACGCTCCCCCTAAAGCGTTGCCGTACCCTCACCTGGACCCTAAACCGTCCCCGTCCCCTAACCCTAACCCTAGCCCGAACCCTAACCCTAACCCTTCCCCGAAGCCTGAACCTCACCCGTCCCCTAATCCTAACCCGTACGCTAACACTAACCCGCGCCCTCACACGCACGCTCCCCCTAAAGCGTTGCCGTACCCTCACCTGGACTCTAAACCGTCCCCATCCCCTAACCCTAACCCTAGCCCGAACCCTAACCCTAACCCTTCCCCGAAGCCTGACCCTCACCCATCCCCTAATCCTAACCCGTACGCTAACACTAACCCGCGCCCTCACACGCTTGCTCCCCCTAAAGCGTTTCCGTACCTTCACCTGGACCCTGAACCGTCCCCGTCCCCTAACCCTAACCCTAGCCCGAACCCTAACCCTAACCCTTCCCCGAAGCCTGACCCTCACCCGTCCCCTAATCCTAACCCGTACGCTAACACTAACACGCGCCCTCACACGTACGCTCCCCCTAAAGCGTTGCCGTACCCTCACCTGGACCCTAAACCGTCCCCGTCCCCTAACCCTAACCCTAGCCCGAACCCTAACCCTAACCCTTCCCCGAAGCCTGACCCTCACCCGTCCCCTAATCCTAACCCGTACGCTAACACTAACCCGCGCCCTCACACGCACGCTCCCCCTAAAGCGTTGCCGTACCCTCACCTGGACCCTAAACCGTCCCCGTCCCCTAACCCTAACCCTAGCCCGAACCCTAACCCTAACCCTTCCCCGAAGCCTGACCCTCACCCATCCCCTAATCCTAACCCGTACGCTAACACTAACCCGCGCCCTCACACGCACGCTCCCCCTAAAGCGTTGCCGTACCCTCACCTGGACCCTAAACCGTCCCCGTCCCCTAACCCTAACCCTAGCCCGAACCCTAACCCTAACCCTTCCCCGAAGCCTGACCCTCACCCGTCCCCTAATCCTAAACCGTACGCTAACACTAACCCGCGCCCTCACACGCACGCTCCCCCTAAAGCGTTGCCGTACCCTCACCTGGACCCTAAACCGTCCCCGTCCCCGTCCCCTAACCCTAACCCTAGCCCGAACCCTAACCCTAACCCTTCCCCGAAGCCTGACCCTCACCCGTCCCCTAATCCTAACCCGTACGCTAACACTAACCCGCGCCCTCACACGCACGCTCCCCCTAAAGCGTTGCCGTACCCTCACCTGGACCCTAAACCGTCCCCGTCCCCTAACCCTAACCCTAGCCCGAACCCTAACCCTAACCCTTCCCCGAAGCCTGACCCTCACCCGTCCCCTAATCCTAACCCGTACGCTAACACTAACCCGCGCCCTCACACGCACGCTCCCCCTAAAGCGTTGCCGTACCCTCACCTGGACCCGAAACCGTCCCCGTCCCCTAACCCTAACCCTAGCCCGAACCCTAACCCTAATCCTTCCCCGAAGCCTGACCCTCACCCGTCCCCTAATCCTAACCCGTACGCTAACACTAACCCGCGCCCTCACACACACGCTCCCCCTAAAGCGTTGCCGTACCCTCACCTGGACCCTAAACCGTCCCCGTCCCCTAACCCTAACCCTAGCCCGAACCCTAACCCTAACCCTTCCCCGAAGCCTGACCCTCACCCGTCCCCTAATCCTAACCCGTACGCTAACACTAACCCGCGCCCTCACACGCACGCTCCCCCTAAAGCGTTGCCGTACCCTCACCTGGACCCTAAACCGTCCCCGTCCCCTAACCCTAACCCTAGCCCGAACCCTAACCCTAACACTTTCCCGAAGCCTGACCCTCACCCGTCCCCTAATCCTAAACCGTACGCTAACACTAACCCGCGCCCTCACACGCACGCTCCCCCTAAAGCGTTACCGTACCCTCACCTGGACCCTAAACCGTCCCCGTCCCCTAACCCTAACCCTAGCCCGAACCCTAACCCTAACCCTTCCCCGAAGCCTGACCCTCACCCGTCCCCTAATCCTAACCCGTACGCTAACACTAACCCGCGCCCTCACACGCACGCTCCCCCTAAAGCGTTGCCGTACCCTCACCTGGACCCTAAACCGTCCCCGTCCCCTAACCCTAGCCCGAACCCTAACCCTAACCCTTCCCCGAAGCCTGACCCTCACCCGTCCCCTAATCCTAACCCGTACGCTAACACTAACCCGCGCCCTCACACGCACGATCCCCCTAAAGCGTTGCCGTACCCTCACCTGGACCCTAAACCGTCCCCGTCCCCTAACCCTAACCCTAGCCCGAACCCTAACCCTAACCCTTCCCCGAAGCCTGAACCTCACCCGTCCCCTAATCCTAACCCGTACGCTAACACTAACCCGCGCCCTCACACGCACGCTCCCCCTAAAGCGTTGCCGTACCCTCACCTGGACTCTAAACCGTCCCCATCCCCTAACCCTAACCCTAGCCCGAACCCTAACCCTAACCCTTCCCCGAAGCCTGACCCTCACCCGTCCCCTAATCCTAACCCGTACGCTAACACTAACCCGCGCCCTCACACGCACGCTCCCCCTAAAGCGTTGCCGTACCCTCACCTGGACCCTAAACCGTCCCCGTCCCCTAACCCTAACCCTAGCCCGAACCCTAACCCTAACCCTTCCCCGAAGCCTGACCCTCACCCGTCCCCTAATCCTAACCCGTACGCTAACACTAACCCGCGCCCTCACACGCACGATCCCCCTAAAGCGTTGCCGTACCCTCACCTGGACCCTAAACCGTCCCCTTCCCCTAACCCTAACCCTAGCCCGAACCCTAACCCTAACCCTTCCCCGAAACCTGAACCTCACCCGTCCCCTAATCCTAACCCGTACGCTAACACTAACCCGCGCCCTCACACGCACGCTCCCCCTAAAGCGTTGCCGTACCCTCACCTGGACTCTAAACCGTCCCCATCCCCTAACCCTAACCCTAGCCCGAACCCTAACCCTAACCCTTCCCCGAAGCCTGACCCTCACCCGTCCCCTAATCCTAACCCGTACGCTAACACTAAGCCGCGCCCTCACACGCACGCTCCCCCTAAAGCGTTGCCATACCCTCACCTGGACCCTAAACCGTCCCCGTCCCCTAACCCTAACCCTAGCCCGAACCCTAACCCTAACCCTTCCCCGAAGCCTGACCCTCACCCGTCCCCTAATCCTAACCCGTACGCTAACACTAACCCGCGCCCTCACACGCACGCTCCCCCTAAAGCGTTGCTGTACCCTTACCTGGACCCTAAACCGTCCCCGTCCCCTAACACTAACCCTAGCCCGAACCCTAACCCTAACACTTTCCCGAAGCCTGACCCTCACCCGTCCCCTAATCCTAAACCGTACGCTAACACTAACCCGCGCCCTCACACGCACGCTCCCCCTAAAGCGTTACCGTACCCTCACCTGGACCCTAAACCGTCCCCGTCCCCTAACCCTAACCCTAGCCCGAACCCTAACCCTAACCCTTCCCCGAAGCCTGACCCTCACCCGTCCCCTAATCCTAACCCGTACGCTAACACTAACCCGCGCCCTCACACGCACGCTCCCCATAAAGCGTTGCCGTACCCTCACCTGGACCCTAAACCGTCCCCGTCCCCTAACCCTAACCCTAGCCCGAACCCTAACCCTAACCCTTCCCCGAAGCCTGACCCTCACCCGTCCCCTAATCCTAACCCGTACGCTACACTAACCCGCGCCCTCACACGCACGCTCCCCCTAAAGCGTTGCCGTACCCTCACCTGGACCCTAAACCGTCCCCGTCCCCTAACCCTAACCCTAGCCCGAACCCTAACCCTAACCCTTCCCCGAAGCCTGAACCTCACCCGTCCCCTAATCCTAACCCGTACGCTAACACTAACCCGCGCCCTCACACGCACGCTCCCCCTAAAGCGTTGCCGTACCCTCACCTGGACTCTAAACCGTCCCCATCCCCTAACCCTAACCCTAGCCCGAACCC
Organism: Stenella coeruleoalba; assembly: GCF_951394435.1. Lineage (NCBI taxonomy): Eukaryota > Metazoa > Chordata > Mammalia > Artiodactyla > Delphinidae > Stenella > Stenella coeruleoalba. Next base: position 162,047 of record NC_137153.1, read on the forward strand.
TAACCCTAACCCTTCCCCGAAGCCTGACCCTCACCCTTCCCCTATTCCTAACCCGTACGCTAACACTAAGCCGCGCCCTCACACGCACGCTCCCCCTAAAGCGTTGCCGTACCCTCACCTGAACCCTAAACCGTCCCCGTCCCCTAACCCTAACCCTAGCCCGAACCCTAACCCTAACCCTTCCCCGAAGCCTGACCCTCACCCGTCCCCTAATCCTAACCCGTACGCTAACACTAACCCGCGCCCTCACATGCACGCTCCCCCTAAAGCGTTGCCGTACCCTCACCTGGACCCGAAACCGTCCCCGTCCCCTAACCCTAACCCTAGCCCTAACCCTAACCCTAACCCTTCCCCGAAGCCTGACCCTCACCCGTCCCCTAATCCTAACCCGTACGCTAACACTAACCCGCGCCCTCACACGCACGCTCCCCCTAAAGCGTTGCCGTACCCTCACCTGGACCCTAAACCGTCCCCGTCCCCTAACCCTAACCCTAGCCCGAACCCAAACCCTAACCCTTCCCCGAAGCCTGACCCTCACCCGTCCCCTAATCCTAAACCGTACGCTAACACTAACCCGTGCCCTCACACGCACGCTCCCCCTAAAGCGTTGCCGTACCCTCACCTGGACCCTAAACCGTCCCCGTCCCCTAACCCTAACCCTAGCCCGAACCCTAACCCTAACCCTAACCCTTCCCCGAAGCCTGAACCTCACCCGTCCCCTTATCCTAACCCGTACGCTAACACTAACCCGCGCCCTCACACACACGCTCCCCCTAAAGCGTTGCCGTACCCTCACCTGGACCCTAAACCGTCCCCGACCCCTAACCCTAACCCTAGCCCGAACCCTAACCCTAACCCTTCCCCGAAGCCTGACCCTCACCCGTCCCCTAATCCTAACCCGTACGCTAACACTAACCAGCGCCCTCACACGCACGCTCCCCCTAAAGCGTTGCCGTACCCTCACCTGGACCCTAAACTGTCCCCGTCCCCTAACCCTAACCCTAGCCCGAACCCTAACCCTAACCTTTCCCCGAAGCCTGACCCTCACCCGTCCCCTAATCCTAACCCGTACGCTAACACTAACCCGCGCCCTCACACGCACGCTCCCCCTAAAGCGTTGCCGTACCCTCACCTGGACCCTAAACCGTCCCCGTCCCCTAACCCTAACCCTAGCCCGAACCCTAACCCTAACCCTTCCCCGAAGCCTGACCCTCACCCGTCCCCTAATCCTTACCCGTACGCTAACACTAACCCGCGCCCTCACACGCACGCTCCCCCTAAAGCGTTGCCGTACCCTCACCTGGACCCTAAACCGTCCCCGTCCCCTAACCCTAACCCTAGCCCGAACCCTAACCCTAACCCTTCCCCGAAGCCTGACCCTCACCCGTCCCCTAATCCTAACCCGTACGCTAACACTAACCCGCGCCCTCACACGCACGCTCCCCCTAAAGCGTTGCCGTACCCTCACCTGGACCCTAAACCGTCCCCGTCCCCTAACCCTAACCCTAGCCCGAACCCTAACCCTAACCCTTCCCCGAAGCCTGACCCTCACCCGTCCCCTAATCCTAAGCCGTACGCTAACACTAACCCGCGCCCTCACACGCACGCTCCCCCTAAAGCGTTGCCGTACCCTCACCTGGACTCTAAACCGTCCCCGTCCCCTAACCCTAACCCTAGCCCGAACCCTAACCCTAACCCTTCCCCGAAGCCTGACCCTCACCCGTCCCCTAATCCTAACCCGTACGCTAACACTAAGCCGCGCCCTCACACGCACGCTCCCCCTAAAGCATTGCCGTACCCTCACCTGGACCCTAAAACATCCCCGTCCCCTAACCCTAACCCTAGCCCGAACCCTAACCCTAACCCTTCCCCGAAGCCTGACCCTCACCCGTCCCCTAATCCTAACCCGTACGCTAACACTAACCCGCGCCCTCACATGCACGCTCCCCGTAAAGCGTTGCCGTACCCTCAGCTGGACCCGAAACCGTCCCCGTCCCCTAACCCTAACCCTAGCCCGAACGCTAACCCTAAACCTTCCCCGAAGCCTGACCCTCACCCGTCCCCTAATCCTAACCCGTACGGTAACACTAACCCGCGCCCTCACACGCACGCTCCCCCTAAAGCGTTGCCGTACCCTCACCTGGACCCTGAACCGTCCCCGTCCCCTAACCCTAACCCTAGCCCGAACCCTAACCCTAACCCTTCCCCGAAGCCTGACCCTCACCCGTCCCCTAATCCTAACCCGTACGCTAACACTAACCCGCGCCCTCACACGTACGCTCCCCCTAAAGCGTTGCCTTACCCTCACCTGGACCCTAAACCGTCCCCGTCCCCTAACCCTAACCCTAGCCCGAACCCTAACCCTAACCCTTCCCCGAAGCCTGACCCTCACCCGTCCCCTAATCCTAACCTGTACACTAACACTAACGCGCGCCCTCACACGCACGCTCCCCCTAAAGCGTTGCCGTACCCTCACCTGGACCCTAAACCGTCCCTGTCCCCTAACCCTAACCCTAGCCCGAACCCTAACCCTAACCCTTCCCCGAAGCCTGACCCACACCTGTCCCCTAATCCTAACCCGTACGCTAACACTAACGCGCGCCCTCACACGCACGCTCCCCCTAAAGCGTTGCCGTACCCTCAACTGGACCCTAAACCGTCCCCGTCCCCTAACCCTAACCCTAGCCCGAACACTAACCCTAACCCTTCCCCGAAGCCTGACCCTCACCCGTCCCCTAATCCTAACCCGTACGCTAACACTAACCCGCGCCCTCACACGCACGCTCCCCCTAAAGCGTTGCCGTACCCTCACCTGGACCCTAAACCGTCCCCGTCCCCTAACCCTAACCCTAGCCCGAACCTTAACCCTAACCCTTCCCCGAAGCCTGACCCTCACACGTCTCCTAATCCTAACCCGTACGCTAACACTAACCCGCGCCCTCACACGCACGCTCCCCCTAAAGCATTGCGGTACCCTCACCTGGACCCTAAACCGTCCCCGTCCCCTAACCCTAACCCTAGCCCGAACCCTAACCCTAACCCTTCCCCGAAGCCTGACCCTCACCCGTCCCCTAATCCTAACCCGTACGCTAACAATAACCCACGCCCTCACACGCACGCTCCCCTTAAAGCGTTGCCGTACCCTCACCTGGACCCTAAACCGTCCCCGTCCCCTAACCCTAACCCTAGCCCGAACCCTAACCCTAACCCTTCCCCGAAGCCTGACCCTCACCCGTCCCCTAATCCTAACCCGTACGCTAACACTAACCCGCGCCCTCACACGCACGCTCCACCTAAAGCGTTGCCGTACCCTCACCTGGACCCTAAACCGTCCCCGTCCCCTAACCCTAACCCTAGCCCGAACCCTAACCCTAACCCTTCCCCGAAGCCAGACCCTCACCCGTCCCCTAATCCTAACCCGTACGCTAACACTAACCCGCGCCCTCACACGCACGCTCCCCCTAAAGCGTTGCCGTACCCTCACCTGGACCCTAAACCGTCCCCGTCCCCTAACCCTAACCCTAGCCCGAACCCTAACCCTAACCCTTCCCCGAAGCCTGAACCTCACCCGTCCCCTAATCCTAACCCGTACGCTAACACTAACACGCGCCCTCACACGCTCGCTCCCCCTAAAGCGTTGCCGTACCCTCACCTGGACTCTAAACCGTCCCCATCCCCTAACCCTAACCCTAGCCCGAACCCTAACCCTAACCCTTCCCCGAAGCCTGACCCTCACCCATCCCCTAATCCTAACCCGTACGCTAACACTAACCCGCGCCCTCACACGCTCGCTCCCCCTAAAGCGTTGCCGTACCTTCACCTGGACCCTGAACCGTCCCCGTCCCCTAACCCTAACCCTAGCCCGAACCCTAACCCTAACCCTTCCCCGAAGCCTGACCCTCACCCGTCCCCTAATCCTAACCCGTACGCTAACACTAACACGCGCCCTCACACGTACGCTCCCCCTAAAGCGTTGCCGTACCCTCACCTGGACCCTAAACCGTCCCCGTCCCCTAACCCTAACCCTAGCCCGAACCCTAACCCTAACCCTTCCCCGAAGCCTGACCCTCACCCGTCCCCTAATCCTAACCCGTACGCTAACACTAACCCGCGCCCTCACACGCACGCTCCCCCTAAAGCGTTGCCGTACCCTCACCTGGACCCTAAACCGTCCCCGTCCCCTAACCCTAACCCTAGCCCGAACCCTAACCCTAACCCTTCCCCGAAGCCTGACCCTCACCCATCCCCTAATCCTAACCCGTACGCTAACACTAACCCGCGCCCTCACACGCACGCTCCCCCTAAAGCGTTGCCGTACCCTCACCTGGACCCTAAACCGTCCCCGTCCCCTAACCCTAACCCTAGCCCGAACCCTAACCCTAACCCTTCCCCGAAGCCTGACCCTCACCCGTCCCCTAATCCTAAACCGTACGCTAACACTAACCCGCGCCCTCACACGCACGCTCCCCCTAAAGCGTTGCCGTACCCTCACCTGGACCCTAAACCGTCCCCTTCCCCGTCCCCTAACCCTAACCCTAGCCCGAACCCTAACCCTAACCCTTCCCCGAAGCCTGACCCTCACCCGTCCCCTAATCCTAACCCGTACGCTAACACTAACCCGCGCCGTCACACGCACGCTCCCCCTAAAGCGTTGCCGTACCCTCACCTGGACCCTAAACCGTCCCCGTCCCCTAACCCTAACCCTAGCCCGAACCCTAACCCTAACCCTTCCCCGAAGCCTGAACCTCACCCGTCCCCTAATCCTAACCCGTACGCTAACACTAACCCGCGCCCTCACACGCACGCTCCCCCTAAAGCGTTGCCGTACCCTCACCTGGACTCTAAACCGTCCCCATCCCCTAGCCCTAACCCTAGCCCGAACCCTAACCCTAACCCTTCCCCGAAGCCTGACCCTCACCCATCCCCTAATCCTAACCCGTACGCTAACACTAACCCGCGCCCTCACACGCTTGCTCCCCCTAAAGCGTTTCCGTACCTTCACCTGGACCCTGAACCGTCCCCGTCCCCTAACCCTAACCCTAGCCCGAACCCTAACCCTAACCCTTCCCCGAAGCCTGACCCTCACCCGTCCCCTAATCCTAACCCGTACGCTAACACTAACACGCGCCCTCACACGTACGCTCCCCCTAAAGCGTTGCCGTACCCTCACCTGGACCCTAAACCGTCCCCGTCCCCTAACCCTAACCCTAGCCCGAACCCTAACCCTAACCCTTCCCCGAAGCCTGACCCTCACCCGTCCCCTAATCCTAACCCGTACGCTAACACTAACCCGCGCCCTCACACGCACGCTCCCCCTAAAGCGTTGCCGTACCCTCACCTGGACCCTAAACCGTCCCCGTCCCCTAACCCTAACCCTAGCCCGAACCCTAACCCTAACCCTTCCCCGAAGCCTGACCCTCACCCATCCCCTAATCCTAACCCGTACGCTAACACTAACCCGCGCCCTCACACGCACGCTCCCCCTAAAGCGTTGCCGTACCCTCACCTGGACCCTAAACCGTCCCCGTCCCCTAACCCTAACCCTAGCCCGAACCCTAACCCTAACCCTTCCCCGAAGCCTGACCCTCACCCGTCCCCTAATCCTAAACCGTACGCTAACACTAACCCGCGCCCTCACACGCACGCTCCCCCTAAAGCGTTGCCGTACCCTCACCTGGACCCTAAACCGTCCCCGTCCCCGTCCCCTAACCCTAACCCTAGCCCGAACCCTAACCCTAACCCTTCCCCGAAGCCTGACCCTCACCCGTCCCCTAATCCTAACCCGTACGCTAACACTAACCCGCGCCCTCACACGCACGCTCCCCCTAAAGCGTTGCCGTACCCTCACCTGGACCCTAAACCGTCCCCGTCCCCTAACCCTAACCCTAGCCCGAACCCTAACCCTAACCCTTCCCCGAAGCCTGACCCTCACCCGTCCCCTAATCCTAACCCGTACGCTAACACTAACCCGCGTCCTCACACGAACGCTCCCCCTAAAGCGTTGCCGTACCCTCACCTGGACCCGAAACCGTCCCCGTCCCCTAACCCTAACCCTAGCCCGAACCCTAACCCTAATCCTTCCCCGAAGCCTGACCCTCACCCGTCCCCTAATCCTAACCCATACGCTAACACTAACCCGCGCCCTCACACGCACGCTCCCCCTAAAGCGTTGCCGTACCCTCACCTGGACCCTAAACCGTCCCCGTCCCCTAACCCTAACCCTAGCCCGAACCCTAACCCTAACCCTTCCCCGAAGCCTGACCCTCACCCGTCCCCTAATCCTAACCCGTACGCTAACACTAACCCGCGCCCTCACACGCACGCTTCCCCTAAAGCGTTGCCGTACCCTCACCTGGACCCTAAACCGTCCCCGTCCCCTAACCCTAACCCTAGCCCGAACCCTAACCCTAACACTTTCCCGAAGCCTGACCCTCACCCGTCCCCTAATCCTAAACCGTACGCTAACACTAACCCGCGCCCTCACACGCACGCTCCCCCTAAAGCGTTACCGTACCCTCACCTGGACCCTAAACCGTCCCCGTCCCCTAACCCTAACCCTAGCCCGAACCCTAACCCTAACACTTCCCCGAAGCCTGACCCTCACCCGTCCCCTAATCCTAACCCGTACGCTAACACTAACCCGCGCCCTCACACGCACGCTCCCCCTAAAGCGTTGCCGTACCCTCACCTGGACCCTAAACCGTCCCCGTCCCCTAACCCTAGCCCGAACCCTAACCCTAACCCTTCCCCGAAGCCTGACCCTCACCCGTCCCCTAATCCTAACCCGTACGCTAACACTAACCCGCGCCCTCACACGCACGATCCCCCTAAAGCGTTGCCGTACCCTCACCTGGACCCTAAACCGTCCCCGTCCCCTAACCCTAACCCTAGCCCGAACCCTAACCCTAACCCTTCCCCGAAGCCTGAACCTCACCCGTCCCCTAATCCTAAGCCGTACGCTAACACTAACCCGCGCCCTCACACGCACGCTTCCCCTAAAGCGTTGCCGTACCCTCACCTGGACTCTAAACCGTCCCCATCCCCTAACCCTAACCCTAGCCCGAACCCTAACCCTAACCCTTCCCCGAAGCCTGACCCTCACCCGTCCCCTAATCCTAACCCGTACGCTAACACTAACCCGCGCCCTCACACGCACGCTCCCCCTAAAGCGTTGCCGTACCCTCACCTGGACCCTAAACCGTCCCCGTCCCCTAACCCTAACCCTAGCCCGAACCCTAACCCTAACCCTTCCCCGAAGCCTGACCCTCACCCGTCCCCTAATCCTAACCCGTACGCTAACACTAACCCGCGCCCTCACACGCACGATCCCCCTAAAGCGTTGCCGTACCCTCACCTGGACCCTAAACCGTCCCCTTCCCCTAACCCTAACCCTAGCCCGAACCCTAACCCTAACCCTTCCCCGAAGCCTGAACCTCACCCGTCCCCTAATCCTAACCCGTACGCTAACACTAACCCGCGCCCTCACACGCACGCTCCCCCTAAAGCGTTGCCGTACCCTCACCTGGACCCTAAACCGTCCCCGTCCCCTAACCCTAACCCTAGCCCGAACCCAAACCCTAACCCTTCCCCGAAGCCTGACCCTCACCCGTCCCCTAATCCTAAACCGTACGCTAACACTAACCCGTGCCCTCACACGCACGCTCCCCCTAAAGCGTTGCCGTACCCTCACCTGGACCCTAAACCGTCCCCGTCCCCTAACCCTAACCCTAGCCCGAACCCTAACCCTAACCCTAACCCTTCCCCGAAGCCTGAACCTCACCCGTCCCCTTATCCTAACCCGTACGCTAACACTAACCCGCGCCCTCACACACACGCTCCCCCTAAAGCGTTGCCGTACCCTCACCTGGACCCTAAACCGTCCCCGACCCCTAACCCTAACCCTAGCCCGAACCCTAACCCTAACCCTTCCCCGAAGCCTGACCCTCACCCGTCCCCTAATCCTAACCCGTACGCTAACACTAACCAGCGACCTCACACGCACGCTCCCCCTAAAGCGTTGCCGTACCCTCACCTGGACCCTAAACTGTCCCCGTCCCCTAACCCTAACCCTAGCCCGAACCCTAACCCTAACCTTTCCCCGAAGCCTGACCCTCACCCGTCCCCTAATCCTAACCCGTACGCTAACACTAACCCGCGCCCTCACACGCACGCTCCCCCTAAAGCGTTGCCGTACCCTCACCTGGACCCTAAACCGTCCCCGTCCCCTAACCCTAACCCTAGCCCGAACCCTAACCCTAACCCTTCCCCGAAGCCTGACCCTCACCCGTCCCCTAATCCTTACCCGTACGCTAACACTAACCCGCGCCCTCACACGCACGCTCCCCCTAAAGCGTTGCCGTACCCTTACCTGGACCCTAAACCGTCCCCGTCCCCTAACCCTAACCCTAGCCCGAACCCTAACCCTAACCCTTCCCCGAAGCCTGACCCTCACCCGTCCCCTAATCCTAACCCGTACGCTAACACTAACCCGCGCCCTCACACGCACGCTCCCCCTAAAGCGTTGCCGTACCCTCACCTGGACCCTAAACCGTCCCCGTCCCCTAACCCTAACCCTAGCCCGAACCCTAACCCTAACACTTCCCCTAAGCCTGGCCCTCACCCGTCCCCTAATCCTAACCCGTACGCTAACACTAAGCCGCGCCCTCACACGCACGCTCCCCCTAAAGCATTGCCGTACCCTCACCTGGACCCTAAAACATCCCCGTCCCCTAACCCTAACCCTAGCCCGAACCCTAACCCTAACCCTTCCCCGAAGCCTGACCCTCACCCGTCCCCTAATCCTAACCCGTACGCTAACACTAACCCGCGCCCTCACATGCACGCTCCCCGTAAAGCGTTGCCGTACCCTCAGCTGGACCCGAAACCGTCCCCGTCCCCTAACCCTAACCCTAGCCCGAACGCTAACCCTAAACCTTCCCCGAAGCCTGACCCTCACCCGTCCCCTAATCCTAACCCGTACGGTAACACTAACCCGCGCCCTCACACGCACGCTCCCCCTAAAGCGTTGCCGTACCCTCACCTGGACCCTGAACCGTCCCCGTCCCCTAACCCTAACCCTAGCCCGAACCCTAACCCTAACCCTTCCCCGAAGCCTGACCCTCACCCGTCCCCTAATCCTAACCCGTACGCTAACACTAACCCGCGCCCTCACACGTACGCTCCCCCTAAAGCGTTGCCTTACCCTCACCTGGACCCTAAGCCGTCCCCGTCCCCTAACCCTAACCCTAGCCCGAACCCTAACGCTAACCCTTCCCCGATGCCTGACCCTCACCCGTCCCCTAATCCTAACCCGTACGCTAACACTAACCCGCGTCCTCACACGCACTCTCCCCCTAAAGCGTTGCCGTACCCTCACCTGGACCCTAAACCTTCACCGTCCCTTAACCCTAACCCTAGCCCGAACCCTAACCCTAACCCTTCCCCGAAGCCTGACCCTCACCCGTCCCCTAATCCTAACCCGTACGCTAACACTAACCCGCGCCCTCACACGCACGCTCCCCCTAAAGCGTTGCCGTACCCTCACCTGGACTCTAAATCGTCCCCGTCCCCTAACCCTAACCCTAGCCCGAACCCTAAGCCTAACCCTTCCCCGAAGCCTGACCCTCACCCGTCCCCAATCCTATCCCGTACGCTAACACTAACCCGCGCCCTCAAACGCATGCTCCACCCAAAGCGTTGCCGTACCCTCACCTGGACCCTAAACCGTCCCCGTCCCCTAAGCCTAACCCTAGCCCGAACCCTAACCCTAATCCTTCCCCGAAGCCTGACCCTCACCCGTCCCCTAATCCTAACCCGTACGCTAACACTAACCAGCGCCCTCACACGCACGCTCCCCCTAAAGCGTTGCCGTACCCTCACCTGGACCCTAAACCGTCCCCGTCCCCTAACCCTAACCCTAGCCCGAACCCTAACCCTAACTCTTCCCCGAAGCCTGACCCTCACCCGTCCCCTAATCCTAACCCGTACGCTAACACTAACCCGCGCCCTCACACGCACGCTCCCCCTAAAGCGTTGCCGTACCCTCAGCTGGACCCTAAACCGTCCCCGTCCCCTAAGCCTAACCCTAGCCCGAACCCTAACCCTAACCCTTCCCCGAAGCCTGACCCTCACCCGTCCCCTAATCCTAACCCGTACGCTAACACTAACCCGCGCCCTCACATGCACGCTCCCCCTAAAGCGTTGCCGTACCCTCACCTGGACCCTAAACCGTCCCTGTCCCGTAACCCTAACCCTAGCCCGAACCCTAAACCTAACCCTTCCCCGAAGCCTGACCCTCACCCGTCCCCTAATCCTAACCCGTACGCTAACACTAACCCGCGCCCTCACACGCATTCTCCCCCTAAAGTGTTGCCGTACCCTCACCTGGACCCTAAACCGTCCCCGTCCCCTAACCCTAACCCTAGCCCGAACCCTAACCCTAACCCTTCCCCGAAGCCTGACCCTCACCCGTCCCCTAATCCTAAACCGTACGCTAACACTAACCCGCGCCCTCACACGCACGCTCCCTCTAAAGCTTTGCCGTACCCTCACCTGGACCCTAAACCGTCCCCGTCCCCTAACCCTAACCCTAGCCCGAACCCTAACCCTAACTCTTCCCCGAAGCCTGACCCTCACCCGTCCCCTAATCCTAAGCCGTACGCTAACACTAACCCGCGCCCTCACACGCACGCTCCCCCTGAAGCTTTGCCGTACCCTCAACTGGACTCTAAACCGTCCCCGTCCACTAACCCTAACCCTAGCCCGAACCCTAACCCTAACCCTTCCCCGAAGCCTGACCCTCACCCGTCCCCAATCCTAACACGTACGCTAACACTAACCCGCGCCCTCACACGCACGCTCCCCCTAAAGCTTTGCCGTACCCTCACCTGGACCCTAAACCATCCCCGTCCCCTAACACTAACCCTAGCCCGAACCCTAACCCTAACCCTTCCCAGAAGCCTGACCCTCACCCGTCCCCTAATCCTAACCCGTACGCTAACACTAACCCACGCCCTCACACGCACGCTCCCCCTAAAGCGTTGCCGTACCCTCACCTGGACCCTAAACCGTCCCCGTCCCTTAACCCTAACCCTAGCCCGAACCCTAACCCTAACCCTTCCCCGAAGCCTGACCCTCACCCGTCCCCTAATCCTAACCCGTACGCTAACACTAACCCGCGCCCTCACACGCACGCTCCCCCTAAAGCGTTGCCGTACCCTCACCTGGACCCTAAACCTTCCCCGTCCCCTAACCCTAACCCTAGCCCGAAACCTAACCCTAACCCTTCCCCGAAGCCTGACCCTCACCCGTCCCCTAATCCTAACCCGTACGCTAACACTAACCCGCGCCCTCACACGCACGCTCCCCCTAAAGCGTTGCCGTACCCTCACCTGGACCCTAAACCGTCCCCGTCCCCTAACCCTAACCCTAGCCCGAACCCTAACCCTAACCCTTCCCCGAAGCCTGACCCTCACCCGTCCCCTAATCCTAACCCGTACGCTAACACTAACCCGCGCCCTCACACGCACGCTCCCCCTAAAGCGTTGCCGTACCCTCACCTGGACCCTAAACCGTCCCCGTCCCCTAACCCTAACCCTAGCCCGAACCCTAACCCTAACCCTTCCCCGAAGCCTGACCCTCACCCGTCCCCTAATCCTAAGCCGTACGCTAACACTAACGCGCGCCCTCACACGCACACTCCCCCTAAAGCGTTGCCGTACCCTCACCTGGACCCTAAACCATCCCCGTCCCCTAACCCTAACCCTAGCCCGAACCCTAACCCTAACCCTTCCCCGAAGCCTGACCCTCACCCGTCCCCTAATCCTAACCCGTACGCTAACACTAACGCGCGCCCTCACACGCACGCTCCCCCTAAAGCGTTGCCGTACCCTCAACTGGACCCTAAACCGTCCCCGTCCCCTAACCCTAACCCTAGCCCGAACCCTAACCCTAACCCTTCCCCGAAGCCTGACCCTCACCCGTCCCCTAATCCTAACCCGTACGCTAACACTAACCCGCGCCCTCACACGCACGCTCCCCCTAAAGCGTTGCCGTACCCTCACCTGGACCCTAAACCGTCCCCGTCCCCTAACCCTAACCCTAGCCCGAACCCTAACCCTAACCCTTCCCCGAAGCCTGACCCTAACCCGTCCCCTAATCCTAACCCGTACGCTAACACTAACCCGCGCCCTCACACGCACGCTCCCCCTAAAGCGTTGCCGTACCCTCACCTGGACCTGAAACCGTCCCCGTCCCCTAACCCTAAACCTAGCCCGAACCCTAACCCTAACCCTTCCCCGAAGCCTGACCCTCACCCGTCCCCTAATCCTAACCCGTACGCTAACACTAACCCGCGCCCTCACACGCACGCTCCCCCTAAAGCGTTGCCGTACCCTCACCTGGACCCTGACCCGTCCCCGTCCCCTAACCCTAACCCTAGCCCCAACCCTAACCCTAACCCTTCCCCAAAGCCTGACCCTCACCCGTCCCCTAATCCTAAGCCGTACGCTAACACTAACCCGCGCCCTCACACGCACGCTCCCCCTAAAGCGTTGCCGTACCCTCACCTGGACCCTAAACCTTCCCCGTCCCCTAACCTTAACCCTAGCCCGAACCCTAACCCTAACCCTTCCCCGAAGCCTGACCCTCACCCGTCCCCTAATCCTAACCCGTACGCTGACACTAACCCGCGCCCTCACACGCACGCTCCCCCTAAAGCGTTGCCGTACCCTCACCTGGACCCTAAACCGTCCCCGTCCCCTAACCCTAACCCTAGCCCGAACCCTAACCCTAACCCTTCCCCGAAGCCTGACCCTCACCCGTCCCCTAATCCTAACCCGTACGCTAACACTATCCCACGCCCTCACACGCACGCTCCCCCTAAAGCGTTGCTGTACCCTCACCTGGACCCTAAACCGTCCCCGTCCCCTAACCCTAACCCTAGCCCAAACCCTAACCCTAACCCTTCCCCGAAGCCTGACCCTCACCCGTCCCCTAATCCTAACCCGTACGCTAACACTAACCCGCGCCCTCACACGCACGCTCCCCCTAAAGCGTTGCCGTACCCTCACCTGGACCCGAAACCGTCCCCATCCCCTAACCCTAACCCTAGCCCGAACCCTAACCCTAACGCTTCCACGAAGCCTGACCCTCACCCGTCCCCTAATCCTAACCCGTACGCTAACACTAACCCGCGCCCTCACACGCACGCTCCCCCTAAAGCGTTGCCGTACCCTCACCTGGACCCTAAACCGTCCCCGTCCCCTAACCCTAACCCTAGCCCGAACCCTAACACTAACCCTTCCCCGAAGCCTGACCCTCACCCATCCCCTAATCCTAACCCGTACGCTAACACTAACCCGCGCCCTCACATGCACGCTCCCCCTAAAGCGTTGTCGTACCCTCACCTGGACCCTAAACCGTCCCCGTCCCCTAACCCTAACCCTAGCCCGAACCCTAACCCTAACCCTTCCCCGAAGCCTGACCCTCACCCGTCCCCTAATCCTAACCCGTACGCTAACACTAACCCGCGCCCTCACACGCACGCTCCCCCTAAAGCGTTGCCGTACCCTCACCTGGACCCTGAACCGTCCCCGTCCCCTAACCCTAACCCTAGCCCGAACCCTAACCCTAACCCTTCCCCGAAGCCTGACCCTCACCCGTCCCCTAATCCTAACCCGTACGCTAACACTAACCCGCGCCCTCACACGTACGCTCCCCCTAAAGCGTTGCCGTACCCTCACCTGGACCCTGAACCGTCCCCGTCCCCTAACCCTAACCCTAGCCCGAACCCTAACCCTAACCCTTCCCCGAAGCCTGACCCTCACCCGTCCCCTAATCCTAACCAGTACGCTAACACTAACCCGCGTCCTCACACGCATGCTCCCCCTAAAGCGTTGCCGTACCCTCACCTGGACCCGAAACCGTCCCCGTCCCTTAACCCTTACCCTAGCACGAACCCTAACCCTAACCCTTCCCCGAAGCCTGACCCTCACCCGTCCCCTAATCCTAACCCGTACGCTAACACTAACCCGCGCCCTCACACGCACGCTCCCCCTAAAGCGTTGCCGTACCCTCACCTGGACCCTAAACCTTCCACATCCCCTAACCCTAACCCTAGCCCGAACACTTACCCTAACTCTTACCCGAAGCCTGACCCTCACCCGTCCCCTAATCCTAACCCGTATGCTAACACTAACCCGCGCCCTCACACGCATGCTCCCCCTAAAGTGTTGCCGTACCCTCACCTGGACCCTAAACCATCCCCGTCCCCTAAGCCTAACCCTAGCCCGAACCCTAACCCTAACCCTTCCCCGAAGCCTGACCCTCACCCGTCCCCTAATCCTAACCCGTACGCTAACACTAACACGCGCCCTCACACGCACGCTCCCCCTAAAGCGTTGCCGTACCCTCACCTGGACCCTAAACCGTCCCCGTCCCCTAACCCTAACCCTAGCCCGAACCCTAACCCTAACCCTTCCCCGAAGCCTGACCCTCACCCGTCCCCTAATCCTAACCCGTAAGCTAACACTAACCCGCGCCCTCACACGCACGCTCCCCCTAAAACGTTGCCGTACCCTCACCTGGACCCTAAACCGTCCCCGTCCCCTAACCCTAACCCTAGCCCGAACCCTAACCCTAACCCTTCCCAGAAGCCTGACCCTCACCCGTCCCCTAATCCTAACCCGTACGCTAACACTAACCCGCGCCCTCACACGCACGCTCCCCCTAAAGCGTTGTCGTACCCTCACCTGGACCCTAAACCGTCCCCGTCCCCTAACCCTAACCCTAGCCCGAACCCTAACCCTAACCCTTCCCCGAAGCCTGACCCTCACCCGTCCCCTAATCCTAACCCGTACGCTATCACTAACCCGCGCCCTCACACGCACGCTCCCCCTGAAACGTTGCCGTACCCTCACCTGGACCCGAAACCGTCCCCATCCCCTAACCCTAACCCTAGCCCGAACCCTAACCCTAACCCTTCCCCGAAGCCTGACCCTCACCCGTCCCCTAATCCTAACCGTACGCTAACACTAACCCGCGCCCTCACACGCACGCTCCCCCTAAAGCGTTGCTGTACCCTCACCTGGACCCTAAACCGTCCCCGTCCCCTAACCCTAACCCAGCCCGAACCCTAACCATAACCCTTCCCCGAAGCCTGACCCTCACCCGTCCCCTAATCCTAACCCGTACGCTAACACTAACCCGCGCCCTCACACACACGCTCCCCCTAAAGCGTTGCCGTACCCTCACCTGGACCCTAAACCGTCCCCATCCCCTAACCCTAACCCTAGCCCGAACCTTAACCCTAAGCCTTCCCCGAAGCCTGACCCTCACCCGTCCCCTAATCCTAACCCGTACGCTAACACTAACCCGCGCCCTCACATGCACGCTCCCCCTTAAGCGTTGCTGTACCCTCACCTGGACCCTAAACCGTCCCCGTCCCCTAACCCAAACCCTAGCCCGAACCTTAACCCTAACCCTTCCCCGATGCCTGACCCTCACCCGTCCCCTAATCCTAACCCGTACGCTAACACTAACCCGCGCCCTCACACGCACGCTCCCCCTAAAGCGATGCCGTACCCTCACCTGGACCCTAAACCGTCCCCGTCCCCTAACCCTAACCCTAGCCGGAACCCTAACCCTAACCCTTCCCCGAAGCCTGACCCTCACTCGTCCCCTAATCCTAACCCGTACGCTAACACTAACCCGCGCCCTCACACGCACGCTCCCCCTAAAGCGTTGCCGTACCCTCACCTGGACCCTAAACCGTCCCCGTCCCCTAACCCTAACCCTAGCCCGAACCCTAACCCTAACCCTTCCCCAAAGCCTGACCCTCACCCGTCCCCTAATCCTAACCCGTACGCTAACACTAACCCGCGCCCTCACACGCACGCTCCCCCTAAAGCGTTGCCGTACCCTCACTTGGACCCTAAACCGTCCCCGTCCCCTAACCCTAACCCTAGCCCGAACCCTAAGCCTAACCCTTCCCCGAAGCCTGACCGTCACCCGTCCCCTAATCCTAACCCGTACGCTAACACTAACCCGGGCCCTCACACGCACGCTCCCCCTAAAGCGTTGCCGTACCCTCACCTGGACCCTAAACCGTCCCCGTCCCCTAACCCTAACCCTAGCCCGAACCCTAACCCTAACCCTTCCCCGAAGGCTGACCCTCACCCGTCCCCTAATCCTAACCCGTACGCTAACACTAACCCGCGCCCTCACACGCACGCTCCCCCTAAAGCGTTGCCGTACCCTCACCTGGACCCTAAACCGTACCCGTCCACTAACCCTAACCCTAGCCCGAACCCTAACCCTAACCCTTCCCCGAAGCCTGACCCTCACCCGTCCCCTAATCCTAACCCGTACGCTAACACTAACCCGCGCCCTCACACGCACGCTCCTACTAAAGCGTTGCCGTACCCTCACCTGGACCCTAAACCGTCCCCGTCCCCTAACCCTAACCCTAGCCCGAACTTTAACCCTAACACTTCCCCGAAGCCTGACCCTCACCCGTCCCCTAATCCTAACCCGTACGCTAACGCTATCGCGCGCCCTCACACGCACGCTCCCCCTAAAGCGTTGCCGTACCCTCACCTGGACCCTAAACCGTCCCCGTCCCCTAACCCTAACCCTAGCCCGAACCCTAACCCTAATCCTTCCCCGAAGCCTGACCCTCACCCGTCCCCTAATCCTAACCCGTACGCTAACACTAACCCGCGCCCTCACACGCACGCTCCCCCTAAAGCGTTGCCGTACCCTCACCTGGACCCTGAACCGTCTCCGTCCCCTAACCCTAACCCTAGCCCGAACCCTAACCCTAACCCTTCCCCGAAGCCTGACCCTCACCCGTCCCCTAATCCTAAACCGGACGCTAACACTAACCCGCGCCCTCACACGTACGCTCCCCCTAAAGCGTTACCGTACCCTCACCTGGACCCTGAACCGTCCCCGTCCCCTAACCCTAACCCTAGCCCGAACCCTACCCTAACCCTTCCCCGAAGCCTGACCCTCACCCGTCCCCTAATCCTAACCAGTACGCTAACACTAACCCGCATCCTCACACGCATGCTCCCCCTAAAGCGTTGCCGTACCCTCACCTGGACCTGAAACCGTCCCCGTCCCTTAACCCTTACCCTAGCACGAACCCTAACCCTAACCCTTCCCCGAAGCCTGACCCTCACCCGTCCCCTAATCCTAACCCGTACGCTAACACTAACCCGCGCCCTCACACGCACGCTCCTACTAAAGCGTTGCCGTACCCTCACCTGGACCCTAAACCGTCCCCGTCCCCTAACCCTAACCCTAGCCCGAACCCTAACCCTAACCCTTCCCCGAAGCCTGACCCTCACCCGTCCCCTAATCCTAAGCCGTACGCTAACACTAACCCGCGCCCTCACACGCACACTCCCCCTAAAGCGTTGCCGTACCCTCACCTGGACCATAAACCGTCCCCGTCCCTTAACCCTAACCCTAGCCCAAACCCTAACCCTAACCCTTCCCCGAAGCCTGACCCTACCCGTCCCCTAATCCTAACCCGTACGCTAACACTAACCCGCGCCCTCACACGCACGCTCCCCCTAAAGGGTTGCCGTACCCTCACCTGGACCCTAAACCGACCCCGTCCCCTAACCCTAACCCTAGCCCGAACTTTAACCCTAACCCTTCCCCGAAGCCTGACCCTCACCCGTCCCCTAATCCTAACCCGTACGCTAACGCTATCGCGCGCCCTCACACGCACGCTCCCCCTAAAGCGTTGCCGTTCCCTCACCTGGACCCTAAACCGTCCCCGTCCCCTAACCCTAACCCTAGCCCGAACCCTAACCCTAACCCTTCCCCGAAGCCTGACCCTCACCCGTCCCCTAATCCTAACCCGTACGCTAACACTAACCCGCGCCCTCACACGCACGCTCCCCCTAAAGCGTTGCCGTACCCTCACCTGGACCCTGAACCGTCCCCGTCCCCTAACCCTAACCCTAGCCCGAACCCTAACCCTAACCCTTCCCCGAAGCCTGACCCTCACCCGTCCCCTAATCCTAAGCCGTACGCTAACACTAACCCGCGACCTCACACGTACGCTCCCCCTAAAGCGTTGCCGTACCCTCACCTGGACCCTGAACCGTCCCCGTCCCCTAACCCTAACCCTAGCCCGAACCCTAACCCTAAACCTTCCCCGAAGCCTGACCCTCACCCGTCCCCTAATCCTAACCAGTACGCTAACACTAACCCGCGTCCTCACACGCATGCTCCCCCTAAAGCGTTGCCGTACCCTCACCTGGACCCGAAACCGTCCCCGTCCCTTAACCCTTACCCTAGCACCAACCCTAACCCTAACCCTTCCCCGAAGCCTGACCCTCACCCGTCCCCTAATCCTAACCCGTACGCTAACACTAACCCGCGCCCTCACACGCACGCTCCCCCTAAAGCGTTGCCGTACCCTCACCTGGACCCTAAACCTTCCCCATCCCCTAACCCTAACCCTAGCCCGAACACTTACCCTAACCCTTACCCGAAGCCTGACCCTCACCCGTCCCCTAATCCTAAACCGTACGCTAACACTAACCCGCGCCCTCACACGCACGCTCCCCCTAAAGTTTTGCCGTACCCTCACCTGGACCCTAAACCGTCCCCGTCCCCTAACCCTAACCCTAGCCCGAACCCTAACCCTAACCCTTCCCCGAAGCCTGACCCTCACCCGTCCCCTAATCCTAACCCGTACGCTAACACTAACACGCGCCCTCACACGCACGCTCCCCCTAAAGCGTTGCCGTACCCTCACCTGGACCCTAAACCGTCCCCGTCCCCTAACCCTAACCCTAGCCCGAACCCTAACCCTAACCCTTCCCCGAAGCCTGACCCTCACCCGTCCCCTAATCCTAACCCGTAAGCTAACACTAACCCGCGCCCTCACACTCACGCTCCCCCTAAAACGTTGCCGTACCCTCACCTGGACCCTAAACCGTCCCCGTCCCCTAACCCTAACCCTAGCCCGAACCCTAACCCTAACCCTTCCCAGAAGCCTGACCCTCACCCGTCCCCTAATCCTAACCCGTACGCTAACACTAACCCGCGCCCTCACACGCACGCTCCCCCTAAAGCGTTGCCGTACCCTCACCTGGACCCTAAACCGTCCCCGTCCCCTAACCCTAACCCTAGCCCGAACCCTAACCCTAACCCTTCCCCGAAGCCTGACCCTCACCCGTCCCCTAATCCTAACCCGTACGCTATCACTAACCCACGCCCTCACACACACGCTCCCCCTAAAACGTTGCCGTACCCTCACCTGGACCCGAAACCGTCCCCGTCCCCTAACCCTAACCCTAGCCCGAACCCTAACCCTAACCCTTCCCCGAAGCCTGACCCTCACCCGTCCCCTAATCCTAACCGTACGCTAACACTAACCCGCGCCCTCACACGCACGCTCCCCCTAAAGCGTTGCCGTACCCTCACCTGGACCCTAAACCGTCCCCGTCCCCTAACCCTAACCCAGCCCGAACCCTAACCATAACCCTTCCCCGAAGCCTGACCCTCACCCGTCCCCTAATCCTAACCCGTACGCTAACACTAACCCGCGCCCTCACACGCACGCTCCCCCTAAAGAGTTGCCGTACCCTCACCTGGACCCTAAACCGTCCCCATCCCCTAACCCTAACCCTAGCCCGAACCCTAACCCTAACCCTTCCCCGAAGCCTGACCCTCACCCGTCCCCTAATCCTAACCCGTACGCTAACACTAACCCGCGCCCTCACATGCACGCTCCCCCTAAAGCGTTGCTGTACCCTCACCTGGACCCTAAACCGTCCCCGTCCCCTAACCCTAACCCTAGCCCGAACCCTAACCCTAACCCTTCCCCGAAGCCTGACCCTCACCCGTCCCCTAATCCTAACCCGTACGCAAACACTAACCCGCGCCCTCACACGCACGCTCCTACTAAAGCGTTGCCGTACCCTCACCTGGACCCTAAACCGACCCCGTCCCCTAACCTTAACCCTAGCCCGAACTTTGACCCTAACCCTTCCCCGAAGCCTGACCCTCACCCGTCCCCTAATCCGAACCCGTACGCTAACGCTATCGCGCGCCCTCACACGCACGCTCCCCCTAAAGCGTTGCCGTACCCTCACCTGGACCCTAAACCGTCCCCGTCCCCTAACCCTAACCCTAGCCAGAACCCTAACCCTAACCCTTCCCTGAAGCCTGACCCTCACCCGTCCCCTAATCCTAACCCGTACGCTAACACTAACCCGCGCCCTCACACGCACTCTCCCCCTAAAGCGTTGCCGTACCCTCAACTGGACCCTAAACCGTCCCCGTCCCCTAACCCTAACCCTAGCCCGAACCCTAACCCTAACCCTTCCCCGAAGCCTGACCCTCACCCGTCCCCTAATCCTAACCCGTACGCTAACACTAACCCGCACCCTCACACGCACGCTCCCCCTAAAGCGTTGCCGTACCCTCACCTGGACCCTAAACCGTCCCCGTCCCCTAACCCTAACCCTAGCCCGAACCCTAACCCTAACCCTTCCCCGAAGCCTGACCCTCACCCGTCCCCTAATCCTAACCCGTACGCTAACACTAACCCGCGCCCTCACACGCACGTTCCCCCTAAAGCGTTGCCGTACCCTCACCTGGACCCTAAACCGTCCCCGTCCCCTAACCCTAACCCTAGCCGGAACCCTAACCCTAACCCTTCCCCGAAGCCTGACCCTCACCCGTCCCCTAATCCTAACCCGTACGCTAACACTAACCCGCGCCCTCACACGAACGCTCCCCCTAAAGCGTTGCCGTACCCTCACCTGGACCCTAAACCGTCCCCGTCCCCTAACCCTAACCCTAGCCCGAACCCTAACCCTAACCCTTCCCCGAAGCCTGACCCTCACCCGTCCCCTAATCCTAACCCGTACGCTAACACTAACCCGCCCCCTCACACGCACGCTCCTCCTAAAGCGTTGCCGTACCGTCACCTGGACCCTAAACCGTCCCCGTCCCCTAACCCTAACCCTAGCCCGAACCCTAACCCTAACCCTTCCCCGAAGCCTGACCCTCACCCGTCCCCTAATCCTAAGCCGTACGCTAACACTAACCCGCGCCCTCACACGCACGCTCCCCCTAAAGCGTTGCCGTACCCTCACCTGGACCCTAAACCGTCCCCGTCCCCTAACCCTAACCCTAGCCCGAACCCTAACCCTAACCCTTCCCCGAAGCCTGACCCTCACCCGTCCCCTAATCCTAACCCGTACGCTAACACTAACGCGCGCCCTCACACGCACGCTCCCCCTAAAGCGTTGCCGTACCCTCACCTGGACCCTAAACCGTCCCCGTCCCCTAACCCTAACCCTAGCCCGAACCCTAACCCTAACCCTTCCCCGAAGCCTGACCCTCACCCGTCCCCTAATCCTAACCCGTACGCTAACACTAACGCGTGCCCTCACACGCATGCTCCCCCTAAAGCGTTGCCGTACCCTCAACTGGACCCTAAACCGTCCCCGTCCCCTAACCCTAACCCTAGCCCGAACCCTAACCCTAACCCTTCCCCGAAGCCTGACCCTCACCCGTCTCCTAATCCTAACCCGTACGTTAACACTAACCCGCGCCCTCACACGCACGCTCCCCCTAAAGCACTGCCGTACCCTCACCTGGACCCTAAACCGTCCCCGTCCCCTAACCCTAACCCTAGCCCGAACCCTAACCCTAACCCTTCCCCGAAGCCTGACCCTCACCCGTCCCCTAATCCTAACCCGTACGCTAACACTAACCCGCGCCCTCACACGCACGCTCCCCCTAAAGCGTTGCCGTACCCTCACCTGGACCCGAAACCGTCCCCGTCCCCTAACCCTAACCCTAGCCCGAACCCTATCCCTAACCCTTCCCCGAAGCCTGACCCTCACCCGTCCCCTAATCCTAACCCGTACGCTAACACTAACCCGCGCCCTCACACGCACGCTCCCCCTAAAGCGTTGCCGTACCCTCACCTGAACCCTAAACCGTCCCCGTCCCCTAACCCTAACCCTAGCCCGAACCCTAACCCTAACCCTTCCCCGAAGCCTGACCCTCACCCGTCCCCTAATCCTAACCCGTATGCTAACACTAACCCGCGCCCTCACACGCACGCTCCCCCTAAAGCGTTGCCGTACCCTCAGCTGGACCCGAAACCGTCCCCGTCCCCTAACCCTAACCCTAGCCCGAACCCTAACCCTAACCCTTCCCCGAAGCCTGACCCTCACCCGTCCCCTAATCCTAACCCGTACGCTAACACTAACCCGCGCCCTCACACGCACGCTCCCCCTAAAGCGTTGCCATACCCTCACCTGGACCCTAAACCGTCCCCGTCCCCTAACCCTAACCCTAGCCCGAACCCTAACCCTAACCCTTCCCCGAAGCCTGACCCTCACCCGTCCCCTAATCCTAAACCGTACGCTAACACTAACCCGCGCCCTCACACGCACGCTCCCCCTAAAGCGTTGCCGTACCCTTACCTGGACCCTAAACCGTCCCCGTCCCCTAACACTAACCCTAGCCCGAACCCTAACCCTAACACTTTCCCGAAGCCTGACCCTCACCCGTCCCCTAATCCTAAACCGTACGCTAACACTAACCCGCGCCCTCACACGCACGCTCCCCCTAAAGCGTTACCGTACCCTCACCTGGACCCTAAACCGTCCCCGTCCCCTAACCCTAACCCTAGCCCGAACCCTAACCCTAACCCTTCCCCGAAGCCTGACCCTCACCCGTCCCCTAATCCTAACCCGTACGCTAACACTAACCCGCGCCCTCACACGCACGCTCCCCATAAAGCGTTGCCGTACCCTCACCTGGACCCTAAACCGTCCCCGTCCCCTAACCCTAACCCTAGCCCGAACCCTAACCCTAACCCTTCCCCGAAGCCTGACCCTCACCCGTCCCCTAATCCTAACCCGTACGCTAACACTAACCCGCGCCCTCACACGCACGCTCCCCCTAAAGCGTTGCCGTACCCTCACCTGGACCCTAAACCGTCCCCGTCCCCTAACCCTAACCCTAGCCCGAACCCTAACCCTAACCCTTCCCCGAAGCCTGAACCTCACCCGTCCCCTAATCCTAACCCGTACGCTAACACTAACCCGCGCCCTCACACGCACGCTCCCCCTAAAGCGTTGCCGTACCCTCACCTGGACTCTAAACCGTCCCCATTCCCTAACCCTAACCCTAGCCCGAACCCTAACCCTAACCCTTCCCCGAAGCCTGACCCTCACCCGTCCCCTAATCCTAACCCGTACGCTAACACTAAGCCGCGCCCTCACACGCACGCTCCCCCTAAAGCGTTGCCGTACCCTCACCTGAACCCTAAACCGTCCCCGTCCCCTAACCCTAACCCTAGCCCGAACCCTAACCCTAACCCTTCCCCGAAGCCTGACCCTCACCCGTCCCCTAATCCTAACGAGTACGCTAACACTAACCCGCGCCCTCACATGCACGCTCCCCCTAAAGCGTTGCCGTACCCTCACCTGGACCCGAAACCGTCCCCGTCCCCTAACCCTAACCCTAGCCCTAACCCTAACCCTAACCCTTCCCCGAAGCCTGACCCTCACCCGTCCCCTAATCCTAACCAGTACGCTAACACTAACCCGCGTCCTCACACGCATGCTCCCCCTAAAGCGTTGCCGTACCCTCACCTGGACCCTAAACCGTCCCCGTCCCTTAACCCTTACCCTAGCACGAACCCTAACCCTAACCCTTCCCCGAAGCCTGACCCTCACCCGTCCCCTAATCCTAACCCGTACGCTAACACTAACCCGCGCCCTCACACGCACGCTCCCCCTAAAGCGTTGCCGTACCCTCACCTGGACCCTAAACCTTCCCCATCCCCTAACCCTAACCCTAGCCCGAACACTTACCCTAACCCTTACCCGAAGCCTGACCCTCACCCGTCCCCTAATCCTAACCCGTACGCTAACACTAACCCGCGCCCTCACACGCACGCTCCCCCTAAAGTGTTGCCGTACCCTCACCTGGACCCTAAACCGTCCCCGTCCCCTAACCCTAACCCTAGCCCGAACCCTAACCCTAACCCTTCCCCGAAGCCTGACCCTCACCCGTCCCCTAATCCTAACCCGTACGCTAACACTAACACGCGCCCTCACACGCACGCTCCCCCTAAAGCGTTGCCGTACCCTCACCTGGACCCTAAACCGTCCCCGTCCCCTAACCCTAACCCTAGCCCGAACCCTAACCCTAACCCTTCCCCGAAGCCTGACCCTCACCCGTCCCCTAATCCTAACCCGTACGCTAACACTAACACGCGCCCTCACACGCACGCTCCCCCTAAAGCGTTGCCGTACCCTCACCTGGACCCTAAACCGTCCCCGTCCCCTAACCCTAACCCTAGCCCGAACCCTAACCCTAACCCTTCCCCGAAGCCTGACCCTCACCCGTCACCTAATCCTAACCCGTAAGCTAACACTAACCCGCGCCCTCACACGCACGCTCCCCCTAAAACGTTGCCGTACCCTCACCTGGACCCTAAACCGTCCCCGTCCCCTAACCCTAACCCTAGCCCGAACCCTAACCCTAACCCTTCCCAGAAGCCTGACCCTCACCCGTCCCCTAATCCTAACCCGTATGCTAACACTAACCCGCGCCCTCACACGCACGCTCCCCCTAAAGCGTTGCCGTACCCTCACCTGGACCCTAAACCGTCCCCGTCCCCTAACCCTAACCCGAGCCCGAACCCTAACCCTAACCCTTCCCCGAAGCCTGACCCTCACCCGTCCCCTAATCCTAACCCGTACGCTATCACTAACCCACGCCCTCACACGCACGCTCCCCCTAAAACGTTGCCGTACCCTCACCTGGACCCGAAACCGTCTCCGTCCCCTAACCCTAACCCTAGCCCGAACCCTAACCCTAACCCTTCCCCGAAGCCTGACCCTCACCCGTCCCCTAATCCTAACCGTACGCTAACACTAACCCGCGCCCTCACACGCACGCTCCCCCTAAAGCGTTGCCGT
Source organism: Stenella coeruleoalba (assembly GCF_951394435.1). Taxonomy (NCBI): domain Eukaryota; kingdom Metazoa; phylum Chordata; class Mammalia; order Artiodactyla; family Delphinidae; genus Stenella; species Stenella coeruleoalba. The sequence continues at coordinate 187,030 of NC_137153.1, forward strand.
ACCCTCACCTGGACCCTAAACCGTCCCCGTCCCCTAACCCTAACCCAGCCCGAACCCTAACCATAACCCTTCCCCGAAGCCTGACCCTCACTCGTCCCCTAATCCTAACCCGTACGCTAACACTAACCCGCGCCCTCACACGCACGCTCCCCCTAAAGCGTTGCCGTACCCTCACCTGGACCCTAAACCGTCCCCATCCCCTAACCCTAACCCTAGCCCGAACCCTAACCCTAACCCTTCCCCGAAGCCTGACCCTCACCCGTCCCCTAATCCTAACCCGTAACTAACACTAACCCGCGCCCTCACATGCACGCTCCCCCTAAAGCGTTGCTGTACCCTCACCTGGACCCGAAACCGTCCCCGTCCCCTAACCCTAACCCTAGCCCGAACCCTAACCCTAACCCTTCCCCGAAGCCTGACCCTCACCCGTCCCCTAATCCTAACCCGTACGCTAACACTAACCCGCGCCCTCACACGCACGCTCCTACTAAAGCGTTGCCGTACCCTCACCTGGACCCTAAACCGACCCCGTCCCCTAACCCTAACCCTAGCCCGAACTTTAACCCTAACCCTTCCCCGAAGCCTGACCCTCACCCGTCCCCTAATCCGAACCCGTACGCTAACGCTATCGCGCGCCCTCACACGCACGCTCCCCCTAAAGCGTTGCCGTACCCTCACCTGGACCCTAAACCGTCCCCGTCCCCTAACCCTAACCCTAGCCCGAACCCTAACCCTAACCCTTCCCCGAAGCCTGAACCTCACCCGTCCCCTAATCCTAAGCCGTACGCTAACACTAACCCGCGCCCTCACACGCACGCTCCCCCTAAAGCGTTGCCGTACCCTCACCTGGACTCTAAACCGTCCCCATCCCCTAACCCTAACCCTAGCCCGAACCCTAACCCTAACCCTTCCCCGAAGCCTGACCCTCACCCGTCACCTAATCCTAACCCGTACGCTAACACTAACCCGCGCCCTCACACGCACGCTCCCCCTAAAGCGTTGCCGTACCCTCACCTGGACCCTAAACCGTCCCCGTCCCCTAACCCTAACCCTAGCCCGAACCCTAACCCTAACCCTTCCCCGAAGCCTGACCCTCACCCGTCCCCTAATCCTAACCCGTACGCTAACACTAACCCGCGCCCTCACACGCACGATCCCCCTAAAGCGTTGCCGTACCCTCACCTGGACCCTAAACCGTCCCCTTCCCCTAACCCTAACCCTAGCCCGAACCCTAACCCTAACCCTTCCCCGAAGCCTGACCCTCACCCGTCCCCTAATCCTAACCCGTACGCTAACACTAACCCGCGCCCTCACACGCACGCTCCCCCTAAAGCGTTGCCGTACCCTCACCTGGACCCTAAACCGTCCCCGTCCCCTAACCCTAACCCTAGCCCGAACCCTAACCCTAACCCTTCCCCGAAGCCTGACCCTCACCCGTCCCCTAATCCTAACCCGTACGCTACACTAACCCGCGCCCTCACACGCACGCTCCCCCTAAAGCGTTGCCGTACCCTCACCTGGACCCTAAACCGTCCCCGTCCCCTAACCCTAACCCTAGCCCGAACCCTAACCCTAACCCTTCCCCGAAGCCTGAACCTCACCCGTCCCGTAATCCTAACCCGTACGCTAACACTAACCCGCGCCCTCACACGCACGCTCCCCCTAAAGCGTTGCCGTACCCTCACCTGGACTCTAAACCGTCCCCATCCCCTAACCCTAACCCTAGCCCGAACCCTAACCCTAACCCTTCCCCGAAGCCTGACCCTCACCCTTCCCCTATTCCTAACCCGTACGCTAACACTAAGCCGCGCCCTCACACGCACGCTCCCCCTAAAGCGTTGCCGTACCCTCACCTGAACCCTAAACCGTCCCCGTCCCCTAACCCTAACCCTAGCCCGAACCCTAACCCTAACCCTTCCCCGAAGCCTGACCCTCACCCGTCCCCTAATCCTAACCCGTACGCTAACACTAACCCGCGCCCTCACATGCACGCTCCCCCTAAAGCGTTGCCGTACCCTCACCTGGACCCGAAACCGTCCCCGTCCCCTAACCCTAACCCTAGCCCTAACCCTAACCCTAACCCTTCCCCGAAGCCTGACCCTCACCCGTCCCCTAATCCTAACCCGTACGCTAACACTAACCCGCGCCCTCACACGCACGCTCCCCCTAAAGCGTTGCCGTACCCTCACCTGGACCCTAAACCGTCCCCGTCCCCTAACCCTAACCCTAGCCCGAACCCAAACCCTAACCCTTCCCCGAAGCCTGACCCTCACCCGTCCCCTAATCCTAAACCGTACGCTAACACTAACCCGTGCCCTCACACGCACGCTCCCCCTAAAGCGTTGCCGTACCCTCACCTGGACCCTAAACCGTCCCCGTCCCCTAACCCTAACCCTAGCCCGAACCCTAACCCTAACCCTAACCCTTCCCCGAAGCCTGAACCTCACCCGTCCCCTTATCCTAACCCGTACGCTAACACTAACCCGCGCCCTCACACACACGCTCCCCCTAAAGCGTTGCCGTACCCTCACCTGGACCCTAAACCGTCCCCGACCCCTAACCCTAAACCTAGCCCGAACCCTAACCCTAACCCTTCCCCGAAGCCTGACCCTCACCCGTCCCCTAATCCTAACCCGTACGCTAACACTAACCAGCGACCTCACACGCACGCTCCCCCTAAAGCGTTGCCGTACCCTCACCTGGACCCTAAACTGTCCCCGTCCCCTAACCCTAACCCTAGCCCGAACCCTAACCCTAACCTTTCCCCGAAGCCTGACCCTCACCCGTCCCCTAATCCTAACCCGTACGCTAACACTAACCCGCGCCCTCACACGCACGCTCCCCCTAAAGCGTTGCCGTACCCTCACCTGGACCCTAAACCGTCCCCGTCCCCTAACCCTAACCCTAGCCCGAACCCTAACCCTAACCCTTCCCCGAAGCCTGACCCTCACCCGTCCCCTAATCCTTACCCGTACGCTAACACTAACCCGCGCCCTCACACGCACGCTCCCCCTAAAGCGTTGCCGTACCCTTACCTGGACCCTAAACCGTCCCCGTCCCCTAACCCTAACCCTAGCCCGAACCCTAACCCTAACCCTTCCCCGAAGCCTGACCCTCACCCGTCCCCTAATCCTAACCCGTACGCTAACACTAACCCGCGCCCTCACACGCACGCTCCCCCTAAAGCGTTGCCGTACCCTCACCTGGACCCTAAACCGTCCCCGTCCCCTAACCCTAACCCTAGCCCGAACCCTAACCCTAACCCTTCCCCGAAGCCTGACCCTCACCCGTCCCCTAATCCTAAGCCGTACGCTAACACTAACCCACGCCCTCACACGCACGCTCCCCCTAAAGCGTTGCCGTACCCTCACCTGGACTCTAAACCGTCCCCGTCCCCTAACCCTAACCCTAGCCCGAACCCTAACCCTAACCCTTCCCCTAAGCCTGACCCTCACCCGTCCCCTAATCCTAACCCGTACGCTAACACTAAGCCGCGCCCTCACACGCACGCTCCCCCTAAAGCATTGCCGTACCCTCACCTGGACCCTAAAACATCCCCGTCCCCTAACCCTAACCCTAGCCCGAACCCTAACCCTAAACCTTCCCCGAAGCCTGACCCTCACCCGTCCCCTAATCCTAACCCGTACGGTAACACTAACCCGCGCCCTCACACGCACGCTCCCCCTAAAGCGTTGCCGTACCCTCACCTGGACCCTGAACCGTCCCCGTCCCCTAACCCTAACCCTAGCCCGAACCCTAACCCTAACCCTTCCCCGAAGCCTGACCCTCACCCGTCCCCTAATCCTAACCCGTACGCTAACACTAACCCGCGCCCTCACACGTACGCTCCCCCTAAAGCGTTGCCTTACCCTCACCTGGACCCTAAGCCGTCCCCGTCCCCTAACCCTAACCCTAGCCCGAACCCTAACCCTAACCCTTCCCCGATGCCTGACCCTCACCCGTCCCCTAATCCTAACCCGTACGCTAACACTAACCCGCGTCCTCACACGCACTCTCCCCCTAAAGCGTTGCCGTACCCTCACCTGGACCCTAAACCTTCACCGTCCCTTAACCCTAACCCTAGCCCGAACCCTAACCCTAACCCTTCCCCGAAGCCTGACCCTCACCCGTCCCCTAATCCTAACCCGTACGCTAACAATAACCCGCGCCCTCACACGCACGCTCCCCCTAAAGCGTTGCCGTACCCTCACCTGGACCCTAAACCGTCCCCGTCCCCTAACCCTAACCCTAGCCCGAACACTAACCCTAACCCTTCCCCGAAGCCTGACCCTCACCCGTCCCCTAATCCTAACCCGTACGCTAACACTAACCCGCGCCCTCACATGCACACTCCCCCTAAAGCGTTGCCGTACCCTCACCTGGACCCTAAACCGTCCCCGTCCCCTAACCCTAACCCTAGCCCGAACCCTAACCCTAACCCTTCCCCGAAGCCTGACCCTCACCCGTCCCCTAATCCTAACCCGTACGCTAACACTAACCCGCGCCCTCACACGCACGCTCCTACTAAAGCGTTGCCGTACCCTCACCTGGACCCTAAACCGTCCCCGTCCCCTAACCCTAACCCTAGCCCGAACCCTAACCCTAACCCTTCCCCGAAGCCTGACCCTCACCCGTCCCCTAATCCTAAGCCGTACGCTAACACTAACCCGCGCCCTCACACGCACGCTCCCCCTAAAGCGTTGCCGTACCCTCACCTGGACCCTAAACCGTCCCCGTCCCCTAACCGTAACCCTAGCCCAAACCCTAACCCTAACCCTTCCCCGAAGCCTGACCCTACCCGTCCCCTAATCCTAACCCGAACGCTAACACTAACCCGCGCCCTCACACGAACGCTCCCCCTAAAGGGTTGCCGTACCCTCACCTGGACCCTAAACCGACCCCGTCCCCTAAACCTAACCCTAGCCCGAACTTTAACCCTAACCCTTCCCCGAAGCCTGACCCTCACCCGTCCCTTAATCCTAACCCGTACGCTAACGCTATCGCGCGCCCTCACACGCACGCTCCCCCTAAAGCGTTGCCGTACCCTCACCTGGACCCTAAACAGTCCCCGTCCCCTAACCCTAACCCTAGCCAGAACCCTAACCCTAACCCTTCCCCGAAGCCTGACCCTCACCCGTCCCCTAATCCTAACCCGTACGCTAACACTAACCCGCGCCCTCACACGCACGCTCCCCCTAAAGCGTTGCCGTACCCTCACCTGGACCCTAAACCGTCCCCGTCCCCTAACCCTAACCCTAGCCCGAACCCTAACCCTAACCCTTCCCCGAAGCCTGACCCTCACCCGTCACCTAATCCTAACCCGTACGCTAACACTAACCCGTGCCCTCACACGCACGCTCCCCCTAAAGCGTTGCCGTACCCTCACCTGGACCCTAAACCGTCCCCGTCCCATAACCCTAACCCTAGCCCGAACCCTAACCCTAACACTTCCCCGAAGCCTGAACCTCACCCGTCCCCTAATCCTAACCCGTACGCTAACACTAACCCGCGCCCTCACACGCACGCTCCCCCTAATGCGTTGCCGTACCCTCACCTGGACCCTAAACCGTCCCCGGCCCCTAACCCTAACCCTAGCCCGAACCCTAACCCTAACCCTTCCCCGAAGCCTGACCCTCACCCGTCCCCTAATACTAACCCGTACGCTAACACTAACCCGCGCCCTCACACGCACGCTCCCCCTAAAGCGTTGCCGTACCCTCACCTGGACCCTAAACCGTCCCCGTCCCCTAACCCTAACCCTAGCCCGAACCCTAACCCTAACCCTTCCCCGAAGCCTGACTCTCACCCGTCCCTTAATCCTAACCCGTACGCTAACACTAACCCGCGCCCTCACACGCACGCTCCCCCTAAAGCGTTGCCGTACCCTCACCTGGACCCTAAACCGTCCCCGTCCCCTAACCCTAACCCTAGTCCGAACCCTAACCCTAATCCTTCCCCGAAGCCTGACCCTCACCCGTCCCCTAATCCTAACCCGTACGCTAACACTAACCAGCGCCCTCACACGCACGCTCCCCCTAAAGCGTTGCCGTACCCTCACCTGGACCCTAAACCGTCCCCGTCCCCTAACCCTAACCCTAGCCCGAACCCTAACCCTAACTCTTCCCCGAAACCTGACCCTCACCCGTCCCCTAATCCTAACCCGTACGCTAACACTAACCCGCGCCCTCACACGCACGCTCCCCCTAAAGCGTTGCCGTACCCTCACCTGGACCCTAAATCGTCCCCGTCCCCTAACCCTAACCCTAGCCCGAACCCTAAGCCTAACCCTTCCCCGAAGCCTGACCCTCACCCGTCCCCAATCCTATCCCGTACGCTAACACTAACCCGCGCCCTCAAACGCACGCTCCACCCAAAGCGTTGCCGTACCCTCACCTGGACCCTAAACCGTCCCCGTCCCCTAAGCCTAACCCTAGCCCGAACCCTAACCCTAATCCTTCCCCGAAGCCTGACCCTCACCCGTCCCCTAATCCTAACCCGTACGCTAACACTAACCAGCGCCCTCACACGCACGCTCCCCCTAAAGCGTTGCCGTACCCTCACCTGGACCCTAAACCGTCCCCGTCCCCTAACCCTAACCCTAGCCCGAACCCTAACCCTAACTCTTCCCCGAAGCCTGACCCTCACCCGTCCCCTAATCCTAACCCGTACGCTAACACTAACCCGCGCCCTCACACGCACGCTCCCCCTAAAGCGTTGCCGTACCCTCACCTGGACCCTAAATCGTCCCCGTCCCCTAACCCTAACCCTAGCCCGAACCCTAAGCCTAACCCTTCCCCGAAGCCTGACCCTCACCCGTCCCCAATCCTATCCCGTACGCTAACACTAACCCGCGCCCTCACACGCACGCTCCCCCTAAAGCGTTGCCGTACCCTCAGCTGGACCCTAAACCGTCCCCGTCCCCTAAGCCTAACCCTAGCCCGAACCCTAACCCTAACCCTTCCCCGAAGCCTGACCCTCACCCGTCCCCTAATCCTAACCCGTACGCTAACACTAACCCGCGCCCTCACATGCACGCTCCCCCTAAAGCGTTGCCGTACCCTCACCTGGACCCTAAACCGTCCCTGTCCCGTAACCCTAACCCTAGCCCGAACCCTAAACCTAACCCTTCCCCGAAGCCTGACCCTCACCCGTCCCCTAATCCTAACCCGTACGCTAACACTAACCCGCGCCCTCACACGCATTCTCCCCCTAAAGTGTTGCCGTACCCTCACCTGGACCCTAAACCGTCCCCGTCCCCTAACCCTAACCCTAGCCCGAACCCTAACCCTAACCCTTCCCCGAAGCCTGACCCTCACCCGTCCCCTAATCCTAAACCGTACGCTAACACTAACCCGCGCCCTCACACGCACGCTCCCTCTAAAGCTTTGCCGTACCCTCACCTGGACCCTAAACCGTCCCCGTCCCCTAACCCTAACCCTAGCCCGAACCCTAACCCTAACTCTTCCCCGAAGCCTGACCCTCACCCGTCCCCTAATCCTAAGCCGTACGCTAACACTAACCCGCGCCCTCACACGCACGCTCCCCCTGAAGCTTTGCCGTACCCTCAACTGGACTCTAAACCGTCCCCGTCCCCTAACCCTAACCCTAGCCCGAACCCTAACCCTAACCCTTCCCCGAAGCCTGACCCTCACCCGTCCCCAATCCTAACACGTACGCTAACACTAACCCGCGCCCTCACACGCACGCTCCCCCTAAAGCTTTGCCGTACCCTCACCTGGACCCTAAACCATCCCCGTCCCCTAACACTAACCCTAGCCCGAACCCTAACCCTAACCCTTCCCAGAAGCCTGACCCTCACCCGTCCCCTAATCCTAACCCGTACGCTAACACTAACCCGCGCCCTCACACGCACGCTCCCCCTAAAGCGTTGCCGTACCCTCACCTGGACCCTAAACCGTCCCCGTCCCTTAACCCTAACCCTAGCCCGAACCCTAACCCTAACCCTTCCCCGAAGCCTGACCCTCACCCGTCCCCTAATCCTAACCCGTACGCTAACACTAACCCGCGCCCTCACACGCACGCTCCCCCTAAAGCGTTGCCGTACCCTCACCTGGACCCTAAACCTTCCCCGTCCCCTAACCCTAACCCTAGCCCGAAACCTAACCCTAACCCTTCCCCGAAGCCTGACCCTCACCCGTCCCCTAATCCTAACCCGTACGCTAACACTAACCCGCGCCCTCACACGCACGCTCCCCCTAAAGCGTTGCCGTACCCTCACCTGGACCCTAAACCGTCCCCGTCCCCTAACCCTAACCCTAGCCCGAACCCTAACCCTAACCCTTCCCCGAAGCCTGACCCTCACCCGTCCCCTAATCCTAACCCGTACGCTAACACTAACCCGCGCCCTCACACGCACGCTCCCCCTAAAGCGTTGCCGTACCCTCACCTGGACCCTAAACCGTCCCCGTCCCCTAACCCTAACCCTAGCCCGAACCCTAACCCTAACCCTTCCCCGAAGCCTGACCCTCACCCGTCCCCTAATCCTAAGCCGTACGCTAACACTAACGCGCGCCCTCACACGCACACTCCCCCTAAAGCGTTGCCGTACCCTCACCTGGACCCTAAACCGTCCCCGTCCCCTAACCCTAACCCTAGCCCGAACCCTAACCCTAACCCTTCCCCGAAGCCTGACCCTCACCCGTCCCCTAATCCTAACCCGTACGCTAACACTAACGCGCGCCCTCACACGCACGCTCCCCCTAAAGCGTTGCCGTACCCTCAACTGGACCCTAAACCGTCCCCGTCCCCTAACCCTAACCCTAGCCCGAACCCTAACCCTAACCCTTCCCCGAAGCCTGACCCTCACCCGTCCCCTAATCCTAACCCGTACGCTAACACTAACCCGCGCCCTCACACGCACGCTCCCCCTAAAGCGTTGCCGTACCCTCACCTGGACCCTAAACCGTCCCCGTCCCCTAACCCTAACCCTAGCCCGAACCCTAACCCTAACCCTTCCCCGAAGCCTGACCCTAACCCGTCCCCTAATCCTAACCCGTACGCTAACACTAACCCGCGCCCTCACACGCACGCTCCCCCTAAAGCGTTGCCGTACCCTCACCTGGACCTGAAACCGTCCCCGTCCCCTAACCCTAAACCTAGCCCGAACCCTAACCCTAACCCTTCCCCGAAGCCTGACCCTCACCCGTCCCCTAATCCTAACCCGTACGCTAACACTAACCCGCGCCCTCACACGCACGCTCCCCCTAAAGCGTTGCCGTACCCTCACCTGGACCCTGACCCGTCCCCGTCCCCTAACCCTAACCCTAGCCCGAACCCTAACCCTAACCCTTCCCCAAAGCCTGACCCTCACCCGTCCCCTAATCCTAAGCCGTACGCTAACACTAACCCGCGCCCTCACACGCACGCTCCCCCTAAAGCGTTGCCGTACCCTCACCTGGACCCTAAACCTTCCCCGTCCCCTAACCTTAACCCTAGCCCGAACCCTAACCCTAACCCTTCCCCGAAGCCTGACCCTCACCCGTCCCCTAATCCTAACCCGTACGCTGACACTAACCCGCGCCCTCACACGCACGCTCCCCCTAAAGCGTTGCCGTACCCTCACCTGGACCCTAAACCGTCCCCGTCCCCTAACCCTAACCCTAGCCCGAACCCTAACCCTAACCCTTCCCCGAAGCCTGACCCTCACCCGTCCCCTAATCCTAACCCGTACGCTAACACTAACCCACGCCCTCACACGCACGCTCCCCCTAAAGCGTTGCTGTACCCTCACCTGGACCCTAAACCGTCCCCGTCCCCTAACCCTAACCCTAGCCCAAACCCTAACCCTAACCCTTCCCCGAAGCCTGACCCTCACCCGTCCCCTAATCCTAACCCGTACGCTAACACTAACCCGCGCCCTCACACGCACGCTCCCCCTAAAGCGTTGCCGTACCCTCACCTGGACCCGAAACCGTCCCCATCCCTTAACCCTTACCCTAGCCCGAACCCTAACCCTAACCCTTCCCCGAAGCCTGACCCTCACCCGTCCCCTAATCCTAACCCGTACGCTAACACTAACCCGCGCCCTCACACGCACGCTCCCCCTAAAGCGTTGCCGTACCCTCACCTGGACCCTAAACCGTCCCCGTCCCCTAACCCTAACCCTAGCCCGAACCCTAACCCTAACCCTTCCCCGAAGCCTGACGCTCACCCGTCACCTAATCCTAACCCGTACGCTAACATTAACCCGCACCCTCACACGCACGCTCCCCCTAAAGCGTTGCCGTACCCTCACCTGGACCCTAAACCGTCCCCATCCCCTAACCCTAACCCTAGCCCGAACCCTAACCCTAACGCTTCCACGAAGCCTGACCCTCACCCGTCCCCTAATCCTAAGCCGTACGCTAACACTAACCCGCGCCCTCACACGCACGCTCCCCCTAAAGCGTTGCCGTACCCTCACCTGGACCCTAAACCGTCCCCGTCCCCTAACCCTAACCCTAGCCCGAACCCTAACACTAACCCTTCCCCGAAGCCTGACCCTCACCCATCCCCTAATCCTAACCCGTACGCTAACACTAACCCGCGCCCTCACATGCACGCTCCCCCTAAAGCGTTGTCGTACCCTCACCTGGACCCTAAACCGTCCCCGTCCCCTAACCCTAACCCTAGCCCGAACCCTAACCCTAACCCTTCCCCGAAGCCTGACCCTCACCCGTCCCCTAATCCTAACCCGTACGCTAACACTAACCCGCGCCCTCACACGCACGCTCCCCCTAAAGCGTTGCCGTACCCTCACCTGGACCCTGAACCGTCCCCGTCCCCTAACCCTAACCCTAGCCCGAACCCTAACCCTAACCCTTCCCCGAAGCCTGACCCTCACCCGTCCCCTAATCCTAACCCGTACGCTAACACTAACCCGCGCCCTCACACGTACGCTCCCCCTAAAGCGTTGCCGTACCCTCACCTGGACCCTGAACCGTCCCCGTCCCCTAACCCTAACCCTAGCCCGAACCCTAACCCTAACCCTTCCCCGAAGCCTGACCCTCACCCGTCCCCTAATCCTAACCAGTACGCTAACACTAACCCGCGTCCTCACACGCATGCTCCCCCTAAAGCGTTGCCGTACCCTCACCTGGACCCGAAACCGTCCCCGTCCCTTAACCCTTACCCTAGCACGAACCCTAACCCTAACCCTTCCCCGAAGCCTGACCCTCACCCGTCCCCTAATCCTAACCCGTACGCTAACACTAACCCGCGCCCTCACACGCACGCTCCCCCTAAAGCGTTGCCGTACCCTCACCTGGACCCTAAACCTTCCACATCCCCTAACCCTAACCCTAGCCCGAACACTTACCCTAACTCTTACCCGAAGCCTGACCCTCACCCGTCCCCTAATCCTAACCCGTATGCTAACACTAACCCGCGCCCTCACACGCATGCTCCCCCTAAAGTGTTGCCGTACCCTCACCTGGACCCTAAACCATCCCCGTCCCCTAACCCTAACCCTAGCCCGAACCCTAACCCTAACCCTTCCCCGAAGCCTGACCCTCACCCGTCCCCTAATCCTAACCCGTACGCTAACACTAACACGCGCCCTCACACGCACGCTCCCCCTAAAGCGTTGCCGTACCCTCACCTGGACCCTAAACCGTCCCCGTCCCCTAACCCTAACCCTAGCCCGAACCCTAACCCTAACCCTTCCCCGAAGCCTGACCCTCACCCGTCCCCTAATCCTAACCCGTAAGCTAACACTAACCCGCGCCCTCACACGCACGCTCCCCCTAAAACGTTGCCGTACCCTCACCTGGACCCTAAACCGTCCCCGTCCCCTAACCCTAACCCTAGCCCGAACCCTAACCCTAACCCTTCCCAGAAGCCTGACCCTCACCCGTCCCCTAATCCTAACCCGTACGCTAACACTAACCCGCGCCCTCACACGCACGCTCCCCCTAAAGCGTTGCCGTACCCTCACCTGGACCCTAAACCGTCCCCGTCCCCTAACCCTAACCCTAGCCCGAACCCTAACCCTAACCCTTCCCCGAAGCCTGACCCTCACCCGTCCCCTAATCCTAACCCGTACGCTATCACTAACCCGCGCCCTCACACGCACGCTCCCCCTGAAACGTTGCCGTACCCTCACCTGGACCCGAAACCGTCCCCATCCCCTAACCCTAACCCTAGCCCGAACCCTAACCCTAACCCTTCCCCGAAGCCTGACCCTCACCCGTCCCCTAATCCTAACCGTACGCTAACACTAACCCGCGCCCTCACACGCACGCTCCCCCTAAAGCGTTGCTGTACCCTCACCTGGACCCTAAACCGTCCCCGTCCCCTAACCCTAACCCAGCCCGAACCCTAACCATAACCCTTCCCCGAAGCCTGACCCTCACCCGTCCCCTAATCCTAACCCGTACGCTAACACTAACCCGCGCCCTCACACACACGCTCCCCCTAAAGCGTTGCCGTACCCTCACCTGGACCCTAAACCGTCCCCATCCCCTAACCCTAACCCTAGCCCGAACCTTAACCCTAAGCCTTCCCCGAAGCCTGACCCTCACCCGTCCCCTAATCCTAACCCGTACGCTAACACTAACCCGCGCCCTCACATGCACGCTCCCCCTTAAGCGTTGCTGTACCCTCACCTGGACCCTAAACCGTCCCCGTCCCCTAACCCTAACCCTAGCCCGAACCTTAACCCTAACCCTTCCCCGATGCCTGACCCTCACCCGTCCCCTAATCCTAACCCGTACGCTAACACTAACCCGCGCCCTCACACGCACGCTCCCCCTAAAGCGATGCCGTACCCTCACCTGGACCCTAAACCGTCCCCGTCCCCTAACCCTAACCCTAGCCGGAACCCTAACCCTAACCCTTCCCCGAAGCCTGACCCTCACTCGTCCCCTAATCCTAACCCGTACGCTAACACTAACCCGCGCCCTCACACGCACGCTCCCCCTAAAGCGTTGCCGTACCCTCACCTGGACCCTAAACCGTCCCCGTCCCCTAACCCTAACCCTAGCCCGAACCCTAACCCTAACCCTTCCCCAAAGCCTGACCCTCACCCGTCCCCTAATCCTAACCCGTACGCTAACACTAACCCGCTCCCTCACACGCACGCTCCCCCTAAAGCGTTGCCGTACCCTCACTTGGACCCTAAACCGTCCCCGTCCCCTAACCCTAACCCTAGCCCGAACCCTAAGCCTAACCCTTCCCCGAAGCCTGACCGTCACCCGTCCCCTAATCCTAACCCGTACGCTAACACTAACCCGGGCCCTCACACGCACGCTCCCCCTAAAGCGTTGCCGTACCCTCACCTGGACCCTAAACCGTCCCCGTCCCCTAACCCTAACCCTAGCCCGAACCCTAACCCTAACCCTTCCCCGAAGGCTGACCCTCACCCGTCCCCTAATCCTAACCCGTACGCTAACACTAACCCGCGCCCTCACACGCACGCTCCCCCTAAAGCGTTGCCGTACCCTCACCTGGACCCTAAACCGTACCCGTCCACTAACCCTAACCCTAGCCCGAACCCTAACCCTAACCCTTCCCCGAAGCCTGACCCTCACCCGTCCCCTAATCCTAACCCGTACGCTAACACTAACCCGCGCCCTCACACGCACGCTCCTACTAAAGCGTTGCCGTACCCTCACCTGGACCCTAAACCGTCCCCGTCCCCTAACCCTAACCCTAGCCCGAACTTTAACCCTAACACTTCCCCGAAGCCTGACCCTCACCCGTCCCCTAATCCTAACCCGTACGCTAACGCTATCGCGCGCCCTCACACGCACGCTCCCCCTAAAGCGTTGCCGTACCCTCACCTGGACCCTGAACCGTCCCCGTCCCCTAACCCTAACCCTAGCCCGAACCCTACCCTAACCCTTCCCCGAAGCCTGACCCTCACCCGTCCCCTAATCCTAACCAGTACGCTAACACTAACCCGCATCCTCACACGCATGCTCCCCCTAAAGCGTTGCCGTACCCTCACCTGGACCTGAAACCGTCCCCGTCCCTTAACCCTTACCCTAGCACGAACCCTAACCCTAACCCTTCCCCGAAGCCTGACCCTCACCCGTCCCCTAATCCTAACCCGTACGCTAACACTAACCCGCGCCCTCACACGCACGCCCCTACTAAAGCGTTGCCGTACCCTCACCTGGACCCTAAACCGTCCCCGTCCCCTAACCCTAACCCTAGCCCGAACCCTAACCCTAACCCTTCCCCGAAGCCTGACCCTCACCCGTCCCCTAATCCTAAGCCGTACGCTAACACTAACCCGCGCCCTCACACGCACGCTCCCCCTAAAGCGTTGCCGTACCCTCACCTGGACCATAAACCGTCCCCGTCCCTTAACCCTAACCCTAGCCCAAACCCTAACCCTAACCCTTCCCCGAAGCCTGACCCTACCCGTCCCCTAATCCTAACCCGTACGCTAACACTAACCCGCGCCCTCACACGCACGCTCCCCCTAAAGGGTTGCCGTACCCTCACCTGGACCCTAAACCGACCCCGTCCCCTAACCCTAACCCTAGCCCGAACTTTAACCCTAACCCTTCCCCGAAGCCTGACCCTCACCCGTCCCCTAATCCTAACCCGTACGCTAACGCTATCGCGTGCCCTCACACGCACGCTCCCCCTAAAGCGTTGCCGTTCCCTCACCTGGACCCTAAACCGTCCCCGTCCCCTAACCCTAACCCTAGCCCGAACCCTAACCCTAACCCTTCCCCGAAGCCTGACCCTCACCCGTCCCCTAATCCTAACCCGTACGCTAACACTAACCCGCGCCCTCACACGCACGCTCCCCCTAAAGCGTTGCCGTACCCTCACCTGGACCCTGAACCGTCCCCGTCCCCTAACCCTAACCCTAGCCCGAACCCTAACCCTAACCCTTCCCCGAAGCCTGACCCTCACCCGTCCCCTAATCCTAAGCCGTACGCTAACACTAACCCGCGACCTCACACGTACGCTCCCCCTAAAGCGTTGCCGTACCCTCACCTGGACCCTGAACCGTCCCCGTCCCCTAACCCTAACCCTAGCCCGAACCCTAACCCTAAACCTTCCCCGAAGCCTGACCCTCACCCGTCCCCTAATCCTAACCAGTACGCTAACACTAACCCGCGTCCTCACACGCATGCTCCCCCTAAAGCGTTGCCGTACCCTCACCTGGACCCGAAACCGTCCCCGTCCCTTAACCCTTACCCTAGCACGAACCCTAACCCTAACCCTTCCCCGAAGCCTGACCCTCACCCGTCCCCTAATCCTAACCCGTACGCTAACACTAACCCGCGCCCTCACACGCACGCTCCCCCTAAAGCGTTGCCGTACCCTCACCTGGACCCTAAACCTTCCCCATCCCCTAACCCTAACCCTAGCCCGAACACTTACCCTAACCCTTACCCGAAGCCTGACCCTCACCCGTCCCCTAATCCTAAACCGTACGCTAACACTAACCCGCGCCCTCACACGCACGCTCCCCCTAAAGTTTTGCCGTACCCTCACCTGGACCCTAAACCGTCCCCGTCCCCTAACCCTAACCCTAGCCCGAACCCTAACCCTAACCCTTCCCCGAAGCCTGACCCTCACCCGTCCCCTAATCCTAACCCGTACGCTAACACTAACCCGCGCCCTCACATGCACGCTCCCCCTAAAGCGTTGCCGTACCCTCACCTGGACCCTAAACCGTCCCCGTCCCCTAACCCTAACCCTAGCCCGAACCCTAACCCTAACCCTTCCCCGAAGCCTGACCCTCACCCGTCCCCTAATCCTAACCCGTACGCAAACACTAACCCGCGCCCTCACACGCACGCTCCTACTAAAGCGTTGCCGTACCCTCACCTGGACCCTAAACCGACCCCGTCCCCTAACCTTAACCCTAGCCCGAACTTTGACCCTAACCCTTCCCCGAAGCCTGACCCTCACCCGTCCCCTAATCCGAACCCGTACGCTAACGCTATCGCGCGCCCTCACACGCACGCTCCCCCTAAAGCGTTGCCGTACCCTCACCTGGACCCTAAACCGTCCCCGTCCCCTAACCCTAACCCTAGCCAGAACCCTAACCCTAACCCTTCCCTGAAGCCTGACCCTCACCCGTCCCCTAATCCTAACCCGTACGCTAACACTAACCCGCGCCCTCACACGCACTCTCCCCCTAAAGCGTTGCCGTACCCTCAACTGGACCCTAAACCGTCCCCGTCCCCTAACCCTAACCCTAGCCCGAACCCTAACCCTAACCCTTCCCCGAAGCCTGACCCTCACCCGTCCCCTAATCCTAACCCGTACGCTAACACTAACCCGCACCCTCACACGCACGCTCCCCCTAAAGCGTTGCCGTACCCTCACCTGGACCCTAAACCGTCCCCGTCCCCTAACCCTAACCCTAGCCCGAACCCTAACCCTAACCCTTCCCCGAAGCCTGACCCTCACCCGTCCCCTAATCCTAACCCGTACGCTAACACTAACCCGCGCCCTCACACGCACGTTCCCCCTAAAGCGTTGCCGTACCCTCACCTGGACCCTAAACCGTCCCCGTCCCCTAACCCTAACCCTAGCCGGAACCCTAACCCTAACCCTTCCCCGAAGCCTGACCCTCACCCGTCCCCTAATCCTAACCCGTACGCTAACACTAACCCGCGCCCTCACACGAACGCTCCCCCTAAAGCGTTGCCGTACCCTCACCTGGACCCTAAACCGTCCCCGTCCCCTAACCCTAACCCTAGCCCGAACCCTAACCCTAACCCTTCCCCGAAGCCTGACCCTCACCCGTCCCCTAATCCTAACCCGTACGCTAACACTAACCCGCCCCCTCACACGCACGCTCCTCCTAAAGCGTTGCCGTACCGTCACCTGGACCCTAAACCGTCCCCGTCCCCTAACCCTAACCCTAGCCCGAACCCTAACCCTAACCCTTCCCCGAAGCCTGACCCTCACCCGTCCCCTAATCCTAAGCCGTACGCTAACACTAACCCGCGCCCTCACACGCACGCTCCCCCTAAAGCGTTGCCGTACCCTCACCTGGACCCTAAACCGTCCCCGTCCCCTAACCCTAACCCTAGCCCGAACCCTAACCCTAACCCTTCCCCGAAGCCTGACCCTCACCCGTCCCCTAATCCTAACCCGTACGCTAACACTAACGCGCGCCCTCACACGCACGCTCCCCCTAAAGCGTTGCCGTACCCTCACCTGGACCCTAAACCGTCCCCGTCCCCTAACCCTAACCCTAGCCCGAACCCTAACCCTAACCCTTCCCCGAAGCCTGACCCTCACCCGTCCCCTAATCCTAACCCGTACGCTAACACTAACGCGTGCCCTCACACGCATGCTCCCCCTAAAGCGTTGCCGTACCCTCAACTGGACCCTAAACCGTCCCCGTCCCCTAACCCTAACCCTAGCCCGAACCCTAACCCTAACCCTTCCCCGAAGCCTGACCCTCACCCGTCTCCTAATCCTAACCCGTACGTTAACACTAACCCGCGCCCTCACACGCACGCTCCCCCTAAAGCACTGCCGTACCCTCACCTGGACCCTAAACCGTCCCCGTCCCCTAACCCTAACCCTAGCCCGAACCCTAACCCTAACCCTTCCCCGAAGCCTGACCCTCACCCGTCCCCTAATCCTAACCCGTACGCTAACACTAACCCGCGCCCTCACACGCACGCTCCCCCTAAAGCGTTGCCGTACCCTCACCTGGACCCGAAACCGTCCCCGTCCCCTAACCCTAACCCTAGCCCGAACCCTATCCCTAACCCTTCCCCGAAGCCTGACCCTCACCCGTCCCCTAATCCTAACCCGTACGCTAACACTAACCCGCGCCCTCACACGCACGCTCCCCCTAAAGCGTTGCCGTACCCTCACCTGAACCCTAAACCGTCCCCGTCCCCTAACCCTAACCCTAGCCCGAACCCTAACCCTAACCCTTCCCCGAAGCCTGACCCTCACCCGTCCCCTAATCCTAACCCGTATGCTAACACTAACCCGCGCCCTCACACGCACGCTCCCCCTAAAGCGTTGCCGTACCCTCAGCTGGACCCGAAACCGTCCCCGTCCCCTAACCCTAACCCTAGCCCGAACCCTAACCCTAACCCTTCCCCGAAGCCTGACCCTCACCCGTCCCCTAATCCTAACCCGTACGCTAACACTAACCCGCGCCCTCACACGCACGCTCCCCCTAAAGCGTTGCCATACCCTCACCTGGACCCTAAACCGTCCCCGTCCCCTAACCCTAACCCTAGCCCGAACCCTAACCCTAACCCTTCCCCGAAGCCTGACCCTCACCCGTCCCCTAATCCTAAACCGTACGCTAACACTAACCCGCGCCCTCACACGCACGCTCCCCCTAAAGCGTTGCCGTACCCTTACCTGGACCCTAAACCGTCCCCGTCCCCTAACACTAACCCTAGCCCGAACCCTAACCCTAACACTTTCCCGAAGCCTGACCCTCACCCGTCCCCTAATCCTAAACCGTACGCTAACACTAACCCGCGCCCTCACACGCACGCTCCCCCTAAAGCGTTACCGTACCCTCACCTGGACCCTAAACCGTCCCCGTCCCCTAACCCTAACCCTAGCCCGAACCCTAACCCTAACCCTTCCCCGAAGCCTGACCCTCACCCGTCCCCTAATCCTAACCCGTACGCTAACACTAACCCGCGCCCTCACACGCACGCTCCCCATAAAGCGTTGCCGTACCCTCACCTGGACCCTAAACCGTCCCCGTCCCCTAACCCTAACCCTAGCCCGAACCCTAACCCTAACCCTTCCCCGAAGCCTGACCCTCACCCGTCCCCTAATCCTAACCCGTACGCTAACACTAACCCGCGCCCTCACACGCACGCTCCCCCTAAAGCGTTGCCGTACCCTCACCTGGACCCTAAACCGTCCCCGTCCCCTAACCCTAACCCTAGCCCGAACCCTAACCCTAACCCTTCCCCGAAGCCTGAACCTCACCCGTCCCCTAATCCTAACCCGTACGCTAACACTAACCCGCGCCCTCACACGCACGCTCCCCCTAAAGCGTTGCCGTACCCTCACCTGGACTCTAAACCGTCCCCATTCCCTAACCCTAACCCTAGCCCGAACCCTAACCCTAACCCTTCCCCGAAGCCTGACCCTCACCCGTCCCCTAATCCTAACCCGTACGCTAACACTAAGCCGCGCCCTCACACGCACGCTCCCCCTAAAGCGTTGCCGTACCCTCACCTGAACCCTAAACCGTCCCCGTCCCCTAACCCTAACCCTAGCCCGAACCCTAACCCTAACCCTTCCCCGAAGCCTGACCCTCACCCGTCCCCTAATCCTAACGAGTACGCTAACACTAACCCGCGCCCTCACATGCACGCTCCCCCTAAAGCGTTGCCGTACCCTCACCTGGACCCGAAACCGTCCCCGTCCCCTAACCCTAACCCTAGCCCTAACCCTAACCCTAACCCTTCCCCGAAGCCTGACCCTCACCCGTCCCCTAATCCTAACCAGTACGCTAACACTAACCCGCGTCCTCACACGCATGCTCCCCCTAAAGCGTTGCCGTACCCTCACCTGGACCCTAAACCGTCCCCGTCCCTTAACCCTTACCCTAGCACGAACCCTAACCCTAACCCTTCCCCGAAGCCTGACCCTCACCCGTCCCCTAATCCTAACCCGTACGCTAACACTAACCCGCGCCCTCACACGCACGCTCCCCCTAAAGCGTTGCCGTACCCTCACCTGGACCCTAAACCTTCCCCATCCCCTAACCCTAACCCTAGCCCGAACACTTACCCTAACCCTTACCCGAAGCCTGACCCTCACCCGTCCCCTAATCCTAACCCGTACGCTAACACTAACCCGCGCCCTCACACGCACGCTCCCCCTAAAGTGTTGCCGTACCCTCACCTGGACCCTAAACCGTCCCCGTCCCCTAACCCTAACCCTAGCCCGAACCCTAACCCTAACCCTTCCCCGAAGCCTGACCCTCACCCGTCCCCTAATCCTAACCCGTACGCTAACACTAACACGCGCCCTCACACGCACGCTCCCCCTAAAGCGTTGCCGTACCCTCACCTGGACCCTAAACCGTCCCCGTCCCCTAACCCTAACCCTAGCCCGAACCCTAACCCTAACCCTTCCCCGAAGCCTGACCCTCACCCGTCCCCTAATCCTAACCCGTACGCTAACACTAACACGCGCCCTCACACGCACGCTCCCCCTAAAGCGTTGCCGTACCCTCACCTGGACCCTAAACCGTCCCCGTCCCCTAACCCTAACCCTAGCCCGAACCCTAACCCTAACCCTTCCCCGAAGCCTGACCCTCACCCGTCACCTAATCCTAACCCGTAAGCTAACACTAACCCGCGCCCTCACACGCACGCTCCCCCTAAAACGTTGCCGTACCCTCACCTGGACCCTAAACCGTCCCCGTCCCCTAACCCTAACCCTAGCCCGAACCCTAACCCTAACCCTTCCCAGAAACCTGACCCTCACCCGTCCCCTAATCCTAACCCGTATGCTAACACTAACCCGCACCCTCACACGCACGCTCCCCCTAAAGCGTTGCCGTACCCTCACCTGGACCCTAAACCGTCCCCGTCCCCTAACCCTAACCCGAGCCCGAACCCTAACCTTAACCCTTCCCCGAAGCCTGACCCTCACCCGTCCCCTAATCCTAACCCGTACGCTATCACTAACCCACGCCCTCACACGCACGCTCCCCCTAAAACGTTGCCGTACCCTCACCTGGACCCGAAACCGTCTCCGTCCCCTAACCCTAACCCTAGCCCGAACCCTAACCCTAACCCTTCCCCGAAGCCTGACCCTCACCCGTCCCCTAATCCTAACCGTACGCTAACACTAACCCGCGCCCTCACACGCACGCTCCCCCTAAAGCGTTGCCGTACCCTCACCTGGACCCTAAACCGTCCCCGTCCCCTAACCCTAACCCAGCCCGAACCCTAACCATAACCCTTCCCCGAAGCCTGAACCTCACTCGTCCCCTAATCCTAACCCGTACGCTAACACTAACCCGCGCCCTCACACGCACGCTCCCCCTAAAGCGTTGCCGTACCCTCACCTGGACCCTAAACCGTCCCCATCCCCTAACCCTAACCCTAGCCCGAACCCTAACCCTAACCCTTCCCCGAAGCCTGACCCTCACCCGTCCCCTAATCCTAACCCGTATGCTAACACTAACCCGCGCCCTCACATGCACGCTCCCCCTAAAGCGTTGCTGTACCCTCACCTGGACCCGAAACCGTCCCCGTCCCCTAACCCTAACCCTAGCCCGAACCCTAACCCTAACCCTTCCCCGAAGCCTGACCCTCACCCGTCCCCTAATCCTAACCCGTACGCTAACACTAACCCGCGCCCTCACACGCACGCTCCTACTAAAGCGTTGCCGTACCCTCACCTGGACCCTAAACCGACCCCGTCCCCTAACCCTAACCCTAGCCCGAACTTTAACCCTAACCCTTCCCCGAAGCCTGACCCTCACCCGTCCCCTAATCCGAACCCGTACGCTAACGCTATCGCGCGCCCTCACACGCACGCTCCCCCTAAAGCGTTGCCGTACCCTCACCTGGACCCTAAACCGTCCCCGTCCCCTAACCCTAACCCTAGCCCGAACCCTAACCCTAACCCTTCCCCGAAGCCTGAACCTCACCCGTCCCCTAATCCTAAGCCGTACGCTAACACTAACCCGCGCCCTCACACGCACGCTCCCCCTAAAGCGTTGCCGTACCCTCACCTGGACTCTAAACCGTCCCCATCCCCTAACCCTAACCCTAGCCCGAACCCTAACCCTAACCCTTCCCCGAAGCCTGACCCTCACCCGTCCCCTAATCCTAACCCGTACGCTAACACTAACCCGCGCCCTCACACGCACGCTCCCCCTAAAGCGTTGCCGTACCCTCACCTGGACCCTAAACCGTCCCCGTCCCCTAACCCTAACCCTAGCCCGAACCCTAACCCTAACCCTTCCCCGAAGCCTGACCCTCACCCGTCCCCTAATCCTAACCCGTACGCTAACACTAACCCGCGCCCTCACACGCACGATCCCCCTAAAGCGTTGCCGTACCCTCACCTGGACCCTAAACCGTCCCCTTCCCCTAACCCTAACCCTAGCCCGAACCCTAACCCTAACCCTTCCCCGAAGCCTGAACCTCACCCGTCCCCTAATCCTAACCCGTACGCTAACACTAACCCGCGCCCTCACACGCACGCTCCCCCTAAAGCGTTGCCGTACCCTCACCTGGACTCTAAACCGTCCCCATCCCCTAACCCTAACCCTAGCCCGAACCCTAACCCTAACCCTTCCCCGAAGCCTGACCCTCACCCGTCCCCTAATCCTAACCCGTACGCTAACACTAAGCCGCGCCCTCACACGCACGCTCCCCCTAAAGCGTTGCCATACCCTCACCTGGACCCTAAACCGTCCCCGTCCCCTAACCCTAACCCTAGCCCGAACCCTAACCCTAACCCTTCCCCGAAGCCTGACCCTCACCCGTCCCCTAATCCTAACCCGTACGCTAACACTAACCCGCGCCCTCACACGCACGCTCCCCCTAAAGCGTTGCCGTACCCTTACCTGGACCCTAAACCGTCCCCGTCCCCTAACACTAACCCTAGCCCGAACCCTAACCCTAACACTTTCCCGAAGCCTGACCCTCACCCGTCCCCTAATCCTAAACCGTACGCTAACACTAACCCGCGCCCTCACACGCACGCTCCCCCTAAAGCGTTACCGTACCCTCACCTGGACCCTAAACCGTCCCCGTCCCCTAACCCTAACCCTAGCCCGAACCCTAACCCTAACCCTTCCCCGAAGCCTGACCCTCACCCGTCCCCTAATCCTAACCCGTACGCTAACACTAACCCGCGCCCTCACACGCACGCTCCCCATAAAGCGTTGCCGTACCCTCACCTGGACCCTAAACCGTCCCCGTCCCCTAACCCTAACCCTAGCCCGAACCCTAACCCTAACCCTTCCCCGAAGCCTGACCCTCACCCGTCCCCTAATCCTAACCCGTACGCTACACTAACCCGCGCCCTCACACGCACGCTCCCCCTAAAGCGTTGCCGTACCCTCACCTGGACCCTAAACCGTCCCCGTCCCCTAACCCTAACCCTAGCCCGAACCCTAACCCTAACCCTTCCCCGAAGCCTGAACCTCACCCGTCCCGTAATCCTAACCCGTACGCTAACACTAACCCGCGCCCTCACACGCACGCTCCCCCTAAAGCGTTGCCGTACCCTCACCTGGACTCTAAACCGTCCCCATCCCCTAACCCTAACCCTAGCCCGAACCCTAACCCTAACCCTTCCCCGAAGCCTGACCCTCACCCTTCCCCTATTCCTAACCCGTACGCTAACACTAAGCCGCGCCCTCACACGCACGCTCCCCCTAAAGCGTTGCCGTACCCTCACCTGAACCCTAAACCGTCCCCGTCCCCTAACCCTAACCCTAGCCCGAACCCTAACCCTAACCCTTCCCCGAAGCCTGACCCTCACCCGTCCCCTAATCCTAACCCGTACGCTAACACTAACCCGCGCCCTCACATGCACGCTCCCCCTAAAGCGTTGCCGTACCCTCACCTGGACCCGAAACCGTCCCCGTCCCCTAACCCTAACCCTAGCCCTAACCCTAACCCTAACCCTTCCCCGAAGCCTGACCCTCACCCGTCCCCTAATCCTAACCCGTACGCTAACACTAACCCGCGCCCTCACACGCACGCTCCCCCTAAAGCGTTGCCGTACCCTCACCTGGACCCTAAACCGTCCCCGTCCCCTAACCCTAACCCTAGCCCGAACCCAAACCCTAACCCTTCCCCGAAGCCTGACCCTCACCCGTCCCCTAATCCTAAACCGTACGCTAACACTAACCCGTGCCCTCACACGCACGCTCCCCCTAAAGCGTTGCCGTACCCTCACCTGGACCCTAAACCGTCCCCGTCCCCTAACCCTAACCCTAGCCCGAACCCTAACCCTAACCCTAACCCTTCCCCGAAGCCTGAACCTCACCCGTCCCCTTATCCTAACCCGTACGCTAACACTAACCCGCGCCCTCACACACACGCTCCCCCTAAAGCGTTGCCGTACCCTCACCTGGACCCTAAACCGTCCCCGACCCCTAACCCTAAACCTAGCCCGAACCCTAACCCTAACCCTTCCCCGAAGCCTGACCCTCACCCGTCCCCTAATCCTAACCCGTACGCTAACACTAACCAGCGACCTCACACGCACGCTCCCCCTAAAGCGTTGCCGTACCCTCACCTGGACCCTAAACTGTCCCCGTCCCCTAACCCTAACCCTAGCCCGAACCCTAACCCTAACCTTTCCCCGAAGCCTGACCCTCACCCGTCCCCTAATCCTAACCCGTACGCTAACACTAACCCGCGCCCTCACACGCACGCTCCCCCTAAAGCGTTGCCGTACCCTCACCTGGACCCTAAACCGTCCCCGTCCCCTAACCCTAACCCTAGCCCGAACCCTAACCCTAACCCTTCCCCGAAGCCTGACCCTCACCCGTCCCCTAATCCTTACCCGTACGCTAACACTAACCCGCGCCCTCACACGCACGCTCCCCCTAAAGCGTTGCCGTACCCTTACCTGGACCCTAAACCGTCCCCGTCCCCTAACCCTAACCCTAGCCCGAACCCTAACCCTAACCCTTCCCCGAAGCCTGACCCTCACCCGTCCCCTAATCCTAACCCGTACGCTAACACTAACCCGCGCCCTCACACGCACGCTCCCCCTAAAGCGTTGCCGTACCCTCACCTGGACCCTAAACCGTCCCCGTCCCCTAACCCTAACCCTAGCCCGAACCCTAACCCTAACCCTTCCCCGAAGCCTGACCCTCACCCGTCCCCTAATCCTAAGCCGTACGCTAACACTAACCCACGCCCTCACACGCACGCTCCCCCTAAAGCGTTGCCGTACCCTCACCTGGACTCTAAACCGTCCCCGTCCCCTAACCCTAACCCTAGCCCGAACCCTAACCCTAACCCTTCCCCTAAGCCTGACCCTCACCCGTCCCCTAATCCTAACCCGTACGCTAACACTAAGCCGCGCCCTCACACGCACGCTCCCCCTAAAGCATTGCCGTACCCTCACCTGGACCCTAAAACATCCCCGTCCCCTAACCCTAACCCTAGCCCGAACCCTAACCCTAAACCTTCCCCGAAGCCTGACCCTCACCCGTCCCCTAATCCTAACCCGTACGGTAACACTAACCCGCGCCCTCACACGCACGCTCCCCCTAAAGCGTTGCCGTACCCTCACCTGGACCCTGAACCGTCCCCGTCCCCTAACCCTAACCCTAGCCCGAACCCTAACCCTAACCCTTCCCCGAAGCCTGACCCTCACCCGTCCCCTAATCCTAACCCGTACGCTAACACTAACCCGCGCCCTCACACGTACGCTCCCCCTAAAGCGTTGCCTTACCCTCACCTGGACCCTAAGCCGTCCCCGTCCCCTAACCCTAACCCTAGCCCGAACCCTAACCCTAACCCTTCCCCGATGCCTGACCCTCACCCGTCCCCTAATCCTAACCCGTACGCTAACACTAACCCGCGTCCTCACACGCACTCTCCCCCTAAAGCGTTGCCGTACCCTCACCTGGACCCTAAACCTTCACCGTCCCTTAACCCTAACCCTAGCCCGAACCCTAACACTAACCCTTCCCCGAAGCCTGACCCTCACCCGTCCCCTAATCCTAACCCGTACGCTAACAATAACCCGCGCCCTCACACGCACGCTCCCCCTAAAGCGTTGCCGTACCCTCACCTGGACCCTAAACCGTCCCCGTCCCCTAACCCTAACCCTAGCCCGAACACTAACCCTAACCCTTCCCCGAAGCCTGACCCTCACCCGTCCCCTAATCCTAACCCGTACGCTAACACTAACCCGCGCCCTCACATGCACACTCCCCCTAAAGCGTTGCCGTACCCTCACCTGGACCCTAAACCGTCCCCGTCCCCTAACCCTAACCCTAGCCCGAACCCTAACCCTAACCCTTCCCCGAAGCCTGACCCTCACCCGTCCCCTAATCCTAACCCGTACGCTAACACTAACCCGCGCCCTCACACGCACGCTCCTACTAAAGCGTTGCCGTACCCTCACCTGGACCCTAAACCGTCCCCGTCCCCTAACCCTAACCCTAGCCCGAACCCTAACCCTAACCCTTCCCCGAAGCCTGACCCTCACCCGTCCCCTAATCCTAAGCCGTACGCTAACACTAACCCGCGCCCTCACACGCACGCTCCCCCTAAAGCGTTGCCGTACCCTCACCTGGACCCTAAACCGTCCCCGTCCCCTAACCGTAACCCTAGCCCAAACCCTAACCCTAACCCTTCCCCGAAGCCTGACCCTACCCGTCCCCTAATCCTAACCCGAACGCTAACACTAACCCGCGCCCTCACACGAACGCTCCCCCTAAAGGGTTGCCGTACCCTCACCTGGACCCTAAACCGACCCCGTCCCCTAAACCTAACCCTAGCCCGAACTTTAACCCTAACCCTTCCCCGAAGCCTGACCCTCACCCGTCCCTTAATCCTAACCCGTACGCTAACGCTATCGCGCGCCCTCACACGCACGCTCCCCCTAAAGCGTTGCCGTACCCTCACCTGGACCCTAAACAGTCCCCGTCCCCTAACCCTAACCCTAGCCAGAACCCTAACCCTAACCCTTCCCCGAAGCCTGACCCTCACCCGTCCCCTAATCCTAACCCGTACGCTAACACTAACCCGCGCCCTCACACGCACGCTCCCCCTAAAGCGTTGCCGTACCCTCACCTGGACCCTAAACCGTCCCCGTCCCCTAACCCTAACCCTAGCCCGAACCCTAACCCTAACCCTTCCCCGAAGCCTGACCCTCACCCGTCACCTAATCCTAACCCGTACGCTAACACTAACCCGTGCCCTCACACGCACGCTCCCCCTAAAGCGTTGCCGTACCCTCACCTGGACCCTAAACCGTCCCCGTCCCATAACCCTAACCCTAGCCCGAACCCTAACCCTAACACTTCCCCGAAGCCTGAACCTCACCCGTCCCCTAATCCTAACCCGTACGCTAACACTAACCCGCGCCCTCACACGCACGCTCCCCCTAATGCGTTGCCGTACCCTCACCTGGACCCTAAACCGTCCCCGGCCCCTAACCCTAACCCTAGCCCGAACCCTAACCCTAACCCTTCCCCGAAGCCTGACCCTCACCCGTCCCCTAATACTAACCCGTACGCTAACACTAACCCGCGCCCTCACACGCACGCTCCCCCTAAAGCGTTGCCGTACCCTCACCTGGACCCTAAACCGTCCCCGTCCCCTAACCCTAACCCTAGCCCGAACCCTAACCCTAACCCTTCCCCGAAGCCTGACTCTCACCCGTCCCTTAATCCTAACCCGTACGCTAACACTAACCCGCGCCCTCACACGCACGCTCCCCCTAAAGCGTTGCCGTACCCTCACCTGGACCCTAAACCGTCCCCGTCCCCTAACCCTAACCCTAGTCCGAACCCTAACCCTAATCCTTCCCCGAAGCCTGACCCTCACCCGTCCCCTAATCCTAACCCGTACGCTAACACTAACCAGCGCCCTCACACGCACGCTCCCCCTAAAGCGTTGCCGTACCCTCACCTGGACCCTAAACCGTCCCCGTCCCCTAACCCTAACCCTAGCCCGAACCCTAACCCTAACTCTTCCCCGAAGCCTGACCCTCACCCGTCCCCTAATCCTAACCCGTACGCTAACACTAACCCGCGCCCTCACACGCACGCTCCCCCTAAAGCGTTGCCGTACCCTCACCTGGACCCTAAATCGTCCCCGTCCCCTAACCCTAACCCTAGCCCGAACCCTAAGCCTAACCCTTCCCCGAAGCCTGACCCTCACCCGTCCCCAATCCTATCCCGTACGCTAACACTAACCCGCGCCCTCAAACGCACGCTCCACCCAAAGCGTTGCCGTACCCTCACCTGGACCCTAAACCGTCCCCGTCCCCTAAGCCTAACCCTAGCCCGAACCCTAACCCTAATCCTTCCCCGAAGCCTGACCCTCACCCGTCCCCTAATCCTAACCCGTACGCTAACACTAACCAGCGCCCTCACACGCACGCTCCCCCTAAAGCGTTGCCGTACCCTCACCTGGACCCTAAACCGTCCCCGTCCCCTAACCCTAACCCTAGCCCGAACCCTAACCCTAACTCTTCCCCGAAGCCTGACCCTCACCCGTCCCCTAATCCTAACCCGTACGCTAACACTAACCCGCGCCCTCACACGCACGCTCCCCCTAAAGCGTTGCCGTACCCTCACCTGGACCCTAAATCGTCCCCGTCCCCTAACCCTAACCCTAGCCCGAACCCTAAGCCTAACCCTTCCCCGAAGCCTGACCCTCACCCGTCCCCAATCCTATCCCGTACGCTAACACTAACCCGCGCCCTCACACGCACGCTCCCCCTAAAGCGTTGCCGTACCCTCAGCTGGACCCTAAACCGTCCCCGTCCCCTAAGCCTAACCCTAGCCCGAACCCTAACCCTAACCCTTCCCCGAAGCCTGACCCTCACCCGTCCCCTAATCCTAACCCGTACGCTAACACTAACCCGCGCCCTCACATGCACGCTCCCCCTAAAGCGTTGCCGTACCCTCACCTGGACCCTAAACCGTCCCTGTCCCGTAACCCTAACCCTAGCCCGAACCCTAAACCTAACCCTTCCCCGAAGCCTGACCCTCACCCGTCCCCTAATCCTAACCCGTACGCTAACACTAACCCGCGCCCTCACACGCATTCTCCCCCTAAAGTGTTGCCGTACCCTCACCTGGACCCTAAACCGTCCCCGTCCCCTAACCCTAACCCTAGCCCGAACCCTAACCCTAACCCTTCCCCGAAGCCTGACCCTCACCCGTCCCCTAATCCTAAACCGTACGCTAACACTAACCCGCGCCCTCACACGCACGCTCCCTCTAAAGCTTTGCCGTACCCTCACCTGGACCCTAAACCGTCCCCGTCCCCTAACCCTAACCCTAGCCCGAACCCTAACCCTAACTCTTCCCCGAAGCCTGACCCTCACCCGTCCCCTAATCCTAAGCCGTACGCTAACACTAACCCGCGCCCTCACACGCACGCTCCCCCTGAAGCTTTGCCGTACCCTCAACTGGACTCTAAACCGTCCCCGTCCCCTAACCCTAACCCTAGCCCGAACCCTAACCCTAACCCTTCCCCGAAGCCTGACCCTCACCCGTCCCCAATCCTAACACGTACGCTAACACTAACCCGCGCCCTCACACGCACGCTCCCCCTAAAGCTTTGCCGTACCCTCACCTGGACCCTAAACCATCCCCGTCCCCTAACACTAACCCTAGCCCGAACCCTAACCCTAACCCTTCCCAGAAGCCTGACCCTCACCCGTCCCCTAATCCTAACCCGTACGCTAACACTAACCCGCGCCCTCACACGCACGCTCCCCCTAAAGCGTTGCCGTACCCTCACCTGGACCCTAAACCGTCCCCGTCCCTTAACCCTAACCCTAGCCCGAACCCTAACCCTAACCCTTCCCCGAAGCCTGACCCTCACCCGTCCCCTAATCCTAACCCGTACGCTAACACTAACCCGCGCCCTCACACGCACGCTCCCCCTAAAGCGTTGCCGTACCCTCACCTGGACCCTAAACCTTCCCCGTCCCCTAACCCTAACCCTAGCCCGAAACCTAACCCTAACCCTTCCCCGAAGCCTGACCCTCACCCGTCCCCTAATCCTAACCCGTACGCTAACACTAACCCGCGCCCTCACACGCACGCTCCCCCTAAAGCGTTGCCGTACCCTCACCTGGACCCTAAACCGTCCCCGTCCCCTAACCCTAACCCTAGCCCGAACCCTAACCCTAACCCTTCCCCGAAGCCTGACCCTCACCCGTCCCCTAATCCTAACCCGTACGCTAACACTAACCCGCGCCCTCACACGCACGCTCCCCCTAAAGCGTTGCCGTACCCTCACCTGGACCCTAAACCGTCCCCGTCCCCTAACCCTAACCCTAGCCCGAACCCTAACCCTAACCCTTCCCCGAAGCCTGACCCTCACCCGTCCCCTAATCCTAAGCCGTACGCTAACACTAATGCGCGCCCTCACACGCACACTCCCCCTAAAGCGTTGCCGTACCCTCACCTGGACCCTAAACCGTCCCCGTCCCCTAACCCTAACCCTAGCCCGAACCCTAACCCTAACCCTTCCCCGAAGCCTGACCCTCACCCGTCCCCTAATCCTAACCCGTACGCTAACACTAACGCGCGCCCTCACACGCACGCTCCCCCTAAAGCGTTGCCGTACCCTCAACTGGACCCTAAACCGTCCCCGTCCCCTAACCCTAACCCTAGCCCGAACCCTAACCCTAACCCTTCCCCGAAGCCTGACCCTCACCCGTCCCCTAATCCTAACCCGTACGCTAACACTAACCCGCGCCCTCACACGCACGCTCCCCCTAAAGCGTTGCCGTACCCTCACCTGGACCCTAAACCGTCCCCGTCCCCTAACCCTAACCCTAGCCCGAACCCTAACCCTAACCCTTCCCCGAAGCCTGACCCTAACCCGTCCCCTAATCCTAACCCGTACGCTAACACTAACCCGCGCCCTCACACGCACGCTCCCCCTAAAGCGTTGCCGTACCCTCACCTGGACCTGAAACCGTCCCCGTCCCCTAACCCTAAACCTAGCCCGAACCCTAACCCTAACCCTTCCCCGAAGCCTGACCCTCACCCGTCCCCTAATCCTAACCCGTACGCTAACACTAACCCGCGCCCTCACACGCACGCTCCCCCTAAAGCGTTGCCGTACCCTCACCTGGACCCTGACCCGTCCCCGTCCCCTAACCCTAACCCTAGCCCGAACCCTAACCCTAACCCTTCCCCAAAGCCTGACCCTCACCCGTCCCCTAATCCTAAGCCGTACGCTAACACTAACCCGCGCCCTCACACGCACGCTCCCCCTAAAGCGTTGCCGTACCCTCACCTGGACCCTAAACCTTCCCCGTCCCCTAACCTTAACCCTAGCCCGAACCCTAACCCTAACCCTTCCCCGAAGCCTGACCCTCACCCGTCCCCTAATCCTAACCCGTACGCTGACACTAACCCGCGCCCTCACACGCACGCTCCCCCTAAAGCGTTGCCGTACCCTCACCTGGACCCTAAACCGTCCCCGTCCCCTAACCCTAACCCTAGCCCGAACCCTAACCCTAACCCTTCCCCGAAGCCTGACCCTCACCCGTCCCCTAATCCTAACCCGTACGCTAACACTAACCCACGCCCTCACACGCACGCTCCCCCTAAAGCGTTGCTGTACCCTCACCTGGACCCTAAACCGTCCCCGTCCCCTAACCCTAACCCTAGCCCAAACCCTAACCCTAACCCTTCCCCGAAGCCTGACCCTCACCCGTCCCCTAATCCTAACCCGTACGCTAACACTAACCCGCGCCCTCACACGCACGCTCCCCCTAAAGCGTTGCCGTACCCTCACCTGGACCCGAAACCGTCCCCATCCCTTAACCCTTACCCTAGCCCGAACCCTAACCCTAACCCTTCCCCGAAGCCTGACCCTCACCCGTCCCCTAATCCTAACCCGTACGCTAACACTAACCCGCGCCCTCACACGCACGCTCCCCCTAAAGCGTTGCCGTACCCTCACCTGGACCCTAAACCGTCCCCGTCCCCTAACCCTAACCCTAGCCCGAACCCTAACCCTAACCCTTCCCCGAAGCCTGACGCTCACCCGTCACCTAATCCTAACCCGTACGCTAACATTAACCCGCACCCTCACACGCACGCTCCCCCTAAAGCGTTGCCGTACCCTCACCTGGACCCTAAACCGTCCCCATCCCCTAACCCTAACCCTAGCCCGAACCCTAACCCTAACGCTTCCACGAAGCCTGACCCTCACCCGTCCCCTAATCCTAACCCGTACGCTAACACTAACCCGCGCCCTCACATGCACGCTCCCCCTAAAGCGTTGCCGTACCCTCACCTGGACCCTAAACCGTCCCCGTCCCCTAACCCTAACCCTAGCCCGAACCCTAACACTAACCCTTCCCCGAAGCCTGACCCTCACCCATCCCCTAATCCTAACCCGTACGCTAACACTAACCCGCGCCCTCACATGCACGCTCCCCCTAAAGCGTTGTCGTACCCTCACCTGGACCCTAAACCGTCCCCGTCCCCTAACCCTAACCCTAGCCCGAACCCTAACCCTAACCCTTCCCCGAAGCCTGACCCTCACCCGTCCCCTAATCCTAACCCGTACGCTAACACTAACCCGCGCCCTCACACGCACGCTCCCCCTAAAGCGTTGCCGTACCCTCACCTGGACCCTGAACCGTCCCCGTCCCCTAACCCTAACCCTAGCCCGAACCCTAACCCTAACCCTTCCCCGAAGCCTGACCCTCACCCGTCCCCTAATCCTAACCCGTACGCTAACACTAACCCGCGCCCTCACACGTACGCTCCCCCTAAAGCGTTGCCGTACCCTCACCTGGACCCTGAACCGTCCCCGTCCCCTAACCCTAACCCTAGCCCGAACCCTAACCCTAACCCTTCCCCGAAGCCTGACCCTCACCCGTCCCCTAATCCTAACCAGTACGCTAACACTAACCCGCGTCCTCACACGCATGCTCCCCCTAAAGCGTTGCCGTACCCTCACCTGGACCCGAAACCGTCCCCGTCCCTTAACCCTTACCCTAGCACGAACCCTAACCCTAACCCTTCCCCGAAGCCTGACCCTCACCCGTCCCCTAATCCTAACCCGTACGCTAACACTAACCCGCGCCCTCACACGCACGCTCCCCCTAAAGCGTTGCCGTACCCTCACCTGGACCCTAAACCTTCCACATCCCCTAACCCTAACCCTAGCCCGAACACTTACCCTAACTCTTACCCGAAGCCTGACCCTCACCCGTCCCCTAATCCTAACCCGTATGCTAACACTAACCCGCGCCCTCACACGCATGCTCCCCCTAAAGTGTTGCCGTACCCTCACCTGGACCCTAAACCATCCCCGTCCCCTAACCCTAACCCTAGCCCGAACCCTAACCCTAACCCTTCCCCGAAGCCTGACCCTCACCCGTCCCCTAATCCTAACCCGTACGCTAACACTAACACGCGCCCTCACACGCACGCTCCCCCTAAAGCGTTGCCGTACCCTCACCTGGACCCTAAACCGTCCCCGTCCCCTAACCCTAACCCTAGCCCGAACCCTAACCCTAACCCTTCCCCGAAGCCTGACCCTCACCCGTCCCCTAATCCTAACCCGTAAGCTAACACTAACCCGCGCCCTCACACGCACGCTCCCCCTAAAACGTTGCCGTACCCTCACCTGGACCCTAAACCGTCCCCGTCCCCTAACCCTAACCCTAGCCCGAACCCTAACCCTAACCCTTCCCAGAAGCCTGACCCTCACCCGTCCCCTAATCCTAACCCGTACGCTAACACTAACCCGCGCCCTCACACGCACGCTCCCCCTAAAGCGTTGCCGTACCCTCACCTGGACCCTAAACCGTCCCCGTCCCCTAACCCTAACCCTAGCCCGAACCCTAACCCTAACCCTTCCCCGAAGCCTGACCCTCACCCGTCCCCTAATCCTAACCCGTACGCTATCACTAACCCGCGCCCTCACACGCACGCTCCCCCTGAAACGTTGCCGTACCCTCACCTGGACCCGAAACCGTCCCCATCCCCTAACCCTAACCCTAGCCCGAACCCTAACCCTAACCCTTCCCCGAAGCCTGACCCTCACCCGTCCCCTAATCCTAACCGTACGCTAACACTAACCCGCGCCCTCACACGCACGCTCCCCCTAAAGCGTTGCTGTACCCTCACCTGGACCCTAAACCGTCCCCGTCCCCTAACCCTAACCCAGCCCGAACCCTAACCATAACCCTTCCCCGAAGCCTGACCCTCACCCGTCCCCTAATCCTAACCCGTACGCTAACACTAACCCGCGCCCTCACACACACGCTCCCCCTAAAGCGTTGCCGTACCCTCACCTGGACCCTAAACCGTCCCCATCCCCTAACCCTAACCCTAGCCCGAACCTTAACCCTAAGCCTTCCCCGAAGCCTGACCCTCACCCGTCCCCTAATCCTAACCCGTACGCTAACACTAACCCGCGCCCTCACATGCACGCTCCCCCTTAAGCGTTGCTGTACCCTCACCTGGACCCTAAACCGTCCCCGTCCCCTAACCCTAACCCTAGCCCGAACCTTAACCCTAACCCTTCCCCGATGCCTGACCCTCACCCGTCCCCTAATCCTAACCCGTACTCTAACACTAACCCGCGCCCTCACACGCACGCTCCCCCTAAAGCGATGCCGTACCCTCACCTGGACCCTAAACCGTCCCCGTCCCCTAACCCTAACCCTAGCCGGAACCCTAACCCTAACCCTTCCCCGAAGCCTGACCCTCACTCGTCCCCTAATCCTAACCCGTACGCTAACACTAACCCGCGCCCTCACACGCACGCTCCCCCTAAAGCGTTGCCGTACCCTCACCTGGACCCTAAACCGTCCCCGTCCCCTAACCCTAACCCTAGCCCGAACCCTAACCCTAACCCTTCCCCAAAGCCTGACCCTCACCCGTCCCCTAATCCTAACCCGTACGCTAACACTAACCCGCGCCCTCACACGCACGCTCCCCCTAAAGCGTTGCCGTACCCTCACTTGGACCCTAAACCGTCCCCGTCCCCTAACCCTAACCCTAGCCCGAACCCTAAGCCTAACCCTTCCCCGAAGCCTGACCGTCACCCGTCCCCTAATCCTAACCCGTACGCTAACACTAACCCGGGCCCTCACACGCAAGCTCCCCCTAAAGCGTTGCCGTACCCTCACCTGGACCCTAAACCGTCCCCGTCCCCTAACCCTAACCCTAGCCCGAACCCTAACCCTAACCCTTCCCCGAAGGCTGACCCTCACCCGTCCCCTAATCCTAACCCGTACGCTAACACTAACCCGCGCCCTCACACGCACGCTCCCCCTAAAGCGTTGCCGTACCCTCACCTGGACCCTAAACCGTACCCGTCCACTAACCCTAACCCTAGCCCGAACCCTAACCCTAACCCTTCCCCGAAGCCTGACCCTCACCCGTCCCCTAATCCTAACCCGTACGCTAACACTAACCCGCGCCCTCACACGCACGCTCCTACTAAAGCGTTGCCGTACCCTCACCTGGACCCTAAACCGTCCCCGTCCCCTAACCCTAACCCTAGCCCGAACTTTAACCCTAACACTTCCCCGAAGCCTGACCCTCACCCGTCCCCTAATCCTAACCCGTACGCTAACGCTATCGCGCGCCCTCACACGCACGCTCCCCCTAAAGCGTTGCCGTACCCTCACCTGGACCCTAAACCGTCCCCGTCCCCTAACCCTAACCCTAGCCCGAACCCTAACCCTAATCCTTCCCCGAAGCCTGACCCTCACCCGTCCCCTAATCCTAACCCGTACGCTAACACTAACCCGCGCCCTCACACGCACGCTCCCCCTAAAGCGTTGCCGTACCCTCACCTGGACCCTGAACCGTCTCCGTCCCCTAACCCTAACCCTAGCCCGAACCCTAACCCTAACCCTTCCCCGAAGCCTGACCCTCACCCGTCCCCTAATCCTAAACCGGACGCTAACACTAACCCGCGCCCTCACACGTACGCTCCCCCTAAAGCGTTACCGTACCCTCACCTGGACCCTGAACCGTCCCCGTCCCCTAACCCTAACCCTAGCCCGAACCCTACCCTAACCCTTCCCCGAAGCCTGACCCTCACCCGTCCCCTAATCCTAACCAGTACGCTAACACTAACCCGCATCCTCACACGCATGCTCCCCCTAAAGCGTTGCCGTACCCTCACCTGGACCTGAAACCGTCCCCGTCCCTTAACCCTTACCCTAGCACGAACCCTAACCCTAACCCTTCCCCGAAGCCTGACCCTCACCCGTCCCCTAATCCTAACCCGTACGCTAACACTAACCCGCGCCCTCACACGCACGCTCCTACTAAAGCGTTGCCGTACCCTCACCTGGACCCTAAACCGTCCCCGTCCCCTAACCCTAACCCTAGCCCGAACCCTAACCCTAACCCTTCCCCGAAGCCTGACCCTCACCCGTCCCCTAATCCTAAGCCGTACGCTAACACTAACCCGCGCCCTCACACGCACGCTCCCCCTAAAGCGTTGCCGTACCCTCACCTGGACCATAAACCGTCCCCGTCCCTTAACCGTAACCCTAGCCCAAACCCTAACCCTAACCCTTCCCCGAAGCCTGACCCTACCCGTCCCCTAATCCTAACCCGTACGCTAACACTAACCCGCGCCCTCACACGCACGCTCCCCCTAAAGGGTTGCCGTACCCTCACCTGGACCCTAAACCGACCCCGTCCCCTAACCCTAACCCTAGCCCGAACTTTAACCCTAACCCTTCCCCGAAGCCTGACCCTCACCCGTCCCCTAATCCTAACCCGTACGCTAACGCTATCGCGCGCCCTCACACGCACGCTCCCCCTAAAGCGTTGCCGTTCCCTCACCTGGACCCTAAACCGTCCCCGTCCCCTAACCCTAACCCTAGCCCGAACCCTAACCCTAACCCTTCCCCGAAGCCTGACCCTCACCCGTCCCCTAATCCTAACCCGTACGCTAACACTAACCCGCGCCCTCACACGCACGCTCCCCCTAAAGCG
This sequence comes from Stenella coeruleoalba, assembly GCF_951394435.1. Lineage (NCBI taxonomy): Eukaryota > Metazoa > Chordata > Mammalia > Artiodactyla > Delphinidae > Stenella > Stenella coeruleoalba. Next base: position 223,637 of record NC_137153.1, read on the forward strand.
TTGCCGTACCCTCACCTGGACCCTGAACCGTCCCCGTCCCCTAACCCTAACCCTAGCCCGAACCCTAACCCTAACCCTTCCCCGAAGCCTGACCCTCACCCGTCCCCTAATCCTAAGCCGTACGCTAACACTAACCCGCGACCTCACACGTACGCTCCCCCTAAAGCGTTGCCGTACCCTCACCTGGACCCTGAACCGTCCCCGTCCCCTAACCCTAACCCTAGCCCGAACCCTAACCCTAAACCTTCCCCGAAGCCTGACCCTCACCCGTCCCCTAATCCTAACCAGTACGCTAACACTAACCCGCGTCCTCACACGCATGCTCCCCCTAAAGCGTTGCCGTACCCTCACCTGGACCCGAAACCGTCCCCGTCCCTTAACCCTTACCCTAGCACGAACCCTAACCCTAACCCTTCCCCGAAGCCTGACCCTCACCCGTCCCCTAATCCTAACCCGTACGCTAACACTAACCCGCGCCCTCACACGCACGCTCCCCCTAAAGCGTTGCCGTACCCTCACCTGGACCCTAAACCTTCCCCATCCCCTAACCCTAACCCTAGCCCGAACACTTACCCTAACCCTTACCCGAAGCCTGACCCTCACCCGTCCCCTAATCCTAAACCGTACGCTAACACTAACCCGCGCCCTCACACGCACGCTCCCCCTAAAGTTTTGCCGTACCCTCACCTGGACCCTAAACCGTCCCCGTCCCCTAACCCTAACCCTAGCCCGAACCCTAACCCTAACCCTTCCCCGAAGCCTGACCCTCACCCGTCCCCTAATCCTAACCCGTACGCTAACACTAACACGCGCCCTCACACGCACGCTCCCCCTAAAGCGTTGCCGTACCCTCACCTGGACCCTAAACCGTCCCCGTCCCCTAACCCTAACCCTAGCCCGAACCCTAACCCTAACCCTTCCCCGAAGCCTGACCCTCACCCGTCCCCTAATCCTAACCCGTAAGCTAACACTAACCCGCGCCCTCACACTCACGCTCCCCCTAAAACGTTGCCGTACCCTCACCTGGACCCTAAACCGTCCCCGTCCCCTAACCCTAACCCTAGCCCGAACCCTAACCCTAACCCTTCCCAGAAGCCTGACCCTCACCCGTCCCCTAATCCTAACCCGTACGCTAACACTAACCCGCGCCCTCACACGCACGCTCCCCCTAAAGCGTTGCCGTACCCTCACCTGGACCCTAAACCGTCCCCGTCCCCTAACCCTAACCCTAGCCCGAACCCTAACCCTAACCCTTCCCCGAAGCCTGACCCTCACCCGTCCCCTAATCCTAACCCGTACGCTATCACTAACCCACGCCCTCACACACACGCTCCCCCTAAAACGTTGCCGTACCCTCACCTGGACCCGAAACCGTCCCCGTCCCCTAACCCTAACCCTAGCCCGAACCCTAACCCTAACCCTTCCCCGAAGCCTGACCCTCACCCGTCCCCTAATCCTAACCGTACGCTAACACTAACCCGCGCCCTCACACGCACGCTCCCCCTAAAGCGTTGCCGTACCCTCACCTGGACCCTAAACCGTCCCCGTCCCCTAACCCTAACCCAGCCCGAACCCTAACCATAACCCTTCCCCGAAGCCTGACCCTCACCCGTCCCCTAATCCTAACCCGTACGCTAACACTAACCCGCGCCCTCACACGCACGCTCCCCCTAAAGCGTTGCCGTACCCTCACCTGGACCCTAAACCGTCCCCATCCCCTAACCCTAACCCTAGCCCGAACCCTAATCCTAACCCTTCCCCGAAGCCTGACCCTCACCCGTCCCCTAATCCTAACCCGTACGCTAACACTAACCCGCGCCCTCACATGCACGCTCCCCCTAAAGCGTTGCTGTACCCTCACCTGGACCCTAAACCGTCCCCGTCCCCTAACCCTAACCCTAGCCCGAACCCTAACCCTAACCCTTCCCCGAAGCCTGACCCTCACCCGTCCCCTAATCCGAACCCGTACGCTAACGCTATCGCGCGCCCTCACACGCACGCTCCCCCTAAAGCGTTGCCGTACCCTCACCTGGACCCTAAACCGTCCCCGTCCCCTAACCCTAACCCTAGCCAGAACCCTAACCCTAACCCTTCCCTGAAGCCTGACCCTCACCCGTCCCCTAATCCTAACCCGTACGCTAACACTAACCCGCGCCCTCACACGCACTCTCCCCCTAAAGCGTTGCCGTACCCTCAACTGGACCCTAAACCGTCCCCGTCCCCTAACCCTAACCCTAGCCCGAACCCTAACCCTAACCCTTCCCCGAAGCCTGACCCTCACCCGTCCCCTAATCCTAACCCGTACGCTAACACTAACCCGCACCCTCACACGCACGCTCCCCCTAAAGCGTTGCCGTACCCTCACCTGGACCCTAAACCGTCCCCGTCCCCTAACCCTAACCCTAGCCCGAACCCTAACCCTAACCCTTCCCCGAAGCCTGACCCTCACCCGTCCCCTAATCCTAACCCGTACGCTAACACTAACCCGCGCCCTCACACGCACGTTCCCCCTAAAGCGTTGCCGTACCCTCACCTGGACCCTAAACCGTCCCCGTCCCCTAACCCTAACCCTAGCCGGAACCCTAACCCTAACCCTTCCCCGAAGCCTGACCCTCACCCGTCCCCTAATCCTAACCCGTACGCTAACACTAACCCGCGCCCTCACACGAACGCTCCCCCTAAAGCGTTGCCGTACCCTCACCTGGACCCTAAACCGTCCCCGTCCCCTAACCCTAACCCTAGCCCGAACCCTAACCCTAACCCTTCCCCGAAGCCTGACCCTCACCCGTCCCCTAATCCTAACCCGTACGCTAACACTAACCCGCCCCCTCACACGCACGCTCCTCCTAAAGCGTTGCCGTACCGTCACCTGGACCCTAAACCGTCCCCGTCCCCTAACCCTAACCCTAGCCCGAACCCTAACCCTAACCCTTCCCCGAAGCCTGACCCTCACCCGTCCCCTAATCCTAAGCCGTACGCTAACACTAACCCGCGCCCTCACACGCACGCTCCCCCTAAAGCGTTGCCATACCCTCACCTGGACCCTAAACCGTCCCCGTCCCCTAACCCTAACCCTAGCCCGAACCCTAACCCTAACCCTTCCCCGAAGCCTGACCCTCACCCGTCCCCTAATCCTTACCCGTACGCTAACACTAACGCGCGCCCTCACACGCACGCTCCCCCTAAAGCGTTGCCGTACCCTCACCTGGACCCTAAACCGTCCCCGTCCCCTAACCCTAACCCTAGCCCGAACCCTAACCCTAACCCTTCCCCGAAGCCTGACCCTCACCCGTCCCCTAATCCTAACCCGTACGCTAACACTAACGCGTGCCCTCACACGCATGCTCCCCCTAAAGCGTTGCCGTACCCTCAACTGGACCCTAAACCGTCCCCGTCCCCTAACCCTAACCCTAGCCCGAACCCTAACCCTAACCCTTCCCCGAAGCCTGACCCTCACCCGTCTCCTAATCCTAACCCGTACGTTAACACTAACCCGCGCCCTCACACGCACGCTCCCCCTAAAGCACTGCCGTACCCTCACCTGGACCCTAAACCGTCCCCGTCCCCTAACCCTAACCCTAGCCCGAACCCTAACCCTAACCCTTCCCCGAAGCCTGACCCTCACCCGTCCCCTAATCCTAACCCGTACGCTAACACTAACCCGCGCCCTCACACGCACGCTCCCCCTAAAGCGTTGCCGTACCCTCACCTGGACCCGAAACCGTCCCCGTCCCCTAACCCTAACCCTAGCCCGAACCCTATCCCTAACCCTTCCCCGAAGCCTGACCCTCACCCGTCCCCTAATCCTAACCCGTACGCTAACACTAACCCGCGCCCTCACACGCACGCTCCCCCTAAAGCGTTGCCGTACCCTCACCTGAACCCTAAACCGTCCCCGTCCCCTAACCCTAACCCTAGCCCGAACCCTAACCCTAACCCTTCCCCGAAGCCTGACCCTCACCCGTCCCCTAATCCTAACCCGTATGCTAACACTAACCCGCGCCCTCACACGCACGCTCCCCCTAAAGCGTTGCCGTACCCTCAGCTGGACCCGAAACCGTCCCCGTCCCCTAACCCTAACCCTAGCCCGAACCCTAACCCTAACCCTTCCCCGAAGCCTGACCCTCACCCGTCCCCTAATCCTAACCCGTACGCTAACACTAACCCGCGCCCTCACACGCACGCTCCCCCTAAAGCGTTGCCATACCCTCACCTGGACCCTAAACCGTCCCCGTCCCCTAACCCTAACCCTAGCCCGAACCCTAACCCTAACCCTTCCCCGAAGCCTGACCCTCACCCGTCCCCTAATCCTAAACCGTACGCTAACACTAACCCGCGCCCTCACACGCACGCTCCCCCTAAAGCGTTGCCGTACCCTTACCTGGACCCTAAACCGTCCCCGTCCCCTAACACTAACCCTAGCCCGAACCCTAACCCTAACACTTTCCCGAAGCCTGACCCTCACCCGTCCCCTAATCCTAAACCGTACGCTAACACTAACCCGCGCCCTCACACGCACGCTCCCCCTAAAGCGTTACCGTACCCTCACCTGGACCCTAAACCGTCCCCGTCCCCTAACCCTAACCCTAGCCCGAACCCTAACCCTAACCCTTCCCCGAAGCCTGACCCTCACCCGTCCCCTAATCCTAACCCGTACGCTAACACTAACCCGCGCCCTCACACGCACGCTCCCCATAAAGCGTTGCCGTACCCTCACCTGGACCCTAAACCGTCCCCGTCCCCTAACCCTAACCCTAGCCCGAACCCTAACCCTAACCCTTCCCCGAAGCCTGACCCTCACCCGTCCCCTAATCCTAACCCGTACGCTAACACTAACCCGCGCCCTCACACGCACGCTCCCCCTAAAGCGTTGCCGTACCCTCACCTGGACCCTAAACCGTCCCCGTCCCCTAACCCTAACCCTAGCCCGAACCCTAACCCTAACCCTTCCCCGAAGCCTGAACCTCACCCGTCCCCTAATCCTAACCCGTACGCTAACACTAACCCGCGCCCTCACACGCACGCTCCCCCTAAAGCGTTGCCGTACCCTCACCTGGACTCTAAACCGTCCCCATTCCCTAACCCTAACCCTAGCCCGAACCCTAACCCTAACCCTTCCCCGAAGCCTGACCCTCACCCGTCCCCTAATCCTAACCCGTACGCTAACACTAAGCCGCGCCCTCACACGCACGCTCCCCCTAAAGCGTTGCCGTACCCTCACCTGAACCCTAAACCGTCCCCGTCCCCTAACCCTAACCCTAGCCCGAACCCTAACCCTAACCCTTCCCCGAAGCCTGACCCTCACCCGTCCCCTAATCCTAACGAGTACGCTAACACTAACCCGCGCCCTCACATGCACGCTCCCCCTAAAGCGTTGCCGTACCCTCACCTGGACCCGAAACCGTCCCCGTCCCCTAACCCTAACCCTAGCCCTAACCCTAACCCTAACCCTTCCCCGAAGCCTGACCCTCACCCGTCCCCTAATCCTAACCAGTACGCTAACACTAACCCGCGTCCTCACACGCATGCCCCCCTAAAGCGTTGCCGTACCCTCACCTGGACCCTAAACCGTCCCCGTCCCTTAACCCTTACCCTAGCACGAACCCTAACCCTAACCCTTCCCCGAAGCCTGACCCTCACCCATCCCCTAATCCTAACCCGTACGCTACCACTAACCCGCGCCCTCACACGCACGCTCCCCCTAAAGCGTTGCCGTACCCTCACCTGGACCCTAAACCTTCCCCATCCCCTAACCCTAACCCTAGCCCGAACACTTACCCTAACCCTTACCCGAAGCCTGACCCTCACCCGTCCCCTAATCCTAACCCGTATGCTAACACTAACCCGCGCCCTCACACGCACGCTCCCCCTAAAGTGTTGCCGTACCCTCACCTGGACCCTAAACCGTCCCCGTCCCCTAACCCTAACCCTAGCCCGAACCCTAACCCTAACCCTTCCCCGAAGCCTGACCCTCACCCGTCCCCTAATCCTAACCCGTACGCTAACACTAACACGCGCCCTCACACGCACGCTCCCCCTAAAGCGTTGCCGTACCCTCACCTGGACCCTAAACCGTCCCCGTCCCCTAACCCTAACCCTAGCCCGAACCCTAACCCTAACCCTTCCCCGAAGCCTGACCCTCACCCGTCACCTAATCCTAACCCGTAAGCTAACACTAACCCGCGCCCTCACACGCACGCTCCCCCTAAAACGTTGCCGTACCCTCACCTGGACCCTAAACCGTCCCCGTCCCCTAACCCTAACCCTAGCCCGAACCCTAACCCTAACCCTTCCCAGAAGCCTGACCCTCACCCGTCCCCTAATCCTAACCCGTATGCTAACACTAACCCGCGCCCTCACACGCACGCTCCCCCTAAAGCGTTGCCGTACCCTCACCTGGACCCTAAACCGTCCCCGTCCCCTAACCCTAACCCGAGCCCGAACCCTAACCCTAACCCTTCCCCGAAGCCTGACCCTCACCCGTCCCCTAATCCTAACCCGTACGCTATCACTAACCCACGCCCTCACACGCACGCTCCCCCTAAAACGTTGCCGTACCCTCACCTGGACCCGAAACCGTCTCCGTCCCCTAACCCTAACCCTAGCCCGAACCCTAACCCTAACCCTTCCCCGAAGCCTGACCCTCACCCGTCCCCTAATCCTAACCGTACGCTAACACTAACCCGCGCCCTCACACGCACGCTCCCCCTAAAGCGTTGCCGTACCCTCACCTGGACCCTAAACCGTCCCCGTCCCCTAAACCTAACCCAGCCCGAACCCTAACCATAACCCTTCCCCGAAGCCTGACCCTCACCCGTCCCCTAATCCTAACCCGTACGCTAACACTAACCCGCGCCCTCACACGCACGCTCCCCCTAAAGCGTTGCCGTACCCTCACCTGGACCCTAAACCGTCCCCATCCCCTAACCCTAACCCTAGCCCGAACCCTAACCCTAACCCTTCCCCGAAGCCTGACCCTCACCCGTCCCCTAATCCTAACCCGTACGCTAACACTAACCCGCGCCCTCACATGCACGCTCCCCCTAAAGCGTTGCTGTACCCTCACCTGGACCCTAAACCGTCCCCGTCCCCTAACCCTAACCCTAGCCCGAACCCTAACCCTAACCCTTCCCCGAAGCCTGACCCTCACCCGTCCCCTAATCCTAACCCGTACGCTAACACTAACCCGCGCCCTCACACGCACGCTCCTACTAAAGCGTTGCCGTACCCTCACCTGGACCCTAAACCGACCCCGTCCCCTAACCCTAACCCTAGCCCGAACTTTAACCCTAACCCTTCCCCGAAGCCTGACCCTCACCCGTCCCCTAATCCGAACCCGTACGCTAACGCTATCGCGCGCCCTCACACGCACGCTCCCCCTAAAGCGTTGCCGTACCCTCACCTGGACCCTAAACCGTCCCCGTCCCCTAACCCTAACCCTAGCCAGAACCCTAACCCTAACCCTTCCCTGAAGCCTGACCCTCACCCGTCCCCTAATCCTAACCCGTACGCTAACACTAACCCGCGCCCTCACACGCACGCTCCCCCTAAAGCGTTGCCGTACCCTCAACTGGACCCTAAACCGTCCCCGTCCCCTAACCCTAACCCTAGCCCGAACCCTAACCCTAACCCTTCCCCGAAGCCTGACCCTCACCCGTCCCCTAATCCTAACCCGTACGCTAACACTAACCCGCGCCCTCACACGCACGCTCCCCCTAAAGCGTTGCCGTACCCTCACCTGGACCCTAAACCGTCCCCGTCCCCTAACCCTAACCCTAGCCCGAACCCTAACCCTAGCCCTTCCCCGAAGCCTGAACCTCACCCGTCCCCTAATCCTAACCCGTACGCTAACACTAACCCGCGCCCTCACATGCACGCTCCCCCTAAAGCGTTGCCGTACCCTCACCTGGACTCTAAACCGTCCCCATCCCCTAACCCTAACCCTAGCCCGAACCCTAACCCTAACCCTTCCCCGAAGCCTGACCCTCACCCGTCCCCTAATCCTAACCCGTACGCTAACACTAACCCGCGCCCTCACACGCAAGCTCCCCCTAAAGCGTTGCCGTACCCTCACCTGAACCCTAAACCGTCCCCGTCCCCTAACCCTAACCCTAGCCCGAACCCTAACCCTAACCCTTCCCCGAAGCCTGACCCTCACCCGTCCCCTAAACCTAACCCGTACGCTAACACTAACCCGCGCCCTCACATGCACGCTCCCCCTAAAGCGTTGCCGTAACCTCACCTGGACCCAAAACCGTCCCCGTCCCCTAACCCTAACCCTAGCCCTAACCCTAACCCTAACCCTTCCCCGAAGCCTGACCCTCACCCGTCCCCTAATCCTAACCCGTACGCTAACACTAACCCGCGCCCTCACACGCACGCTCCCCCTAAAGCGTTGCCGTACCCTCACCTGGACCCTAAACCGTCCCCGTCCCCTAACCCTAACCCTAGCCCGAACCCTAACCCTAACCCTTCCCCGAAGCCTGACAATCACCCGTCCCCTAATCCTAAACCGTACGCTAATACTAACCCGTGCCCTCACACGCACGCTCCCCCTAAAGCGTTGCCGTATCCTCACCTGGACCCTAAACCGTCCCCGTCCCCTAACCCTAACCCTAGCCCGAACCCTAACCCTAACCCTAACCCTTCCCCGAAGCCTGAACCTCACCCGTCCCCTTATCCTAACCCGTACGCTAACACTAACCCACGCCCTCACACACACGCTCCCCCTAAAGCGTTGCCGTACCCTCACCTGGACCCTAAACCGTCCCCGACCCCTAACCCTAACCCTAGCCCGAACCCTAACCCTAACCCTTCCCCGAAGCCTGACCCTCACCCGTCCCCTAATCCTAACCCGTACGCTAACACTAACCCGCGCCCTCACACGCACGCTCCCCCTAAAGGGTTGCCGTACCCTCACCTGGATCCTAAACCGTCCCCGTCCCCTAACCCTAACCCTAGCCCGAACCCTAACCCTAACCTTTCCCCGAAGCCTGACCCTCACACGTCCCCTAATCCTAACCCGTACGCTAACACTAACCCGCGCCCTCACACGCACGCTCCCCCTAAAGCGTTGCCGTACCCTCACCTGGACCCTAAACCGTCCCCGTCCCCTAACCCTAACCCTAGCCCGAACCCTAACCCTAACCCTTCCCCGAAGCCTGACCCTCACCCGTCCCCTAATCCTTACCCGTACGCTAACACTAACCCGCGCCCTCACACGCACGCTCCCCCTAAAGCGTTGCCGTACCCTCACCTGGACCCTAAACCGTCCCCGTCCCCTAACCCTAACCCTAGCCCGAACCCTAACCCTAACCCTTCCCCGAAGCCTGACCCTCACCCGTCCCCTAATCCTAACCCGTACGCTAACACTAACCCGCGCCCCCACACGCACGCTCCCCCTAAAGCGTTGCCATAACCTCACCTGGACCCTAAACCGTCCCCGTCCCCTAACCCTAACCCTAGCCCGAACCCTAACCCTAACCCTTCCCCGAAGCCTGACCCTCACCCGTCCCCTAATCCTAAGCCGTACGCTAACACTAACCCGCGCCCTCACACGCACGCTCCCCCTAAAGCGTTGCCGTACCCTCACCTGGACTCTAAACCGTCCCCGTCCCCTAACCCTAACCCTAGCCCGAACCCTAACCCTAACCCTTCCCCTAAGCCTGACCCTCACCCGTCCCCTAATCCTAACCCGTACGCTAACACTAAGCCGCGCCCTCACACGCACGCTCCCCCTAAAGCATTGCCGTACCCTCACCTGGACCCTAAACCATCCCCGTCCCCTAACCCTAACCCTAGCCCGAACCCTAACCCTAACCCTTCCCCGAAGCCTGACCCTCACCCGTCCCCTAATCCTAACCCGTACGCTAACACTAACCCGCGCCCTCACATGCACGCTCCCCGTAAAGCGTTGCCGTACCCTCAGCTGGACCCGAAACCGTCCCCGTCCCCTAACCCTAACCCTAGCCCGAACGCTAACCCTAAACCTTCCCCGAAGCCTGACCCTCACCCGTCCCCTAATCCTAACCCGTACGGTAACACTAACCCGCGCCCTCACACGCACGCTCCCCCTAAAGCGTTGCCGTACCCTCACCTGGACCCTGAACCGTCCCCGTCCCCTAACCCTAACCCTAGCCCGAACCCTAACCCTAACCCTTCCCCGAAGCCTGACCCTCACCCGTCCCCTAATCCTAACCCGTACGCTAACACTAACCCGCGCCCTCACACGTACGCTCCCCCTAAAGCGTTGCCTTACCCTCACCTGGACCCTAAACCGTCCCCGTCCCCTAACCCTAACCCTAGCCCGAACCCTAACCCTAACCCTTCCCCGATGCCTGACCCTCACCCGTCCCCTAATACTAACCCGTACGCTAACACTAAACCGCGTCCTCACACGCACTCTCCCCCTAAAGCGTTGCCGTACCCTCACCTGGACCCTAAACCGTCCCCGTCCCTTAACCCTTACCCTAGCCCGAACCCTAACCCTAAACCTTCCCCGAAGCCTGACCCTCACCCGTCCCCTAATCCTAACCCGTACGCTAACACTAACCCGCGCCCTCACACGCACGCTCCCCCTAAAGCGTTGCCGTACCCTCACCTGGACCCTAAACCTTCCCCATCCCCTAACCCTAACCCTAGCCCGAACCCTAACCCTAACCCTTCCCCGAAGCCTGACCCTCACCCGTCCCCTAATCCTAACCCGTACGCTAACACTAACCCGTGCCCTCACACGCACGCTCCTACTAAAGCGTTGCCGTACCCTCACCTGGACCCTAAACCGTCCCCGTCCCCTAACCCTAACCCTAGCCCGAACCCTAACCCTAACACTTCCCCGAAGCCTGACCCTCACCCGTCCCCTAATCCTAAGCCGTACGCTAACACTAACCCACGCCCTCACACGCACGCTCCCCCTAAAGCGTTGCCGTACCCTCACCTGGACCCTAAACCGTCCCCGTCCCCTAACCCTAACCCTAGCCCAAACCCTAACCCTAACCCTTCCCCGAAGCCTGACCCTACCCGTCCCCTAATCCTAACCCGTACGCTAACACTAACCCGCGCCCTCACACGCACGCTCCCCCTAAAGGGTTGCCGTACCCTCACCTGGACCCTAAACCGACCCCGTCCCCTAAACCTAACCCTAGCCCGAACTTTAACCCTAACCCTTCCCCGAAGCCTGACCCTCACCCGTCCCTTAATCCTAACCCGTACGCTAACGCTATCGCGCGCCCTCACACGCACGCTCCCCCTAAAGCGTTGCCGTACCCTCACCTGGACCCTAAACAGTCCCCGTCCCCTAACCCTAACCCTAGCCAGAACCCTAACCCTAACCCTTCCCCGAAGCCTGACCCTCACCCGTCCCCTAATCCTAACCCGTACGCTAACACTAACCCGCGCCCTCACACGCACGCTCCCCCTAAAGCGTTGCCGTACACTCAACTGGACCCTAAACCGTCCCCGTCCCCTAACCCTAACCCTAGCCCGAACCCTAACCCTAACCCTTCCCCGAAGCCTGACCCTCACCCGTCCCCTAATCCTAAGCCGTACGCTAACACTAACCCGCGCCCTCACACGCACGCTCCCCCTAAAGCGTTGCCGTACCCTCACCTGGACCCTAAACCGTCCCCGTCCCCTAACCCTAACCCTAGCCCGAACCCTAACCCTAACCCTTCCCCGAAGCCTGACCCTCACCCGTCCCCTAATCCTAACCCGTACGCTAACAATAACCCACGCCCTCACACGCACGCTCCCCTTAAAGCGTTGCCGTACCCTCACCTGGACCCTAAACCGTCCCCGTCCCCTAACCCTAACCCTAGCCCGAACCCTAACCCTAACCCTTCCCCGAAGCCTGACCCTCACCCGTCCCCTAATCCTAACCCGTACGCTAACACTAACCCGCGCCCTCACACGCACGCTCCCCCTAAAGCGTTGCCGTACCCTCACCTGGACCCTAAACCGTCCCCGTCCCCTAACCCTAACCCTAGCCCGAACCCTAACCCTAACCCTTCCCCGAAGCCAGACCCTCACCCGTCCCCTAATCCTAACCCGTACGCTAACACTAACCCGCGCCCTCACACGCACGCTCCCCCTAAAGCGTTGCCGTACCCTCACCTGGACCCTAAACCGTCCCCGTCCCCTAACCCTAACCCTAGCCCGAACCCTAACCCTAACCCTTCCCCGAAGCCTGAACCTCACCCGTCCCCTAATCCTAACCCGTACGCTAACACTAACCCGCGCCCTCACACGCACGCTCCCCCTAAAGCGTTGCCGTACCCTCACCTGGACCCTAAACCGTCCCCTTCCCCGTCCCCTAACCCTAACCCTAGCCCGAACCCTAACCCTAACCCTTCCCCGAAGCCTGACCCTCACCCGTCCCCTAATCCTAACCCGTACGCTAACACTAACCCGCGCCCTCACACGCACGCTCCCCCTAAAGCGTTGCCGTACCCTCACCTGGACCCTAAACCGTCCCCGTCCCCTAACCCTAACCCTAGCCCGAACCCTAACCCTAACCCTTCCCCGAAGCCTGAACCTCACCCGTCCCCTAATCCTAACCCGTACGCTAACACTAACCCGCGCCCTCACACGCACGCTCCCCCTAAAGCGTTGCCGTACCCTCACCTGGACTCTAAACCGTCCCCATCCCCTAACCCTAACCCTAGCCCGAACCCTAACCCTAACCCTTCCCCGAAGCCTGACCCTCACCCATCCCCTAATCCTAACCCGTACGCTAACACTAACCCGCGCCCTCACACGCTCGCTCCCCCTAAAGCGTTGCCGTACCTTCACCTGGACCCTGAACCGTCCCCGTCCCCTAACCCTAACCCTAGCCCGAACCCTAACCCTAACCCTTCCCCGAAGCCTGACCCTCACCCATCCCCTAATCCTAACCCGTACGCTAACACTAACCCGCGCCCTCACACGCACGCTCCCCCTAAAGCGTTGCCGTACCCTCACCTGGACCCTAAACCGTCCCCGTCCCCTAACCCTAACCCTAGCCCGAACCCTAACCCTAACCCTTCCCCGAAGCCTGACCCTCACCCGTCCCCTAATCCTAAACCGTACGCTAACACTAACCCGCGCCCTCACACGCACGCTCCCCCTAAAGCGTTGCCGTACCCTCACCTGGACCCTAAACCGTCCCCGTCCCCGTCCCCTAACCCTAACCCTAGCCCGAACCCTAACCCTAACCCTTCCCCGAAGCCTGACCCTCACCCGTCCCCTAATCCTAACCCGTACGCTAACACTAACCCGCGCCCTCACACGCACGCTCCCCCTAAAGCGTTGCCGTACCCTCACCTGGACCCTAAACCGTCCCCGTCCCCTAACCCTAACCCTAGCCCGAACCCTAACCCTAACCCTTCCCCGAAGCCTGACCCTCACCCGTCCCCTAATCCTAACCCGTACGCTAACACTAACCCGCGCCCTCACATGCACGCTCCCCCTAAAGCGTTGCCGTACCCTCACCTGGACCCGAAACCGTCCCCGTCCCCTAACCCTAACCCTAGCCCGAACCCTAACCCTAATCCTTCCCCGAAGCCTGACCCTCACCCGTCCCCTAATCCTAACCCGTACGCTAACACTAACCCGCGCCCTCACACGCACGCTCCCCCTAAAGAGTTGCCGTACCCTCACCTGGACCCTAAACCGTCCCCGTCCCCTAACCCTAACCCTAGCCCGAACCCTAACCCTAACCCTTCCCCGAAGCCTGACCCTCACCCGTCCCCTAATCCTAACCCGTACGCTAACACTAACCCGCACCCTCACACGCACGCTCCCCCTAAAGCGTTGCCGTACCCTCACCTGGACCCTAAACCGTCCCCGTCCCCTAACCCTAACCCTAGCCCGAACCCTAACCCTAACACTTTCCCGAAGCCTGACCCTCACCCGTCCCCTAATCCTAAACCGTACGCTAACACTAACCCGCGCCCTCACACGCACGCTCCCCCTAAAGCGTTACCGTACCCTCACCTGGACCCTAAACCGTCCCCGTCCCCTAACCCTAACCCTAGCCCGAACCCTAACCCTAACCCTTCCCCGAAGCCTGACCCTCACCCGTCCCCTAATCCTAACCCGTACGCTAACACTAACCCGCGCCCTCACACGCACGCTCCCCCTAAAGCGTTGCCGTACCCTCACCTGGACCCTAAACCGTCCCCGTCCCCTAACCCTAGCCCGAACCCTAACCCTAACCCTTCCCCGAAGCCTGACCCTCACCCGTCCCCTAATCCTAACCCGTACGCTAACACTAACCCGCGCCCTCACACGCACGATCCCCCTAAAGCGTTGCCGTACCCTCACCTGGACCCTAAACCGTCCCCGTCCCCTAACCCTAACCCTAGCCCGAACCCTAACCCTAACCCTTCCCCGAAGCCTGAACCTCACCCGTCCCCTAATCCTAACCCGTACGCTAACACTAACCCGCGCCCTCACACGCACGCTCCCCCTAAAGCGTTGCTGTACCCTCACCTGGACTCTAAACCGTCCCCATCCCCTAACCCTAACCCTAGCCCGAACCCTAACCCTAACCCTTCCCCGAAGCCTGACCCTCACCCGTCCCCTAATCCTAACCCGTACGCTAACACTAACCCGCGCCCTCACACGCACGCTCCCCCTAAAGCGTTGCCGTACCCTCACCTGGACCCTAAACCGTCCCCGTCCCCTAACCCTAACCCTAGCCCGAACCCTAACCCTAACCCTTCCCCGAAGCCTGACCCTCACCCGTCCCCTAATCCTAACCCGTACGCTAACACTAACCCGCGCCCTCACACGCACGATCCCCCTAAAGCGTTGCCGTACCCTCACCTGGACCCTAAACCGTCCCCTTCCCCTAACCCTAACCCTAGCCCGAACCCTAACCCTAACCCTTCCCCGAAGCCTGAACCTCACCCGTCCCCTAATCCTAACCCGTACGCTAACACTAACCCGCGCCCTCACATGCACGCTCCCCCTAAAGCGTTGCCGTACCCTCACCTGGACTCTAAACCGTCCCCGTCCCCTAACCCTAACCCAGCCCGAACCCTAACCATAACCCTTCCCCGAAGCCTGACCCTCACCCGTCCCCTAATCCTAACCCGTACGCTAACACTAACCCGCGCCCTCACACGCACGCTCCCCCTAAAGCGTTGCCGTACCCTCACCTGGACCCTAAACCGTCCCCGTCCCCTAACCCTAACCCAGCCCGAACCCTAACCATAACCCTTCCCCGAAGCCTGACCCTCACCCGTCCCCTAATCCTAACCCGTACGCTAACACTAACCCGCGCCCTCACACGCACGCTCCCCCTAAAGCGTTGCCGTACCCTCACCTGGACCCTAAACCGTCCCCGTCCCCTAACCCTAACCCTAGCCCGAACCCTAACCCTAACCCTTCCCCGAAGCCTGACCCTCACCCGTCCCCTAATCCTAACCCGTACGCTAACACTAACCCGCGCCCTCACACGCACGATCCCCCTAAAGCGTTGCCGTACCCTCACCTGGACCCTAAACCGTCCCCTTCCCCTAACCCTAACCCTAGCCCGAACCCTAACCCTAACCCTTCCCCGAAGCCTGAACCTCACCCGTCCCCTAATCCTAACCCGTACGCTAACACTAACCCGCGCCCTCACACGCACGCTCCCCCTAAAGCGTTGCCGTACCCTCACCTGGACTCTAAACCGTCCCCGTCCCCTAACCCTAACCCAGCCCGAACCCTAACCCTAACCCTTCCCCGAAGCCTGACCCTCACCCGTCCCCTAATCCTAACCCGTACGCTAACACTAACCCGCGCCCTCACACGCACGCTCCCCCTAAAGCGTTGCCGTACCCTCACCTGGACCCTAAACCGTCCCCGTCCCCTAACCCTAACCCAGCCCGAACCCTAACCATAACCCTTCCCCGAAGCCTGACCCTCACCCGTCCCCTAATCCTAACCCGTACGCTAACACTAACCCGCGCCCTCACACGCACGCTCCCCCTAAAGCGTTGCCGTACCCTCACCTGGACCCTAAACCGTCCCCATCCCCTAACCCTAACCCTAGCCCGAACCCTAACCCTAACCCTTCCCCGAAGCCTGACCCTCACCCGTCCCCTAATCCTAACCCGTACGCTAACACTAACCCGCGCCCTCACATGCACGCTCCCCCTAAAGCGTTGCTGTACCCTCACCTGGACCCTAAACCGTCCCCGTCCCCTAACCCTAACCCTAGCCCGAACCCTAACCCTAACCCTTCCCCGAAGCCTGACCCTCACCCGTCCCCTAATCCTAACCCGTACGCTAACACTAACCCGCGCCCTCACACGCACGCTCCTACTAAAGCGTTGCCGTACCCTCACCTGGACCCTAAACCGACCCCGTCCCCTAACCCTAACCCTAGCCCGAACTTTAACCCTAACCCTTCCCCGAAGCCTGACCCTCACCCGTCCCCTAATCCGAACCCGTACGCTAACGCTATCGCGCGCCCTCACACGCACGCTCCCCCTAAAGCGTTGCCGTACCCTCACCTGGACCCTAAACCGTCCCCGTCCCCTAACCCTAACCCTAGCCAGAACCCTAACCCTAACCCTTCCCTGAAGCCTGACCCTCACCCGTCCCCTAATCCTAACCCGTACGCTAACACTAACCCGCGCCCTCACACGCACTCTCCCCCTAAAGCGTTGCCGTACCCTCAACTGGACCCTAAACCGTCCCCGTCCCCTAACCCTAACCCTAGCCCGAACCCTAACCCTAACCCTTCCCCGAAGCCTGACCCTCACCCGTCCCCTAATCCTAACCCGTACGCTAACACTAACCCGCGCCCTCACACGCACGCTCCCCCTAAAGCGTTGCCGTACCCTCACCTGGACCCTAAACCGTCCCCGTCCCCTAACCCTAACCCTAGCCCGAACCCTAACCCTAGCCCTTCCCCGAAGCCTGAACCTCACCCGTCCCCTAATCCTAACCCGTACGCTAACACTAACCCGCGCCCTCACATGCACGCTCCCCCTAAAGCGTTGCCGTACCCTCACCTGGACTCTAAACCGTCCCCATCCCCTAACCCTAACCCTAGCCCGAACCCTAACCCTAACCCTTCCCCGAAGCCTGACCCTCACCCGTCCCCTAATCCTAACCCGTACGCTAACACTAACCCGCGCCCTCACACGCACGCTCCCCCTAAAGCGTTGCCGTACCCTCACCTGAACCCTAAACCGTCCCCGTCCCCTAACCCTAACCCTAGCCCGAACCCTAACCCTAACCCTTCCCCGAAGCCTGACCCTCACCCGTCCCCTAATCCTAACCCGTACGCTAACACTAACCCGCGCCCTCACATGCACGCTCCCCCTAAAGCGTTGCCGTAACCTCACCTGGACCCGAAACCGTCCCCGTCCCCTAACCCTAACCCTAGCCCTAACCCTAACCCTAACCCTTCCCCGAAGCCTGACCCTCACCCGTCCCCTAATCCTAACCCGTACGCTAACACTAACCCGCGCCCTCACACGCACGCTCCCCCTAAAGCGTTGCCGTACCCTCACCTGGACCCTAAACCGTCCCCGTCCCCTAACCCTAACCCTAGCCCGAACCCTAACCCTAACCCTTCCCCGAAGCCTGACACTCACCCGTCCCCTAATCCTAAACCGTACGCTAATACTAACCCGTGCCCTCACACGCACGCTCCCCCTAAAGCGTTGCCGTATCCTCACCTGGACCCTAAACCGTCCCCGTCCCCTAACCCTAACCCTAGCCCGAACCCTAACCCTAACCCTAACACTTCCCCGAAGCCTGAACCTCACCCGTCCCCTAATCCTAACCCGTACGCTAACACTAACCCACGCCCTCACACACACGCTCCCCCTAAAGCGTTGCCGTACCCTCACCTGGACCCTAAACCGTCCCCGTCCCCTAACCCTAACCCAGCCCGAACCCTAACCATAACCCTTCCCCGAAGCCTGACCCTCACCCGTCCCCTAATCCTAACCCGTACGCTAACACTAACCCGCGCCCTCACACGCACGCTCCCCCTAAAGCGTTGCCGTACCCTCACCTGGACCCTAAACCGTCCCCATCCCCTAACCCTAACCCTAGCCCGAACCCTAACCCTAACCCTTCCCCGAAGCCTGACCCTCACCCGTCCCCTAATCCTAACCCGTACGCTAACACTAACCCGCGCCCTCACATGCACGCTCCCCCTAAAGCGTTGCTGTACCCTCACCTGGACCCTAAACCGTCCCCGTCCCCTAACCCTAACCCTAGCCCGAACCCTAACCCTAACCCTTCCCCGAAGCCTGACCCTCACCCGTCCCCTAATCCTAACCCGTACGCTAACACTAACCCGCGCCCTCACACGCACGCTCCTACTAAAGCGTTGCCGTACCCTCACCTGGACCCTAAACCGACCCCGTCCCCTAACCCTAACCCTAGCCCGAACTTTAACCCTAACCCTTCCCCGAAGCCTGACCCTCACCCGTCCCCTAATCCGAACCCGTACGCTAACGCTATCGCGCGCCCTCACACGCACGCTCCCCCTAAAGCGTTGCCGTACCCTCACCTGGACCCTAAACCGTCCCCGTCCCCTAACCCTAACCCTAGCCAGAACCCTAACCCTAACCCTTCCCTGAAGCCTGACCCTCACCCGTCCCCTAATCCTAACCCGTACGCTAACACTAACCCGCGCCCTCACACGCACTCTCCCCCTAAAGCGTTGCCGTACCCTCAACTGGACCCTAAACCGTCCCCGTCCCCTAACCCTAACCCTAGCCCGAACCCTAACCCTAACCCTTCCCCGAAGCCTGACCCTCACCCGTCCCCTAATCCTAACCCGTACGCTAACACTAACCCGCGCCCTCACACGCACGCTCCCCCTAAAGCGTTGCCGTACCCTCACCTGGACCCTAAACCGTCCCCGTCCCCTAACCCTAACCCTAGCCCGAACCCTAACCCTAGCCCTTCCCCGAAGCCTGAACCTCACCCGTCCCCTAATCCTAACCCGTACGCTAACACTAACCCGCGCCCTCACATGCACGCTCCCCCTAAAGCGTTGCCGTACCCTCACCTGGACTCTAAACCGTCCCCATCCCCTAACCCTAACCCTAGCCCGAACCCTAACCCTAACCCTTCCCCGAAGCCTGACCCTCACCCGTCCCCTAATCCTAACCCGTACGCTAACACTAACCCGCGCCCTCACACGCACGCTCCCCCTAAAGCGTTGCCGTACCCTCACCTGAACCCTAAACCGTCCCCGTCCCCTAACCCTAACCCTAGCCCGAACCCTAACCCTAACCCTTCCCCGAAGCCTGACCCTCACCCGTCCCCTAATCCTAACCCGTACGCTAACACTAACCCGCGCCCTCACATGCACGCTCCCCCTAAAGCGTTGCCGTAACCTCACCTGGACCCGAAACCGTCCCCGTCCCCTAACCCTAACCCTAGCCCTAACCCTAACCCTAACCCTTCCCCGAAGCCTGACCCTCACCCGTCCCCTAATCCTAACCCGTACGCTAACACTAACCCGCGCCCTCACACGCACGCTCCCCCTAAAGCGTTGCCGTACCCTCACCTGGACCCTAAACCGTGCCCGTCCCCTAACCCTAACCCTAGCCCGAACCCTAACCCTAACCCTTCCCCGAAGCCTGACACTCACCCGTCCCCTAATCCTAAACCGTACGCTAATACTAACCCGTGCCCTCACACGCACGCTCCCCCTAAAGCGTTGCCGTATCCTCACCTGGACCCTAAACCGTCCCCGTCCCCTAACCCTAACCCTAGCCCGAACCCTAACCCTAACCCTAACACTTCCCCGAAGCCTGAACCTCACCCGTCCCCTAATCCTAACCCGTACGCTAACACTAACCCACGCCCTCACACACACGCTCCCCCTAAAGCGTTGCCGTACCCTCACCTGGACCCTAAACCGTCCCCGACCCCTAACCCTAACCCTAGCCCGAACCCTAACCCTAACCCTTCCCCGAAGCCTGACCCTCACCCGTCCCCTAATCCTAACCCGTACGCTAACACTAACCCGCGCCCTCACACGCACGCTCCCCCTAAAGGGTTGCCGTACCCTCACCTGGATCCTAAACCGTCCCCGTCCCCTTACCCTAACCCTAGCCCGAACCCTAACCCTAACCTTTCCCCGAAGCCTGACCCTCACACGTCCCCTAATCCTAACCCGTACGCTAACACTAACCCGCGCCCTCACACGCACGCTCCCCCTAAAGCGTTGCCGTACCCTCACCTGGACCCTAAACCGTCCCCGTCCCCTAACCCTAACCCTAGCCCGAACCCTAACCCTAACCCTTCCCCGAAGCCTGACCCTCACCCGTCCCCTAATCCTTACCCGTACGCTAACACTAACCCGCGCCCTCACACGCACGCTCCCCCTAAAGCGTTGCCGTACCCTCACCTGGACCCTAAACCGTCCCCGTCCCCTAACCCTAACCCTAGCCCGAACCCTAACCCTAACCCTTCCCCGAAGCCTGACCCTCACCCGTCCCCTAATCCTAACCCGTACGCTAACACTAACCCGCGCCCCCACACGCACGCTCCCCCTAAAGCGTTGCCATAACCTCACCTGGACCCTAAACCGTCCCCGTCCCCTAACCCTAACCCTAGCCCGCACCCTAACCCTAACCCTTCCCCGAAGCCTGACCCTCACCCGTCCCCTAATCCTAAGCCGTACGCTAACACTAACACGCGCCCTCACACGCACGCTCCCCCTAAAGCGTTGCCGTACCCTCACCTGGACCCTAAACCGTCCCCGTCCCTTAACCCTAACCCTAGCCCGAACCCTAACCCTAAACCTTCCCCGAAGCCTGACCCTCACCCGTCCCCTAATCCTAACCCGTACGCTAACACTAACCCGCGCCCTCACATGCACGCTCCCCCTAAAGCGTTGCCGTACCCTCACCTGGACCCTAAACCTTCCCCATCCCCTAACCCTAACCCTAGCCCGAACCCTAACCCTAACCCTTCCCCGAAGCCTGACCCTCACCCGTCCCCTAATCCTAACCCGTACGCTAACACTAACCCGCGCCCTCACACGCACGATCCCCCTAAAGCGTTGCCGTACCCTCACCTGGACCCTAAACCGTCCCCGTCCCCTAACCCTAACCCTAGCCCGAACACTAACCCTAACCCTTCCCCGAAGCCTGACCCTCACCCGTCCCCTAATCCTAACCCGTACGCTAACACTAACCCGCGCCCTCACACGCACACTCCCCCTAAAGCGTTGCCGTACCCTCACCTGGACCCTAAACCGTCCCCGTCCCCTAACCCTAACCCTAGCCCGAACCCTAACCCTAACCCTTCCCCGAAGCCTGACCCTCACCCGTCCCCTAATCCTAACCCGTACGCTAACACTAACCCGCGCCCTCACACGCACGCTCCTACTAAAGCGTTGCCGTACCCTCACCTGGACCCTAAACCGTCCCCGTCCCCTAACCCTAACCCTAGCCCGAACCCTAACCCTAACCCTTCCCCGAAGCCTGACCCTCACCCGTCCCCTAATCCTAAGCCGTACGCTAACACTAACCCACGCCCTCACACGCACGCTCCACCTAAAGCGTTGCCGTACCCTCACCTGGACCCTAAACCGTCCCCGTCCCCTAACCCTAACCCTAGCCCAAACCCTAACCCTAACCCTTCCCCGAAGCCTGACCCTACCCGTCCCCTAATCCTAACCCGTACGCTAACACTAACCCGCACCCTCACACGCACGCTCCCCCTAAAGGGTTGCCGTACCCTCACCTGGACCCTAAACCGACCCCGTCCCCTAAACCTAACCCTAGCCCGAACTTTAACCCTAACCCTTCCCCGAAGCCTGACCCTCACCCGTCCCTTAATCCTAACCCGTACGCTAACGCTATCGCGCGCCCTCACACGCACGCTCCCCCTAAAGCGTTGCCGTACCCTCACCTGGACCCTAAACAGTCCCCGTCCCCTAACCCTAACCCTAGCCCGAACCCTAACCCTAACCCTTCCCCGAAGCCTGACCCTCACCCGTCCCCTAATCCTAACCCGTACGCTAACACTAACCCGCGCCCTCACACGCACGCTCCCCCTAAAGCGTTGCCGTACGCTCAACTGGACCCTAAACCGTCCCCGTCCCCTAACCCTAACCCTAGCCCGAACCCTAACCCTAACCCTTCCCCGAAGCCTGACCCTCACCCGTCCCCTAATCCTAAGCCGTACGCTAACACTAACCCGCGCCCTCACACGCACGCTCCCCCTAAAGCGTTGCCGTACCCTCACCTGGACCCTAAACCGTCCCCGTCCCCTAACCCTAACCCTAGCCCGAACCCTAACCCTAACCCTTCCCCGAAGCCTGACCCTCACCCGTCCCCTAATCCTAACCCGTACGCTAACACTAACGCGCGCTCGCACACGCACGCTCCCCCTAAAGCGTTGCCGTACCCTCACCTGGACCCTAAACCGTCCCTGTCCCCTAACCCTAACCCTAGCCCGAACCCTAACCCTAACCCTTCCCCGAAGCCTGACCCACACCTGTCCCCTAATCCTAACCCGTACGCTAACACTAACGCGCGCCCTCACACGCACGCTCCCCCTAAAGCGTTGCCGTACCCTCAACTGGACCCTAAACCGTCCCCGTCCCCTAACCCTAACCCTAGCCCGAACACTAACCCTAACCCTTCCCCGAAGCCTGACCCTCACCCGTCCCCTAATCCTAACCCGTACGCTAACACTAACCCGCGCCCTCACACGCACGCTCCCCCTAAAGCGTTGCCGTACCCTCACCTGGACCCTAAACCGTCCCCGTCCCCTAACCCTAACCCTAGCCCGAACCTTAACCCTAACCCTTCCCCGAAGCCTGACCCTCACACGTCTCCTAATCCTAACCCGTACGCTAACACTAACCCGCGCCCTCACACGCACGCTCCCCCTAAAGCATTGCGGTACCCTCACCTGGACCCTAAACCGTCCCCGTCCCCTAACCCTAACCCTAGCCCGAACCCTAACCCTAACCCTTCCCCGAAGCCTGACCCTCACCCGTCCCCTAATCCTAACCCGTACGCTAACAATAACCCACGCCCTCACACGCACGCTCCCCTTAAAGCGTTGCCGTACCCTCACCTGGACCCGAAACCGTCCCCGTCCCCTAACCCTAACCCTAGCCCGAACCCTAACCCTAACCCTTCCCCGAAGCCTGACCCTCACCCGTCCCCTAATCCTAACCCGTACGCTAACACTAACCCGCGCCCTCACACGCACGCTCCCCCTAAAGCGTTGCCGTACCCTCACCTGGACCCTAAACCGTCCCCGTCCCCTAACCCTAACCCTAGCCCGAACCCTAACCCTAACCCTTCCCCGAAGCCAGACCCTCACCCGTCCCCTAATCCTAACCCGTACGCTAACACTAACCCGCGCCCTCACACGCACGCTCCCCCTAAAGCGTTGCCGTACCCTCACCTGGACCCTAAACCGTCCCCGTCCCCTAACCCTAACCCTAGCCCGAACCCTAACCCTAACCCTTCCCCGAAGCCTGAACCTCACCCGTCCCCTAATCCTAACCCGTACGCTAACACTAACCCGCGCCCTCACACGCACGCTCCCCCTAAAGCGTTGCCGTACCCTCACCTGGACTCTAAACCGTCCCCATCCCCTAACCCTAACCCTAGCCCGAACCCTAACCCTAACCCTTCCCCGAAGCCTGACCCTCACCCATCCCCTAATCCTAACCCGTACGCTAACACTAACCCGCGCCCTCACACGCACGCTCCCCCTAAAGCGTTGCCGTACCTTCACCTGGACCCTGAACCGTCCCCGTCCCCTAACCCTAACCCTAGCCCGAACCCTAACCCTAACCCTTCCCCGAAGCCTGACCCTCACCCGTCCCCTAATCCTAACCCGTACGCTAACACTAACACGCGCCCTCACACGTACGCTCCCCCTAAAGCGTTGCCGTACCCTCACCTGGACCCTAAACCGTCCCCGTCCCCTAACCCTAACCCTAGCCCGAACCCTAACCCTAACCCTTCCCCGAAGCCTGACCCTCACCCGTCCCCTAATCCTAACCCGTACGCTAACACTAACCCGCGCCCTCACACGCACGCTCCCCCTAAAGCGTTGCCGTACCCTCACCTGGACCCTAAACCGTCCCCATCCCCTAACCCTAACCCTAGCCCGAACCCTAACCCTAACCCTTCCCCGAAGCCTGACCCTCACCCATCCCCTAATCCTAACCCGTACGCTAACACTAACCCGCGCACTCACACGCACGCTCCCCCTAAAGCGTTGCCGTACACTCACCTGGACCCTAAACCGTCCCCGTCCCCTAACCCTAACCCTAGCCCGAACCCTAACCCTACCCCTTCCCCGAAGCCTGACCCTCACCCGTCCCCTAATCCTAAACCGTACGCTAACACTAACCCGCGCCCTCACACGCACGCTCCCCCTAAAGCGTTGCCGTACCCTCACCTGGACCCTAAACCGTCCCCTTCCCCGTCCCCTAACCCTAACCCTAGCCCGAACCCTAACCCTAACCCTTCCCCGAAGCCTGACCCTCACCCGTCCCCTAATCCTAACCCGTACGCTAACACTAACCCGCGCCCTCACACGCACGCTCCCCCTAAAGCGTTGCCGTACCCTCACCTGGACCCTAAACCGTCCCCGTCCCCTAACCCTAACCCTAGCCCGAACCCTAACCCTAACCCTTCCCCGAAGCCTGAACCTCACCCGTCCCCTAATCCTAACCCGTACGCTAACACTAACCCGCGCCCTCACACGCACGCTCCCCCTAAAGCGTTGCCGTACCCTCACCTGGACTCTAAACCGTCCCCATCCCCTAACCCTAACCCTAGCCCGAACCCTAACCCTAACCCTTCCCCGAAGCCTGACCCTCACCCATCCCCTAATCCTAACCCGTACGCTAACACTAACCCGCGCCCTCACACGCTCGCTCCCCCTAAAGCGTTGCCGTACCTTCACCTGGACCCTGAACCGTCCCCGTCCCCTAACCCTAACCCTAGCCCGAACCCTAACCCTAACACTTCCCCGAAGCCTGACCCTCACCCGTCCCCTAATCCTAACCCGTACGCTAACACTAACACGCGCCCTCACACGTACGCTCCCCCTAAAGCGTTGCCGTACCCTCACCTGGACCCTAAACCGTCCCCGTCCCCTAACCCTAACCCTAGCCCGAACCCTAACCCTAACCCTTCCCCGAAGCCTGACCCTCACCCGTCCCCTAATCCTAACCCGTACGCTAACACTAACCCGCGCCCTCACACGCACGCTCCCCCTAAAGCGTTGCCGTACCCTCACCTGGACCCTAAACCGTCCCCGTCCCCTAACCCTAACCCTAGCCCGAACCCTAACCCTAACCCTTCCCCGAAGCCTGACCCTCACCCATCCCCTAATCCTAACCCGTACGCTAACACTAACCCGCGCCCTCACACGCACGCTCCCCCTAAAGCGTTGCCGTACCCTCACCTGGACCCTAAACCGTCCCCGTCCCCTAACCCTAACCCTAGCCCGAACCCTAACCCTAACCCTTCCCCGAAGCCTGACCCTCACCCGTCCCCTAATCCTAAACCGTACGCTAACACTAAACCGCGCCCTCACACGCACGCTCCCCCTAAAGCGTTGCCGTACCCTCACCTGGACCCTAAACCGTCCCCGTCCCCGTCCCCTAACCCTAACCCTAGCCCGAACCCTAACCCTAACCCTTCCCCGAAGCCTGACCCTCACCCGTCCCCTAATCCTAACCCGTACGCTAACACTAACACGCGCCCTCACACGCACGCTCCCCCTAAAGCGTTGCCGTACCCTCACCTGGACCCTAAACCGTCCCCGTCCCCTAACCCTAACCCTAGCCCGAACCCTAACCCTAACCCTTCCCCGAAGCCTGACCCTCACCCGTCCCCTAATCCTAACCCGTACGCTAACACTAACCCGCGCCCTCACATGCACGCTCCCCCTAAAGCGTTGCCGTACCCTCACCTGGACCCGAAACCGTCCCCGTCCCCTAACCCTAACCCTAGCCCGAACCCTAACCCTAATCCTTCCCCGAAGCCTGACCCTCACCCGTCCCCTAATCCTAACCCGTACGCTAACACTAACCCGCGCCCTCACACGCACGCTCCCCCTAAAGAGTTGCCGTACCCTCACCTGGACCCTAAACCGTCCCCGTCCCCTAACCCTAACCCTAGCCCGAACCCTAACCCTAACCCTTCCCCGAAGCCTGACCCTCACCCGTCCCCTAATCCTAACCCGTACGCTAACACTAACCCGCGCCCTCACACGCACGCTCCCCCTAAAGCGTTGCCGTACCCTCACCTGGACCCTAAACCGTCCCCGTCCCCTAACCCTAACCCTAGCCCGAACCCTAACCCTAACACTTTCCCGAAGCCTGACCCTCACCCGTCCCCTAATCCTAAACCGTACGCTAACACTAACCCGCGCCCTCACACGCACGCTCCCCCTAAAGCGTTACCGTACCCTCACCTGGACCCTAAACCGTCCCCGTCCCCTAACCCTAACCCTAGCCCGAACCCTAACCCTAACCCTTCCCCGAAGCCTGACCCTCACCCGTCCCCTAATCCTAACCCGTACGCTAACACTAACCCGCGCCCTCACACGCACGCTCCCCCTAAAGCGTTGCCGTACCCTCACCTGGACCCTAAACTGTCCCCGTCCCCTAACCCTAGCCCGAACCCTAACCCTAACCCTTCCCCGAAGCCTGACCCTCACCCGTCCCCTAATCCTAACCCGTACGCTAACACTAACCCGCGCCCTCACACGCACGATCCCCCTAAAGCGTTGCCGTACCCTCACCTGGACCCTAAACCGTCCCCGTCCCCTAACCCTAACCCTAGCCCGAACCCTAACCCTAACCCTTCCCCGAAGCCTGAACCTCACCCGTCCCCTAATCCTAACCCGTACGCTAACACTAACCCGCGCCCTCACACGCACGCTCCCCCTAAAGCGTTGCCGTACCCTCACCTGGACTCTAAACCGTCCCCATCCCCTA
This sequence comes from Stenella coeruleoalba, assembly GCF_951394435.1. Classification (NCBI taxonomy): domain Eukaryota; kingdom Metazoa; phylum Chordata; class Mammalia; order Artiodactyla; family Delphinidae; genus Stenella; species Stenella coeruleoalba. The sequence goes on from NC_137153.1 coordinate 250,578, forward strand.
ACCCTAACCCTAGCCCAACCCTAACCCTAACCCTTCCCCGAAGCCTGACCCTCACCCGTCCCCTAATCCTAAGCCGTACGCTAACACTAACCCGCGCCCTCACACGCACGCTCCCCCTAAAGCGTTGCCGTACCCTCACCTGGACCCTAAACCGTCCCCGTCCCCTAACCCTAACCCTAGCCCGAACCCTAACCCTAACCCTTCCCCGAAGCCTGACCCTCACCCGTCCCCTAATCCTAACCCGTACGCTAACACTAACCCGCGCCCTCACACGCACGATCCCCCTAAAGCGTTGCCGTACCCTCACCTGGACCCTAAACCGTCCCCTTCCCCTAACCCTAACCCTAGCCCGAACCCTAACCCTAACCCTTCCCCGAAGCCTGAACCTCACCCGTCCCCTAATCCTAACCCGTACGCTAACACTAACCCGCGCCCTCACACGCACGCTCCCCCTAAAGCGTTGCCGTACCCTCACCTGGACTCTAAACCGTCCCCATCCCCTAACCCTAACCCTAGCCCGAACCCTAACCCTAACCCTTCCCCGAAGCCTGACCCTCACCCGTCCCCTAATCCTAACCCGTACGCTAACACTAAGCCGCGCCCTCACACGCACGCTCCCCCTAAAGCGTTGCCATACCCTCACCTGGACCCTAAACCGTCCCCGTCCCCTAACCCTAACCCTAGCCCGAACCCTAACCCTAACCCTTCCCCGAAGCCTGACCCTCACCCGTCCCCTAATCCTAACCCGTACGCTAACACTAACCCGCGCCCTCACACGCACGCTCCCCCTAAAGCGTTACCGTACCCTCACCTGGACCCTAAACCGTCCCCGTCCCCTAACCCTAACCCTAGCCCGAACCCTAACCCTAACCCTTCCCCGAAGCCTGACCCTCACCCGTCCCCTAATCCTAACCCGTACGCTAACACTAACCCGCGCCCTCACACGCACGCTCCCCATAAAGCGTTGCCGTACCCTCACCTGGACCCTAAACCGTCCCCGTCCCCTAACCCTAACCCTAGCCCGAACCCTAACCCTAACCCTTCCCCGAAGCCTGACCCTCACCCGTCCCCTAATCCTAACCCGTACGCTACACTAACCCGCGCCCTCACACGCACGCTCCCCCTAAAGCGTTGCCGTACCCTCACCTGGACCCTAAACCGTCCCCGTCCCCTAACCCTAACCCTAGCCCGAACCCTAACCCTAACCCTTCCCCGAAGCCTGAACCTCACCCGTCCCCTAATCCTAACCCGTACGCTAACACTAACCCGCGCCCTCACACGCACGCTCCCCCTAAAGCGTTGCCGTACCCTCACCTGGACTCTAAACCGTCCCCATCCCCTAACCCTAACCCTAGCCCAAACCCTAACCCTAACCCTTCCCCGAAGCCTGACCCTCACCCTTCCCCTATTCCTAACCCGTACGCTAACACTAAGCCGCGCCCTCACACGCACGCTCCCCCTAAAGCGTTGCCGTACCCTCACCTGAACCCTAAACCGTCCCCGTCCCCTAACCCTAACCCTAGCCCGAACCCTAACCCTAACCCTTCCCCGAAGCCTGACCCTCACCCGTCCCCTAATCCTAACCCGTACGCTAACACTAACCCGCGCCCTCACATGCACGCTCCCCCTAAAGCGTTGCCGTACCCTCACCTGGACCCGAAACCGTCCCCGTCCCCTAACCCTAACCCTAGCCCGAACCCTAACCCTAACCCTTCCCCGAAGCCTGACCCTCACCCGTCCCCTAATCCTAACCCGTACGCTAACACTAACCCGCGCCCTCACACGCACGCTCCCCCTAAAGCGTTGCCGTACCCTCACCTGGACCCTAAACCGTCCCCGTCCCCTAACCCTAACCCTAGCCCGAACCCAAACCCTAACCCTTCCCCGAAGCCTGACCCTCACCCGTCCCCTAATCCTAAACCGTACGCTAACACTAACCCGTGCCCTCACACGCACGCTCCCCCTAAAGCGTTGCCGTACCCTCACCTGGACCCTAAACCGTCCCCGTCCCCTAACCCTAACCCTAGCCCGAACCCTAACCCTAACCCTAACCCTTCCCCGAAGCCTGAACCTCACCCGTCCCCTTATCCTAACCCGTACGCTAACACTAACCCGCGCCCTCACACACACGCTCCCCCTAAAGCGTTGCCGTACCCTCACCTGGACCCTAAACCGTCCCCGACCCCTAACCCTAACCCTAGCCCGAACCCTAACCCTAACCCTTCCCCGAAGCCTGACCCTCACCCGTCCCGTAATCCTAACCCGTACGCTAACACTAACCAGCGCCCTCACACGCACGCTCCCCCTAAAGCGTTGCCGTACCCTCACCTGGACCCTAAACTGTCCCCGTCCCCTAACCCTAACCCTAGCCCGAACCCTAACCCTAACCTTTCCCCGAAGCCTGACCCTCACCCGTCCCCTAATCCTAACCCGTACGCTAACACTAACCCGCGCCCTCACACGCACGCTCCCCCTAAAGCGTTGCCGTACCCTCACCTGGACCCTAAACCGTCCCCGTCCCCTAACCCTAACCCTAGCCCGAACCCTAACCCTAACCCTTCCCCGAAGCCTGACCCTCACCCGTCCCCTAATCCTTACCCGTACGCTAACACTAACCCGCGCCCTCACACGCACGCTCCCCCTAAAGCGTTGCCGTACCCTCACCTGGACCCTAAACCGTCCCCGTCCCCTAACCCTAACCCTAGCCCGAACCCTAACCCTAACCCTTCCCCGAAGCCTGACCCTCACCCGTCCCCTAATCCTAACCCGTACGCTAACATTAACCCGCGCCCTCACACGCACGCTCCCCCTAAAGCGTTGCCGTACCCTCACCTGGACCCTAAACCGTCCCCGTCCCCTAACCCTAACCCTAGCCCGAACCCTAACCCTAAACCTTCCCCGAAGCCTGACCCTCACCCGTCCCCTAATCCTAAGCCGTACGCTAACACTAACCCGCGCCCTCACACGCACGCTCCCCCTAAAGCGTTGCCGTACCCTCACCTGGACTCTAAACCGTCCCCGTCCCCTAACCCTAACCCTAGCCCGAACCCTAACCCTAACCCTTCCCCTAAGCCTGACCCTCACCCGTCCCCTAATCCTAACCCGTACGCTAACACTAAGCCGCGCCCTCACACGCACGCTCCCCCTAAAGCATTGCCGTACCCTCACCTGGACCCTAAAACATCCCCGTCCCCTAACCCTAACCCTAGCCCGAACCCTAACCCTAACCCTTCCCCGAAGCCTGACCCTCACCCGTCCCCTAATCCTAACCCGTACGCTAACACTAACCCGCGCCCTCACATGCACGCTCCCCGTAAAGCGTTGCCGTACCCTCAGCTGGACCCGAAACCGTCCCCGTCCCCTAACCCTAACCCTAGCCCGAACGTTAACCCTAAACCTTCCCCGAAGCCTGACCCTCACCCGTCCCCTAATCCTAACCCGTACGGTAACACTAACCCGCGCCCTCACACGCACGCTCCTCCTAAAGCGTTGCCGTACCCTCACCTGGACCCTGAACCGTCCCCGTCCCCTAACCCTAACCCTAGCCCGAACCCTAACCCTAACCCTTCCCCGAAGCCTGACCCTCACCCGTCCCCTAATCCTAACCCGTACGCTAACACTAACCCGCGCCCTCACACGTACGCTCCCCCTAAAGCGTTGCCTTACCCTCACCTGGACCCTAAACCGTCCCCGTCCCCTAACCCTAACCCTAGCCCGAACCCTAACCCTAACCCTTCCCCGATGCCTGACCCTCACCCGTCCCCTAATCCTAACCCGTACGCTAACACTAACCCGCGTCCTCACACGCACTCTCCCCCTAAAGCGTTGCCGTACCCTCACCTGGACCCTAAACCTTCACCGTCCCTTAACCCTAACCCTAGCCCGAACCCTAACCCTAACCCTTCCCCGAAGCCTGACCCTCACCCGTCCCCTAATCCTAACACGTACGCTAACACTAACCCGCGCCCTCACACGCACGCTCCCCCTAAAGCGTTGCCGTACCCTCACCTGGACCCTAAACCGTCCCCGTCCCCTAACCCTAACCCTAGCCCGAACACTAACCCTAACCCTTCCCCGAAGCCTGACCCTCACCCGTCCCCTAATCCTAACCCGTACGCTAACACTAACCCGCGCCCTCACATGCACACTCCCCCTAAAGCGTTGCCGTACCCTCACCTGGACCCTAAACCGTCCCCGTCCCCTAACCCTAACCCTAGCCCGAACCCTAACCCTAACCCTTCCCCGAAGCCTGACCCTCACCCGTCCCCTAATCCTAACCCGTACGCTAACACTAACCCGCGCCCTCACACGCACGCTCCTACTAAAGCGTTGCCGTACCCTCACCTGGACCCTAAACCGTCCCCGTCCCCTAACCCTAACCCTAGCCCGAACCCTAACCCTAACCCTTCCCCGAAGCCTGACCCTCACCCGTCCCCTAATCCTATGCCGTACGCTAACACTAACCCGCGCCCTCACACGCACGCTCCCCCTAAAGCGTTGCCGTACCCTCACCTGGACCCTAAACCGTCCCCGTCCCCTAACCGTAACCCTAGCCCAAACCCTAACCCTAACCCTTCCCCGAAGCCTGACCCTACCCGTCCCCTAATCCTAACCCGTACGCTAACACTAACCCGCGCCCTCACACGAACGCTCCCCCTAAAGGGTTGCCGTACCCTCACCTGGACCCTAAACCGACCCCGTCCCCTAAACCTAACCCTAGCCCGAACTTTAACCCTAACCCTTCCCCGAAGCCTGACCCTCACCCGTCCCTTAATCCTAACCCGTACGCTAACGCTATCGCGCGCCCTCACACGCACGCTCCCCCTAAAGTGTTGCCGTACCCTCACCTGGACCCTAAACAGTCCCCGTCCCCTAACCCTAACCCTAGCCAGAACCCTAACCCTAACCCTTCCCCGAAGCCTGACCCTCACCCGTCCCCTAATCCTAACCCGTACGCTAACACTAACCCGCGCCCTCACACGCACGCTCCCCCTAAAGCGTTGCCGTACCCTCACCTGGACCCTAAACCGTCCCCGTCCCCTAACCCTAACCCTAGCCCGAACCCTAACCCTAACACTTCGCCGAAGCCTGACCCTCACCCGTCCCCTAATCCTAACCCGTACGCTAACACTAACGCGCGCCCTCACACGCACGCTCCCCCTAAAGGGTTGCCGTACCCTCACCTGGACCCTAAACCGTCCCCGTCCCCTAACCCTAACCCTAGCCCGAACCCTAACCCTAACCCTTCCCCGAAGCCTGACCCTCACCCGTCCCCTAATCCTAACCCGTACGCTAACACTAACCCGCGCCCTCACACGCACGCTCCCACTAAAGTGTTGCCGTACCCTCACCTGGACCCTAAACCGTCCCCGTCCCCTAACCCTAACCCTAGCCCGAACCCTAACCCTAACCCTTCCCCGAAGCCTGACCCTCACCCGTCCCCTAATCCTAACCCGTACGCTAACACTAACCCGCGCCCTCACACGCACGCTCCCCCTAAAGCGTTGCCGTACCCTCACCTGGACCCTAAACCGTCCCCGTCCCCTAACCCTAACCCTAGCCCGAACACTAACCCTAACCCTTCCCCGAAGCCTGACCCTCACCCGTCCCCTAATCCTAACCCGTACGCTAACACTAACCCGCGCCCTCACACGCACACTCCCCCTAAAGCGTTGCCGTACCCTCACCTGGACCCTAAACCGTCCCCGTCCCCTAACCCTAACCCTAGCCCGAACCCTAACCCTAACCCTTCCCCGAAGCCTGACCCTCACCCGTCCCCTAATCCTAACCCGTACGCTAACACTAACCCGCGCCGTCACACGCACGCTCCTACTAAAGCGTTGCCGTACCCTCACCTGGACCCTAAACCGTCCCCGTCCCCTAACCCTAACCCTAGCCCGAACCCTAACCCTAACCCTTCCCCGAAGCCTGACCCTCACCCGTCCCCTAATCCTAAGCCGTACGCTAACACTAACCCGCGCCCTCACACGCACGCTCCCCCTAAAGCGTTGCCGTACCCTCACCTGGACCCTAAACCGTCCCCGTCCCCTAACCCTAACCCTAGCCCAAACCCTAACACTAACCCTTCCCCGAAGCCTGACCCTACCCGTCCCCTAATCCTAACCCGTACGCTAACACTAACCCGCGCCCTCACACGAACGCTCCCCCTAAAGGGTTGCCGTACCCTCACCTGGACCCTAAACCGACCCCGTCCCCTAAACCTAACCCTAGCCCGAACTTTAACCCTAACCCTTCCCCGAAGCCTGACCCTCACCCGTCCCTTAATCCTAACCCGTACGCTAACGCTATCACGCGCCCTCACACGCACGCTCCCCCTAAAGCGTTGCCGTACCCTCACCTGGACCCTAAACAGTCCCCGTCCCCTAACCCTAACCCTAGCCAGAACCCTAACCCTAACCCTTCCCCGAAGCCTGAGCCTCACCCGTCCCCTAATCCTAACCCGTACGCTAACACTAACCCGCGCCCTCACACGCACGCTCCCCCTAAAGCGTTGCCGTACCCTCAACTGGACCCTAAACCGTCCCCGTCCCCTAACCCTAACCCTAGCCCGAACCCTAACCCTAACCCTTCCCCGAAGCCTGACCCTCACCCGTCCCCTAATCCTAAGCCGTACGCTAACACTAACCCGCGCCCTCACACGCACGCTCCCCCTAAAGCATTGCCGTACCCTCACCTGGACCCTAAACCGTCCCCGTCCCCTAACCCTAACCCTAGCCCAAACCCTAACACTAACCCTTCCCCGAAGCCTGACCCTACCCGTCCCCTAATCCTAACCCGTACGCTAACACTAACCCGCGCCCTCACACGAACGCTCCCCCTAAAGGGTTGCCGTACCCTCACCTGGACCCTAGACCGACCCCGTCCCCTAAACCTAACCCTAGCCCGAACTTTAACCCTAACCCTTCCCCGAAGCCTGACCCTCACCCGTCCCTTAATCCTAACCCGTACGCTAACGCTATCACGCGCCCTCACACCCACGCTCCCCCTAAAGCGTTGCCGTACCCTCACCTGGACCCTAAACAGTCCCCGTCCCCTAACCCTAACCCTAGCCAGAACCCTAACCCTAACCCTTCCCCGAAGCCTGAGCCTCACCCGTCCCCTAATCCTAACCCGTACGCTAACACTAACCCGCGCCCTCACACGCACGCTCCCCCTAAAGCGTTGCCGTACCCTCAACTGGACCCTAAACCGTCCCCGTCCCCTAACCCTAACCCTAGCCCGAACCCTAACCCTAACCCTTCCCCGAAGCCTGACCCTCACCCGTCCCCTAATCCTAAGCCATACGCTAACACTAACCCGCGCCCTCACACGCACGCTCCCCCTAAAGCGTTGCCGTACCCTCACCTGGACCCTAAACCGTCCCCGTCCCCTAACCCTAACCCTAGCCCGAACCCTAACCCTAACCCTTCGCCGAAGCCTGACCCTCACCCGTCCCCTAATCCTAACCCGTACGCTAACACTAACGCGCGCCCTCACACGCACGCTCCCCCTAAAGCGTTGCCGTACCCTCACCTGGACCCTAAACCGTCCCCGTCCCCTAACCCTAACCCTAGCCCGAACCCTAACCCTAACCCTTCCCCGAAGCCTGACCCTCACCCATCCCCTAATCCTAACCCGCACGCTAACAATAACCCGCGCCCTCACACGCACGCTCCCCCTAAAGCGTTGCCGTACCCTCACCTGGACCCTAAACCGTCCCCGTCCCCTAACCCTAACCCTAGCCCGAACCCTAACCCTAACCCTTCCCCGAAGCCTGACCCTCACCCGTCCCCTAATCCTAAACCGTACGCTAACACTAACCCGCGCCCTCACACGCACGCTCCCCCTAAAGCGTTGCCGTACCCTCACCTGGACCCTAAACCGTCCCCGTCCCCGTCCCCTAACCCTAACCCTAGCCCGAACCCTAACCCTAACCCTTCCCCGAAGCCTGACCCTCACCCGTCCCCTAATCCTAACCCGTACGCTAACACTAACCCGCGCCCTCACACGCACGCTCCCCCTAAATCGTTGCCGTACCCTCACCTGGACCCTAAACCGTCCCCGTCCCCTAACCCTAACCCTAGCCCGAACCTTAACCCTAACCCTTCCCCGAAGCCTGACCCTCACACGTCTCCTAATCCTAACCCATACGCTAACACTAACCCGCGCCCTCACACGCACGCTCCCCCTAAAGCATTGCGGTACCCTCACCTGGACCCTAAACCGTCCCCGTCCCCTAACCCTAACCCTAGCCCGAACCCTAACCGTAACCCTTCCCCGAAGCCTGACCCTCACCCGTCCCCTAATCCTAACCCGTACGCTAACAATAACCCGCGCCCTCACACGCACGCTCCCCTTAAAGCGTTGCCGTACCCTCACCTGGACCCTAAACCGTCCCCGTCCCCTAACCCTAACCCTAGCCCGAACCCTAACCCTAACCCTTCCCCGAAGCCTGACCCTCACCCGTCCCCTAATCCTAACCCGTACGCTAACACTAACCCGTGCCCTCACACGCACGCTCCCACTAAAGCGTTGCCGTACCCTCACCTGGACCCTAAACCGTCCCCGTCCCCTAACCCTAACCCTAGCCCGAACCCTAACCCTAACCCTTCCCCGAAGCCTGACCCTCACCCGTCCCCTAATCCTAACCCGTACGCTAACACTAACCCGCGCCCTCACACGCACGCTCCCCCTAAAGCGTTGCCGTACCCTCACCTGGACCCTAAACCGTCCCCGTCCCCTAACCCTAACCCTAGCCCGAACCCTAACCCTAACCCTTCCCCGAAGCCTGAACCTCACCCGTCCCCTAATCCTAACCCGTACGCTAACACTAACCCGCGCCCTCACACGCACGCTCCCCCTAAAGCGTTGCCGTACCCTCACCTGGACTCTAAACCGTCCCCATCCCCTAACCCTAACCCTAGCCCGAACCCTAACCCTAACCCTTCCCCGAAGCCTGACCCTCACCCATCTCCTAATCCTAACCCGTACGCTAACACTAACCCGCGCCCTCACACGCTCGCTCCCCCTAAAGCGTTGCCGTACCTTCACCTGGACCCTGAACCGTCCCCGTCCCCTAACCCTAACCCTAGCCCGAACCCTAACCCTAACCCTTCCCCGAAGCCTGACCCTCACCCGTCCCCTAATCCTAACCCGTACGCTAACACTAACACGCGCCCTCACACGTACGCTCCCCCTAAAGCGTTGCCGTACCCTCACCTGGACCCTAAACCGTCCCCGTCCCCTAACCCTAACCCTAGCCCGAATCCTAACCCTAACCCTTCCCCGAAGCCTGACCCTCACCCGTCCCCTAATCCTAACCCGTACGCTAACACTAACCCGCGCTCTCACACGCACGCTCCCCCTAAAGCGTTGCCGTACCCTCACCTGGACCCTAAACCGTCCCCGTCCCCTAACCCTAACCCTAGCCCGAACCCTAACCCTAACCCTTCCCCGAAGCCTGACCCTCACCCATCCCCTAATCCTAACCCGTACGCTAACACTAACCCGCGCCCTCACACGCACGCTCCCCCTAAAGCGTTGCCGTACCCTCACCTGGACCCTAAACCGTCCCCGTCCCCTAACCCTAACCCTAGCCCGAACCCTAACCCTAACCCTTCCCCGAAGCCTGACCCTCACCCGTCCCCTAATCCTAAACCGTACGCTAACACAAACCCGCGCCCTCACACGCACGCTCCCCCTAAAGCGTTGCCCTACCCTCACCTGGACCCTAAACCGTCCCCGTCCCCGTCCCCTAACCCTAACCCTAGCCCGAACCCTAACCCTAACCCTTCCCCGAAGCCTGACCCTCACCCGTCCCCTAATCCTAACCCGTACGCTAACACTAACCCGCGCCCTCACACGCACGCTCCCCCTAAATCGTTGCCGTACCCTCACCTGGACCCTAAACCGTCCCCGTCCCCTAACCCTAACCCTAGCCCGAACCCTAACCCTAACCCTTCCCCGAAGCCTGACCCTCACCCGTCCCCTAATCCTAACCCGTACGCTAAAACTAACCCGCGCCCTCACACGCACGCTCCCCCTAAAGCGTTGCCGTACCCTCACCTGGACCCGAAACCGTCCCCGTCCCCTAACCCTAACCCTAGCCCGAACCCTAACCCTAACCCTTCCCCGAAGCCTGACCCTCACCCGTCCCCTAATCCTAACCCGTACGCTAACACTAACCCGCGCCCTCACACGCACGATCCCCCTAAAGCGTTGCCGTACCCTCACCTGGACCCTAAACCGTCCCCGTCCCCTAACCCTAACCCTAGCCCGAACCCTAACCCTAACCCTTCCCCGAAGCCTGAACTTCACCCGTCCCCTAATCCTAACCCGTACGCTAACACTAACCCGCGCCCTCACACGCATGCTCCCCCTAAAGCGTTGCCGTACCCTCACCTGGACTCTAAACCGTCCCCATCCCCTAACCCTAACCCTAGCCCGAACCCTAACCCTAACCCTAACCCTAACCCTAACCCTCACCCGTCCCCTAATCCTAACCCGTACGCTAACACTAACCCGCGCCCTCACACGCACGCTCCCCCTAAAGCGTTGCCGTACCCTCACCTGGACCCTAAACCGTCCCCGTCCCCTAACCCTAACCCTAGCCCGAACCCTAACCCTAACCCTTCCCCGAAGCCTGACCCTCACCCGTCCCCTAATCCTAACCCGTACGCTAACACTAACCCGCACCCTCACACGCACGCTCCCCCTAAAGCGTTGCCGTACCCTCACCTGGACCCTAAACCGTCCCCGTCCCCTAACCCTAACCCTAGCCCGAACCCTAACCCTAACCCTTCCCCGAAGCCTGACCCTCACCCGTCCCCTAATCCTAAACCGTACGCTAACACTAACCCGTGCCCTCACACGCACGCTCCCCCTAAAGCGTTGCCGTACCCTCACCTGGACCCTAAACCGTCCCCGTCCCCTAACCCTAACCCTAGCCCGAACCCTAACCCTAACCCTAACCCTTCCCCGAAGCCTGAACCTCACCCGTCCCCTTATCCTAACCCGTACGCTAACACTAACCCGCGCCCTCACACACACGCTCCCCCTAAAGCGTTGCCGTACCCTCACCTGGACCCTAAACCGTCCCCGACCCCTAACCCTAACCCTAGCCCGAACCCTAACCCTAACCCTTCCCCGAAGCCTGACCCTCACCCGTCCCCTAATCCTAACCCGTACGCTAACACTAACCCGCGCCCTCACACGCACGCTCCCCCTAAAGCGTTGCCGTACCCTCACCTGGACCCTAAACCGTCCCCGTCCCCTAACCCTAACCCTAGCCCGAACCCTAACCCTAACCTTTCCCCGAAGCCTGACCCTCACCCGTCCCCTAATCCTAACCCGTACGCTAACACTAACCCGCGCCCTCACACGCACGCTCCCCCTAAAGCGTTGCCGTACCCTCACCTGGACCCTAAACCGTCCCCGTCCCCTAACCCTAACCCTAGCCCGAACCCTAACCCTAACCCTTCCCCGAAGCCTGACCCTCACCCGTCCCCTAATCCTTACCCGTACGCTAACACTAACCCGCGCCCTCACACGCACGCTCCCCCTAAAGCATTGCCGTACCCTCACCTGGACCCTAAACCGTCCCCGTCCCCTAACCCTATCCCTAGCCCGAACCCTAACCCTAACCCTTCCCCGAAGCCTGACCCTCACCCGTCCCCTAATCCTAACCCGTACGCTAACACTAACCCGCGCCCTCACACGCACACTCCCCCTAAAGCGTTGCCGTACCCTCACCTGGACCCTAAACCGTCCCCGACCCCTAACCCTAACCCTAGCCCGAACCCTAACCCTAACCCTTCCCCGAAGCCTGACCCTCACCCGTCCCCTAATCCTAAGCCGTACGCTAACACTAACCCGCGCCCTCACACGCACGCTCCCCCTAAAGCGTTGCCGTACCCTCACCTGGACTCTAAACCGTCCCCGTCCCCTAACCCTAACCCTAGCCCGAACCCTAACCCTAACACTTCACCTAAGCCTGACCCTCACCCGTCCCCTAATCCTAACCCGTACGCTAACACTAAGCCGCGCCCTCACACGCACGCTCCCCCTAAAGCATTGCCGTACCCTCACCTGGACCCTAAACCATCCCCGTCCCCTAACCCTAACCCTAGCCCGAACCCTAACCCTAACCCTTCCCCGAAGCCTGACCCTCACCCGTCCCCTAATCCTAACCCGTACGCTAACACTAACCCGCGCCCTAACACGCACACTCCCCCTAAAGCGTTGCCGTACCCTCACCTGGACCCTAAACCGTCCCCGTCCCCTAACCCTAACCCTAGCCCGAACCCTAACCCTAACCCTTCCCCGAAGCCTGACCCTCACCCGTCCCCTAATCCTAACCCGTACGCTAACACTAACCCGCGCCCTCACACGCACGCTCCTACTAAAGCGTTGCCGTACCCTCACCTGGACCCTAAACCGTCCCCGTCCCCTAACCCTAACCCTAGCCCGAACCCTAACCCTAACCCTTCCCCGAAGCCTGACCCTCACCCGTCCCCTAATCCTAAGCCGTACGCTAACACTAACCCGCGCCCTCACACGCACGCTCCCCCTAAAGCGTTGCCGTACCCTCACCTGGACCCTAAACCGTCCCCGTCCCCTAACCCTAACCCTAGCCCAAACCCTAACACTAACCCTTCCCCGAAGCCTGACCCTACCCGTCCCCTAATCCTAACCCGTACGCTAACACTAACCCGCGCCCTCACACGAACGCTCCCCCTAAAGGGTTGCCGTACCCTCACCTGGACCCTAAACCGACCCCGTCCCCTAAACCTAACCCTAGCCCGAACTTTAACCCTAACCCTTCCCTGAAGCCTGACCCTCACCCGTCCCTTAATCCTAACCCGTACGCTAACGCTATCACGCGCCCTCACACGCACGCTCCCCCTAAAGCGTTGCCGTACCCTCACCTGGACCCTAAACAGTCCCCGTCCCCTAACCCTAACCCTAGCCAGAACCCTAACCCTAACCCTTCCCCGAAGCCTGAGCCTCACCCGTCCCCTAATCCTAACCCGTACGCTAACACTAACCCACGCCCTCACACGCACGCTCCCCCTAAAGCGTTGCCGTACCCTCACCTGGACTCTAAACCGTCCCCGTCCCCTAACCCTAACCCTAGCCCGAACCCTAACCCTAACACTTCACCTAAGCCTGACCCTCACCCGTCCCCTAATCCTAACCCGTACGCTAACACTAAGCCGCGCCCTCACACGCACGCTCCCCCTAAAGCATTGCCGTACCCTCACCTGGACCCTAAACCATCCCCGTCCCCTAACCCTAACCCTAGCCCGAACCCTAACCCTAACCCTTCCCCGAAGCCTGACCCTCACCCGTCCCCTAATCCTAACCCGTACGCTAACACTAACCCGCGCCCTAACACGCACACTCCCCCTAAAGCGTTGCCGTACCCTCACCTGGACCCTAAACCGTCCCCGTCCCCTAACCCTAACCCTAGCCCGAACCCTAACCCTAACCCTTCCCCGAAGCCTGACCCTCACCCGTCCCCTAATCCTAACCCGTACGCTAACACTAACCCGCGCCCTCACACGCACGCTCCTACTAAAGCGTTGCCGTACCCTCACCTGGACCCTAAACCGTCCCCGTCCCCTAACCCTAACCCTAGCCCGAACCCTAACCCTAACCCTTCCCCGAAGCCTGACCCTCACCCGTCCCCTAATCCTAAGCCGTACGCTAACACTAACCCGCGCCCTCACACGCACGCTCCCCCTAAAGCGTTGCCGTACCCTCACCTGGACCCTAAACCGTCCCCGTCCCCTAACCCTAACCCTAGCCCAAACCCTAACACTAACCCTTCCCCGAAGCCTGACCCTACCCGTCCCCTAATCCTAACCCGTACGCTAACACTAACCCGCGCCCTCACACGAACGCTCCCCCTAAAGGGTTGCCGTACCCTCACCTGGACCCTAAACCGACCCCGTCCCCTAAACCTAACCCTAGCCCGAACTTTAACCCTAACCCTTCCCTGAAGCCTGACCCTCACCCGTCCCTTAATCCTAACCCGTACGCTAACGCTATCACGCGCCCTCACACGCACGCTCCCCCTAAAGCGTTGCCGTACCCTCACCTGGACCCTAAACAGTCCCCGTCCCCTAACCCTAACCCTAGCCAGAACCCTAACCCTAACCCTTCCCCGAAGCCTGAGCCTCACCCGTCCCCTAATCCTAACCCGTACGCTAACACTAACCCACGCCCTCACACGCACGCTCCCCCTAAAGCGTTGCCGTACCCTCAACTGGACCCTAAACCGTCCCCGTCCCCTAACCCTAACCCTAGCCCGAACCCTAACCCTAACCCTTCCCCGAAGCCTGACCCTCACCCGTCCCCTAATCCTAAGCCGTACGCTAACACTAACCCGCGCCCTCACACGCACGCTCCCCCTAAAGCGTTGCCGTACCCTCACCTGGACCCGAAACCGTCCCCGTCCCCTAACCCTAACCCTAGCCCGAACCCTAACCCTAACCCTTCGCCGAAGCCTGACCCTCACCCGTCCCCTAATCCTAACCCGTACGCTAACACTAACGCGCGCCCTCACACGCACGCTCCCCCTAAAGCGTTGCCGTACCCTCACCTGGACCCTAAACCGTCCCTGTCCCCTAACCCTAACCCTAGCCCGAACCCTAACCCTAACCCTTCCCCGAAGCCTGACCCTCACCTGTCCCCTAATCCTAACCCGTACGCTAACACTAACGCGCGCCCTCACACGCACGCTCCCCCTAAAGCGTTGCCGTACCCTCACCTGGACCCTAAACCGTCCCCGTCCCCTAACCCTAACCCTAGCCCGAACCCTAACCCTAACCCTTCCCCGAAGCCTGACCCTCACCCGTCCCCTAATCCTAACCCGTACGCTAACACTAACCCGCGCCCTCACACGCACGCTCCCCCTAAAGCGTTGCCGTACCCTCACCTGGACCCTAAACCGTCCCCGTCCCTTAACCCTAACCCTAGCCCGAACCTTAACCCTAACCCTTCCCCGAAGCCTGACCCTCACCCGTCTCCTAATCCTAACCCGTACGCTAACACTAACCCGCGCCCTCACACGCACGCTCCCCCTAAAGCATTGCGGTACCCTCACCTGGACCCTAAACCGTCCCCGTCCCCTAACCCTAACCCTAGCCCGAACCCTAACCCTAACCCTTCCCCGAAGCCTGACCCTCACCTGTCCCCTAATCCTAAGCCGTACGCTAACACTAACCCGCGCCCTCACACGCACGCTCCCCCTAAAGCGTTGCCGTACCCTCACCTGGACCCTAAACCGTCCCCGTCCCCTAACCCTAACCCTAGCCCAAACCCTAACACTAACCCTTCCCCGAAGCCTGACCCTACCCGTCCCCTAATCCTAACCCGTACGCTAACACTAACCCGCGCCCTCACACGAACGCTCCCCCTAAAGGGTTGCCGTACCCTCACCTGGACCCTAAACCGACCCCGTCCCCTAAACCTAACCCTAGCCCGAACTTTAACCCTAACACTTCCCCGAAGCCTGACCCTCACCCGTCCCTTAATCCTAACCCGTACGCTAACGCTATCACGCGCCCTCACACGCACGCTCCCCCTAAAGCGTTGCCGTACCCTCACCTGGACCCTAAACAGTCCCCGTCCCCTAACCCTAACCCTAGCCAGAACCCTAACCCTAACCCTTCCCCGAAGCCTGATCCTCACCCGTCCCCTAATCCTAACCCGTACGCTAACACTAACCCGCGCCCTCACACGCACGCTCCCCCTAAAGCGTTGCCGTACCCTCAACTGGATCCTAAACCGTCCCCGTCCCCTAACCCTAACCCTAGCCCGAACCCTAACCCTAACCCTTCCCCGAAGCCTGACCCTCACCCGTCCCCTAATCCTAAGCCGTACGCTAACACTAACCCGCGCCCTCACACGCACGCTCCCCCTAAAGCGTTGCCGTACCCTCACCTGGACCCTAAACCGTCCCCGTCCCCTAACCCTAACCCTAGCCCGAACCCTAACCCTAACCCTTCGCCGAAGCCTGACCCTCACCCGTCCCCTAATCCTAACCCGTACGCTAACACTAACGCGCGCCCTCACACGCACGCTCCCCCTAAAGCGTTGCCGTACCCTCACCTGGACCCTAAACCGTCCCTGTCCCCTAACCCTAACCCTAGCCCGAACCCTAACCCTAACCCTTCCCCGAAGCCTGACCCTCACCTGTCCCCTAATCCTAACCCGTACGCTAACACTAACGCGCGCCCTCACACGCACGCTCCCCCTAAAGCGTTGCCGTACCCTCAACTGGACCCTAAACCGTCCCCGTCCCCTAACCCTAACCCTAGCCCGAACCCTAACCCTAACCCTTCCCCGAAGCCTGACCCTCACCCGTCCCCTAATCCTAACCCGTACGCTAACACTAACCCGCGCCCTCACACGCACGCTACCCCTAAAGCGTTGCCGTACCCTCACCTGGACCCGAAACCGTCCCCGTCCCCTAACCCTAACCCTAGCCCGAACCTTAACCCTAACCCTTCCCCGAAGCCTGACCCTCACCCGTCTCCTAATCCTAACCAGTACGCTAACACTAACCCGCGCCCTCACACGCACGCTCCCCCTAAAGCATTGCGGTACCCTCACCTGGACCCTAAACCGTCCCCGTCCCCTAACCCTAACCCTAGCCCGAACCCTAACCCTAACCCTTCCCCGAAGCCTGACCCTCACCCGTCCCCTAATCCTAACCCGTACGCTAACAATAACCCGCGCCCTCACACGCACGCTCCCCTTAAAGCGTTGCCGTACCCTCACCTGGACCCTAAACCGTCCCCGTCCCCTAACCCTAACCCTAGCCCGAACCCTAACCCTAACCCTTCCCCGAAGCCTGACCCTCACCCGTCCCCTAATCCTAACCCGTACGCTAACACTAACACGCGCCCTCACACGTACGCTCCCCCTAAAGCGTTGCCGTACCCTCACCTGGACCCTAAACCGTCCCCGTCCCCTAACCCTAACCCTAGCCCGAACCCTAACCCTAACCCTTCCCCGAAGCCTGACCCTCACCCGTCCCCTAATCCTAACCCGTACGCTAACACTAACCCGCGCTCTCACACGCACGCTCCCCCTAAAGCGTTGCCGTACCCTCACCTGGACCCTAAACCGTCCCCGTCCCCTAACCCTAACCCTAGCCCGAACCCTAACCCTAACCCTTCCCCGAAGCCTGACCCTCACCCGTCCCCTAATCCTAACCCGTACGCTAACACTAACCCGCGCTCTCACACGCACGCTCCCCCTAAAGCGTTGCCGTACCCTCACCTGGACCCTAAACCGTCCCCGTCCCCTAACAATAACCCTAGCCCGAACCCTAACCCTAACCCTTCCCCGAAGCCTGACCCTCACCCGTCCCCTAATCCTAACCCGTACGCTAACACTAACCCGCGCCCTCACACGCACACTCCCCCTAAAGCGTTGCCGTACCCTCACCTGGACCCTAAACCGTCCCCGTCCCCTAACCCTAACCCTAGCCCGAACCCTAACCCTAACCCTTCCCCGAAGCCTGACCCTCACCCGTCCCCTAATCCTAAACCGTACGCTAACACTAACCCGCGCCCTCACACGCACGCTCCCCCTAAAGCGTTGCCGTACCCTCACCTGGACCCTAAACCGTCCCCGTCCCCGTCCCCTAACCCTAACCCTAGCCCGAACCCTAACCCTAACCCTTCCCCGAAGCCTGACCCTCACCCGTCCCCTAATCCTAACCCGTACGCTAACACTAACCCGCGCCCTCACACGAACGCTCCCCCTAAATCGTTGCCGTACCCTCACCTGGACCCTAAACCGTCCCCGTCCCCTAACCCTAACCCTAGCCCGAACCCTAACCCTAACCCTTCCCCGAAGCCTGACCCTCACCCGTCCCCTAATCCTAACCCGTACGCTAACACTAACCCGCGCCCTCACACGCACGCTCCCCCTAAAGCGTTGCCGTACCCTCACCTGGACCCGAAACCGTCCCCGTCCCCTAACCCTAACCCTAGCCCGAACCCTAACCCTAATCCTTCCCCGAAGCCTGACCCTCACCCGTCCCCTAATCCTAACCCGTACGCTAACACTAACCCGCGCCCTCACACGCACGCTCCCCCTAAAGCGTTGCCGTACCCTCACCGGGACCCTAAACCGTCCCCGTCCCCTAACCCTAACCCTAGCCCGAACCCTAACCCTAACCCTTCCCCGAAGCCTGACCCTCACCCGTCCCCTAATCCTAACCCGTACGCTAACACTAACCCGCGCCCTCACACGCACGCTCCCCCTAAAGCGTTGCCGTACCCTCACCTGGACCCTAAACCGTCCCCGTCCCCTAACCCTAACCCTAGCCCGAACCCTAACCCTAACACTTTCCCGAAGCCTGACCCTCACCCGTCCCCTAATCCTAAACCGTACGCTAACACTAACCCGCGCCCTCACACGCACGCTCCCCCTAAAGCGTTACCGTACCCTCACCTGGACCCTAAACCGTCCCCGTCCCCTAACCCTAACCCTAGCCCGAACCCTAACCCTAACCCTTCCCCGAAGCCTGACCCTCACCCGTCCCCTAATCCTAACCCGTACGCTAACACTAACCCGCGCCCTCACACGCACGCTCCCCCTAAAGCGTTGCCGTACCCTCACCTGGACCCTAAACCGTCCCCGTCCCCTAACCCTAACCCTAGCCCGAACCCTAACCCTAACCCTTCCCCGAAGCCTGACCCTCACCCGTCCCCTAATCCTAACCCGTACGCTAACACTAACCCGCGCCCTCACACGCACGATCCCCCTAAAGCGTTGCCGTACCCTCACCTGGACCCTAAACCGTCCCCGACCCGTAACCCTAACCCTAGCCCGAACCCTAACCCTAACCCTTCCCCGAAGCCTGAACCTCACCCGTCCCCTAATCCTAACCCGTACGCTAACACTAACCCGCACCCTCACACGCACGCTCCCCCTAAAGCGTTGCCGTACCCTCACCTGGACTCTAAACCGTCCCCGTCCCCTAACCCTAACCCTAGCCCGAACCCTAACCCTAACCCTAACCCTAACCCTAACCCTCACGCGTCCCCTAATCCTAACCCGTACGCTAACACTAACCCGCGCCCTCACACGCACGCTCCCCCTAAAGCGTTGCCGTACCCTCACCTGGACCCTAAACCGTCCCCGTCCCCTAACCCTAACCCTAGCCCGAACCCTAACCCTAACCCTTCCCCAAAGCCTGACCCTCACCCGTCCCCTAATCCTAACCCGTACGCTAACACTAACCCGCGCCCTCACACGCACACTCCCCCTAAAGCGTTGCCGTACCCTCACCTGGACCCTAAACCGTCCCCGTCCCCTAACCCTAACCCTAGCCCGAACCCTAACCCTAACCCTTCCCCGAAGCCTGACCCTCACCCGTCCCCTAATCCTAACCCGTACGCTAACACTAACCCGCACCCTCACACGCACGCTCCCCCTAAAGCGTTGCCGTACGCTCACCTGGACCCTGAACCGTCCCCGTCCCCTAACCCTAACCCTAGCCCGAACCCTAACCCTAACCCTTCCCCGAAGCCTGACCCTCACCCATCCCCTAATCCTAACCCGTACGCTAACACTAACACGCGCCCTCACACGTACGCTCCCCCTAAAGCGTTGCCGTACCCTCACCTGGACCCTAAACCGTCCCCGTCCCCTAACCCTAACCCTAGCCCGAACCCTAACCCTAACCCTTCCCCGAAGCCTGACCCTCACCCGTCCCCTAATCCTAACCCGTACGCTAACACTAACCCGCGCCCTCACACGCACGCTCCCCCTAAAGCGTTGCCGTACCCTCACCTGGACCCTAAACCGTCCCCGTCCCCTAACCCTAACCCTAGCCCGAACCCTAACCCTAACCCTTCCCCGAAGCCTGACCCTCACCCGTCCCCTAATCCTAAACCGTACGCTAACACTAACCCGTGCCCTCACACGCACGCTCCCCCTAAAGCGTTGCCGTACCCTCACCTGGACCCTAAACCGTCCCCGTCCCCTAACCCTAACCCTAGCCCGAACCCTAACCCTAACCCTAACCCTTCCCCGAAGCCTGAACCTCACCCGTCCCCTTATCCTAACCCGTACGCTAACACTAACCCGCGCCCTCACACACACGCTCCCCCTAAAGCGTTGCCGTACCCTCACCTGGACCCTAAACCATCCCCGACCCCTAACCCTAACCCTAGCCCGAACCCTAACCCTAACCCTTCCCCGAAGCCTGACCCTCACCCGTCCCCTAATCCTAACCCGTACGCTAACACTAACCCGCACCCTCACACGCACGCTCCCCCTAAAGCGTTGCCGTACCCTCACCTGGACCCTAAACCGTCCCCGTCCCCTAACCCTAACCCTAGCCCGAACCCTAACCCTAACCTTTCCCCGAAGCCTGACCCTCACCCGTCCCCTAATCCTAACCCGTACGCTAACACTAACCCGCGCCCTCACACGCACGCTCCCCCTAAAGCGTTGCGGTACCCTCACCTGGACCCTAAACCGTCCCCGTCCCCTAACCCTAACCCTAGCCCGAACCCTAACCCTAACCCTTCCCCGAAGCCTGACCCTCACCCGTCCCCTAATCCTTACCCTTACGCTAACACTAACCCGCGCCCTCACACGCACGCTCCCCCTAAAGCGTTGCCGTACCCTCACCTGGACCCTAAACCGTCCCCGTCCCCTAACCCTAACCCTAGCCCGAACCCTAACCCTAACCCTTCCCCGAAGCCTGACCCTCACCCGTCCCCTAATCCTAACCCGTACGCTAACACTAACCCGCGCCCTCACACGCACGCTCCCCCTAAAGCGTTGCCGTACCCTCACCTGGACCCTAAACCGTCCCCGTCCCCTAACCCTAACCCTAGCCCGAACCCTAACCCTAACCCTTCCCCGAAGCCTGACCCTCACCCGTCCCCTAATCCTAAGCCGTACGCTAACACTAACCCGCGCCCTCACACGCACGCTCCCCCTAAAGCGTTGCCGTACCCTCACCTGGACTCTAAACCGTCCCCGTCCCCTAACCCTAACCCTAGCCCGAACCCTAACCCTAACCCTTCCCCTAAGCCTGACCCTCACCCGTCCCCTAATCCTAACCCGTACGCTAACACTAAGCCGCGCCCTCACACGCACGCTCCCCCTAAAGCATTGCCGTACCCTCACCTGGACCCTAAACCATCCCCGTCCCCTAACGCTAACCCTAGCCCGAACCCTAACCCTAACCCTTCCCCGAAGCCTGACCCTCACCCGTCCCCTAATCCTAACCCGTACGCTAACACTAACCCGCGCCCTCACATGCACGCTCCCCGTAAAGCGTTGCCGTACCCTCAGCTGGACCCGAAACCGTCCCCGTCCCCTAACCCTAACCCTAGCCCGAACGCTAACCCTAACCCTTCCCCGAAGCCTGACCCTCACCCGTCCCCTAATCCTAACCCGTACGCTAACACTAACCCGCGCCCTCACACGCACGCTCCCCCTAAAGCGTTGCCGTACCCTCACCTGGACCCTAAACCGTCCCCGTCCCCTAACCCTAACCCTAGCCCGAACACTAACCCTAACCCTTCCCCGAAGCCTGACCCTCACCCGTCCCCTAATCCTAACCCATACGCTAACACTAACCCGCGCCCTCACACGCACGCTCCCCCTAAAGCGTTGCCGTACCCTCACCTGGACCCTAAACCGTCCCCGTCCCCTAACCCTAACCCTAGCCCGAACCCTAACCCTAACCCTTCCCCGAAGCCTGACCCTCACCCGTCCCATAATCCTAACCCGTACGCTAACACTAACCCGCGCCCTCACACGCACGCTCCCCCTAAAGCATTGCCGTACCCTCACCTGGACCCTAAACCGTCCCCGTCCCCTAACCCTAACCCTAGCCCGAACCCTAACCCTAACCCTTCCCCGAAGCCTGACCCTCACCCGTCCCCTAATCCTAAGCCGTACGCTAACACTAACCCGCGCCCTCACACGCACGCTCCCCCTAAAGCGTTGCCGTACCCTCACCTGGACCCTAAACCGTCCCCGTCCCCTAACCCTAACCCTAGCCCAAACCCTAACCCTAACCCTTCCCCGAAGCCTGACCCTACCCGTCCCCAAATCCTAACCCGTACGCTAACACTAACCCGCGCCCTCACACGAACGCTCCCCCTAAAGGGTTGCCGTACCCTCACCTGGACCCTAAACCGACCCCGTCCCCTAAACCTAACCCTAGCCCGAACTTTAACCCTAACCCTTCCCCGAAGCCTGACCCTCACCCGTCCCTTAATCCTAACCCGTACGCTAACGCTATGGCGCGCCCTCACACGCACGCTCCCCCTAACGCGTTGCCGTACCCTCACCTGGACCCTAAACAGTCCCCGTCCCCTAACCCTAACCCTAGCCAGAACCCTAACCCTAACCCTTCCCCGAAGCCTGACCCTCACCCGTCCCCTAATCCTAACCCGTACGCTAACACTAACCCGCGCCCTCACACGCACGCTCCCCCTAAAGCGTTGCCGTACCCTCAACTGGACCCTAAACCGTCCCCGTCCCCTTACCCTAACCCTAGACCGAACCCTAACCCTAACCCTTCCCCGAAGCCTGACCCTCACCCGTCCCCTAATCCTAAGCCGTACGCTAACACTAACCCGCGCCCTCACACGCACGCTCCCCCTAAAGCGTTGCCGTACCCTCACCTGGACCCTAAACCGTCCCCGTCCCCTAACCCTAACCCTAGCCCGAACCCTAACCCTAACCCTTCCCTGAAGCCTGACCCTCACCCGTCCCCTAATCCTAACCCGTACGCTAACACTAACGCGCGCCCTCACACGCACGCTCCCCCTAAAGCGTTGCCGTACCCTCACCTGGACCCTAAACCGTCCCTGTCCCCTAACCCTAACCCTAGCCCGAACCCTAACCCTAACCCTTCCCCGAAGCCTGACCCTCACCTGTCCCCTAATCCTAACCCGTACGCTAACACTAACGCGCGCCCTCACACGCACGCTCCCCCTAAAGCGTTGCCGTACCCTCAACTGGACCCTAAACCGTCCCCGTCCCCTAACCCTAACCCTAGCCCGAACCCTAACCCTAACCCTTCCCCGAAGCCTGACCCTCACCCGTCCCCTAATCCTAACCCGTACGCTAACACTAACCCGCGCCCTCACACGCACGCTCCCCCTAAAGCGTTGCCGTACCCTCACCTGGACCCTAAACCGTCCCCGTCCCCTAACCCTAACCCTAGCCCGAACCCTAACCCTAACCCTTCCCCGAAGCCTGACCCTCACCCGTCTCCTAATCCTAACCCGTACGCTAACACTAACCCGCGCCCTCACACGCACGCTCCCCCTAAAGCATTGCGGTACCCTCACCTGGACCCTAAACCGTCCCCGTCCCCTAACCCTAACCCTAGCCCGAACCCTAACCCTAACCCTTCCCCGAAGCCTGACCCTCACCCGTCCCCTAATCCTAACCCGTACGCTAACAATAACCCGCGCCCTCACACGCACGCTCCCCTTAAAGCGTTGCCGTACCCTCACCTGGACCCTAAACCGTCCCCGTCCCCTAACCCTAACCCTAGCCCGAACCCTAACCCTAACCCTTCCCCGAAGCCTGACCCTCACCCGTCCCCTAATCCTAACCCGTACGCTAACACTAACCCGCGCCCTCACACGCACGCTCCCACTAAAGCGTTGCCGTACCCTCACCTGGACCCTAAACCGTCCCCGTCCCCTAACCCTAACCCTAGCCCGAACCCTAACCCTAACCCTTCCCCGAAGCCTGACCCTCACCCGTCCCCTAATCCTAACCCGTACGCTAACACTAACCCGCGCCCTCACACGCACGCTCCCCCTAAAGCGTTGCCGTACCCTCACCTGGACCCTAAACCGTCCCCGTCCCCTAACCCTAACCCTAGCCCGAACCCTAACCCTAACCCTTCCCCGAAGCCTGAACCTCACCCGTCCCCTAATCCTAACCCGTACGCTAACACTAACTCGCGCCCTCACACGCACGCTCCCCCTAAAGCGTTGCCGTACCCTCACCTGGACTCTAAACCGTCCCCATCCCCTAACCCTAACCCTAGCCCGAACCCTAACCCTAACCCTTCCCCGAAGCCTGACCCTCACCCATCCCCTAATCCTAACCCGTACGCTAACACTAACCCACGCCCTCACACGCTCGCTCCCCCTAAAGCGTTGCCGTACCTTCACCTGGACCCTGAACCGTCCCCGTCCCCTAACCCTAACCCTAGCCCGAACCCTAACCCTAACCCTTCCCCGAAGCCTGACCCTCACCCGTCCCCTAATCCTAACCCGTACGCTAACACTAACACGCGCCCTCACACGTACGCTCCCCCTAAAGCGTTGCCGTACCCTCACCTGGACCCTAAACCGTCCCCGTCCCCTAACCCTAACCCTAGCCCGAACCCTAACCCTAACCCTTCCCCGAAGCCTGACCCTCACCCGTCCCCTAATCCTAACCCGTACGCTAACACTAACCCGCGCCCTCACACGCACTCTCCCCCTAAAGCGTTGCCGTACCCTCACCTGGACCCTAAACCGTCCCCGTCCCCTAACCCTAACCCTAGCCCGAACCCTAACCCTAACCCTTCCCCGAAGCCTGACCCTCACCCGTCCCCTAATCCTAACCCGTACGCTAACACTAACCCGCGCCCTCACACGCACGCTCCCCCTAAAGCGTTGCCGTACCCTCACCTGGACCCTAAACCGTCCCCGTCCCCTAACCCTAACCCTAGCCCGAACCCTAACCCTAACCCTTCTCCGAAGCCTGACCCTCACCCGTCCCCTAATCCTAAACCGTACGCTAACACTAACCCGCGCCCTCACACGCACGCTCCCCCTAAAGCGTTGCCGTACCCTCACCTGGACCCTAAACCGTCCCCGTCCCCGTCCCCTAACCCTAACCCTAGCCCGAACCCTAACCCTAACCCTTCCCCGAAGCCTGACCCTCACCCGTCCCCTAATCCTAACCCATACGCTAACACTAACCCGCGCCCTCACACGCACGCTCCCCCTAAAGCGTTGCCGTACCCTCACCTGGACCCTAAACCGTCCCCGTCCCCTAACCCTAACCCTAGCCCGAACCCTAACCCTAACCCTTCCCCGAAGCCTGACCCTCACCCGTCCCCTATTCCTAACCCGTACGCTAACACTAACCCGCGCCCTCACACGCACGCTCCCCCTAAAGCGTTGCCGTACCCTCACCTGGACCCGAAACCGTCCCCGTCCCCTAACCCTAACCCTAGCCCGAACCCTAACCCTAACCCTTCCCTGAAGCCTGACCCTCACCCGTCCCCTAATCCTAACCCGTACGCTAACACTAACGCGCGCCCTCACACGCACGCTCCCCCTAAAGCGTTGCCGTACCCTCACCTGGACCCTAAACCGTCCCTGTCCCCTAACCCTAACCCTAGCCCGAACCCTAACCCTAACCCTTCCCCGAAGCCTGACCCTCACCCGTCCCCTAATCCTAACCCGTACGCTAACACTAACGCGCGCCCTCACACGCACGCTCCCCCTAAAGCGTTGCCGTACCCTCAACTGGACCCTAAACCGTCCCCGTCCCCTAACCCTAACCCTAGCCCGAACCCTAACCCTAACCCTTCCCCGAAGCCTGACCCTCACCCGTCCCCTAATCCTAACCCGTACGCTAACACTAACCCGCGCCCTCACACGCACGCTCCCCCTAAAGCGTTGCCGTACCCTCACCTGGACCCTAAACCGTCCCCGTCCCCTAACCCTAACCCTAGCCCGAACCCTAACCCTAACCCTTCCCCGAAGCCTGACCCTCACCCGTCTCCTAATCCTAACCCGTACGCTAACACTAACCCGCGCCCTCACACGCACGCTCCCCCTAAAGCATTGCGGTACCCTCACCTGGACCCTAAACCGTCCCCGTCCCCTAACCCTAACCCTAGCCCGAACCCTAACCCTAACCCTTCCCCGAAGCCTGACCCTCACCCG
Organism: Stenella coeruleoalba; assembly: GCF_951394435.1. NCBI lineage: Eukaryota > Metazoa > Chordata > Mammalia > Artiodactyla > Delphinidae > Stenella > Stenella coeruleoalba. The sequence goes on from NC_137153.1 coordinate 276,542, forward strand.
TCCCCTAATCCTAACCCGTACGCTAACAATAACCCGCGCCCTCACACGCACGCTCCCCTTAAAGCGTTGCCGTACCCTCACCTGGACCCTAAACCGTCCCCGTCCCCTAACCCTAACCCTAGCCCGAACCCTAACCCTAACCCTTCCCCGAAGCCTGACCCTCACCCGTCCCCTAATCCTAACCCGTACGCTAACACTAACCCGCGCCCTCACACGCACGCTCCCACTAAAGCGTTGCCGTACCCTCACCTGGACCCTAAACCGTCCCCGTCCCCTAACCCTAACCCTAGCCCGAACCCTAACCCTAACCCTTCCCCGAAGCCTGACCCTCACCCGTCCCCTAATCCTAACCCGTACGCTAACACTAACCCGCGCCCTCACACGCACGCTCCCCCTAAAGCGTTGCCGTACCCTCACCTGGACCCTAAACCGTCCCCGTCCCCTAACCCTAACCCTAGCCCGAACCCTAACCCTAACCCTTCCCCGAAGCCTGAACCTCACCCGTCCCCTAATCCTAACCCGTACGCTAACACTAACTCGCGCCCTCACACGCACGCTCCCCCTAAAGCGTTGCCGTACCCTCACCTGGACTCTAAACCGTCCCCATCCCCTAACCCTAACCCTAGCCCGAACCCTAACCCTAACCCTTCCCCGAAGCCTGACCCTCACCCATCCCCTAATCCTAACCCGTACGCTAACACTAACCCACGCCCTCACACGCTCGCTCCCCCTAAAGCGTTGCCGTACCTTCACCTGGACCCTGAACCGTCCCCGTCCCCTAACCCTAACCCTAGCCCGAACCCTAACCCTAACCCTTCCCCGAAGCCTGACCCTCACCCGTCCCCTAATCCTAACCCGTACGCTAACACTAACACGCGCCCTCACACGTACGCTCCCCCTAAAGCGTTGCCGTACCCTCACCTGGACCCTAAACCGTCCCCGTCCCCTAACCCTAACCCTAGCCCGAACCCTAACCCTAACCCTTCCCCGAAGCCTGACCCTCACCCGTCCCCTAATCCTAACCCGTACGCTAACACTAACCCGCGCCCTCACACGCACTCTCCCCCTAAAGCGTTGCCGTACCCTCACCTGGACCCTAAACCGTCCCCGTCCCCTAACCCTAACCCTAGCCCGAACCCTAACCCTAACCCTTCCCCGAAGCCTGACCCTCACCCATCCCCTAATCCTAACCCGTACGCTAACACTAACCCGCGCCCTCACACGCACGCTCCCCCTAAAGCGTTGCCGTACCCTCACCTGGACCCTAAACCGTCCCCGTCCCCTAACCCTAACCCTAGCCCGAACCCTAACCCTAACCCTTCCCCGAAGCCTGACCCTCACCCGTCCCCTAATCCTAAACCGTACGCTAACACTAACCCGCGCCCTCACACGCACGCTCCCCCTAAAGCGTTGCCGTACCCTCACCTGGACCCTAAACCGTCCCCGTCCCCGTCCCCTAATCCTAACCCTAGCCCGAACCCTAACCCTAACCCTTCCCCGAAGCCTGACCCTCACCCGTCCCCTAATCCTAACCCGTACGCTAACACTAACCCGCGCCCTCACACGCACGCTCCCCCTAAAGCGTTGCCGTACCCTCACCTGGACCCTAAACCGTCCCCGTCCCCTAACCCTAACCCTAGCCCGAACCCTAACCCTAACCCTTCCCCGAAGCCTGACCCTCACCCGTCCCCTAATCCTAACCCGTACGCTAACACTAACCCGCGCCCTCACACGCACGCTCCCCCTAAAGCGTTGCCGTACCCTCACCTGGACCCGAAACCGTCCCCGTCCCCTAACCCTAACCCTAGCCCGAACCCTAACCCTAATCCTTCCCCGAAGCCTGACCCTCACCCGTCCCCTAATCCTAACCCGTACGCTAACACTAACCCGCGCCCTCACACGCACGCTCCCCCTAAAGCGTTGCCGTACCCTCACCTGGACCCTAAACCGTCCCCGTCCCCTAACCCTAACCCTAGCCCGAACCCTAACCCTAACCCTTCCCTGAAGCCTGACCCTCACCCGTCCCCTAATCCTAACCCGTACGCTAACACTAACCCGCGCCCTCACACGCACGCTCCCCCTAAAGCGTTGCCGTACCCTCACCTGGACCCTAAACCGTCCCCGTCCCCTAACCCTAACCCTAGCCCGAACCCTAACCCTAACACTTTCCCGAAGCCTGACCCTCACCCGTCCCCTAATCCTAAACCGTACGCTAACACTAACCCGCGCCCTCACACGCACGCTCCCCCTAAAGTGTTACCGTACCCTCACCTGGACCCTAAACCGTCCCCGTCCCCTAACCCTAACCCTAGCCCGAACCCTAACCCTAAACCTTCCCCGAAGCCTGACCCTCACCCGTCCCCTAATCCTAACCCGTACGCTAACACTAACCCGCGCCCTCACACGCACGCTCCCCCTAAAGCGTTGCCGTACCCTCACCTGGACCCTAAACCGTCCCCGTCCCCTAACCCTAACCCTAGCCCGAACCCTAACCCTAACCCTTCCCCGAAGCCTGACCCTCACCCGTCCCCTAATCCTAACCCGTACGCTAACACTAACCCGCGCCCTCACACGCACGATCCCCCTAAAGCGTTGCCGTACCCTCACCTGGACCCTAAACCGTCCCCATCCCCTAACCCTAACCCTAGCCCGAACCCTAACCCTAACCCTTCCCCGAAGCCTGAACCTCACCCGTCCCCTAATCCTAACCCGTACGCTAACACTAACCCGCGCCCTCACACGCACGCTCCCCCTAAAGCGTTGCCGTACCCTCACCTGGACTCTAAACCGTCCCCATCCCCTAACCCTAACCCTAGCCCGAACCCTAACCCTAACCCTTCCCCGAAGCCTGACCCTCACCCGTCCCCTAATGCTAACCCGTACGCTAACACTAACCCGCGCCCTCACACGCACGCTCCCCCTAAAGCGTTGCCGTACCCTCACCTGGACCCTAAACCGTCCCCGTCCCCTAACCCTAACCCTAGCCCGAACCCTAACCCTAACTCTTCCCCGAAGCCTGACCCTCACCCGTCCCCTAATCCTAACCCGTACGCTAACACTAACCCGCGCCCTCACACGCACGCTCCCCCTAAAGCGTTGCCGTACCCTCACCTGGACCCTAAACCGTCCCCGTCCCCTAACCCTAACCCTAGCCCGAACCCTAACCCTAACCCTTCCCCGAAGCCTGACCCTCACCCGTCCCCTAATCCTAACCCGTACGCTAACACTAACCCGCGCCCTCACACGCACGCTCCCCCTAAAGCGTTGCCGTACCCTCCCCTGGACCCTAAACCGTCCCCGTCCCCTAACCCTAACCCTAGCCCGAACCCTAACCCTAACCCTTCCCCGAAGCCTGACCCTCACCCGTCCCCTAATCCTAAGCCGTACGCTAACACTAACCCGCGCCCTCACACGCACGCTCCCCCTAAAGCGTTGCCGTACCCTCACCTGGACTCTAAACCGTCCCCGTCCCCTAACCCTAACCCTAGCCCGAACCCTAACCCTAACCCTTCCCCGAAGCCTGACCCTCACCCGTCCCCTAATCCTAACCCGTACGCTAACACTAAGCCGCGCCCTCACACGCACGCTCCCCCTAAAGCGTTGCCGTACCCTCACCTGGACCCTAAACCATCCCCGTCCCTTAACCCTAACCCTAGCCCGAACCCTAACCCTAACCCTTCCCCGAAGCCTGACCCTCACCCGTCCCCTAATCCTAACCCGTACGCTAACACTAACCCGCGCCCTCACACGCACGCTCCCCGTAAAGCGTTGCCGTACCCTCAGCTGGACCCGAAACCGTCCCCGTCCCCTAACCCTAACCCTAGCCCGAACCCTAACCCTAAACCTTCCCCGAAGCCTGACCCTCACCCGTCCCCTAATCCTAACCCGTACGCTAACACTAACCCGCGCCCTCACACGCACGCTCCCCCTAAAGCGTTGCCGTACCCTCACCTGGACCCTAAACCGTCCCCGTCCCCTAACCCTAACCCTAGCCCGAACCCTAACCCTAACCCTTCCCCGAAGCCTGACCCTCACCCGTCCCCTAATCCTAACCCGTACGCTAACACTAACCCGCGCCCTCACACGCACGCTCCCCCTAAAGCGTTGCCGTACCCTCACCTGGACCCTAAACCGTCCCCGTCCCCTAACCCTAACCCTAGCCCGAACCCTAACCCTAACCTTTCCCCGAAGCCTGACCCTCACCCATCCCCTAATCCTAACCCGTACGCTAACACTAACCCGCGCCCTCACACGCACGCTCCCCCTAAAGCGTTGCCGTACCCTCACCTGGACCCTAAACCGTCCCCGTCCCCTAACCCTAACCCTAGCCCGAACCCTAACCCTAACCCTTCCCCGAAGCCTGACCCTCACCCGTCCCCTAATCCTAACCCGTACGCTAACACTAACCCGCGCCCTCACACGCACGCTCCCCCTAAAGCGTTGCCGTACCCTCACCTGGACCCTAAACCATCCCCGTCCCCTAACCCTAACCCTAGCCCGAACCCTAACCCTAACCCTTCCCCGAAGCCTGACCCTCACCCGTCCCCTAATCCTAACCCGTACACTAACACTAACCCGCGCCCTCACACGCACGCTCCCCCTAAAGCATTGCCGTACCCTCTCCTGGACCCTAAACCGTCCCCGTCCCCTAACCCTAACCCTAGCCCGAACCCTAACCCTAACCCTTCCCCGAAGCCTGACCCTCACCCGTCCCCTAATCCTAAGCCGTACGCTAACACTAACCCGCGCCCTCACACGCACGCTCCCCCTAAAGCGTTGCCGTACCCTCACCTGGACCCTAAACCGTCCCCGTCCCCTAACCCTAACCCTAGCCCGAACCCTAACCCTAACCCTTCCCCGAAGCCTGACCCTCACCCGTCCCCTAATCCTAACCCGTACGCTAACACTAAGCCGCGCCCTCACACGCACGCTTCCCCTAAAGCGTTGCCGTACCCTCACCTGGACCCTAAACCATCCCCGTCCCCTAACCCTAACCCTAGCCCGAACCCTAACCCTAACCCTTCCCCGAAGCCTGACCCTCACCCGTCCCCTAATCCTAACCCGTACGCTAACACTAACCCGCGCCCTCACACGCACGCTCCCCCTAAAGCGTTGCCGTACCCTCACCTGGACCCTAAACCGTCCCCGTCCCCTAACCCTAACCCTAGCCCGAACCCTAACCCTAACCTTTCCCCGAAGCCTGACCCTCACCCATCCCCTAATCCTAACCCGTACGCTAACACTAACCCGCGCCCTCACACGCACGCTCCCCCTAAAGCGTTGCCGTACCCTCACCTGGACCCTAAACCGTCCCCGTCCCCTAACCCTAACCCTAGCCCGAACCCTAACCCTAACCCTTCCCCGAAGCCTGACCCTCACCCGTCCCCTAATCCTAACCCGTACGCTAACACTAACCCGCGCCCTCACACGCACGCACCCCCTAAAGCGTTGCCGTACCCTCACCTGGACCCTAAACCGTCCCCGTCCCCTAACCCTAACCCTAGCCCGAACCCTAACCCTAACCCTTCCCCGAAGCCTGACCCTCACCCGTCCCCTAATCCTAACCCGTACGCTAACACTAACCCGCGCCCTCACACGCACGCTCCCCCTAAAGCGTTGCCGTACCCTCTCCTGGACCCTAAACCGCCCCCGTCCCCTAACCCTAACCCTAGCCCGAACCCTAACCCTAACCCTTCCCCGAAGCCTGACACTCACCCGTCCCCTAATCCTAAGCCGTACGCTAACACTAACCCGCGCCCTCACACGCACGCTCCCCCTAAAGCGTTGCCGTACCCTCACCTGGACTCTAAACCGTCCCCGTCCCCTAACCCTAACCCTAGCCTGAACCCTAACCCTAACCCTTCCCCGAAGCCTGACCCTCACCCGTCCCCTAATCCTAACCCGTACGCTAACACTAAGCCGCGCCCTCACACGCACGCTCCCCCTAAAGCGTTGCCGTACCCTCACCTGGACCCTAAACCATCCCCGTCCCCTAACCCTAACCCTAGCCCGAACCCTAACCCTAACCCTTCCCCGAAGCCTGACCCTCACCCGTCCCCTAATCCTAACCCGTACGCTAACACTAACCCGCGCCCTCACACGCACGCTCCCCCTAAAGCGTTGCTGTACCCTCACCTGGACCCTAAACCGTCCCCGTCCCCTAACCCTAACCCTACCCGAACCTTAACCCTAACCCTTCCCCGATGCCTGACCCTCACCCGTCCCCTAATCCTAACCCGTACGCTAACACTAACCCGCGCCCTCACACGCACGCTCCCCCTAAAGCGTTGCCGTACCCTCACCTGGACCCTAAACCGTCCCCGTCCCCTAACCCTAACCCTAGCCCGAACACTAACCCTAACCCTTCCCCGAAGCCTGACACTCACCCGTCCCCTAATCCTAACCCGTACGCTAACACTAACCCGTGCCCTCACACGCACGCTCCCCCTAAAGCGTTGCCGTACCCTCACCTGGACCCTAAACCGTCCCCGTCCCCTAACCCTAACCGTAGCCCGAACCCTAACCCTAACCCTTCCCCGAAGCCTGACCCTCACTCGTCCCCTAATCCTAACCCGTACGCTAACACTAAGCCGCGCCCTCACACGCACGCTCCCCCTAAAGCGTTGCCGTACCCTCACCTGGACCCTAAACCATCCCCGTCCCCTAACCCTAACCCTAGCCCGAACCCTAACCCTAACCCTTCCCCGAAGCCTGACCCTCACCCGTCCCCTAATCCTAACCCGTACGCTAACACTAACCCGCGCCCTCACACGCACGCTCCCCCTAAAGCGTTGCTGTACCCTCACCTGGACCCTAAACCGTCCCCGTCCCCTAACCCTAACCCTACCCGAACCTTAACCCTAACCCTTCCCCGATGCCTGACCCTCACCCGTCCCCTAATCCTAACCCGTACGCTAACACTAACCCGCGCCCTCACACGCACGCTCCCCCTAAAGCGTTGCCGTACCCTCACCTGGACCCTAAACCGTCCCCGTCCCCTAACCCTAACCCTAGCCCGAACACTAACCCTAACCCTTCCCCGAAGCCTGACACTCACCCGTCCCCTAATCCTAACCCGTACGCTAACACTAACCCGTGCCCTCACACGCACGCTCCCCCTAAAGCGTTGCCGTACCCTCACCTGGACCCTAAACCGTCCCCGTCCCCTAACCCTAACCGTAGCCCGAACCCTAACCCTAACCCTTCCCCGAAGCCTGACCCTCACTCGTCCCCTAATCCTAACCCGTACGCTAACACTAACCCGCGCCCTCACACGCACGCTCCCCCTAAAGCGTTGCCGTACCCTCACCTGGACCCTAAACCGTCCCCGTCCCCTAACCCTAACCCTAGCCCGAACCCTAACCCTAACCCTTCCCCGAAGCCTGACCCTCACCCGTTCCCTAATCCTAACCCGTACGCTAACACTAACCCGCGCCCTCACACGCACGTTCCCCCTAAAGCGTTGCCGTACCCTCACCTGGACCCTAAACCGTCCCCGTCCCCTAACCCTAACCCTAGCCCGAACCCTAACCCTAAACCTTCCCCGAAGCCTGACCCTCACCCGTCCCCTAATCCTAACCCGTACGCTAACACTAACCCGCGCCCTCACACGCACGCTCCCCCTAAAGCGTTGCCGTACCCTCACCTGGACCCTAAAACGTCCCCGTCCCCTAACCCTAACCCTAGCCCGAACCCTATCCCTAACCCTTCCCCGAAGCCTGACCCTCACCCGTCCCCTAATCCTAACCCGTACGCTAACACTAACCCGCGCCCTCACACGCACGCTCCCCCTAAAGCGTTGCCGTACCCTCACCTGGACCCTAAACCGTCCCCATCCCCTAACCCTAACCCTAGCCCGAACCCTAACCCTAACCCTTCCCCGAAGCCTGACCCTCACCCGTCCCCTAATCCTAACCCGTACGCTAACACTAACCCGCGCCCTCACATGCACGCTCCCCCTAAAGCGTTGCCGTACCCTCACCTGGACCCTAAACCGTCCCCATCCCCTAACCCTAACCCTAGCCCGAACCCTAACCCTAACCCTTCCCCGAAGCCTGACCCTCACCCGTCCCCTAATCCTAACCCGTACGCTAACACTAACCCGCGCCCTCACACGCACGCTCCCCCTAAAGCGTTGCTGTACCCTCACCTGGACCCTAAACCGTCACTGTCCCGTAACCCTAACCCTAGCCCGAACCCTAGCCCTAACACTTCCCTGAAGCCTGACCCTCACCCGTCCCCTAATCCTAACCCGTAAGCTAACACTAACCCGCGCCCTCACACGCACTCTCCCCTTAAAGCGTTGCCGTACCCTCACCTGGACCCTAAACCGTCCCCGTCCCCTAACCCTAACCCTGGCCCGAACCCTAATCCTAACCCTTCCCCGAAGCCTGACCCTCACCCGTCCCCTAATCCTAACCCGTACGCTAACACTAACCCACGCCCTCACACGCACGCTCGCCCTAAAGCGTTGCCGTACCCTCACCTGGACCCTAAACCGTCCACGTCCCCTAACCCTAACCCTAGCCCGAACCCTAACCCTAACCCTTCCCCGAAGCCTGACGCTCACCCATCCACTAATCCTAAACCGTACACTAACACTACCCCGCGCCCTCACACCCACGCTCCCCCTAAAGCGTTGCCGTACCTTCACCTGGACCCTAAACCGTCCCCGTCCCCTAACCTTAACCCTAGCCCGAACACTAACCCTAACCCTTCCCCGAAGCCTGACCCTCACCCGTCCCCTAATCCTAACCCGTACGCTAACACTAACCCGCCCCCTCACACGCACGCTCCCCCTAAAGCGTTGCCGTACCCTCACCTGTACCCTAAACCGTCCCCGTCCCCTAACCCTAACCCTAGCCCGAACCCTAACCCTAACCCTTCCCCGAAGCCTGACCCTCACCCGTCCCCTAATCCTAACCCGTACGCTAACACTAACCCGCGCCCTCACACGCACGCTCCACCTAAAGCGTTGCCGTACCCTCACCTGGACCCTAAACCGTCCCCGTCCCCTAACCCTAACCCTAGCCCGAACCCTAACCCTAACCCTTCCCCGAAGCCTGACCCTCACCCGTCCCCTAATCCTAACCCGTACGCTAACTCTAACCCGCGCCCTCACACGCACGCTCCCCCTAAAGCGCTGCCGTACCCTCATCTGGACCCTAAACCTTCCCCGTCCCCTAACCCTAACCCTAGCCCGAACCCTAACCCTAACACTTCCCCGAAGCCTGACCCTCACCCGTCCCCTAATCCTAACCCGTACGCTAACACTAACCCGCGCCCTCACACGCACGCTCCCCCTAAAGCGTTGCCGTACCCTCACCTGGACCCTAAACCGTCCCCGTCCCCTAACCCTAACCCTAGCCCGAACCCGAACCCTAACCCTTGCCCGAAGCCTGACCCTCACCCGTCCCCTAATCCTAACCCGTACGCTAACACTAACCCACGCCCTCACACGCACGCTCCCCCTAAAGCATTACCGTACCCTCACCTGGACCCTAAACCGTCCCCGTCCCATATCCCTAACCCTAGCCCGAACCCTAACCCTAACCCTTCCCCGAAGCCTGACCCTCACCCGTCCCCTAATCCTAACCCGTACGCTAACACTAACCCGCGCCCTCACACGCACGCGCACCCTAAAGCGTTGCCGTACCCTCACCTGGACCCTAAACCGTCCCCATCCCCTAACCCTAACCCTAGCCCGAACCCTAACCCTAACCCTTCCCCGAAGCCTGACCCTCACCCGTCCCCTAATCCTAACCCGTACGCTAACACTAACCCGCGCCCTCACATGCACGCTCCCCCTAAAGCGTTGCCGTACCCTCACCTGGACCCTAAACCGTCCCCATCCCCTAACCCTAACCCTAGCCCGAACCCTAACCCTAACCCTTCCCCGAAGCCTGACCCTCACCCGTCCCCTAATCCTAACCCGTACGCTAACACTAACCCGCGCCCTCACACGCACACTCCCCCTAAAGCGTTGCTGTACCCTCACCTGGACCCTAAACCGTCACTGTCCCGTAACCCTAACCCTAGCCCGAACCCTAGCCCTAACACTTCCCTGAAGCCTGACCCTCACCCGTCCCCTAATCCTAACCCGTAACCTAACACTAACCCGCGCCCTCACACGCACTCTCCCCTTAAAGCGTTGCCGTACCCTCACCTGGACCCTAAACCGTCCCCGTCCCCTAACCCTAACCCTAGCCCGAACCCTAATCCTAACCCTTCCCCGAAGCCTGACCCTCACCCGTCCCCTAATCCTAACCCGTACGCTAACACTAACCCACGCCCTCACACGCACGCTCGCCCTAAAGCGTTGCCGTACCCTCACCTGGACCCTAAACCGTCCACGTCCCCTAACCCTAACCCTAGCCCGAACCCTAACCCTAACCCTTCCCCGAAGCCTGACGCTCACCCAACCACTAATCCTAAACCGTACACTAACACTACCCCGCGCCCTCACACCCACGCTCCCCCTAAAGCGTTGCCGTACCCTCACCTGGACCCTAAACCGTCCCCGTCCCCTAACCTTAACCCTAGCCCGAACCCTAACCCTAACCCTTCCCCGAAGCCTGACCCTCACCCGTCCCCTAATCCTAACCCGTACGCTAACACTAACCCGCCCCCTCACACGCACGCTCCCCCTAAAGCGTTGCCGTACCCTCACCTGGACCCTAAACCGTCCCCGTCCCCTAACCCTAACCCTAGCCCGAACCCTAACCCTAACCCTTCCCCGAAGCCTGACCCTCACCCGTCCCCTAATCCTAACCCGTACGCTAACACTAACCCGCGCCCTCACACGCACGCTCCCCCTAAAGCGTTGCCGTACCCTCACCTGGACCCTAAACCGTCCCCGTCCCCTAACCCTAACCCTAGCCCGAACCCTAACCCTAACCCTTCCCCGAAGCCTGACCCTCACCCGTCCCCTAATCCTAACCCGTACGCTAACACTAACCCGCGCCCTCACACGCACGCTCCCCCTAAAGCGCTGCAGTACCCTCATCTGGACCCTAAACCTTCCCCGTCCCCTAACCCTAACCCTAGCCCGAACCCTAACCCTAACCCTTCCCCGAAGCCTGACCCTCACCCGTCCCCTAATCCTAACCCGTACGCTAACACTAACCCGCGCCCTCACACGCACGCTCCCCCTAAAGCGTTGCCGTACCCTCACCTGGACCCTAAACCGTCCCCGTCCCCTAACCCTAACCCTAGCCCGAACCCGAACCCTAACCCTTGCCCGAAGCCTGACCCTCACCCGTCCCCTAATCCTAACCCGTACGCTAACACTAACCCACGCCCTCACACGCACGCTCCCCCTAAAGCATTACCGTACCCTCACCTGGACCCTAAACTGTCCCCGTCCCATATCCCTAACCCTAGCCCGAACCCTAACCCTAACCCTTCCCCGAAGCCTGACCCTCACCCGTCCCCTAATCCTAACCCGTACGCTAACACTAACCCGCGCCCTCACACGCACGCTCCCCCTAAAGCGTTGCCGTACCCTCACCTGGACCCTAAACCGTCCCCATCCCCTAACCCTAACCCTAGCCCGAACCCTAACCCTAACCCTTCCCCGAAGCCTGACCCTCACCCGTCCCCTAATCCTAACCCGTACGCTAACACTAACCCGCGCCCTCACATGCACGCTCCCCCTAAAGCGTTGCCGTACCCTCACCTGGACCCTAAACCGTCCCCATCCCCTAACCCTAACCCTAGCCCGAACCCTAACCCTAACCCTTCCCCGAAGCCTGACCCTCACCCGTCCCCTAATCCTAACCCGTACGCTAACACTAACCCGCGCCCTCACACGCACGCTCCCCCTAAAGCGTTGCTGTACCCTCACCTGGACCCTAAACCGTCACTGTCCCGTAACCCTAACCCTAGCCCGAACCCTAGCCCTAACACTTCCCTGAAGCCTGACCCTCACCCGTCCCCTAATCCTAACCCGTAAGCTAACACTAACCCGCGCCCTCACACGCACTCTCCCCTTAAAGCGTTGCCGTACCCTCACCTGGACCCTAAACCGTCCCCGTCCCCTAACCCTAACCCTAGCCCGAACCCTAACCCTAACCCTTCCCCGAAGCCTGACGCTCACCCATCCACTAATCCTAAACCGTACACTAACACTACCCCGCGCCCTCACACCCACGCTCCCCCTAAAGCGTTGCCGTACCCTCACCTGGACCCTAAACCGTCCCCGTCCCCTAACCTTAACCCTAGCCCGAACCCTAACCCTAACCCTTCCACGAAGCCTGACCCTCACCCGTCCCCTAATCCTAACCCGTACGTGAACACTAACCCGCCCCCTCACACGCACGCTCCCCCTAAAGCGTTGCCGTACCCTCACCTGGACCCTAAACCGTCCCCGTCCCCTAACCCTAACCCTAGCCCGAACCCTAACCCTAACCCTTCCCCGAAGCCTGACCCTCACCCGTCCCCTAATCCTAACCCGTACGCTAACACTAACCCGCGCCCTCACACGCACGCTCCACCTAAAGCGTTGCCGTACCCTCACCTGGACCCTAAACCGTCCCCGTCCCCTAACCCTAACCCTAGCCCGAACCCTAACCCTAACCCTTCCCCGAAGCCTGACCCTCACCCGTCCCCTAATCCTAACCCGTACGCTAACACTAACCCGCGCCCTCACACGCACGCTCCCCCTAAAGCGCTGCCGTACCCTCATCTGGACCCTAAACCTTCCCCGTCCCCTAACCCTAACCCTAGCCCGAACCCTAACCCTAACCCTTCCCCGAAGCCTGACCCTCACCCGTCCCCTAATCCTAACCCGTACGCTAACACTAACCCGCGCCCTCACACGCACGCTCCCCCTAAAGCGTTGCCGTACCCTCACCTGGACCCTAAACCGTCCCCGTCCCCTAACCCTAACCCTTGCCCGAACCCGAACCCTAACCCTTGCCCGAAGCCTGACACTCACCCGTCCCCTAATCCTAACCCGTACGCTAACACTAACCCACGCCCTCACACGCACGCTCCCCCTAAAGCATTACCGTACCCTCACCTGGACCCTAAACCGTCCCCGTCCCATATCCCTAACCCTAGCCCGAACCCTAACCCTAACCCTTCCCCGAAGCCTGACCCTCACCCGTCCCCTAATCCTAACCCGTACGCTAACACTAACCCGCGCCCTCACACGCACGCTCCCCCTAAAGCGTTGCCGTACCCTCACCTGGACCCTAAACCGTCCCCATCCCCTAACCCTAACCCTAGCCCGAACCCTAACCCTAACCCTTCCCCGAAGCCTGACCCTCACCCGTCCCCTAATCCTAACCCGTACGCTAACACTAACCCGCACCCTCACACGCACGCTCCCCCTAAAGCGCTGCCGTACCCTCATCTGGACCCTAAACCTTCCCCGTCCCCTAACCCTAACCCTAGCCCGAACCCTAACCCTAACACTTCCCCGAAGCCTGACCCTCACCCGTCCCCTAATCCTAACCCGTACGCTAACACTAACCCGCGCCCTCACACGCACGCTCCCCCTAAAGCGTTGCTGTACCCTCACCTGGACCCTAAACCGTCACTGTCCCGTAACCCTAACCCTAGCCCGAACCCTAGCCCTAACACTTCCCTGAAGCCTGACCCTCACCCGTCCACTAATCCTAATCCGTAAGCTAACACTAACCCGCGCCCTCACACGCACTCTCCCCTTAAAGCGTTGCCGTACCCTCACCTGGACCCTAAACCGTCCCCGTCCCCTAAACCTAACCCTAGCCCGAACCCTAATCCTAACCCTTCCCCGAAGCCTGACCCTCACCCGTCCCCTAATCCTAACCCGTACGCTAACACTAACCCACGCCCTCACACGCACGCTCGCCCTAAAGCGTTGCCGTACCCTCACCTGGACCCTAAACCGTCCACGTCCCCTAACCCTAACCCTAGCCCGAACCCTAACCCTAACCCTTCCCCGAAGCCTGACGCTCACCCATCCACTAATCCTAAACCGTACACTAACACTACCCCGCGCCCTCACACCCACGCTCCCCCTAAAGCGTTGCCGTACCCTCACCTGGACCCTAAACCGTCCGCGTCCCCTAACCTTAACCCTAGCCCGAACCCTAACCCTAACCCTTCCCCGAAGCCTGACCCTCACCCGTCCCCTAATCCTAACCCGTACGCTAACACTAACCCGCCCCCTCACACGCACGCTCCCCCTAAAGCGTTGCCGTACCCTCACCTGGACCCTAAACCGTCCCCGTCCCCTAACCCTAACCCTAGCCCGAACCCTAACCCTAACCCTTCCCCGAAGCCTGACCCTCACCCGTCCCCTAATCCTAACCCGTACGCTAACACTAACCCGCGCCCTCACACGCACGCTCCACCTAAAGCGTTGCCGTACCCTCACCTGGACCCTAAACCGTCCCCGTCCCCTAACCCTAACCCTAGCCCGAACCCTAACCCTAACCCTTCCCCGAAGCCTGACCCTCACCCGTCCCCTAATCCTAACCCGTACGCTAACACTAACCCGCGCCCTCACACGCACGCTCCCCCTAAAGCGCTGCCGTACCCTCATCTGGACCCTAAACCTTCCCCGTCCCCTAACCCTAACCCTAGCCCGAACCCTAACCCTAACCCTTCCCCGAAGCCTGACCCTCACCCGTCCCCTAATCCTAACCCGTACGCTAACACTAACCCGCGCCCTCACACGCACGCTCCCCCTAAAGCGTTGCCGTACCCTCACCTGGACCCTAAACCGTCCCCGTCCCCTAACCCTAACCCTAGCCCGAACCCGAACCCTAACCCTTGCCCGAAGCCTGACCCTCACCCGTCCCCTAATCCTAACCCGTACGCTAACACTAACCCACGCCCTCACACGCACGCTCCCCCTAAAGCATTACCGTACCCTCACCTGGACCCTAAACTGTCCCCGTCCCATATCCCTAACCCTAGCCCGAACCCTAACCCTAACCCTTCCCCGAAGCCTGACCCTCACCCGTCCCCTAATCCTAACCCGTACGCTAACACTAACCCGCGCCCTCACACGCACGCTCCCCCTAAAGCGTTGCCGTACCCTCACCTGGACCCTAAACCGTCCCCATCCCCTAACCCTAACCCTAGCCCGAACCCTAACCCTAACCCTTCCCCGAAGCCTGACCCTCACCCGTCCCCTAATCCTAACCCGTACGCTAACACTAACCCGCGCCCTCACATGCACGCTCCCCCTAAAGCGTTGCCGTACCCTCACCTGGACCCTAAACCGTCCCCATCCCCTAACCCTAACCCTAGCCCGAACCCTAACCCTAACCCTTCCCCGAAGCCTGACCCTCACCCGTCCCCTAATCCTAACCCGTACGCTAACACTAACCCGCGCCCTCACACGCACGCTCCCCCTAAAGCGTTGCTGTACCCTCACCTGGACCCTAAACCGTCACTGTCCCGTAACCCTAACCCTAGCCCGAACCCTAGCCCTAACACTTCCCTGAAGCCTGACCCTCACCCGTCCCCTAATCCTAACCCGTAAGCTAACACTAACCCGCGCCCTCACACGCACTCTCCCCTTAAAGCGTTGCCGTACCCTCACCTGGACCCTAAACCGTCCCCGTCCCCTAACCCTAACCCTAGCCCGAACCCTAACCCTAACCCTTCCCCGAAGCCTGACGCTCACCCATCCACTAATCCTAAACCGTACACTAACACTACCCCGCGCCCTCACACCCACGCTCCCCCTAAAGCGTTGCCGTACCCTCACCTGGACCCTAAACCGTCCCCATCCCCTAACCTTAACCCTAGCCCGAACCCTAACCCTAACCCTTCCACGAAGCCTGACCCTCACCCGTCCCCTAATCCTAACCCGTACGCGAACACTAACCCGCCCCTTCACACGCACGCTCCCCCTAAAGCGTTGCCGTACCCTCACCTGGACCCTAAACCGTCCCCGTCCCCTAACCCTAACCCTAGCCCGAACCCTAACCCTAACCCTTCCCCGAAGCCTGACCCTCACCCGTCCCCTAATCCTAACCCGTACGCTAACACTAACCCGCGCCCTCACACGCACGCTCCACCTAAAGCGTTGCCGTACCCTCACCTGGACCCTAAACCGTCCCCGTCCCCTAACCCTAACCCTAGCCCGAACCCTAACCCTAACCCTTCCCCGAAGCCTGACCCTCACCCGTCCCCTAATCCTAACCCGTACGCTAACACTAACCCGCGCCCTCACACGCACGCTCCCCCTAAAGCGCTGCCGTACCCTCATCTGGACCCTAAACCTTCCCCGTCCCCTAACCCTAACCCTAGCCCGAACCCTAACCCTAACCCTTCCCCGAAGCCTGACCCTCACCCGTCCCCTAATCCTAACCCGTACGCTAACACTAACCCGCGCCCTCACACGCACGCTCCCCCTAAAGCGTTGCCGTACCCTCACCTGGACCCTAAACCGTCCCCGTCCCCTAACCCTAACCCTTGCCCGAACCCGAACCCTAACCCTTGCCCGAAGCCTGACACTCACCCGTCCCCTAATCCTAACCCGTACGCTAACACTAACCCACGCCCTCACACGCACGCTCCCCCTAAAGCATTACCGTACCCTCACCTGGACCCTAAACCGTCCCCGTCCCATATCCCTAACCCTAGCCCGAACCCTAACCCTAACCCTTCCCCGAAGCCTGACCCTCACCCATCCCCTAATCCTAACCCGTACGCTAACACTAACCCGCGCCCTCACACGCACGCTCCCCCTAAAGCGTTGCCGTACCCTCACCTGGACCCTAAACCGTCCCCATCCCCTAACCCTAACCCTAGCCCGAACCCTAACCCTAACCCTTCCCCGAAGCCTGACCCTCACCCGTCCCCTAATCCTAACCCGTACGCTAACACTAACCCGCGCCCTCACATGCACGCTCCCCCTAAAGCGTTGCCGTACCCTCACCTGGACCCTAAACCGTCCCCATCCCCTAACCCTAACCCTAGCCCGAACCCTAACCCTAACCCTTCCCCGAAGCCTGACCCTCACCCGTCCCCTAATCCTAACCCGTACGCTAACACTAACCCGCGCCCTCACACGCACGCTCCCCCTAAAGCGTTGCCGTACCCTCACCTGGACCCTAAACCGTCACTGTCCCGTAACCCTAACCCTAGCCCGAACCCTAGCCCTAACACTTCCCTGAAGCCTGACCCTCACCCGTCCCCTAATCCTAACCTGTAAGCTAACACTAACCCGCGCCCTCACATGCACTCTCCCCTTAAAGCGTTGCCGTACCCTCACCTGGACCCTAAACCGTCCCCGTCCCCTAACCCTAACCCTAGCCCGAACCCTAATCCTAACCCTTCCCCGAAGCCTGACCCTCACCCGTCCCCTAATCCTAACCCGTACGCTAACACTAACCCACGCCCTCACACGCACGCTCGCCCTAAAGCGTTGCCGTACCCTCACCTGGACCCTAAACCGTCCCCGTCCCCTAACCCTAACCCTAGCCCGAACCCTAACCCTAACACTTCCCCGAAGCCTGACACTCACCCGTCCCCTAATCCTAACCCGTACGCTAACACTAACCCGCGCCCTCACACGCACGCTCCCCCTAAAGCGTTGCCGTACCCTCACCTGGACCCTAAACCGTCCCCGTCCCCTAACCCTAACCCTAGCCCGAACCCTAACCCTAACCCTTCTCCGAAGCCTGACCCTCACCCGTCCCCTAATCCTAACCCGTACGCTAACACTAACCCGCGCCCTCACACGACGCTCCCCCTAAAGCGTTGCCGTACCCTCACCTGGACCCTAAACCGTCCCCGTCCCCTAACCCTAACCCTAGCCCGAACCCGAACCCTAACCCTGCCCCGAAGCCTGACCCTCACCCGTCCCCTAATCCTAACCCGTACGCTAACACTAACCCACGCCCTCACACGCACTCTCCCCCTAAAGCGTTGCCGTACCCTCACCTGGACCCTAAACCGTCCCCGTCCCCTAACCCTAACCCTAGCCCGAACCCTAACCCTAACCCTTCCCCGAAGCCTGACCCTCACCCGTCCCCTAATCCTAACCCGTACGCTAACACTAACCCACGCCCTCACACCCACGCTCCCCCTAAAGCGTTGCCGTACCCTCACCTGGACCCTAAACCGTCCCCGTCCCCTAACCCTAACCCTAGCCCGAACCCGAACCCTAACCCTTCCCCGAAGCCTGACCCTCACCCGTCCCCTAATCCTAACCCGTACGCTAACACTAACCCGCGCCCTCACACGCACGCTCCCCCTAAAGCGTTGCCGTACCCTCACCGGGACCCTAAACCGTCCCCGTCCCCTAACCCTAACCCTAGCCCGAACCCCAAACCTAACCCTTCCCCGATGCCTGACCCTCACCCGTCCCCTAATCCTAACCCGTACGCTAACACTAACCCGCGCCCTCACACGCACGCTCCCCCTAAAGCGTTGCCGTACCCTCACCTGGACCCTAAACCGTCCCCGTCCCCTAACCCTAACTCTAGCCCGAACCCTAACCCTAACCCTTCCCCGAAGCCTGACCCTCACCCGTCCCCTAATCCTAACCCGTACGCTAACACTAACCCACGCCCTCACACACACGCTCCCCGTAAAGCATTGCTGTACCCTCACCTGGACCCTAAACCGTCCCAGTCCCCTAACCCTAACCCTAGCCCGAACCCTAACCCTAACCCTTCCCCGAAGCCTGACCCTCACCCGTCCCCTAATCCTAACCCGTACGCTAACACTAACCCGCGCCCTCACATGCACGCTCCCCGTAAAGTGTTGCCGTACCCTCACCTGGACCCTAAACCGTCCCCGTCCACTAACCCAAGCCCGAACCCTAACCCTAACCCTTCCCCGAAGCCTGACCCTCACCCGTCCCCAAATCCTAACCCGTACGCTAACACTAACCCGCGCCCTCACACGCACGCTCCCCCTAAAGCGTTGCCGTACCCTCACCTGGACCCTAAACCGTCCCCGTCCCCTAACCCTAACCCTAGTCCGAACCCTAACCCTAACCCTTCCCCGAAGCCTGACCCTCACCCGTCCCCTAATCCTAACCCGTACGCTAACACTAACCCGCGCCCTCACACGCACGCTCCCCCTAAAGCGTTGCCATACCCTCACCTGGACCCTAAACCGTTCCCGTCCCCTAACCCTAACCCTAGACCGAACCCTAACCCTAACCCTTCCCCGAAGCCTGACACTCACCCGTCCCCTAATCCTAACCCGTACGCTAACACTAACCCGCGCCCTCACACGCACGCTCCCCCTAAAGCGTTGCCGTACCCTCACCTGGACCCTAAACCGTCCCCGTCCCCTAACCCTAACCCTAGCCCGAACACTAACCCTAACCCTTCCCCGAAGCCTGACCCTCACCCGTCCCCTAATCCTAACCCGTACGCTAACACTAACCCCCGCCCTCACACGCACGCTCCCCCTAAAGCGTTGCCGTACCCTCACCTGGACCCTAAACCGTCCCCGTCCCCTAACCCTAACCCTAGCCCGAACCCTAACCCTAACCCTTCCCCGAAGCCTGACCCTCACCCGTCCCCTAATCCTAACCCGTACGCTAACACTAACCCGCGCCCTCACACGCACGCTCCCCCTAAAGCGTTGCCGTACCCTCACCTGGACCCTAAACCGTCCCCGTCCCCTAACACTAACCCTAGCCCGAACCCTAACCCTAACCCTTCCCCGAATCCTGACCCTCACCCTTCCCTTAATCCTAACCCGTACACTAACACTAACCCGCCCCCTCACATGAACGCTCCCCCTAAAGCGTTGCCATACCCTCACCTGGACCCTAAACCATCCCCATCCCCTAACCCTAACCCTAGCCTGAACCCTAACCCTAACCCTTCCCCGAAGCCTGACCCGCACCCGTCCCCTAATCCTAAGCCGTACGCTAACACTAACCCACGCCCTCACACGCACTCTCCCCTTAAAGCGTTGCCGTACCCTCACCTGGACCCTAAACCGTCCCCGTCCCCTAACCCTAACCCTAGCCCGAACCCTAACCCTAACACTTCCCCGAAGCCTGACCCTCACCCGTCCCCTAATCCTAACCCGTACGCTAACACTACCCCGCGCCCTCACGAGCACGCTCCCCCTAAAGCGTTGACGTACCCTCAGCTGGACCCTAAACCGTCCCCGTCCGCTAACCCTAACCCTAGCCCGTACCCTAACACTAACCCTTCCCCGAAGCCTGACCCTCACCCATCCCCTAATCCTAACCCGTACGCTAACACTAACCCGCGCCCTCACACGCACGCTCCCCCTAAAGCGTTGCCGTACCCTCACCTGGACCCTAAACCTTCCCCGTCCCCTAACCCTAACCCTAGCCCGTACCCTAACCCTAACCCTTCCCCGAAGCCTGACCCTCACCCGTCCCCTAATCCTAACCCGTACGCTAACACTAACCCGCGCCCTCACATGCACGCTCTCCCTAAAGCGTTGCCGTACCATCACCTGGACCCTAAATCGTCCCCGTCCCCTAAACCTAACCCTAGCCCGAACCCTAACCTTAACCCTTCCCCGAAGCCTGACCCTCACCCGTCCCGTAATCCTAACCCGTACGCTAACACTAACCCGCGCCCTCACACGCACGTTCCCCCTAAAGCGTTGCCGTACCCTCACTTGGACCCTAAACCGTCCCCGTCCCCTAACCCTAACCCTAGCCCGAACCCTAACCCTAACCCTTCCCAAAAGCCTGACCGTCACCCGTCCCCTAATCCTAACCCGTACGCTAACACTAACCCGCGCCCTCACACTCACGCTCCCCCTAAAGCGTTGCCGTACCCTCACCTGGACCCTAAACCGTCCCCGTCCCCTTACCCTAACACTAGCCCGAACCCTAACCCTAACCCTTCCCCGAAATCTGACCCTCATCCGTCCCATAATCCTAACCCGTACGCTAACACTACCCCGCGCCCTCACGAGCACGCTCCCCCTAAAGCGTTGACGTACCCTCAGCTGGACCCTAAACCGTCCCCGTCCGCTAACCCTAACCCAACCCCTACCCTAACACTAACCCTTCCCCGAAGCCTGACCCTCACCCATCCCCTAATCCTAACCCGTACGCTAACACTAACCCGCGCCCTCACACGCACGCTCCCCCTAAAGCG
The DNA here is from genome assembly GCF_951394435.1 of Stenella coeruleoalba. Lineage (NCBI taxonomy): Eukaryota > Metazoa > Chordata > Mammalia > Artiodactyla > Delphinidae > Stenella > Stenella coeruleoalba. The sequence goes on from NC_137153.1 coordinate 297,604, forward strand.
TTGCCGTACCCTCACCTGGACCCTAAACCTTCCCCGTCCCCTAACCCTAACCCTAGCCCGTACCCTAACCCTAACCCTTCCCCGAAGCCTGACCCTCACCCGTCCCCTAATCCTAACCCGTACGCTAACACTAACCCGCGCCCTGACATGCACGCTCTCCCTAAAGCGTTGCCGTACCATCACCTGGACCCTAAATCGTCCCCGTCCCCTAAACCTAACCCTAGCCCGAACCCTAACCTTAACCCTTCCCCGAAGCCTGACCCTCACCCGTCCCGTAATCCTAACCCGTACGCTAACACTAACCCGCGCCCTCACACGCACGTTCCCCCTAAAGCGTTGCCGTACCCTCACTTGGACCCTAAACCGTCCCCGTCCCCTAACCCTAACCCTAGCCCGAACCCTAACCCTAACCCTTCCCAAAAGCCTGACCGTCACCCGTCCCCTAATCCTAACCCGTACGCTAACACTAACCCGCGCCCTCACACTCACGCTCCCCCTAAAGCGTTGCCGTACCCTCACCTGGACCCTAAACCGTCCCCGTCCCCTTACCCTAACACTAGCCCGAACCCTAACCCTAACCCTTCCCCGAAATCTGACCCTCACCCGTCCCATAATCCTAACCCGTACGCTAACACTACCCCGCGCCCTCACACGCACGCTCCCACTAAAGCGTTGCCGTACCCTCACCTGGACCCTAAACCGTCCCCGTCCCCTAACCCTAACCCTAGCCCGAACCCTAACCCTAACCCTTCCCCGAAGCCTGACCCTCAACCGTCCCCTAATCCTAACCCGTACGCTAACACTAACCCACGCCCTCACACGCACGCTCCCCCTAAAGCTTTGCCGTACCCTCACCTGGACTCTAAACCGTCCCCGTCCCCTAACACTAACCCTAGCCCGAACCCTAACCCTAACCCTTCCCCGAAGCCTGACCCTCACCCGTCCCCTAATCCTAACACGTACGCTAACACTAACCCTCGCCCTCACACGCACGCTCCCCTTAAAGCGTTGCCGTACTCTCACCTGGACCCTAAACCGTCCCAATCCCCTAACCCTAACTCTAGCCCGAACCCTAACCCTAACCCTTCCCCAAAGCCTGACCCTCACCCGTCCCCTAATCCTAACCCGTACGCTAACACTACCCCGCGCCCTCACACGCACGCTCCCCCTAAAGCGTTGCCGTACCCTCACCTGGACCCTAAACCGTCCCCGTCATCTAACCCTAACCCTAGCCCGAACCCTAAACCTAACCCTTCCCCGAAGCATGACCCTCAACCGTCCCCTAATCCTAACCCGTACGCTAACACTAACCCGCGCCCTCACACGCACGCTCCCCCTAAAGCGTTGCCGTACCCTCACCTGGACCCTAAACCGTCCCCGTCCCCTAACCCTAACCCTAGCCCGAACCCTAACCCTAACCCTTCCCCGAAGCCTGACCCTCACCCGTCCCCTAATCCTAACCCGTACGCTAACACTACCCCGCGCCCTCACACGCACGCTCCCCCTAAAGCGTTGCCGTACCCTCACCTGGACCCTAAACCGTCCCCGTACCCTAACCCTAACCCTAGCCCGAAACCTAACCCTAACTCTTCCCCAAAGCCTGACCCTCACCCGTCCCCTAATCCTAACCCGTACGCTAACACTAACCCGCACTCTCACATGCATGCTCCCCCTAAAGCGTTGCCGTACCCTCACCTGGACCCTAAACTGTCCCCATCCCCTAACCCTAACCCTAGCCCGAACCCTAACCCTAACCCTAACCCTTCCCCGAAGCCTGACCCTCACCCGTCCCCTAATCCTAACCCGTACGCTAACACTAACCCGCGCCCTCACATGCACGCTCCCCCTAAAGCGTTGCCGTACCCTCACCTGGACCCTAAACCGTCCCCATCACCTAACCCTAACCCTAGCCCGAACCCTAACCCTAACCCTTGCCCGAAGCCTGACCCTCACCCGTCCCCTAATCCTAACCCGTACGCTAACACTAACCCGCGCCCTCACACGCACGCTCCCCCTAAAGCGTTGCTGTACCCTCACCTGGACCCTAAACCGTCACTGTCCCGTAACCCTAACCCTAGCCCGAACCCTAGCCCTAACACTTCCCTGAAGCCTGACCCTCACCCGTCCCCTAATCCTAACCCGTAAGCTAACACTAACCCGCGCCCTCACACGCACTCTCCCCTTAAAGCGTTGCCGTACCCTCACCTGGACCCTAAACCGTCCCCGTCCCCTAACCCTAACCCTAGCCCGAACCCTAATCCTAACCCTTCCCCGAAGCCTGACCCTCACCCGTCCCCTAATCCTAACCCGTACGCTAACACTAACCCACGCCCTCACACGCACGCTCCCCCTAAAGCGTTGCCGTACCCTCACCTGGACCCTAAACCGTCAACGTCCCCTAACCCTAACCCTAGCCCGAACCCTAACCCTAACCCTTCCCCGAAGCCTGACGCTCACCCATCCACTAATCCTAAACCGTACACTAACACTACCCCGCGCCCTCACACCCACGCTCCCCCTAAAGCGTTGCCGTACCCTCACCTGGACCCTAAACCGTTCCCGTCCCCTAACCTTAACCCTAGCCCGAACCCTAACCCTAACCCTTCCCCGAAGCCTGACCCTCACCCGTCCCCTAATCCTAACCCGTACGCTAACACTAACCCACGTCCTCACACGCACGCTCCCCCTAAAGCACTGCCGTACCCTCACCTGGAACCTAAACCGTCCCCATCCCCTAACCCTAACCCTAGCCCGAACCCTAACCCTAACCCTTCCCCGAAGCCTGACCCTCACCCGTCCCCTAATCCTAACCCGTACGCTAACACTAACCCACGCCCTCACACGGACGCTCCCCCTAAAGCGTTGCCGTACCCTCACCTGGACCCTAAACCGTCCCCGTCCCCTAACCCTAACCCTAGCCCGAACCCTAACCCTAACCCTTCCCCGAAGCCTGACCCTCACCCGTCCCCTAATCCTAACCCGTACGCTAACACTAACCCGCGCCCTCACACGCAAGCTCCCCCTAAAGCGCTGCCGTACCCTCATCTGGACCCTAAACCTTCCCCGTCTCCTAACCCTAACCCTAGCCCGAACCCTAACCCTAACCCTTCCCCGAAGCCTGACCCTCACCCGTCCCATAATCCTAACCCGTACGCTAACACTAACCCGCGCCCTCACACGCACGCTCCCCCTAAAGCATTGCCGTACCCTCACCTGGACCGTAAACCGTCCCCGTCCCCTAACTCTAACCCTAGCCCGAACCCTAACCCTAACCCTTCCCCGAAGCCTGACCCTCACCCGTCCCCAAATCCTAACCCGTACGCTAACACTAACCCGCGCCCTCACACGCATGCTCCCCCTAAAGCGTTGCCGTACCCTCACCTGGACCCTAAACCGTCCCCGTCCCCTAACCCTAACCCTAGCCCGAACCCTAACCCTAACCCTTCTCCGAAGCCTGACCCTCACCCGTCCCCTAATCCTAACCCGTACGCTAACACTAACCCGCGCCCTCACACGACGCTCCCCCTAAAGCGTTGCCGTACCCTCACCTGGACCCTAAACCGTCCCCGTCCCCTAACCCTAACCCTAGCCCGAACCCTAACCCTAACCCTTCCCCGAAGCCTGACCCTCACCCGTCCCCTAATCCTAACCCGTACGCTAACACTAACCCGCGCCCTCACACGCACTCTCCCCCTAAAGCGTTGCCGTACCCTCACCGGGACCCTAAACCGTCCCCGTCCCCTAACCCTAACCCTAGCCCGAACCCTAACCCTAACCCTTCCCCGAAGCCTGACCCTCACCCGTCCCCTAATCCTAACCCGTACGCTAACACTAACCCGCGCCCTCACACGCACGCTCCCCCTAAAGCGTTGCCGTACCCTCACCTGGACCCTACACCGTCCCCGTCCCCTAACCCTAACTCTAGCCCGAACCCTAACCGTAACCCTTCCCCGAAGCCTGACCCTCACCCGTCCCCTAATCCTAACCCGTACGCTAACACTAACCCGCGCCCTCACACACACGCTCCCCCTAAAGCATTGCCGTACCCTCACCTGGACCCTAAACCGTCCCCGTCCCCTAACCCTAACCCTAGCCCGAACCCTAACCCTAACCCTTCCCCGAAGCCTGACCCTCACCCGTCCCCTAATCCTAACCCGTACGCTAACACTAACCCGCGCCCTCACACGCACGCTCCCCCTAAAGTGTTGCCGTACCCTCACCTGGACCCTAAACCGTCCCCGTCCCCTAACCCTAGCCCGAACCCTAAACCTAACCCTTCCCCGAAGCCTGACCCTCACCCGTCCCCTAATCCTAACCCGTACGCTAACACTAACCCGCGCCCTCACACGCACGCTCCCCCTAAAGCGTTGCCGTACCCTCACCTGGACCCTAAACCGTCCCCGTCCCCTAACCCTAACCCTAGCCCAAACCCTAACCCTAACCCTTCCCCGAAGCCTGACCCTCACCCGTCCCCTAATCCTAACCCGTACGCTAACACTAACCCGCGCCCTCACACGCACGCTCCCCCTAAAGCGTTGCCGTACCCTCACCTGGACCCTAAACCGTTCCCGTCCCCTAACCCTAACCCTAGCCCGAACCCTAACCCTAACCATTCCCCGAAGCCTGACCCTCACCCGTCCCCTAATCCTAACCCGTACGCTAACACTAACCCGCGCCCTCACACGCACGCTCCCCCTAAAGCGTTGCCGTACCCTCACCTGGACCCTAAACCGTCCCCGTCCCCTAACCCTAACCCTAGCCCGAACCCTAACCCTAACCCTTCCCCGAAGCCTGACCCTCACCCGTCCCCTAATCCTAACCCGTACGCTAACACTAACCCACGCCCTCACACGCACGCTCCCCCTAAAGCGTTGCCGTACCCTCAACTGGACCCTAAACCGTCCCCGTCCCCTAACCCTAACCCTAGCCCGAACCCTAACCCTAACCCTTCCCCGAAGCCTGACCCTCACCCGTCCCCTAATCCTAACCCGTACGCTAACACTAACCCGCGCCCTCACACGCACGCTCCCACTAAAGCGTTGCCGTACCCTCACCTGGACCCTAAACCGTCCCCGTCCCCTAATCCTAACCCTAGCCCGAACCCTAACCCTAACCCTTCCCCGAAGCCTGACCCTCACCCGTCCCCTAATTCTAACCCGCACGCTAACACTAACCCGCGCCCTCACATGCACGCTCCCCCTAAAGCGTTGCCGTACCCTCACCTGGACCCTAAACCGTCCCCGTCCCCTAACCCTAACCCTAGCCCGAACCCTAACCCTAACCCTTCCCCGAAGCCTGACCCTCACCCATCCCCTAATCCTAACCCGTACGCTAACACTACCCCGCGCCCTCACACGCACGCTCCCCCTAAACCGTTGCCGTACCCTCACCTGGACCCTAAACCGTCCCCGTCCCCTAACCCTAACCCTAGCCCGAACCCTAACCCTAACCCTTCCCCGAAGCCTGATCCTCACCCGTCCCCTAATCCTAACCCGTACGCTAACACTAACCCGCGCCCTCACACGCACGCTCCCCCTAAAGAGTTGCCGTACCCTCACCAGGACCCTAAACCGTCCCCGTCCCCTAACCCTAACCCTAGCCCGAACCCTAACCCTAACCCTTCCCTGAAGCCTGACCCTCACCCGTCCCCTAATCCTAACCCGTAGGCTAACACTAACCCACGCCCTCACACCCACGCTCCCCCTAAAGCGTTGCCGTACCCTCACCTGGACCCTAAACCGTCCCCGTCCCCTAACCCTAACCCTAGCCCGAACCCTAACCCTAACCCTTCCCCGAAGCCTGACCCTCACCCGTCCCCTAATCCTAACCCGTACGCTATCACTAACCCACGCCCTCACACACACGCTCCCCCTAAAACGTTGCCGTACCCTCACCTGGACCCTAAACCGTCCCCGTCCCCTAACCCTAACCCTAGCCCGAACCCTAACCCTAACCCTTCCCCGAAGCCTGACCCTCACCCGTCCCCTAATCCTAAACCGTACGCTAACACTAACCCGCGCCCTCACACGCACGCTCCCCCTAAAGCGTTGCCGTACCCTCACCTGGACCCTAAACCGTCCCCGTCCCCGTCCCCTAACCCTAACCCTAGCCCGAACCCTAACCCTAACCCTTCCCCGAAGCCTGACCCTCACCCGTCCCCTAATCCTAACCCGTACGCTAACACTAACCCGCGCCCTCACACGCACGCTCCCCCTAAAGCGTTGCCGTACCCTCACCTGGACCCTAAACCGTCCCCGTCCCCTAACCCTAACCCTAGCCCGAACCCTAACCCTAACCCTTCCCCGAAGCCTGACCCTCACCCGTCCCCTAATCCTAACCCGTACGCTAACACTAACCCGCGCCCTCACACGCACGCTCCCCCTAAAGCGTTGCCGTACCCTCACCTGGACCCGAAACCGTCCCCGTCCCCTAACCCTAACCCTAGCCCGAACCCTAACCCTAATCCTTCCCCGAAGCCTGACCCTCACCCGTCCCCTAATCCTAACCCGTACGCTAACACTAACCCGCGCCCTCACACGCACGCTCCCCCTAAAGCGTTGCCGTACCCTCACCTGGACCCTAAACCGTCCCCGTCCCCTAACCCTAACCCTAGCCCGAACCCTAACCCTAACCCTTCCCCGAAGCCTGACCCTCACCCGTCCCCTAATCCTAACCCGTACGCTAACACTAACCCGCGCCCTCACACGCACGCTCCCCCTAAAGCGTTGCCGTACCCTCACCTGGACCCTAAACCGTCCCCGTCCCCTAACCCTAACCCTAGCCCGAACCCTAACCCTAACACTTTCCCGAAGCCTGACCCTCACCCGTCCCCTAATCCTAAACCGTACGCTAACACTAACCCGCGCCCTCACACGCACGCTCCCCCTAAAGCGTTACCGTACCCTCACCTGGACCCTAAACCGTCCCCGTCCCCTAACCCTAACCCTAGCCCGAACCCTAACCCTAACCCTTCCTCGAAGCCTGACCCTCACCCGTCCCCTAATCCTAACCCGTACGCTAACACTAACCCGCGCCCTCACACGCACGCTCCCCCTAAAGCGTTGCCGTACCCTCACCTGGACCCTAAACCGTCCCCGTCCCCTAACCCTAGCCCGAACCCTAACCCTAACCCTTCCCCGAAGCCTGACCCTCACCCGTCCCCTAATCCTAACCCGTACGCTAACACTAACCCGCGCCCTCACACGCACGATCCCCCTAAAGCGTTGCCGTACCCTCACCTGGACCCTAAACCGTCCCCGTCCCCTAACCCTAACCCTAGCCCGAACCCTAACCCTAACCCTTCCCCGAAGCCTGAACCTCACCCGTCCCCTAATCCTAACCCGTACGCTAACACTAACCCGCGCCCTCACACGCACGCTCCCCCTAAAGCGTTGCCGTACCCTCACCTGGACTCTAAACCGTCCCCATCCCCTAACCCTAACCCTAGCCCGAACCCTAACCCTAACCCTTCCCCGAAGCCTGACCCTCACCCGTCCCCTAATCCTAACCCGTACGCTAACACTAACCCGCGCCCTCACACGCACGCTCCCCCTAAAGCGTTGCCGTACCCTCACCTGGACCCTAAACCGTCCCCGTCCCCTAACCCTAACCCTAGCCCGAACCCTAACCCTAACCCTTCCCCGAAGCCTGACCCTCACCCGTCCCCTAATCCTAACCCGTACGCTAACACTAACCCGCGCCCTCACACGCACGATCCCCCTAAAGCGTTGCCGTACCCTCACCTGGACCCTAAACCGTCCCCTTCCCCTAACCCTAACCCTAGCCCGAACCCTAACCCTAACCCTTCCCCGAAGCCTGAACCTCACCCGTCCCCTAATCCTAACCCGTACGCTAACACTAACCCGCGCCCTCACACGCACGCTCCCCCTAAAGCGTTGCCGTACCCTCACCTGGACTCTAAACCGTCCCCATCCCCTAACCCTAACCCTAGCCCAACCCTAACCCTAACCCTTCCCCGAAGCCTGACCCTCACCCGTCCCCTAATCCTAACCCGTACGCTAACACTAAGCCGCGCCCTCACACGCACGCTCCCCCTAAAGCGTTGCCATACCCTCACCTGGACCCTAAACCGTCCCCGTCCCCTAACCCTAACCCTAGCCCGAACCCTAACCCTAACCCTTCCCCGAAGCCTGACCCTCACCCGTCCCCTAATCCTAACCCGTACGCTAACACTAACCCGCGCCCTCACACGCACGCTCCCCCTAAAGCGTTGCCGTACCCTCACCTGGACCCTAAACCGTCCCCGTCCCCTTACCCTAACACTAGCCCGAACCCTAACCCTAACCCTTCCCCGAAATCTGACCCTCACCCGTCCCATAATCCTAACCCGTACGCTAACACTACCCCGCGCCCTCACACGCACGCTCCCACTAAAGCGTTGCCGTACCCTCACCTGGACCCTAAACCGTCCCCGTCCCCTAACCCTAACCCTAGCCCGAACCCTAACCCTAACCCTTCCCCGAAGCCTGACCCTCAACCGTCCCCTAATCCTAACCCGTACGCTAACACTAACCCACGCCCTCACACGCACGCTCCCCCTAAAGCTTTGCCGTACCCTCACCTGGACTCTAAACCGTCCCCGTCCCCTAACACTAACCCTAGCCCGAACCCTAACCCTAACCCTTCCCCGAAGCCTGACCCTCACCCGTCCCCTAATCCTAACACGTACGCTAACACTAACCCTCGCCCTCACACGCACGCTCCCCTTAAAGCGTTGCCGTACTCTCACCTGGACCCTAAACCGTCCCAATCCCCTAACCCTAACTCTAGCCCGAACCCTAACCCTAACCCTTCCCCAAAGCCTGACCCTCACCCGTCCCCTAATCCTAACCCGTACGCTAACACTACCCCGCGCCCTCACACGCACGCTCCCCCTAAAGCGTTGCCGTACCCTCACCTGGACCCTAAACCGTCCCCGTCATCTAACCCTAACCCTAGCCCGAACCCTAAACCTAACCCTTCCCCGAAGCATGACCCTCAACCGTCCCCTAATCCTAACCCGTACGCTAACACTAACCCGCGCCCTCACACGCACGCTCCCCCTAAAGCGTTGCCGTACCCTCACCTGGACCCTAAACCGTCCCCGTCCCCTAACCCTAACCCTAGCCCGAACCCTAACCCTAACCCTTCCCCGAAGCCTGACCCTCACCCGTCCCCTAATCCTAACCCGTACGCTAACACTACCCCGCGCCCTCACACGCACGCTCCCCCTAAAGCGTTGCCGTACCCTCACCTGGACCCTAAACCGTCCCCGTACCCTAACCCTAACCCTAGCCCGAAACCTAACCCTAACTCTTCCCCAAAGCCTGACCCTCACCCGTCCCCTAATCCTAACCCGTACGCTAACACTAACCCGCACTCTCACATGCATGCTCCCCCTAAAGCGTTGCCGTACCCTCACCTGGACCCTAAACTGTCCCCATCCCCTAACCCTAACCCTAGCCCGAACCCTAACCCTAACCCTAACCCTTCCCCGAAGCCTGACCCTCACCCGTCCCCTAATCCTAACCCGTACGCTAACACTAACCCGCGCCCTCACATGCACGCTCCCCCTAAAGCGTTGCCGTACCCTCACCTGGACCCTAAACCGTCCCCATCACCTAACCCTAACCCTAGCCCGAACCCTAACCCTAACCCTTGCCCGAAGCCTGACCCTCACCCGTCCCCTAATCCTAACCCGTACGCTAACACTAACCCGCGCCCTCACACGCACGCTCCCCCTAAAGCGTTGCTGTACCCTCACCTGGACCCTAAACCGTCACTGTCCCGTAACCCTAACCCTAGCCCGAACCCTAGCCCTAACACTTCCCTGAAGCCTGACCCTCACCCGTCCCCTAATCCTAACCCGTAAGCTAACACTAACCCGCGCCCTCACACGCACTCTCCCCTTAAAGCGTTGCCGTACCCTCACCTGGACCCTAAACCGTCCCCGTCCCCTAACCCTAACCCTAGCCCGAACCCTAATCCTAACCCTTCCCCGAAGCCTGACCCTCACCCGTCCCCTAATCCTAACCCGTACGCTAACACTAACCCACGCCCTCACACGCACGCTCCCCCTAAAGCGTTGCCGTACCCTCACCTGGACCCTAAACCGTCAACGTCCCCTAACCCTAACCCTAGCCCGAACCCTAACCCTAACCCTTCCCCGAAGCCTGACGCTCACCCATCCACTAATCCTAAACCGTACACTAACACTACCCCGCGCCCTCACACCCACGCTCCCCCTAAAGCGTTGCCGTACCCTCACCTGGACCCTAAACCGTTCCCGTCCCCTAACCTTAACCCTAGCCCGAACCCTAACCCTAACCCTTCCCCGAAGCCTGACCCTCACCCGTCCCCTAATCCTAACCCGTACGCTAACACTAACCCACGTCCTCACACGCACGCTCCCCCTAAAGCACTGCCGTACCCTCACCTGGAACCTAAACCGTCCCCATCCCCTAACCCTAACCCTAGCCCGAACCCTAACCCTAACCCTTCCCCGAAGCCTGACCCTCACCCGTCCCCTAATCCTAACCCGTACGCTAACACTAACCCACGCCCTCACACGGACGCTCCCCCTAAAGCGTTGCCGTACCCTCACCTGGACCCTAAACCGTCCCCGTCCCCTAACCCTAACCCTAGCCCGAACCCTAACCCTAACCCTTCCCCGAAGCCTGACCCTCACCCGTCCCCTAATCCTAACCCGTACGCTAACACTAACCCGCGCCCTCACACGCAAGCTCCCCCTAAAGCGCTGCCGTACCCTCATCTGGACCCTAAACCTTCCCCGTCTCCTAACCCTAACCCTAGCCCGAACCCTAACCCTAACCCTTCCCCGAAGCCTGACCCTCACCCGTCCCATAATCCTAACCCGTACGCTAACACTAACCCGCGCCCTCACACGCACGCTCCCCCTAAAGCATTGCCGTACCCTCACCTGGACCGTAAACCGTCCCCGTCCCCTAACTCTAACCCTAGCCCGAACCCTAACCCTAACCCTTCCCCGAAGCCTGACCCTCACCCGTCCCCAAATCCTAACCCGTACGCTAACACTAACCCGCGCCCTCACACGCATGCTCCCCCTAAAGCGTTGCCGTACCCTCACCTGGACCCTAAACCGTCCCCGTCCCCTAACCCTAACCCTAGCCCGAACCCTAACCCTAACCCTTCTCCGAAGCCTGACCCTCACCCGTCCCCTAATCCTAACCCGTACGCTAACACTAACCCGCGCCCTCACACGACGCTCCCCCTAAAGCGTTGCCGTACCCTCACCTGGACCCTAAACCGTCCCCGTCCCCTAACCCTAACCCTAGCCCGAACCCTAACCCTAACCCTTCCCCGAAGCCTGACCCTCACCCGTCCCCTAATCCTAACCCGTACGCTAACACTAACCCGCGCCCTCACACGCACTCTCCCCCTAAAGCGTTGCCGTACCCTCACCGGGACCCTAAACCGTCCCCGTCCCCTAACCCTAACCCTAGCCCGAACCCTAACCCTAACCCTTCCCCGAAGCCTGACCCTCACCCGTCCCCTAATCCTAACCCGTACGCTAACACTAACCCGCGCCCTCACACGCACGCTCCCCCTAAAGCGTTGCCGTACCCTCACCTGGACCCTACACCGTCCCCGTCCCCTAACCCTAACTCTAGCCCGAACCCTAACCGTAACCCTTCCCCGAAGCCTGACCCTCACCCGTCCCCTAATCCTAACCCGTACGCTAACACTAACCCGCGCCCTCACACACACGCTCCCCCTAAAGCATTGCCGTACCCTCACCTGGACCCTAAACCGTCCCCGTCCCCTAACCCTAACCCTAGCCCGAACCCTAACCCTAACCCTTCCCCGAAGCCTGACCCTCACCCGTCCCCTAATCCTAACCCGTACGCTAACACTAACCCGCGCCCTCACACGCACGCTCCCCCTAAAGTGTTGCCGTACCCTCACCTGGACCCTAAACCGTCCCCGTCCCCTAACCCTAGCCCGAACCCTAAACCTAACCCTTCCCCGAAGCCTGACCCTCACCCGTCCCCTAATCCTAACCCGTACGCTAACACTAACCCGCGCCCTCACACGCACGCTCCCCCTAAAGCGTTGCCGTACCCTCACCTGGACCCTAAACCGTCCCCGTCCCCTAACCCTAACCCTAGCCCAAACCCTAACCCTAACCCTTCCCCGAAGCCTGACCCTCACCCGTCCCCTAATCCTAACCCGTACGCTAACACTAACCCGCGCCCTCACACGCACGCTCCCCCTAAAGCGTTGCCGTACCCTCACCTGGACCCTAAACCGTTCCCGTCCCCTAACCCTAACCCTAGCCCGAACCCTAACCCTAACCATTCCCCGAAGCCTGACCCTCACCCGTCCCCTAATCCTAACCCGTACGCTAACACTAACCCGCGCCCTCACACGCACGCTCCCCCTAAAGCGTTGCCGTACCCTCACCTGGACCCTAAACCGTCCCCGTCCCCTAACCCTAACCCTAGCCCGAACCCTAACCCTAACCCTTCCCCGAAGCCTGACCCTCACCCGTCCCCTAATCCTAACCCGTACGCTAACACTAACCCACGCCCTCACACGCACGCTCCCCCTAAAGCGTTGCCGTACCCTCAACTGGACCCTAAACCGTCCCCGTCCCCTAACCCTAACCCTAGCCCGAACCCTAACCCTAACCCTTCCCCGAAGCCTGACCCTCACCCGTCCCCTAATCCTAACCCGTACGCTAACACTAACCCGCGCCCTCACACGCACGCTCCCACTAAAGCGTTGCCGTACCCTCACCTGGACCCTAAACCGTCCCCGTCCCCTAATCCTAACCCTAGCCCGAACCCTAACCCTAACCCTTCCCCGAAGCCTGACCCTCACCCGTCCCCTAATTCTAACCCGCACGCTAACACTAACCCGCGCCCTCACATGCACGCTCCCCCTAAAGCGTTGCCGTACCCTCACCTGGACCCTAAACCGTCCCCGTCCCCTAACCCTAACCCTAGCCCGAACCCTAACCCTAACCCTTCCCCGAAGCCTGACCCTCACCCATCCCCTAATCCTAACCCGTACGCTAACACTACCCCGCGCCCTCACACGCACGCTCCCCCTAAACCGTTGCCGTACCCTCACCTGGACCCTAAACCGTCCCCGTCCCCTAACCCTAACCCTAGCCCGAACCCTAACCCTAACCCTTCCCCGAAGCCTGATCCTCACCCGTCCCCTAATCCTAACCCGTACGCTAACACTAACCCGCGCCCTCACACGCACGCTCCCCCTAAAGAGTTGCCGTACCCTCACCAGGACCCTAAACCGTCCCCGTCCCCTAACCCTAACCCTAGCCCGAACCCTAACCCTAACCCTTCCCTGAAGCCTGACCCTCACCCGTCCCCTAATCCTAACCCGTAGGCTAACACTAACCCACGCCCTCACACCCACGCTCCCCCTAAAGCGTTGCCGTACCCTCACCTGGACCCTAAACCGTCCCCGTCCCCTAACCCTAACCCTAGCCCGAACCCTAACCCTAACCCTTCCCCGAAGCCTGACCCTCACCCGTCCCCTAATCCTAACCCGTACGCTATCACTAACCCACGCCCTCACACACACGCTCCCCCTAAAACGTTGCCGTACCCTCACCTGGACCCTAAACCGTCCCCGTCCCCTAACCCTAACCCTAGCCCGAACCCTAACCCTAACCCTTCCCCGAAGCCTGACCCTCACCCGTCCCCTAATCCTAAACCGTACGCTAACACTAACCCGCGCCCTCACACGCACGCTCCCCCTAAAGCGTTGCCGTACCCTCACCTGGACCCTAAACCGTCCCCGTCCCCGTCCCCTAACCCTAACCCTAGCCCGAACCCTAACCCTAACCCTTCCCCGAAGCCTGACCCTCACCCGTCCCCTAATCCTAACCCGTACGCTAACACTAACCCGCGCCCTCACACGCACGCTCCCCCTAAAGCGTTGCCGTACCCTCACCTGGACCCTAAACCGTCCCCGTCCCCTAACCCTAACCCTAGCCCGAACCCTAACCCTAACCCTTCCCCGAAGCCTGACCCTCACCCGTCCCCTAATCCTAACCCGTACGCTAACACTAACCCGCGCCCTCACACGCACGCTCCCCCTAAAGCGTTGCCGTACCCTCACCTGGACCCGAAACCGTCCCCGTCCCCTAACCCTAACCCTAGCCCGAACCCTAACCCTAATCCTTCCCCGAAGCCTGACCCTCACCCGTCCCCTAATCCTAACCCGTACGCTAACACTAACCCGCGCCCTCACACGCACGCTCCCCCTAAAGCGTTGCCGTACCCTCACCTGGACCCTAAACCGTCCCCGTCCCCTAACCCTAACCCTAGCCCGAACCCTAACCCTAACCCTTCCCCGAAGCCTGACCCTCACCCGTCCCCTAATCCTAACCCGTACGCTAACACTAACCCGCGCCCTCACACGCACGCTCCCCCTAAAGCGTTGCCGTACCCTCACCTGGACCCTAAACCGTCCCCGTCCCCTAACCCTAACCCTAGCCCGAACCCTAACCCTAACACTTTCCCGAAGCCTGACCCTCACCCGTCCCCTAATCCTAAACCGTACGCTAACACTAACCCGCGCCCTCACACGCACGCTCCCCCTAAAGCGTTACCGTACCCTCACCTGGACCCTAAACCGTCCCCGTCCCCTAACCCTAACCCTAGCCCGAACCCTAACCCTAACCCTTCCTCGAAGCCTGACCCTCACCCGTCCCCTAATCCTAACCCGTACGCTAACACTAACCCGCGCCCTCACACGCACGCTCCCCCTAAAGCGTTGCCGTACCCTCACCTGGACCCTAAACCGTCCCCGTCCCCTAACCCTAGCCCGAACCCTAACCCTAACCCTTCCCCGAAGCCTGACCCTCACCCGTCCCCTAATCCTAACCCGTACGCTAACACTAACCCGCGCCCTCACACGCACGATCCCCCTAAAGCGTTGCCGTACCCTCACCTGGACCCTAAACCGTCCCCGTCCCCTAACCCTAACCCTAGCCCGAACCCTAACCCTAACCCTTCCCCGAAGCCTGAACCTCACCCGTCCCCTAATCCTAACCCGTACGCTAACACTAACCCGCGCCCTCACACGCACGCTCCCCCTAAAGCGTTGCCGTACCCTCACCTGGACTCTAAACCGTCCCCATCCCCTAACCCTAACCCTAGCCCGAACCCTAACCCTAACCCTTCCCCGAAGCCTGACCCTCACCCGTCCCCTAATCCTAACCCGTACGCTAACACTAACCCGCGCCCTCACACGCACGCTCCCCCTAAAGCGTTGCCGTACCCTCACCTGGACCCTAAACCGTCCCCGTCCCCTAACCCTAACCCTAGCCCGAACCCTAACCCTAACCCTTCCCCGAAGCCTGACCCTCACCCGTCCCCTAATCCTAACCCGTACGCTAACACTAACCCGCGCCCTCACACGCACGATCCCCCTAAAGCGTTGCCGTACCCTCACCTGGACCCTAAACCGTCCCCTTCCCCTAACCCTAACCCTAGCCCGAACCCTAACCCTAACCCTTCCCCGAAGCCTGAACCTCACCCGTCCCCTAATCCTAACCCGTACGCTAACACTAACCCGCGCCCTCACACGCACGCTCCCCCTAAAGCGTTGCCGTACCCTCACCTGGACTCTAAACCGTCCCCATCCCCTAACCCTAACCCTAGCCCGAACCCTAACCCTAACCCTTCCCCGAAGCCTGACCCTCACCCGTCCCCTAATCCTAACCCGTACGCTAACACTAAGCCGCGCCCTCACACGCACGCTCCCCCTAAAGCGTTGCCATACCCTCACCTGGACCCTAAACCGTCCCCGTCCCCTAACCCTAACCCTAGCCCGAACCCTAACCCTAACCCTTCCCCGAAGCCTGACCCTCACCCGTCCCCTAATCCTAACCCGTACGCTAACACTAACCCGCGCCCTCACACGCACGCTCCCCCTAAAGCGTTGCCGTACCCTCACCTGGACCCTAAACCGTCCCCGTCCCCTAACCCTAACCCTAGCCCGAACCCAAACCCTAACCCTTCCCCGAAGCCTGACCCTCACCCGTCCCCTAATCCTAAACCGTACGCTAACACTAACCCGTGCCCTCACACGCACGCTCCCCCTAAAGCGTTGCCGTACCCTCACCTGGACCCTAAACCGTCCCCGTCCCCTAACCCTAACCCTAGCCCGAACCCTAACCCTAACCCTAACCCTTCCCCGAAGCCTGAACCTCACCCGTCCCCTTATCCTAACCCGTACGCTAACACTAACCCGCGCCCTCACACACACGCTCCCCCTAAAGCGTTGCCGTACCCTCACCTGGACCCTAAACCGTCCCCGACCCCTAACCCTAACCCTAGCCCGAACCCTAACCCTAACCCTTCCCCGAAGCCTGACCCTCACCCGTCCCCTAATCCTAACCCGTACGCTAACACTAACCAGCGCCCTCACACGCACGCTCCCCCTAAAGCGTTGCCGTACCCTCACCTGGACCCTAAACTGTCCCCGTCCCCTAACCCTAACCCTAGCCCGAACCCTAACCCTAACCTTTCCCCGAAGCCTGACCCTCACCCGTCCCCTAATCCTAACCCGTACGCTAACACTAACCCGCGCCCTCACACGCACGCTCCCCCTAAAGCGTTGCCGTACCCTCACCTGGACCCTAAACCGTCCCCGTCCCCTAACCCTAACCCTAGCCCGAACCCTAACCCTAACCCTTCCCCGAAGCCTGACCCTCACCCGTCCCCTAATCCTTACCCGTACGCTAACACTAACCCGCGCCCTCACACGCACGCTCCCCCTAAAGCGTTGCCGTACCCTCACCTGGACCCTAAACCGTCCCCGTCCCCTAACCCTAACCCTAGCCCGAACCCTAACCCTAACCCTTCCCCGAAGCCTGACCCTCACCCGTCCCCTAATCCTAACCCGTACGCTAACACTAACCCGCGCCCTCACACGCACGCTCCCCCTAAAGCGTTGCCGTACCCTCACCTGGACCCTAAACCGTCCCCGTCCCCTAACCCTAACCCTAGCCCGAACCCTAACCCTAACCCTTCCCCGAAGCCTGACCCTCACCCGTCCCCTAAAACTAAGCCGTACGCTAACACTAACCCGCGCCCTCACACGCACGCTCCCCCTAAAGCGTTGCCGTACCCTCACCTGGACTCTAAACCGTCCCCGTCCCCTAACCCTAACCCTAGCCCGAACCCTAACCCTAACCCTTCCCCTAAGCCTGACCCTCACCCGTCCCCTAATCCTAACCCGTACGCTAACACTAAGCCGCGCCCTCACACGCACGCTCCCCCTAAAGCATTGCCGTACCCTCACCTGGACCCTAAAACATCCCCGTCCCCTAACCCTAACCCTAGCCCGAACCCTAACCCTAACCCTTCCCCGAAGCCTGACCCTCACCCGTCCCCTAATCCTAACCCGTACGCTAACACTAACCCGCGCCCTCACATGCACGCTCCCCGTAAAGCGTTGCCGTACCCTCAGCTGGACCCGAAACCGTCCCCGTCCCCTAACCCTAACCCTAGCCCGAACGCTAACCCTAAACCTTCCCCGAAGCCTGACCCTCACCCGTCCCCTAATCCTAACCCGTACGGTAACACTAACCCGCGCCCTCACACGCACGCTCCCCCTAAAGCGTTGCCGTACCCTCACCTGGACCCTGAACCGTCCCCGTCCCCTAACCCTAACCCTAGCCCGAACCCTAACCCTAAACCTTCCCCGAAGCCTGACCCTCACCCGTCCCCTAATCCTAACCCGTACGCTAACACTAACCCGCGCCCTCACACGTACGCTCCCCCTAAAGCGTTGCCTTACCCTCACCTGGACCCTAAACCGTCCCCGTCCCCTAACCCTAACCCTAGCCCGAACCCTAACCCTAACCCTTCCCCGAAGCCTGACCCTCACCCGTCCCCTAATCCTAACCCGTACACTAACACTAACGCGCGCCCTCACACGCACGCTCCCCCTAAAGCGTTGCCGTACCCTCACCTGGACCCTAAACCGTCCCTGTCCCCTAACCCTAACCCTAGCCCGAACCCTAACCCTAACCCTTCCCCGAAGCCTGACCCACACCTGTCCCCTAATCCTAACCCGTACGCTAACACTAACGCGCGCCCTCACACGCACGCTCCCCCTAAAGCGTTGCCGTACCCTCAACTGGACCCTAAACCGTCCCCGTCCCCTAACCCTAACCCTAGCCCGAACACTAACCCTAACCCTTCCCCGAAGCCTGACCCTCACCCGTCCCCTAATCCTAACCCGTACGCTAACACTAACCCGCGCCCTCACACGCACGCTCCCCCTAAAGCGTTGCCGTACCCTCACCTGGACCCTAAACCGTCCCCGTCCCCTAACCCTAACCCTAGCCCGAACCTTAACCCTAACCCTTCCCCGAAGCCTGACCCTCACACGTCTCCTAATCCTAACCCGTACGCTAACACTAACCCGCGCCCTCACACGCACGCTCCCCCTAAAGCGTTGCCATACCCTCACCTGGACCCTAAACCGTCCCCGTCCCCTAACCCTAACCCTAGCCCGAACCCTAACCCTAACCCTTCCCCGAAGCCTGACCCTCACCCGTCCCCTAATCCTAACCCGTACGCTAACAATAACCCACGCCCTCACACGCACGCTCCCCTTAAAGCGTTGCCGTACCCTCACCTGGACCCTAAACCGTCCCCGTCCCCTAACCCTAACCCTAGCCCGAACCCTAACCCTAACCCTTCCCCGAAGCCTGACCCTCACCCGTCCCCTAATCCTAACCCGTACGCTAACACTAACCCGCGCCCTCACACGCACGCTCCACCTAAAGCGTTGCCGTACCCTCACCTGGACCCTAAACCGTCCCCGTCCCCTAACCCTAACCCTAGCCCGAACCCTAACCCTAACCCTTCCCCGAAGCCAGACCCTCACCCGTCCCCTAATCCTAACCCGTACGCTAACACTAACCCGCGCCCTCACACGCACGCTCCCCCTAAAGCGTTGCCGTACCCTCACCTGGACCCTAAACCGTCCCCGTCCCCTAACCCTAACCCTAGCCCGAACCCTAACCCTAACCCTTCCCCGAAGCCTGAACCTCACCCGTCCCCTAATCCTAACCCGTACGCTAACACTAACACGCGCCCTCACACGCTCGCTCCCCCTAAAGCGTTGCCGTACCCTCACCTGGACTCTAAACCGTCCCCATCCCCTAACCCTAACCCTAGCCCGAACCCTAACCCTAACCCTTCCCCGAAGCCTGACCCTCACCCATCCCCTAATCCTAACCCGTACGCTAACACTAACCCGCGCCCTCACACGCTCGCTCCCCCTAAAGCGTTGCCGTACCTTCACCTGGACCCTGAACCGTCCCCGTCCCCTAACCCTAACCCTAGCCCGAACCCTAACCCTAACCCTTCCCCGAAGCCTGACCCTCACCCGTCCCCTAATCCTAACCCGTACGCTAACACTAACACGCGCCCTCACACGTACGCTCCCCCTAAAGCGTTGCCGTACCCTCACCTGGACCCTAAACCGTCCCCGTCCCCTAACCCTAACCCTAGCCCGAACCCTAACCCTAACCCTTCCCCGAAGCCTGACCCTCACCCGTCCCCTAATCCTAACCCGTACGCTAACACTAACCCGCGCCCTCACACGCACGCTCCCCCTAAAGCGTTGCCGTACCCTCACCTGGACCCTAAACCGTCCCCGTCCCCTAACCCTAACCCTAGCCCGAACCCTAACCCTAACCCTTCCCCGAAGCCTGACCCTCACCCATCCCCTAATCCTAACCCGTACGCTAACACTAACCCGCGCCCTCACACGCACGCTCCCCCTAAAGCGTTGCCGTACCCTCACCTGGACCCTAAACCGTCCCCGTCCCCTAACCCTAACCCTAGCCCGAACCCTAACCCTAACCCTTCCCCGAAGCCTGACCCTCACCCGTCCCCTAATCCTAAACCGTACGCTAACACTAACCCGCGCCCTCACACGCACGCTCCCCCTAAAGCGTTGCCGTACCCTCACCTGGACCCTAAACCGTCCCCTTCCCCGTCCCCTAACCCTAACCCTAGCCCGAACCCTAACCCTAACCCTTCCCCGAAGCCTGACCCTCACCCGTCCCCTAATCCTAACCCGTACGCTAACACTAACCCGCGCCCTCACACGCACGCTCCCCCTAAAGCGTTGCCGTACCCTCACCTGGACCCTAAACCGTCCCCGTCCCCTAACCCTAACCCTAGCCCGAACCCTAACCCTAACCCTTCCCCGAAGCCTGAACCTCACCCGTCCCCTAATCCTAACCCGTACGCTAACACTAACCCGCGCCCTCACACGCACGCTCCCCCTAAAGCGTTGCCGTACCCTCACCTGGACTCTAAACCGTCCCCATCCCCTAACCCTAACCCTAGCCCGAACCCTAACCCTAACCCTTCCCCGAAGCCTGACCCTCACCCATCCCCTAATCCTAACCCGTACGCTAACACTAACCCGCGCCCTCACACGCACGATCCCCCTAAAGCGTTGCCGTACCCTCACCTGGACCCTAAACCGTCCCCTTCCCCTAACCCTAACCCTAGCCCGAACCCTAACCCTAACCCTTCCCCGAAGCCTGAACCTCACCCGTCCCCTAATCCTAACCCGTACGCTAACACTAACCCGCGCCCTCACACGCACGCTCCCCCTAAAGCGTTGCCGTACCCTCACCTGGACTCTAAACCGTCCCCATCCCCTAACCCTAACCCTAGCCCGAACCCTAACCCTAACCCTTCCCCGAAGCCTGACCCTCACCCGTCCCCTAATCCTAACCCGTACGCTAACACTAAGCCGCGCCCTCACACGCACGCTCCCCCTAAAGCGTTGCCATACCCTCACCTGGACCCTAAACCGTCCCCGTCCCCTAACCCTAACCCTAGCCCGAACCCTAACCCTAACCCTTCCCCGAAGCCTGACCCTCACCCGTCCCCTAATCCTAACCCGTACGCTAACACTAACCCGCGCCCTCACACGCACGCTCCCCCTAAAGCGTTGCCGTACCCTTACCTGGACCCTAAACCGTCCCCGTCCCCTAACACTAACCCTAGCCTGAACCCTAACCCTAACACTTTCCCGAAGCCTGACCCTCACCCGTCCCCTAATCCTAAACCGTACGCTAACACTAACCCGCGCCCTCACACGCACGCTCCCCCTAAAGCGTTACCGTACCCTCACCTGGACCCTAAACCGTCCCCGTCCCCTAACCCTAACCCTAGCCCGAACCCTAACCCTAACCCTTCCCCGAAGCCTGACCCTCACCCGTCCCCTACTCCTAACCCGTACGCTAACACTAACCCGCGCCCTCACACGCACGCTCCCCATAAAGCGTTGCCGTACCCTCACCTGGACCCTAAACCGTCCCCGTCCCCTAACCCTAACCCTAGCCCGAACCCTAACCCTAACCCTTCCCCGAAGCCTGACCCTCACCCGTCCCCTAATCCTAACCCGTACGCTACACTAACCCGCGCCCTCACACGCACGCTCCCCCTAAAGCGTTGCCGTACCCTCACCTGGACCCTAAACCGTCCCCGTCCCCTAACCCTAACCCTAGCCCGAACCCTAACCCTAACCCTTCCCCGAAGCCTGAACCTCACCCGTCCCCTAATCCTAACCCGTACGCTAACACTAACCCGCGCCCTCACACGCACGCTCCCCCTAAAGCGTTGCCGTACCCTCACCTGGACTCTAAACCGTCCCCATCCCCTAACCCTAACCCTAGCCCGAACCCTAACCCTAACCCTTCCCCGAAGCCTGACCCTCACCCTTCCCCTATTCCTAACCCGTACGCTAACACTAAGCCGCGCCCTCACACGCACGCTCCCCCTAAAGCGTTGCCGTACCCTCACCTGAACCCTAAACCGTCCCCGTCCCCTAACCCTAACCCTAGCCCGAACCCTAACCCTAACCCTTCCCCGAAGCCTGACCCTCACCCGTCCCCTAATCCTAACCCGTACGCTAACACTAACCCGCGCCCTCACATGCACGCTCCCCCTAAAGCGTTGCCGTACCCTCACCTGGACCCGAAACCGTCCCCGTCCCCTAACCCTAACCCTAGCCCTAACCCTAACCCTAACCCTTCCCCGAAGCCTGACCCTCACCCGTCCCCTAATCCTAACCCGTACGCTAACACTAACCCGCGCCCTCACACGCACGCTCCCCCTAAAGCGTTGCCGTACCCTCACCTGGACCCTAAACCGTCCCCGTCCCCTAACCCTAACCCTAGCCCGAACCCAAACCCTAACCCTTCCCCGAAGCCTGACCCTCACCCGTCCCCTAATCCTAAACCGTACGCTAACACTAACCCGTGCCCTCACACGCACGCTCCCCCTAAAGCGTTGCCGTACCCTCACCTGGACCCTAAACCGTCCCCGTCCCCTAACCCTAACCCTAGCCCGAACCCTAACCCTAACCCTAACCCTTCCCCGAAGCCTGAACCTCACCCGTCCCCTTATCCTAACCCGTACGCTAACACTAACCCGCGCCCTCACACACACGCTCCCCCTAAAGCGTTGCCGTACCCTCACCTGGACCCTAAACCGTCCCCGACCCCTAACCCTAACCCTAGCCCGAACCCTAACCCTAACCCTTCCCCGAAGCCTGACCCTCACCCGTCCCCTAATCCTAACCCGTACGCTAACACTAACCAGCGCCCTCACACGCACGCTCCCCCTAAAGCGTTGCCGTACCCTCACCTGGACCCTAAACTGTCCCCGTCCCCTAACCCTAACCCTAGCCCGAACCCTAACCCTAACCTTTCCCCGAAGCCTGACCCTCACCCGTCCCCTAATCCTAACCCGTACGCTAACACTAACCCGCGCCCTCACACGCACGCTCCCCCTAAAGCGTTGCCGTACCCTCACCTGGACCCTAAACCGTCCCCGTCCCCTAACCCTAACCCTAGCCCGAACCCTAACCCTAACCCTTCCCCGAAGCCTGACCCTCACCCGTCCCCTAATCCTTACCCGTACGCTAACACTAACCCGCGCCCTCACACGCACGCTCCCCCTAAAGCGTTGCCGTACCCTCACCTGGACCCTAAACCGTCCCCGTCCCCTAACCCTAACCCTAGCCCGAACCCTAACCCTAACCCTTCCCCGAAGCCTGACCCTCACCCGTCCCCTAATCCTAACCCGTACGCTAACACTAACCCGCGCCCTCACACGCACGCTCCCCCTAAAGCGTTGCCGTACCCTCACCTGGACCCTAAACCGTCCCCGTCCCCTAACCCTAACCCTAGCCCGAACCCTAACCCTAACCCTTCCCCGAAGCCTGACCCTCACCCGTCCCCTAATCCTAAGCCGTACGCTAACACTAACCCGCGCCCTCACACGCACGCTCCCCCTAAAGCGTTGCCGTACCCTCACCTGGACTCTAAACCGTCCCCGTCCCCTAACCCTAACCCTAGCCCGAACCCTAACCCTAACCCTTCCCCTAAGCCTGACCCTCACCCGTCCCCTAATCCTAACCCGTACGCTAACACTAAGCCGCGCCCTCACACGCACGCTCCCCCTAAAGCATTGCCGTACCCTCACCTGGACCCTAAAACATCCCCGTCCCCTAACCCTAACCCTAGCCCGAACCCTAACCCTAACCCTTCCCCGAAGCCTGACCCTCACCCGTCCCCTAATCCTAACCCGTACGCTAACACTAACCCGCGCCCTCACATGCACGCTCCCCGTAAAGCGTTGCCGTACCCTCAGCTGGACCCGAAACCGTCCCCGTCCCCTAACCCTAACCCTAGCCCGAACGCTAACCCTAAACCTTCCCCGAAGCCTGACCCTCACCCGTCCCCTAATCCTAACCCGTACGGTAACACTAACCCGCGCCCTCACACGCACGCTCCCCCTAAAGCGTTGCCGTACCCTCACCTGGACCCTGAACCGTCCCCGTCCCCTAACCCTAACCCTAGCCCGAACCCTAACCCTAACCCTTCCCCGAAGCCTGACCCTCACCCGTCCCCTAATCCTAACCCGTACGCTAACACTAACCCGCGCCCTCACACGTACGCTCCCCCTAAAGCGTTGCCTTACCCTCACCTGGACCCTAAACCGTCCCCGTCCCCTAACCCTAACCCTAGCCCGAACCCTAACCCTAACCCTTCCCCGAAGCCTGACCCTCACCCGTCCCCTAATCCTAACCCGTACACTAACACTAACGCGCGCCCTCACACGCACGCTCCCCCTAAAGCGTTGCCGTACCCTCACCTGGACCCTAAACCGTCCCTGTCCCCTAACCCTAACCCTAGCCCGAACCCTAACCCTAACCCTTCCCCGAAGCCTGACCCACACCTGTTCCCTAATCCTAACCCGTACGCTAACACTAACGCGCGCCCTCACACGCACGCTCCCCCTAAAGCGTTGCCGTACCCTCAACTGGACCCTAAACCGTCCCCGTCCCCTAACCCTAACCCTAGCCCGAACACTAACCCTAACCCTTCCCCGAAGCCTGACCCTCACCCGTCCCCTAATCCTAACCCGTACGCTAACACTAACCCGCGCCCTCACACGCACGCTCCCCCTAAAGCGTTGCCGTACCCTCACCTGGACCCTAAACCGTCCCCGTCCCCTAACCCTAACCCTAGCCCGAACCTTAACCCTAACCCTTCCCCGAAGCCTGACCCTCACACGTCTCCTAATCCTAACCCGTACGCTAACACTAACCCGCGCCCTCACACGCACGCTCCCCCTAAAGCATTGCGGTACCCTCACCTGGACCCTAAACCGTCCCCGTCCCCTAACCCTAACCCTAGCCCGAACCCTAACCCTAACCCTTCCCCGAAGCCTGACCCTCACCCGTCCCCTAATCCTAACCCGTACGCTAACAATAACCCACGCCCTCACACGCACGCTCCCCTTAAAGCGTTGCCGTACCCTCACCTGGACCCTAAACCGTCCCCGTCCCCTAACCCTAACCCTAGCCCGAACCCTAACCGTAACCCTTCCCCGAAGCCTGACCCTCACCCGTCCCCTAATCCTAACCCGTACGCTAACACTAACCCGCGCCCTCACACGCACGCTCCACCTAAAGCGTTGCCGTACCCTCACCTGGACCCTAAACCGTCCCCGTCCCCTAACCCTAACCCTAGCCCGAACCCTAACCCTAACCCTTCCCCGAAGCCAGACCCTCACCCGTCCCCTAATCCTAACCCGTACGCTAACACTAACCCGCGCCCTCACACGCACGCTCCCCCTAAAGCGTTGCCGTACCCTCACCTGGACCCTAAACCGTCCCCGTCCCCTAACCCTAACCCTAGCCCGAACCCTAACCCTAACCCTTCCCCGAAGCCTGAACCTCACCCGTCCCCTAATCCTAACCCGTACGCTAACACTAACACGCGCCCTCACACGCTCGCTCCCCCTAAAGCGTTGCCGTACCCTCACCTGGACTCTAAACCGTCCCCATCCCCTAACCCTAACCCTAGCCCGAACCCTAACCCTAACCCTTCCCCGAAGCCTGACCCTCACCCATCCCCTAATCCTAACCCGTACGCTAACACTAACCCGCGCCCTCACACGCTCGCTCCCCCTAAAGCGTTGCCGTACCTTCACCTGGACCCTGAACCGTCCCCGTCCCCTAACCCTAACCCTAGCCCGAACCCTAACCCTAACCCTTCCCCGAAGCCTGACCCTCACCCGTCCCCTAATCCTAACCCGTACGCTAACACTAACACGCGCCCTCACACGTACGCTCCCCCTAAAGCGTTGCCGTACCCTCACCTGGACCCTAAACCGTCCCCGTCCCCTAACCCTAACCCTAGCCCGAACCCTAACCCTAACCCTTCCCCGAAGCCTGACCCTCACCCGTCCCCTAATCCTAACCCGTACGCTAACACTAACCCGCGCCCTCACACGCACGCTCCCCCTAAAGCGTTGCCGTACCCTCACCTGGACCCTAAACCGTCCCCGTCCCCGTCCCCTAACCCTAGCCCGAACCCTAACCCTAACCCTTCCCCGAAGCCTGACCCTCACCCATCCCCTAATCCTAACCCGTACGCTAACACTAACCCGCGCCCTCACACGCACGCTCCCCCTAAAGCGTTGCCGTACCCTCACCTGGACCCTAAACCGTCCCCGTCCCCTAACCCTAACCCTAGCCCGAACCCTAACCCTAACCCTTCCCCGAAGCCTGACCCTCACCCGTCCCCTAATCCTAAACCGTACGCTAACACTAACCCGCGCCCTCACACGCACGCTCCCCCTAAAGCGTTGCCGTACCCTCACCTGGACCCTAAACCGTCCCCTTCCCCGTCCCCTAACCCTAACCCTAGCCCGAACCCTAACCCTAACCCTTCCCCGAAGCCTGACCCTCACCCGTCCCCTAATCCTAACCCGTACGCTAACACTAACCCGCGCCCTCACACGCACGCTCCCCCTAAAGCGTTGCCGTACCCTCACCTGGACCCTAAACCGTCCCCGTCCCCTAACCCTAACCCTAGCCCGAACCCTAACCCTAACCCTTCCCCGAAGCCTGAACCTCACCCGTCCCCTAATCCTAACCCGTACGCTAACACTAACCCGCGCCCTCACACGCACGCTCCCCCTAAAGCGTTGCCGTACCCTCACCTGGACTCTAAACCGTCCCCATCCCCTAACCCTAACCCTAGCCCGAACCCTAACCCTAACCCTTCCCCGAAGCCTGACCCTCACCCATCCTCTAATCCTAACCCGTACGCTAACACTAACCCGCGCCCTCACACGCTTGCTCCCCCTAAAGCGTTTCCGTACCTTCACCTGGACCCTGAACCGTCCCCGTCCCCTAACCCTAACCCTAGCCCGAACCCTAACCCTAACCCTTCCCCGAAGCCTGACCCTCACCCGTCCCCTAATCCTAACCCGTACGCTAACACTAACACGCGCCCTCACACGTACGCTCCCCCTAAAGCGTTGCCGTACCCTCACCTGGACCCTAAACCGTCCCCGTCCCCTAACCCTAACCCTAGCCCGAACCCTAACCCTAACCCTTCCCCGAAGCCTGACCCTCACCCGTCCCCTAATCCTAACCCGTACGCTAACACTAACCCGCGCCCTCACACGCACGCTCCCCCTAAAGCGTTGCCGTACCCTCACCTGGACCCTAAACCGTCCCCGTCCCCTAACCCTAACCCTAGCCCGAACCCTAACCCTAACCCTTCCCCGAAGCCTGACCCTCACCCATCCCCTAATCCTAACCCGTACGCTAACACTAACCCGCGCCCTCACACGCACGCTCCCCCTAAAGCGTTGCCGTACCCTCACCTGGACCCTAAACCGTCCCCGTCCCCTAACCCTAACCCTAGCCCGAACCCTAACCCTAACCCTTCCCCGAAGCCTGACCCTCACCCGTCCCCTAATCCTAAACCGTACGCTAACACTAA
This sequence comes from Stenella coeruleoalba, assembly GCF_951394435.1. Classification (NCBI taxonomy): domain Eukaryota; kingdom Metazoa; phylum Chordata; class Mammalia; order Artiodactyla; family Delphinidae; genus Stenella; species Stenella coeruleoalba. The sequence goes on from NC_137153.1 coordinate 324,974, forward strand.
CCCGCGCCCTCACACGCACGCTCCCCCTAAAGCGTTGCCGTACCCTCACCTGGACCCTAAACCGTCCCCGTCCCCGTCCCCTAACCCTAACCCTAGCCCGAACCCTAACCCTAACCCTTCCCCGAAGCCTGACCCTCACCCGTCCCCTAATCCTAACCCGTACGCTAACACTAACCCGCGCCCTCACACGCACGCTCCCCCTAAAGCGTTGTCGTACACTCACCTGGACCCTAAACCGTCCCCGTCCCCTAACCCTAACCCTAGCCCGAACCCTAACCCTAACCCTTCCCCGAAGCCTGACCCTCACCCGTCCCCTAATCCTAACCCGTACGCTAACACTAACCCGCGTCCTCACACGAACGCTCCCCCTAAAGCGTTGCCGTACCCTCACCTGGACCCGAAACCGTCCCCGTCCCCTAACCCTAACCCTAGCCCGAACCCTAACCCTAATCCTTCCCCGAAGCCTGACCCTCACCCGTCCCCTAATCCTAACCCGTACGCTAACACTAACCCGCGCCCTCACACGCACGCTCCCCCTAAAGCGTTGCCGTACCCTCACCTGGACCCTAAACCGTCCCCGTCCCCTAACCCTAACCCTAGCCCGAACCCTAACCCTAACCCTTCCCCGAAGCCTGACCCTCACCCGTCCCCTAATCCTAACCCGTACGCTAACACTAACCCGCGCCCTCACACGCACGCTCCCCCTAAAGTGTTGCCGTACCCTCACCTGGACCCTAAACCGTCCCCGTCCCCTAACCCTAACCCTAGCCCGAACCCTAACCCTAACACTTTCCCGAAGCCTGACCCTCACCCGTCCCCTAATCCTAAACCGTACGCTAACACTAACCCGCGCCCTCACACGCACGCTCCCCCTAAAGCGTTACCGTACCCTCACCTGGACCCTAAACCGTCCCCGTCCCCTAACCCTAACCCTAGCCCGAACCCTAACCCTAACACTTCCCCGAAGCCTGACCCTCACCCGTCCCCTAATCCTAACCCGTACGCTAACACTAACCCGCGCCCTCACACGCACGCTCCCCCTAAAGCGTTGCCGTACCCTCACCTGGACCCTAAACCGTCCCCGTCCCCTAACCCTAGCCCGAACCCTAACCCTAACCCTTCCCCGAAGCCTGACCCTCACCCGTCCCCTAATCCTAACCCGTACGCTAACACTAACCCGCGCCCTCACACGCACGATCCCCCTAAAGCGTTGCCGTACCCTCACCTGGACCCTAAACCGTCCCCGTCCCCTAACCCTAACCCTAGCCCGAACCCTAACCCTAACCCTTCCCCGAAGCCTGAACCTCACCCGTCCCCTAATCCTAAGCCGTACGCTAACACTAACCCGCGCCCTCACACGCACGCTCCCCCTAAAGCGTTGCCGTACCCTCACCTGGACTCTAAACCGTCCCCATCCCCTAACCCTAACCCTAGCCCGAACCCTAACCCTAACCCTTCCCCGAAGCCTGACCCTCACCCGTCCCCTAATCCTAACCCGTACGCTAACACTAACCCGCGCCCTCACACGCACGCTCCCCCTAAAGCGTTGCCGTACCCTCACCTGGACCCTAAACCGTCCCCGTCCCCTAACCCTAACCCTAGCCCGAACCCTAACCCTAACCCTTCCCCGAAGCCTGACCCTCACCCGTCCCCTAATCCTAACCCGTACGCTAACACTAACCCGCGCCCTCACACGCACGATCCCCCTAAAGCGTTGCCGTACCCTCACCTGGACCCTAAACCGTCCCCTTCCCCTAACCCTAACCCTAGCCCGAACCCTAACCCTAACCCTTCCCCGAAGCCTGAACCTCACCCGTCCCCTAATCCTAACCCGTACGCTAACACTAACCCGCGCCCTCACACGCACGCTCCCCCTAAAGCGTTGCCGTACCCTCACCTGGACTCTAAACCGTCCCCATCCCCTAACCCTAACCCTAGCCCGAACCCTAACCCTAACCCTTCCCCGAAGCCTGACCCTCACCCGTCCCCTAATCCTAACCCGTACGCTAACACTAAGCCGCGCCCTCACACGCACGCTCCCCCTAAAGCGTTGCCGTACCCTCACCTGGACTCTAAACCGTCCCCATCCCCTAACCCTAACCCTAGCCCGAACCCTAACCCTAACCCTTCCCCGAAGCCTGACCCTCACCCGTCCCCTAATCCTAACCCGTACGCTAACACTAAGCCGCGCCCTCACACGCACGCTCCCCCTAAAGCGTTGCCATACCCTCACCTGGACCCTAAACCGTCCCCGTCCCCTAACCCTAACCCTAGCCCGAACCCTAACCCTAACCCTTCCCCGAAGCCTGACCCTCACCCGTCCCCTAATCCTAACCCGTACGCTAACACTAACCCGCGCCCTCACACGCACGCTCCCCCTAAAGCGTTGCCGTACCCTTACCTGGACCCTAAACCGTCCCCGTCCCCTAACACTAACCCTAGCCCGAACCCTAACCCTAACACTTTCCCGAAGCCTGACCCTCACCCGTCCCCTAATCCTAAACCGTACGCTAACACTAACCCGCGCCCTCACACGCACGCTCCCCCTAAAGCGTTACCGTACCCTCACCTGGACCCTAAACCGTCCCCGTCCCCTAACCCTAACCCTAGCCCGAACCCTAACCCTAACCCTTCCCCGAAGCCTGACCCTCACCCGTCCCCTAATCCTAACCCGTACGCTAACACTAACCCGCGCCCTCACACGCACGATCCCCCTAAAGCGTTGCCGTACCCTCACCTGGACCCTAAACCGTCCCCTTCCCCTAACCCTAACCCTAGCCCGAACCCTAACCCTAACCCTTCCCCGAAGCCTGAACCTCACCCGTCCCCTAATCCTAACCCGTACGCTAACACTAACCCGCGCCCTCACACGCACGCTCCCCCTAAAGCGTTGCCGTACCCTCACCTGGACTCTAAACCGTCCCCATCCCCTAACCCTAACCCTAGCCCGAACCCTAACCCTAACCCTTCCCCGAAGCCTGACCCTCACCCGTCCCCTAATCCTAACCCGTACGCTAACACTAAGCCGCGCCCTCACACGCACGCTCCCCCTAAAGCGTTGCCATACCCTCACCTGGACCCTAAACCGTCCCCGTCCCCTAACCCTAACCCTAGCCCGAACCCTAACCCTAACCCTTCCCCGAAGCCTGACCCTCACCCGTCCCCTAATCCTAACCCGTACGCTAACACTAACCCGCGCCCTCACACGCACGCTCCCCCTAAAGCGTTGCCGTACCCTTACCTGGACCCTAAACCGTCCCCGTCCCCTAACACTAACCCTAGCCCGAACCCTAACCCTAACACTTTCCCGAAGCCTGACCCTCACCCGTCCCCTAATCCTAAACCGTACGCTAACACTAACCCGCGCCCTCACACGCACGCTCCCCCTAAAGCGTTACCGTACCCTCACCTGGACCCTAAACCGTCCCCGTCCCCTAACCCTAACCCTAGCCCGAACCCTAACCCTAACCCTTCCCCGAAGCCTGACCCTCACCCGTCCCCTAATCCTAACCCGTACGCTAACACTAACCCGCGCCCTCACACGCACGCTCCCCATAAAGCGTTGCCGTACCCTCACCTGGACCCTAAACCGTCCCCGTCCCCTAACCCTAACCCTAGCCCGAACCCTAACCCTAACCCTTCCCCGAAGCCTGACCCTCACCCGTCCCCTAATCCTAACCCGTACGCTACACTAACCCGCGCCCTCACACGCACGCTCCCCCTAAAGCGTTGCCGTACCCTCACCTGGACCCTAAACCGTCCCCGTCCCCTAACCCTAACCCTAGCCCGAACCCTAACCCTAACCCTTCCCCGAAGCCTGAACCTCACCCGTCCCCTAATCCTAACCCGTACGCTAACACTAACCCGCGCCCTCACACGCACGCTCCCCCTAAAGCGTTGCCGTACCCTCACCTGGACTCTAAACCGTCCCCATCCCCTAACCCTAACCCTAGCCCGAACCCTAACCCTAACCCTTCCCCGAAGCCTGACCCTCACCCTTCCCCTATTCCTAACCCGTACGCTAACACTAAGCCGCGCCCTCACACGCACGCTCCCCCTAAAGCGTTGCCGTACCCTCACCTGAACCCTAAACCGTCCCCGTCCCCTAACCCTAACCCTAGCCCGAACCCTAACCCTAACCCTTCCCCGAAGCCTGACCCTCACCCGTCCCCTAATCCTAACCCGTACGCTAACACTAACCCGCGCCCTCACATGCACGCTCCCCCTAAAGCGTTGCCGTACCCTCACCTGGACCCTAAACCGTCCCCGTCCCCTAACCCTAACCCTAGCCCGAACCCTAACCCTAACCCTTCCCCGAAGCCTGACCCTCACCCGTCCCCTAATCCTAACCCGTACGCTAACACTAACCCGCGCCCTCACACGCACGCTCCCCCTAAAGCGTTGCCGTACCCTCACCTGGACCCTAAACCGTCCCCGTCCCCGTCCCCTAACCCTAGCCCGAACCCTAACCCTAACCCTTCCCCGAAGCCTGACCCTCACCCATCCCCTAATCCTAACCCGTACGCTAACACTAACCCGCGCCCTCACACGCACGCTCCCCCTAAAGCGTTGCCGTACCCTCACCTGGACCCTAAACCGTCCCCGTCCCCTAACCCTAACCCTAGCCCGAACCCTAACCCTAACCCTTCCCCGAAGCCTGACCCTCACCCGTCCCCTAATCCTAAACCGTACGCTAACACTAACCCGCGCCCTCACACGCACGCTCCCCCTAAAGCGTTGCCGTACCCTCACCTGGACCCTAAACCGTCCCCTTCCCCGTCCCCTAACCCTAACCCTAGCCCGAACCCTAACCCTAACCCTTCCCCGAAGCCTGACCCTCACCCGTCCCCTAATCCTAACCCGTACGCTAACACTAACCCGCGCCCTCACACGCACGCTCCCCCTAAAGCGTTGCCGTACCCTCACCTGGACCCTAAACCGTCCCCGTCCCCTAACCCTAACCCTAGCCCGAACCCTAACCCTAACCCTTCCCCGAAGCCTGAACCTCACCCGTCCCCTAATCCTAACCCGTACGCTAACACTAACCCGCGCCCTCACACGCACGCTCCCCCTAAAGCGTTGCCGTACCCTCACCTGGACTCTAAACCGTCCCCATCCCCTAACCCTAACCCTAGCCCGAACCCTAACCCTAACCCTTCCCCGAAGCCTGACCCTCACCCATCCTCTAATCCTAACCCGTACGCTAACACTAACCCGCGCCCTCACACGCTTGCTCCCCCTAAAGCGTTTCCGTACCTTCACCTGGACCCTGAACCGTCCCCGTCCCCTAACCCTAACCCTAGCCCGAACCCTAACCCTAACCCTTCCCCGAAGCCTGACCCTCACCCGTCCCCTAATCCTAACCCGTACGCTAACACTAACACGCGCCCTCACACGTACGCTCCCCCTAAAGCGTTGCCGTACCCTCACCTGGACCCTAAACCGTCCCCGTCCCCTAACCCTAACCCTAGCCCGAACCCTAACCCTAACCCTTCCCCGAAGCCTGACCCTCACCCGTCCCCTAATCCTAACCCGTACGCTAACACTAACCCGCGCCCTCACACGCACGCTCCCCCTAAAGCGTTGCCGTACCCTCACCTGGACCCTAAACCGTCCCCGTCCCCTAACCCTAACCCTAGCCCGAACCCTAACCCTAACCCTTCCCCGAAGCCTGACCCTCACCCATCCCCTAATCCTAACCCGTACGCTAACACTAACCCGCGCCCTCACACGCACGCTCCCCCTAAAGCGTTGCCGTACCCTCACCTGGACCCTAAACCGTCCCCGTCCCCTAACCCTAACCCTAGCCCGAACCCTAACCCTAACCCTTCCCCGAAGCCTGACCCTCACCCGTCCCCTAATCCTAAACCGTACGCTAACACTAACCCGCGCCCTCACACGCACGCTCCCCCTAAAGCGTTGCCGTACCCTCACCTGGACCCTAAACCGTCCCCGTCCCCGTCCCCTAACCCTAACCCTAGCCCGAACCCTAACCCTAACCCTTCCCCGAAGCCTGACCCTCACCCGTCCCCTAATCCTAACCCGTACGCTAACACTAACCCGCGCCCTCACACGCACGCTCCCCCTAAAGCGTTGCCGTACACTCACCTGGACCCTAAACCGTCCCCGTCCCCTAACCCTAACCCTAGCCCGAACCCTAACCCTAACCCTTCCCCGAAGCCTGACCCTCACCCGTCCCCTAATCCTAACCCGTACGCTAACACTAACCCGCGTCCTCACACGAACGCTCCCCCTAAAGCGTTGCCGTACCCTCACCTGGACCCGAAACCGTCCCCGTCCCCTAACCCTAACCCTAGCCCGAACCCTAACCCTAATCCTTCCCCGAAGCCTGACCCTCACCCGTCCCCTAATCCTAACCCGTACGCTAACACTAACCCGCGCCCTCACACGCACGCTCCCCCTAAAGCGTTGCCGTACCCTCACCTGGACCCTAAACCGTCCCCGTCCCCTAACCCTAACCCTAGCCCGAACCCTAACCCTAACCCTTCCCCGAAGCCTGACCCTCACCCGTCCCCTAATCCTAACCCGTACGCTAACACTAACCCGCGCCCTCACACGCACGCTCCCCCTAAAGCGTTGCCGTACCCTCACCTGGACCCTAAACCGTCCCCGTCCCCTAACCCTAACCCTAGCCCGAACCCTAACCCTAACACTTTCCCGAAGCCTGACCCTCACCCGTCCCCTAATCCTAAACCGTACGCTAACACTAACCCGCGCCCTCACACGCACGCTCCCCCTAAAGCGTTACCGTACCCTCACCTGGACCCTAAACCGTCCCCGTCCCCTAACCCTAACCCTAGCCCGAACCCTAACCCTAACACTTCCCCGAAGCCTGACCCTCACCCGTCCCCTAATCCTAACCCGTACGCTAACACTAACCCGCGCCCTCACACGCACGCTCCCCCTAAAGCGTTGCCGTACCCTCACCTGGACCCTAAACCGTCCCCGTCCCCTAACCCTAGCCCGAACCCTAACCCTAACCCTTCCCCGAAGCCTGACCCTCACCCGTCCCCTAATCCTAACCCGTACGCTAACACTAACCCGCGCCCTCACACGCACGATCCCCCTAAAGCGTTGCCGTACCCTCACCTGGACCCTAAACCGTCCCCGTCCCCTAACCCTAACCCTAGCCCGAACCCTAACCCTAACCCTTCCCCGAAGCCTGAACCTCACCCGTCCCCTAATCCTAAGCCGTACGCTAACACTAACCCGCGCCCTCACACGCACGCTCCCCCTAAAGCGTTGCCGTACCCTCACCTGGACTCTAAACCGTCCCCATCCCCTAACCCTAACCCTAGCCCGAACCCTAACCCTAACCCTTCCCCGAAGCCTGACCCTCACCCGTCCCCTAATCCTAACCCGTACGCTAACACTAACCCGCGCCCTCACACGCACGCTCCCCCTAAAGCGTTGCCGTACCCTCACCTGGACCCTAAACCGTCCCCGTCCCCTAACCCTAACCCTAGCCCGAACCCTAACCCTAACCCTTCCCCGAAGCCTGACCCTCACCCGTCCCCTAATCCTAACCCGTACGCTAACACTAACCCGCGCCCTCACACGCACGATCCCCCTAAAGCGTTGCCGTACCCTCACCTGGACCCTAAACCGTCCCCTTCCCCTAACCCTAACCCTAGCCCGAACCCTAACCCTAACCCTTCCCCGAAGCCTGAACCTCACCCGTCCCCTAATCCTAACCCGTACGCTAACACTAACCCGCGCCCTCACACGCACGCTCCCCCTAAAGCGTTGCCGTACCCTCACCTGGACTCTAAACCGTCCCCATCCCCTAACCCTAACCCTAGCCCGAACCCTAACCCTAACCCTTCCCCGAAGCCTGACCCTCACCCGTCCCCTAATCCTAACCCGTACGCTAACACTAAGCCGCGCCCTCACATGCACGCTCCCCCTAAAGCGTTGCCATACCCTCACCTGGACCCTAAACCGTCCCCGTCCCCTAACCCTAACCCTAGCCCGAACCCTAACCCTAACCCTTCCCCGAAGCCTGACCCTCACCCGTCCCCTAATCCTAACCCGTACGCTAACACTAACCCGCGCCCTCACACGCACGCTCCCCCTAAAGCGTTGCCGTACCCTTACCTGGACCCTAAACCGTCCCCGTCCCCTAACACTAACCCTAGCCCGAACCCTAACCCTAACACTTTCCCGAAGCCTGACCCTCACCCGTCCCCTAATCCTAAACCGTACGCTAACACTAACCCGCGCCCTCACACGCACGCTCCCCCTAAAGCGTTACCGTACCCTCACCTGGACCCTAAACCGTCCCCGTCCCCTAACCCTAACCCTAGCCCGAACCCTAACCCTAACCCTTCCCCGAAGCCTGACCCTCACCCGTCCCCTAATCCTAACCCGTACGCTAACACTAACCCGCGCCCTCACACGCACGCTCCCCATAAAGCGTTGCCGTACCCTCACCTGGACCCTAAACCGTCCCCGTCCCCTAACCCTAACCCTAGCCCGAACCCTAACCCTAACCCTTCCCCGAAGCCTGACCCTCACCCGTCCCCTAATCCTAACCCGTACGCTACACTAACCCGCGCCCTCACACGCACGCTCCCCCTAAAGCGTTGCCGTACCCTCACCTGGACCCTAAACCGTCCCCGTCCCCTAACCCTAACCCTAGCCCGAACCCTAACCCTAACCCTTCCCCGAAGCCTGAACCTCACCCGTCCCCTAATCCTAACCCGTACGCTAACACTAACCCGCGCCCTCACACGCACGCTCCCCCTAAAGCGTTGCCGTACCCTCACCTGGACTCTAAACCGTCCCCATCCCCTAACCCTAACCCTAGCCCGAACCCTAACCCTAACCCTTCCCCGAAGCCTGACCCTCACCCTTCCCCTATTCCTAACCCGTACGCTAACACTAAGCCGCGCCCTCACACGCACGCTCCCCCTAAAGCGTTGCCGTACCCTCACCTGAACCCTAAACCGTCCCCGTCCCCTAACCCTAACCCTAGCCCGAACCCTAACCCTAACCCTTCCCCGAAGCCTGACCCTCACCCGTCCCCTAATCCTAACCCGTACGCTAACACTAACCCGCGCCCTCACATGCACGCTCCCCCTAAAGCGTTGCCGTACCCTCACCTGGACCCGAAACCGTCCCCGTCCCCTAACCCTAACCCTAGCCCTAACCCTAACCCTAACCCTTCCCCGAAGCCTGACCCTCACCCGTCCCCTAATCCTAACCCGTACGCTAACACTAACCCGCGCCCTCACACGCACGCTCCCCCTAAAGCGTTGCCGTACCCTCACCTGGACCCTAAACCGTCCCCGTCCCCTAACCCTAACCCTAGCCCGAACCCAAACCCTAACCCTTCCCCGAAGCCTGACCCTCACCCGTCCCCTAATCCTAAACCGTACGCTAACACTAACCCGTGCCCTCACACGCACGCTCCCCCTAAAGCGTTGCCGTACCCTCACCTGGACCCTAAACCGTCCCCGTCCCCTAACCCTAACCCTAGCCCGAACCCTAACCCTAACCCTAACCCTTCCCCGAAGCCTGAACCTCACCCGTCCCCTTATCCTAACCCGTACGCTAACACTAACCCGCGCCCTCACACACACGCTCCCCCTAAAGCGTTGCCGTACCCTCACCTGGACCCTAAACCGTCCCCGACCCCTAACCCTAACCCTAGCCCGAACCCTAACCCTAACCCTTCCCCGAAGCCTGACCCTCACCCGTCCCCTAATCCTAACCCGTACGCTAACACTAACCAGCGACCTCACACGCACGCTCCCCCTAAAGCGTTGCCGTACCCTCACCTGGACCCTAAACTGTCCCCGTCCCCTAACCCTAACCCTAGCCCGAACCCTAACCCTAACCTTTCCCCGAAGCCTGACCCTCACCCGTCCCCTAATCCTAACCCGTACGCTAACACTAACCCGCGCCCTCACACGCACGCTCCCCCTAAAGCGTTGCCGTACCCTCACCTGGACCCTAAACCGTCCCCGTCCCCTAACCCTAACCCTAGCCCGAACCCTAACCCTAACCCTTCCCCGAAGCCTGACCCTCACCCGTCCCCTAATCCTTACCCGTACGCTAACACTAACCCGCGCCCTAACACGCACGCTCCCCCTAAAGCGTTGCCGTACCCTTACCTGGACCCTAAACCGTCCCCGTCCCCTAACCCTAACCCTAGCCCGAACCCTAACCCTAACCCTTCCCCGAAGCCTGACCCTCACCCGTCCCCTAATCCTAACCCGTACGCTAACACTAACCCGCGCCCTCACACGCACGCTCCCCCTAAAGCGTTGCCGTACCCTCACCTGGACCCTAAACCGTCCCCGTCCCCTAACCCTAACCCTAGCCCGAACCCTAACCCTAACCCTTCCCCGAAGCCTGACCCTCACCCGTCCCCTAATCCTAAGCCGTACGCTAACACTAACCCACGCCCTCACACGCACGCTCCCCCTAAAGCGTTGCCGTACCCTCACCTGGACTCTAAACCGTCCCCGTCCCCTAACCCTAACCCTAGCCCGAACCCTAACCCTAACCCTTCCCCTAAGCCTGACCCTCACCCGTCCCCTAATCCTAACCCGTACGCTAACACTAAGCCGCGCCCTCACACGCACGCTCCCCCTAAAGCATTGCCGTACCCTCACCTGGACCCTAAAACATCCCCGTCCCCTAACCCTAACCCTAGCCCGAACCCTAACCCTAACCCTTCCCCGAAGCCTGACCCTCACCCGTCCCCTAATCCTAACCCGTACGCTAACACTAACCCGCGCCCTCACATGCACGCTCCCCGTAAAGCGTTGCCGTACCCTCAGCTGGACCCGAAACCGTCCCCGTCCCCTAACCCTAACCCTAGCCCGAACGCTAACCCTAAACCTTCCCCGAAGCCTGACCCTCACCCGTCCCCTAATCCTAACCCGTACGGTAACACTAACCCGCGCCCTCACACGCACGCTCCCCCTAAAGCGTTGCCGTACCCTCACCTGGACCCTGAACCGTCCCCGTCCCCTAACCCTAACCCTAGCCCGAACCCTAACCCTAACCCTTCCCCGAAGCCTGACCCTCACCCGTCCCCTAATCCTAACCCGTACGCTAACACTAACCCGCGCCCTCACACGTACGCTCCCCCTAAAGCGTTGCCTTACCCTCACCTGGACCCTAAACCGTCCCCGTCCCCTAACCCTAACCCTAGCCCGAACCCTAACCCTAACCCTTCCCCGATGCCTGACCCTCACCCGTCCCCTAATCCTAACCCGTACGCTAACACTAACCCGCGTCCTCACACGCACTCTCCCCCTAAAGCGTTGCCGTACCCTCACCTGGACCCTAAACCTTCACCGTCCCTTAACCCTAACCCTAGCCCGAACCCTAACCCTAACCCTTCCCCGAAGCCTGACCCTCACCCGTCCCCTAATCCTAACCCGTACGCTAACAATAACCCGCGCCCTCACACGCACGCTCCCCCTAAAGCGTTGCCGTACCCTCACCTGGACCCTAAACCGTCCCCGTCCCCTAACCCTAACCCTAGCCCGAACACTAACCCTAACCCTTCCCCGAAGCCTGACCCTCACCCGTCCCCTAATCCTAACCCGTACGCTAACACTAACCCGCGCCCTCACATGCACACTCCCCCTAAAGCGTTGCCGTACCCTCACCTGGACCCTAAACCGTCCCCGTCCCCTAACCCTAACCCTAGCCCGAACCCTAACCCTAACCCTTCCCCGAAGCCTGACCCTCACCCGTCCCCTAATCCTAACCCGTACGCTAACACTAACCCGCGCCCTCACACGCACGCTCCTACTAAAGCGTTGCCGTACCCTCACCTGGACCCTAAACCGTCCCCGTCCCCTAACCCTAACCCTAGCCCGAACCCTAACCCTAACCCTTCCCCGAAGCCTGACCCTCACCCGTCCCCTAATCCTAAGCCGTACGCTAACACTAACCCGCGCCCTCACACGCACGCTCCCCCTAAAGCGTTGCCGTACCCTCACCTGGACCCTAAACCGTCCCCGTCCCCTAACCGTAACCCTAGCCCAAACCCTAACCCTAACCCTTCCCCGAAGCCTGACCCTACCCGTCCCCTAATCCTAACCCGTACGCTAACACTAACCCGCGCCCTCACACGAACGCTCCCCCTAAAGGGTTGCCGTACCCTCACCTGGACCCTAAACCGACCCCGTCCCCTAAACCTAACCCTAGCCCGAACTTTAACCCTAACCCTTCCCCGAAGCCTGACCCTCACCCGTCCCTTAATCCTAACCCGTACGCTAACGCTATCGCGCGCCCTCACACGCACGCTCCCCCTAAAGCGTTGCCGTACCCTCACCTGGACCCTAAACAGTCCCCGTCCCCTAACCCTAACCCTAGCCAGAACCCTAACCCTAACCCTTCCCCGAAGCCTGACCCTCACCCGTCCCCTAATCCTAACCCGTACGCTAACACTAACCCGCGCCCTCACACGCACGCTCCCCCTAAAGCGTTGCCGTACCCTCACCTGGACCCTAAACCGTCCCCGTCCCCTAACCCTAACCCTAGCCCGAACCCTAACCCTAACCCTTCCCCGAAGCCTGACCCTCACCCGTCACCTAATCCTAACCCGTACGCTAACACTAACCCGTGCCCTCACACGCACGCTCCCCCTAAAGCGTTGCCGTACCCTCACCTGGACCCTAAACCGTCCCCGTCCCCTAACCCTAACCCTAGCCCGAACCCTAACCCTAACCCTTCCCCGAAGCCTGACTCTCACCCGTCCCTTAATCCTAACCCGTACGCTAACACTAACCCGCGCCCTCACACGCACGCTCCCCCTAAAGCGTTGCCGTACCCTCACCTGGACCCTAAACCGTCCCCGTCCCCTAACCCTAACCCTAGCCCGAACCCTAACCCTAATCCTTCCCCGAAGCCTGACCCTCACCCGTCCCCTAATCCTAACCCGTACGCTAACACTAACCAGCGCCCTCACACGCACGCTCCCCCTAAAGCGTTGCCGTACCCTCACCTGGACCCTAAACCGTCCCCGTCCCCTAACCCTAACCCTAGCCCGAACCCTAACCCTAACTCTTCCCCGAAGCCTGACCCTCACCCGTCCCCTAATCCTAACCCGTACGCTAACACTAACCCGCGCCCTCACACGCACGCTCCCCCTAAAGCGTTGCCGTACCCTCACCTGGACCCTAAATCGTCCCCGTCCCCTAACCCTAACCCTAGCCCGAACCCTAAGCCTAACCCTTCCCCGAAGCCTGACCCTCACCCGTCCCCAATCCTATCCCGTACGCTAACACTAACCCGCGCCCTCAAACGCACGCTCCACCCAAAGCGTTGCCGTACCCTCACCTGGACCCTAAACCGTCCCCGTCCCCTAAGCCTAACCCTAGCCCGAACCCTAACCCTAATCCTTCCCCGAAGCCTGACCCTCACCCGTCCCCTAATCCTAACCCGTACGCTAACACTAACCAGCGCCCTCACACGCACGCTCCCCCTAAAGCGTTGCCGTACCCTCACCTGGACCCTAAACCGTCCCCGTCCCCTAACCCTAACCCTAGCCCGAACCCTAACCCTAACTCTTCCCCGAAGCCTGACCCTCACCCGTCCCCTAATCCTAACCCGTACGCTAACACTAACCCGCGCCCTCACACGCACGCTCCCCCTAAAGCGTTGCCGTACCCTCACCTGGACCCTAAATCGTCCCCGTCCCCTAACCCTAACCCTAGCCCGAACCCTAAGCCTAACCCTTCCCCGAAGCCTGACCCTCACCCGTCCCCAATCCTATCCCGTACGCTAACACTAACCCGCGCCCTCACACGCACGCTCCCCCTAAAGCGTTGCCGTACCCTCAGCTGGACCCTAAACCGTCCCCGTCCCCTAAGCCTAACCCTAGCCCGAACCCTAACCCTAACCCTTCCCCGAAGCCTGACCCTCACCCGTCCCCTAATCCTAACCCGTACGCTAACACTAACCCGCGCCCTCACATGCACGCTCCCCCTAAAGCGTTGCCGTACCCTCACCTGGACCCTAAACCGTCCCTGTCCCGTAACCCTAACCCTAGCCCGAACCCTAAACCTAACCCTTCCCCGAAGCCTGACCCTCACCCGTCCCCTAATCCTAACCCGTACGCTAACACTAACCCGCGCCCTCACACGCATTCTCCCCCTAAAGTGTTGCCGTACCCTCACCTGGACCCTAAACCGTCCCCGTCCCCTAACCCTAACCCTAGCCCGAACCCTAACCCTAACCCTTCCCCGAAGCCTGACCCTCACCCGTCCCCTAATCCTAAACCGTACGCTAACACTAACCCGCGCCCTCACACGCACGCTCCCTCTAAAGCTTTGCCGTACCCTCACCTGGACCCTAAACCGTCCCCGTCCCCTAACCCTAACCCTAGCCCGAACCCTAACCCTAACTCTTCCCCGAAGCCTGACCCTCACCCGTCCCCTAATCCTAAGCCGTACGCTAACACTAACCCGCGCCCTCACACGCACGCTCCCCCTGAAGCTTTGCCGTACCCTCAACTGGACTCTAAACCGTCCCCGTCCCCTAACCCTAACCCTAGCCCGAACCCTAACCCTAACCCTTCCCCGAAGCCTGACCCTCACCCGTCCCCAATCCTAACACGTACGCTAACACTAACCCGCGCCCTCACACGCACGCTCCCCCTAAAGCTTTGCCGTACCCTCACCTGGACCCTAAACCATCCCCGTCCCCTAACACTAACCCTAGCCCGAACCCTAACCCTAACCCTTCCCAGAAGCCTGACCCTCACCCGTCCCCTAATCCTAACCCGTACGCTAACACTAACCCGCGCCCTCACACGCACGCTCCCCCTAAAGCGTTGCCGTACCCTCACCTGGACCCTAAACCGTCCCCGTCCCTTAACCCTAACCCTAGCCCGAACCCTAACCCTAACCCTTCCCCGAAGCCTGACCCTCACCCGTCCCCTAATCCTAACCCGTACGCTAACACTAACCCGCGCCCTCACACGCACGCTCCCCCTAAAGCGTTGCCGTACCCTCACCTGGACCCTAAACCTTCCCCGTCCCCTAACCCTAACCCTAGCCCGAAACCTAACCCTAACCCTTCCCCGAAGCCTGACCCTCACCCGTCCCCTAATCCTAACCCGTACGCTAACACTAACCCGCGCCCTCACACGCACGCTCCCCCTAAAGCGTTGCCGTACCCTCACCTGGACCCTAAACCGTCCCCGTCCCCTAACCCTAACCCTAGCCCGAACCCTAACCCTAACCCTTCCCCGAAGCCTGACCCTCACCCGTCCCCTAATCCTAACCCGTACGCTAACACTAACCCGCGCCCTCACACGCACGCTCCCCCTAAAGCGTTGCCGTACCCTCACCTGGACCCTAAACCGTCCCCGTCCCCTAACCCTAACCCTAGCCCGAACCCTAACCCTAACCCTTCCCCGAAGCCTGACCCTCACCCGTCCCCTAATCCTAAGCCGTACGCTAACACTAACGCGCGCCCTCACACGCACACTCCCCCTAAAGCGTTGCCGTACCCTCACCTGGACCCTAAACCATCCCCGTCCCCTAACCCTAACCCTAGCCCGAACCCTAACCCTAACCCTTCCCCGAAGCCTGACCCTCACCCGTCCCCTAATCCTAACCCGTACGCTAACACTAACGCGCGCCCTCACACGCACGCTCCCCCTAAAGCGTTGCCGTACCCTCAACTGGACCCTAAACCGTCCCCGTCCCCTAACCCTAACCCTAGCCCGAACCCTAACCCTAACCCTTCCCCGAAGCCTGACCCTCACCCGTCCCCTAATCCTAACCCGTACGCTAACACTAACCCGCGCCCTCACACGCACGCTCCCCCTAAAGCGTTGCCGTACCCTCACCTGGACCCTAAACCGTCCCCGTCCCCTAACCCTAACCCTAGCCCGAACCCTAACCCTAACCCTTCCCCGAAGCCTGACCCTAACCCGTCCCCTAATCCTAACCCGTACGCTAACACTAACCCGTGCCCTCACACGCACGCTCCCCCTAAAGCGTTGCCGTACCCTCACCTGGACCTGAAACCGTCCCCGTCCCCTAACCCTAAACCTAGCCCGAACCCTAACCCTAACCCTTCCCCGAAGCCTGACCCTCACCCGTCCCCTAATCCTAACCCGTACGCTAACACTAACCCGCGCCCTCACACGCACGCTCCCCCTAAAGCGTTGCCGTACCCTCACCTGGACCCTGACCCGTCCCCGTCCCCTAACCCTAACCCTAGCCCGAACCCTAACCCTAACCCTTCCCCAAAGCCTGACCCTCACCCGTCCCCTAATCCTAAGCCGTACGCTAACAATAACCCGCGCCCTCACACGCACGCTCCCCCTAAAGCGTTGCCGTACCCTCACCTGGACCCTAAACCTTCCCCGTCCCCTAACCTTAACCCTAGCCCGAACCCTAACCCTAACCCTTCCCCGAAGCCTGACCCTCACCCGTCCCCTAATCCTAACCCGTACGCTGACACTAACCCGCGCCCTCACACGCACGCTCCCCCTAAAGCGTTGCCGTACCCTCACCTGGACCCTAAACCGTCCCCGTCCCCTAACCCTAACCCTAGCCCGAACCCTAACCCTACCCCTTCCCCGAAGCCTGACCCTCACCCGTCCCCTAATCCTAACCCGTACGCTAACACTAACCCACGCCCTCACACGCACGCTCCCCCTAAAGCGTTGCTGTACCCTCACCTGGACCCTAAACCGTCCCCGTCCCCTAACCCTAACCCTAGCCCAAACCCTAACCCTAACCCTTCCCCGAAGCCTGACCCTCACCCGTCCCCTAATCCTAACCCGTACGCTAACACTAACCCGCGCCCTCACACGCACGCTCCCCCTAAAGCGTTGCCGTACCCTCACCTGGACCCGAAACCGTCCCCATCCCTTAACCCTTACCCTAGCCCGAACCCTAACCCTAACCCTTCCCCGAAGCCTGACCCTCACCCGTCCCCTAATCCTAACCCGTACGCTAACACTAACCCGCGCCCTCACACGCACGCTCCCCCTAAAGCGTTGCCGTACCCTCACCTGGACCCTAAACCGTCCCCGTCCCCTAACCCTAACCCTAGCCCGAACCCTAACCCTAACCCTTCCCCGAAGCCTGACGCTCACCCGTCACCTAATCCTAACCCGTACGCTAACATTAACCCGCACCCTCACACGCACGCTCCCCCTAAAGCGTTGCCGTACCCTCACCTGGACCCTAAACCGTCCCCATCCCCTAACCCTAACCCTAGCCCGAACCCTAACCCTAACGCTTCCACGAAGCCTGACCCTCACCCGTCCCCTAATCCTAACCCGTACGCTAACACTAACCCGCGCCCTCACACGCACGCTCCCCCTAAAGCGTTGCCGTACCCTCACCTGGACCCTAAACCGTCCCCGTCCCCTAACCCTAACCCTAGCCCGAACCCTAACACTAACCCTTCCCCGAAGCCTGACCCTCACCCATCCCCTAATCCTAACCCGTACGCTAACACTAACCCGCGCCCTCACATGCACGCTCCCCCTAAAGCGTTGTCGTACCCTCACCTGGACCCTAAACCGTCCCCGTCCCCTAACCCTAACCCTAGCCCGAACCCTAACCCTAACCCTTCCCCGAAGCCTGACCCTCACCCGTCCCCTAATCCTAACCCGTACGCTAACACTAACCCGCGCCCTCACACGCACGCTCCCCCTAAAGCGTTGCCGTACCCTCACCTGGACCCTGAACCGTCCCCGTCCCCTAACCCTAACCCTAGCCCGAACCCTAACCCTAACCCTTCCCCGAAGCCTGACCCTCACCCGTCCCCTAATCCTAACCCGTACGCTAACACTAACCCGCGCCCTCACACGTACGCTCCCCCTAAAGCGTTGCCGTACCCTCACCTGGACCCTGAACCGTCCCCGTCCCCTAACCCTAACCCTAGCCCGAACCCTAACCCTAACCCTTCCCCGAAGCCTGACCCTCACCCGTCCCCTAATCCTAACCAGTACGCTAACACTAACCCGCGTCCTCACACGCATGCTCCCCCTAAAGCGTTGCCGTACCCTCACCTGGACCCGAAACCGTCCCCGTCCCTTAACCCTTACCCTAGCACGAACCCTAACCCTAACCCTTCCCCGAAGCCTGACCCTCACCCGTCCCCTAATCCTAACCCGTACGCTAACACTAACCCGCGCCCTCACACGCACGCTCCCCCTAAAGCGTTGCCGTACCCTCACCTGGACCCTAAACCTTCCACATCCCCTAACCCTAACCCTAGCCCGAACACTTACCCTAACTCTTACCCGAAGCCTGACCCTCACCCGTCCCCTAATCCTAACCCGTATGCTAACACTAACCCGCGCCCTCACACGCATGCTCCCCCTAAAGTGTTGCCGTACCCTCACCTGGACCCTAAACCATCCCCGTCCCCTAACCCTAACCCTAGCCCGAACCCTAACCCTAACCCTTCCCCGAAGCCTGACCCTCACCCGTCCCCTAATCCTAACCCGTACGCTAACATTAACACGCGCCCTCACACGCACGCTCCCCCTAAAGCGTTGCCGTACCCTCACCTGGACCCTAAACCGTCCCCGTCCCCTAACCCTAACCCTAGCCCGAACCCTAACCCTAACCCTTCCCCGAAGCCTGACCCTCACCCGTCCCCTAATCCTAACCCGTAAGCTAACACTAACCCGCGCCCTCACACGCACGCTCCCCCTAAAACGTTGCCGTACCCTCACCTGGACCCTAAACCGTCCCCGTCCCCTAACCCTAACCCTAGCCCGAACCCTAACCCTAACCCTTCCCAGAAGCCTGACCCTCACCCGTCCCCTAATCCTAAGCCGTACGCTAACACTAACCCGCGCCCTCACACGCACGCTCCCCCTAAAGCGTTGCCGTACCCTCACCTGGACCCTAAACCGTCCCCGTCCCCTAACCCTAACCCTAGCCCGAACCCTAACCCTAACCCTTCCCCGAAGCCTGACCCTCACCCGTCCCCTAATCCTAACCCGTACGCTATCACTAACCCGCGCCCTCACACGCACGCTCCCCCTGAAACGTTGCCGTACCCTCACCTGGACCCGAAACCGTCCCCATCCCCTAACCCTAACCCTAGCCCGAACCCTAACCCTAACCCTTCCCCGAAGCCTGACCCTCACCCGTCCCCTAATCCTAACCGTACGCTAACACTAACCCGCGCCCTCACACGCACGCTCCCCCTAAAGCGTTGCTGTACCCTCACCTGGACCCTAAACCGTCCCCGTCCCCTAACCCTAACCCAGCCCGAACCCTAACCATAACCCTTCCCCGAAGCCTGACCCTCACCCGTCCCCTAATCCTAACCCGTACGCTAACACTAACCCGCGCCCTCACACACACGCTCCCCCTAAAGCGTTGCCATACCCTCACCTGGACCCTAAACCGTCCCCATCCCCTAACCCTAACCCTAGCCCGAACCTTAACCCTAAGCCTTCCCCGAAGCCTGACCCTCACCCGTCCCCTAATCCTAACCCGTACGCTAACACTAACCCGCGCCCTCACATGCACGCTCCCCCTTAAGCGTTGCTGTACCCTCACCTGGACCCTAAACCGTCCCCGTCCCCTAACCCTAACCCTAGCCCGAACCTTAACCCTAACCCTTCCCCGATGCCTGACCCTCACCCGTCCCCTAATCCTAACCCGTACGCTAACACTAACCCGCGCCCTCACACGCACGCTCCCCCTAAAGCGATGCCGTACCCTCACCTGGACCCTAAACCGTCCCCGTCCCCTAACCCTAACCCTAGCCGGAACCCTAACCCTAACCCTTCCCCGAAGCCTGACCCTCACTCGTCCCCTAATCCTAACCCGTACGCTAACACTAACCCGCGCCCTCACACGCACGCTCCCCCTAAAGCGTTGCCGTACCCTCACCTGGACCCTAAACCGTCCCCGTCCCCTAACCCTAACCCTAGCCCGAACCCTAACCCTAACCCTTCCCCAAAGCCTGACCCTCACCCGTCCCCTAATCCTAACCCGTACGCTAACACTAACCCGCGCCCTCACATGCACGCTCCCCCTAAAGCGTTGCCGTACCCTCACTTGGACCCTAAACCGTCCCCGTCCCCTAACCCTAACCCTAGCCCGAACCCTAAGCCTAACCCTTCCCCGAAGCCTGACCGTCACCCGTCCCCTAATCCTAACCCGTACGCTAACACTAACCCGGGCCCTCACACGCACGCTCCCCCTAAAGCGTTGCCGTACCCTCACCTGGACCCTAAACCGTCCCCGTCCCCTAACCCTAACCCTAGCCCGAACCCTAACCCTAACCCTTCCCCGAAGGCTGACCCTCACCCGTCCCCTAATCCTAACCCGTACGCTAACACTAACCCGCGCCCTCACACGCACGCTCCCCCTAAAGCGTTGCCGTACCCTCACCTGGACCCTAAACCGTACCCGTCCACTAACCCTAACCCTAGCCCGAACCCTAACCCTAACCCTTCCCCGAAGCCTGACCCTCACCCGTCCCCTAATCCTAACCCGTACGCTAACACTAACCCGCGCCCTCACACGCACGCTCCTACTAAAGCGTTGCCGTACCCTCACCTGGACCCTAAACCGTCCCCGTCCCCTAACCCTAACCCTAGCCCGAACTTTAACCCTAACACTTCCCCGAAGCCTGACCCTCACCCGTCCCCTAATCCTAACCCGTACGCTAACGCTATCGCGCGCCCTCACACGCACGCTCCCCCTAAAGCGTTGCCGTACCCTCACCTGGACCCTAAACCGTCCCCGTCCCCTAACCCTAACCCTAGCCCGAACCCTAACCCTAATCCTTCCCCGAAGCCTGACCCTCACCCGTCCCCTAATCCTAACCCGTACGCTAACACTAACCCGCGCCCTCACACGCACGCTCCCCCTAAAGCGTTGCCGTACCCTCACCTGGACCCTGAACCGTCTCCGTCCCCTAACCCTAACCCTAGCCCGAACCCTAACCCTAACCCTTCCCCGAAGCCTGACCCTCACCCGTCCCCTAATCCTAAACCGGACGCTAACACTAACCCGCGCCCTCACACGTACGCTCCCCCTAAAGCGTTACCGTACCCTCACCTGGACCCTGAACCGTCCCCGTCCCCTAACCCTAACCCTAGCCCGAACCCTACCCTAACCCTTCCCCGAAGCCTGACCCTCACCCGTCCCCTAATCCTAACCAGTACGCTAACACTAACCCGCATCCTCACACGCATGCTCCCCCTAAAGCGTTGCCGTACCCTCACCTGGACCTGAAACCGTCCCCGTCCCTTAACCCTTACCCTAGCACGAACCCTAACCCTAACCCTTCCCCGAAGCCTGACCCTCACCCGTCCCCTAATCCTAACCCGTACGCTAACACTAACCCGCGCCCTCACACGCACGCTCCTACTAAAGCGTTGCCGTACCCTCACCTGGACCCTAAACCGTCCCCGTCCCCTAACCCTAACCCTAGCCCGAACCCTAACCCTAACCCTTCCCCGAAGCCTGACCCTCACCCGTCCCCTAATCCTAAGCCGTACGCTAACACTAACCCGCGCCCTCACACGCACGCTCCCCCTAAAGCGTTGCCGTACCCTCACCTGGACCATAAACCGTCCCCGTCCCTTAACCCTAACCCTAGCCCAAACCCTAACCCTAACCCTTCCCCGAAGCCTGACCCTACCCGTCCCCTAATCCTAACCCGTACGCTAACACTAACCCGCGCCCTCACACGCACGCTCCCCCTAAAGGGTTGCCGTACCCTCACCTGGACCCTAAACCGACCCCGTCCCCTAACCCTAACCCTAGCCCGAACTTTAACCCTAACCCTTCCCCGAAGCCTGACCCTCACCCGTCCCCTAATCCTAACCCGTACGCTAACGCTATCGCGCGCCCTCACACGCACGCTCCCCCTAAAGCGTTGCCGTTCCCTCACCTGGACCCTAAACCGTCCCCGTCCCCTAACCCTAACCCTAGCCCGAACCCTAACCCTAACCCTTCCCCGAAGCCTGACCCTCACCCGTCCCCTAATCCTAACCCGTACGCTAACACTAACCCGCGCCCTCACACGCACGCTCCCCCAAAGCGTTGCCGTACCCTCACCTGGACCCTGAACCGTCCCCGTCCCCTAACCCTAACCCTAGCCCGAACCCTAACCCTAACCCTTCCCCGAAGCCTGACCCTCACCCGTCCCCTAATCCTAAGCCGTACGCTAACACTAACCCGCGACCTCACACGTACGCTCCCCCTAAAGCGTTGCCGTACCCTCACCTGGACACTGAACCGTCCCCGTCCCCTAACCCTAACCCTAGCCCGAACCCTAACCCTAAACCTTCCCCGAAGCCTGACCCTCACCCGTCCCCTAATCCTAACCAGTACGCTAACACTAACCCGCGTCCTCACACGCATGCTCCCCCTAAAGCGTTGCCGTACCCTCACCTGGACCCGAAACCGTCCCCGTCCCTTAACCCTTACCCTAGCACGAACCCTAACCCTAACCCTTCCCCGAAGCCTGACCCTCACCCGTCCCCTAATCCTAACCCGTACGCTAACACTAACCCGCGCCCTCACACGCACGCTCCCCCTAAAGCGTTGCCGTACCCTCACCTGGACCCTAAACCGTCCCCGTCCCCTAACCCTAACCCTAGCCCGAACCCTAACCCTAACCCTTCCCCGAAGCCTGACCCTCACCCGTCCCCTAATCCTAACCCGTACGCTAACACTAACACGCGCCCTCACACGCACGCTCCCCCTAAAGCGTTGCCGTACCCTCACCTGGACCCTAAACCGTCCCCGTCCCCTAACCCTAACCCTAGCCCGAACCCTAACCCTAACCCTTCCCCGAAGCCTGACCCTCACCCGTCCCCTAATCCTAACCCGTAAGCTAACACTAACCCGCGCCCTCACACTCACGCTCCCCCTAAAACGTTGCCGTACCCTCACCTGGACCCTAAACCGTCCCCGTCCCCTAACCCTAACCCTAGCCCGAACCCTAACCCTAACCCTTCCCAGAAGCCTGACCCTCACCCGTCCCCTAATCCTAACCCGTACGCTAACACTAACCCGCGCCCTCACACGCACGCTCCCCCTAAAGCGTTGCCGTACCCTCACCTGGACCCTAAACCGTCCCCGTCCCCTAACCCTAACCCTAGCCCGAACCCTAACCCTAACCCTTCCCCGAAGCCTGACCCTCACCCGTCCCCTAATCCTAACCCGTACGCTATCACTAACCCACGCCCTCACACACACGCTCCCCCTAAAACGTTGCCGTACCCTCACCTGGACCCGAAACCGTCCCCGTCCCCTAACCCTAACCCTAGCCCGAACCCTAACCCTAACCCTTCCCCGAAGCCTGACCCTCACCCGTCCCCTAATCCTAACCGTACGCTAACACTAACCCGCGCCCTCACACGCACGCTCCCCCTAAAGCGTTGCCGTACCCTCACCTGGACCCTAAACCGTCCCCGTCCCCTAACCCTAACCCAGCCCGAACCCTAACCATAACCCTTCCCCGAAGCCTGACCCTCACCCGTCCCCTAATCCTAACCCGTACGCTAACACTAACCCGCGCCCTCACACGCACGCTCCCCCTAAAGCGTTGCCGTACCCTCACCTGGACCCTAAACCGTCCCCATCCCCTAACCCTAACCCTAGCCCGAACCCTAACCCTAACCCTTCCCCGAAGCCTGACCCTCACCCGTCCCCTAATCCTAACCCGTACGCTAACACTAACCCGCGCCCTCACATGCACGCTCCCCCTAAAGCGTTGCTGTACCCTCACCTGGACCCTAAACCGTCCCCGTCCCCTAACCCTAACCCTAGCCCGAACCCTAACCCTAACCCTTCCCCGAAGCCTGACCCTCACCCGTCCCCTAATCCTAACCCGTACGCAAACACTAACCCGCGCCCTCACACGCACGCTCCTACTAAAGCGTTGCCGTACCCTCACCTGGACCCTAAACCGACCCCGTCCCCTAACCTTAACCCTAGCCCGAACTTTGACCCTAACCCTTCCCCGAAGCCTGACCCTCACCCGTCCCCTAATCCGAACCCGTACGCTAACGCTATCGCGCGCCCTCACACGCACGCTCCCCCTAAAGCGTTGCCGTACCCTCACCTGGACCCTAAACCGTCCCCGTCCCCTAACCCTAACCCTAGCCAGAACCCTAACCCTAACCCTTCCCTGAAGCCTGACCCTCACCCGTCCCCTAATCCTAACCCGTACGCTAACACTAACCCGCGCCCTCACACGCACTCTCCCCCTAAAGCGTTGCCGTACCCTCAACTGGACCCTAAACCGTCCCCGTCCCCTAACCCTAACCCTAGCCCGAACCCTAACCCTAACCCTTCCCCGAAGCCTGACCCTCACCCGTCCCCTAATCCTAACCCGTACGCTAACACTAACCCGCACCCTCACACGCACGCTCCCCCTAAAGCGTTGCCGTACCCTCACCTGGACCCTAAACCGTCCCCGTCCCCTAACCCTAACCCTAGCCCGAACCCTAACCCTAACCCTTCCCCGAAGCCTGACCCTCACCCGTCCCCTAATCCTAACCCGTACGCTAACACTAACCCGCGCCCTCACACGCACGTTCCCCCTAAAGCGTTGCCGTACCCTCACCTGGACCCTAAACCGTCCCCGTCCCCTAACCCTAACCCTAGCCGGAACCCTAACCCTAACCCTTCCCCGAAGCCTGACCCTCACCCGTCCCCTAATCCTAACCCGTACGCTAACACTAACCCGCGCCCTCACACGAACGCTCCCCCTAAAGCGTTGCCGTACCCTCACCTGGACCCTAAACCGTCCCCGTCCCCTAACCCTAACCCTAGCCCGAACCCTAACCCTAACCCTTCCCCGAAGCCTGACCCTCACCCGTCCCCTAATCCTAACCCGTACGCTAACACTAACCCGCCCCCTCACACGCACGCTCCTCCTAAAGCGTTGCCGTACCGTCACCTGGACCCTAAACCGTCCCCGTCCCCTAACCCTAACCCTAGCCCGAACCCTAACCCTAACCCTTCCCCGAAGCCTGACCCTCACCCGTCCCCTAATCCTAAGCCGTACGCTAACACTAACCCGCGCCCTCACACGCACGCTCCCCCTAAAGCGTTGCCGTACCCTCACCTGGACCCTAAACCGTCCCCGTCCCCTAACCCTAACCCTAGCCCGAACCCTAACCCTAACCCTTCCCCGAAGCCTGACCCTCACCCGTCCCCTAATCCTAACCCGTACGCTAACACTAACGCGCGCCCTCACACGCACGCTCCCCCTAAAGCGTTGCCGTACCCTCACCTGGACCCTAAACCGTCCCCGTCCCCTAACCCTAACCCTAGCCCGAACCCTAACCCTAACCCTTCCCCGAAGCCTGACCCTCACCCGTCCCCTAATCCTAACCCGTACGCTAACACTAACGCGTGCCCTCACACGCATGCTCCCCCTAAAGCGTTGCCGTACCCTCAACTGGACCCTAAACCGTCCCCGTCCCCTAACCCTAACCCTAGCCCGAACCCTAACCCTAACCCTTCCCCGAAGCCTGACCCTCACCCGTCTCCTAATCCTAACCCGTACGTTAACACTAACCCGCGCCCTCACACGCACGCTCCCCCTAAAGCACTGCCGTACCCTCACCTGGACCCTAAACCGTCCCCGTCCCCTAACCCTAACCCTAGCCCGAACCCTAACCCTAACCCTTCCCCGAAGCCTGACCCTCACCCGTCCCCTAATCCTAACCCGTACGCTAACACTAACCCGCGCCCTCACACGCTCGCTCCCCCTAAAGCGTTGCCGTACCCTCACCTGGACCCGAAACCGTCCCCGTCCCCTAACCCTAACCCTAGCCCGAACCCTATCCCTAACCCTTCCCCGAAGCCTGACCCTCACCCGTCCCCTAATCCTAACCCGTACGCTAACACTAACCCGCGCCCTCACACGCACGCTCCCCCTAAAGCGTTGCCGTACCCTCACCTGAACCCTAAACCGTCCCCGTCCCCTAACCCTAACCCTAGCCCGAACCCTAACCCTAACCCTTCCCCGAAGCCTGACCCTCACCCGTCCCCTAATCCTAACCCGTATGCTAACACTAACCCGCGCCCTCACACGCACGCTCCCCCTAAAGCGTTGCCGTACCCTCAGCTGGACCCGAAACCGTCCCCGTCCCCTAACCCTAACCCTAGCCCGAACCCTAACCCTAACCCTTCCCCGAAGCCTGACCCTCACCCGTCCCCTAATCCTAACCCGTACGCTAACACTAACCCGCGCCCTCACACGCACGCTCCCCCTAAAGCGTTGCCATACCCTCACCTGGACCCTAAACCGTCCCCGTCCCCTAACCCTAACCCTAGCCCGAACCCTAACCCTAACCCTTCCCCGAAGCCTGACCCTCACCCGTCCCCTAATCCTAAACCGTACGCTAACACTAACCCGCGCCCTCACACGCACGCTCCCCCTAAAGCGTTGCCGTACCCTTACCTGGACCCTAAACCGTCCCCGTCCCCTAACACTAACCCTAGCCCGAACCCTAACCCTAACACTTTCCCGAAGCCTGACCCTCACCCGTCCCCTAATCCTAAACCGTACGCTAACACTAACCCGCGCCCTCACACGCACGCTCCCCCTAAAGCGTTACCGTACCCTCACCTGGACCCTAAACCGTCCCCGTCCCCTAACCCTAACCCTAGCCCGAACCCTAACCCTAACCCTTCCCCGAAGCCTGACCCTCACCCGTCCCCTAATCCTAACCCGTACGCTAACACTAACCCGCGCCCTCACACGCACGCTCCCCATAAAGCGTTGCCGTACCCTCACCTGGACCCTAAACCGTCCCCGTCCCCTAACCCTAACCCTAGCCCGAACCCTAACCCTAACCCTTCCCCGAAGCCTGACCCTCACCCGTCCCCTAATCCTAACCCGTACGCTAACACTAACCCGCGCCCTCACACGCACGCTCCCCCTAAAGCGTTGCCGTACCCTCACCTGGACCCTAAACCGTCCCCGTCCCCTAACCCTAACCCTAGCCCGAACCCTAACCCTAACCCTTCCCCGAAGCCTGAACCTCACCCGTCCCCTAATCCTAACCCGTACGCTAACACTAACCCGCGCCCTCACACGCACGCTCCCCCTAAAGCGTTGCCGTACCCTCACCTGGACTCTAAACCGTCCCCATTCCCTAACCCTAACCCTAGCCCGAACCCTAACCCTAACCCTTCCCCGAAGCCTGACCCTCACCCGTCCCCTAATCCTAACCCGTACGCTAACACTAAGCCGCGCCCTCACACGCACGCTCCCCCTAAAGCGTTGCCGTACCCTCACCTGAACCCTAAACCGTCCCCGTCCCCTAACCCTAACCCTAGCCCGAACCCTAACCCTAACCCTTCCCCGAAGCCTGACCCTCACCCGTCCCCTAATCCTAACGAGTACGCTAACACTAACCCGCGCCCTCACATGCACGCTCCCCCTAAAGCGTTGCCGTACCCTCACCTGGACCCGAAACCGTCCCCGTCCCCTAACCCTAACCCTAGCCCGAACCCTAACCCTAACCCTTCCCCGAAGCCTGACCCTCACCCGTCCCCTAATCCTAACCCGTACGCTAACACTAACACGCGCCCTCACACGCACGCTCCCCCTAAAGCGTTGCCGTACCCTCACCTGGACCCTAAACCGTCCCCGTCCCCTAACCCTAACCCTAGCCCGAACCCTAACCCTAACCCTTCCCCGAAGCCTGACCCTCACCCGTCACCTAATCCTAAACCGTAAGCTAACACTAACCCGCGCCCTCACACGCACGCTCCCCCTAAAACGTTGCCGTACCCTCACCTGGACCCTAAACCGTCCCCGTCCCCTAACCCTAACCCTAGCCCGAACCCTAACCCTAACCCTTCCCAGAAGCCTGACCCTCACCCGTCCCCTAATCCTAACCCGTATGCTAACACTAACCCGCGCCCTCACACGCACGCTCCCCCTAAAGCGTTGCCGTACCCTCACCTGGACCCTAAACCGTCCCCGTCCCCTAACCCTAACCCGAGCCCGAACCCTAACCCTAACCCTTCCCCGAAGCCTGACCCTCACCCGTCCCCTAATCCTAACCCGTACGCTATCACTAACCCACGCCCTCACACGCACGCTCCCCCTAAAACGTTGCCGTACCCTCACCTGGACCCGAAACCGTCTCCGTCCCCTAACCCTAACCCTAGCCCGAACCCTAACCCTAACCCTTCCCCGAAGCCTGACCCTCACCCGTCCCCTAATCCTAACCGTACGCTAACACTAACCCGCGCCCTCACACGCACGCTCCCCCTAAAGCGTTGCCGTACCCTCACCTGGACCCTAAACCGTCCCCGTCCCCTAACCCTAACCCAGCCCGAACCCTAACCATAACCCTTCCCCGAAGCCTGACCCTCACCCGTCCCCTAATCCTAACCCGTACGCTAACACTAACCCGCGCCCTCACACGCACGCTCCCCCTAAAGCGTTGCCGTACCCTCACCTGGACCCTAAACCGTCCCCATCCCCTAACCCTAACCCTAGCCCGAACCCTAACCCTAACCCTTCCCCGAAGCCTGACCCTCACCCGTCCCCTAATCCTAACCCGTACGCTAACACTAACCCGCGCCCTCACATGCACGCTCCCCCTAAAGCGTTGCTGTACCCTCACCTGGACCCTAAACCGTCCCCGTCCCCTAACCCTAACCCTAGCCCGAACCCTAACCCTAACCCTTCCCCGAAGCCTGACCCTCACCCGTCCCCTAATCCTAACCCGTACGCTAACACTAACCCGCGCCCTCACACGCACGCTCCTACTAAAGCGTTGCCGTACCCTCACCTGGACCCTAAACCGACCCCGTCCCCTAACCCTAACCCTAGCCCGAACTTTAACCCTAACCCTTCCCCGAAGCCTGACCCTCACCCGTCCCCTAATCCGAACCCGTACGCTAACGCTATCGCGCGCCCTCACACGCACGCTCCCCCTAAAGCGTTGCCGTACCCTCACCTGGACCCTAAACCGTCCCCGTCCCCTAACCCTAACCCTAGCCAGAACCCTAACCCTAACCCTTCCCTGAAGCCTGACCCTCACCCGTCCCCTAATCCTAACCCGTACGCTAACACTAACCCGCGCCCTCACACGCACTCTCCCCCTAAAGCGTTGCCGTACCCTCAACTGGACCCTAAACCGTCCCCGTCCCCTAACCCTAACCCTAGCCCGAACCCTAACCCTAACCCTTCCCCGAAGCCTGACCCTCACCCGTCCCCTAATCCTAACCCGTACGCTAACACTAACCCGCGCCCTCACACGCACGCTCCCCCTAAAGCGTTGCCGTACCCTCACCTGGACCCTAAACAGTCCCCGTCCCCTAACCCTAACCCTAGCCCGAACCCTAACCCTAGCCCTTCCCCGAAGCCTGAACCTCACCCGTCCCCTAATCCTAACCCGTACGCTAACACTAACCCGCGCCCTCACATGCACGCTCCCCCTAAAGCGTTGCCGTACCCTCACCTGGACTCTAAACCGTCCCCATCCCCTAACCCTAACCCTAGCCCGAACCCTAACCCTAACCCTTCCCCGAAGCCTGACCCTCACCCGTCCCCTAATCCTAACCCGTACGCTAACACTAACCCGCGCCCTCACACGCACGCTCCCCCTAAAGCGTTGCCGTACCCTCACCTGAACCCTAAACCGTCCCCGTCCCCTAACCCTAACCCTAGCCCGAACCCTAACCCTAACCATTCCCCGAAGCCTGACCCTCACCCGTCCCCTAAACCTAACCCGTACGCTAACACTAACCCGCGCCCTCACATGCACGCTCCCCCTAAAGCGTTGCCGTAACCTCACCTGGACCCGAAACCGTCCCCGTCCCCTAACCCTAACCCTAGCCCTAACCCTAACCCTAACCCTTCCCCGAAGCCTGACCCTCACCCGTCCCCTAATCCTAACCCGTACGCTAACACTAACCCGCGCCCTCACACGCACGCTCCCCCTAAAGCGTTGCCGTACCCTCACCTGGACCCTAAACCGTCCCCGTCCCCTAACCCTAACCCTAGCCCGAACCCTAACCCTAACCCTTCCCCGAAGCCTGACACTCACCCGTCCCCTAATCCTAAACCGTACGCTAATACTAACCCGTGCCCTCACACGCACGCTCCCCCTAAAGCGTTGCCGTATCCTCACCTGGACCCTAAACCGTCCCCGTCCCCTAACCCTAACCCTAGCCCGAACCCTAACCCTAACCCTAACCCTTCCCCGAAGCCTGAACCTCACCCGTCCCCTTATCCTAACCCGTACGCTAACACTAACCCACGCCCTCACACACACGCTCCCCCTAAAGCGTTGCCGTACCCTCACCTGGACCCTAAACCGTCCCCGACCCCTAACCCTAACCCTAGCCCGAACCCTAACCCTAACCCTTCCCCGAAGCCTGACCCTCACCCGTCCCCTAATCCTAACCCGTACGCTAACACTAACCCGCGCCCTCACACGCACGCTCCCCCTAAAGGGTTGCCGTACCCTCACCTGGATCCTAAACCGTCCCCGTCCCCTAACCCTAACCCTAGCCCGAACCCTAACCCTAACCTTTCCCCGAAGCCTGACCCTCACACGTCCCCTAATCCTAACCCGTACGCTAACACTAACCCGCGCCCTCACACGCACGCTCCCCCTAAAGCGTTGCCGTACCCTCACCTGGACCCTAAACCGTCCCCGTCCCCTAACCCTAACCCTAGCCCGAACCCTAACCCTAACCCTTCCCCGAAGCCTGACCCTCACCCGTCCCCTAATCCTTACCCGTACGCTAACACTAACCCGCGCCCTCACACGCACGCTCCCCCTAAAGCGTTGCCGTACCCTCACCTGGACCCTAAACCGTCCCCGTCCCCTAACCCTAACCCTAGCCCGAACCCTAACCCTAACCCTTCCCCGAAGCCTGACCCTCACCCGTCCCCTAATCCTAACCCGTACGCTAACACTAACCCGCGCCCCCACACGCACGCTCCCCCTAAAGCGTTGCCATAACCTCACCTGGACCCTAAACCGTCCCCGTCCCCTAACCCTAACCCTAGCCCGAACCCTAACCCTAACCCTTCCCCGAAGCCTGACCCTCACCCGTCCCCTAATCCTAAGCCGTACGCTAACACTAACCCGCGCCCTCACACGCACGCTCCCCCTAAAGCGTTGCCATAACCTCACCTGGACCCTAAACCGTCCCCGTCCCCTAACCCTAACCCTAGCCCGAACCCTAACCCTAACCCTTCCCCGAAGCCTGACCCTCACCCGTCCCCTAATCCTAACCCGTACGCTAACACTAACCCGCGCCCTCACACGTACGCTCCCCCTAAAGCGTTGCCTTACCCTCACCTGGACCCTAAACCGTCCCCGTCCCCTAACCCTAACCCTAGCCCGAACCCTAACCCTAACCCTTCCCCGATGCCTGACCCTCACCCGTCCCCTAATACTAACCCGTACGCTAACACTAAACCGCGTCCTCACACGCACTCTCCCCCTAAAGCGTTGCCGTACCCTCACCTGGACCCTAAACCGTCCCCGTCCCTTAACCCTAACCCTAGCCCGAACCCTAACCCTAAACCTTCCCCGAAGCCTGACCCTCACCCGTCCCCTAATCCTAACCCGTACGCTAACACTAACCCGCGCCCTCACACGCACGCTCCCCCTAAAGCGTTGCCGTACCCTCACCTGGACCCTAAACCTTCCCCATCCCCTAACCCTAACCCTAGCCCGAACCCTAACCCTAACCCTTCCCCGAAGCCTGACCCTCAGCCGTCCCCTAATCCTAACCCGTACGCTAACACTAACCCGCGCCCTCACACGCACGCTCCTACTAAAGCGTTGCCGTACCCTCACCTGGACCCTAAACCGTCCCCGTCCCCTAACCCTAACCCTAGCCCGAACCCTAACCCTAACCCTTCCCCGAAGCCTGACCCTCACCCGTCCCCTAATCCTAAGCCGTACGCTAACACTAACCCACGCCCTCACACGCACGCTCCCCCTAAAGCGTTGCCGTACCCTCACCTGGACCCTAAACCGTCCCCGTCCCCTAACCCTAACCCTAGCCCAAACCCTAACCCTAACCCTTCCCCGAAGCCTGACCCTACCCGTCCCCTAATCCTAACCCGTACGCTAACACTAACCCGCGCCCTCACACGCACGCTCCCCCTAAAGGGTTGCCGTACCCTCACCTGGACCCTAAACCGACCCCGTCCCCTAAACCTAACCCTAGCCCGAACTTTAACCCTAACCCTTCCCCGAAGCCTGACCCTCACCCGTCCCTTAATCCTAACCCGTACGCTAACGCTATCGCGCGCCCTCACACGCACGCTCCCCCTAAAGCGTTGCCGTACCCTCACCTGGACCCTAAACAGTCCCCGTCCCCTAACCCTAACCCTAGCCAGAACCCTAACCCTAACCCTTCCCCGAAGCCTGACCCTCACCCGTCCCCTAATCCTAACCCGTACGCTAACACTAACCCGCGCCCTGACATGCACGCTCCCCCTAAAGCGTTGCCGTACACTCAACTGGACCCTAAACCGTCCCCGTCCCCTAACCCTAACCCTAGCCCGAACCCTAACCCTAACCCTTCCCCGAAGCCTGACCCTCACCCGTCCCCTAATCCTAAGCCGTACGCTAACACTAACCCGCGCCCTCACACGCACGCTCCCCCTAAAGCGTTGCCGTACCCTCACCTGGACCCTAAACCGTCCCCGTCCCCTAACCCTAACCCTAGCCCGAACCCTAACCCTAACCCTTCCCCGAAGCCTGACCCTCACCCGTCCCCTAATCCTAACCCGTACGCTAACAATAACCCACGCCCTCACACGCACGCTCCCCTTAAAGCGTTGCCGTACCCTCACCTGGACCCTAAACCGTCCCCGTCCCCTAACCCTAACCCTAGCCCGAACCCTAACCCTAACCCTTCCCCGAAGCCTGACCCTCACCCGTCCCCTAATCCTAACCCGTACGCTAACACTAACCCGCGCCCTCACACGCACGCTCCCCCTAAAGCGTTGCCGTACCCTCACCTGGACCCTAAACCGTCCCCGTCCCCTAACCCTAACCCTAGCCCGAACCCTAACCCTAACCCTTCCCCGAAGCCAGACCCTCACCCGTCCCCTAATCCTAACCCGTACGCTAACACTAACCCGCGCCCTCACACGCACGCTCCCCCTAAAGCGTTGCCGTACCCTCACCTGGACCCTAAACCGTCCCCGTCCCCTAACCCTAACCCTAGCCCGAACCCTAACCCTAACCCTTCCCCGAAGCCTGAACCTCACCCGTCCCCTAATCCTAACCCGTACGCTAACACTAACCCGCGCCCTCACACGCACGCTCCCCCTAAAGCGTTGCCGTACCCTCACCTGGACTCTAAACCGTCCCCATCCCCTAACCCTAACCCTAGCCCGAACCCTAACCCTAACCCTTCCCCGAAGCCTGACCCTCACCCATCCCCTAATCCTAACCCGTACGCTAACACTAACCCGCGCCCTCACACGCACGCTCCCCCTAAAGCGTTGCCGTACCTTCACCTGGACCCTGAACCGTCCCCGTCCCCTAACCCTAACCCTAGCCCGAACCCTAACCCTAACCCTTCCCCGAAGCCTGACCCTCACCCGTCCCCTAATCCTAACCCGTACGCTAACACTAACACGCGCCCTCACACGTACGCTCCCCCTAAAGCGTTGCCGTACCCTCACCTGGACCCTAAACCGTCCCCGTCCCCTAACCCTAACCCTAGCCCGAACCCTAACCCTAACCCTTCCCCGAAGCCTGACCCTCACCCGTCCCCTAATCCTAACCCGTACGCTAACACTAACCCGCGCCCTCACACGCACGCTCCCCCTAAAGCGTTGCCGTACCCTCACCTGGACCCTAAACCGTCCCCGTCCCCTAACCCTAACCCTAGCCCGAACCCTAACCCTAACCCTTCCCCGAAGCCTGACCCTCACCCATCCCCTAATCCTAACCCGTACGCTAACACTAACCCGCGCCCTCACACGCACGCTCCCCCTAAAGCGTTGCCGTACCCTCACCTGGACCCTAAACCGTCCCCGTCCCCTAACCCTAACCCTAGGCCCGAACCTTAACCCTAACCCTTCCCCGATGCCTGACCCTCATCCGTCCCCTAATCCTAACCCGTACGCTAACACTAACCCGCGCCCTCACACGCACGCTCCCCCTAAAGCGTTGCCGTACCCTCACCTGGACCCTAAACCGTCCCCGTCCCCTAACCCTAACCCTAGCCCGAACCCTAACCCTAACCCTTCCCCGAAGCCTGACCCTCACCCGTCCCCTAATCCTAACCCGTACGCTAACACTAACCCGCGCCCTCACACGCACGCTCCCCCTAAAGCATTGCCGTACCCTCACCTGGACCCTAAACCGTCCCCGTCCCCTAATCCTAACCCTAGCCCGAACCCTAACCCTAACCCTTCCCCGAAGCCTGACACTCACCCGTCCCCTAATCCTAACCCGTACGCTAACAATAACCCGCGCCCTCACACGCACGCTCCCCCAAAAGCGTTGCCGTACCCTCACCTGGACCCTAAAACGTCCCCGTCCCCTAACCCTAACCCTAGCCCGAACCCTAACCCTAACCCTCCCCGAAGCCTGACCCTCACCCGTCCCCTAATCCTAACCCGTACGCTAACACTAACCCGCGCCCTCACACGCACGCTCCCACTAAAGCGTTGCCGTACCCTCACCTGGACCCTAAACCGTCCCCGTCCCCTAACCCTAACCCTAGCCCGAACCCTAACCCTAACCCTTCCCCGAAGCCTGACCCTCACCCGTCCCCTAATCCTAACCCGTACGCTAACACTAACCCGCGCCCTCACACGCACGCTCCCCCTAAAGCGTTGCCGTACCCTCACCTGGACCCTAAACCGTCCCCGTCCCCTAACCCTAACCCTAGCCCGAACCCTAACCCTAACCCTTCCCCGAAGCCTGAACCTCACCCGTCCCCTAATCCTAACCCGTACGCTAACACTAACCCGCGCCCTCACACGCACGCTCCCCCTAAAGCTTTGCCGTACCCTCACCTGGACCCTAAACCGTCCCCGTCCCCTAACCCTAACCCTAGCCCGAACCCTAACCCTAACCCTTCCCCGAAGCCTGACCCTCACCCGTCCCCTAATCCTATCCCGTACGCTAACACTAACCCGCGCCCTCACACGCACGCTCCCCCTAAAGCGTTGCCGTACCCTCACCTGGACCCTAAACCGTCCCCGTCCCCTAACCCTAACCCTAGCCCGAACCCTAACTCTAACCCTTCCCCGAAGCCTGACCCTCACCCGTCCCCTAATCCTAACCCGTACGCTAACACTAACCCGCGCCCTCACACGCACACTCCCCCTAAAGCGTTGCCGTACCCTCACCTGGACCCGAAACCGTCCCCGTCCCCTAACCCTAACCCTAGCCCGAACCCTAACCCTAACCCTTCCCCGAAGCCTGACCCTCACCCGTCCCCTAATCCTAACCCGTACGCTAACACTAACCCGCGCCCTCACACGCACGCTCCCCCTAAAGCGTTGCCGTACCCTCACCTGGACCCTAAACCGTCCCCGTCCCCTAACCCTAACCCTAGCCCGAACCCTAACCCTAACCCTTCCCCGAAGCCTGACCCTCACCCGTCCCCTAATCCTAACCCGTACGCTAACACTAACCCGCGCCCTCACACGCACGCTCCCCCTAAAGCGTTGCCGTACCCTCACCTGGACCCTAAACCGTCCCCGTCCCCTAACCCTAACCCTAGCCCGAACCCTAACCCTAACACTTCCCCGAAGCCTGACCCTCACCCGTCCCCTAATCCTAACCCGTACGCTAACACTAACCCGCGCCCTCACACGCACGCTCCCCCTAAAGCATTGCCGTACCCTCACCTGGACCCTAAACCGTCCCCGTCCCATAACCCTAACCCTAGCCCGAACCCTAACCCTAACCCTTCCCCGAAGCCTGACACTCACCCGTCCCCTAATCCTAACCCGTACGCTAACACTAACCCGCGCCCTCACACGCACGCTCCCCCTAAAGCGTTGCTGTACCCTCACCTGGACTCTAAACCGTCCCCATCCCCTAACCCTAACCCTAGCCCGAACCCTAACCCTAACCCTTCCCCGAAGCCTGACCCTCACCCGTCCCCTAATCCTAACCCGTACGCTAACACTAAGCCGCGCCCTCACACGCACGCTCCCCCTAAAGCGTTGCCGTACCCTCACATGAACCCTAAACCGTCCCCGTCCCCTAACCCTAACCCTAGCCCGAACCCTAACCCTAACCCTTCCCCGAAGCCTGACCCTCACCCGTCCCCTAATCCTAACCCGTACGCTAACACTAACCCGCGCCCTCACACGCTCGCTCCCCCTAAAGCGTTGCCGTACCTTCACCTGGACCCTGAACCGTCCCCGTCCCCTAACCCTAACCCTAGCCCGAACCCTAACCCTAACCCTTCCCCGAAGCCTGACCCTCACCCGTCCCCTAATCCTAACCCGTACACTAACACTAACACGCGCCCTCACACGTACGCTCCCCCTAAAGCGTTGCCGTACCCTCACCTGGACCCTAAACCTTCCCCGTCCCCTAACCCTAACCCTAGCCCGAACCCTAACCCTAACCCTTCCCCGAAGCCTGACCCTCACCCGTCCCCTAATCCTAACCCGTACGCTAACACTAACCCGCGCCCTCACACGCACGCTCCCCCTAAAGCGTTGCCGTACCCTCACCTGGACCCTAAACCGTCCCCGTCCCCTAACCCTAACCCTAGCCCGAACCCTAACCCTAACCCTTCCCCGAAGCCTGACCCTCACCCATCCCCTAATCCTAACCCGTACGCTAACACTAACCCGCGCCCTCACACGCACGCTCCCCCTAAAGCGTTGCCGTACCCTCACCTGGACCCTAAACCGTCCCCGTCCCCTAACTCTAACCCTAGCCCGAACCCTAACCCTAACCCTTCCCCGAAGCCTGACCCTCACCCGTCCCCTAATCCTAACCCGTACGCTAACACTAACCCGTGCCCTCACACGCACGCTCCCCCTAAAGCGTTGCCGTACCCTCACCTGGACCCTAAACCTTCCCCGTCCCCTAACCCTAACCCTAGCCCGAACCCTAACCCTAACCCTAACCCTTCCCCGAAGCCTGAACCTCACCCGTCCCCTAATCCTAACCCGTACGCTAACACTAACCCGCGCCCTCACACACACGCTCCCGCTAAAGCGTTGCCGTACCCTCACCTGGACCCTAAACCGTCCCCGTCCCCTAACCCTAACCCTAGTCGAACCCTAACCCTAACCCTTCCCCGAAGCCTGACCCTCACCCGTCCCCTAATCCTAACCCGTACGCTAACACTAACCCGCGCCCTCACACGCACGCTCCCCCTAAAGCGTTGCCGTACCCTCACCTGGACCCTAAATCGTCCCCGTCCCCTAACCCTAACCCTAGCCCGAACCCTAACCCTAACCCTTCCCCAAAGCCTGACCCTCACCCGTCCCCTAATCCTAACCCGTACGCTAACA
This sequence comes from Stenella coeruleoalba, assembly GCF_951394435.1. Taxonomy (NCBI): domain Eukaryota; kingdom Metazoa; phylum Chordata; class Mammalia; order Artiodactyla; family Delphinidae; genus Stenella; species Stenella coeruleoalba. The sequence goes on from NC_137153.1 coordinate 362,441, forward strand.
CTAACCCGCGCCCTCACACGCACACTCCCCCTAAAGCGTTGCCGTACCCTCACCTGGACCCTAAACCGTCCCCGTCCCCTAACCCTAACCCTAGCCCGAACCCTAACCCTAACCCTTCCCCAAAGCCTGACCCTCACCCGTCCCCTAATCCTAACCCGTACGCTAACACTAACCCGCGCCCTCACACGCTCGCTCCCCCTAAAGCGTTGCCGTACCTTCACCTGGACCCTGAACCGTCCCCGTCCCCTAACCCTAACCCTAGCCCGAACCCTAACCCTAACCCTTCCCCGAAGCCTGACCCTCACCCGTCCCCTAATCCTAACCCGTACACTAACACTAACACGCGCCCTCACACGTACGCTCCCCCTAAAGCGTTGCCGTACCCTCACCTGGACCCTAAACCTTCCCCGTCCCCTAACCCTAACCCTAGCCCGAACCCTAACCCTAACCCTTCCCCGAAGCCTGACCCTCACCCGTCCCCTAATCCTAACCCGTACGCTAACACTAACCCGCGCCCTCACACGCACGATCCCCCTAAAGCGTTGCCGTACCCTCACCTGGACCCTAAACCGTCCCCGTCCCCTAACCCTAACCCTAGCCCGAACCCTAACCCTAACCCTTCCCCGAAGCCTGACCCTCACCCATCCCCTAATCCTAACCCGTACGCTAACACTAACCCGCGCCCTCACACGCACGCTCCCCCTAAAGCGTTGCCGTACCCTCACCTGGACCCTAAACCGTCCCCGTCCCCTAACCCTAACCCTAGCCCGAACCCTAACCCTAACCCTTCCCCGAAGCCTGACCCTCACCCGTCCCCTAATCCTAAACCGTACGCTAACACTAACCCGTGCCCTCACACGCACGCTCCCCCTAAAGCGTTGCCGTACCCTCACCTGGACCCTAAACCTTCCCCGTCCCCTAACCCTAACCCTAGCCCGAACCCTAACCCTAACCCTAACCCTTCCCCGAAGCCTGAACCTCACCCGTCCCCTAATCCTAACCCGTACGCTAACACCAACCCGCGCCCTCACACACACGCTCCCCCTAAAGCGTTGCCGTACCCTCACCTGGACCCTAAACCGTCCCCGTCCCCTAGCCCTAACCCTAGTCGAACCCTAACCCTAACCCTTCCCCGAAGCCTGACCCTCACCCGTCCCCTAATCCTAACCCGTACGCTAACACTAACCCGCGCCCTCACACGCACGCTCCCCCTAAAGCGTTGCCGTACCCTCACCTGGACCCTGAACCGTCCCCGTCCACTAACCCTAACCCTAGCCCGAACCCTAACCCTAACCCTTCCCCGAAGCCTGACCCTCACCCGTCCCCTAATCCTAACCCGTACGCTAACACTAACCCGCGCCCTCACACGCACGCTCCCCCTAAAGCGTTGCCGTACCCTCACCTGGACCCTAAACCGTCCCCGTCCCCTAACCCTAACCCTAGCCCGAACCCTAACCCTAACCCTTCCCCGAAGCCTGAACCTCACCCGTCCCCTAATCCTAACCCGTACGCTAACACTAACCCGCGCCCTCACACGCACGCTCCCCCTAAAGCGTTGCCGTACCCTCACCTGGACCCTAAACCGTCCCCGTCCCCTAACCCTAACCCTAGCCCGAACCCTAACCCTAACCCTTCCCCGAAGCCTGACCCTCACCCGTCCCCTAATCCTATCCCGTACGCTAACACTAACCTGCGCCCTCACACGCACGCTCCCCCTAAAGCGTTGCCGTACCCTCACCTGGACCCTAAACCGTCCCCGTCCCCTAACCCTAACCCTAGCCCGAACCCTAACCCTAACCCTTCCCCGAAGCCTGACCCTCACCCGTCCCCTAATCCTAACCCGTACGCTAACACTAACCCGCGCCCTCACACGCACGCTCCCCCTAAAGCGTTGCCGTACCCTCACCTGGACCCGAAACCGTCCCCGTCCCCTAACCCTAACCCTAGCCCGAACCCTAACCCTAACCCTTCCCCGAAGCCTGACCCTCACCCGTCCCCTAATCCTAACCCGTACGCTAACACTAACCCGCGCCCTCACACGCACGCTCCCCCTAAAGCGTAGCCGTACCCTCACCTGGACCCTAAACCGTCCCCGTCCCCTAACCCTAACCCTAGCCCGAACCCTAACCCTAACCCTTCCCCGAAGCCTGACCCTCACCCGTCCCCTAATCCTAACCCGTACGCTAACACTAACCCGCGCCCTCACACGCACGCTCCCCCTAAAGCGTTGCCGTACCCTCACCTGGACCCTAAACCGTCCCCGTCCCCTAACCCTAACCCTAGCCCGAACCCTAACCCTAACACTTCCCCGAAGCCTGACCCTCACCCGTCCCCTTATCCTAAACCGTACGCTAACACTAACCCGCGCCCTCACACGCACGCTTCCCCTGAAGCGTTAACCTACCCTCACCTGGACCCTAAACCGTCCCCGTCCCCTAACCCTAACCCTAGCCCGAACCCTAACCCTAACACTTCCCCGAAGCCTGACCCTCACCCGTCCCCTAATCCTAACCCGTACGCTAACACTAACCCGCGCCCTCACACGCACGCTCCCCCTAAAGCGTTGCCGTACCCTCACCTGGACCCTAAACCGTCCCCGTCCCCTAACCCTAACCCTAGCCCGAACCCTAACCCTAACCCTTCCCCGAAGCCTGACCCTCACCCGTCCCCTAATCCTAACCCGTACGCTAACACTAACCAGCGCCCTCACACGCACGCTCCCCCTAAAGCGTTGCCGTACCCTCACCTGGACCCTAAACCGTCCCCGTCCCATAACCCTAACCCTAGCCCGAACCCTAACCCTAACCCTTCCCCGAAGCCTGAACCTCACCCGTCCCCTAATCCTAACCCGTACGCTAACACTAACCCGCGCCCTCACACGCACGCTCCCCCTAAAGCGTTGCCGTACCCTCACCTGGACTCTAAACCGTCCCCATCCCCTAACCCTAACCCTAGCCCGAACCCTAACCCTAACCCTTCCCCGAAGCCTCACCCTCACCCGTCCCCTAATCCTAACCCGTACGCTAACACTAAGCCGCGCCCTCACACGCACGCTCCCCCTAAAGCGTTGCCGTACCCTCACCTGAACCCTAAACCGTCCCCGTCCCCTAACCCTAACCCTAGCCCGAACCCTAACCCTAACCCTTCCCCGAAGCCTGACCCTCACCCGTCCCCTAATCCTAACCCGTACGCTAACACTAACCCGCGCCCTCACACGCACGCTCCCCCTAAAGCGTTGCCGTACCCTCACCTGGACCCTAAACCTTCCCCGTCCCTTAACCCTAACCCTAGCCCGAACCCTAACCCTAAACCTTCCCCGAAGCCTGACCCTCACCAGTCCCCTAATCCTAACCCGTACGCTAACACTAACCCGCGCCCTCACACGCACGCTCCCCCTAAAGCGTTGCTGTACCCTCACCTGGACCCTAAACCTTCCCCATCCCCTAACCCTAACCCTAGCCCGAACCCTAACCCTAACCCTTCCCCAAAGCCTGACCCTCACCCGTCCCCTAATCCTAACCCGTACGCTAACACTAACCCGCGCCCTCACACGCACGCTCCCCCTAAAGCGTTGCCGTACCCTCACCTGGACCCTAAACCGTCCCCGTCCCCTAACCCTAACCCTAGCCCGAACCCTAACCCTAACCCTTCCCCGAAGCCTGACCCTCACCCGTCCCCTAATCCTAAGCCGTACGCTAACACTAACGCGCGCCCTCACACGCACGCTCCCCCTAAAGCGTTGCCGTACCCTCACCTGGACCCTAAACCGTCCCAGTCCCCTAACCCTAACCCTAGCCCGAACCCTAACCCTAACCCTTCCCCGAAGCCTGACCCTCACCCGTCCCCTAATCCTAACCCGTACGCTAACACTAACCCGCGCCCTCACACGCACGGTCCCCCTAAAGCGTTGCCGTACCCTCACCTGGACCCTAAACCGTCCCCATCCCCTAACCCTAACCCTAGCCCGAACCCTAACCCTAACACTTCCCCGAAGCCTGACCCTCACCCGTCCCCTAATCCTAACCCGTACGCTAACACTAACCCGCGCCCTCACACGCACGCTCCCCCTAAAGCGTTGCCGTACGCTCACCTGGACCCTAAACCGTCCCCGTCCCCTAACCCTAACCCTAGCCCGAACCCTAACCCTAACCCTTCCCCGAAGCCTGACCCTCACCGGTCCCCTAATCCTAACCCGTACACTAACACTAACCCGCGCCCTCACACGCACGCTCCCCCTAAAGCGTTGCCGTACCCTCACCTGGACCCTAAACCGTCCCCATCCCCTAACCCTAACCCTAGCCCGAACCCTAACCCTAACCCTTCCCCGAAGCCTGACCCTCACACGTCCCCTAATCCTAACCCGTACGCTAACACTAACCCGCGCCCTCACACGCACGTTCCCCCTAAAGTGTTGCTGTACCCTCACCTGGACCCTAAACCGTCCCCGTCCCCTAACCCTAACCCTAGCCCGAACCTTAACCCTAACCCTTCCCCGATGCCTGACCCTCATCCGTCCCCTAATCCTAACCCGTACGCTAACACTAACCCGCGCCCTCACACGCACGCTCCCCCTAAAGCGTTGCCGTACCCTCACCTGGACCCTAAACCGTCCCCGTCCCCTAACCCTAACCCTAGCCCGAACCCTAACCCTAACCCTTCCCCGAAGCCTGACCCTCACCCGTCCCCTAATCCTAACCCGTACGCTAACACTAACCCGCGCCCTCACACGCACGCTCCCCCTAAAGCATTGCCGTACCCTCACCTGGACCCTAAACCGTCCCCGTCCCCTAATCCTAACCCTAGCCCGAACCCTAACCCTAACCCTTCCCCGAAGCCTGACCCTCACCCGTCCCCTAATCCTAACCCGTACGCTAACAATAACCCGCGCCCTCACACGCACGCTCCCCCTAAAGCGTTGCCGTACCCTCACCTGGACCCTAAAACGTCCCCGTCCCCTAACCCTAACCCTAGCCCGAACCCTAACCGTAACCCTCCCCGAAGCCTGACCCTCACCCGTCCCCTAATCCTAACCCGTACGCTAACACTAACCCGCGCCCTCACACGCACGCTCCCACTAAAGCGTTGCCGTACCCTCACCTGGACCCGAAACCGTCCCCGTCCCCTAACCCTAACCCTAGCCCGAACCCTAACCCTAACCCTTCCCCGAAGCCTGACCCTCACCCGTCCCCTAATCCTAACCCGTACGCTAACACTAACCCGCGCCCTCACACGCACGCTCCCCCTAAAGCGTTGCCGTACCCTCACCTGGACCCTAAACCGTCCCCGTCCCCTAACCCTAACCCTAGCCCGAACCCTAACCCTAACCCTTCCCCGAAGCCTGAACCTCACACGTCCCCTAATCCTAACCCGTACGCTAACACTAACCCGCGCCCTCACACGCACGCTCCCCCTAAAGCGTTGCCGTACCCTCAACTGGACCCTAAACCGTCCCCGTCCCCTAACCCTAACCCTAGCCCGAACCCTAACCCTAACACTTCCCTGAAGCCTGACCCTCACACATCCCCTAATCCTATCCCGTACGCTAACACTAACCCGCGCCCTCACACGCACGCTCCCCCTAAAGCGTTGCCGTACCCTCACCTGGACCCTAAACCGTCCCCGTCCCCTAACCCTAACCCTAGCCCTAACCCTAACCCTAACCCTTCCCCGAAGCCTGACCCTCACCCGTCCCCTAATCCTAACCCGTACGCTAACACTAACCCGCGCCCTCACACGCACGCTCCCCCTAAAGCGTTGCCGTACCCTCACCTGGACCCGAAACCGTCCCCGTCCCCTAACCCTAACCCTAGCCCGAAACCTAACCCTAACCCTTCCCCGAAGTCTGACCCTCACCCGTCCCCTAATCCTAACCCGTACGCTAACACTAACCCGCGCCCTCACACGCACGCTCCCCCTAAAGCGTTGCCGTACCCTCACCTGGACCCTAAACCGTCCCCGTCCCCTAACCCTAACCCTAGCCCGAACCCTAACCCTAACCCTTCCCCGAAGCCTGACCCTCACCCGTCCCCTAATCCTAACACGTACGCTAACACTAACCCGCGCCCTCACACGCACTCTCCCCCTAAAGCGTTGCCGTACCCTCACCTGGACCCTAAACCGTCCCCGTCCCCTAACCCTAACCCTAGCCCGAACCCTAACCCTAACCCTTCCCCGAAGCCTGACCCTCACCCGTCCCCTAATCCTAACCCGTACGCTAACACTAACCCGCGCCCTCACACGCACGCTCCCCCTAAAGCATTGCCGTACCCTCACCTGGACCCTAAACCGTCCCCGTCCCATAACCCTAACCCTAGCCCGAACCCTAACCCTAACCCTTCCCCGAAGCCTGACACTCACCCGTCCCCTAATCCTAACCCGTACGCTAACACTAAGCCGCGCCCTCACACGCACGCTCCCCCTAAAGCGTTTCCGTACCCTCACCTGAACCCTAAACCGTCCCCGTCCCCTAACCCTAACCCTAGCCCGAACCCTAACCCTAACCCTTCCCCGAAGCCTGACCCTCACCCGTCCCCTAATCCTAACCCGTACGCTAACACTAACCCGCACCCTCACATGCACGCTCCCCCTAAAGCGTTGCCGTACCCTCACCTGGACCCTAAACCGTCCCCGTCCCCTAACCCTAACCCTAGCCCGAACCCTAACCCTAACCCTTCCCCGAAGCCTGACCCTCACCCGTCCCCTAATCCTAACCCGTACGCTAACACTAACCCGCGCACTCACACGCACGCTCCCCCTAAAGCATTGCCGTACCCTCACCTGGACCCTAAACCGTCCCCGTCCCCTAACCCTAACCCTAGCCCGAACCCTAACCCTAACCCTTCCCCGAAGCCTGACCCTCACCCGTCCCCTAATCCTAACCCGTATGCTAACACTAACCCGCGCCCTCACACGCACGCTCCCCCTAAAGCATTGCCGTACCCTCACCTGGACCCTAAACCGTCCCCGTCCCATAACCCTAACCCTAGCCCGAACCCTAACCCTAACCCTTCCCCGAAGCCTGACACTCACCCGTCCCCTAATCCTAACCCGTACGCTAACACTAAGCCGCGCCCTCACACGCACGCTCCCCCTAAAGCGTTGCCGTACCCTCACCTGAACCCTAAACCGTCCCCGTCCCCTAACCCTAACCCTAGCCCGAACCCTAACCCTAACCCTTCCCCGAAGCCTGACCCTCACCCGTCCCCTAATCCTAACCCGTACGCTAACACTAACCCGCGCCCTCACATGCACGCTCCCCCTAAAGCGTTGCCGTACCCTCACCTGGACCCGAAACCGTCCCCGTCCCCTAACCCTAACCCTAGCCCGAACCCTAACCCTAACCCTTCCCCGAAGCCTGACCCTCACCCGTCCCCTAATCCTAACCCGTACGCTAACACTAACCCGCGCCCTCACACGCACGCTCCCCCTAAAGCGTTGCCGTACCCTCACCTGGACCCTAAATCGTCCCCGTCCCCTAACCCTAACCCTAGCCCGAACCCTAACCCTAACCCTTCCCCAAAGCCTGACCCTCACCCGTCCCCTAATCCTAACCCGTACGCTAACACTAACCCGCGCCCTCACACGCACACTCCCCCTAAAGCGTTGCCGTACCCTCACCTGGACCCTAAACCGTCCCCGTCCCCTAACCCTAACCCTAGCCCGAACCCTAACCCTAACCCTTCCCCGAAGCCTGACCCTCACCCGTCCCCTAATCCTAACCCGTACGCTAACACTAACCCGCGCCCTCACACGCTCGCTCCCCCTAAAGCGTTGCCGTACCTTCACCTGGACCCTGAACCGTCCCCGTCCCCTAACCCTAACCCTAGCCCGAACCCTAACCCTAACCCTTCCCCGAAGCCTGACCCTCACCCGTCCCCTAATCCTAACCCGTACACTAACACTAACACGCGCCCTCACATGTACGCTCCCCCTAAAGCGTTGCCGTACCCTCACCTGGACCCGAAACCGTCCCCGTCCCCTAACCCTAACCCTAGCCCGAACCCTAACCCTAACCCTTCCCCGAAGCCTGACCCTCACCCGTCCCCTAATCCTAACCCGTACGCTAACACTAACCCGCGCCCTCACACGCACGCTCCCCCTAAAGCGTTGCCGTACCCTCACCTGGACCCTAAACCGTCCCCGTCCCCTAACCCTAACACTAGCCTGAACCCTAACCCTAACCCTTCCCCGAAGCCTGACCCTCACCCATCCCCTAATCCTAACCCGTACGCTAACACTAACCCGCGCCCTCACACGCACGCTCCCCCTAAAGCGTTGCCGTACCCTCACCTGGACCCTAAACCGTCCCCGTACCCTAACCCTAACCCTAGCCCGAACCCTAACCCTAACCCTTCCCCGAAGCCTGACCCTCACCCGTCCCCTAATCCTAAACCGTACGCTAACACTAACCCGTGCCCTCACACGCACGCTCCCCCTAAAGCGTTGCCGTACCCTCACGTGGACCCTAAACCTTCCCCGTCCCCTAACCCTAACCCTAGCCCGAACCCTAACCCTAACCCTAACCCTTCCCCGAAGCCTGAACCTCACCCGTCCCCTAATCCTAACCCGTACGCTAACACTAACCCGCGCCCTCACACACACGCTCCCCCTAAAGCGTTGCCGTACCCTCACCTGGACCCTAAACCGTCCCCGTCCCCTAACCCTAACCCTAGTCGAACCCTAACCCTAACCCTTCCCCGAAGCCTGACCCTCACCCGTCCCCTAATCCTAACCCGTACGCTAACACTAACCCGCGCCCTCACACGCACGCTCCCCCTAAAGCGTTGCCGTACCCTCACCTGGACCCTAAACCGTCCCCGTCCCCTAACCCTAACCCTAGCCCGAACCCTAACCCTAACCCTTCCCCGAAGCCTGACCCTCACCCGTCCCCTAATCCTAACCCGTACGCTAACACTAACCCACGCCCTCACACGCACGCTCCCCCTAAAGCGTTGCCGTACCCTCACCTGGACCCTAAACCGTCCCCGTCCCCTAACCCTAACCCTAGCCCGAACCCTAACCCTAACCCTTCCCCGAAGCCTGACCCTCACCCGTCCCCTAATCCTAACCCGTACGTTAACACTAACCCGCGCCCTCACACGCACGCTCCCCCTAAAGCGTTGCCGTACCCTCACCTGGACCCGAAACCGTCCCCGTCCCCTAACCCTAACCCTAGCCCGAACCCTAACCCTAACCCTTCCCCGAAGCCTGACCCTCACCCGTCCCCTAATCCTAACCCGTACGCTAACACTAACCCGCGCCCTCACACGCACGCTCCCCCTAAAGCGTTGCCGTACCCTCACCTGGACCCTAAACCGTCCCCGTCCCCTAACCCTAACCCTAGCCCGAACCCTAACCCTAACCCTTCCCCGAAGCCTGACCCTCACCCGTCCCCTAATCCTAAACCGTACGCTAACACTAACCCGCGCCCTCACACGCACGCTCCCCCTAAAGCGTTGCCGTACCCTCACCTGGACCCTAAACCTTCCCCGTCCCCTAACCCTAACCCTAGCCCGAACCCTAACCCTAACCCTAACCCTTCCCCGAAGCCTGAACCTCACCCGTCCCCTAATCCTAACCCGTACGCTAACACTAACCCGCGCCCTCACACACAAGCTCCCCCTAAAGCGTTGCCGTACCCTCACCTGGACCCTAAACCGTCCCCGTCCCCTAACCCTAACCCTAGTCGAACCCTAACCCTAACCCTTCCCCGAAGCCTGACCCTCACCCGTCCCCTAATCCTAACCCGTACGCTAACACTAACCCGCGCCCTCACACGCACGCTCCCCCTAAAGCGTTGCCGTACCCTCACCTGGACCCTAAACCGTCCCCGTCCCCTAACCCTAACCCTAGCCCGAACCCTAACCCTAACCCTTCCCCGAAGCCTGACCCTCACCCGTCCCCTAATCCTAACCCGTACGCTAACACTAACCCGCGCCCTCACACGCACGCTCCCCCTAAAGCGTTGCCGTACCCTCACCTGGACCCTAAACCGTCCCCGTCCCCTAACCCTAACCCTAGCCCGAACCCTAACCCTAACCCTTCCCCAAAGCCTGACCCTCACCCGTCCCCTAATCCTAACCCGTACGCTAACACTAACCCGCGCCCTCACACGCACGCTCCCCCTAAAGCGTTGCCGTACCCTCACCTGGACCCTAAACCGTCCCCGTCCCCTAACCCTAACCCTAGCCCGAACCCTAACCCTAACCCTTCCCCGAAGCCTGACCCTCACCCGTCCCCTAATCCTATCCCGTACGCTAACACTAACCCGCGCCCTCACACGCACGCTCCCCCTAAAGCGTTGCCGTACCCTCACCTGGACCCTAAACCGTCCCCGTCCCCTAACCCTAACCCTAGCCCGAACCCTAACCCTAACCCTTCCCCGAAGCCTGACCCTCACCCGTCCCCTAATCCTAACCCGTACGCTAACACTAACCCGCGCCCTCACACGCACGCTCCCCCTAAAGCGTTGCCGTACCCTCACCTGGACCCGAAACCGTCCCCGTCCCCTAACCCTAACCCTAGCCCGAACCCTAACCCTAACCCTTCCCCGAAGCCTGACCCTCACCCGTCCCCTAATCCTAACCCGTACGCTAACACTAACCCGCGCCCTCACACGCACGCTCCCCCTAAAGCGTTGCCGTACCCTCACCTGGACCCTAAACCGTCCCCGTCCCCTAACCCTAACCCTAGCCCGAACCCTAACCCTAACCCTTCCCCGAAGCCTGACCCTCACCCGTCCCCTAATCCTAACCCGTACGCTAACACTAACCCGCGCCCTCACACGCACGCTCCCCCTAAAGCGTTGCCGTACCCTCACCTGGACCCTAAACCGTCCCCGTCCCCTAACCCTTACCCTAGCCCGAACCCTAACCCTAACCCTTCCCCGAAGCCTGACCCTCACCCGTCCCCTAATCCTAACCCGTACGCTAACACTAACCCGCGCCCTCACACGCACGCTCCCCCTAAAGCGTTGCCGTACCCTCACCTGGACCCTAAACCTTCCCCGTCCCCTAACCCTAACCCTAGCCCGAACCCTAACCCTAACCCTTCCCCGAAGCCTGACCCTCACCCGTCCCCTAATCCTAACCCGTACGCTAACACTAACCCGCGCCATCACACGCACGCTCCCCCTAAAGCGTTGCCGTACCCTCACCTGGACCCTAAACCGTCCCCGTCCCCTAACCCTAACCCTAGCCCGAACCCTAACCCTAACCTTTCCCCGAAGCCTGACCCTCAACCATTCCCTAATCCTAACCCGTACGCTAACACTAACCCGCGCCCTCACACGCATGCTCCCCCTAAAGCGTTGCCGTACCCTCACCTGGACCCTAAACCGTCCCCGTCCCCTAACCCTAACCCTAGCCCGAACCCTAACCCTAACCCTTCCCCGAAGCCTGACCCTCACCCGTCCCCTAATCCTAACACGTACGCTAACACTAACCCGCGCCCTCACACGTACGCTCCCCCTAAAGCGTTGCCGTACCCTCACCTGGACCCTAAACCGTCCCCGTCCCCTAACCCTAACCCTAGCCCGAACCCTAACCCTAACCCTTCCCCGATGCCTGACCCTAACCCGTCCCCTAATCCTAACCCGTACGCTAACACTAACCCGTGTCCTCACACGCACGCTCCCCCTAAAGCGTTGCCGTACCCTCACCTGGACCCTAAACCGTCCCCGTCCCTTAACCCTAACCCTAGCCCGAACCCTAACCCTAAACCTTCCCCGAAGCCTGACCCTCACCCGGCCCCTAATCCTAACCCGTACGCTAACACTAACCCGCGCCCTCACACGCACGCTCCCCCTAAAGCGTTGCCGTACCCTCACCTGGACCCTAAACCGTCCCCGTCCCCTAACCCTAACCCTAGCCCGAACCCTAACCCTAACCCTTCCCCGAAGCCTGACCCTCACCCGTCCCCTAATCCTAACCCGTACGCTAACACTAACCCGCGCCCTCACACGCACGCTCCCCCTAAAACGTTGCCGTACCCTCACCTGGACCCTAAACCGTCCCCATCCCCTAACCCTAACCCTAGCCCGAACCCTAACCCTAACCCTTCCCAGAAGCCTGACCCTCACCCGTCCCCTAATCCTAACCCGTACGCTAACACTAACCCGCGCCCTCACACGCACGCTCCCCCTAAAGCGTTGCCATACCCTCACCTGGACCCTAAACCGTCCCCGTCCCCTAACCCTAACCCTAGCCCGAACCCTAACCCTAACCCTTCCCCGAAGCCTGACCCTCACCCGTCCCCTAATCCTAAACCGTACGCTAACACTAACCCGCGCCCTCACACGCACGCTCCCCCTAAAGCGTTGCCGTACCCTCACCTGGACCCTAAACCTTCCCCGTCCCCTAACCCTAACCCTAGCCCGAACCCTAACCCTAACCCTAACCCTTCCCCGAAGCCTGAACCTCACCCGTCCCCTAATCCTAACCCGTACGCTAACACTAACCCGCGCCCTCACACACAAGCTCCCCCTAAAGCGTTGCCGTACCCTCACCTGGACCCTAAACCGTCCCCGTCCCCTAACCCTAACCCTAGTCGAACCCTAACCCTAACCCTTCCCCGAAGCCTGACCCTCACCCGTCCCCTAATCCTAACCCGTACGCTAACACTAACCCGCGCCCTCACACGCACGCTCCCCCTAAAGCGTTGCCGTACCCTCACCTGGACCCTAAACCGTCCCCGTCCCCTAACCCTAACCCTAGCCCGAACCCTAACCCTAACCCTTCCCCGAAGCCTGACCCTCACCCGTCCCCTAATCCTAACCCGTACGCTAACACTAACCCGCGCCCTCACACGCACGCTCCCCCTAAAGCGTTGCCGTACCCTCACCTGGACCCTAAACCGTCCCCGTCCCCTAACCCTAACCCTAGCCCGAACCCTAACCCTAACCCTTCCCCAAAGCCTGACACTCACCCGTCCCCTAATCCTAACCCGTACGCTAACACTAACCCGCGCCCTCACACGCACGCTCCCCCTAAAGCGTTGCCGTACCCTCACCTGGACCCTAAACCGTCCCCGTCCCCTAACCCTAACCCTAGCCCGAACCCTAACCCTAACCCTTCCCCGAAGCCTGACCCTCACCCGTCCCCTAATCCTATCCCGTACGCTAACACTAACCCGCGCCCTCACACGCACGCTCCCCCTAAAGCGTTGCCGTACCCTCACCTGGACCCTAAACCGTCCCCGTCCCCTAACCCTAACCCTAGCCCGAACCCTAACCCTAACCCTTCCCCGAAGCCTGACCCTCACCCGTCCCCTAATCCTAACCCGTACGCTAACACTAACCCGCGCCCTCACACGCACGCTCCCCCTAAAGCGTTGCCGTACCCTCACCTGGACCCGAAACCGTCCCCGTCCCCTAACCCTAACCCTAGCCCGAACCCTAACCCTAACCCTTCCCCGAAGCCTGACCCTCACCCGTCCCCTAATCCTAACCCGTACGCTAACACTAACCCGCGCCCTCACACGCACGCTCCCCCTAAAGCATTGCCGTACCCTCACCTGGACCCTAAACCGTCCCCGTCCCCTAACCCTAACCCTAGCCCGAACCCTAACCCTAACCCTTCCCCGAAGCCTGACCCTCACCCGTCCCCTAATCCTAACCCGTACGCTAACACTAACCCGCGCCCTCACACGCACGCTCCCCCTAAAGCGTTGCCGTACCCTCACCTGGACCCTAAACCGTCCCCGTCCCCTAACCCTTACCCTAGCCCGAACCCTAACCCTAACCCTTCCCCGAAGCCTGACCCTCACCCGTCCCCTAATCCTAACCCGTACGCTAACACTAACCCGCGCCCTCACACGCACGCTCCCCCTAAAGCGTTGCCGTACCCTCACCTGGACCCTAAACCTTCCCCGTCCCCTAACCCTAACCCTAGCCCGAACCCTAACCCTAACCCTTCCCCGAAGCCTGACCCTCACCCGTCCCCTAATCCTAACCCGTACGCTAACACTAACCCGCGCCCTCACACGCACGCTCCCCCTAAAGCGTTGCCGTACCCTCACCTGGACCCTAAACCGTCCCCGTCCCCTAACCCTAACCCTAGCCCGAACCCTAACCCTAACCCTTCCCCGAAGCCTGACCCTCACCCGTCCCCTAATCCTATCCCGTACGCTAACACTAACCCGCGCCCTCACACGCACGCTCCCCCTAAAGCGTTGCCGTACCCTCACCTGGACCCTAAACCGTCCCCGTCCCCTAACCCTAACCCTAGCCCGAACCCTAACCCTAACCCTTCCCCGAAGCCTGACCCTCACCCGTCCCCTAATCCTAACCCGTACGCTAACACTAACCCGCGCCCTCACACGCACGCTCCCCCTAAAGCGTTGCCGTACCCTCACCTGGACCCGAAACCGTCCCCGTCCCCTAACCCTAACCCTAGCCCGAACCCTAACCCTAACCCTTCCCCGAAGCCTGACCCTCACCCGTCCCCTAATCCTAACCCGTACGCTAACACTAACCCGCGCCCTCACACGCACGCTCCCCCTAAAGCGTTGCCGTACCCTCACCTGGACCCGAAACCGTCCCCGTCCCCTAACCCTAACCCTAGCCCGAACCCTAACCCTAACCCTTCCCCGAAGCCTGACCCTCACCCGTCCCCTAATCCTAACCCGTACGCTAACACTAACCCGCGCCCTCACACGCACGCTCCCCCTAAAGCGTTGCCGTACCCTCACCTGGACCCTAAACCGTCCCCGTCCCCTAACCCTAACCCTAGCCCGAACCCTAACCCTAACCCTTCCCCGAAGCCTGACCCTCACCCGTCCCCTAATCCTAACCCGTACGCTAACACTAACCCGCGCCCTCACACGCACGCTCCCCCTAAAGCGTTGCCGTACCCTCACCTGGACCCTAAACCGTCCCCGTCCCCTAACCCTAACCCTAGCCCGAACCCTAACCCTAACCCTTCCCCAAAGCCTGACCCTCACCCGTCCCCTAATCCTAACCCGTACGCTAACACTAACCCGCGCCCTCACACGCACGCTCCCCCTAAAGCGTTGCCGTACCCTCACCTGGACCCTAAACCGTCCCCGTCCCCTAACCCTAACCCTAGCCCGAACCCTAACCCTAACCCTTCCCCGAAGCCTGACCCTCACCCGTCCCCTAATCCTATCCCGTACGCTAACACTAACCCGCGCCCTCACACGCACGCTCCCCCTAAAGCGTTGCCGTACCCTCACCTGGACCCTAAACCATCCCCGTCCCCTAACCCTAACCCTAGCCCGAACCCTAACCCTAACCCTTCCCCGAAGCCTGACCCTCACCCGTCCCCTAATCCTAACCCGTACGCTAACACTAACCCGCGCCCTCACATGCACGCTCCCCGTAAAGCGTTGCCGTACCCTCAGCTGGACCCGAAACCGTCCCCGTCCCCTAACCCTAACCCTAGCCCGAACCCTAACCCTAACCCTTCCCCGAAGCCTGACCCTCACCCGTCCCCTAATCCTAACCCGTACGCTAACACTAACCCGCGCCCTCACACGCACGCTCCCCCTAAAGCGTTGCCGTACCCTCACCTGGACCCTGAACCGTCCCCGTCCCCTAACCCTCACCCTAGCCCGAACCCTAACCCTAACCCTTCCCCGAAGCCTGACCCTCACCCGTCCCCTAATCCTAACCCGTACGCTAACACTAACCCGCGCCCTCACACGTACGCTCCCCCTAAAGCGTTGCCGTACCCTCACCTGGACCCTAAACCGTCCCCGTCCCCTAACCCTAACCCTAGCCCGAACCCTAACCCTAACCCTTCCCCGAAGCCTGACCCTCACCCGTTCCTAATCCTAACCCGTACGCTATCATTAACCCGCGCCCTCACACGCACGCTCCCCCTAAAACGTTGCCGTACCCTCACCTGGACCCGAAACCGTCCCCGTCCCCTAACCCTAACCCTAGCCCGAACCCTAACCCTAACCCTTCCCCGAAGCCTGACCCTCACCCGTCCCCTAATCCTAACCGTACGCTAACACTAACCCGCGCCCTCACACACACGCTCCCCCTAAAGCGTTGCCGTACCCTCACCTGGACCCTAAACCGTCCCCGTCCCCTAACCCTAACCCTAGCCCGAACCCTAACCCTAACCCTTCCCCGAAGCCTGACCCTCACCCGTCCCCTAATCCTAACCCGTACGCTAACACTAACCCGCGCCCTCACACGCACGCTCCCCCTAAAGCGTTGCCGTACCCTCACCTGGACCCTAAACCGTCCCCGTCCCCTAACACTAACCCTAGCCCGAACCCTAACCCTAACCCTTCCCCGAAGCCTGACCCTCACCCGTCCCCTAATCCTAAGCCGTACGCTAACACTAACCCGCGCCCTCACATGCACGCTCCACCTAAAGCGTTGCCGTACCCTCACCTGGACCCTAAACCGTCCCCGTCCCCTAACCCTAACCCTAGCCCGAACCCTAACCCTAACCCTTCCCCGAAGCCTGACCCTCACCCGTCCCCTAATCCTAACCCGTACGCTAACACTAACCCGCGCCCTCACACGCACGCTCCCCCTAAAGCGTTGCCGTACCCTCACCTGGACCCTAAACCGTCCCCGTCCCCTAACCCTAACCCTAGCCCGAACCCTAACCCTAACCCTTCCCCAAAGCCTGACCCTCACCCGTCCCCTAATCCTAACCCGTACGCTAACACTAACCCGCGCCCTCACACGCACGCTCCCCCTAAAGCGTTGCCGTACCCTCACCTGGACCCTAAACCGTCCCCGTCCCCTAACCCTAACCCTAGCCCGAACCCTAACCCTAACCCTTCCCCGAAGCCTGACCCTCACCCGTCCCCTAATCCTATCCCGTACGCTAACACTAACCCGCGCCCTCACACGCACGCTCCCCCTAAAGCGTTGCCGTACCCTCACCTGGACCCTAAACCGTCCCCGTCCCCTAACCCTAACCCTAGCCCGAACCCTAACCCTAACCCTTCCCCGAAGCCTGACCCTCACCCGTCCCCGAATCCTAACCCGTACGCTAACACTAACCCGCGCCCTCACACGCACGCTCCCCCTAAAGCGTTGCCGTACCCTCACCTGGACCCGAAACCGTCCCCGTCCCCTAACCCTAACCCTAGCCCGAACCCTAACCCTAACCCTTCCCCGAAGCCTGACCCTCACCCGTCACCTTATCCTAACCCGTACGCTAACACTAACCCGCGCCCTCACACGCACGCTCCCCCTAAAGCGTTGCCGTACCCTCACCTGGACCCTAAACCGTCCCCGTCCCCTAACCCTAACCCTAGCCCGAACCCTAACCCTAACCCTTCCCCGAAGCCTGACCCTCACCCGTCCCCTAATCCTAAGCCGCACGCTAACACTAACGCGCGCCCTCACACGCACGCTCCCCCTAAAGCGTTGCCGTACCCTCACTTGGACCCTAAACCGTCCCCGTCCCCTAACCCTAACCCTAGCCCGAACCCTAACCCTAACCCTTCCCCGAAGCCTGACCCTCACCCGTCCCCTAATCCTAACCCGTACACTATCATTAACCCGCGCCCTCACACGCACGCTCCCCCTAAAACGTTGCCGTACCCTCACCTGGACCCGAAACCGTCCCCGTCCCCTAACCCTAACCCTAGCCCGAACCCTAACCCTAACCCTTCCCCGAAGCCTGACCCTCACCCGTCCCCTAATCCTAACCGTACGCTAACACTAACCCGCGCCCTCACACACACGCTCCCCCTAAAGCATTGCCGTACCCTCACCTGGACCCTAAACCGTCCCCGTCCCCTAACCCTAACCCTAGCCCGAACCCTAACCCTAACCCTTCCCCGAAGCCTGACCCTCACCCGTCCCCTAATCCTAACCGTACGCTAACACTAACCCGCGCCCTCACACACACGCTCCCCCTAAAGCATTGCCGTACCCTCACCTGGACCCTAAACCGTCCCCGTCCCCTAACCCTAACCCTAGCCCGAACCCTAACCCTAACCCTTCCCCGAAGCCTGACCCTCACCCGTCCCCTAATCCTAACCCGTTCGCTAACACTAACCCGCGCCCTCACACGCACGCTCCCCCTAAAGCGTTGCCGTACCCTCACCTGGACCCTAAACCGTCCCCGTCCCCTAACCCTAACCGTAGCCCAAACCCTAACCGTAGCCCAAACCCTAACCCTAACCCTTCCCCGAAGCCTGACCCTCACCCGTCCCCTAATCCTAACCCGTTCGCTAACACTAACCCGCGCCCTCACACGCACGCTCCCCCTAAAGCGTTGCCGTACCCTCACCTGGACCCTAAACCGTCCCCGTCCCCTAACCCTAACCGTAGCCCAAACCCTAACCGTAGCCCAAACCCTAACACTAACACTTCCCCGAAGCCTGACCCTCACCCGTCCCCTAATCCTAAGCCGTACGGTAACACTAACCCGCGCCCTCACACGCACGCTCCCCCTAAAGCGTTGCCGTACCCTCACCTGGACCCTAAACCGTAACCGTCCCCTAACCTTAACCGTAGCCCGAACCCTAACCCTAACCCTTCCCCGAAGCCTGACCCTCACCCGTCCCCTAATCCTAACCCGTACGCTAACACTAACCCGCGCCCTCACACGCTCGCTCCCCCTAAAGCGTTGCCGTACCCTCACCTGGACCCTAAACCGTCCCCGTCCCCTAACCCTAAGCCTAGCCCGAACCCTAACCCTAACCCTTCCCGGAAGCCTGACCCTCACCCATCCCCTAATCCTAACCCGTACGCTAACACTAACCCGTGCCCTCACACGCATGCTCCCCCTAAAGCGTTGCCGTACCCTCACCTGGACCCTAAACCGTCCCCGTCCCCTAACCCTAACCCTAGCCCGAACCCTAACCCTAACCCTTTCCAGAAGCCTGACCCTCACCCGTCCCCTAATCCTAACCCGTACGCTAACACTAACCCGCGCCCTCACACGTACGCTCCCCCTAAAGCGTTGCCGTACCCTCACCTAGACCCTAAACCGTCCCCGTCCCCTAACCCTAACCCTAGCCCGAACCCTAACCCTAACCCTTCCCTGATGCCTGACCCTCACCCGTCCCCTAATCCTAACCCGTACGCTAACACTAACCCGCGTCCTCACACGCACGATCCCACTAAAGCGTTGCCGTACCCTCACCTGGACCCTAAACCGTCCCCGTCCCTTAACCCTTACCCTAGCCCGAACCCTAACCCTAAACCTTCCCCGAAGCCTGACCCTCACCCGTCCCCTAATCCTAACCCGTACGCTAACACTAACCCACGCCCTCACACGCACGCTCCCCCTAAAGCGTTGCCGTACCCTCACCTGGACCCTAAACCTTCCCCATCCCCTAACCCTAACCCTAGCCCGAACCCTAACCCTAACCCTTCCCCGAAGCCTGACCCTCACCCGTCCCCTAATCCTAACCAGTACGCTAACACTAACCCACGCCCTCACACGCACGCTCCCCCTAAAGCGTTGCCGTACCCTCACCTGGACCCTAAACCGTCCCCGTCCCCTAACCCTAACCCTAGCCCGAACCCTAACCCTAACCCTTCCCCGAAGCCTGACCCTCACCCGTCCCCTAATCCTAACCCGTACGCTAACACTAACCCGCGCCCTCACACGCACGCTCCCCCTAAAGTGTTGCCGTACCCTCACCTGGACCCTAAACCGTCCCCGTCCCCTAACCCTAACCCTAGCCCGAACCCTAACCCTAACCCTTCCCCGAAGCCTGACCCTCACCCATCCCCTAATCCTAAGCCGTACGCTAACACTAACCCGCGCCCTCACATGCACGCTCCCCCTAAAGCGTTGCCGTACCCTCACCTGGACCCTAAACCGTCCCCGTCCCCTAACCCTAACCCTAGCCCGAACCCTAACCCTAACCCTTCCCCGAAGCCTGACACTCACCCGTCCCCTAATCCTAATCCGCACGCTAACACTAACGCGCGCCCTCACACGCACGCTCCCCCTAAAGCGTTGCCGTACCCTCACTTGGACCCTAAACCGTCCCCGTCCCCTAACCCTAACCCTAGCCCGAACCCTAACCCTAACCCTTCCCCGAAGCCTGACCCTCACCCGTCCCCTAATCCTAAGCTGTACGCTAACACTAACGCGCGCCCTCACACGCACGCTCCCCCTAAAGCGTTGCCGTACACTCTCCTGGACCCTAAACCGTCCCCGTCCCCTAACCCTAACCCTAGCCCGAACCCTAACCCTAACCCTTCCCCGAAGCCTGACCCTCACCCGTCCCCTAATCCTAACCCGTACGCTAACACTAACGCGTGCCCTCACACACACGCTCCCCCTAAAGCGTTGCCGTACCCTCACCTGGACCCGAAACCGTCCCCGTCCCCTAACCCTAACCCTAGCCCGAACCCTAACCCTAACCCTTCCCCGAAGCCTGACCCTCACCCGTCCCCTAATCCTAACCCGTACGCTAACACTATCCCGCGCCCTCACACGCACGCTCCCCCTAAAACGTTGCCGTACCCTCAGCTGGACCCTAAACCGTCCCCGTCCCCTAACCCTAACCCTAGCCCGAACCCTAACCCTAACCCTTCCCCGAAGCCTGACCCTCACCCGTCCCCTAATCCTAAGCCGTACGCTAACACTAACCCACGCCCTCACACGCACGCTCCCCCTAAAGCGTTGCCGTACCCTCACCTGGACCCTAAACCGTCCCCGTCCCCTAACCCTAACCCTAGCCCGAACCCTAACCCTAACCCTTCCCCGAAGCCTGACCCTCACCCGTCCCCTAATCCTAAGCCGCACGCTAACACTAACGCGCGCCCTCACACGCACGCTCCCCCTAAAGCGTTGCCGTACCCTCACCTGGACCCTAAACCGTCCCCGTCCCCTAACCCTAACCCTAGCCCGAACCCTAACCCTAACCCTTCCCCGAAGCCTGACCCTCACCCGTCCCCTAATCCTAAGCCGTACGCTAACACTAACGCGCGCCCTCACACGCACGCTCCCCCTAAAGCGTTGCCGTACCCTCTCCTGGACCCTAAACCGTCCCCGTACCCTAACCCTAACCCTAGCCCGAACCCTAACCCTAACCCTTCCCCGAACCCTGACCCTCACCCGTCCCCTAATCCTAACCCGTACGCTAACACTAACGCGTGCCCTCACACGCACGCTCCCCCTAAAGCGTTGCCGTACCCTCACCTGGACCCGAAACCGTCCCCGTCCCCTAACCCTAACCCTAGCCCGAACCCTAACCCTAACCCTTCCCCGAAGCATGACCCTCACCCGTCCCCTACTCCTAACCCGTACGCTAACACTAACCCGCGCCCTCACACGCACGCTCCCCCTAAAGCGTTGCCGTACCCTCACCTGGACCCTAAACCGTCCCCGTCCCCTAACCCTAACCCTAGCCCGAACCCTAACCCTAACCCTTCCCCGAAGCCTGACCCTCACCCGTCCCCTAATCCTAACCCGTACGCTAACACTAACCCGCGCCCTCACACGCACGCTCCCCCTAAAGCGTTGCCGTACCCTCACCTGGACCCTAAACCTTCCCCGTCCCCTAACCCTAACCCTAGCCCGAACCCTAACCCTAACTGTTCCCCGAAGCCTGACCCTCACCCGTCCCCTAATCCTAAGCCGTACGCTAACACTAACCCGCGCCCTCACACGCACGCTCCCCCTAAAGCGTTGCCGTACCCTCACCTGAACCCTAAACCGTAACCGTCCCCTAACCTTAACCCTAGCCCGAACCCTAACCCTAACCCTTCCCCGAAGCCTGACCCTCACCCGTCCCCTAATCCTAACCCGTACGCTAACACTAACCCGCGCCCTCACACGCTCGCTCCCCCTAAAGCGTTGCCGTACCCTCACCTGGACCCTAAACCGTCCCCGTCCCCTAACCCTAACCCTAGCCCGAACCCTAACCCTAACCCTTCCCGGAAGCCTGACCCTCACCCATCCCCTAATCCTAACCCGTACGCTAACACTAACCCGTGCCCTCACACGCACGCTCCCCCTAAAGCGTTGCCGTACCCTCACCTGGACCCTAAACCGTCCCCGTCCCCTAACCCTAACCCTAGCCCGAACCCTAACCCTAACCCTTCCCAGAAGCCTGACCCTCACCCGTCCCCTAATCCTAACCCGTACGCTAACACTAACCCGCGCCCTCACACGTACGCTCCCCCTAAAGCGTTGCCGTACCCTCACCTAGACCCTAAACCGTCCCCGTCCCCTAACCCTAACCCTAGCCCGAACCCTAACCCTAACCCTTCCCCGATGCCTGACCCTCACCCGTCCCCTAATCCTAACCCGTACGCTAACACTAACCCGCGTCCTCACACGCACGCTCCCCCTAAAGCGTTGCCGTACCCTCACCTGGACCCTAAACAGTCCCCGTCCCTTAACCCTTACCCTAGCCCGAACCCTAACCCTAAACCTTCCCCGAAGCCTGACCCTCACCCGTCCCCTAATCCTAACCCGTACGCTAACACTAACCCGCGCCCTCACACGCACGCTCCCCCTAAAGCGTTGCCGTACCCTCACCTGGACCCTAAACCGTCCCGGTCCCCTAACCCTAACCCTAGCCCGAACCCTAACCCTAACCCTTCCCCGAAGCCTGACCCTCACCCGTCCCCTAATCCTAACCCGTACGCTAACACTAACCCGCGCCCTCACACGCACGCTCCCCCTAAAGCGTTGCCGTATCCTCACCTGGACCCTAAACCGTCCCCGTCCCCTAACCCTAACCCTAGCCCGAACCCTAACCCTAACTCTTCCCCGAAGCCTGACCCTCACCCGTCCCCTAATCCTAAGCCGTACGCTAACACTAACCCGCGCCCTCACACGCACGCTCCCCCTAAAGCATTGCCGTACCCTCACCTGGACCCTAAACCGTCCCCGTCCCCTAACCCTAACCCTAGCCCGAACCCTAACCCTAACCCTTCCCCGAAGCCTGACCCTCACCCGTCCCCTAATCCTAAGCCGCACGCTAACACTAACGCGCGCCCTCACACGCACGCTCCCCCTAAAGCGTTGCCGTACCCTCACTTGGACCCTAAACCGTCCCCGTCCCCTAACCCTAACCCTAGCCCGAACCCTAACCCTAACCCTTCCCCGAAGCCTGACCCTCACCCGTCCCCTAATCCTAAGCCGCACGCTAACACTAACGCACGCCCTCACACGCACGCTCCCCCTAAAGCGTTGCCGTACCCTCACCTGGACCCTAAACCGTCCCCGTCCCCTAACCCTAACCCTAGCCCGAACCCTAACCCTAACCCTTCCCCGAAGCCTGACCCTCACCCGTCCCCTAATCCTAAGCCGTACGCTAACACTAACGCGCGCCCTCACACGCACGCTCCCCCTAAGGCGTTGCCGTACCCTCTCCTGGACCCTAAACCGTCCCCGTACCCTAACCCTAACCCTAGCCCGAACCCTAACCCTAACCCTTCCCCGAAGCCTGACCCTCACCCGTCCCCTAATCCTAACCCGTACGCTAACACTAACGCGTGCCCTCACACGCACGCTCCCCCTAAAGCGTTGCCGTACCATCACCTGGACCCGAAACCGTCCCCGTCCCCTAACCCTAACCCTAGTCCGAACCCTAACCCTAACCCTTCCCCGAAGCATGACCCTCACCCGTCCCCTAATCCTAACCCGTACGCTAACACTAAACCGCGCCCTCACACGCACGCTCCCCCTAAAGCGTTGCCGTACCCTCACCTGGACCCTAAACCGTCCCCGTCCCCTAACCCTAAACCTAGCCCGAACCCTAACCCTAACCCTTCCCCGAAGCCTGACCCTCACCCGTCCCCTAATCCTAACCCGTACGCTAACACTAACCCGCGCCCTCACACGCACGCTCCCCCTAAAGCGTTGCCGTACCCTCACCTGGACCCTAAACCTTCCCCGTCCCCTAACCCTAACCCTAGCCCGAACCCTAACCCTAACCGTTCCCCGAAGCCTGACCCTCACACGTCCCCTAATCCTAAGCCGTACGCTAACACTAACCCACGCCCTCACACGCACGCTCCCCCTAAAGCGTTGCCATACCCTCACCTGAACCCTAAACCGTAACCGTCCCCTAACCTTAACCCTAGCCCGAACCCTAACCCTAACCCTTCCCCGAAGCCTGACCCTCACCCGTCCCCTAATCCTAAGCCGTACGCTAACACTAACCCGCGCCCTCACACGCTCGCTCCCCCTAAAGCGATGCCGTACACTCACCTGGACCCTAAACCGTCCCCGTCCCCTAACCCTAACCCTAGCCCGAACCCTAACCCTAACCCTTCCCGGAAGCCTGACCCTCACCCATCCCCTAATCCTAACCCGTACGCTAACACTAACCCGTGCCCTCACACGCACGCTCCCCCTAAAGCATTGCCGTACCCTCACCTGGACCCTAAACCGTCCCCGTCCCCTAACCCTAACCCTAGCCCGAACCCTAACCCTAACCCTTCCCAGAAGCCTGACCCTCACCCATCCCCTAATCCTAACCCGTACGCTAACACTAACCCGCGCCCTCACACGTACGCTCCCCCTAAAGCGTTGCCGTACCCTCACCTAGACCCTAAACCGTCCCCGTCCCCTAACCCTAACCCTAGCCCGAACCCTAACCCTAACCCTTCCCCGATGCCTGACCCTCACCCGTCCCCTAATCCTAACCCGTACGCTAACACTAACCCGCGCCCTCACACGCACGCTCCCCCTAAAGCGTTGCCGTACCCTCACCTGGACCCTAAACCGTCCCCGTCCCTTAACCCTTACCCTAGCCCGAACCCTAACCCTAAACCTTCCCCGAAGCCTGACCCTCACCCGTCCCCTAATCTTAACCCGTACGCTAACACTAACCCACGCCCTCAAACGCACGCTCCCCCTAAAGCGTTGCCGTACCCTCACCTGGACCCTAAACCTTCCCCATCCCCTAACCCTAACCCTAGCCCGAACCCTAACCCTAACCCTTCCCCGAAGCCTGACCCTCACCCGTCCCCTAATCCTAACCCGTACGCTAACACTAACCCGCGCCCTCACACGCACGCTCCCCGTAAAGCGTTGCCGTACCCTCACCTGGACCCTAAACCGTCCCCGTCCCCTAACCCTAACCCTAGCCCGAACCCTAACCCTAACACTTCCCCGAAGCCTGACCCTCACCCGTCCCCTAATCCTAACCCGTACGCTAACACTAACCCACGCCCTCACACGCACGCTCCCCCTAAAGCGTTTCCGTACCCTCACCTGGACCCTAAACCGTCCCCTTCCCCTAACCCTAACCCTAGCCCGAACCCTAACCCTAACCCTTCCCCGAAGCCTGACCCTCACCCGTCCCCTAATCCTAAGCCGTACGCTAACACTAACCCGCGCCCTCACACGCACGCTCCCCCTAAAGCGTTGCCGTACCCTCACCTGGACCCTAAACCGTCCCCGTCCCCTAACCCTAACCCTAGCCCGAACCCTAACCCTAACCCTTTTCCGAAGCCTGACACTCACCCGTCCCCATAATCCTAAGTCGCACGCTAACACTAACGCGCGCCCTCACACGCACGCTCCCCCTAAAGCATTGCCGTACCCTCACTTGGACCCTAAACCGTCCCCGTCCCCTAACCCTAACCCTAGCCCGAACCCTAACCCTAACCCTTCCCCGAAGCCTGACCCTCACCCGTCCCCTAATCCTAAGCTGTACGCTAACACTAACGCGCGCCCTCACACGCACGCTCCCCCTAAAGCGTTGCCGTACCCTCTCCTGGACCCTAAACCGTCCCCGTCCCCTAACCCTAACCCTAGCCCGAACCCTAACCCTAACCCTTCCCCGAAGCCTGACCCTCACCCGTCCCCTAATCCTAACCCGTACGCCAACACTAACGCGTGCCCTCACACGCACGCTCCCCCTAAAGCGTTGCCGTACCCTCACCTGGACCCGAAACCATCCCCGTCCCCTAACCCTAACCCTAGCCCGAACCCTAACCCTAACCCTTCCCCGAAGCCTGACCCTCACCCGTCCCCTAATCCTAACCCGTACGCTAACACTATCCCGCGCCCTCACACGCACGCTCCCCCTAAAACGTTGCCGTACCCTCAGCTGGACCCTAAACCGTCCCCGTCCCCTAACCCTAACCCTAGCCGGAACCCTAACCCTAACCCTTCCCCGAAGCCTGACCCTCACCCGTCCCCTAATCCTAACCCGTACGCTAACACTAACCGGCGCCCTCACACGCACGCTCCCCCTAAAGCGTTGCCGTACACTCACCTGGACCCTAAACCTTCCCCGTCTCCTAACCCTAACCGTAGCCCGAACCCTAACCCTAACCCTTCCCCGAAGCCTGACCCTCACCCGTCCCCTAATCCTAAGCCGTACGCTAACACTAACCCGCGCCCTCACACGCACGCTCCCCCTAAAGCGTTGCCGTACCCTCACCTGAACCCTAAACCGTAACCGTCCCCTAACCTTAACCCTAGCCCGAACCCTAACCCTAACCCTTCCCCGAAGCCTGACCCTCACCCGTCCCCTAATCCTAACCCGTACGCTAACACTAACCCGCGCCCTCACATGCACGCTCCCCCTAAAGCGTTGCCGTACCCTCACCTGGACCCTAAACCGTCCCCGTCCCCTAACCCTAACCCTAGCCCGAACCCTAACCCTAACCCTAACCCTTCCCCGAAACCTGACCCTCACCCATCCCCTAATCCTAACCCGTACGCTAACACTAACCCGTGCCCTCACACGCACGCTCCCCCTAAAGCGTTGCCGTACCCTCACCTGGACCCTAACCGTCCCCGTCCCCTAACCCTAACCCTAGCCCGAACCCTAACCCTAACCCTTCCCCGAAGCCTGACCCTAACCCGTCCCCTAATCCTAACCCGTACGCTAACACTAACCCGCGCCCTCACACTCACGCTCCCCCTAAAGCGTTGCCGTACCCTCACCTGGACCCTAAACCTTCCCCGTCCCCTAACCCTAACCGTAGCCCGAACCCTAACCCTAACCTTTCCCCGAAGCCTGACCCTCACCCGTCCCCTAATCCTAAGCCGTACGCTAACACGAACCCGCGCCCTCACACGCACGCTCCCCCTAAAGCGTTGCCGTACCCTCACCTGAACCCTAACCGTCCCCGTCCCCTAACCCTAACCCTAGCCCGAACCCTAACCCTAACCCTTCCCCGAAGCCTGACCCTCACCCGTCCCCTAATCCTAACCCGTACGCTAACACTAACCCGCGCCCTCACACGCACGCTCCCCCTAAAGCGTTGCCGTACCCTCACCTAGACCCTAAACCGTCCCCGTCCCCTAACCCTAACCCTAGCCCGAACCCTAACCCTAACCCTTCCCCGAAGCCTGACCCTCACCCGTCCCCTAATCCTAACCCGTACGCTAACACTAACCCGCGCCCTCACATGCACGCTCCCCCTAAAGCGTTGCCGTACCCTCACCTGGACCCTAAACCGTCCCCGTCCCCTAACCCTAACCCTAGCCCGAACCCTAACCCTAACACTTCCCCGAAGCCTGACCCTCACCCGTCCCCTAATCCTAACCCGTACGCTAACACTAACCCACGCCCTCACACGCACGCTCCCCCTAAAGCGTTTCCGTACCCTCACCTGGACCCTAAACCGTCCCCTTCCCCTAACCCTAACCCTAGCCCGAACCCTAACCCTAACCCTTCCCCGAAGCCTGACCCTCACCCGTCCCCTAATCCTAAGCCGTACGCTAACACTAACCCGCGCCCTCACACGCACGCTCCCCCTAAAGCGTTGCCGTACCCTCACCTGGACCCTAAACCGTCCCCGTCCCCTAACCCTAACCCTAGCCCGAACCCTAACCCTAACCCTTTTCCGAAGCCTGACACTCACCCGTCCCCATAATCCTAAGTCGCACGCTAACACTAACGCGCGCCCTCACACGCACGCTCCCCCTAAAGCATTGCCGTACCCTCACTTGGACCCTAAACCGTCCCCGTCCCCTAACCCTAACCCTAGCCCGAACCCTAACCCTAACCCTTCCCCGAAGCCTGACCCTCACCCGTCCCCTAATCCTAAGCTGTACGCTAACACTAACGCGCGCCCTCACACGCACGCTCCCCCTAAAGCGTTGCCGTACCCTCTCCTGGACCCTAAACCGTCCCCGTCCCCTAACCCTAACCCTAGCCCGAACCCTAACCCTAACACTTCCCCGAAGCCTGACCCTCACCCGTCCCCTAATCCTAACCCGTACGCCAACACTAACGCGTGCCCTCACACGCACGCTCCCCCTAAAGCGTTGCCGTACCCTCACCTGGACCCGAAACCATCCCCGTCCCCTAACCCTAACCCTAGCCCGAACCCTAACCCTAACCCTTCCCCGAAGCCTGACCCTCACCCGTCCCCTAATCCTAACCCGTACGCTAACACTATCCCGCGCCCTCACACGCACGCTCCCCCTAAAACGTTGCCGTACCCTCAGCTGGACCCTAAACCGTCCCCGTCCCCTAACCCTAACCCTAGCCGGAACCCTAACCCTAACCCTTCCCCGAAGCCTGACCCTCACCCGTCCCCTAATCCTAACCCGTACGCTAACACTAACCGGCGCCCTCACACGCACGCTCCCCCTAAAGCGTTGCCGTACACTCACCTGGACCCTAAACCTTCCCCGTCTCCTAACCCTAACCGTAGCCCGAACCCTAACCCTAACCCTTCCCCGAAGCCTGACCCTCACCCGTCCCCTAATCCTAAGCCGTACGCTAACACTAAACCGCGCCCTCACACGCACGCTCCCCCTAAAGCGTTGCCGTACCCTCACCTGAACCCTAAACCGTAACCGTCCCCTAACCTTAACCCTAGCCCGAACCCTAACCCTAACCCTTCCCCGAAGCCTGACCCTCACCCGTCCCCTAATCCTAACCCGTACGCTAACACTAACCCGCGCCCTCACATGCACGCTCCCCCTAAAGCGTTGCCGTACCCTCACCTGGACCCTAAACCGTCCCCGTCCCCTAACCCTAACCCTAGCCCGAACCCTAACCCTAACCCTAACCCTTCCCCGAAACCTGACCCTCACCCATCCCCTAATCCTAACCCGTACGCTAACACTAACCCGTGCCCTCACACGCACGCTCCCCCTAAAGCGTTGCCGTACCCTCACCTGGACCCTAACCGTCCCCGTCTCCTAACCCTAACCCTAGCCCGAACCCTAACCCTAACCCTTCCCCGAAGCCTGACCCTAACCCGTCCCCTAATCCTAACCCGTACGCTAACACTAACCCGCGCCCTCACACTCACGCTCCCCCTAAAGCGTTGCCGTACCCTCACCTGGACCCTAAACCTTCCCCGTCCCCTAACCCTAACCGTAGCCCGAACCCTAACCCTAACCTTTCCCCGAAGCCTGACCCTCACCCGTCCCCTAATCCTAAGCCGTACGCTAACACGAACCCGCGCCCTCACACGCACGCTCCCCCTAAAGCGTTGCCGTACCCTCACCTGAACCCTAACCGTCCCCGTCCCCTAACCCTAACCCTAGCCCGAACCCTAACCCTAACCCTTCCCCGAAGCCTGACCCTCACCCGTCCCCTAATCCTAACCCGTACGCTAACACTAACCCGCGCCCTCACACGCACGCTCCCCCTAAAGCGTTGCCGTACCCTCACCTAGACCCTAAACCGTCCCCGTCCCCTAACCCTAACCCTAGCCCGAACCCTAACCCTAACCCTTCCCCGAAGCCTGACCCTCACCCGTCCCCTAATCCTAACCCGTACGCTAACACTAACCCGCGCCCTCACATGCACGCTCCCCCTAAAGCGTTGCCGTACCCTCACCTGGACCCTAAACCGTCCCCGTCCCCTAACCCTAACCCTAGCCCGAACCCTAACCCTAACCCTTCCCCGAAGCCTGACCCTCACCCGTCCCCTAATCCTAAGCCGCACGCTAACACTAACGCGCACCCTCACACGCACGCTCCCCCTAAAGCGTTGCCGTACCCTCACCTGGACCCTAAACCGTCCCCGTCCCCTAACCCTAACCCTAGCCCGAACCCTAACCCTAACCCTTCCCCGAAGCCTGACCCTCACCCGTTCCCTAATCCTAAGCCGTACGATAACACTAACGCGCGCCCTCACATGCACGCTCCCCCTAAAGCGTTGCCGTACCCTCTCCTGGACCCTAAACCGTCCCCGTACCCTAACCCTAACCCTAGCCCGAACCCTAACCCTAACCCTTCCCCGAAGCCTGACCCTCACCCGTCCCCTAATCCTAACCCGTACGCTAACACTAACGCGTGCCCTCACACGCACGCTCCCCCTAAAGTGTTGCCGTACCCTCACCTGGACCCGAAACCGTCCCCGTCCCCTAACCCTAACCCTAGCCCGAACCCTAACCCTAACCCTTCCCCGAAGCCTGACCCTCACCCGTCCCCTAATCCTAACCCGTACGCTAACACTAACCCGCGCCCTCACACGCACGCTCCCCCTAAAGCGTTGCCGTACCCTCACCTGGACCCTAAACCGTCCCCGTCCCCTAACCCTAACCCTAGCCCGAACCCTAACCCTAACCCTTCCCCGAAGCCTGACCCTCACCCGTCCCCTAATCCTAACCCGTACGTTATCATTAACCCGCGCCCTCACACGCACGCATCCCCTAAAACGTTGCCGTACCCTCACCTGGACCCGAAACCGTCCCCGTCCCCTAACCCTAACCCTAGCCCGAACCCTAACCCTAACCCTTCCCCGAAGCCTGACCCTCACCCGTCCCCTAATCCTAACCCGTAGCTAACACTAACCCGCGCCCTCACACGCACGCTCCCCCTAAAGCGTTGCCGTACCCTCACCTGGACCCGAAACCGTCCCCGTCCCCTAACCCTAACCCTAGCCCGAACCCTAACCCTAACCCTTCCCCGAAGCCTGACCCTCACCCGTCCCCTAATCCTAAGCCGTACGCTAACACTAACCCGCGCCCTCACACGCACGCTCCCCCTAAAGCGTTGCCGTACCCTCACCTGGACCCTAAACCGTCCCCGTCCCCTAACCCTAACCCTAGCCCGAACCCTAACCCTAACCCTTCCCCGAAGCCTGACCCTCACCCGTCTCCTAATCCTAAGCCTCACGCTAACACTAACGCGCGCCCTCACACGCACGCTCCCCCTAAAGCGTTGCCGTACCCTCACCTGGACCCTAAACCGTCCCCGTCCCCTAACCCTAACCCTAGCCCGAACCCTAACCCTAACCCTTCCCCGAAGCCTGACCCTCACCCGTCCCCTAATCCTAACCCGTACGCTAACACTAACCCGCGCCCTCACACGCACGCTCCCCCTAAAGCGTTGCCGTACCCTCACCTGGACCCTAAACCGTCCCCGTCCCCTAACCCTAACCCTAGCCCGAACCCTAACCCTAACCCTTCCCCGAAGCCTGACCCTCACCCGTCCCCTAATCCTAAGCCGTACGCTAACACTAACCCGCGCCCTCACACGCACGCTCCCCCTAAAGCGTTGCCGTACCCTCACCTGGACCCTAAACCGTCCCCGTCCCCTAACCCTAACCCTAGCCCGAACCCTAACCCTAACCCTTCCCCGAAGCCTGACCCTCACCCGTCCCCTAATCCTAAGCTGCACGCTAACACTAACGCGCGCCCTCACACGCACGCTCCCCCTAAAGCGTTGCCGTACCCTCACCTGGACCCTAAACCGTCCCCGTCCCCTAACCCTAACCCTAGCCCGAACCCTATCCCTAACCCTTCCCCGAAGCCTGATCCTCACCCGTCCCCTAATCCTAACCTGTACGCTAACACTAACCCGCGCCCTCACATGCACGCTCCCCCTAAAGCGTTGCCGTACCCTCTCCTGGACCCTAAACCGTCCCCGTACCCTAACCCTAACCCTAGCCCGAACCCTAACCCTAACCCTTCCCCGAAGCCTGACCCTCACCCGTCCCCTAATCCTAACCCGTACGCTAACACTAACGCGTGCCCTCACACGCACGCTCCCCCTAAAGCGTTGCCGTACCCTCACCTGGACCCGAAACCGTCCCCATCCCCTAACCCTAACCCTAGCACGAACCCTAACCCTAACCCTTCCCCGAAACCTGACCCTCACCCGTCCCCTAATCCTAACCCGTACGCTAACACTAACCCGCGCCCTCACACGCACGCGCCCCCTAAAGCGTTGCCGTACCCTCACCTGGACCCTAAACCGTCCCCGTCCCCTAACCCTAACCCTAGCCCGAACCCTAACCCTAACCCTTCCCCGAAGCCTGACCCTCACCCGTCCCCTAATCCTAAGCCGTACGCTAACACTAACGCGCGCCCTCACACGCACGCTCCCCCTAAAGCGTTGCCGAACCCTCTCCTGGACCCTAAACCGTCCCCGTACTCTAACACTAACCCTAGCCCGAACCCTAACCCTAACCCTGCCCCGAAGCCTGACCCTCACCCGTCCCCTAATCCTAACCCGTACGCTAACACTAACGCGTGCCCTCACACGCACGCTCCCCCTAAAGCGTTGCCGTACCCTCACCTGGACCCGAAACCGTCCCCGTCCCCTAACCCTAACCCTAGCCCGAACCCTAACCCTAACCCTTCCCCGAAGCCTGACCCTCACCCGTCCCCTAATCCTAACCCGTACGCTAACACTAACCCGCGCCCTCACACGCACGCTCCCCCTAAAGCGTTGCCGTACCCTCACCTGGACCCTAAACCGTCCCCGTCCCCTAACCCTAACCCTAGCCCGAACCATAACCCTAACCCTTCCCCGAAGCCTGACCCTCACCCGTCCCCTAATCCTAACCCGTACGCTAACACTAACCCGCGCCCTCACACGCACGCTCCCTCTAAAGCGTTGCCGTACCCTCACCTGGACCCTAAACCTTCCCCGTCCCCTAACCCTAACCGTAGCCCGAACCCTAACCCTAAACCTTCCCGAAGCCTGACCCTCACCCGTCCCCTAATCCTAAGCCGTACGCTAACACTAACCCGCGCCCTCACACGCACGCTCCCCCTAAAGCGTTGCTGTACCCTCACCTGAACCCTGAACCGTAACCGTCCCCAAACCCTAACCCTAGCCCGAACCCTAACCCTAACCCTTCCCCGATGCCTGACCCTCACCATCCCCTAATCCTAACCCGTACGCTAACACTAACCCGCGCCCTCACACGCACGCTCCCCCTAAAGCGTTGCCGTACCCTCACCTGGACCCGAAACCGTCCCCGTCCCCTAACCCTAACCCTAGCCCGAACCCTAACCCTAACCCTTCCCCGAAGCCTGACCCTCACCCGTCCCCTAATCCTAAGCCGTACGCTAACACTAACCCGCGCCCTCACACGCACGCTCCCCCTAAAGCGTTGCCGTACCCTCACCTGAACCCTAAACCGTCCCCGTCCCCTAACCCTATCCCTAGCCCGAACCCTAACCCTAACCCTTCCCCGAAGCCTGACCCTCACCCGTCCCCTAATCCTAACCCGTACGCTAACACTAACCCGCGCCCTCACACGCACGCTCCCCCTAAAGCGTTGCCGTACCCTCACCTGGACCCTAAACCGTCCCCGTCCCCTAACCCTAACCCTAGCCCGAACCCTAACCCTAACCCTTCCCAGAAGCCTGACCCTCACCCGTCCCCTAATCCTAACCCGTACACTAACACTAACCCGCGTCCTCACACGCACGCTCCCCCTAAAGCGTTGCCGTACCCTCACCTGGACCCTAAACCGTCCCCGTCCCTTAACCCTTACCCTAGCCCGAACCCTAACCCTAAACCTTCCCCGAAGCCTGACCCTCACCCGTCCCCTAATCCTAACCCGTACGCTAACACTAACCCACGCCCTCACACGCACGCTCCCCCTAAAGCGTTGCCGTACCCTCACCTGGACCCTAAACCTTCCCCATCCCCTAACCCTAACCCTAGACCGAACCCTAACCCTAACCCTTCCCCGAAGCCTGACCCTCACCCGTCCCCTAATCCTAACCCGTACGCTAACACTAACCCGCGCCCTCACACGCACGCTCCCCATAAAGCGTTGCCGTACCCTCACCTGGACCCTAAACCGTCCCCGTCCCCTAACCCTAACCCTAGCCCGAACCCTAACCCTAACCCTTCCCCGAAGCCTGACCCTCACCCGTCCCCTAATCCTAAGCCGCACGCTAACACTAACGCGCACCCTCACACGCACGCTCCCCCTAAAGCGTTGCCGTACCCTCACCTGGACCCTAAACCGTCCCCGTCCCCTAACCCTAACCCTAGCCCGAACCCTAACCCTAACCCTTCCCCGAAGCCTGACCCTCACCCGTTCCCTAATCCTAAGCCGTACGATAACACTAACGCGCGCCCTCACATGCACGCTCCCCCTAAAGCGTTGCCGTACCCTCTCCTGGACCCTAAACCGTCCCCGTACCCTAACCCTAACCCTAGCCCGAACCCTAACCCTAACCCTTCCCCGAAGCCTGACCCTCACCCGTCCCCTAATCCTAACCCGTACGCTAACACTAACGCGTGCCCTCACACGCACGCTCCCCCTAAAGTGTTGCCGTACCCTCACCTGGACCCGAAACCGTCCCCGTCCCCTAACCCTAACCCTAGCCCGAACCCTAACCCTAACCCTTCCCCGAAGCCTGACCCTCACCCGTCCCCTAATCCTAACCCGTACGCTAACACTAACCCGCGCCCTCACACGCACGCTCCCCCTAAAGCGTTGCCGTACCCTCACCTGGACCCTAAACCGTCCCCGTCCCCTAACCCTAACCCTAGCCCGAACCCTAACCCTAACCCTTCCCCGAAGCCTGACCCTCACCCGTCCCCTAATCCTAACCCGTACGTTATCATTAACCCGCGCCCTCACACGCACGCATCCCCTAAAACGTTGCCGTACCCTCACCTGGACCCGAAACCGTCCCCGTCCCCTAACCCTAACCCTAGCCCGAACCCTAACCCTAACCCTTCCCCGAAGCCTGACCCTCACCCGTCCCCTAATCCTAACCCGTAGCTAACACTAACCCGCGCCCTCACACGCACGCTCCCCCTAAAGCGTTGCCGTACCCTCACCTGGACCCGAAACCGTCCCCGTCCCCTAACCCTAACCCTAGCCCGAACCCTAACCCTAACCCTTCCCCGAAGCCTGACCCTCACCCGTCCCCTAATCCTAAGCCGTACGCTAACACTAACCCGCGCCCTCACACGCACGCTCCCCCTAAAGCGTTGCCGTACCCTCACCTGGACCCTAAACCGTCCCCGTCCCCTAACCCTAACCCTAGCCCGAACCCTAACCCTAACCCTTCCCCGAAGCCTGACCCTCACCCGTCTCCTAATCCTAAGCCTCACGCTAACACTAACGCGCGCCCTCACACGCACGCTCCCCCTAAAGCGTTGCCGTACCCTCACCTGGACCCTAAACCGTCCCCGTCCCCTAACCCTAACCCTAGCCCGAACCCTAACCCTAACCCTTCCCCGAAGCCTGACCCTCACCCGTCCCCTAATCCTAACCCGTACGCTAACACTAACCCACGCCCTCACACGCACGCTCCCCCTAAAGCGTTGCCGTACCCTCACCTGGACCCTAAACCGTCCCCGTCCCCTAACCCTAACCCTAGCCCGAACCCTAACCCTAACCCTTCCCCGAAGCCTGACCCTCACCCGTCCCCTAATCCTAAGCCGTACGCTAACACTAACCCGCGCCCTCACACGCACGCTCCCCCTAAAGCGTTGCCGTACCCTCACCTGGACCCTAAACCGTCCCCGTCCCCTAACCCTAACCCTAGCCCGAACCCTAACCCTAACCCTTCCCCGAAGCCTGACCCTCACCCGTCCCCTAATCCTAAGCTGCACGCTAACACTAACGCGCGCCCTCACACGCACGCTCCCCCTAAAGCGTTGCCGTACCCTCACCTGGACCCTAAACCGTCCCCGTCCCCTAACCCTAACCCTAGCCCGAACCCTATCCCTAACCCTTCCCCGAAGCCTGATCCTCACCCGTCCCCTAATCCTAACCTGTACGCTAACACTAACCCGCGCCCTCACATGCACGCTCCCCCTAAAGCGTTGCCGTACCCTCTCCTGGACCCTAAACCGTCCCCGTACCCTAACCCTAACCCTAGCCCGAACCCTAACCCTAACCCTTCCCCGAAGCCTGACCCTCACCCGTCCCCTAATCCTAACCCGTACGCTAACACTAACGCGTGCCCTCACACGCACGCTCCCCCTAAAGCGTTGCCGTACCCTCACCTGGACCCGAAACCGTCCCCATCCCCTAACCCTAACCCTAGCACGAACCCTAACCCTAACCCTTCCCCGAAACCTGACCCTCACCCGTCCCCTAATCCTAACCCGTACGCTAACACTAACCCGCGCCCTCACACGCACGCGCCCCCTAAAGCGTTGCCGTACCCTCACCTGGACCCTAAACCGTCCCCGTCCCCTAACCCTAACCCTAGCCCGAACCCTAACCCTAACCCTTCCCCGAAGCCTGACCCTCACCCGTCCCCTAATCCTAAGCCGTACGCTAACACTAACGCGCGCCCTCACACGCACGCTCCCCCTAAAGCGTTGCCGTACCCTCTCCTGGACCCTAAACCGTCCCCGTACTCTAACACTAACCCTAGCCCGAACCCTAACCCTAACCCTTCCCCGAAGCCTGACCCTCACCCGTCCCCTAATCCTAACCCGTACGCTAACACTAACGCGTGCCCTCACACGCACGCTCCCCCTAAAGCGTTGCCGTACCCTCACCTGGACCCGAAACCGTCCCCGTCCCCTAACCCTAACCCTAGCCCGAACCCTAACCCTAACCCTTCCCCGAAGCCTGACCCTCACCCGTCCCCTAATCCTAACCCGTACGCTAACACTAACCCGCGCCCTCACACGCACGCTCCCCCTAAAGCGTTGCCGTACCCTCACCTGGACCCTAAACCGTCCCCGTCCCCTAACCCTAACCCTAGCCCGAACCATAACCCTAACCCTTCCCCGAAGCCTGACCCTCACCCGTCCCCTAATCCTAACCCGTACGCTAACACTAACCCGCGCCCTCACACGCACGCTCCCCCTAAAGCGTTGCCGTACCCTCACCTGGACCCTAAACCTTCCCCGTCCCCTAACCCTAACCGTAGCCCGAACCCTAACCCTAACCCTTCCCGAAGCCTGACCCTCACCCGTCCCCTAATCCTAAGCCGTACGCTAACACTAACCCGCGCCCTCACACGCACGCTCCCCCTAAAGCGTTGCTGTACCCTCACCTGAACCCTGAACCGTAACCGTCCCCTAACCCTAACCCTAGCCCGAACCCTAACCCTAACCCTTCCCCGATGCCTGACCCTCACCATCCCCTAATCCTAACCCGTACGCTAACACTAACCCGCGCCCTCACACGCACGCTCCCCCTAAAGCGTTGCCGTACCCTCACCTGGACCCGAAACCGTCCCCGTCCCCTAACCCTAACCCTAGCCCGAACCCTAACCCTAACCCTTCCCCGAAGCCTGACCCTCACCCGTCCCCTAATCCTAAGCCGTACGCTAACACTAACCCGCGCCCTCACACGCACGCTCCCCCTAAAGCGTTGCCGTACCCTCACCTGAACCCTAAACCGTCCCCGTCCCCTAACCCTATCCCTAGCCCGAACCCTAACCCTAACCCTTCCCCGAAGCCTGACCCTCACCCGTCCCCTAATCCTAACCCGTACGCTAACACTAACCCGCGCCCTCACACGCACGCTCCCCCTAAAGCGTTGCCGTACCCTCACCTGGACCCTAAACCGTCCCCGTCCCCTAACCCTAACCCTAGCCCGAACCCTAACCCTAACCCTTCCCAGAAGCCTGACCCTCACCCGTCCCCTAATCCTAACCCGTACACTAACACTAACCCGCGTCCTCACACGCACGCTCCCCCTAAAGCGTTGCCGTACCCTCACCTGGACCCTAAACCGTCCCCGTCCCTTAACCCTTACCCTAGCCCGAACCCTAACCCTAAACCTTCCCCGAAGCCTGACCCTCACCCGTCCCCTAATCCTAACCCGTAAGCTAACACTAACCCACGCCCTCACACGCACGCTCCCCCTAAAGCGTTGCCGTACCCTCACCTGGACCCTAAACCTTCCCCATCCCCTAACCCTAACCCTAGACCGAACCCTAACCCTAACCCTTCCCCGAAGCCTGACCCTCACCCGTCCCCTAATCCTCACCCGTACGCTAACACTAACCCGCGCCCTCACACGCACGCTCCCCATAAAGCGTTGCCGTACCCTCACCTGGACCCTAAACCGTCCCCATCCCCTAACCCTAACCGTAGCCCGAACCCTAACCCTAACCCTTCCCCGAAGCCTGACCCTCACCCGTCCCCTAATCCTAAGCCGTACGCTAACACTAACACGCGCCCTCACACGCACGCTCCCCCTAAAGTGTTGCCGTACCCTCACCTGAACCCTAAACCGTCCCCGTCCCCTAACCCTATCCCTAGCCCGAACCCTAACCCTAACCCTTCCCCGAAGCCTGACCCTCACCCGTCCCCTAATCCTAACCCGTACGCTAACACTAACCCGCGCCCTCACACGCACGCTCCCCCTAAAGCGTTGCCGTACCCTCACCTGGACCCTAAACCGTCCCCGTCCCCTAACCCTAACCCTAGGCCGAACCCTAACCCTAAACCTTCCCCGAAGCCTGACCCTCACCCGTCCCCTAATCCTAACCCGTACGCTAACACTAACCCGCGCCCTCACATGCACGCTCCCCCTAAAGCGTTGCCGTACCCTCACCTGGACCCTAAACCGTCCCCGTCCCCTAACCCTAACCCTAGCCCGAACCCTAACCCTAACCCTTCCCAGAAGCCTGACCCTCACCCGTCCCCTAATCCTAACCCGTACGCTAACACTAACCCGCGCCCTCACACGTACGCTCCTCCTAAAGCGTTGCCGTACCCTCACCTGGACCCTAAACCGTCCCCGTCCCCTAACCCTAACCCTAGCCCGAACCCTAACCCTAACCGTTCCCAGAAGCCTGACCCTCACCCGTCCCCTAATCCTAACCCGTACACTAACACTAACCCGCGTCCTCACACGCACGCTCCCCCTAAAGCGTTGCCGTACCCTCACCTGGACCCTAAACCGTCCCCGTCCCTTAACCCTTACCCTAGCCCGAACCCTAACCCTAAACCTTCCCCGAAGCCTGACCCTCACCCGTCCCCTAATCCTAACCCGTACGCTAACACTAACCCACGCCCTCACACGCACGCTCCCCCTAAAGCGTTGCCGTACCCTCACCTGGACCCTAAACCTTCCCCATCCCCTAACCCTAACCCTAGCCCGAACCCTAACCCTAACCCTTCCCCGAAGCCTGACCCTCACCCGAACCCTAATCCTAACCCGTACGCTAACACTAACCCGCGCCCTCACACGCACGCTCCCCCTAAAGCGTTGCCGTACCCTCACCTGGACCCTAAACCGTCCCCGTCCCCTAACCCTAACCCTAGCCCGAACCCTAACCCTAACCCTTCCCCGAAGCCTGACCCTCACCCATCCCCTAATCCTAACCCGTACGCTAACACTAACACGCGCCCTCACACGCACGCTCCCCCTAAAGCATTGTCGTACCCTCACCTGGACCCTAAACCGTCCCCGTCCCCTATCCCTAACCCTAGCCCGAACCCTAACCCTAACCCTTCCCCGAAGCCTGACCCTCACCCGTCCCCTAATCCTAACCCGTACGCTAACACTAACCCGCGCCCTCACACGCACGCTCCCCCTAAAGCGTTGCCTTACCCTCACCTGGACCCTAAACCGTCCCCGTCCCTTAACCCTTACCCTAGCCCGAACCCTAACCCTAAACCTTCCCCGAAGCCTGACCCTCACCCGTCCCCTAATCCTAACCCGTACGCTAACACTAACCCACGCCCTCAAACGCACGCTCCCCCTAAAGCGTTGCCGTACCCTCACCTGGACCCTAAACCTTCCCCATCCCCTAACCCTAACCCTAGCCCGAACCCTAACCCTAACCCTTCCCCGAAGCCTGACCCTCACCCGTCCCCTAATCCTAACCCGTACGCTAACACTAACCCGCGCCCTCACACGCACGCTCCCCGTAAAGCGTTGCCGTACCCTCACCTGGACCCTAAACCGTCCCCGTCCCCTAACCCTAACCCTAGCCCGAACCCTAACCCTAACACTTCCCCGAAGCCTGACCCTCACCCGTCCCCTAATCCTAACCCGTACGCTAACACTAACCCACGCCCTCACACGCACGCTCCCCCTAAAGCGTTGCCGTACCCTCACCTGGACCCTAAACCGTCCCCTTCCCCTAACCCTAACCCTAGCCCGAACCCTAACCCTAACCCTTCCCCGAAGCCTGACCCTCACCCGTCCCCTAATCCTAAGCCGTACGCTAACACTAACCCGCGCCCTCACACGCACGCTCCCCCTAAAGCGTTGCCGTACCCTCACCTGAACCCTAAACCGTCCCCGTCCCCTAACCCTATCCCTAGCCCGAACCCTAACCCTAACCCTTCCCCGAAGCCTGACCCTCACCCGTCCCCTAATCCTAACCCGTACGCTAACACTAACCCGCGCCCTCACACGCACGCTCCCCCTAAAGCGTTGCCGTACCCTCACCTGGACCCTAAACCGTCCCCGTCCCCTAACCCTAACCCTAGCCCGAACCCTAACCCTAACCCTTCCCAGAAGCCTGACCCTCACCCGTCCCCTAATCCTAACCCGTACACTAACACTAACCCGCGTCCTCACACGCACGCTCCCCCTAAAGCGTTGCCGTACCCTCACCTGGACCCTAAACCGTCCCCGTCCCTTAACCCTTACCCTAGCCCGAACCCTAACCCTAAACCTTCCCCGAAGCCTGACCCTCACCCGTCCCCTAATCCTAACCCGTAAGCTAACACTAACCCACGCCCTCACACGCACGCTCCCCCTAAAGCGTTGCCGTACCCTCACCTGGACCCTAAACCTTCCCCATCCCCTAACCCTAACCCTAGACCGAACCCTAACCCTAACCCTTCCCCGAAGCCTGACCCTCACCCGTCCCCTAATCCTAACCCGTACGCTAACACTAACCCGCGCCCTCACACGCACGCTCCCCATAAAGCGTTGCCGTACCCTCACCTGGACCCTAAACCGTCCCCGTCCCCTAACCCTAACCGTAGCCCGAACCCTAACCCTAACCCTTCCCCGAAGCCTGACCCTCACCCGTCCCCTAATCCTAAGCCGTACGCTAACACTAACACGCGCCCTCACACGCACGCTCCCCCTAAAGTGTTGCCGTACCCTCACCTGAACCCTAAACCGTCCCCGTCCCCTAACCCTATCCCTAGCCCGAACCCTAACCCTAACCCTTCCCCGAAGCCTGACCCTCACCCGTCCCCTAATCCTAACCCGTACGCTAACACTAACCCGCGCCCTCACACGCACGCTCCCCCTAAAGCGTTGCCGTACCCTCACCTGGACCCTAAACCGTCCCCGTCCCCTAACCCTAACCCTAGGCCGAACCCTAACCCTAAACCTTCCCCGAAGCCTGACCCTCACCCGTCCCCTAATCCTAACCCGTACGCTAACACTAACCCGCGCCCTCACATGCACGCTCCCCCTAAAGCGTTGCCGTACCCTCACCTGGACCCTAAACCGTCCCCGTCCCCTAACCCTAACCCTAGCCCGAA
Source organism: Stenella coeruleoalba (assembly GCF_951394435.1). Lineage (NCBI taxonomy): Eukaryota > Metazoa > Chordata > Mammalia > Artiodactyla > Delphinidae > Stenella > Stenella coeruleoalba. Next base: position 403,924 of record NC_137153.1, read on the forward strand.
CCCTAACCCTAACCCTTCCCAGAAGCCTGACCCTCACCCGTCCCCTAATCCTAACCCGTACGCTAACACTAACCCGCGCCCTCACACGTACGCTCCTCCTAAAGCGTTGCCGTACCCTCACCTGGACCCTAAACCGTCCCCGTCCCCTAACCCTAACCCTAGCCCGAACCCTAACCCTAACCGTTCCCAGAAGCCTGACCCTCACCCGTCCCCTAATCCTAACCCGTACACTAACACTAACCCGCGTCCTCACACGCACGCTCCCCCTAAAGCGTTGCCGTACCCTCACCTGGACCCTAAACCGTCCCCGTCCCTTAACCCTTACCCTAGCCCGAACCCTAACCCTAAACCTTCCCCGAAGCCTGACCCTCACCCGTCCCCTAATCCTAACCCGTACGCTAACACTAACCCACGCCCTCACACGCACGCTCCCCCTAAAGCGTTGCCGTACCCTCACCTGGACCCTAAACCTTCCCCATCCCCTAACCCTAACCCTAGCCCGAACCCTAACCCTAACCCTTCCCCGAAGCCTGACCCTCACCCGAACCCTAATCCTAACCCGTACGCTAACACTAACCCGCGCCCTCACACGCACGCTCCCCCTAAAGCGTTGCCGTACCCTCACCTGGACCCTAAACCGTCCCCGTCCCCTAACCCTAACCCTAGCCCGAACCCTAACCCTAACCCTTCCCCGAAGCCTGACCCTCACCCATCCCCTAATCCTAACCCGTACGCTAACACTAACACGCGCCCTCACACGCACGCTCCCCCTAAAGCATTGTCGTACCCTCACCTGGACCCTAAACCGTCCCCGTCCCCTATCCCTAACCCTAGCCCGAACCCTAACCCTAACCCTTCCCCGAAGCCTGACCCTCACCCGTCCCCTAATCCTAACCCGTACGCTAACACTAACCCGCGCCCTCACACGCACGCTCCCCCTAAAGCGTTGCCTTACCCTCACCTGGACCCTAAACCGTCCCCGTCCCTTAACCCTTACCCTAGCCCGAACCCTAACCCTAAACCTTCCCCGAAGCCTGACCCTCACCCGTCCCCTAATCCTAACCCGTACGCTAACACTAACCCACGCCCTCAAACGCACGCTCCCCCTAAAGCGTTGCCGTACCCTCACCTGGACCCTAAACCTTCCCCATCCCCTAACCCTAACCCTAGCCCGAACCCTAACCCTAACCCTTCCCCGAAGCCTGACCCTCACCCGTCCCCTAATCCTAACCCGTACGCTAACACTAACCCGCGCCCTCACACGCACGCTCCCCGTAAAGCGTTGCCGTACCCTCACCTGGACCCTAAACCGTCCCCGTCCCCTAACCCTAACCCTAGCCCGAACCCTAACCCTAACACTTCCCCGAAGCCTGACCCTCACCCGTCCCCTAATCCTAACCCGTACGCTAACACTAACCCACGCCCTCACACGCACGCTCCCCCTAAAGCGTTGCCGTACCCTCACCTGGACCCTAAACCGTCCCCTTCCCCTAACCCTAACCCTAGCCCGAACCCTAACCCTAACCCTTCCCCGAAGCCTGACCCTCACCCGTCCCCTAATCCTAAGCCGTACGCTAACACTAACCCGCGCCCTCACACGCACGCTCCCCCTAAAGCGTTGCCGTACCCTCACCTGGACCCTAAACCGTCCCCGTCCCCTAACCCTAACCCTAGCCCGAACCCTAACCCTAACCCTTTTCCGAAGCCTGACACTCACCCGTCCCCTAATCCTAAGTCGCACGCTAACACTAACGCGCGCCCTCACACGCACGCTCCCCCTAAAGCATTGCCGTACCCTCACTTGGACCCTAAACCGTCCCCGTCCCCTAACCCTAACCCTAGCCCGAACCCTAACCCTAACCCTTCCCCGAAGCCTGACCCTCACCCGTCCCCTAATCCTAAGCTGTACGCTAACACTAACGCGCGCCCTCACACGCACGCTCCCCCTAAAGCGTTGCCGTACCCTCTCCTGGACCCTAAACCGTCCCCGTCCCCTAACCCTAACCCTAGCCCGAACCCTAACCCTAACCCTTCCCCGAAGCCTGACCCTCACCCGTCCCCTAATCCTAACCCGTACGCTAACACTAACGCGTGCCCTCACACGCACGCTCCCCCTAAAGCGTTGCCGTAACCTCACCTGGACCCGAAACCATCCCCGTCCCCTAACCCTAACCCTAGCCCGAACCCTAACCCTAACCCTTCCCCGAAGCCTGACCCTCACCCGTCCCCTAATCCTAACCCGTACGCTAACACTATCCCGCGCCCTCACACGCACGCTCCCCCTAAAACGTTGCCGTACCCTCAGCTGGACCCTAAACCGTCCCCGTCCCCTAACCCTAACCCTAGCCGGAACCCTAACCCTAACCCTTCCCCGAAGCCTGACCCTCACCCGTCCCCTAATCCTAACCCGTACGCTAACACTAACCGGCGCCCTCACACGCACGCTCCCCCTAAAGCGTTGCCGTACACTCACCTGGACCCTAAACCTTCCCCGTCCCCTAACCCTAACCGTAGCCCGAACCCTAACCCTAACCCTTCCCCGAAGCCTGACCCTCACCCGTCCCCTAATCCTAAGCCGTACGCTAACACTAACCCGCGCCCTCACACGCACGCTCCCCCTAAAGCGTTGCCGTACCCTCACCTGAACCCTAAACCGTAACCGTCCCCTAACCTTAACCCTAGCCCGAACCCTAACCCTAACCCTTCCCCGAAGCCTGACCCTCACCCGTCCCCTAATCCTAACCCGTACGCTAACACTAACCCGCGCCCTCACATGCACGCTCCCCCTAAAGCGTTGCCGTACCCTCACCTGGACCCTAAACCGTCCCCGTCCCCTAACCCTAACCCTAGCCCGAACCCTAACCCTAACCCTAACCCTTCCCCGAAGCCTGACCCTCACCCATCCCCTAATCCTAACCCGTACGCTAACACTAACCCGTGCCCTCACACGCACGCTCCCCCTAAAGCGTTGCCGTACCCTCACCTGGACCCTAACCGTCCCCGTCCCCTAACCCTAACCCTAGCCCGAACCCTAACCCTAACCCTTCCCCGAAGCCTGACCCTCACCCGTCCCCTAATCCTAACCCGTACGCTAACACTAACCCGCGCCCTCACACTCACGCTCCCCCTAAAGCGTTGCCGTACCCTCACCTGGACCCTAAACCTTCCCCGTCCCCTAACCCTAACCGTAGCCCGAACCCTAACCCTAACCCTTCCCCGAAGCCTGACCCTCACCCGTCCCCTAATCCTAAGCCGTACGCTAACACGAACCCGCGCCCTCACACGCACGCTCCCCCTAAAGCGTTGCCGTACCCTCACCTGAACCCTAACCGTCCCCGTCCCCTAACCCTAACCCTAGCCCGAACCCTAACCCTAACCCTTCCCCGAAGCCTGACCCTCACCCGTCCCCTAATCCTAACCCGTACGCTAACACTAACCCGCGCCCTCACACGCACGCTCCCCCTAAAGCGTTGCCGTACCCTCACCTGGACCCTAAACCGTCCCCGTCCCCTAACCCTAACCCTAGCCCGAACCCTAACCCTAACCCTTCCCCGAAGCCTGACCCTCACCCGTCCCCTAATCCTAACCCGTACGCTAACACTAACCCGCGCCCTCACATGCACGCTCCCCCTAAAGCGTTGCCGTACCCTCACCTGGACCCTAAACCGTCCCCGTCCCCTAACCCTAACCCTAGCCCGAACCCTAACCCTAACCCTTCCCCGAAGCCTGACCCTCACCCGTCCCCTAATCCTAAGCCGCACGCTAACACTAACGCGCACCCTCACACGCACGCTCCCCCTAAAGCGTTGCCGTACCCTCACCTGGACCCTAAACCGTCCCCGTCCCCTAACCCTAACCCTAGCCCGAACCCTAACCCTAACCCTTCCCCGAAGCCTGACCCTCACCCGTCCCCTAATCCTAAGCCGTACGATAACACTAACGCGCGCCCTCACATGCACGCTCCCCCTAAAGCGTTGCCGTACCCTCTCCTGGACCCTAAACCGTCCCCGTACCCTAACCCTAACCCTAGCCCGAACCCTAACCCTAACCCTTCCCCGAAGCCTGACCCTCACCCGTCCCCTAATCCTAACCCGTACGCTAACACTAACGCGTGCCCTCACACGCACGCTCCCCCTAAAGCGTTGCCGTACCCTCACCTGGACCCGAAACCGTCCCCGTCCCCTAACCCTAACCCTAGCCCGAACCCTAACCCTAACCCTTCCCCGAAGCCTGACCCTCACCCGTCCCCTAATCCTAACCCGTACGCTAACACTAACCCGCGCCCTCACACGCACGCTCCCCCTAAAGCGTTGCCGTACCCTCACCTGGACCCTAAACCGTCCCCGTCCCCTAACCCTAACCCTAGCCCGAACCCTAACCCTAACCCTTCCCCGAAGCCTGACCCTCACCCGTCCCCTAATCCTAACCCGTACGTTATCATTAACCCGCGCCCTCACACGCACGCATCCCCTAAAACGTTGCCGTACCCTCACCTGGACCCGAAACCGTCCCCGTCCCCTAACCCTAACCCTAGCCCGAACCCTAACCCTAACCCTTCCCCGAAGCCTGACCCTCACCCGTCCCCTAATCCTAACCCGTAGCTAACACTAACCCGCGCCCTCACACGCACGCTCCCCCTAAAGCGTTGCCGTACCCTCACCTGGACCCTAAACCGTCCCCGTCCCCTAACCCTAACCCTAGCCCGAACCCTAACCCTAACCCTTCCCCGAAGCCTGACCCTCACCCGTCCCCTAATCCTAAGCCGTACGCTAACACTAACCCGCGCCCTCACACGCACGCTCCCCCTAAAGCGTTGCCGTACCCTCACCTGGACCCTAAACCGTCCCCGTCCCCTAACCCTAACCCTAGCCCGAACCCTAACCCTAACCCTTCCCCGAAGCCTGACCCTCACCCGTCTCCTAATCCTAAGCCTCACGCTAACACTAACGCGCGCCCTCACACGCACGCTCCCCCTAAAGCGTTGCCGTACCCTCACCTGGACCCTAAACCGTCCCCGTCCCCTAACCCTAACCCTAGCCCGAACCCTAACCCTAACCCTTCCCCGAAGCCTGACCCTCACCCGTCTCCTAATCCTAAGCCTCACGCTAACACTAACGCGCGCCCTCACACGCACGCTCCCCCTAAAGCGTTGCCGTACCCTCACCTGGACCCTAAACCGTCCCCGTCCCCTAACCCTAACCCTAGCCCGAACCCTAACCCTAACCCTTCCCCGAAGCCTGACCCTCACCCGTCCCGTAATCCTAACCCGTACGCTAACACTAACACGCGCCCTCACACGCACGCTCCCCCTAAAGCGTTGCCGTACCCTCACCTGGACCCTAAACCGTCCCCATCCCCTAACCCTAACCCTAGCCCGAACCCTAACCCTAACCCTTCCCCGAAGCCTGACCCTCACCCGTCCCCTAATCCTAACCCGTACGCTAACACTAACCCGCGCCCTCACACGCACGCTCCCCCTAAAGCGTTGCCGTACCCTCACCTGGACCCTAAACCGTCCCCGTCCCCTAACCCTAACCCTAGCCCGAACCCTAACCCTAACCCTTCCCCGAAGCCTGACCCTCACCCGTCCCCTAATCCTAAGCCGTACGCTAACACTAACCCGCGCCCTCACACGCACGCTCCCCCTAAAGCGTTGCCGTACCCTCACCTGGACCCTAAACCGTCCCCGTCCCCTAACCCTAACCCTAGCCCGAACCCTAACCCTAACCCTTCCCCGAAGCCTGACCCTCACCCGTCCCCTAATCCTAAGCTGCACGCTAACACTAACGCGCGCCCTCACACGCACGATCCCCCTAAAGCGTTGCCGTACCCTCACCTGGACCCTAAACCGTCCCCGTCCCCTAACCCTAACCCTAGCCCGAACCCTAACCCTAACCCTTCCCCGAAGCCTGACCCTCACCCGTCCCCTAATCCTAACCTGTACGCTAACACTAACCCGCGCCCTCACACGCACGCTCCCCCTAAAGCGTTGCCGTACCCTCACCTGGACCCTAAACCGTCCCCGTCCCCTAACCCTAACCCTAGCCCGAACCCTAACCCTAACCCTTCCCCGAAGCCTGACCCTCACCCGTCCCCTAATCCTAACCTGTACGCTAACACTAACCCGCGCCCTCACATGCACGCTCCCCCTAAAGCGTTGCCGTACCCTCTCCTGGACCCTAAACCGTCCCCGTACCCTAACCCTAACCCTAGCCCGAACCCTAACCCTAACCCTTCCCCGAAGCCTGACCCTCACCCGTCCCCTAATCCTAACCCGTACGCTAACACTAACGCGCGCCCTCACACGCACGCTCCCCCTAAAGCGTTGCCGTACCCTCACCTGGACCCGAAACCGTCCCCATCCCCTAACCCTAACCCTAGCCCGAACCCTAACCCTAAACCTTCCCCGAAACCTGACCCTCACCCGTCCCCTAATCCTAACCCGTACGCTAACACTAACCCGCGCCCTCACACGCACGCGCCCCCTAAAGCGTTGCCGTACCCTCACCTGGACCCTAAACCGTCCCCGTCCCCTAACCCTAACCCTAGCCCGAACCCTAACCCTAACCCTTCCCCGAAGCCTGACCCTCACCCGTCCCCTAATCCTAAGCCGTACGCTAACACTAACGCGCGCCCTCACACGCACGCTCCCCCTAAAACGTTGCCGTACCCTCTCCTGGACCCTAAACCGTCCCCGTACTCTAACACTAACCCTAGCCCGAACCCTAACCCTAACCCTTCCCCGAAGCCTGACCCTCACCCGTCCCCTAATCCTAACCCGTACGCTAACACTAACGCGTGCCCTCACACGCACGCTCCCCCTAAAGCGTTGCCGTACCCTCACCTGGACCCGAAACCGTCCCCGTCCCCTAACCCTAACCCTAGCCCGAACCCTAACCCTAACCCTTCCCCGAAGCCTGACCCTCACCCGTCCCCTAATCCTAACCCGTACGCTAACACTAACCCGCGCCCTCACACGCACGCTCCCCCTAAAGCGTTGCCGTACCCTCACCTGGACCCTAAACCGTCCCCGTCCCCTAACCCTAACCCTAGCCCGAACCATAACCCTAACCCTTCCCCGAAGCCTGACACTCACCCGTCCCCTAATCCTAACCCGTACGCTAACACTAACCCGCGCCCTCACACGCACGCTCCCCCTAAAGCGTTGCCGTACCCTCACCTGGACCCTAAACCTTCCCCGTCCCCTAACCCTAACCGTAGCCCGAACCCTAACCCTAACCCTTCCCGAAGCCTGACCCTCACCCGTCCCCTAATCCTAAGCCGTACGCTAACACTAACCCGCGCCCTCACACGCACGCTCCCCCTAAAGCGTTGCCGTACCCTCACCTGAACCCTGAACCGTAACCGTCCCCTAACCCTAACCCTAGCCCGAACCCTAACCCTAACCCTTCCCCGATGCCTGACCCTCACCATCCCCTAATCCTAACCCGTACGCTAACACTAACCCGCGCCCTCACACGCACGCTCCCCCTAAAGCGTTGCCGTACCCTCACCTGGACCCTAAACCGTCCCCGTCCCTTAACCCTTACCCTAGCCCGAACCCTAACCCTAAACCTTCCCCGAAGCCTGACCCTCACCCGTCCCCTAATCCTAACCCGTACGCTAACACTAACCCACGCCCTCACACGCACGCTCCCCCTAAAGCGTTGCCGTACCCTCACCTGGACCCTAAACCTTCCCCATCCCCTAACCCTAACCCTAGACCGAGCCCTAACCCTAACCCTTCCCCGAAGCCTGACCCTCACCCGTCCCCTAATCCTAACCCGTACGCTAACACTAACCCGCGCCCTCACACGCACGCTCCCCATAAAGCGTTGCCGTACCCTCACCTGGACCCTAAACCGTCCCCGTCCCCTAACCCTAACCGTAGCCCGAACCCTAACCCTAACCCTTCCCCGAAGCCTGACCCTCACCCATCCCCTAATCCTAAGCCGTACGCTAACACTAACCCGCGCCCTCACACGCACGCTCCCCCTAAAGTGTTGCCATACCCTCACCTGAACCCTAAACCGTCCCCGTCCCCTAACCCTATCCCTAGCCCGAACCCTAACCCTAACCCTTCCCCGAAGCCTGACCCTCACCCGTCCCCTAATCCTAACCCGTACGCTAACACTAACCCGCGCCCTCACACGCACGCTCCCCCTAAAGCGTTGCCGTACCCTCACCTGGACCCTAAACCGTCCCCGTCCCCTAACCCTAACCCTAGGCCGAACCCTAACCCTAAACCTTCCCCGAAGCCTGACCCTCACCCGTCCCCTAATCCTAACCCGTACGCTAACACTAACCCGCGCCCTCACATGCACGCTCCCCCTAAAGCGTTGCCGTACCCTCACCTGGACCCTAAACCGTCCCCGTCCCCTAACCCTAACCCTAGCCCGAACCCTAACCCTAACCCTTCCCAGAAGCCTGACCCTCACCCGTCCCCTAATCCTAACCCGTACGCTAACACTAACCCGCGCCCTCACACGTACGCTCCTCCTAAAGCGTTGCCGTACCCTCACCTGGACCCTAAACCGTCCCCGTCCCCTAACCCTAACCCTAGCCCGAACCCTAACCCTAACCGTTCCCAGAAGCCTGACCCTCACCCGTCCCCTAATCCTAACCCGTACACTAACACTAACCCGCGTCCTCACACGCACGCTCCCCCTAAAGCGTTGCCGTACCCTCACCTGGACCCTAAATCGTCCCCGTCCCTTAACCCTTACCCTAGCCCGAACCCTAACCCTAAACCTTCCCCGAAGCCTGACCCTCACCCGTCCCCTAATCCTAACCCGTACGCTAACACTAACCCACGCCCTCACACGCACGCTCCCCCTAAAGCGTTGCCGTACCCTCACCTGGACCCTAAACCTTCCCCATCCCCTAACCCTAACCCTAGCCCGAACCCTAACCCTAACCCTTCCCCGAAGCCTGACCCTCACCCGTCCCCTAATCCTAAGCCGTACGCTAACACTAACCCGCGCCCTCACACGCACGCTCCCCCTAAAGCGTTGCCGTACCCTCACCTGGACCCTAAACCGTCCCCGTCCCCTAACCGTAACCCTAGCCCGAACCCTAACCCTAACCCTTCCCCGAAGCCTGACCCTCACCCATCCCCTAATCCTAACCCGTACGCTAACACTAACACGCGCCCTCACACGCACGCTCCCCCTAAAGCATTGTCGTACCCTCACCTGGACCCTAAACCGTCCCCGTCCCCTAACCCTAACCCTAGCCCGAACCCTAACCCTAACCCTTCCCCGAAGCCTGACCCTCACCCGTCCCCTAATCCTAAGCCGTACGCTAACACTAACCCACGCCCTCACACGCACGCTCCCCCTAAAGCGTTGCCGTACCCTGACCTGGACCCTAAACCGTCCCCGGCCCCTAACCCTAACCCTAGCCCGAACCCTAACCCTAACCCTTCCCCGAAGCCTGACCCTCACCCGTCCCCTAATCCTAAGCCGCACGCTAACACTAACGCGCGCCCTCACACGCACGCTCCCCCTAAAGCGTTGCCATACCCTCACTTGGACCCTAAACCGTCCCCGTCCCCTAACCCTAACCCTAGCCCGAACCCTAACCCTAACCCTTCCCCGAAGCCTGACCCTCACCCGTCCCCTAATCCTAAGCCGTACGCTAACACTAACGCGCGCCCTCACACGCACGCTTCCCCTAAAGCGTTGCCGTACTCTCTCCTGGACCCTAAACCGTCCCCGTACCCTAACCCTAACCCTAGCCCGAACCCTAACCCTAACCCTTCCCCGAAGCCTGACCCTCACCCGTCCCCTAATCCTAACCCGTACGCTAACACTAATGCATGCCCTCACACGCACGCTCCCCCTAAAGCGTTGCCGTACCCTCACCTGGACCCGAAACCGTCCCCGTCCCCTAACCCTAACCCTAGCCCGAACCCTAACCCTAACCCTTCCCCGAAGCCTGACCCTCACCCGTCCCCTAATCCTAACCCGTACGCCAACACTAACCCGCGCCCTCACACGCACGCTCCCCCTAAAGCGTTGCCGTACCCGCACCTGGACCCTAAACCGTCCCCGTCCCCTAACCCTAACCCTAGCCCGAACCCTAAACGTAACCCTTCCCCGAAGCCTGACCCTCACCCGTCCCCTAATCCTAACCCGTACGCTAACACTAACACACGCCCTCACACGCACGCTCCCCCTAAAGCGTTGCCGTACCCTCACCTGGACCCTAAACCGTCCCCATCCCCTAACCCTAACCCTAGCCCGAACCCTAACCCTAACCCTTCCCCGAAGCCTGACCCTCACCCGTCCCCTAATCCTAACCCGTACGCTAACACTATCCCGCGCCCTCACACGCACGCTCCCCCTAAAGCGTTGCCGTACCCTCACCTGGACCCTAAACCGTCCCCGTCCCCTAACCCTAAGCCTAGCCCAAACCCTAACCCTAACACTTCCCCGAAGCCTGACCCTCACCCGTCCCCTAATCCTAAGCCGTACGCTAACACTAACCCGCGCCCTCACACGCACGCTCCCCCTAAAGCGTTGCCGTACCCTCACCTGGACCCTAAACCGTCCCCGTCCCCTAACCCTAACCCTAGCCCGAACCCTAACCCTAACCCTTCCCCGAAGCCTGACCCTCACCCGTCCCCTAATCCTAAGCCGCACGCTAACACTAACGCGCGCCCTCACACGCACGCTCCCCCTAAAGCGTTGCCGTACCCTCACTTGGACCCTAAACCGTCCCCGTCCCCTAACCCTAACCCTAGCCCGAACCCTAACCCTAACCCTTCCCCGAAGCCTGACCCTCACCCGTCCCCTAATCCTAAGCCGTACGCTAACACTAACGCGCGCCCTCACACGCACGCTCCCCCTAAAGCGTTGCCGTACCCTCTCCTGGACCCTAAACCGTCCCCGTCCCCTAACCCTAACCCTAGCCCGAACCCTAACCCTAACCCTTCCCCGAAGTCTGACCCTCACCCGTCCCCTAATCGTAACACGTACGCTAACACTAACGCGTGCCCTCACACGCACGCTCCCCCTAAAGCGTTGCCGTACCCTCACCTGGACCCGAAACCGTCCCCGTCCCCTAACCCTAACCCTAGCCCGAACCCTAACCCTAACCCTTCCCCGAAGCCTGACCCTCACCCATCCCCTAATCCTAACCCGTACGCTAACACTAACCTGTGCCCTCACACGCACGCTCCCCCTAAAGCGTTGCCGTACCCTCACCTGGACCCTAAACCGTCCCCGTCCCCTAACCCTAACCCTAGCCCGAACCCTAACCCTAACCCTTCCCCGAAACCTGACCCTCACCCATCCCCTAATCCTAACCCGTACGCTAACACTAACCCGCGCCCTCACACGCACGCTCCCCCTAAAGCGTTGCCGTACTCTCACCTGGACCCTAAACCTTCCCCTTCCCCTAACCCTAACCGTAGCCCGAACCCTAACCCTAACCCTTCCCCGAAGCCTGACCCTCACCCATCCCCTAATCCTAAGCCGTACGCTAACACTAACCCGCGCCCTCACACGCACGCTCCCCCTAAAGCGTTGCCGTACCCTTACCTGAACCCTAACCGTCCCCGTCCGCTAACCCTAACCCTAGCCCGAACCCTAACCCTAAACCTTCCCCGAAGCCTGACCCTCACCCGTCCCCTAATCCTAACCCGTACGCTAACACTAACCCGCGCCCTCACACGCACGCTCCCCCTAAAGCGTTGCCGTACCCTCACCTGGACCCTAAACCGTCCCCGTCCCCTAACCCTAACCCTAGCCCGAACCCTAACCCTAACCCTTCCCCGAAGCCTGACCCTCACCCGTCCCCTAATCCTAACCCGTACGCTAACACTAATGCATGCCCTCACACGCACGCTCCCCCTAAAGCGTTGCCGTACCCTCACCTGGACCCGAAACCGTCCCCATCCCCTAACCCTAACCCTAGCCCGAACCCTAACCCTAACCCTTCCCCGAAGCCTGACCCTCACCCGTCCCCTAATCCTAACCCGTACGCTAACACTAACCCGCGCCCTCACACGCACGCTCCCCCTAAAGCGTTGCCGTACCCGCACCTGGACCCTAAACCGTTCCCGTCCCCTAACCCTAACCCTAGCCCGAACCCTAAACCTAACCCTTCCCCGAAGCCTGACCCTCACCCGTCCCCTAATCCTAACCCGTACGCTAACACTAACACACGCCCTCACACGCACGCTCCCCCTAAAGCGTTGCCGTACCCTCACCTGGACCCTAAACCGTCCCCATCCCCTAACCCTAACCCTAGCCCGAACCCTAACCCTAACCCTTCCCCGAAGCCTGACCCTCACCCGTCCCCTAATCCTAACCCGTACGCTAACACTATCCCGCGCCCTCACACGCACGCTCCCCCTAAAGCGTTGCCGTACCCTCACCTGGACCCTAAACCGTCCCCGTCCCCTAACCCTAACCCTAGCCCAAACCCTAACCCTAACACTTCCCCGAAGCCTGACCCTCACCCGTCCCCTAATCCTAAGCCGTACGCTAACACTAACCCGCGCCCTCACACGCACGCTCCCCCTAAAGCGTTGCCGTACCCTCACCTGGACCCTAAACCTTCCCCGTCCCCTAACCCTAACCCTAGCCCGAACCCTAACCCTAACCCTTCCCCGAAGCCTGACCCTCACCCGTCCCCTAATCCTAAGCCGCACGCTAACACTAACGCGCGCCCTCACACGCACGCTCCCCCTAAAGCGTTGCCGTACCCTCACTTGGACCCTAAACCATCCCCGTCCCCTAACCCTAACCCTAGCCCGAACCCTAACCCTAACCCTTCCCCGAAGCCTGACCCTCACCCGTCCCCTAATCCTAAGCCGTACGCTAACACTAACGCGCGCCCTCACACGCACGCTCCCCCTAAAGCGTTGCCGTACCCTCTCCTGGACCCTAAACCGTCCCCGTCCCCTAACCCTAACCCTAGCCCGAACCCTAACCCTAACCCTTCCCCGAAGTCTGACCCTCACCCGTCCCCTAATCGTAACACGTACGCTAACACTAACGCGTGCCCTCACACGCACGCTCCCCCTAAAGCGTTGCCGTACCCTCACCTGGACCCGAAACCGTCCCCGTCCCCTAACCCTAACCCTAGCCCGAACCCTAACCCTAACCCTTCCCCGAAGCCTGACCCTCACCCATCCCCTAATCCTAACCCGTACGCTAACACTAACCTGTGCCCTCACACGCACGCTCCCCCTAAAGCGTTGCCGTACCCTCACCTGGACCCTAAACCGTCCCCGTCCCCTAACCCTAACCCTAGCCCGAACCCTAACCCTAACCCTTCCCCGAAGCCTGACCCTCACCCATCCCCTAATCCTAACCCGTACGCTAACACTAACCCGCGCCCTCACACGCACGCTCCCCCTAAAGAGTTGCCGTACTCTCACCTGGACCCTAAACCTTCCCCTTCCCCTAACCCTAACCGTAGCCCGAACCCTAACCCTAACCCTTCCCCGAAGCCTGACCCTCACCCATCCCCTAATCCTAAGCCGTACGCTAACACTAACCCGCGCCCTCACACGCACGCTCCCCCTAAAGCGTTGCCGTACCCTTACCTGAACCCTAACCGTCCCCGTCCGCTAACCCTAACCCTAGCCCGAACCCTAACCCTAAACCTTCCCCGAAGCCTGACCCTCACCCGTCCCCTAATCCTAACCCGTACGCTAACAATAACCCGCGCCCTCACACGCACGCTCCCCCTAAAGCGTTGCCGTACCCTCACCTGGACCCTAAACCGTCCCCGTCCCCTAACCCTAACCCTAGCCCGAACCCTAACCCTAACCCTTCCCCGAAGCCTGACCCTCACCCGTCCCCTAATCCTAAGCCGCACGCTAACACTAACGCGCGCCCTCACACGCACGCTCCCCCTAAAGCGTTGCCGTACCCTCACTTGGACCCTAAACCGTCCCCGTCCCCTAACCCTAACCCTAGCCCGAACCCTAACCCTAACCCTTCCCCGAAGCCTGACCCTCACCCGTCCCCTAATCCTAAGCCGTACGCTAACACTAACGCGCGCCCTCACACGCACGCTCCCCCTAAAGCGTTGCCGTACCCTCTCCTGGACCCTAAACCGTCCCCGTCCCCTAACCCTAACCCTAGCCCGAACCCTAACCCTAACCCTTCCCCGAAGCCTGACCCTCACCCGTCCCCTAATCCTAACCCGTACGCTAACACTAACGTGTGCCCTCACATGCACGCTCCCCCTAAAGCGTTGCCGTACCCTCACCTGGACCCGAAACCGTCCCCGTCCCCTAACCCTAACCCTAGCCCGAACCCTAACCCTAACCCTTCCCCGAAGCCTGACCCTCACCCGTCCCCTAATCCTAACCCGTACGCTAACACTAACCCGCGCCCTCACACGCACGCTCCCCCTAAAGCGTTGCCGTACCCTCACCTGGACCCGAAACCGTCCCCGTCCCCTAACCCTAACCCTAGCCCGAACCCTAACCCTAACCCTTCCCCGAAGCCTGACCCTCACCCGTCCCCTAATCCTAACCCGTACGCTAACACTAACCCGCGTCCTCACACGCACGCTCCCCCTAAAGCGTTGCCGTACCCTCACCTGGACCCTAAACCTTCCCCGTCCCCTAACCCTAACCGTAGCCCGAACCCTAACCCTAACCCTTCCCCGAAGCCTGACCCTCACCCGTCCCCTAATCCTAAGCCGTACGCTAACATTAACCCGCGCCCTCACACGCACGCTCCCCCTAAAGCGTTGCCGTACCCTCACCTGAACCCTAAACCGTAACCGTCCCCTAACCTTAACCCTAGCCCGAACCCTAACCCTAACCCTTCCCCGAAGCCTGACCCTCACACGTCCCCTAATCCTAACCCGTACGCTAACACTAACCCTCGCCCTCACACGCACGCTCCCCCTAAAGCGTTGCCGTACCCTCACCTGGACCCTAAACCGTCCCCGTCCCCTAACCCTAACCCTAGCCCGAACCCTAACCCTAACCCTTCCCCGAAGCCTGACCCTCACCCATCCCCTAATCCTAACCCGTACGCTAACACTAACCCGTGCCCTCACACGCACGCTCCCCCTAAAGCGTTGCCGTACCCTCACCTGGACCCTAAACCGTCCCCGTCCCCTAACCCTAACCCTAGCCCGAACCCTAACCCTAACCCTTCCCCGAAGCCTGACCCTCACCCGTCCCCTAATCCTAAGCCGTACGCTAACACTAACCCGCGCCCTCACACGCACGCTCCCCCTAAAGCGTTGCCGTACCCTCACCTGAACCCTAAACCGTCCCCGTCCCCTAACCCTAACCCTAGCCCGAACCCTAACCCTAACCCTTCCCCGAAGCCTGACCCTCACCCGTCCCCTAATCCTAACCCGTACGCTAACACTAACCCGCGCCCTCACACGCACGCTCCCCCTAAAGCGTTGCCGTACCCTCACCTGGACCCGAAACCGTCCCCGTCCCCTAACCCTAACCCTAGCCCGAACCCTAACCCTAACCCTTCCCCGAAGCCTGACCCTCACCCGTCCCCTAATCCTAACCCGTACGCTAACACTAACCCGCGGCCTCACACGCACGCTCCCCCTAAAGCGTTGCCGTACCCTCACCTGGACCCTAAACCTTCCCCGTCCCCTAACCCTAACCGTAGCCCGAACCCTAACCCTAACCCTTCCCCGAAGCCTGACCCTCACCCGTCCCCTAATCCTAAGCCGTACGCTAACATTAACCCGCGCCCTCACACGCACGCTCCCCCTAAAGCGTTGCCGTACCCTCACCTGAACCCTAAACCGTAACCGTCCCCTAACCTTAACCCTAGCCCGAACCCTAACCCTAACCCTTCCCCGAAGCCTGACCCTCACACGTCCCCTAATCCTAACCCGTACGCTAACACTAACCCTCGCCCTCACACGCACGCTCCCCCTAAAGCGTTGCCGTACCCTCACCTGGACCCTAAACCGTCCCCGTCCCCTAACCCTAACCCTAGCCCGAACCCTAACCCTAACCCTTCCCCGAAGCCTGACCCTCACACATCCCCTAATCCTAACGCGTACGCTAACACTAAACCGTGCCCTCACACGCACGCTCCCCCTAAAGCGTTGCCGTACCCTCACCTGGACCCTAAACCGTCCCCGTCCCCTAACCTTAACCCTAGCCCGAACCCTAACCCTAACCCTTCCCCGAAGCCTGACCCTCACCCGTCCCCTAATCCTAAGCCGTACGCTAACACTAACCCGCGCCCTCACACGCACGCTCCCCCTAAAGCGTTGCCGTACCCTCACCTGAACCCTAAACCGTCCCCGTCCCCTAACCCTAACCCTAGCCCGAACCCTAACCCTAACCCTTCCCCGAAGCCTGACCCTCACCCGTCCCCTAATCCTAACCCGTACGCTAACACTAACTCGCGCCCTCACACGCACGCTCCCCCTAAAGCGTTGCCGTACCCTCACCTGGACCCTAAACCGTCCCCGTCCCCTAACCCTAACCCTAGCCCGAACCCTAACCCTAACCCTTCCCCGAAGCCTGACCCTCACCCGTCCCCTAATCCTAAGCCGCACGCTAACACTAACGCGCGCCCTCACACGCACGCTCCCCCTAAAGCGTTGCCGTACCCTCACTTGGACCCTAAACCGTCCCCGTCCCCTAACCCTAACCCTAGCCCGAACCCTAACCCTAACCCTTCCCCGAAGCCTGACCCTCACCCGTCCCCTAATCCTAAGCCGTACGCTAACACTAACGCGCGCCCTCACAGGCACGCTCCCCCTAAAGCGTTGCCGTACCCTCTCCTGGACCCTAAACCGTCCCCGTCCCCTAACCCTAACCCTAGCCCGAACCCTAACCCTAACCCTTCCCCGAAGCCTGACCCTCACCCGTCCCCTAATCCTAACCCGTACGCTAACACTAACGCGTGCCCTCACACGCACGCTCCCCCTAAAGCGTTGCCGTACCCTCACCTGGACCAGAAACCGTCCCCGTCCCCTAACCCTAACCCTAGCCCGAACCCTATCCCTAACCCTTCCCCGAAGCCTGACCCTCACCCATCCCCTAATCCTAACCCGTACGTTAACACTAACCCGTGCCCTCACACGCACGCTCCCCCTAAAGCGTTGCCGTACCCTCACCTGGACCCTAAACCGTCCCCGTCCCCTAACCCTAACCGTAGCCCGAACCCTAACCCTAACCCTTCCCCGAAGCCTGACCCTCACCCGTCCCCTAATCCTAAGCCGTACGCTAACACTAACCCGCGCCCTCACACGCACGCTCCCCCTAAAGCGTTGCCGTACCCTCACCTGGACCCTAAACCGTCCCCGTCCCCTAACCCTAACCCTAGCCCGAACCCTAACCCTAACCCTTCCCCGAAGCCTGACCCTCACCCGTCCCCTAATCCTAAGCCGTACGCTAACACTACCCCGCGCCCTCACACGCACGCTCCCCCTAAAGCGTTGCCGTACCCTCACCTGAACCCTAAACCGTCCCCGTCCCCTAACCCTAACCCTAGCCCGAACCCTAACCCTAACCCTTCCCCGAAGCCTGACCCTCACCCGTCCCCTAATCCTAACCCGTACGCTAACACTAACTCGCGCCCTCACACGCACGCTCCCCCTAAAGCGTTGCCGTACCCTCACCTGGACCCTAAACCGTCCCCGTCCCCTAACCCTAACCCTAGCCCGAACCCTAACCCTAACCCTTCCCCGAAGCCTGACCCTCACCCGTCCCCTAATCCTAACCCGTACGCTAACAATAACCCGCGCCCTCACACGCACGCTCCCCCTAAAGCGTTGCCGTACCCTCACCTGGACCCTAAACCGTCCCCGTCCCCTAACCCTAACCCTAGCCCGAACCCTAACCCTAACCCTTCCCCGAAGCCTGACCCTCACCCGTCCCCTAATCCTAAGCCGCACGCTAACACTAACGCGCGCCCTCACACGCACGCTCCCCCTAAAGCGTTGCCGTACCCTCACTTGGACCCTAAACCGTCCCCGTCCCCTAACCCTAACCCTAGCCCGAACCCTAACCCTAACCCTTCCCCGAAGCCTGACCCTCACCCGTCCCCTAATCCTAAGCCGTACGCTAACACTAACGCGCGCCCTCACACGCACGCTCCCCCTAAAGCGTTGCCGTACCCTCTCCTGGACCCTAAACCGTCCCCGTCCCCTAACCCTAACCCTAGCCCGAACCCTAACCCTAACCCTTCCCCGAAGCCTGACCCTCACCCGTCCCCTAATCCTAACCCGTACGCTTACACTAACGCGTGCCCTCACACGCACGCTCCCCCTAAAGCGTTGCCGTACCCTCACCTGGACCAGAAACCGTCCCCGTCCCCTAACCCTAACCCTAGCCCGAACCCTATCCCTAACCCTTCCCCGAAGCCTGACCCTCACCCATCCCCTAATCCTAACCCGTACGTTAACACTAACCCGTGCCCTCACACGCACGCTCCCCCTAAAGCGTTGCCGTACCCTCACCTGGACCCTAAACCGTCCCCGTCCCCTAACCCTAACCGTAGCCCGAACCCTAACCCTAACCCTTCCCCGAAGCCTGACCCTCACCCGTCCCCTAATCCTAACCCGTACGCTAACACTAACCCGCGCCTTCACACGCACGCTCCCCCTAAAGCGTTGCCGTACCCTCACCTGGACCCTAAACCTTCCCCGTCCCCTAACCCTAACCGTAGCCCGAACCCTAACCCTAACCCTTCCCCGAAGCCTGACCCTCACCCGTCCCCTAATCCTAAGCCGTACGCTAACACTAACCCGCGCCCTCACACGCACGCTCCCCCTAAAGCGTTGCCGTACCCTCACCTGAACCCTAACCATCCCCGTCCCCTAACCCTAACCCTAGCCCGAACCCTAACCCTAACCCTTCCCCGAAGCCTGACCCTCACCCGTCCCCTAATCCTAACCCGTACGCTAACACTAACCCGCGCCCTCACACGCACGCTCCCCCTAAAGCGTTGCCGTACCCTCACCTGGACCCTAAACCGTCCCCGTCCCCTAACCCTAACCCTAGCCCGAACCCTAACCCTAACCCTTCCCCGAAGCCTGACCCTCACCCGTCCCCTAATCCTAAGCCGCACGCTAACACTAACGCGCGCCCTCACACGCACGCTCCCCCTAAAGCGTTGCCGTACCCTCACTTGGACCCTAAACCGTCCCCGTCCCCTAACCCTAACCCTAGCCCGAACCCTAACCCTAACCCTTCCCCGAAGCCTGACCCTCACCCGTCCCCTAATCCTAAGCCGTACGCTAACACTAACGCGCGCCCTCACACGCACGCTCCCCCTAAAGCGTTGCCGTACCCTCTCCTGGACCCTAAACCGTCCCCGTCCCCTAACCCTAACCCTAGCCCGAACCCTAACCCTAACCCTTCCCCGAAGCCTGACCCTCACCCGTCCCCTAATCCTAACCCGTACGCTAACACTAACGTGTGCCCTCACATGCACGCTCCCCCTAAAGCGTTGCCGTACCCTCACCTGGACCCGAAACCGTCCCCGTCCCCTAACCCTAACCCTAGCCCGAACCCTAACCCTAACCCTTCCCTGAAGCCTGACCCTCACCCGTCCCCTAATCCTAACCCGTACGCTAACACTGACCCGCGCCCTCACACGCACGCTCCCCCTAAAGCGTTGCCGTACCCTCACCTGGACCCTAAACCTTCCTCGTCCCCTAACCCTAACCGTAGCCCGAACCCTAACCCTAACCCTTCCCCGAAGCCTGACCCTCACCCGTCCCCTAATCCTAAGCCGTACGCTAACATTAACCCGCGCCCTCACACGCACGCTCCCCCTAAAGCGTTGCCGTACCCTCACCTGAACCCTAAACCGTAACCGTCCCCTAACCTTAACCCTAGCCCGAACCCTAACCCTAACCCTTCCCCGAAGCCTGACCCTCACACGTCCCCTAATCCTAACCCTTACGCTAACACTAACCCTCGCCCTCACACGCACGCTCCCCCTAAAGCGTTGCCGTACCCTCACCTGGACCCGAAACCGTCCCCGTCCCCTAACCCTAACCCTAGCCCGAACCCTAACCCTAACCCTTCCCCGAAGCCTGACCCTCACCCATCCCCTAATCCTAACCCGTACGCTAACACTAACCCGTGCCCTCACACGCACGCTCCCCCTAAAGCGTTGCCGTTCCCTCACCTGGACCCTAAACCGTCCCCGTCCCCTAACCCTAACCCTAGCCCGAACCCTAACCCTAACCCTTCCCCGAAGCCTGACCCTCACCCGTCCCCTAATCCTAACCCGTACGCTAACACTAACCCGCGCCCTCACACGCACGCTCCCCCTAAAGCGTTGCCGTACCCTCACCTGGACCCTAAACCTTCCCCGTCCCCTAACCCTAACCGTAGCCCGAACCCTAACCCTAACCCTTCCCCGAAGCCTGACCCTCACCCGTCCCCTAATCCTAAGCCGTACGCTAACACTAACCCGCGCCCTCACACGCACGCTCCCCCTAAAGCGTTGCCGTACCCTCACCTGAACCCTAAACCGTCCCCGTCCCCTAACCCTAACCCTAGCCCGAACCCTAACCCTAACCCTTCCCCGAAGCCTGACCCTCACCCGTCCCCTAATCCTAACCCGTACGCTAACACTAACCCGCGCCCTCACACGCACGCTCCCCCTAAAGCGTTGCCGTACCCTCACCTGGACCCTAAACCGTCCCCGTCCCCTAACCCTAACCCTAGCCCGAACCCTAACCCTAAACCTTCCCCGAAGCCTGACCCTCACCCGTCCCCTAATCCTAACCCGTACGCTAACAATAACCCGCGCCCTCACACGCACGCTCCCCCTAAAGCGTTGCCGTACCCTCACCTGGACCCTAAACCGTCCCCGTCCCCTAACCCTAACCCTAGCCCGAACCCTAACCCTAACCCTTCCCCGAAGCCTGACCCTCACCCGTCCCCTAATCCTAAGCCGCACGCTAACACTAACCCGCGCCCTCACACGCACGCTCCCCCTAAAGCGTTGCCGTACCCTCACTTGGACCCTAAACCGTCCCCGTCCCCTAACCCTAACCCTAGCCCGAACCCTAACCCTAACCCTTCCCCGAAGCCTGACCCTCACCCGTCCCCTAATCCTAAGCCGTACGCTAACACTAACGCGCGCCCTCATACGCACGCTCCCCCTAAAGCGTTGCCGTACCCTCTCCTGGACCCTAAACCGTCCCCGTCCCCTAACCCTAACCCTAGCCCTAACCCTAACCCTAACGCTTCCCCGAAGCCTGACCCTCACCCGTCCCCTAATCCTAACCCGTACGCTAACACTAACGCGTGCCCTCACACGCACGCTCCCCCTAAAGCGTTGCCGTACCCTCACCTGGACCAGAAACCGTCCCCGTCCCCTAACCCTAACCCTAGCCCGAACCCTATCCCTAACCCTTCCCCGAAGCCTGACCCTCACCCATCCCCTAATCCTAACCCGTACGTTAACACTAACCCGTGCCCTCACACGCACGCTCCCCCTAAAGCGTTGCCGTACCCTCACCTGGACCCTAAACCGTCCCCGTCCCCTAACCCTAACCCTAGCCCGAACCCTAACCCTAACCCTTCCCCGAAGCCTGACCCTCACCCGTCCCCTAATCCTAAGCCGTACGCTAACACTAACCCGCGCCCTCACACGCACGCTCCCCCTAAAGCGTTGCCGTACCCTCACCTGAACCCTAAACCGTCCCCGTCCCCTAACCCTAACCCTAGCCCGAACCCTAACCCTAACCCTTCCCCGAAGCCTGACCCTCACACGTCCCCTAATCCTAACCCGTACGCTAACACTAACCCGCGCCCTCACACGCACGCTCCCCCTAAAGCGTTGCCGTACCCTCACCTGGACCCTAAACCGTCCCCGTCCCCTAACCCTAACCCTAGCCCGAACCCTAACCCTAACCCTTCCCCGAAGCCTGACCCTCACCCGTCCCCTAATCCTAACCCGTACGCTAACACTAACCCGCGCCCTCACACGCACGCTCCCCCTAAAGCGTTGCCGTACCCTCACCTGGACCCTAAACCGTCCCCGTCCCCTAACCCTAACCCTAGCCCGAACCCTAACCCTAACCCTTCCCCGAAGCCTGACCCTCACCCGTCCCCTAATCCTAAGCCGTACGCTAACACTAACGCGCGCCCTCACACGTACGCTCCCCCTAAAGCGTTGCCGTACCCTCACCTGGACCCTAAACCGTCCCCGTCCCCTAACCCTAACCCTAGCCCGAACCCTAACCCTAACCCTTCCCCGAAGCCTGACCCTCACCCGTCCCCTAATCCTAAGCCGAACGCTAACACTAACCCGCGCCCTCACACGCACGCTCCCCCTAAAGCGTTGCCGTATCCTCACCTGGACCCTAAACCGTCCCCGTCCCCTAACCCTAACCCTAGCCCGAACCCTAACCCTAACCCTTCCCCGAAGCCTGACCCTCACCCGTCCCCTAATCCTAAGCCGTTCGCTAACACTAACCCGCACCCTCACACGCACGCTCCCCCTAAATCGTTGCCGTACCCTCACCTGGACCCTAAACCGTCCCCGTCCCCTAACCCTAACCCTAGCCCGAACCCTAACCCTAACCCTTCCCAGAAGCCTGACCCTCACCCATCCCCTAATCCTAACCCGTACGCTAACACTAACCCGCGCCCTCACATGCACGCTCCCCCTAAAGCGTTGCCGTACCCTCACCTGGACCCTAAACCGTCCCTGTCCCCTAAACCTAACCCTAGCCCGAACCCTAACCCTAACCCTTTCCCGAAGCCTGACCCTCACCCGTCCCCTAATCCTAAGCCGTACGCTAACACTAACCCGCGCCCTCACACGCACGCTCCCCCTAAAGCGTTGCCGTACCCTCACCTGGACCCTAAACCGTCCCCGTCCCCTAACCCTAACCCTAGCCCGAACCCTAACCCTAACCCTTCCCCGAAGCCTGACCCTCACCCGTCCCCTAATCCTAACCCGTACGCTAACACTAACCCGCGCCCTCACACGCACGCTCCCCCTAAAGCGTTGCCGTACCCTCACCTGGACCCTAAACCGTCCCCGTCCCCTAACCCTAACCCTAGCCCGAACCCTAACCCTAACCCTTCCCCGAAGCCTGACCCTCACCCGTCCCCTAATCCTAACCCGTACGCTAACACTAACCCGTGCCCTCACACGCACGCTCCCCCTAAAACGTTGCCGTACCCTCACCTGGACCCGAAACCGTCCCCGTCCCCTAACCCTAACCCTAGCCCGAACCCTAACCCTAACCCTTCCCCGAAGCCTGACCCTCACCCGTCCCCTAATCTTAACCCGTACGCTAACACTAACCCGCGCCCTCACACGCACTCTCCCCCTAAAGCGTTGCCGTACCCTCACCTGGACCCTAAACCGTCCCCGTCCCCTAACCCTAACCCTAGCCCGAACCCTAACCCTAACCCATCCCCGAAGCCTGACCCTCACGCGTCCCCTAATCCTAACCCGTACGCTAACACTAACCCGCGCCCTCACACGCACGCTCCACCTAAAGCGTTGCCGTACCCTCACCTGGACCCGAAACCGTCCCCGTCCCCTAAACCTAACCCTAGCCCGAACCCTAACCCTAACCCTTCCCCGAAGCCGGACCCTCACCCGTCCCCTAATCCTAACCCGTACGCTAACACTAACCCGCGCCCTCACACGCACGCTCCCCCTAAAGCGTTGCCGTACCCTCACCTGGACCCTAAACCGTCCCCGTCCCCTAACCCTAACCCTAGCCCGAACCCTAACCCTAACCCTTCCCCGAAGCCTGACCCTCACCCGTCCCCTAATCCTAACCCGTACGCTAACACTAACCCGCGCCCTCACACGCACGCTCCCCCTAAAGCGTTGCCGTACCCTCACCTGGACCCTAAACCGTCCCCGTCCTCTAACCCTGACCCTAGCCCGAACCCTAACCGTAACCCTTCCCCGAAGCCTGACCCTCACCCGTCCCCTAATCCTAACCCGTACGCTAACACTAACACGCGCCCTCACACGCACGCTCCCCCTAAAGCGTTGCCGTACCCTCACCTGGACCCGAAACCGTCCCCGTCCCCTAACACTAACCCTAGCCACACCCTAACCCTAACACTTCCCCGAAGCCTGACCCTCACCCGTCCCCTAATCCTAACCCGTACGCTAACACTAACCCGCGCCCTCACACGCACGCTCCCCCTAAAGCGTTGCCGTACCCTCACTTGGACCCTAAACCGTCCCCGTCCCCTAACCCTAACCCTAGCCCGAACCCTAACCCTAACCCTTCCCCGAAGCCTGACCCTCACCCGTCCCCTAATCCTAAGCCGTACGCTACCACTAAGCCGCGCCCTCACACGCACGCTCCCCCTAAAGCGTTGCCGTACCCTCACCTGGACCCTAAACCGTCCCCGTCCCCTAACCCTAACCCTAGCCCGAACCCTAAACCTAACCCTTCCCCGAAGCCTGACCCTCACCCGTCCCCTAATCCTAACCCGTACGCTAACACTAACCCGCGCCCTCACACGCACGGTCCCCCTAAAGCGTTGCCGTACCCTCACCTGGACCCTAAACCGTCCCCGTCCCCTAACCCTAACCCTAGCCCGAACCCTAACCCTAACCCTTCCCCGAAGCCTGACCCTCACCCGTCCCCTAATCCTAACCCGTACGCTAACACTAACCCGCGCCCTCACACGCACGCTCCACCTAAAGCGTTGCCGTACCCTCACCTGGACCCGAAACCGTCCCCGTCCCCTAACCCTAACCCTAGCCCGAACCCTAACCCTAACCCTTCCCCGAAGCCTGACCCTCACCCGTCCCCTAATCCTAACCCGTACGCTAACACTAACCCGCGCCCTCACACGCACGCTCCCCCTAAATCGTTGCCGTTCCCTCACCTGGACCCTAAACCTTCCCCATCCCCTAAACCTAACCCTAGCCGGAACCCTAACCCTAACCATTCCCCGAAGCCTGACCCTCACCCGTCCCCTAATCCTAACCCGTACGCTAACACTAACCCGCACCCTCACACGCACGCTCCCCCTAAAGCGTTGCCGTACCCTCACCTGGACCCTAAACCGTCCCCGTCCCCTAACCCTGACCCTAGCCCGAACCCTAACCGTAACCCTTCCCCGAAGCCTGACCCTCACCCGTCCCCTAATCCTAACCCGTACGCTAACACTAACACGCGCCCTCACACGCACGCTCCCCCTAAAGCGTTGCCGTACCCTCACCTGGACCCGAAACCGTCCCCGTCCCCTAACACTAACCCTAGCCCGAACCCTAACCCTAACCCTTCCCCGAAGCCTGACCCTCACCCGTCCCCTAATCCTAACCCGTACGCTAACACTAACCCGTGCCCTCACACGCACGCTCCCCCTAAAGCGTTGCCGTACCCTCACTTGGACCCTAAACCGTCCCCGTCCCCTAACCCTAACCCTAGCCCGAACCCTAACCCTAACCCTTCCCCGAAGCCTGACCCTCACCCGTCCCCTAATCCTAAGCCGTACGCTACCACTAACCCGCGCCCTCACACGCACGCTCCCCCTAAAGCGTTGCCGTACCCTCACCTGGACCCTAAACCGTCCCCGTCCCCTAACCCTAACCCTAGCCCGAACCCTAACCCTAACCCTTCCCCGAAGCCTGACCCTCACCCGTCCCCTAATCCTAACCCGTACGCTAACACTAACCCGCGCCCTCACACGCACGGTCCCCCTAAAGCGTTGCCGTACCCTCACCTGGACCCTAAACCGTCCCCGTACCCTAACCCTAACCCTAGCCCGAACCCTAACCCTAACCCTTCCCCGAAGCCTGAACCTCACCCGTCCCCTAATCCTAACCCGTACGCTAACACTAACCCGCGCCCTCACACGCACGCTCCACCTAAAGCGTTGCCGTACCTTCACCTGGACCCGAAACCGTCCCCGTCCCCTAACCCTAACCCTAGCCCGAACCCTAACCCTAACCCTTCCCCGAAGCCTGACCCTCACCCGTCCCCTAATCTTAACCCGTACGCTAACACTAACCCACGCCCTCACACGCACGCTCCCCCTAAAGCGTTGCCGTACCCTCACCTGGACCCTAAACCGTCCCCGTCCCCTAACCCTAACCCTAGCCCGAACCCTAACCCTAACCCATCCCCGAAGCCTGACCCTCACCCGTCCCCTAATCCTAAACCGTACGCTAACACTAACCCGCGCCCTCACACGCACGCTCCCCCTAAAGCGTTGCCGTACCCTCACCTGGACCCTAAACCGTCCCCGTCCCCTAACCCTAACCCTAGCCCGAACCCTAACCCTAACACTTCCCCGAAGCCTGACCCTCACCCGTCCCCTAATCCTAACCCGTACGCTAATACTAACCCGCGCCCTCACACGCACGCTCCCCCTAAAGCGTTGCCGTACCCTCACCTGGACCCTAAACCGTCCCCGTCCCCTAACCCTAACCCTAGCCCGAACCCTAACCCTAACCCTTCCCCGAAGCCTGACCCTCACGCGTCCCCTAATCCTAACCCGTACGCTAACACTAACCCACGCCCTCACACGCAAGCTCCCCCTAAAGCGTTGCCGTACCCTCACCTGGACCCTAATCCGTCCCCGTACCCTAACCCTAACCCTAGCCCGAACCCTAACCCTAACCCTTCCCCGAAGCCTGACCCTCACCCGTCCCCTAATCCTAACCCGTACGCTAACACTAACCCACGCCCTCACACGCACGCTCCCCCTAAAGCGTTGCCGTACCCTCACCTGGACCCTAAACCTTCCCCGTCCCCTAACCCTAACCGTAGCCCGAACCCTAACCCTAACCCTTCCCCGAAGCCTGACCCTCACCCGTCCCCTAATCCTAAGCCGTACGCTAACACTAACCCGTGCCCTCACACGCACGCTCCCCCTAAAGCGTTGCCGTACCCTCACCTGAACCCTAAACCGTCCCCGTCCCCTAACCCTAACCCTAGCCCGAACCCTAACCCTAACCCTTCCCCGAAGCCTGACCCTCACCCGTCCCCTAATCCTAACCCGTACGCTAACACTAACCCGCGCCCTCACACGCACGCTCCCCCTAAAGCGTTGCCGTACCCTCACCTGGACCCTAAACCGTCCCCGTCCCCTAACCCTAACCCTAGCCCGAACCCTAACCCTAACCCTTCCCCGAAGCCTGACCCTCACCCGTCTCCTAATCCTAAGCCGTACGCTACCACTAACCCGCGCCCTCACACGCACGCTCCCCCTAAAGCGTTGCCGTACCCTCACCTGGACCCTAAACCGTCCCCGTCCCCTAACCCTAAACCTAGCCCGAACCCTAACCCTAACCCTTCCCCGAAGCCTGACTCTCACCCGTCTCCTAATCCTAACCCGTACGCTAACACTAACCCGCGCCCTCACACGCACGCTCCCCGTATAGCGTTGCTGTACCCTCACCTGGACCCTAAACCGTCCCCGTCCCCTAACCCTAACCCTAGCCCGAACCCTAACCCTAACCCTTCCCCGAAGCCTGACCCTCACCCGTCCCCTAATCCTAACCCGTACGCTAACACTAACCCACGCCCTCACACGCACGCTCCCCCTAAAGCGTTGCCGTACCCTCACCTGGACCCTAAACCGTCCCCGTCCCCTAACCCTAACCCTAGCCCGAACCCTAACCCTAACCCTTCCCCGAAGCCTGACCCTCACCCGTCCCCTAATCCTAAGCCGTACGCTAACACTAACCCGCGCCCTCACACGCACGCTCCCCCTAAAGCGTTGCCGTACCCTCACCTGGACCCTAAACCGTCCCCGTCCCCTAACCCTAACCCTAGCCCGAACCCTAACCCTAACCCTTCCCCGAAGCCTGACCCTCACCCGTCCCCTAATCCTAAGCCGTACGCTAACACTAACGCGCGCCCTCACACGTACGCTCCCCCTAAAGCGTTGCCGTACCCTCACCTGAACCCTAAACCGTCCCGGTCCCCTAACCCTAACCCTAGCCCGAACCCTAACCCTAACCCTTCCCCGAAGCCTGACCCTCACCCGTCCCCTAATCCTAAGCCGAACGCTAACACTAACCCGCGCCCTCACACGCACGCTCCCCCTAAAGCGTTGCCGTACCCTCACCTGGACCCTAAACCGTCCCCGTCCCCTAACCCTAACCCTAGCCCGAACCCTAACCCTAACCCTTCCCCGAAGCCTGACCCTCACCCGTCCCCTAATCCTAACCCGTACGCTAACACTAACCCGCGCCCTCACACGCATGCTCCCCCTAAAGCGTTGCCGTACCCTCACCTGGACCCTAAACCGTCCCCGTCCCCTAACCCTAACCCTAGCCCGAACCCTAACCCTAACCCTTCCCAGAAGCCTGACCCTCACCCGTCCCCTAATCCTAACCCGTACGCTAACACTAACCCACGCCCTCACATGCTCGCTACCCCTAAAGCGTTGCCGTACCCTCACCTGGACCCTAAACCGTCCCCGTCCCCTAACCCTAACCCTAGCCCGAACCCTAACCCTAACCCTTCCCCGAAGCCTGACCCTCACCCGTCCCATAATCCTAACCCGTACGCTAACACTAACCCGCGCCCTCACACGCACGCTCCCCCTAAAGCGTTGCCGTACCCTCACCTGGACCCTAAACCATCCCCGTCCCCTAACCCTAACCCTAGCCCGAACCCTAACCCTAACCCTTCCCCGAAGCCTGACCCTCACCCGTCCCCTAATCCTAACCCGTACGCTAACACTAACCCGCGCCCTCACACGCACGCTCCCCCTAAAGCGTTGCCGTACCCTCACCTGGACCCTAAACCGTCCCCGTCCCCTAACCCTAACCCTAGCCCGAACCCTAACCCTAACCCTTCCCCGAAACCTGACCCTCACCCGTCCCCTAATCCTAACCCGTACGCTAACACTAACCCGCGCCCTCACACGCACGCTCCCCCTAAAGCGTTGCCGTACCCTCACCTGGACCCTAAACCATCCCCGTCCCCTAACCCTAACCCTAGCCCGAACCCTAACCCTAACCCTTCCCCGAAGCCTGACCCTCACCCGTCCCCTAATCCTAACCCGTACGCTAACACTAACCCGCACCCTCACACGCACGCTCCCCCTAAAGCGTTGCCGTACCCTCACCTGGACCCGAAACCGTCCCCGTCCCCTAACCCTAACCCTAGCCCGAACCCTAACCCTAACCCTTCCCCGAAGCCTGACCCTCACCCGTCCCCTAATCCTAAGCCGTACGCTAACACTAACCCGCACCCTCACACGCACGATCCCCCTAAAGCGTTGCCGTACCCTCACCTGGACCCGAAACCGTCCCCGTCCCCTAACCCTAACCCTAGCCCGAACCCTAACCCTAACCCTTCCCCGAAGCCTGACCCTCACCCGTCCCCTAATCCTAACCCGTACGCTAACACTAACCCGCGCCCTCACACGCACGCTCCCTCTAAAGCGTTGCCGTACCCTCACCTGGACCCTAAACCGTCCCCGTCCCCTAACCCTAACCCTAGCCCGAACCCTAACCCTAACCCTTCCCCGAAGCCTGACCCTCACCCGTCCCCTAATCCTAACCCGTACGCTAACACTAACCCGCGCCCTCTCACGCACGCTCCCCCTAAAGCGTTGCCGTACCCTCACCTGGACCCTAAACCGTCCCCGTACCCTAACCCTAACCCTAGCCCGAACACTAACCCTAACCCTTCCCCGAAGCCTGACCCTCACCCGTCCCCTAATCCTAACCGTACGCTAACACTAACCCGCGCCCTCACACGCACGCTCCCCCTAAAGCGTTGCCGTACCCTCACCTGGACCCTAAACCGTCCCCGTACCCTAACCCTAACCCTAGCCCGAACCCTAACCCTAACCCTTCCCCGAAGCCTGACCCTCACCCGTCCCCTAATCCTAACCCGTACGCTATCACTAACCCGCGCCCTCACACGCACGCTCCCCCTAAAACGTTGCCGTACCCTCACCTGAACCCGAAACCGTCCCCGTCCCCTAACCCTAACCCTAGCCCGAACCCTAACCCTAACCCTTCCCCGAAGCCTGACCCTCACCCGTCCCCTAATCCTAACCGTACGCTAACACTAACCCGCGCCCTCACACGCACGCTCCCCCTAAAGCGTTGCCGTACCCTCACCTGGACCCTAAACCGTCCCCGTCCCCTAACCCTAACCCTAGCCCGAACCCTAACCCTAACCCTTCCCCGAAGCCTGACCCTCACCCGTCCCCTAATCCTAACCCGTACGCTAACACTAACCCGCGCCCTCACACACACGCTCCCCCTAAAGCGTTGCCGTACCCTCACCTGGACCCTAAACCGTCCCCGTCCCCTAACCCTAACCCTAGCCCAAACCCTAACCCTAACCCTTCCCCGAAGCCTGACCCTCACCCGTCCCCTAATCCTAAGCCGTACGCTAACACTAACCCGCGCCCTCACACGCACGCTCCCCCTAAAGCGTTGCCGTACCCTCACCTGGACCCTAAACCGTCCCCGTCCCCTAACCCTAACCCTAGCCCGAACCCTAACCCTAACCCTTCCCCGAAGCCTGACCCTCACCCATCCCCTAATCCTAAGCCGCACGCTAACACTAACCCGCGCCCTCACACGCACGCTCCCCCTAAAGCGTTGCCGTACCCTCACTTGGACCCTAAACCGTCCCCGTCCCCTAACCCTAACCCTAGCCCGAACCCTAACCCTAACCCTTCCCCGAAGCCGGACCCTCACCCGTCCCCTAATCCTAACCCGTACGCTAACACTAACGCGCACCCTCACATGCACGCTCCCCCTAAAGCGTTGCCGTACCCTCTCCTGGACCCTAAACCGTCCCCGTACCCTAACCCTAACCCTAGCCCGAACCCTAACCCTAACCCTTCCCCGAAGCCTGACCCTCACCCGTCCCCTAATCCTAACCCGTACGCTAACACTAACCCGCGCCCTCACACGCACGCTCCCCCTAAAGCGTTGCCGTACCCTCACCTGGACCCTAAACCTTCCCCGTCCCCTAACCCTAACCGTAGCCCGAACCCTAACCCTAACCCTTCCCCGAAGCCTGACCCTCACCCGTCCCCTAATCCTAAGCCGTACGCTAACACTAACCCGCGCCCTCACACGCACGCTCCCCCTAAAGCGTTGCCGTACCCTCACCTGAACCCTAAACCGTAACCGTCCCCTAACCCTAACCCTAGCCCGAACCCTAACCCTAACCCTTCCCCGAAGCCTGACCCTCACCCGTCCCCTAATCCTAACCCGTACGCTAACACTAACCCGCGCCCTCACATGCACGCTCCCCCTAAAGCGTTGCCGTACCCTCACCTGGACCCGAAACCGTCCCCGTCCCCTAACCCTAACCCTAGCCCGAACCCTAACCCTAACCCTTCCCCGAAGCCTGACCCTCACCCGTCCCCTAATCCTAACCCGTACGCTAACACTAACCCGCGCCCTCACACGCACGCTCCCCCTAAAGCGTTGCCGTACCCTCACCTGGACCCTAAACCTTCCCCGTCCCCTAACCCTAACCGTAGCCCGAACCCTAACCCTAACCCTTCCCCGAAGCCTGACCCTCACCCGTCCCCTAATCCTAAGCCGTACGCTAACACTAACCCGCGCTCTCACACGCACGCTACACCTAAAGCATTGCCGTACCCTCACCTGAACCCTAAACCGTCCCCGTCCCCTAACCCTAACCCTAGCCCGAACCCTAACCCTAACCCTTCCCCGAAGCCTGACCCTCACCCGTCCCCTAATCCTAACCCGTACGCTAACACTAACCCGCGCCCTCACACGCACGCTCCCCCTAAAGCGTTGCCGTACCCTCACCTGGACCCTAAACCGTCCCCATCCCCTAACCCTAACCCTAGCCCGAACCCTAACCCTAACCCTTCCCCGAAGCCTGACCCTCACCCGTCCCCTAATCCTAACCCGTACGCTAACACTAACCCGCGCCCTCACACGCACGCTCCCCCTAAAGCATTGCCGTACCCTCACCTGGACCCTCTACCGTCCCCGTCCCCTAACCCTAACCCTAGCCCGAACCCTAACCCTAACCCTTCCCCGAAGCCTGACCCTCACCCGTCCCCTAATCCTAACCCGTACGCTAACACTAACCCACGCCCTCACACGCACGTTCCCCCTAAAGCGTTGCCGTACCCTCACCTGGACCCTAAACCGTCCCCGTCCCCTAACCCTAACCCTAGCCCGAACCCTAACCCTAACCCTTCCCCGAAGCCTGACCCTCACCCGTCCCCTACTCCTAAACCGTACGCTAACACTAACCCGCGCCCTCACACGCACGCTCCCCCTAAAGCGTTGCCGTACCCTCACCTGGACCCTAAACCGTCCCCGTCCCCTAACCCTAACCCTAGCCCGAACCCTAACCCTAACCCTTCCCTGAAGCCTGACCCTCACCCGTCCCCTAATCCTAACCCGTACGCTAACCCTAACCCGCGCCCTCACACGCACGCTCCCCCTAAAGCGTTGCCGTACCCTCACCTGGACCCTAAACCGTCCCCGTCCCCTAACCCTAACCCTAGCCCGAACCCTAACCCTAACCCTTCCCCGAAGCCTGACCCTCTCCCGTCCCCTAATCCTAAGCCGTACGCTAACACTAACCCGCGCCCTCACACGCACGCTCCCCCTAAAGCGTTGCCATACCCTCACCTGGACCCTAAACCGTCCCCGTCCCCTAACCCTAACCCTAGCCCGAACCCTAACCCTAACCCTTCCCCGAAGCCTGACCCTCACCCGTCCCCTAATCCTAACCCGTACGCTAACAATAACCCGCGCCCTCACACGCACGCTCCCCCTAAAGCGTTGCCGTACCCTCACCTGGACCCTAAACCGTCCCCGTCCCCTAACCCTAACCCTAGCCCGAACCCTAACCCTAAACCTCCCCGAAGCCTGACCCTCACCCGTCCCCTAATCCTAACCCGTACGCTAACACTAACCCGCGCCCTCACACGCACGCTCCCCCTAAAGCGTTGCCGTACCCTCACCTGGACCCTAAACCGACCCTGTCCCCTAACCCTAACCCTAGCCCGAACCCTAACCCTAACCCTTCCCCGAAGCCTGACCCTCACCCGTCCCCTAATCCTAACCCGTACGCTAACACTAACCCGCGCCCTCACACGCACGCTCCCCCTAAAGCGTTGCCGTACCCTCACCTGGACCCTAAACCGTCCCCGTCCCCTAACCCTAACCCTAGCCCGAACCCTAACCATAAACCTTCCCCGAAGCCTGACCCTCACCCGTCCCCTAATCCTAACCCGTACGCTAACACTAACCCGCGCCCTCACACGCACGCTCCCCCTAAAGCGTTGCCGTACCCTCACCTGGACCCTAAACCGTCCCCGTCCCCTAACCCTAACCCTAGCCCGAACCCTAACCCTAACCCTTCCCCGAGCCGGACCCTCACCCGTTCCCTAATCCTAACCCGTACGCTAACACTAACCCGCGCCCTCACATGCACGCTCCCCCTAAAGCGTTGCCGTACCCTCACCTGGACCCTAAACCGTCCCCGTCCCCTAACTCTAACCCTAGCCCGAACCCTAACCCTAACCCTTCCCCGAAGCCTGACCCTCACCCGTCCCCTAATCCTAACCCGTACGCTAACACTAACCCGCGCCCTCACACGCACGCTCCCCCTAAAGCGTTGCCGTACCCTCACCTGGACCCGAAACCGTCCCCGTCCCCTAACCCTAACCCTAGCCCGAACCCTAACCCTAACCCTTCCCCGAAGCCTGACCCTCACCCGTCCCCTAATCCTAACCCGTACGCGAACACTAACCCGCGCCCTCACACGCACGCTCCCCCTAAAGCGTTGCTGTACCCTCACCTGGACCCTAAACCGTCCCCGTCCCCTAACCCTAACCCTAGCCCGAACCCTAACCCTAACACTTCCCCGAAGCCTGAACCTCACCCGTCCCCTAATCCTAACCCGTACGCTAACACTAACCCGCGCCCTCACACGCACGCTGCCCCTAAAGCGTTGCCGTACCCTCACCTGGACCCTAAACCGTCCCCGTCCCCTAACCCTAACCCTAGCCCGAACCCTAACCCTAACCCTTCCCCGAAGCCGGACCCTCACCCGTCCCCTA
Organism: Stenella coeruleoalba; assembly: GCF_951394435.1. NCBI lineage: Eukaryota > Metazoa > Chordata > Mammalia > Artiodactyla > Delphinidae > Stenella > Stenella coeruleoalba. Next base: position 437,900 of record NC_137153.1, read on the forward strand.
ATCCTAACCCGTACGCTAACACTAACCCGCGCCCTCACATGCACGCTCCCCCTAAAGCGTTGCCATACCCTCACCTGGACCCTAAACCGTCCCCGTCCCCTAACTCTAACCCTAGCCCGAACCCTAACCCTAACCCTTCCCCGAAGCCTGACCCTCACCCGTCCCCTAATCCTAACCCGTACGCTAACACTAACCCGCGCCCTCACACGCACGCTCCCCCTAAAGCGTTGCCGTACCCTCACCTGGACCCGAAACCGTCCCCGTCCCCTAACCCTAACCCTAGCCCGAACCCTAACCCTAACCCTTCCCCGAAGCCTGACCCTCACCCGTCCCCTAATCCTAACCCGTACGCTAACACTAACCCGCACCCTCACATGGACGCTCCCCCTAAAGCGTTGCCGTACCCTCACCTGGACCCTAAACCGTCCCCGTCCCCTAACCCTAACCCTAGCCCGAACCCTAACCCTAACCCTTCCCCGAAGCCTGACCCTCACCCGTCCCCTAATCCTAACCCGTACGCGAACACTAACCCGCGCCCTCACACGCACGCTCCCCCTAAAGCGTTGCCGTACCCTCACCTGGACCCTAAACCGTCCCCGTCCCCTAACCCTAACCCTAGCCCGAACCCTAACCCTAACACTTCCCCGAAGCCTGACCCTCACCCGTCCCCTAATCCTAACCCGTACGCTAACACTAACCCGCGCCCTCACACGCACGCTCCCCCTAAAGCGTTGCCGTACCCTCACCTGGACCCTAAACCGTCCCCGTCCCCTAACCCTAACCCTAGCCCGAACACTAACCCTAACCCTTCCCCGAAGCCTGACCCTCTCCCGTCCCCTAATCCTAAGCCGTACGCTAACACTAACCCGCGCCCTCACACGCACGCTCCCCCTAAAGCGTTGCCGTACCCTCACCTGGACCCTAAACCGTCCCCGTCCCCTAACCCTAACCCTAGCCCGAACCCTAACCCTAACCCTTCCCCGAAGCCTGACCCTCACCCGTCCCCTAATCCTAACCCGTACGCTAACACTAACCCGCGCCCTCACACGCACGCTCCCCCTAAAGCGTTGCCGTACCCTCACCTGGACCCTAAACCGTCCCCGTCCCCTAACCCTAACCCTAGCCCGAACCCTAACCCTAACCCTTCCCCGAAGCCTGACCCTCACCCGTCCCCTAATCCTAACCCGTACGCTAACACTAACCCGCGCCCTCACACGCACGCTCCCCCTAAAGCGTTGCCGTACCCTCACCTGGACCCTAAACCGTCCCCGTCCCCTAACCCTAACCCTAGCCCGAACCCTAACCCTAACCCTTCCCCGAAGCCTGAACCTCACCCGTCCCCTAATCCTAACCCGTACGCTAACACTAACCCGCGCCCTCACACGCACGCTCCCCCTAAAGCGTTGCCGTACCCTCACCTGGACCCTAAACCGTCCCCGTCCCCTAACCCTAACCCTAGCCCGAACCCTAACCCTAACACTTCCCCGAAGCCGGACCCTCACCCGTCCCCTAATCCTAACCCGTACGCTAACACTAACCCGCGCCCTCACATGCACGCTCCCCCTAAAGAGTTGCCGTACCCTCACCTGGACCCTAAACCGTCCCCGTCCCCTAACTCTAACCCTAGCCCGAAACCTAACCCTAACCCTTCCCCGAAGCCTGACCCTCACCCGTCCCCTAATCCTAACCCGTACGCTAACACTAACCCGCGCCCTCACACGCACGCTCCCCCTAAAGCGTTGCCGTACCCTCACCTGGACCCGAAACCGTCCCCGTCCCCTAACCCTAACCCTAGCCCGAACCCTAACCCTAACCCTTCCCCGAAGCCTGACCCTCACCCGTCCCCTAATCCTAACCCGTATGCTAACACTAACCCGCGCCCTCACACGCACGCTCCCCCTAAAGCGTTGCCGTACCCTCACCTGGACCCTAAACCGTCCCCGTCCCCTAACCCTAACCCTAGCCCGAACCCTAACCCTAACCCTTCCCCGAAGCCTGACCCTCACCCGTCCCCTAATCCTAACCCGTACGCTAACACTAACCCGCGCCCTCACACGCACGCTCCCCCTAAAGCGTTGCCGTACCCTCACCTGGACCCTAAACCGTCCCCGTCCCCTAACCCTAACCCTAGCCCGAACCCTAACCCTAACCCTTCCCCGAAGCCTGACCCTCACCCGTCCCCTAATCCTAACCCGTACGCTAACACTAACCCGCGCCCTCACACGCACGCTCCCCCTAAAGCGTTGCCGTACCCTCACCTGGACCCTAAACCGTCCCCGTCCCCTAACCCTAACCCTAGCCCGAACCCTAACCCTAACCCTTCCCCGAAGCCTGACACTCACCCGTCCCCTAATCCTAACACGTACGCTAACACTAACCCGCGCCCTCACACGCACGCTCCCCCTAAAGCGTTGCCGTACCCTCACCTGGACCCTAAACCGTCCCCGTCCCCTAAACCTAACCCTAGCCCGAACCATAACCCTAACACTTCCCCGAAGCCTGACCCTCACCCGTACCATAATCCTAACCCGTACGCTAACACTAACCCGCGCCCTCACACGCACGCTCCCCCTAAAGCGTTGCCGTACCCTCACCTGGACCCGAAACCGTCCCCGTCCCTTAACCCTTACCCTAGCCCGAACCCTAACCCTAACCCTTCCCCGAAGCCTGACCCTCACCCATCCCCTAATCGTAAACCGTACGCTAATACTAACCCGCGCCCTCACACGCACGCTCCCCCTAAAGCGTTGCCGTACCCTCACCTGGACCCTAAACCGTCCCCGTCCCCTAACCCTAACCCTAGCCCGAACCCTAACCCTAACCCTTCCCCGAAGCCTGACACTCACCCGTCCCCTAATCCTAACACGTACGCTAACACTAACCCGCGCCCTCACACGCACGCTCCCCCTAAAGCGTTGCCGTACCCTCACCTGGACCCTAAACCGTCCCCGTCCCCTAAACCTAACCCTAGCCCGAACCATAACCCTAACACTTCCCCGAAGCCTGACCCTCACCCGTACCATAATCCTAACCCGTACGCTAACACTAACCCGCGCCCTCACACGCACGCTCCCCCTAAAGCGTTGCCGTACCCTCACCTGGACCCGAAACCGTCCCCGTCCCTTAACCCTTACCCTAGCCCGAACCCTAACCCTAACCCTTCCCCGAAGCCTGACCCTCACCCATCCCCTAATCGTAAACCGTACGCTAACACTAACTCGCGCCCTCACACGCACGCTCCCCCTAAAGCGTTGCCGTACCCTCACCTGGACCCTAAACCGTCCCCGTCCCCTAACCCTAACCCTAGCCCGAACCCTAACCCTAACCCTTCCCCGAAGCCTGACCCTCACCCGTCCCCTAATCCTAAACCGTACGCTAACACTAACCCGCGCCCTCACACGCACGCTCCCCCTAAAGCGTTGCCGTACCCTCACCTGGACCCTAAACCGTCCCCGTCCCCTAACCCTAACCGTAGCCCGAACCCTAACCCTAACCCTTCCCCGAAGCCTGACCCTCACCCATCCCCTAATCCTAACCCGTACGCTAACACTAACCCGCGCCCTCACACGCACGCTCCCCCTAAAGCGTTGCCGTACCCTCACCTGGACCCTAAACCTTCCCCGTCCCCTAACCCTAACCCTAGCCCGAACCCTAACCCTAACCCTTCCCCGAAGCCTGACCCTCACCCGTCCCCTAATCCTAACCCGTACGCTAACACTAACCCGCGCCCTCACACGCACGCTCCCCCTAAAGCGTTGCCGTACCCTCACCTGGACCCTAAACCGTCCCCGTCCCCTAACCCTAACCCTAGACCGAACCCTAACCCTAACCCTTCCCCGAAGCCTGAACCTCACCCGTCCCCTAATCCTAACCCGTACGCTAACACTAACCCGCGCCCTCACACGCACGCTCCCCCTAAAGCGTTGCCGTACCCTCACCTGGACTCTAAACCGTCCCCATCCCCTAACCCTAACCCTAGCCCGAACCCTAACCCTAACCCTTCCCCGAAGCCTGACCCTCACCCGTCCCCTAATCCTAACCCGTACGCTAACACTAACCCGCGCCCTCACATGCACGCTCCCCCTAAAGCGTTGCCGTACCCTCACCTGGACCCTAAACCGTCCCCGTCCCCTAACCCTAACCCTAGCCCGAACCCTAACCCTAACCCTTCCCCAAAGCCTGACCCTCACCCGTCCCCTAATCCTAACCCGTACGCTAACACTAACCCGCGCCCTCACACGCACACTCCCCCTAAAGCGTTGCCGTACCCTCACCTGGACCCTAAACCGTCCCCGTCCCCTAACCCTAACCCTAGCCCGAACCCTAACCCTAACCCTTCCCCGAAGCCTGATCCTCACCCATCCCCTAATCCTAACCCGTACGCTAACATTAACCCGCGCCCTCACACGCACGCTCCCCCTAAAACATTGCCGTACCCTCTCCTGGACCCTAAACCGTCCCCGTCCCCTAACCCTAACCCTAGCCCGAACCCTAACCCTAACCCTTCCCCGAAGCCTGACCCTCACCCGTCCCCTAATCCTAAACCGTACGCTAACACTAACCCGCGCCCTCACACGCACGCTCCCCCTAAAGCGTTGCCGTACCCTCACCTGGACCCTAAACCGTCCCCGTCCCCTAACCCTAACCCTAGCCCGAACCCTAACCCTAACCCTTCCCCGAAGCCTGACCCTCACCCGTCCCCTAATCCTAACCCGTACGCTAACACTAACCCGCGCCCTCACACGCACGCTCCCCCTAAAGCGTTGCCGTACCCTCACCTGGACCCTAAACCGTCCCCGTCCCCTAACCCTAACCCTAGCCCGAACCCTAACCCTAACCCTTCCCCGAAGCCTGACCCTCACCCGTCCCCTAATCCTAACCCGTACGCTAACACTAACCCGCGCCCTCACACGCACGCTCCCCCTAAAGCGTTGCCGTACCCTCACCTGGACCCGAAACCGTCCCCGTCCCCTAACCCTAACCCTAGCCCGAACCCTAACCCTAACCCTTCCCCGAAGCCTGACCCTCACCCGTCCCCTAATCCTAACCCGTACGCTAACACTAACCCGTGCCCTCACACGCACGCTCCCCCTAAAGCGTTGCCGTACCCTCACCTGAACCCTAAACCGTAACCGTCCCCTAACCCTAACCCTAGCCGGAACCCTAACCCTAACCCTTCCCCGAAGCCTGACCCTCACCCATCCCCTAATCCTAACCCGTACTCTAACACTAACCCGCGCCCTCACACGCACGCTCCCCCTAAAGCGTTGCCGTACCCTCACCTGGACCCGAAACCGTCCCCGTCCCCTAACCCTAACCCTAGCCCGAACCCTAACCCTAACCCTTCCCCGAAGCCTGACCCTCACCCGTCCCCTAATCCTAACCCGTACGCTAACAGTAACCCGCGCACTCACACGTACGCTCCCCCTAAAGCGTTGCCGTACCCTCACCTGGACCCTAAACCGTCCCCGTCCCCTAACCCTAACCCTAGCCCGAACCCTAACCCTAACCCTTCCCCGAAGCCTGACCCTCACCCGTCCCCTAATCCTAACCCGTACGCTAACAGTAACCCGTGCCCTCACACGTACGCTCCCCCTAAAGCGTTGCCGTACCCTCACCTGGACCCTAAACCGTCCCCGTCCCTTAACCCCTACCCTAGCCCGAACCCTAACCCTAAACCTTCCCCGAAGCCTGACCCTCACCCGTCCCCTACTCCTAAGCCGTACGCTAACACTAACCCGCGCCCTCACACGCACGCTCCCCCTAAAGCGTTGCCGTACCCTCACCTGGACCCTAAACCTTCCCCATCCCCTAACCCTAACCCTAGCCCGAACCCTAACCCTAACCCTTCCCCGAAGCCTGACCCTCACCCGTCCCCTAATCCTAACCCGTACGCTAACACTAACCCGCGCCCTCACACGCACGCTCCCCCTAAAACGTTGCCGTACCCTCACCTGGACCCTAAACCGTCCCCGTCCCCTAACCCTAACCCTAGCCCGAACCCTAACCCTAACCCTTCCCCGAAGCCTGACCCTCACCCGTCCCCTAATCCTAACCCGTACGCTAACACTAACACGCGCCCTCACACGCACGCTCCCCCTAAAGCGTTGCCGTACCCTCACCTGGACCCTAAACCGTCCCCATCCCCTAACCCTAACCCTAGCCCGAACCCTAACCCTAACCCTTCCCCGAAGCCTGACCCTCACCCGTCCCCTAATCCTAACCCGTACGCTAACACTAACCCGCGCCCTCACACGCACGCTCCCCCTAAAACGTTGCCGTACCCTCACCTGGACCCTAAACCGTCCCCGTCCCCTAACCCTAACCCTAGCCCGAACCCTAACCCTAACCCTTCCCAGAAGCCTGACCCTCACCCGTCCCCTAATCCTAACCCGTACGCTAACACTAACCCGTGGCCTCACACGCACGCTCCCCCTAAAGCGTTGCCGTACCCTCACCTGGACCCTAAACCGTCCCCGTCCCCTAACACTAACCCTAGCCCGAACCCTAACCCTAACCCTTCCCCGAAGCCTGACCCTCACCCGTCCCCTAATCCTAACCCGTACGCTATCATTAACCCGCGCCCTCACACGCACGCACCCCCTAAAACGTTGCCGTACCCTCACCTGGACCCGAAACAGTCCCCGTCCCCTAACCCTAACCCTAGCCCGAACCCTAACCCTAACCCTTCCCCGAAGCCTGACCCTCACCCGTCCCCTAATCCTAACCCGTACGCTAACACTAACCCGCGCCCTCACACGCACGCTCCCCCTAAAGCGTTGCCGTACCCTCACCTGGACCCTAAACCGTCCCCGTCCCCTAACCCTAACCCTAGCCCGAACCCTAACCCTAACCCTTCCCCGAAGCCTGACCCTCACCCGTCCCCTAATCCTAACCCGTACGCTAACACTAACCCGCGCCCTCACACGCACGCTCTCCCTAAAGCGTTGCCGTACCCTCACCTGGACCCTAAACCGTCCCCGTCCCCTAACCCTAACCCTAGCCCAAACCCTAACCCTAACCCTTCCCCGAAGCCTGACCCTCACCCGTCCCCTAATCCTAAGCCGTACGCTAACACTAACCCGCGCCCTCACACGCACGCTCCCCCTAAAACGTTGCCGTACCCTCACCTGGACCCTAAACCGTCCCCGTCCCCTAACCCTAACCCTAGCCCGAACCCTAACCCTAACCCTTCCCAGAAGCCTGACCCTCACCCGTCCCCTAATCCTAACCCGTACGCTAACACTAACCCGTGCCCTCACACGCACGCTCCCCCTAAAGCGTTGCCGTACCCTCACCTGGACCCTAAACCGTCCCCGTCCCCTAACCCTAACCCTAGCCCGAACCCTAACCCTAACCCTTCCCCGAAGCCTGACCCTCACCCGTCCCCTAATCCTAAGCCGCACGCTAACACTAACGCGCGCCCTCACACGCACGCTCCCCCTAAAGCGTTGCCGTACCCTCACTTGGACCCTAAACCGTCCCCGTCCCCTAACCCTAACCCTAGCCCGAACCCTAACCCTAACCCTTCCCCGAAGCCTGACCCTCACCCGTCCCCTAATCCTAACCCGTACGCTAACACTAACCCGCGCCCTCACATGCACGCTCCCCCTAAAGCGTTGCCGTACCCTCACCTGGACCCTAAACCGTCCCCGTCCCCTAACCCTAACCCTAGCCCGAACCCTAACCCTAACCCTTCCCAGAAGCCTGACCCTCACCCGTCCCCTAATCCTAACCCGTACGCTAACACTAACCCGCGCCCTCACACGCACGCTCCCCCTAAAGCGTTGCCGTACCCTCACCTGGACCCTAAACCGTCCCCGTCCCCTAACCCTAACCCTAGCCCGAACCCTAACCCTAACCCTTCCCCGAAGCCTGACCCTCACCCGTCCCCTAATCCTAAGCCGCACGCTAACACTAACGCGCGCCCTCACACGCACGCTCCCCCTAAAGCGTTGCCGTACCCTCACTTGGACCCTAAACCGTCCCCGTCCCCTAACCCTAACCCTAGCCCGAACCCTAACCCTAACCCTTCCCCGAAGCCTGACCCTCACCCGTCCCCTAATCCTAACCCGTACGCTAACACTAACCCGCGTCCTCACACGCACGCTCCCCCTAAAGCGTTGCCGTACCCTCACCTGGACCCTAAACCGTCCCCGTACCCTAACCCTAACCCTAGCCCGAACCCTAACCCTAACCCTTCCCCGAAGCCTGACCCTCACCCGTCCCCTAATCCTAACCCGTACGCTAACACTAACACGCGCCCTCACACGCACGCTCCCCCTAAAGCGTTGCCGTACCCTCACCTGGACCCTAAACCGTCCCCATCCCCTAACCCTAACCCTAGCCCGAACCCTAACCCTAACCCTTCCCCGAAGCCTGACCCTCACCCGTCCCCTAATCCTAACCCGTACGCTAACACTAACCCGCGCCCTCACACGCACGCTCCCCCTAAAACGTTGCCGTACCCTCACCTGGACCCTAAACCGTCCCCGTACCCTAACCCTAACCCTAGCCCGAACCCTAACCCTAACCCTTCCCAGAAGCCTGACCCTCACCCGTCCCCTAATCCTAACCCGTACGCTAACACTAACCCGCGCCCTCACACGCACGCTCCCCCTAAAGCGTTGCCGTACCCTCACCTGGACCCTAAACCGTCCCCGTCCCCTAACCCTAACCGTAGCCCGAACCCTAACCCTAACCCTTCCCCGAAGCCTGACCCTCACCCGTCCCCTAATCCTAACCCGTACGCTATCATTAACCCGCGCCCTCACACGCACGCTCCACCTAAAACGTTGCCGTACCCTCACCTGGACCCGAAACCGTCCCCGTCCCCTAACCCTAACCCTAGCCCGAACCCTAACCCTAACACTTCCCCGAAGCCTGACCCTCACCCGTCCCCTAATCCTAACCCGTACGCTAACACTAACCCGCGCCCTCACACGCACGCTCCCCCTAAAGCGTTGCCGTACCCTCACCTGGACCCTAAACCGTCCCCGTCCCCTAACCCTAACCCTAGCCCGAACCCTAACCCTAACCCTTCCCCGAAGCCTGACCCTCACCCGTCCCCTAATCCTAACCCGTACGCTAACACTAACCCGCGCCCTCACACGCACGCTCCCCCTAAAGCGTTGCGGTACCCTCACCTGGACCCTAAACCGTCCCCATCCCCTAACCCTAACCCTAGCCCGAACCCTAACCCTAACCCTTCCCCGAAGCCTGACCCTCACCCGTCCCCTAATCCTAACCCGTACGCTAACACTAACGCGTGCCCTCACACGCACGCTCCCCCTAAAGCGTTGCCGTACCCTCACCTGGACCCGAAACCGTCCCCGTCCCCTAACCCTAACCCTAGCCCGAACCCTAACCCTAACCCTTCCCCGAAGCCTGACCCTCACCCGTCCCCTAATCCTAACCCGTACGCTAACACTAACCCGCGCCCTCACACGCACGCTCCCCCTAAAGCGTTGCCGTACCCTCACCTGAACCCTAAACCGTAACCGTCCCCTAACCCTAACCCTAGCCCGAACCCTAACCCTAACCCTTCCCCGAAGCCTGACCCTCACCCATCCCCTAATCCTAACCCGTACTCTAACACTAACCCGCGCCCTCACACGCACGCTCCCCCTAAAGCGTTGCCGTACCCTCACCTGGACGCGAAACCGTCCCCGTCCCCTAACCCTAACCCTAGCCCGAACCCTAACCCTAACCCTTCCCCGAAGCCTGACCCTCACCCGTCCCCTAATCCTAACCCGTACGCTAACAGTAACCCGGGCACTCACACGTACGCTCCCCCTAAAGCGTTGCCGTACCCTCACCTGGACCCGAAACCGTCCCCGTCCCCTAACCCTAACCCTAGCCCGAACCCTAACCCTAACCCTTCCCCGAAGCCTGACCCTCACCCGTCCCCTAATCCTAACCCGTACGCTAACAGTAACCCGCGCCATCACACGTACGCTCACCCTAAAGCGTTGCCGTACCCTCACCTGGACCCTAAACCGTCCCCGTCCCTTAACCCCTACCCTAGCCCGAACCCTAACCCTAAACCTTCCCCGAAGCCTGACCCTCACCCGTCCCCTAATCCTAACCCGTACGCTAACACTAACACGCGCCCTCACACGCACACTCCCCCTAAAGCGTTGCCGTACCCTCACCTGGACCCTAAACCGTCCCCATCCCCTAACCCTAACCCTAGCCCGAACCCTAACCCTAACCCTTCCCCGAAGCCTGACCCTCACCCGTCCCCTAATCCTAACCCGTACGCTAACACTAACCCGCGCCCTCACACGCACGCTCCCCCTAAAACGTTGCCGTACCCTCACCTGGACCCTAAACCGTCCCCGTCCCCTAACCCTAACCCTAGCCCGAACCCTAACCCTAACCCTTCCCAGAAGCCTGACCCTCACCCGTCCCCTAATCCTAACCCGTACGCTAACACTAACCCGTGCCCTCACACGCACGCTCCCCCTAAAGCGTTGCCGTACCCTCACCTGGACCCTAAACCGTCCCCGTCCCCTAACACTAACCCTAGCCCGAACCCTAACCCTAACCCTTCCCCGAAGCCTGACCCTCACCCGTCCCCTAATCCTAACCCGTACGCTATCATTAACCCGCGCCCTCACACGCACGCTCCCCCTAAAACGTTGCCGTACCCTCACCTGGACCCGAAACCGTCCCCGTCCCCTAACCCTAACCCTAGCCCGAACCCTAACCCTAACCCTTCCCCGAAGCCTGACCCTCACCCGTCCCCTAATCCTAACCCGTACGCTAACACTAACCCGCGCCCTCACACGCACGCTCCCCCTAAAGCGTTGCCGTACCCTCACCTGGACCCTAAACCGTCCCCGTCCCCTAACCCTAACCCTAGCCCAAACCCTAACCCTAACCCTTCCCCGAAGCCTGACCCTCACCCGTCCCCTAATCCTAAGCCGTACGCTAACACTAACCCGCGCCCTCACACGCACGCTCCCCCTAAAGCGTTGCCGTACCCTCACCTGGACCCTAAACCGTCCCCGTCCCCTAATCCTAACCCTAGCCCGAACCCTAACCCTAACCCTTCCCCGAAGCCTGACCCTCACCCGTCCCCTAATCCTAAGCCGCACGCTAACACTAACGCGCGCCCTCACACGCACGCTCCCCCTAAAGCGTTGCTGTACCCTCACTTGGACCCTAAAGCGTCCCCGTCCCCTAACCCTAACCCTAGCCCGAACCCTAACCCTAACCCTTCCCCGAAGCCTGACAATCACCCGTCCCCTAATCCTAACCCGTACGCTAACACAAACCCGCGCCCTCACATGCACGCTCCCCCTAAAGCGTTGCCGTACCCTCACCTGGACCCTAAACCGTCCCCGTCCCCTAACACTAACCCTAGCCCGAACCCTAACCCTAACCCTTCCCAGAAGCCTGACCCTCACCCGTCCCCTAATCCTAACCCGTACGCTAACACTAACCCGCGCCCTCACACGCACGCTCCCCCTAAAGCGTTGCCGTACCCTCACCTGGACCCGAAACCGTCCCCGTCCCCTAACCCTAACCCTAGCCCGAACCCTAACCCTAACCCTTCCCCGAAGCATGACCCTCACCCGTCCCCTAATCCTAAGCCGCACGCTAACACTAATGCGCGCCCTCACACGCACGCTCCCCCTAAAGCGTTGCCGTACCCTCACTTGGACCCTAAACCGTCCCCGTCCCCTAACCCTAACCCTAGCCCGAACCCTAACCCTAACCCTTCCCCGAAGCCTGACCCTCACCCGTCCCCTAATCCTAACCCGTACGCTAACACTAACCCGCGCCCTCACACGCACGCTCCCCCTAAAGCGTTGCCGTACCCTCACCTGGACCCTAAACCGTCCCCGTACCCTAACCCTAACCCTAGCCCGAACCCTAACCCTAACCCTTCCCCGAAGCCTGACCCTCACCCGTCCCCTAATCCTAACCCGTACGATAACACTAACACGCGCCCTCACACGCACGCTCCCCCTAAAGCGTTGCCGTACCCTCACCTGGACCCTAAACCGTCCCCATCCCCTAACCCTAACCCTAGCCCGAACCCTAACCCTAACCCTTCCCCGAAGCCTGACCCTCACCCGTCCCCTAATCCTAACCCGTACGCTAACACTAACCCGTGCCCTCACACGCACGCTCCCCCTAAAACGTTGCCGTACCCTCACCTGGACCCTAAACCGTCCCCGTCCCCTAACCCTAACCCTAGCCCGAACCCTAACCCTAACCCTTCCCAGAAGCCTGACCCTCACCCGTCCCCTAATCCTAACCCGTACGCTAACACTAACCCGCGCCCTCACACGCACGCTCCCCCTAAAGCGTTGCCGTACCCTCACCTGGACCCTAAACCGTCCCCGTCCCCTAACCCTAACCCTAGCCCGAACCCTAACCCTAACCCTTCCCCGAAGCCTGACCCTCACCCGTCCCCTAATCCTAACCCGTACGCTATCATTAACCCGCGCCCTCACACGCACGCTCCACCTAAAACGTTGCCGTACCCTCACCTGGACCCGAAACCGTCCCCGTCCCCTAACCCTAACCCTAGCCCCAACCCTAACCCTAACACTTCCCCGAAGCCTGACCCTCACCCGTCCCCTAATCCTAACCCGTACGCTAACACTAACCCGCGCCCTCACACGCACGCTCCCCCTAAAGCGTTGCCGTACCCTCACCTGGACCCTAAACCGTCCCCGTCCCCTAACCCTAACCCTAGCCCGAACCCTAACCCTAACCCTTCCCCGAAGCCTGACCCTCACCCGTCCCCTAATCCTAACCCGTACGCTAACACTAACCCGCGCCCTCACACGCACGCTCCCCCTAAAGCGTTGCTGTACCCTCACCTGGACCCTAAACCGTCCCCATCCCCTAACCCTAACCCTAGCCCGAACCCTAACCCTAACCCTTCCCCGAAGCCTGAACCTCACCCGTCCCCTAATCCTAACCCGTACGCTAACACTAACCCGCGCCCTCACACGCACGCTCCCCCTAAAGCGTTGCCGTACCCTCACCTGGATCCTAAACCCTCCCCGTCCCCTAACCCTGACCCTAGCCCGAACCCTAACCCTAACCCTTCCCCGAAGCCTGACCCTCACCCGTCCCCTAATCCTAACCCGTACGCTAACACTAACCCGCGCCCTCACACGCACGCTCCCCCTAAAGCGTTGCCGTACCCTCACCTGGACCCTAAACCGTCGCCGTCCCCTAACCCTAACCCTAGCCCGAACCCTAACCCTAACCCTTCCCCGAAGCCTGACCCTCACCCGTCCCCTAATCCTAAGCCGCACGCTAACACTAACGCGCGCCCTCACACGCACGCTCCCCCTAAAGCGTTGCCGTACCCTCACCTGGACCCTAAACCTTCCCCATCCCCTAACCCTAACCCTAGCCCGAACCCTAACCCTAACCCTTCCCCGAAGCCTGACCCTCACTCGTCCCCTAATCCTAACCCGTACGCTAACACTAACCCGCGCCCTCACACGCACGCTCCCCCTAAAGCGTTGCCGTACCCTCACCTGGACCCTAAACCGTCCCCGTCCCCTAACCCTAACCCTAGCCCGAACCCTAACCCTAACCCTTCCCCGAAGCCTGACCCTCACCCGTCCCCTAATCCTAAGCCGTACGCTAACACTAACGCGCGCCCTCACACGCACGCTCCCCCTAAAGCGTTGCTGTACCCTGTCCTGGACCCTAAACCGTCCCCGTCCCCTAACCCTAACCCTAGCCCGAACCCTAACCCTAACCCTTCCCCGAAGCCTGACCCTCACCCGTCCCCTAATCCTAACCCGTACGATAACACTAACGCGTGCCCTCACACGCACGCTCCCCCTAAAGCGTTGCCGTACCCTCACCTGGACCCGAAACCGTCCCCGTCCCCTAACACTAACCCTAGCCCGAACCCTAACCCTAACCCTTCCCCGAAGCCTGACCCTCACCCGTCCCCTAATCCTAACCCGTACGCTAACACTAACCCGCGCCCTCACACGCACGCTCCCCCTAAAGCGTTGCCGTACCCTCACCTGGACCCTAAACCGTCCCCGTCCCCTAACCCTAACCCTAGCCCGAACCCTAACCCTAACCCTTCCCCGAAGCCTGACCCTCACCCGTCCCCTAATCCTAACCCGTACGCTAACACTAACCCGTGCCCTCACACGCACGCTCCCCCTAAAGTGTTGCCGTACCCTCACCTGGACCCTAAACCGTCCCCGTCCCCTAACCCTAACCGTAGCCCGAACCCTAACCCTAACCCTTCCCCGAAGCCTGACCCTCACCCGTCCCCTAATCCTAAGCCGTACGCTAACACTAACCCGCGCCCTCACACGCACGCTCCCCTTAAGCGTTGCCGTACCCTCACCTGAACCCTAAACCGTAACCGTCCCCTAACCTTAACCCTAGCCCGAACCCTAACCCTAACCCTTCCCCGAAGCCTGACCCTCACCCGTCCCCTAATTCTAACCCGTACGCTAACACTAACCCGCGCCCTCAGACGCACGCTCCCCCTAAAGCGTTGCCGTACCCTCACCTGGACCCTAAACCGTCCCTGTCACCTAACCCTAACCCTAGCCCGAACCCTAACCCTAACCCTTCCCCGAAGCCGGACCCTCACCCGTCCCCTAATCCTAACCCGTACGCTAACACTAACCCGCGCCCTCACACGCACACTCCCCCTAAAGCGTTGTCGTACCCTCACCTGGACCCTAAACTGTCCCCGTCCCCTAACCCTAACCCTAGCCCGAACCCTAACCCTAACCCTTCCCCGAAGCTTGACCCTCACCCGTCCCCTAATCCTAACCCGTACGCTAACACTAACCCGCGCCCTCACACGCACGCTCCCCCTAAAGCGTTGCCGTACCCTCACCTGGACCCTAAACCGTCCCCGTACCCTTACTCTAACCCTAGCCCGAACCCTAACCCTAACCCTTCCCCGAAGCCTGACCCTCACCCGTCCCCTAATCCTAAGCCGTACGCTACCACTAACCCACGCCCTCACACGCACGCTCCCCCTAAAGCGTTGCCGTACCCTCACCTGGACCCTAAACCGTCCCCGTCCCCTAACCCTAACCCTAGCCCGAACCCTAACCCTAACTCTTCCCCGAAGCCTGACCCTCACCCGTCTCCTAATCCTAACCCGTACGCTAACACTAACCCGCACCCTCACACGCACGCTCCCCCTAAAGCGTTGCCGTACCCTCACCTGGACCCTAAACCGTCCCCGTCCCCTAACCCTAACCCTAGCCCGAACCCTAACCCTAACCCTTCCCCGAAGCCTGACCCTCACCCGTCCCCTAATCCTAAGCCGGACGCTAACACTAACCCACGCCCTCACACGCACGCTCCCCCTAAAGCGTTGCCGTACCCTCACCTGGACCCTAAACCGTCCCCGTCCCCTAACCCTAACCCTAGCCCGAACCCTAACCCTAACCCTTCCCCGAAGCCTGACCCTCACCCGTCCCCTAATCCTAACCCGTACGCTAACACTAACGCGCGCCCTCACACGCACGCTCCCCCTAAAGCGTTGCCGTACCCTCACCTGGACCCTAAACCGTCCCCGTCCCCTAACCCTAACCCTAGCCCGAACCCTAACCATAACCCTTCCCCGAAGCCTGACCCTCAACCGTCCCCTAATCCTAAGCCGAATGCTAACACTAACCCACGCCCTCACACGTACGCTCCCCCTAAAGCGTTGCCGTACCCTCACCTGGACCCTAAACCGTCCCCGTCCCCTAACCCTAACCCTAGCCCGAACCCTAACCCTAACCCTTCCCCGAAGCCTGACCCTCACCCGTCCCCTAATCCTAACCCGTACGCTAACACTAACCCGCGCCCTCACACGCACGCTCCCCCTAAAGCGTTGCCGTACCCTCACCTGGACCCTAAACCGTCCCCGTGCCCTAACCCTAACCCTAGCCCGAACCCTAACCCTAACCCTTCCCCGAAGCCTGACCCTCACCCGTCCCCTAATCCTAACCCGTACGCTAACACTAACCCGCGCCCTCACACGCACGCTCCCCCTAAAGCGTTGCCGTACCCTCACCTGGACCCTAAACCGTCCCCGTCCCCTAACCCTAACCCTAGCCCGAACCCTAACCCTAACCCTTCCCCGAAGCCTGAACCTCACCCGTCCCCTAATCCTAACCCGTACGCTAACACTAACCCGCGCCCTCACACGCACGCTCCCCCTAAAGCGTTGCCGTACCCTCACCTGGACCCTAAACCCTCCCCGTCCCCTAACCCTAACCCTAGCCCGAACCCTAACCCTAACACTTCTCCGAAGCCTGACCCTCACCCGTCCCCTAATCCTAACCCGTATGCTAACACTAACCCGCGCCCTCACACGCACGCTCCCCCTAAAGCGTTGCCATACCCTCACCTGGACCCTAAACCGTCGCCGTCCCCTAACCCTAACCCTAGCCCGAACCCTAACCCTAACCCTTCCCCGAAGCCTGACCCTCACCCGTCCCCTAATCCTAAGCCGCACGCTAACACTAACGCGCGCCCTCACACGCACGCTCCCCCTAAAGCGTTGCCGTACCCTCACCTGGACCCTAAACCTTCCCCGTCCCCTAACCCTAACCCTAGCCCGAACCCTAACCCTAACCCTTCCCCGAAGCCTGACCCTCACCCGTCCCCTAATCCTAAGCCGTACGCTAACACTAACGCGCGCCCTCACACGCACGCTCCCCCTAAAGCGTTGCCGTACCCTCTCCTGGACCCTAAACCGTCCCCGTCCCCTAACCCTAACCCTAGCCCGAACCCTAACCCTAACACTTCCCCGAAGCCTGACCCTCACCCGTCCCCTAATCCTAACCCGTACGCTAACACTAACGCGTGCCCTCACACGCACGCTCCCCCTAAAGCGTTGCCGTACCCTCACCTGGACCCGAAACCGTCCCCGTCCCCTAACACAAACCCTAGCCCGAACCCTAACCCTAACCCTTCCCCGAAGCCTGACCCTCACCCGTCCCCTAATCCTAACCCGTACGCTAACACTAACCCGTGCCCTCACACGCACGCTCCCCCTAAAGTGTTGCCGTACCCTCACCTGGACCCTAAACCGTCCCCGTCCCCTAACCCTAACCGTAGCCCGAACCCTAACCCTAACCCTTCCCCGAAGCCTGACCCTCACCCGTCCCCTAATCCTAAGCCGTACGCTAACACTAACCCGCGCCCTCACACGCACGCTCCCCCTAAAGCGTTGCCATACCCTCACCTGAACCCTAAACCGTAACCGTCCCCTAACCTTAACCCTAGCCCGAACCCTAACCCTAACCCTTCCCCGAAGCCTGACCCTCACCCGTCCCCTAATTCTAACCCGTACGCTAACACTAACCCACGCCCTCACACGCACGCTCCCCCTAAAGCGTTGCCGTACCCTTACCTGGACCCTAAACCGTCCCCGTCCCCTAACCCTAACCCTAGCCCGAACCCTAACCCTAACCCTTCCCCGAAGCCTGACCCTCACCCGTCCCCTAATCCTAACCCGTACGCTAACACTAACCCGTGCCCTCACACGCACGCTCCCCCTAAAGCGTTGCCGTACCCTCACCTGGACCCTAAACCTTCCCCGTCCCCTAACCCTAACCGTAGCCCGAACCCTAACCCTAACCCTTCCCCGAAGCCTGACCCTCACCCGTCCCCTAATCCTAAGCCGTACGCTAACACTAACCCGCGCCCTCACACGCACGCTCCCCCTAAAGCGTTGCCGTACCCTCACCTGGACCCTAAACCGTCCCCGTCCCCTAACCCTAACCCTAGCCCGAACCCTAACCCTAACCATTCCCCGAAGCCTGACCCTCACCCGTCCCCTAATCCTAACCCGTACGCTAACACTAACCCGCGCCCTCACACGCACGCTCCCCCTAAAGCGTTGCCGTACCCTCACCTGGACCCTAAACCGTCCCCGTCCCCTAACCCTAACCCTAGCCCGAACCCTAACCCTAACCCTTCCCCGAAGCCTGACCCTCACCCGTCCCCTAATCCTATCCCGTACGCTAACACTAACCCGCGCCCTCACATGCACGCTCCCCCTAAAGCGTTGCCGTACCCTCACCTGGACCCTAAACCGTCCCCGTCCCCTAACCCTAACCCTTTCCCGAACCCTAACCCTAACCCTTCCCAGAAGCCTGACCCTCAACCGTCCCATAATCCTAAGCCGTACGCTAACACTAACGCGCGCCCTCACACGCACGCTCCCCCTAAAGCGTTGCCGTACCCTCACCTGGACCCTAAACCGTCCCCGTCCCTTAACCCTAACCCTAGCCCGAACCCTGACCCTAACCCTTCCCCGAAGCCTGACCCTCACCCGTCCCCTAATCCTAAGCCATACGCTAACATTAACGCGCGCCCTCACACGCACGCTCCCCCTAAAGCGTTGCCGTACCCTCACCTGGACCCTAAACCGTCCCCGTCCCCTAACCCTAACCCTAGCCCGAACCCTAACCCTAACCCTTCCCCGAAGCCTGACCCTCACCCGTCCCCTAATCCTAACCCGTACGCTAACACTAACCCGCGCCCTCACACGCACGGTCCCCCTAAAGCGTTGCCGTACCCTCACCTGGACCCTAAACCGTCCCCGTCCCCTAACCCTAACCCTAGCCCGAACCCTAACCCTAACCCTTCCCCGAAGCCTGACCCTCACCCGTCCCCTAATCCTAACCCGTACGCTAACACTAACCCGCGCCCTCACACGCACGCTCCACCTAAAGCGTTGCCGTACCCTCACCTGGACCCGAAACCGTCCCCGTCCCCTAACCCTAACCCTAGCCCGAACCCTAACCCTAACCCTTCCCCGAAGCCTGACCCTCACCCGTCCCCTAATCTTAACCCGTACGCTAACACTAACCCACGCCCTCACACGCACGCTCCCCCTAAAGCGTTGCCGTACCCTCACCTGGACCCTAAACCGTCCCCGTCCCCTAACCCTAACCCTAGCCCGAACCCTAACCCTAACCCTTCCCCGAAGCCTGACCCTCACCCGTCCCCTAATCCTAACCCGTACGCTAACACTAACCCGCGCCCTCACACGCACGCTCCCCCTAAAGCGTTGCCGTACCCTCACCTGGACCCTAAACCGTCCCCGTCCCCTAAACCTAACCCTAGCCCGAACCCTAACCCTAACCCTTCCCCGAAGCCTGACCCTCAGCCGTTCCCTAATCCTAACCCGTACGCTAACACTAACCCACGCCCTCACACGCACACTCCCCCTAAAGCGTTGCCGTACCCTCACCTGGACCCTAAACCGTCCCCGTCCCCTAACCCTAACCCTAGCCCGAACCCTAACCCTTCCCCGAAGCCTGATCCTCACCCGTCCCCTAATCCTAACCCGTACGCTAACACTAACCCGCGCCCTCACACGCACGCTCCCCCTAAAGCGTTGCCGTACCCTCACCTGGACCCGAAACCGTCCCCGTCCCCTAACCCTAACCCTAGCCCGAACCCTAACCCTAACCCTTCCCCGAAGCCTGACCCTCACCCGTCCCCTAATCCTAACCCGTACGCTAACACTAACCCGCGCCCTCACACACACGCTCCCCTTAAATCGTTGCCGTTCCCTCACCTGGACCCTAAACCTTCCCCATCCCCTAACCCTAACCCTAGCCCGAACCCTAACCCTAACCATTCCCCGAAGCCTGACCCTCACCCGTCCCCTAATCCTAACCCGTACGCTAACACTAACCCGCGCCCTCACACGCACGCTCCCCCTAAAGCGTTGCCGTACCCTCACCTGGACCCTAAACCGTCCCCATCCCCTAACCCAAACCCTAGCCCGAACCCTAACCCTAACCCTTCCCCGAAGCCTGACCCTCACCCGTCCCCTAATCCTAACCCGTACGCTAACACTAACACGCGCCCTCACACGCACGCTCCCCCTAAAGCGTTGCTGTACCCTCACCTGGACCCTAAACCTTCCCCGTCCCCTAACCCTAACCGTAGCCCGAACCCTAACCCTAACCCTTCCCCGAAGCCTGACCCTCACCCGTCCCCTAATCCTAACCCGTACGCTAACACTAACCCGCGCCCTCACACGCACGCTCCCCCTAAAGCGTTGCCGTACCCTCACCTGGACCCTAAACCGTCCCCGTCCCCTAACCCTAACCCTAGCCCGAACCCTAACCCTAACCCTTCCCCGAAGCCGGACCCTCACCCGTCCCCTAATCCTAACCCGTACGCTAACACTAACCCGCGCCCTCACACGCACACTCCCCCTAAAGCGTTGCCGTACCCTCACGTGGACCCTAAACTCTCCCCGTCCCCTAACCCTAACCCTAGCCCGAACCCTAACCCTAACCCTTCCCCGAAGCCTGACCCTCACCCGTCCCCTAATCCTAACCCGTACGCTAACACTAACCCGCGCCCTCACACGCACGCTCCCCCTAAAGCGTTGCCGTACCCTCACCGGGACCCTAAACCGTCCCCGTACCCTTACTCTAACCCTAGCCCGAACCCTAACCCTAACCCTTCCCCGAAGCCTGACCCTCACCCGTCCCCTAATCCTAAGCCGTACGCTACCACTAAACCGCGCCCTCACACGCACGCTCCCCCTAAAGCGTTGCCGTACCCTCACCTGGACCCGAAACCATCCCCGTCCCCTAACCCTAACCCTAGCCCGAACCCTAACCCTAACCCTTCCCCGAAGCCTGACCCTCACCCGTCCCCTAATCCTAAGCCGGACGCTAACACTAACCCGCGCCCTCACACGCACGCTCCCCCTAAAGCGTTGCCGTACCCTCACCTGGACCCTAAACCGTCCCCGTCCCCTAACCCTAACCCTAGCCCGAACCCTAACCCTAACCCTTCCCCGAAGCCTGACCCTCACCCGTCCCCTAATCCTAAGCCGTACGCTAACACTAACGCGCGCCCTCACACGCATGCTCCCCCTAAAGCGTTGCCGTACCCTCACCTGGACTCTAAACCGTCCCCGTCCCCTAACCCTAACCCTAGCCCGAACCCTAACCATAACCCTTCCCCGAAGCCTGACCCTCACCCGTCCCCTAATCCTAAGCCGAATGCTAACACTAACCCACGCCCTCACACGCACGCTCCCCCTAAAGCGTTGCCGTACCCTCACCTGGACCCTAAACCGTCCCCGTCCCCTAACCCTAAACCTAGCCCGAACCCTAACCCTAACCCTTCCCCGAAGCCTGACCCTCACCCGTCCCCTAATCCTAAGCCGTTCGCTAACACTAACCCGCACCCTCACATGCACGCTCCCCCTAAAGCATTGCCGTACCCTCACCTGGAACCTAAACCGTCCCCGTCCCCTAACCTTAACCCTAGCCCGAACCCTAACCCTAACCCTTCCCAGAAGCCTGACCCTCACCCGTCCCCTAATCCTAACCCGTACGCTAACACTAACCCGCGCCCTCACATGCACGCTCCCCCTAAAGCGTTGCCGTACCCTCACCTGGACCCTAAACCGTCCCCGTCCCCTAACCCTAACCCTAGCCCGAACCCTAACCCTAACCCTTCCCCGAAGCCTGACCCTCACCCGTCCCCTAATCTTAACCCGTACGCTAACACTAACCAACGCCCTCACACGCACGCTCCCCCTAAAGCGTTGCCGTACCCTCACCTGGACCCTAAACCGTCCCCGTCCCCTAACCCTAACCCTAGCCCGAACCCTAACCCTAACCCTTCCCCGAAGCCTGACCCTCACCCGTCCCCTAATCCTAAGCCGGACGCTAACACTAACCCGCGCCCTCACACGAACGCTCCCCCTAAAGCGTTGCCGTACCCTCACCTGGACCCTAAACCGTCCCCGTCCCCTAACCCTAACCCTAGCCCGAACCCTAACCCTAACCCTTCCCCGAAGCCTGACCCTCACCCGTCCCCTAATCCTAAGCCGTACGCTAACACTAACGCGCGCCCTCACACGCATGCTCCCCCTAAAGCGTTGCCGTACCCTCACCTGGACCCTAAACCGTCCCCGTCCCCTAACCCTAACCCTAGCCCGAACCCTAACCATAACCCTTCCCCGAAGCCTGACCCTCACCCGTCCCCTAATCCTAAGCCGAATGCTAACACTAACCCACGCCCTCACACGCACGCTCCCCCTAAAGCGTTGCCGTACCCTCACCTGGACCCTAAACCGTCCCCGTCCCCTAACCCTAAACCTAGCCCGAACCCTAACCCTAACCCTTCCCCGAAGCCTGACCCTCACCCGTCCCCTAATCCTAAGCCGTTCGCTAACACTAACCCGCACCCTCACACGCAAGCTCCCCCTAAAGCATTGCCGTACCCTCACCTGGAACCTAAACCGTCCCCGTCCCCTAACCTTAACCCTAGCCCGAACCCTAACCCTAACCCTTCCCAGAAGCCTGACCCTCACCCGTCCCCTAATCCTAACCCGTACGCTAACACTAACCCGCGCCCTCACATGCACGCTCCCCCTAAAGCGTTGCCGTACCCTCACCTGGACCCTAAACCGTCCCCGTCCCCTAACCCTAACCCTAGCCCGAACCCTAACCCTAACCCTTCCCCGAAGCCTGACCCTCACCCGTCCCCTAATCTTAACCCGTACGCTAACACTAACCAACGCCCTCACACGCACGCTCCCCCTAAAGCGTTGCCGTACCCTCACCTGGACCCTAAACCGTCCCCGTCCCCTAACCCTAACCCTAGCCCGAACCCTAACCATAACCCTTCCCCGAAGCCTGACCCTCAACCGTCCCCTAATCCTAAGCCGAACGCTAACACTAACCCACGCCCTCACACGCACGCTCCCCCTAAAGCGTTGCCGTACCCTCACCTGGACCCTAAACCGTCCCCGTCCCCTAACCCTAAACCTAGCCCGAACCCTAACCCTAACCCTTCCCCGAAGCCTGACCCTCACCCGTCCCCTAATCCTAAGCCGTTCGCTAACACTAACCCGCACCCTCAAACGCACGCTCCCCCTAAAGCGTTGCCGTACCCTCACCTGGACCCTAAACCGTCCCCGTCCCCTAACCCTAACCCTAGCCCGAACCCTAACCCTAACCCTTCCCAGAAGCCTGACCCTCACCCGTCCCGTAATCCTAACCCGTACGCTAACACTAACCCACGCCCTCACATGCACGCTCCCCCTAAAGCGTTGCCGTACCCTCACCTGGACCCTAAACCGTCCCCGTCCCCTAACCCTAACCCTAGCCCGAACCCTAACCCTAACCCTTCCCAGAAGCCTGACCCTCACCCGTCCCCTAATCCTAACCCGTACGCTAACACTAACCCGCGCCCTCACACGCACGCTCCCCCTAAAGCGTTGCCGTACCCTCACCTGGAACCTAAATCGTCCCCGTCCCCTAACCCTAACCCTAGCCCGAACCCTAACCCTAACCCTTCCCCGAAGCCTGACCCTCACCCGTCCCCTAATCCTAACCCGTACGCTATCATTAACCCGCGCCCTCACACGCACGCTCCACCTAAAACGTTGCCATACCCTCACCTGGACCAGAAACCGTCCCCGTCCCCTAACCCTAACCCTAGCCCGAACCCTAACCCTAACCCTTCCCCGAAGCCTGACCCTCACCCGTCCCCTAATCCTAACCCGTACGCTAACACTAACCCGCGCCCTCACACGCACGCTCCCCCTAAAGCGTTGCCGTACCCTCACCTGGACCCTAAACCGTCCCCGTCCCCTAACCCTAACCCTAGCCCGAACCCTAACCCTAACCCTTCCCCGAAGCCTGACCCTCACCCGTCCCCTAATCCTAACCCGTACGCTAACACTAACCCGCGCCCTCACACGCACGCTCCCCCTAAAGCGTTGCCGTACCCTCACCTGGACCCTAAACCGTCCCCGTCCCCTAACCCTAACCCTAGCCCGAACCCTAACCCTAACCCTTCCCCGAAGCCTGAACCTCACCCGTCCCCTAATCCTAACCTGTACGCTAACACTAACCCGCGCCCTCATACGCACGCTCCCCCTAAAGCGTTGCCGTACCCTCACCTGGACCCTAAACCGTCCCCGTCCCCTAACCCTAACCCTAGCCCGAACCCTAACCCTAACCCTTCTCCGAAGCCTGAACCTCACCCGTCCCCTAATCCTAACCCGTACGCTAACACTAACCCGCGCCCTCACACGCACGCTCCCCCTAAAGCGTTGCCGTACCCTCACCTGGACCCTAAACCGTCGCCGTCCCCTAACCCTAACCCTAGCCCGAACCCTAACCCTAACCCTTCCCCGAAGCCTGACCCTCACCCGTCCCCTAATCCTAAGCCGCACGCTAACACTAACGCGCGCCCTCACACGCACGCTCCCCCTAAAGCGTTGCCGTACCCTCACCTGGACCCTAAACCTTCCCCATCCCCTAACCCTAACCCTAGCCCGAACCCTAACCCTAACCCTTCCCCGAAGCCTGACCCTCACTCGTCCCCTAATCCTAACCCGTACGCTAACACTAACCCGCGCCCTCACACGCACGCTCCCCCTAAAGCGTTGCCGTACCCTCACCTGGACCCTAAACCGTCCCCGTCCCCTAACCCTAACCCTAGCCCGAACCCTAACCCTAACCCTTCCCCGAAGCCTGACCCTCACCCGTCCCCTAATCCTAAGCCGTACGCTAACACTAACGCGCGCCCTCACACGCACGCTCCCCCTAAAGCGTTGCCGTACCCTCTCCTGGACCCTAAACCGTCCCCGTCCCCTAACCCTAACCCTAGCCCGAACCCTAACCCTAACCCTTCCCCGAAGCCTGACCCTCACCCGTCCCCTAATCCTAACCCGTACGCTAACACTAACGCGTGCCCTCACACGCACGCTCCCCCTAAAGCGTTGCCGTACCCTCACCTGGACCCGAAACCGTCCCCGTCCCCTAACCCTAACCCTAGCCCGAACCCTAACCCTAACCCTTCCCCGAAGCCTGACCCTCACCCGTCCCCTAATCCTAACCCGTACGCTAACACTAACCCGCGCCCTCACACGCACGCTCCCCCTAAAGCGTTGCCGTACCCTCACCTGGACCCTAAACCGTCCCCGTCCCCTAACCCTAACCCTAGCCCGAACCCTAACCCTAACCCTTCCCCGAAGCCTGATCCTCACCCGTCCCCTAATCCTAACCCGTACGCTAACACTAACCCGCGCCCTCACACGCACGCTCCCCCTAAAGTGTTGCCGTACCCTCACCTGGACCCTAAACCGTCCCCGTCCCCTAACCCTAACCGTAGCCCGAACCCTAACCCTAACCCTTCCCCGAAGCCTGACCCTCACCCGTCCCCTAATCCTAACCCGTACGCTAACACTAACCCGCGCCCTCACACGCACGATCCCCCTAAAGCGTTGCCGTACCCTCACCTGAACCCTAAACCGTAACCGTCCCCTAACCTTAACCCTAGCCCGAACCCTAACCCTAACCCTTCCCCGAAGCCTGACCCTCACCCGTCCCCTAATTCTAACCCGTACGCTAACACTAACCCACGCCCTCACACGCACGCTCCCCCTAAAGCGTTGCCGTACCCTCACCTGGACCCTAAACCGTCCCCGTCCCCTAACCCTAACCCTAGCCCGAACCCTAACCCTAACCCTTCCCCGAAGCCTGACCCTCACCCGTCCCCTAATCCTAACCCGTACGCTAACACTAACCCGCGCCCTCACACGCACGCTCCCCCTAAAGCGTTGCCGTACCCTCACCTGGACCCTAAACCGTCCCCGTCCCCTAAACCTAACCCTAGCCCGAACCCTAACCCTAACCCTTCCCCGAAGCCTGACCATCACCCGTCCCCTAATCCTAACCCGTACGCTAACACTAACCCGCGCCCTCACACGCACGCTCCCCCTAAAGCGTTGCCGTACCCTCACCTGGACCCTAAACCGTCCCCGTCCCCTAAACCTAACCCTAGCCCGAACCCTAACACTTCCCCGAAGCCTGATCCTCACCCGTCCCCTAATCCTAACCCGTACGCTAACACTAACCCGCGCCCTCACACGCACGCTCCCCCTAAAGCGTTGCCGTACCCTCACCTGGACCCGAAACCGTCCCCGTCCCCTAACCCTAACCCTAGCCCGAACCCTAACCCTAACCCTTCCCCGAAGCCTGACCCTCACCCGTCCCCTAATCCTAACCCGTACGCTAACACTAACCCGCGCCCTCACACGCACGCTCCCCTTAAATCGTTGCCGTTCCCTCACCTGGACCCTAAACCGTCCCCATCCCCTAACCCTAACCCTAGCCCGAACCCTAACCCTAACCCTTCCCCGAAGCCTGACCCTCACCCGTCCCCTAATCCTAACCCGTACGCTAACACTAACACGCGCCCTCACACGCACGCTCCCCCTAAAGCGTTGCTGTACCCTCACCTGGACCCTAAACCTTCCCCGTCCCCTAACCCTAACCGTAGCCCGAAACCTAACCCTAACCCTTCCCCGAAGCCTGACCCTCACCCGTCCCATAATCCTAACCCGTACGCTAACACTAACCCGCGCCCTCACACGCACGCTCCCCCTAAAGCGTTGCCGTACCCTCACCTGGACCCTAAACCGTCCCCGTCCCCTAACCCTAACCCTAGCCCGAACCCTAACCCTAACCCTTCCCCGAAGCCGGACCCTCACCCGTCCCCTAATCCTAACCCGTACGCTAACACTAACCCGCGCCCTCACACGCACACTCCCCCTAAAGCGTTGCCGTACCCTCACCTGGACCCTAAACTGTCCCCGTCCCCTAAGCCTAACCCTAGCCCGAACCCTAACCCTAACCCTTCCCCGAAGCCTCACCCTCACCCGTCCCCTAATCCTAACCCGTACGCTAACACTAACCCGCGCCCTCACACGCACGCTCCCCCTAAAGCGTTGCCGTACCCTCACCTGGACCCTAAACCGTCCCCGTACCCTTACTCTAACCCTAGCCCGAACCCTAACCCTAACCCTTCCCAGAAGCCTGACCCTCACCCGTCCCCTAATCCTAAGCCGTACGCTACCACTAACCCGCGCCCTCACACGCACGCTCCCCCTAAAGCGTTGCCGTACCCTCACCTGGACCCTAAACCGTCCCCGTCCCCTAACCCTAACCCTAGCCCGAACCCTAACCCTAACCCTTCCCCGAAGCCTGACCCTCACCCGTCCCCTAATCCTAACCCGTACGCTAACACTAACCCGCGCCCTCACACGCACGCTCCCCCTAAAGCGTTGCCGTACCCTCACCTGGACCCGAAACCATCCCCGTCCCCTAACCCTAACCCTAGCCCGAACCCTAACCCTAACCCTTCCCCGAATCCTGACCCTCACCCGTCCCCTAATCCTAAGCCGGACGCTAACACTAACCCGCGCCCTCACACGCACGCTCCCCCTAAAGCGTTGCCGTACCCTCACCTGGACCCTAAACCGTCCCCGTCCCCTAACCCTAACCCTAGCCCGAACCCTAACCCTAACACTTCCCCGAAGCCTGACCCTCACCCGTCCCCTAATCCTAAGCCGTACGCTAACACTAATGCGCGCCCTCACACGCACGCTCCCCCTAAAGCGTTGCCGTACCCTCACCTGGACCCTAAACCGTCCCCGTCCCCTAACCCTAACCCTAGCCCGAACCCTAACCATAACCCTTCCCCGAAGCCTGACCCTCACCCGTCCCCTAATCCTAAGCCGAATGCTAACACTAACCCACGCCCTCACACGCACGCTCCCCCTAAAGCGTTGCCGTACCCTCACCTGGACCCTAAACCGTCCCCGTCCCCTAACCCTAAACCTAGCCCAAACCCTAACCCTAACCCTTCCCCGAAGCCTGACCCTCACCCGTCCCCTAATCCTAAGCCGTACGCTAACACTAACGCGCGCCCTCACACGCATGCTCCCCCTAAAGCGTTGCCGTACCCTCACCTGGACCCTAAACCGTCCCCTTCCCCTAACCCTAACCCTAGGCCGAACCCTAACCATAACCCTTCCCCGAAGCCTGACCCTCACCCGTCCCCTAATCCTAACCCGTACGCTAACACTAACACGCGCCCTCACACGCACGCTCCCCGTAAAGCGTTGCTGTACCCTCACCTGGACCCTAAACCTTCCCCGTCCCCTAACCCTAACCGTAGCCCGAACCCTAACCCTAACCCTTCCCCGAAGCCTGACCCTCACCCGTCCCCTAATCCTAAGCCGTACGCTAACACTAACCCGCGCCCTCACACGCACGCTCCCCCTAAAGCGTTGCCGTACCCTCACCTGGACCCTAAACCGTCCCCGTCCCGTAACCCTAAACCTAGCCCGAACCCTAAGCCTAACCCTTCCCCGAAGCCTGACCCTCACCCGTCCCCTAATCCTAACCCGTACGCTAACACTAACCCGCGCCCTCACACGCACGCTCCCCCTAAAGCGTTGCCGTACCCTCACCTGGACCCGAAACCGTCCCCGTCCCCTAACCCTAACCCTAGCCCGAACCCTAACCCTAACCCTTCCCCGAAGCCTGACCCTCACCCGTCCCCTAATCTTAAGCCGTACGCTACCACTAACCCGCGCCCTCACACGCACGCTTCCCCTAAAGCGTTGCCGTACCCTCACCTGGACCCTAAACCGTCCCCGTCCCCTAACCCTAACCCTAGCCCGAACCCTAACCCTAACTCTTCCCCGAAGCCTGACCCTCACCCGTCTCCTAATCCTAACCCGTACGCTAACACTAACCCGCGCCCTCACACGCACGCTCCCCCTAAAGCGTTGCCGTACCCTCACCTGGACCCTAAACCGTCCCCGTCCCCTAACCCTAACCCTAGACCGAACCCTAACCCTAACCCTTCCCCGAAGCCTGACCCTCACCCGTCCCCTAATCCTAACCCGTACGCTAACACTAACCCGCGCCCTCACACGCACGCTCCCCCTAAAGCGTTGCCGTACCCTCACCTGGACCCGAAACCGTCCCCGTCCCCTAACCCTAACCCTAGCCCGAACCCTAACCCTAACCCTTCCCCGAAGCCTGACCCTCACCCGTCCCCTAATCCTAAGCTGGACGCTAACACTAACCCGCGCCCTCACACGCACGCTCCCCCTAAAGCGTTGCCGTACCCTCACCTGGACCCTAAACCGTCCCCGTCCCCTAACCCTAACCCTAGCCCGAACCCTAACCATAACCCTTCCCCGAAGCCTGACCCTCACCCGTCCCCTAATCCTAAGCCGAATGCTAACACTAACCCACGCCCTCACACGCACGCTCCCCCTAAAGCGTTGCCGTACCCTCACCTGGACCCTAAACCGTCCCCGTCCCCTAACCCTAAACCTAGCCCAAACCCTAACCCTAACCCTTCCCCGAAGCCTGACCCTCACCCGTCCCCTAATCCTAAGCCGTACGCTAACACTAACGCGCGCCCTCACACGCATGCTCCCCCTAAAGCGTTGCCGTACCCTCACCTGGACCCTAAACCGTCCCCTTCCCCTAACCCTAACCCTAGGCCGAACCCTAACCATAACCCTTCCCGAAGCCTGACCCTCACCCGTCCCCTAATCCTAACCCGTACGCTAACACTAACACGCGCCCTCACACGCACGCTCCCCCTAAAGCGTTGCTGTACCCTCACCTGGACCCTAAACCTTCCCCGTCCCCTAACCCTAACCGTAGCCCGAACCCTAACCCTAACCCTTCCCCGAAGCCTGACCCTCACCCGTCCCCTAATCCTAACCCGTACGCTAACACTAACCCGCGCCCTCACACGCACGCTCCCCCTAAAGCGTTGCCGTACCCTCACCTGGACCCGAAACCGTCCCCGTCCCCTAACCCTAACCCTAGCCCGAACCCTAACCCTAACCCTTCCCCGAAGCCTGACCCTCACCCGTCCCCTAATCTTAAGCCGTACGCTACCACTAACCCGCGCCCTCACACGCACGCTTCCCCTAAAGCGTTGCCGTACCCTCACCTGGACCCTAAACCGTCCCCGTCCCCTAACCCTAACCCTAGCCCGAACCCTAACCCTAACTCTTCCCCGAAGCCTGACCCTCACCCGTCTCCTAATCCTAACCCGTACGCTAACACTAACCCGCGCCCTCACACGCACGCTCTCCCTAAAGCGTTGCCGTACCCTCACCTGGACCCTAAACCGTCCCCGTCCCCTGACCCTAACCCTAGACCGAACCCTAACCCTAACCCTTCCCCGAAGCCTGACCCTCACCCGTCCCCTAATCCTAACCCGTACGCTAACACTAACCCGCGCCCTCACACGCACGCTCCCCCTAAAGCGTTGCCGTACCCTCACCTGGACCCGAAACCGTCCCCGTCCCCTAACCCTAACCCTAGCCCGAACCCTAACCCTAACCCTTCCCCGAAGCCTGACCCTCACCCGTCCCCTAATCCTAAGCTGGACGCTAACACTAACCCGCGCCCTCACACGCACGCTCCCCCTAAAGCGTTGCCGTACCCTCACCTGGACCCTAAACCGTCCCCGTCCCCTAACCCTAACCCTAGCCCGAACCCTAACCCTAACCCTTCCCCGAAGCCTGACCCTCACCCGTCCCCTAATCCTAAGCCGTACGCTAACACTAACGCGCGCCCTCACACGCACGCTCCCCCTAAAGCGTTGCCGTACCCTCACCTGGACCCTAAACCGTCCCCGTCCCCTAACCCTAACCCTAGCCCGAATCCTAACCATAACCTTTCCCCGAAGCCTGACCCTCACCCGTCCCCTAATCCTAAGCCGAACGCTAACACTAACCCACGCCCTCACACGCACGCTCCCCCTAAAGCGTTGCCGTACCCTCACCTGGACCCTAAACCGTCCCCGTCCCCTAACCCTAACCCTAGCCCGAACCCTAACCCTAACCCTTCCCCGAAGCCTGACCCTCACCCGTCCCCTAATCCTAAGCCGTTCGCTAACACTAACCCGCACCCTCACACGCACGCTCCCCCTAAAGCGTTGCCGTACCCTCACCTGGAACCTAAACCGTCCCCGTCCCCTAACCCTAATCCTAGCCCGAACCCTAACCCTAACCCTTCCCAGAAGCCTGACCCTCACCCGTCCCCTAATCCTAACCCGTACGCTAACACTAACCCGCGCCCTCACATGCACGCTCCCCCTAAAGCGTTGCCGTACCCTCACCTGAACCCTAAACCGTCCCTGTCCCCTAACCCTAACCCTAGCCCGAACACTAACCCTAACAATTTCCCGAAGCCTGACCCTCACCCGTCCCCTAATCCTAAGCCGTACGCTAACACTAACCCGCGCCCTCACATGCACGCTCCCCCTAAAGCGTTGCCGTACCCTCACCTGTACCCTAAACCGTCCCAGTCCCCTAACCCTAACCCTAGCCCGAACCCTAACCCTAACCCTTCCCCGAAGCCTGACCCTTACCCGTCCCCTAATCCTAACCCGTACGCTAACACTAACCCGCGCCCTCACACGCACGCTCCCCCTAAAGCGTTGCCGTACCCTCACCTGGACCCTAAACCGTCCCCGACCCCTAACCCTAACCCTAGCCCGAACCCTAACCCTAACCCTTCCCCGAAGCCTGACCCTCACCCGTCCCCTAATCCTAACCCGTACGCTAACACTAACCCGCGCCCTCACACGCACGCTCCCCCTAAAGCATTGCCGTACCCTCACCTGGACCCTAAACCGTCCCCGTCCCCTAACCCTAACCCTAGCCCGAACCCTAACCCTAACCCTTCCCCGAAGCCTGACCCTCACCCGTCCCCTAATCCTAACCCGTACGCTAACACTAACCCGCGCCCTCACACGCACGCTCCCCCTAAAGCGTTGCCGTACCCTCACCTGGACCCGAAACCGTCCCCGTCCCCTAACCCTAAACCTAGCCCGAACCCTAACCCTAACCCTTCCCCGCAGCCTGACCCTCACCCGTCCCCTAATCCTAAGCCGTACGCTAACACTAACCCACACCCTCACACGCACGCTCCCCCTAAAGCGTTGCCGTACCCTGACCTGGACCCGAAACCGTCCCTGTCCCCTAACCCTAACCCTAGCCCGAACCCTAACCCTAACCCTTCCCCGAAGCCTGACCCTCACCCGTCCCCTAATCCTAAGCCGTTCGCTAACACTAACCCGCACCCTCACACGCACGATCCCCCTAAAGCGTTGCCGTACCCTCACCTGGACCCTAAACCGTCCCCGTCCCATAACCCTAACCCTAGCCCGAACCCTAACCCTAACCCTTCCCAGAAGCCTGACCCTCACCCGTCCCCTAATCCTAACCCGTACGCTAACACTAACCCGTGCCCTCACATGCACGCTCCCCCTAAAGCGTTGCCGTACCCTCACCTGGACCCTAAACCGTCCCTGTCCCCTAACCCTAACCCTAGCCCGAACCCTAACCCTAACCCTTTCCCGAAGCCAGACCCTCACCCGTCCCCTAATCCTAAGCCGTACGCTAACACTAAACTGCGCCCTCACACGCACGCTCCCCCTAAAGCGTTGCCGTACCCTCACCTGGACCCTAAACCGTCCCCGTCCCCTAACCCTAACCCTAGCCCGAACCCTAACCCTAACCCTTCCCCGAAGCCTGACCCTCACCCGTCCCCTAATCCTAACCCGTACGCTAACACTAACCCGCGCCCTCACACGCACGCTCCCCCTAAAGCGTTGCCGTACCCTCACCTGGACCCTAAACCATCCCCGTCCCCTAACCCTAACCCTAGCCCAAACCCTAACCCTAACCCTTCCCCGAAGCGTGACCCTCACCCGTCCCCTAATCCTAACCCGTACGCTAACACTAACCCGCGCCCTCACACGCACGCTCCCCCTAAAGCGTTGCCGTACCCTCACCTGGACCCGAAACCGTCCCCGTCCCCTAACCCTAACCCTAGCCCGAACCCTAACCCTAACCCTTCCCCGAAGCCTGACCCTCACCCGTCCCCTAATCCTAAGCCGTACGCTAACACTAACCCGTGCCCTCACACGCACGCTCCCCCTAAAGCGTTGCCGTACCCTCACCTGGACCAGAAACCGTCCCCGTCCCCTAACCCTAACCCTAGCCCGAACCCTAATCCTAACCCTTCCCCGAAGCCTGACCCTCACCCGTCCCCTAATCCTAACCCGTACGCTAACACTAACCCGTGCCCTCACACGTACGCTCCCCCTAAAGCGTTGCCGTACCCTCACCTGGACCCTAAACCGTCCCCGTTCCCTAACCCTAACCCTAGCCCGAACCCTAACCCTAACCCTTCCCAGAAGCCTGACCCTCACACGTCCCCTAATCCTAACCCGTACGCTAACACTAACCCGCGCCCTCACACGCACGCTCCCCCTAAAGCGTTGCCGTACCCTCACCTGGACCCGAAATCGTCCCCGTCCCCTAACCCTAACCCTAGCCCGAACCCTGACCCTAACCCTTCCCCGAAGCCTGACCCTCACCCGTCCCCTAATCCTAAGCCATACGCTAACACTAACCCACGCCCTCACACGCACCCTCCCCCTAAAGCGTTGCCGTACCCTCACCTGGACCCTAAACCGTCCCCGTCCCCTAACCCTAACCCTAGCCCGAACCCTAACCCTAACCCTTCCCCGAAGCCTGAACCTCACCCGTCCCCTAATCCTAACCTGTACGCTAACACTAACCCGCGCCCTCATACGCACGCTCCCCCTAAAGCGTTGCCGTACCCTCACCTGGACCCTAAACCGTCCCCGTCCCCTAACCCTAACCCTAGCCCGAACCCTAACCCTAACCCTTCTCCGAAGCCTGAACCTCACCCGTCCCCTAATCCTAACCCGTACGCTAACACTAACCCGCGCCCTCACACGCACGCTCCCCCTAAAGCGTTGCCGTACCCTCACCTGGACCCTAAACCGTCGCCGTCCCCTAACCCTAACCCTAGCCCGAACCCTAACCCTAACCCTTCCCCGAAGCCTGACCCTCACCCGTCCCCTAATCCTAAGCCGCACGCTAACACTAACGCGCGCCCTCACACGCACGCTCCCCCTAAAGCGTTGCCGTACCCTCACCTGGACCCTAAACCTTCCCCATCCCCTAACCCTAACCCTAGCCCGAACCCTAACCCTAACCCTTCCCCGAAGCCTGACCCTCACTCGTCCCCTAATCCTAACCCGTACGCTAACACTAACCCGCGCCCTCACACGCACGCTCCCCCTAAAGCGTTGCCGTACCCTCACCTGGACCCTAAACCGTCCCCGTCCCCTAACCCTAACCCTAGCCCGAACCCTAACCCTAACCCTTCCCCGAAGCCTGACCCTCACCCGTCCCCTAATCCTAAGCCGTACGCTAACACTAACGCGCGCCCTCACACGCACGCTCCCCCTAAAGCGTTGCCGTACCCTCTCCTGGACCCTAAACCGTCCCCGTCCCCTAACCCTAACCCTAGCCCGAACCCTAACCCTAACCCTTCCCCGAAGCCTGACCCTCACCCGTCCCCTAATCCTAACCCGTACGCTAACACTAACGCGTGCCCTCACACGCACGCTCCCCCTAAAGCGTTGCCGTACCCTCACCTGGACCCGAAACCGTCCCCGTCCCCTAACCCTAACCCTAGCCCGAACCCTAACCCTAACCCTTCCCCGAAGCCTGACCCTCACCCGTCCCCTAATCCTAACCCGTACGCTAACACTAACCCGCGCCCTCACACGCACGCTCCCCCTAAAGCGTTGCCGTACCCTCACCTGGACCCTAAACCGTCCCCGTCCCCTAACCCTAACCCTAGCCCGAACCCTAACCCTAACCCTTCCCCGAAGCCTGATCCTCACCCGTCCCCTAATCCTAACCCGTACGCTAACACTAACCCGCGCCCTCACACGCACGCTCCCCCTAAAGTGTTGCCGTACCCTCACCTGGACCCTAAACCGTCCCCGTCCCCTAACCCTAACCGTAGCCCGAACCCTAACCCTAACCCTTCCCCGAAGCCTGACCCTCACCCGTCCCCTAATCCTAACCCGTACGCTAACACTAACCCGCGCCCTCACACGCACGATCCCCCTAAAGCGTTGCCGTACCCTCACCTGAACCCTAAACCGTAACCGTCCCCTAACCTTAACCCTAGCCCGAACCCTAACCCTAACCCTTCCCCGAAGCCTGACCCTCACCCGTCCCCTAATTCTAACCCGTACGCTAACACTAACCCACGCCCTCACACGCACGCTCCCCCTAAAGCGTTGCCGTACCCTCACCTGGACCCTAAACCGTCCCCGTCCCCTAACCCTAACCCTAGCCCGAACCCTAACCCTAACCCTTCCCCGAAGCCTGACCCTCACCCGTCCCCTAATCCTAACCCGTACGCTAACACTAACCCGCGCCCTCACACGCACGCTCCCCCTAAAGCGTTGCCGTACCCTCACCTGGACCCTAAACCGTCCCCGTCCCCTAAACCTAACCCTAGCCCGAACCCTAACCCTAACCCTTCCCCGAAGCCTGACCATCACCCGTCCCCTAATCCTAACCCGTACGCTAACACTAACCCGCGCCCTCACACGCACGCTCCCCCTAAAGCGTTGCCGTACCCTCACCTGGACCCTAAACCGTCCCCGTCCCCTAAACCTAACCCTAGCCCGAACCCTAACACTTCCCCGAAGCCTGATCCTCACCCGTCCCCTAATCCTAACCCGTACGCTAACACTAACCCGCGCCCTCACACGCACGCTCCCCCTAAAGCGTTGCCGTACCCTCACCTGGACCCGAAACCGTCCCCGTCCCCTAACCCTAACCCTAGCCCGAACCCTAACCCTAACCCTTCCCCGAAGCCTGACCCTCACCCGTCCCCTAATCCTAACCCGTACGCTAACACTAACCCGCGCCCTCACACGCACGCTCCCCTTAAATCGTTGCCGTTCCCTCACCTGGACCCTAAACCGTCCCCATCCCCTAACCCTAACCCTAGCCCGAACCCTAACCCTAACCCTTCCCCGAAGCCTGACCCTCACCCGTCCCCTAATCCTAACCCGTACGCTAACACTAACACGCGCCCTCACACGCACGCTCCCCCTAAAGCGTTGCTGAACCCTCACCTGGACCCTAAACCTTCCCCGTCCCCTAACCCTAACCGTAGCCCGAAACCTAACCCTAACCCTTCCCCGAAGCCTGACCCTCACCCGTCCCATAATCCTAACCCGTACGCTAACACTAACCCGCGCCCTCACACGCACGCTCCCCCTAAAGCGTTGCCGTACCCTCACCTGGACCCTAAACCGTCCCCGTCCCCTAACCCTAACCCTAGCCCGAACCCTAACCCTAACCCTTCCCCGAAGCCGGACCCTCACCCGTCCCCTAATCCTAACCCGTACGCTAACACTAACCCGCGCCCTCACACGCACACTCCCCCTAAAGCGTTGCCGTACCCTCACCTGGACCCTAAACTGTCCCCGTCCCCTAAGCCTAACCCTAGCCCGAACCCTAACCCTAACCCTTCCCCGAAGCCTCACCCTCACCCGTCCCCTAATCCTAACCCGTACGCTAACACTAACCCGCGCCCTCACACGCACGCTCCCCCTAAAGCGTTGCCGTACCCTCACCTGGACCCTAAACCGTCCCCGTACCCTTACTCTAACCCTAGCCCGAACCCTAACCCTAACCCTTCCCCGAAGCCTGACCCTCACCCGTCCCCTAATCCTAAGCCGTACGCTACCACTAACCCGCGCCCTCACACGCACGCTCCCCCTAAAGCGTTGCCGTACCCTCACCTGGACCCTAAACCGTCCCCGTCCCCTAACCCTAACCCTAGCCCGAACCCTAACCCTAACCCTTCCCCGAAGCCTGACCCTCACCCGTCCCCTAATCCTAACCCGTACGCTAACACTAACCCGCGCCCTCACACGCACGCTCCCCCTAAAGCGTTGCCGTACCCTCACCTGGACCCGAAACCATCCCCGTCCCCTAACCCTAACCCTAGCCCGAACCCTAACCCTAACCCTTCCCCGAATCCTGACCCTCACCCGTCCCCTAATCCTAAGCCGGACGCTAACACTAACCCGCGCCCTCACACGCACGCTCCCCCTAAAGCGTTGCCGTACCCTCACCTGGACCCTAAACCGTCCCCGTCCCCTAACCCTAACCCTAGCCCGAACCCTAACCCTAACACTTCCCCGAAGCCTGACCCTCACCCGTCCCCTAATCCTAAGCCGTACGCTAACACTAATGCGCGCCCTCACACGCACGCTCCCCCTAAAGCGTTGCCGTACCCTCACCTGGACCCTAAACCGTCCCCGTCCCCTAACCCTAACCCTAGCCCGAACCCTAACCATAACCCTTCCCCGAAGCCTGACCCTCACCCGTCCCCTAATCCTAAGCCGAATGCTAACACTAACCCACGCCCTCACACGCACGCTCCCCCTAAAGCGTTGCCGTACCCTCACCTGGACCCTAAACCGTCCCCGTCCCCTAACCCTAAACCTAGCCCAAACCCTAACCCTAACCCTTCCCCGAAGCCTGACCCTCACCCGTCCCCTAATCCTAAGCCGTACGCTAACACTAACGCGCGCCCTCACACGCATGCTCCCCCTAAAGCGTTGCCGTACCCTCACCTGGACCCTAAACCGTCCCCTTCCCCTAACCCTAACCCTAGGCCGAACCCTAACCATAACCCTTCCCCGAAGCCTGACCCTCACCCGTCCCCTAATCCTAACCCGTACGCTAACACTAACACGCGCCCTCACACGCACGCTCCCCGTAAAGCGTTGCTGTACCCTCACCTGGACCCTAAACCTTCCCCGTCCCCTAACCCTAACCGTAGCCCGAACCCTAACCCTAACCCTTCCCCGAAGCCTGACCCTCACCCGTCCCCTAATCCTAAGCCGTACGCTAACACTAACCCGCGCCCTCACACGCACGCTCCCCCTAAAGCGTTGCCGTACCCTCACCTGGACCCTAAACCGTCCCCGTCCCGTAACCCTAAACCTAGCCCGAACCCTAAGCCTAACCCTTCCCCGAAGCCTGACCCTCACCCGTCCCCTAATCCTAACCCGTACGCTAACACTAACCCGCGCCCTCACACGCACGCTCCCCCTAAAGCGTTGCCGTACCCTCACCTGGACCCGAAACCGTCCCCGTCCCCTAACCCTAACCCTAGCCCGAACCCTAACCCTAACCCTTCCCCGAAGCCTGACCCTCACCCGTCCCCTAATCTTAAGCCGTACGCTACCACTAACCCGCGCCCTCACACGCACGCTTCCCCTAAAGCGTTGCCGTACCCTCACCTGGACCCTAAACCGTCCCCGTCCCCTAACCCTAACCCTAGCCCGAACCCTAACCCTAACTCTTCCCCGAAGCCTGACCCTCACCCGTCTCCTAATCCTAACCCGTACGCTAACACTAACCCGCGCCCTCACACGCACGCTCCCCCTAAAGCGTTGCCGTACCCTCACCTGGACCCTAAACCGTCCCCGTCCCCTAACCCTAACCCTAGACCGAACCCTAACCCTAACCCTTCCCCGAAGCCTGACCCTCACCCGTCCCCTAATCCTAACCCGTACGCTAACACTAACCCGCGCCCTCACACGCACGCTCCCCCTAAAGCGTTGCCGTACCCTCACCTGGACCCGAAACCGTCCCCGTCCCCTAACCCTAACCCTAGCCCGAACCC
The DNA here is from genome assembly GCF_951394435.1 of Stenella coeruleoalba. Taxonomy (NCBI): domain Eukaryota; kingdom Metazoa; phylum Chordata; class Mammalia; order Artiodactyla; family Delphinidae; genus Stenella; species Stenella coeruleoalba. The sequence goes on from NC_137153.1 coordinate 476,308, forward strand.
TAACCCTAACCCTTCCCCGAAGCCTGACCCTCACCCGTCCCCTAATCCTAAGCTGGACGCTAACACTAACCCGCGCCCTCACACGCACGCTCCCCCTAAAGCGTTGCCGTACCCTCACCTGGACCCTAAACCGTCCCCGTCCCCTAACCCTAACCCTAGCCCGAACCCTAACCATAACCCTTCCCCGAAGCCTGACCCTCACCCGTCCCCTAATCCTAAGCCGAATGCTAACACTAACCCACGCCCTCACACGCACGCTCCCCCTAAAGCGTTGCCGTACCCTCACCTGGACCCTAAACCGTCCCCGTCCCCTAACCCTAAACCTAGCCCAAACCCTAACCCTAACCCTTCCCCGAAGCCTGACCCTCACCCGTCCCCTAATCCTAAGCCGTACGCTAACACTAACGCGCGCCCTCACACGCATGCTCCCCCTAAAGCGTTGCCGTACCCTCACCTGGACCCTAAACCGTCCCCTTCCCCTAACCCTAACCCTAGGCCGAACCCTAACCATAACCCTTCCCGAAGCCTGACCCTCACCCGTCCCCTAATCCTAACCCGTACGCTAACACTAACACGCGCCCTCACACGCACGCTCCCCCTAAAGCGTTGCTGTACCCTCACCTGGACCCTAAACCTTCCCCGTCCCCTAACCCTAACCGTAGCCCGAACCCTAACCCTAACCCTTCCCCGAAGCCTGACCCTCACCCGTCCCCTAATCCTAACCCGTACGCTAACACTAACCCGCGCCCTCACACGCACGCTCCCCCTAAAGCGTTGCCGTACCCTCACCTGGACCCGAAACCGTCCCCGTCCCCTAACCCTAACCCTAGCCCGAACCCTAACCCTAACCCTTCCCCGAAGCCTGACCCTCACCCGTCCCCTAATCTTAAGCCGTACGCTACCACTAACCCGCGCCCTCACACGCACGCTTCCCCTAAAGCGTTGCCGTACCCTCACCTGGACCCTAAACCGTCCCCGTCCCCTAACCCTAACCCTAGCCCGAACCCTAACCCTAACTCTTCCCCGAAGCCTGACCCTCACCCGTCTCCTAATCCTAACCCGTACGCTAACACTAACCCGCGCCCTCACACGCACGCTCTCCCTAAAGCGTTGCCGTACCCTCACCTGGACCCTAAACCGTCCCCGTCCCCTGACCCTAACCCTAGACCGAACCCTAACCCTAACCCTTCCCCGAAGCCTGACCCTCACCCGTCCCCTAATCCTAACCCGTACGCTAACACTAACCCGCGCCCTCACACGCACGCTCCCCCTAAAGCGTTGCCGTACCCTCACCTGGACCCGAAACCGTCCCCGTCCCCTAACCCTAACCCTAGCCCGAACCCTAACCCTAACCCTTCCCCGAAGCCTGACCCTCACCCGTCCCCTAATCCTAAGCTGGACGCTAACACTAACCCGCGCCCTCACACGCACGCTCCCCCTAAAGCGTTGCCGTACCCTCACCTGGACCCTAAACCGTCCCCGTCCCCTAACCCTAACCCTAGCCCGAACCCTAACCCTAACCCTTCCCCGAAGCCTGACCCTCACCCGTCCCCTAATCCTAAGCCGTACGCTAACACTAACGCGCGCCCTCACACGCACGCTCCCCCTAAAGCGTTGCCGTACCCTCACCTGGACCCTAAACCGTCCCCGTCCCCTAACCCTAACCCTAGCCCGAATCCTAACCATAACCTTTCCCCGAAGCCTGACCCTCACCCGTCCCCTAATCCTAAGCCGAACGCTAACACTAACCCACGCCCTCACACGCACGCTCCCCCTAAAGCGTTGCCGTACCCTCACCTGGACCCTAAACCGTCCCCGTCCCCTAACCCTAACCCTAGCCCGAACCCTAACCCTAACCCTTCCCCGAAGCCTGACCCTCACCCGTCCCCTAATCCTAAGCCGTTCGCTAACACTAACCCGCACCCTCACACGCACGCTCCCCCTAAAGCGTTGCCGTGCCCTCACCTGGAACCTAAACCGTCCCCGTCCCCTAACCCTAATCCTAGCCCGAACCCTAACCCTAACCCTTCCCAGAAGCCTGACCCTCACCCGTCCCCTAATCCTAACCCGTACGCTAACACTAACCCGCGCCCTCACATGCACGCTCCCCCTAAAGCGTTGCCGTACCCTCACCTGAACCCTAAACCGTCCCTGTCCCCTAACCCTAACCCTAGCCCGAACACTAACCCTAACAATTTCCCGAAGCCTGACCCTCACCCGTCCCCTAATCCTAAGCCGTACGCTAACACTAACCCGCGCCCTCACATGCACGCTCCCCCTAAAGCGTTGCCGTACCCTCACCTGTACCCTAAACCGTCCCAGTCCCCTAACCCTAACCCTAGCCCGAACCCTAACCCTAACCCTTCCCCGAAGCCTGACCCTTACCCGTCCCCTAATCCTAACCCGTACGCTAACACTAACCCGCGCCCTCACACGCACGCTCCCCCTAAAGCGTTGCCGTACCCTCACCTGGACCCTAAACCGTCCCCGACCCCTAACCCTAACCCTAGCCCGAACCCTAACCCTAACCCTTCCCCGAAGCCTGACCCTCACCCGTCCCCTAATCCTAACCCGTACGCTAACACTAACCCGCGCCCTCACACGCACGCTCCCCCTAAAGCATTGCCGTACCCTCACCTGGACCCTAAACCGTCCCCGTCCCCTAACCCTAACCCTAGCCCGAACCCTAACCCTAACCCTTCCCCGAAGCCTGACCCTCACCCGTCCCTTAATCCTAACCCGTACGCTAACACTAACCCGCGCCCTCACACGCACGCTCCCCCTAAAGCGTTGCCGTACCCTCACCTGGACCCGAAACCGTCCCCGTCCCCTAACCCTAACCCTAGCCCGAACCCTAACCCTAACCCTTCCCCGCAGCCTGACCCTCACCCGTCCCCTAATCCTAAGCCGTACGCTAACACTAACCCACACCCTCACACGCACGCTCCCCCTAAAGCGTTGCCGTACCCTGACCTGGACCCGAAACCGTCCCTGTCCCCTAACCCTAACCCTAGCCCGAACCCTTACCCTAACCCTTCCCCGAAGCCTGACCCTCACCCGTCCCCTAATCCTAAGCCGTTCGCTAACACTAACCCGCACCCTCACACGCACGATCCCCCTAAAGCGTTGCCGTACCCTCACCTGGACCCTAAACCGTCCCCGTCCCATAACCCTAACCCTAGCCCGAACCCTAACCCTAACCCTTCCCAGAAGCCTGACCCTCACCCGTCCCCTAATCCTAACCCGTACGCTAACACTAACCCGTGCCCTCACATGCACGCTCCCCCTAAAGCGTTGCCGTACCCTCACCTGGACCCTAAACCGTCCCTGTCCCCTAACCCTAACCCTAGCCCGAACCCTAACCCTAACCCTTTCCCGAAGCCAGACCCTCACCCGTCCCCTAATCCTAAGCCGTACGCTAACACTAAACTGCGCCCTCACACGCACGCTCCCCCTAAAGCGTTGCCGTACCCTCACCTGGACCCTAAACCGTCCCCGTCCCCTAACCCTAACCCTAGCCCGAACCCTAACCCTAACCCTTCCCCGAAGCCTGACCCTCACCCGTCCCCTAATCCTAACCCGTACGCTAACACTAACCCGCGCCCTCACACGCACGCTCCCCCTAAAGCGTTGCCGTACCCTCACCTGGACCCTAAACCATCCCCGTCACCTAACCCTAACCCTAGCCCAAACCCTAACCCTAACCCTTCCCCGAAGCGTGACCCTCACCCGTCCCCTAATCCTAACCCGTACGCTAACACTAACCCGCGCCCTCACACGCACGCTCCCCCTAAAGCGTTGCCGTACCCTCACCTGGACCCGAAACCGTCCCCGTCCCCTAACCCTAACCCTAGCCCGAACCCTAACCCTAACCCTTCCCCGAAGCCTGACCCTCACCCGTCCCCTAATCCTAAGCCGTACGCTAACACTAACCCGTGCCCTCACACGCACGCTCCCCCTAAAGCGTTGCCGTACCCTCACCTGGACCAGAAACCGTCCCCGTCCCCTAACCCTAACCCTAGCCCGAACCCTAATCCTAACCCTTCCCCGAAGCCTGACCCTCACCCGTCCCCTAATCCTAACCCGTACGCTAACACTAACCCGTGCCCTCACACGTACGCTCCCCCTAAAGCGTTGCCGTACCCTCACCTGGACCCTAAACCGTCCCCGTTCCCTAACCCTAACCCTAGCCCGAACCCTAACCCTAACCCTTCCCAGAAGCCTGACCCTCACACGTCCCCTAATCCTAACCCGTACGCTAACACTAACCCGCGCCCTCACACGCACGCTCCCCCTAAAGCGTTGCCGTACCCTCACCTGGACCCGAAATCGTCCCCGTCCCCTAACCCTAACCCTAGCCCGAACCCTGACCCTAACCCTTCCCCGAAGCCTGACCCTCACCCGTCCCCTAATCCTAAGCCATACGCTAACACTAACCCACGCCCTCACACGCACCCTCCCCCTAAAGCGTTGCCGTACCCTCACCTGGACCCTAAACCGTCCCCGTCCCCTAACCCTAACCCTAGCCCGAACCCTAACTCTAACCCTTCCCCGAAGCCTGACCCTCACCCGTCCCCTAATCCTAAGCCGTTCGCTAACACTAACCCGCACCCTCACACGCACGCTCCCCCTAAAGCGTTGCCATACCCTCACCTGGACCCTAAACCGTCCCCGTCCCCTAACCCTAACCCTAGCCCGAACCCTAACCCTAACCCTTCCCAGAAGCCTGACCCTCACCCGTCCCCTAATCCTAACCCGTACGCTAACACTAACCCGCGCCCTCACATGCACGCTCCCCCTAAAGCGTTGCCGTACCCTCACCTGGACCCTAAACCGTCCCTGTCCCCTAACCCTAACCCTAGCCCGAACCCTAACCCTAACCCTTTCCCGAAGCCTGACCCTCACCCGTCCCCTAATCCTAAGCCGTACGCTAACACTAACCCGCGCCCTCACACGCACGCTCCCCCTAAAGCGTTGCCGTACCCTCACCTGGACCCTAAACCGTCCCCGTCCCCTAACCCTAACCCTAGCCCGAACCCTAACCCTAACCCTTCCCCGAAGCCTGACCCTTACCCGTCCCCTAATCCTAACCCGTACGCTAACACTAACCCGCGCCCTCAAATGCACGCTCCCCCTAAAGCGTTGCCGTACTCTCACCTGGACCCTAAACCATCCCCGTCCCCTAACCCTAACCCTAGCCCGAACCCTAACCCTAACCCTTCCCCGAAGCCTGACCCTCACCCGTCCCCTAATCCTAACCCGTACGCTAACACTAACCCGCGCCCTCACACGCACGCTCCCCCTAAAGCGTTGCCGTACCCTCACCTGGACCCGAAACCGTCCCCGTCCCCTAACCCTAACCCTAGCCCGAACCCTAACCCTAACCCTTCCCCGAAGCCTGACCCTCACCCGTCCCCTAATCCTAACCCGTACGCTAACACTAACCCGCGCCCTCACACGCACGCTCCCCCTAAAGCGTTGCCGTACCCTCACCTGGACCCTAAACCATCCCCGTCCCCTAAACCTAACCCTAGCCCGAACCCTAACCCTAACCCTTCCCCGAAGCCTGACCCTCACCCGTCCCCTAATCCTAACCCGTACGCTAACACTAACCCACGCCCTCACACGCACGCTCCCCCTAAAGCGTTGCCGTACCCTCACCTGGACCCGAAACCGTCCCCGTCCCCTTACCCTAACCCTAGCCCGAACCCTAACCCTAACCCTTCCCCGAAGCCTGAACCTCACCCGTCCCCTAATCCTAAGACGTACGCTAACACTAACCCGCACCCTCACACGCACGCTCCCCCTAAAGCGTTGCCGTACCCTCAAATGGACCCGAAACCGTCCCCGTCCCCTAACCCTAACCCTAGCCCGAACCCTAACCCTAACCCTTCCCCGAAGCCTGACCCTCACCCGTCCCCTAATCCTAACCCGTACGCTAACACTAACCCGCGCCCTCACACGTACGCTCCCCCTAAAGCGTTGCCGTACCCTCACCTGGACCCTAAACCGTCCCCGTCCCTTAACCCTAACCCTAGCCCGAACCCTAACCCTAACCCTTCCCCGAAGCCTGACCCTCACCCGTCCCCTAATCCTAACCCGTAGGGTAACACTAACCCACGCCCTCACACGCACGCTCCCCCTAAAGCGTTGCCGTACCCTCACCTCGACCCTAAACCGTCCCCGTCCCCTAACCCTAACCCTAGCCCGAACCCTAACCCTTCCCCGAAGCCTGACCCTCTCCCGTCCCCTAATCCTAACCCGTACGCTAACACTAACCCGCGCCCTCACACGCACGCTCCCCCTAAAGCGTTGCCGTACCCTCACCTGGACCCTAAACCGTCCCCGTCCCCTAACCCTAACCCTAGCCCGAACCCTAACACTAACACTTCCCCGAAGCCTGACCCTCACCCGTCCCCTAATCCTAACCCGTACGCTAACACTAACCCGCGCCCTCACACGCACGCTCCCCCTAAAGCGTTGCCGTACCCTCACCTGGACCCTAAACCGTCCCAGTCCCCTAACCCTAACCCTAGCCCGAACCCTAACCCTAACCGTTCCCCGAAGCCTGACCCTCACCCGTCCCCTAATCCTAACCCGTACGCTAACACTAACCCGCGCCCTCACACGCACGCTCCCCCTAAAGCGTTGCCGTAACCTCACCTGGACCCTAAATCGTCCCCGTCCCCTAACCCTAACCCTAGCCCGAACCCTAACCCTAACCCTTCCCCGAAGCCTGACCCTCACCTGTCCCCTAATCCTAACCCGTACGCTAACACTAACCCGCGCCCTCACACGCATGCTCCCCCTAAAGCGTTGCCGTACCCTCACCTGGACCCTAAACCGTCCCCGTCCCCTAACCCTAACCCTAGCCCGAACCCTAACCCTAACCCTTCCCCGAAGCTTGACCCTCACCCGTCCCCTAATCCTAACCCGTACGCTAACACTAACCCGCGCCCTCACACGCACGCTCCCCCTAAAGCGTTGCCGTACCCTCACCTGGACCCTAAACCGTCCCCGTCCCCTAACCCTAGCCCGAAACCTAACCCTAATCCTTCCCCGAAGCCTGACCCTCACCCATCCCCTAATCCTAACCCGTACGCTAACACTAACCCGCGCCCTCACACGCACGCTCCCCCTAAAGCGTTGCCGTACCCTCACCTGGACCCTAAACCGTCCCCGTCTCCTAACCGTAACCCTAGCCCGAACCCTAACCCTAACCCTTCCCCGAAGACTGACCCTCACCCGTCCCCTAATCCTAACCCGTACGCTAACACTAACCCGCGCCCTCACACGCACGCTCCCCCTAAAGCGTTGCCGTACCCTCACCTGGACCCTAAACCGTCCCCGTCCCCTAACCCTAACCCTAGCCCGAACCCTAACCCTAACCCTTCCTCGAAGCCTGACCCTCACCTGTCCCCTAATCCTAACCCGTACGCTAACACTAACCCGTGCCCTCACACGCATGCTCCCCCTAAAGCGTTCCCGTACCCTCACCTGGACCCTAAACCGTCCCCGGCCCCTAACCCTAACCCTAGCCCGAACCCTAACCCTAACACTTCCCCGAAGCCTGACCCTCACCCATCCCCTAATCCTAACCCGTACGCTAACACTAACCCGCGCCCTCACACGCACGCTCCCCCTAAAGCGTTGCCGTACCCTCACCTGGACCCTAAACCGTCCCCGTCCCCTAACCCTAGCCCGAACCCTAACCCTAACCCTTCCCTGAAGCCTGACCCTCACCCGTCCCCTAATCCTAACCCGTACGCTAACACTAACCCGCGCCCTCACACGCACGCTCCCCCTAAAGCGTTGCCGTACCCTCACCTGGACCCTAAACCGTCCCCGTCCCCTAACCCTAACCCTAGCCCGAACCCTAACCCTAACCCTTCCCCGAAGCCTGACCCTCACCCGTCCCCTAATCCTAACCTGTACGCTAACACTAACCCGCGCCCTCACACGCACGCTCCCCCTAAAGCGTTGCCGTACCCTCACCTGGACCCTAAACCATCCCCGTCCCCTAACCCTAACCCTAGCCCGAACCCTAACCCTAACCCTTCCCCGAAGCCTGACCCTCACCCGTCCCCTAATCCTAACCCGTACGCTAACACTAACCCGCGCCCTCACACGCACGCTCCCCCTAAAGCGTTGCCGTACCCTCACCTGGACCCTAAACCGTCCCCGTCCCCTAACCCTAACCCTAGCCCGAACCCTAACCCTAACCCTTCCCCGAAGCCTGACCCTCACCCGTCCCCTAATCCTTACCCGTACGCTAACACTAAATCTTACCCTACATGTACGCTATCCCTAAACTGTTGTCGTACCCTAACCTGTACCCTAAACCGTCCCCGTTCCCTAACTGTAACCCTAACCCGAAGCATTACCCTAACACTTACCCTAATCCTAAACGGTACACTAACACTGACCTGTACCCTAACACTTTCGCTCACCCTAAACCATTGTCGCATCCTAAACCATACCCGTTCCCTAATGCTAACCTTAACCCTACCCTAAACCCACTTATTGCACTATAGCTCAGGAAAATTAAAATAACAAGAAACAACCACCGCAAAGTTTAGGGCTGCTCTGTTTACAAGAGCCTCGACTACGGTACAAATTAAATATCCTTGACAGATAGAAATGGATAAAGAAGTTTTCGTACTTACGTACAATGGAATATCACTCAATAATGAAATCAATGTCCTCAGGCCCGTACAAGCATAATGAATGGATTTAGGTACGATGATTCAAAGGAAATAAGTCACACAGAAAAAGAAACTTATCATAAGATATCACTTATAGAGGGAATGTAAACTTGGCTACACATGAACTGAATTACAAAACAGAACAGAGTCTCACATTTAGAAAACAAACTTATGCTTTCTTAAGGGGAATGGTGAGTTGGGGTGCTGCGTAAAACCAGAGATTGAAATGAGCACAGATACTATTCCATAAGCCAAATATATAATAGACAAGATATACTCCTTGCTCAACGAATTAGACTCAACACCACCTATTCACCGCAGAGGAATATATCTGACAATAAGAATATTAAAACATATGTATCTATATGTCTCTGTAAGAGAATCAAGTGTGTGTAGAGCAGTATACACAGCCGTGAAAAATCAACTAAACCCCATTATTAAAATAAATTTCAAAAACAAAGACAGTGAAGGAGAGAAAGTTCTTAAATAATTCGTTCAGGGCTTGTGATGAAACTTGGATTTACCACATCTACACCCACAGCTGGGTGAGACATAAGGCAGGACATTTGGGGCTGAGAGGATTGGTGAGGTTCGGTGAGCAAATGCAGACCCTTTGAAGTAATACTGTATGCTACCCATTCCCTGGGTCCCAACTCTCCTGGTTTAAGGGATTCTTCCTACAGCTAAAACATGCATGGGAAACCCAGAGGATTGTACACCATGTGATCGGGCAACGTTTCTAAAACCCATCTCATTTTTTGTCCCCTGGTACACGGGTTCGCCATTCCAGACGCTTTACTAAACATCTCCCCACGTGGAGAGTCAGTGCCTTAAAACTCCTGTTTGGCACAGTTAGCAATTTCTGCGGAGGTTGAACGGGAATCGGGAGAACCAATGAGAGACTAGCTGTAGGTGTTTGGACGGTCACATTTCACTCTAATTTCCCACCAGGAAGAGGAATTAACAAAAGGCTCAGCGTGCCGTGATGAAACAAGATTAGGGCCTGAAGCAATCCTGCAGTTCTGCGGCCAGCGCACAAGAAAGCGAGTTGAAGAAAGGACCTCAGGGGCACTGTAATTCATAAACCTGCAGAGTTATAAATGACAGCTATCGTCCAAAAATATATTGAGGTAAGGCTGCGAAGAGGACTTGAAAGCATGGCACAATTGCAGGAAATATATTTCAGGAGGTAGATGGAAACTGCATTTAAAGCATATGAAAAGCGGCAGAACTTTGACAATGATGCACTTGGCCAAAAAGGGCATATGCGTTTTTTTCCTGAATACATGCAGGAAAAAACGCATATGCTCTTTTTGTCCAAATAAGCAAGCCTGCAACGGAGATCTGCACTACAATGAAGTCTCACTTCCCACCGGTCAAAAGGGCCATCTGAAAAAAGTGTAAAAACCAGAAAGGCAGGACAGGCCATGGAGAACTGGGAGCCTTGTTATGCTGATGGGCGGGATGTAAATTGCCAACAGCCACTCTGGAGAAGTGTATGGTGTTTCCTGAAACCTCTAAAAAACAAAGCTACAGAGCCTAGGTTGCTTCCACTTATGGTCCTATAGCTTAGGAAAATTAAAATCAACAAGACACAGCCACCCCAAAGTTTAGGGCTGCTGTGTTTACAAGAACCTCAACTATGGTACAATTTAAATATCCCAGAAAGAGGAAAAGGGATAAAGAAGTTGTGGTACTTATGTACAATGAAATATCACTCAGCAATGAAATCAATATCATCAGGCCCGTAGGAGCATAATGAGTGAATTTAGGTACGATGATTCTAAGGAAATAAGTCACACAGATAAAGAAACTTATCATAAGATATCACTTATAGAGGGAATGTAAACTTGGCTACACATGAACTGAATTACAAAACAGAACAGAGTCTCACATTTAGAAAACAAACATGTTTGCTTAAGGGGAAAGGTGAGTTGGGGTGCTGCATAAATCCAGAGATTGAAATGAGCACAGATACCGTTCCATAAGCCAAATATGTAATAGACAAGACCTACTCCTTGCTCAGCGAAGTGGACTCAACACCCCCTATTCACCGCAGAGGAATATATCTGACTAGTAAGAATCTTAAAATCTATGTATTTATATGTCTCCGTAAGAGAATCAAGTGTGTGTACAGACGCATAAACACAGCAGTGAAAATTAGCTCAACCCCATTATAAAAATAAACTTCAAAAACAAAACAGAAAGACAGTGAAAGAGAGAGAAATTCTTAAATAATTCGTTCAGGCTTGTGATGAAACCTGGATTTACCACATCTACACCCACAGCTGGGTGAGACATAAGGCTGGACACTTGGGGCTGAGAGAATTGGTGAGATTCGGTGAGCAAATGCAGGCTCTTTGAAGTAGTACTGCGTGCTACCCATTCCATGGGTCCCAACTCTCCAGGTTTAAGGGATTCTTCCTACACCTAAAACATGCGTGGGAAACCCAGAGGATGGTCCACAGTGTGATCGGGCAAGGTTTCTAAAACGCATCTCATTATTCGTCCTCTGGTACTCGGGTTCGCCATTCCAGACGCTTTAGTAACAATCTCCCCACTTGGAGAGTCAGTGCTTGTAACCTCCTGTTTGGCACACTCTGCAATTTCTGCGGAGGATGAACGGGAATAGGGAGAACCAATGAGAGACTAGCTGTAGTTGTTTGGACGGGCACATTTCACTCTAATTTCCCACCAAGAAGAAGAATTAACCAAAGGCTCAGCGTGCCACGCTGGAACCAGATTAGGGCCTGAAGCAATCCTGCCGTTTTGCGTCCAGCTCACAAAAAAGCGAGTTGGAAAAAGGAGCTCAGGGTCACTGCAATTCACAAACTTGCAGAGTTATAAAGGACAACTATCGTCCAAAAATATATTGAGGTAAGGCTGTGAAGAGGACTTGAAAGCAAGGCACAATTGCAGGAAACAGATTTCAGGAGGTAGATTGGAATTGCATTTAAAGCACATGAAAAGCGGCAGAACTTCGACAATGATGCACTTGGCCAAAAAATGCATATGCGTTTTTTCCTGAATATATCCAGGAAAAAACGCATACGGCCATTTTTGCCAACCAAGGAAGCGTGCAATGGAAATCCGCACTACAATGAAGTCTCACTTCCCACCGGTTAAATGGGCCATCTGAAAAAAGTGTAAAATCCAGAAAGGCAGGACAGGCCATGGAGAACTGGGAGCCTTGTTATGCTGATGGGCGGGATGTAAATGGCCAACAGCCACTCTGGAGAAGTGTATGGTGTTTCCTGAAACATCTAAAAAACAAAGCTACAGAGACTCGGGCACTTCCACTTATGGTCCTATAGCTTAGGGAAATTAAAATAAAAAAGACACAGCCACCCCAAAGTTTAGGGCTGCTGTGTTTACAAGAACCTCGACAACGGAACAACTTAAATATCCCAGAAAGAGAAAAATGGATAAAGAAGTTGTGGTACTTACATACAATGGAATATCACTCCGCAATGAAATCAATGTCATCAGGCCCGTAGCAGCATAATGAGTGGATTTAGGTTCGATGATTCTGAGTGAAATAAGTCACACAGAAAAAGAAACTAGTCATAAGATAACACTTATAGAGGGAATGTAAACTTGGCTACACATGAACTGAATTACAAAACAGAACAGAGTCTCACATTTAGAAAACCAACTTATGCTTGCTTAAGGGGAAAGGTGAGTTGGGGTGCTGCATAAATCCAGAGATTGAAATGAGCACAGATACCGTTCCATAAGCCAGTAATAGACAAGATATACTCCTTGTTCAACGAAGTGGACTCAACACCCCCTATTCACCGCAGAGGAATATATCTGAGTAGTAAGAATCTTAAAACCTATGTATTTATATGTCTCCGTAAGAGAATCAAGTGTGCATCGAGCGGCATAAACACAGCAGTGCAAATCAGCTAAACCCCATTATAAAAATAAATTTCAAAATCAAAACACAAAGACAGTGAAAGAGAGAGAAATTCTTAAATAACTCGTTCAGGCTTGTGATGAAACCTGGATTTACCACATCTACACCCACAGCTGAGTGAGGCATAAGGCTGGACACTTGGGGCTGTGAGGATTGGTGAGGTACGGTGAGCAAATGCAGACCCTTTGAAGTAGTACTGCGTGCTACCCATTCCATGGGTCCCAACCCTCCAGGTTTAAGGGATTCTTCCTACAGCTAAAACATGCGTGGGAAACCCAGAGGATGGTCCACAGTGTGATCGGGCAAGGTTTCTAAAACGCATCTCATTATTCGTCCTCTGGTACTCGGGTTCGCCATTCCAGACGCTTTACTAACAATCTCCCCACTTGGAGAGTCAGTGCTTGTAACCTCCTGTTTGGCACATCGTTTGGCAGCGATGCACTTGGCCAAAAAGGGCGTATACGTTTTTTCCTGAGTATATTCAGGATAAAATGCATACACACTTTTTGGCCCACCAAGCAAGCGGGAAATTCAAATCTGCACTACAAAGAAGTCTCATCCTAACACGTACACTATCCCTATCCCGCTACCATACCCTAACCTGTACCTGAGACCGTACCCGTTCCCTAACCCTAACCCTTACCCTAAGCTGTACACGAACACTAACCCGTACGCTAACATGTACCCTAACAGTAACACATAGCCATACACTAAACTTTATCCTAACCCTACCCCGTATCCTAACCCTTTCCCTAAACCGTACCATAACCCGTATCCTAATCCTAACCCATCCCCTAACACTAACCCATAACCTAACCCGTACCCTAATCCTAACCCATACACTAACACGTACCCTAACCTTAACCCGTTGTCATACCCTAACCTGCAACCTAATCTGTACCCATTCCCTAACCCTAACCCTTACACTATCCCGTACCATAATCCTAACCTGTACACTAACACTAAACCGTACCCTAACACTTACCCTACTCCTAACCCGTGGTCATACCCTAAACTGTACCCCAAACCATACCCGTCCCCTAACCCTAACTCTAAACCTTACCCTAAACCGTACCCTAATCCTAACCCGTACACTAACACTAAACTGTACCCTAACACGTACCCTAACCCTAACCCTTTGTTGTTCCCTATCCTGTACCCTAAACTCTACCCCTTCCTTAACACTAAACCTAACCCTAACCCGTACCTAACACTAACCCATACACTAAACCTAACCATAACCCTGAACATAAACCGTACCTGAATCCTAACCCATACCCTAACACTAACCCATACCTTAACCCGTACCCTAACACTAAACCATAGCCATACCCTAAACTGTACCCTAACACTAACCCGTACCATAACCATAACCCTAAACCATACTCTAAGCCATACAATAATCCTAACCCGTACCCTAACCCTAAATCTTACCCTAAACCCTAATCCTTACCCTTAGCTTAATTTTGTTTTTTTGTATTTAAAAAAATATTTTCTTGGGTTAAAACAAACTAGCAGAACAACAAAATAGAGGGCTTCGCTGGTGGTGCGGTGGTTAGAATCTGCCTGCTAATGCAGGGGACACAGGTTCGAGCCCTGGTCTGGGAGGATCCCACATGCCATGGAGCAACTAGGCCCATAAGCCACAACCAGTGAGCCCTCGCATCTGGAGCCTGTGCTCTGCAACAAGAGAGGCCGCAATAGTGAGAGGCCCGCGCACCGAGATCAAGAGTGGCCCCCCACTTGCCACAACTAGAGAAAGCCCTCACACGGAAACTCAGACCCAACACAACAAAAATAAATAAATAAATAATAAACTCCTACCCCCCCCCAAAAAAAGAACAACAAAATAAAACAGAAAGTAACCTGAGTGTCCCTCAAAAAGCTAAGTCTGAAATAGTTGGTACTTCTGTTCTATGGAATGTTATGTAGCCTATAAAAAGTGTGAGAGCTAAATCTGTTTTTCTACAGTGAGAAGCATGATATTCCAGATGTATAGAACACCTGGATAAAATGAGAAATCTACACATTATGCTGGTCGTTTCAGTAAATGGGAAAGGATGGCAAGTGGTAAAATATTATCTTTTCCTTTAATTTTTTAAATTTCACTTGTTACAAAGAACTTCAATTATAATTGTACTTTAAAAAAGTAACAATGGAAATTTAAAAGAAAAAATATATATTGTGTGTTCAGTTACGTTTCATAGAATTATGAAATGCTCCACCCTCTGGCCATTACCTGAAAAAACAGCTTTAAAACCTATGCTAATTGTCACTTCATATGAACAAGTCCTGCAGGGCTGTAAAGGAAACCTGCCTTCATCATGTCTTGCGGGAGGTAAAGGCCAAAGTATTTCAAAATGTGGCACATATTTCAAGAAAACCATTTGAAGAACTAAGCTGTAATAACCGTTTGAAAAATAAAAGGACATGCCTGAAAGCTCAGTTTCAAAGGATTATGAGACACATGCAAATCCAACCACACAGAGGTATCAGCTCACACCATTCAGAATAACCATCAGGAAAGAAACTACAAACGATCAATGCTGAAGAGGTTGTGGAGAAATGCATACCCTTAATTTGAAGTGGGACGTAACCTGGTAAGAGTCACTAATGGGAACAGGGTGGAGGTGCCTTTAAAAGGTAAATATTGAGCTATTATATGATCCAGCAGGCCCACTCCTGGGCCTATAACATAAGAAGACAGAATTGGAAAGACACAGGCAGGCAAATCTGCACTGCAGCAGTATTACAATAGCCAAGACATGGAAGCAACCAAAAGTCCATCAACAGATGAGTGGACAAAGAGGAACTGTTACATGTAGAGATGGAATATTAGCTCGGGAAAAAAGTGAAACAATGCCATTTGCAGCACCATAGATGAGTCTAGAGGTAACCATGCAACTTGTAGTAAGTGAGAAAGCGAAAGACACCTAACGTATATCACTTATAGGTGTTACCTGAAAATTGATAACAATGAAGATATTTCCACAGAGAAAGGCAATCACAGATTCATTGAACAAACTTATGGTTCCCCAAATCGAAAGGTGTGAGGATTGGATACATTACGATATTGGGGTTAACATAGATATAGAAACACATGTGAAATATATAATCACCAAAGACCTACGGAATACCAAGAGAAGACTACTCAACATTGTGTCATAACCTACCTGGGAAAAGGTTCTGAAGAAGAATAGATATATGTATGTGTGTGAAAGAACCACATCTTGCACACCTAGAACAAAAAAAAAAAAACATTGTAATCAAATTTGCTGCGATAAAAAATAAAAATTAAATTAAAAATATGAACAAGAAATAATGAGACATAAACTGAAAGGAATTTTTCCTGGCACATCCCATTCTAATTTTCAACCTAGAACAGGACTTCCATTAAGGCTCTGTTGCCCTGGTAACCAGATTTGGTAAAGGAGAAATGCTGCCGCCTTGTGACTGTTTCACACAACAGCAGCTTTAAACCAAGAGGTAATGGTCACTTAATATTCAAAATATGTGCAGCACTGTAAAGGACACCGGGCCTCAAAAATGTCCTGGGGTCGTAATCGACCAGAAAATTCAAAAGACGTCAACATTTCAAGAAGACAATGTCAAGAGGCATATTTTACGCACATTTTGTCTTTTCTTTTTTTTCTCTTTAAAATAAAAGGGAATTGAAAAATGCGCAACATCAGCAATGAATAAAGCCATGCAAATCCAATTACAGAAATGTTCACCTCACAGCCGTCAGAATGTTCTTCAGCAAAAAGTCTACAAAGAATAAATGCTGAAGGGGTTTCAGAGAACTGTGTACCCTCCAGCTGCTGGGGGGGATGTAAACTGGTAACAGCCAGTAGTGAGAACATAATGGAGGTGCGTTTAAGGGTAAAAATTGAGCTACCATGTGATCTGGTAGGTCCTTTGATGTACCTATCACCTGAGCAGAGCAGAATGGAAAAGACACAGACTGGCAATCCTGCACTGCAGGAATATTTAACATAGCCAAGACTTGGAAGAAACCAAAATGTCCATCAACAGAAAAATGCACAAAGAGGAAGTGGTCCATGTAAACAATGGAATATAAGCCATGGAAAACAATGAAACAGTGCCGTTTGCACCACCATATAAGGACCTAGAGATAATCACTCAAATTAAAGAAAGAAAGTGAAAGACAGATATCCTATGACATCACTTCTAGGTGTTACCTAAAAGTTGATACTCATGAACTTATTTCCAAGAGAAGGAAAAGCATGGATTAAGAAAAAAAAATTATGTTTAACCAATGGAAAAGTGTAAGGAATGTGTGAATTAGGATATGAGGGTTAACAGACATGTACTAATACATATGAAATATATAATCACAAAATACCTATGGAATACCAAGAGAGGTCTAGGCAACACTCTGTAATAACCTACATGGTAAAGAATGCAAAGATAAATGACAGATACATTGATATAATGAACGAGATTCTGTACACCTAGGAGAAACAAAATATTTTTATCAAGTTTGCTCTGATAATTAATAAAAATTAAATTTATAAAACAAACAAGAAGTAAGGAGATATAAGCTCTTGGGGATGTGCTCTGGCACATTCCACTCTAATTTGCAGCCTACTAACACGATTTCCAGGAAGGCTCTGCTGCCCAAAAACCCAGAGTTGGAAATGTAGAAATTCTGCTGCCTTGTGGCCGTTTTCCGCAAGAGCGGCGTTAAGCCCACAGCTAATGTTCTCTTAACATTCACAAGGACTCAGGGCTGCAAAGGACACCTGCCCTAAACAACTGTGCTGAGGTAGGGAATGGACAATAAAATTCAAAACTGGCAAATTTTTCAAGACGATAGTATGAAGAGGTAAGTTTGACTCACTCTCTTGTTTAAAAAAAGGAAAATGGGTGAAAGCTCAACCTCAGGAATTATTAGACTCATGCAAATCTAATGTACAAAAAGGTTTCAACTCACACCAGTCGACTGACCATCAGCAAAAGGTCTACAAACAATAAATTCTGAAGGGGTTTTAGAGAACTGTGTACCCTCTAGCTGCTGGTGAGATGTAACGTGGTAAGAGCCAATAATGAGAACAGAAAGGAGCTACGATTAAAAGTAAAAGTTGAGGTACCATTCGATGCAGCAGTCACACCACTGGGCCTCTCACCTGAGAAGACCAGAATCGAGAAGACGCGGGCTGCAAAAGCTGCACTGCAGCCTTATTCACAATAGCCAAGACAGTGAAGCCACCAAAATGTCCATCAACAGATGTATGGATGAAGAAGAAGTGGTCCACGTTCACAATAGAATATTAGCCATGGAAAACAATGAAACACTGCTATTTGAGGTGCCATAGATGAGCTTGGAGATAATCACAGAATATGAGGTAAGTCAGAAAGCAAAAGACCTATATCCTATGATATCACTTATAGGCGTTATCTAATAACTAACACAAATGAACATATTTCCACAGAGAAAGACACTCACAGACTTAGAAATTAAGTATGCTTATCTAAAAGGAAAGGTGGGCAGAATGGATAAATTAAGATTAACGTTACCATACGTATACAAATACATATAATAAACATATATCAAAAAGACGGACCATATAGCAAGGGAGGTCTATGGAACACTGTAATATTTTACATGGGAAGAGGATCTGAACATGAATAGACATATATATTGTACAAATGAACCAGATTGTGTACATCTGGACAAACAATATCTAATCATTACCCCGATTAAATAAATTTTAAAAACCAAGATGTAATGAGACATAAACTTATGGGCGTTCCTCCTGGCACATTCCATTCTAACTTAAAACCTAGGACCACGACTTCCAGAAAGGCTCTGCTGCCCTAGTACCCAGATTTGGGAAAGGACAAATGCTGCCTCCTTGTGGCCGTTTCCCACAACAGCAGCTTTAAACCCAGTGCTAATGGTCACTAAATATTCACCAAACTTGCAGTTCTGTAATGACATCTGCCCTCCAAAAAAATCCTGGGGTCGAATATCCACCAAAAATTCAAAAGAGGGCAACCTTCCAAGAAGACAGCTTCAAGAGATAGATTGTACTCACACTTGATTTTTAACAGAAAGGAAAAAGGCGTGGAAAATGATGAATTTTAGGAATTTTTAAAGTCATGCAAACCCAAATTACAAAAACCTATCAGGTCACAACAGTCAGATTGGCCATTAGCAAAAATGCTGCAAACTATAAATGCTGAAGGGATTGTGGAGAAGTTCGTACCCTCGGCTCTAAGGGAGACATGGTAAGAGCCACTAATGAAAACACAATGGAGGTGCTTTGAAAAGGTAAACATTGAGCTACTAGTCAATCAGTCATACCCACTGCTGGGACTATCACCTGAGAAAATGAGAATCAAAAAGTCACAAGCTGGCAATCTTGCACTCCAGCAATATTTAATATAGCCAACACTTGGAAGCAACGAAAATGTCCCTCAACAGAGCAATGCACCAAGAAGTGGTCCATATACAAAATGGAATATTATTCCGATAAAAATATAAATTAAATTAAAAAAACAAACAAAAGTAAGGAGACATCAGCCTTTGGGGGTTTATCCGGGCACATTCCACTCTAATTTATAACCGAGGAAGACCACCGGCCGGAAGCTCTGTTTCCCTAGTACCAGCATGGGGAACAAAGAAAGGCTGCCGCAATCTGGCCGTTACCTGCAAAAGCAGCTTTAAAGCCTGTACTAATGGTCACTTCATGTGAACAAGTACTGCAGGGCTGTAAATGAAACCTGCCCTCAAAATGTTTTGAGGGAGGTAATGGCCAATAAATTTCAAAATGTAACACATACTTTAGAAAACACTTTGAAGAGCTAAGCTGTAATCACAGTTTGAAAAATAAAAAGGACATGACTTAAAGCTCAATTTCAAAGGATTATGAGTCATATGCAAATTCAACCACAAAGAGGTATCAGCTCACACCAGTCAGAATATCCATCAGCAAGAAAACTACAAACAATAAATGCTGAAGCCATAAAAAGAAACGAAATTGAGCTATTTGTAATGAGGTGGATAGACCTAGAGTCTGTCATACACAGTGAAGTAAGTCAGAAAGAGAGAGACAAATACCGTATGCTAACACATATACCTGGAATTTAAGGGAAAAAAATGTCATGAAGAACCTAGGGGTAAAACAGGAATAAAGACAGAGATCTACTAGAGAATGGACTTGAGGATATGGGGAGGGGGAAGGGTAAGCTGTGACAAAGGGAGAGAGAGGCATGGACATATATACACTACCAAACGTAAGGTAGATAGCTAGTGGGAAGCAGCAGCATGGCACAGGGAGATCAGCTCGGTGCTTTGTGACCGCCTGGAGGGGAGGGAGGGTGGGAGGGAGGGAGACGCAAGAGGGAAGTGATATGGGAACATATGTATATGTATAACTGATTCATTTTGTTGTAAAGCACAAGCTAGCACACCATTGTAAAGCAATTATACTTCAATAAAGATATTAAAAATAAATAAATAAATAAATGCTGAAGGTGTTGTGGAGAAATGCATACCCTCAACTTTAAGTGGGATGTAACCTGGAAAGAGCCAATAATGAGCACAGAATCGTGGTGCATTTAAACGGTAAACCCCGAGATACCATATGATACAGGATGCCCACTCCTGGGCCTATAACATAAGAAGACAGAATTGTAAAGACACAGGCAGGCAAATGTGCAGTGCAGCAGTATTACAATAGCCAAGACATGGAGGCAACCAAAAAGTCCATCAACAGGTGAGTGGACAAAGAAGAACTGGTACATGTACAGATGGAATATTATCTAGGGAAAAAAATGAAACAATGCCATTTGCAGCACCGTAGATGATTCTAGAGGTAATCAGGCAAATTGTACTAAGTCAGACAGCAAAAGACACATATCCTATAATATCACTTATAGGTGTTAGCTAAAAATTGATACCAATGAAGATATTTCCACAGAGAAAGGCAATCACAGATTCATTAAACAAAGTTATGGTTCACCAAATGGAAAGGTGTGAGGACTGGATACATTAGGATATTGGGGTTAACATAGATATAGAAACACATGTGAAATATATAATCACCAAAGACCTATGGAATACCAAGAGAAGACTACTCAACATTGTGTCACAAGCTACATGAGAAAACGATCTGAAGAAGTATAGATACATGTATATGTGTAAAAGAACAACATCTTACACACCTAGAACAAACAAAACATTTTAATCAAATTTGCTCTGATAAAAAATAAACATTAAAAAAAGAACAAGAAAAAAAAGAGAGAAAAAAGGGGAAAAAAAGAACGAGAAGTAATGAGACATACACTTAAGGGGCTTTTTGCTGGCACATTGCATTCTAATTTACAACCAGAACACGACTTCCATTAAAGCTCTGTCATCACTAATAAAGCAGCTTTATAAGCAATGTTGAAGGTAGCTTAAAAGAATTCTCACTAATTATTGACAGTAACAAGAAAACAAACAAAAGTAAAAATCTCACGGCAAAAAGTATACATAGAGTAAGGGTAGTAGATCAAACACTTATTAAACTTCTGTAAAGAATAAAAGACAACAGTAGTATTTTTTTTAAAGAGAGGGGCCAAATAAATCAGAACTGAAAGAGATGATGTTACAAGAGCCACCACAGAAATACAAAGTATCCTAAGATACACACAGGGTAACTCAGGGCTCAGACTGGACAGAGCCCACTCTCCATTCCCCTGTACATGACTTACAGGAGCCTCAGGAACTGAGGAGGGGGTCCTTGAGGAGAGGCACAAGATAGAAGATGTTAGGCATTAACATGACTGCATTCATTTTAAACGTGCCTGAACTACATTCACATGAGATGATTTTGTCCTGTTTGTACATCAGCACCTCTAGTCGGAACTGCAGATCTTTGGTTTCACCACCTCTATGACAGCATTAGCTTCACCTGCTGTGGACTGTCTCCTATAGGATTTCTAGAACCACAAAACATCGAAGCTTCACAGGACCCAGAGTCTGTGCGACTCCACTCAGAGTCTCAACTGCATTCAGAGACTCAGAGTCTCAACAGAGACTCCACTCTTGGAGGACACACACAAAGTAGTGTGCACATCAGGACCCAAGGGAAGGAGCAGTCACCCCGTAGGTGAATGATCATACCTAGCTGCTAGTTTTAGAGGGTCTCCTGCAGAGGTGGGGTGTGGCTGCAGCTCACCATGGGGACAACGACACTGACAGCAGAAGTTCTGGGAAATACTCCTTGGCGTGAACTCTCCCAGAGTCCACCATTAGCCCCACCAAGAGCAAGGTAGGCTCCAGTGCTGGGTCGCCTCAGTCCAAACAACCAACAGGGAGGGAACCCAGCCCCATGCATTAGCAGACAAGTGGATTAAACTTTTTATTAAACTTTTATTTAATCCACAGACAAGCAGATTAAAGCTCTGCCCACCAGAACAACACCCAGCTCTACCCACCACCAGTCCCTCGCATAAGGAAGCTTGCACAAGCCTCTCAGATAGACTCAATCACTGGAGAGCAGACAGCAGAAGCAAGAAGAACTACAATTCTGCAGCCTGTGGAAGGAAAACCACATTCACAGAAAGATAGAGAAAATGAAAAGGCAGAGGACTTTATACCAGATCAAGGAACAAGATAAATCCTCAGAAAAACAACGAAATGAAGTGGGGATAGGTAACCTTCCAGTAAAAGAATTCAGAATAATGATAGTGAAGATGATCCAAAACCTTAGAAAAATAATGGAGGCAAAGATCGAGAAGATGCAAGAAATGCTTAACAAAGACCTAGAAGAATTAAGGAACAAACACCTAGAAGAATTAAAGAACAAACAAACAGAGATGAACAATACAATAACTGAAATGAAAAATACACTAGAAGGAATCAGTAGCAGAATAACTGTGACAGAAGAACGGATAAGTGACCTGGAAGACAGAAAGGTGGAAATCACTGCCATGGAACAAAATAAAGAAAAAGAATGAAAATAAATGAAGACAACCTAAGAGACTTCTGGGACAACATTAAATGCAACAACATTCGCATTATAGGGGTCCCAGATGGAGAACAGAGAGAGAAAGGACTCGAGAAAATATCTGAAGAGATTATAGTTGAAAACTTCCCTAGCATGGGAAAAGAAATAGCCACCGAAGTCCACGAAGCGCAGAGAGTCCCAGGCAGGATAAACCAAAGGAGAAAAATACCGAGACACACAGTAATCAAATTGAAAAAATTAAAGACAAAGAAAAATTATTGAAAGCAACAAGGGAAAAATGACAACATACAACGGAATTCCCATAAGGTTAACAGCTGATTTCTCAGCAGAAAATCTACAAGCCAGAAGGGAGTGGCATGATAAATTTAACGTGATGAAAGGGAAGAACCTACCACCAAGAGTACTCCACCCAGCAAGTATCTCATTCAGATTTGATGGAGAAATCAAAAGCTTTACAGACAAGCAAAAGCTAAGAGAATTCAGCACCACGAAACCAGCTCTACAACAAATGCTAAAGGAACTTCTCTAAGTGGGAAACACAAGAGAAGAAAAGGACCCACTAAGACAAACCCATAACAATTAAGAAAATAATAATAGGAACATACATATTGATAATTACCTTAAACGTGAATGGATTAAATGCTCCAACCAAATGACACAGGCTCACTGAATGGATACAAAAACAAGATCCATATATATGCTGTCTACAAGAGACCCATTTCAGACCTAGGGACACATACAGACTGAAAGTGAGAGGATGGAAAAATATATTCCATGCAAATGAAAATCAAAAGAAAGCTGGAGTAGCAATACTCATATCAGATAAAATAGATTTTAAAATAAAGAATGTTACAAGAGACAAGGAAGGACACTACATAATGATCAAGGGATCAATCCAAGATATAACAATTATAAATATATATGTACCCAACACAGGAACACCTCAATACATAAGGCAACTGCTAACAGCTATAAAAGAGGAAATCAACAGTAACACAATAATAGCAAGGGACTTTAACACCTCACTTACACCAATGGAGATCATCCAGACAGAAAATTAATAAGGAAACACAAGCTTTAAATGACACAATAGACCAGATAGATTTAATGGATATTTATAGGACATTCCATCCAAAAACAGCAGACTACAAGTTCTTCTCAATGGCACACGGAACATTCTCCGGGATAGATCACATCTTGGGTCACAAATAAAGCCTCAGTAAATTTAAGAAAACTGAAATCATATCAAGCAGCTGTTCCGACCACAATGCTATGAGATTAGAAATCAATTACAGGGAAAGTAACGTAAAAAACAAACACATGGAGGCTAAACAATACATTTCTAAATAACCAAGAGATCACTGAGGAAATCAAAGAGGAAATCAAAAAATACCTAGAGACAAATGACAACAAAAACACGATGATCCAAAACCTATGGGATGCAGCAAAAACAGTTCTAAGAGGGAAGTTTATAGCAATAAAAGCCTACCTCAAGAAACCAGAAAAATCTCAAATAAACAATCTAACCCTACACCTAAAGGAACTAGAGAATGAAGAACAAAACCCAAAGTTAATAGAAGGAAAGAAATCATAAAGATCAGAGCAGAAATAAATGAAATAAAAACAATAGCAAAGATCAATAAAACTAAAAGCTGGTTCTTTGAGAAGATAAACAAAAATGATAAACCTTTAGCCAGACTCAAGTAAAAGAGGGAGAGGACTCAAATCAATAAAATTAGAAATGAAACAGGAGAAGTTGTAACAGACACCACAGAAATACAAAGCATCCTAAGAGACCTCTACAAGCAACTCTATGCCAATAAAATGGACAACCTGGAAGAAATGGACAAATTCTTAGAAAGGTATAACCTTCCAAGACTGAACCGGGAAGAAATAGAAAATATGAACAGACCAATCACAAGTAATGAAATTGAAAGTGTGATTAAAAATCTTCCAACAAACAAAAGTCCAGAACGAGATGGCATCAGAAGTGAATTCTATCAAACATTTAGACAAGAGCTAACACCCAATCTTCTCAAACTCTTCAGAACTTTTCAGGGGAAGGAACACTCCCAAACTCATTATATGAGGCCACAATCACCCTGATACCAAAACCAGACAAAGATACTACAGAAAAAGAAAATTAAAGACCAATATCACTGATTAATATAGATGTAAAAATCCTCAACAAAATACTAGGAAACAGAATTAAACAACACATTAAAAGGATCATGCACCATGATCAGGTGGGGTTTATCCCAGGGTTGCAAGAATTCTTCAATATACACAAATCAATCAATGTGATACACCATATTAACAAATTGTAGAATAAAAATATGATCATCCCAATAGATGCAGGAAAAGCTTTTGACAAAATTCAACACCAATTTATGATTAAAAGTCTCCAAAAAGTGGGCATAGAGGGAATCTACCTCAACATAATAAAGGCAGTATATGACAAACCCACAGCAAACATCATTCTCAATAGTGAAAAACTAAAAGCATTTCCTCTAAGATCAGGAACAAGACAAGGATGTCCACTCTCACCACTATTACTCAACATAGTTTTTGGAAGTCCTAGACACAGTAATCAGAGAAGAAAAAGAAATAAAAGGAATACAAATTGGAAAAGAAGAAGTAAAATTGTCACTGTTTGCAAATGACACGATACTACACATAGTGAATCCTAAAGATGCCACCAGAAAACTACCAGAGCTAATCAATGAATTTGGTAAAGTTGCAGGATACAAAATTAATGCACAGAAATCTCTTGCATTCCTATACACTAACAATGAAAGATCAGAAAGAGAAATTAAGGAAACAATCTCATTCACCATTGCAACAAAAAGAATAAAATACGGAGGAATGACCCTACATAAGGAGGTAAAAGACCTGTACTCAGAAAACTATAAGACACTGCTGAAAGAAATCAAAGATGATATAAACATATGGAGGTATAAACCATGTTCTTGGATTAGAAGAATCAATATTGTGAAAATGACTATAGTACCCAAAGCAAGCTACAGATTCAATGCAATCCCTATCAAATACCACTGGCATTTTCTACAGAACTAGAACAAAAAAATCTTAAAATTTGTATGGAGACACAAAAGACCCCGAATAGCCAAAGCAGTCTTGAGGGAAATTAAAAGAGCTGGAGGAATCAGACTTCCTAACTTCAGACTATACTACAAAGCTACATTAATCAAGACTATATGGTACTGGCACAAAAACAGAAATATAGATCAATTGAACAAGATAGAAAGCCCAGAGATAAACCTACGTACCTATGGCTAACTCATCTATGACAAAGGAGGCAAAGATATACAATGAAGAAAAGACAGTCTCTTCAGTAAGTGGTGCTGGGAAAACTGGACAACTACACGTGAAAGAATGAAATTAGAACACTCCATAACACCATACACAAAAATAAACTCAAAATGAATTAGAGATCTAAATGTTAGACCAGACACTATAAAATTATTAGAGGAAAACATAGGCAGAACACTCTATGACATAAATCACAGCAAGATCCTTTTTGACCCACCTCCTAGAGAAGTGGAAATAAAAACAAAAATAAACAAATGGGACCTAATGAAACTTCAAAGCTTTTGCACAGCAAAGGAAAACATAAACAAGACGAAAATACAACCCTCAGAATGGGAGAAAATGTTTTCAAATGAAGCAAATGACAAAAGATTAATCTCCAAAATTTACAAGCAGCTCGTGTAGCTCAATATCACAAAAACAAACAACACAATCCAAAAATGGGCAGAAGACCTAAATAGACATTTCTCCAAAGGAGATATACAGATTGCCAATAAACACGTGAAAGGATGCTGAACATCACTAATCATTAGAGAAATGCAAATCAAAACTACAGTGAGGTATCAACTCCCAGCAGTCAGAATGGCAATCATCAAAAAATCTACAAACAATAAATGCTGGAGAGGCATTTACTGGAGAAAAGGGAACGTTCTTGCACTGTTGCTGGGAATGTAAATTGCTATACCCACTAGGGATAACAGTATAGAGGTTCCTGAAAAAACTAAAAATAGAAGTACCATACGACCCAGCAATCCAACTACTGGGCATTTGCCCTGAGAAAACCATAATTCAAAAAGAGTTATATACAACAATGTTCATTGCAGTTCTACTTACAATAGCCAGGACATGGAAGCAACCTAAGTGTCCATCGACAGATAAATGGATAAAGAATATCTGGCACATATATAAATGGAATATTACTCAGCCATAAAAAGAAACAAAACTGAGTTATTTGTAGTGAGGGGGATGGACTTAGAGTCTGTCCTACACAGTGAAGTAAGTCAGAAAGAGAAAAATAAATACCGTGTACTAACAGAGATATATGGAATCTAAAGAAAAAAGTTTATGAAGAACCTAGGGGCAGGACAGGATTAAGGACACAGACATAGAGAAAGGACTTGAGGACACGGGGAGGGGGAAGGGTAAGCTGGGACGAAGTGAGAGAGTGCCATGGACATATATACATTACCAAATGTAACATCGATAGCTACTGGGAAGCAGCCACATAGCACAGGGAGATCAGCTCGGTGCTTTGCGACCACCTAAAGGGGTGGGATGTGGAGGGTGGGAGGGAGATGTAAGAGGGAGGGGATATGGTGATATATGTATATGTATAATTGACTCACTTTGTTATACAGCAGAAACTAACACTCCATTGTAAAGCAATTATACTCCAATAAAGGTGTAAAAGGAAAATAAAAAAGAAAGAAGCCCAGAGATAAACCTACACACCTATGGTCAACTAATCTATGACAAAGTAGGCAAGACTATACAATGGAGAAAAGACAGTGTCTTCAATCAGTGGTGCTGGGAAAAATGGACAGCTACATGTAAAAGAATGAAATTAGAACACCCCCTAACACCATACACAAAAATAAATTCAAAATGGATTAGAGACCTTAATGTAAGACCGGACAGTATAAAACTCTTAGAGGAAAACATAGGAAGAATACTCTAACATAAATCACAGCAAGATCTTTTTTGATCCACCTCCTAGAGTAATGACATAAAAAAGAAAACTAAACAAATGGGACCTAATGAAACGTAAAAGCTTTTGCAAAGCAATGGAAACTACAAACACAAAAAGACAACCCTCAGAATGGGAGAATATATTTGCAACTGAATCAATGGACAAAGGATTAATCTCCAATATATATAAACAGCTGATGCAGCTCAATATTAAAAAAACAAACAACCCAATACAAAAATGGGCAGAAGATCTAAATAGACATTTCTTCCAAAAAGATGTAGAGATGGCCAAGGAGCACATGAAAAGCTGCTCTACATCACTAATTATTAGAGAAATGCAAATCAAAACTACAATGAGGTATCACCTCACACCTGTTAGAATGGGCATCATCAGAAAATCTACAAACATCAAATGCTGGAGAGGGTGTGGAGAAAAGGAACCCTCTTCCACGATTGGTGGGAATGTAAATTGATAGTCACTATGGAGAACAGTATGGAGGTTCCTTAAAAAACTAAAAATAGAATTACCATATGATCCAGCAACCCACTACTGGGCATATACCCAGAGAAAACCATAAATCAAAAAGACACATTCACCACAATGTTCATTGCAGCACTATTTACAATAGCCAGGTAATGGAAGCAACCTAAATGCCCACAGACAGACGAATGGATAAAGATGTGGTACATATATAAAATGGACTATTAGCCATAAAAAGGAATGAAATTGTGTCATTTGTAGAGATGTCGATGGATCTAGAGACTGTCATACAGAGTGGAGTAAGTCAGAGAGAGAAAAACAAATATTGTATATTAACGCATATATGTGGAACCTAGAAAAATGGTACAGATGAACCAGTTTGAAGGGCAGAAATAGAGACACAGATGTAGAGAACAAATGTATGGACACAAAGAGGGGAAAACCATGGGGGGGGTGGCGGTGGGAGGAGTTGGGAGATTGGGATTGACATGTATACATTTATATGTATAAAATAGATAACCAATAAGAACCTGCTGTATAAAAATAAATAAAATAAAATGAAAAATAAAATTTTTTAAAAAACGGAAAAAAGTTATTCCCTTCACATACATGTATTTATATGAATGAATTATTTCCATGCTTACATCCATAAGTACAAAAAAGAGGAATAAAACCTACCTTGAAACAAAAAAGAAAAAACAAAACAGAACCCACCAGTTATACAGATGAAAACCCTATCAGGGCACTTGCTTCAGTGGTAGACAATTCTGAAGTTGGTCAGAGGTGGGGAATCATCTCGCATGCAGCCAGCAACCCCCCGCAAGGAGTGTCCTCATTACAAGCCTGGTGGACTGTGCCGAGGCATCTGTGAGTAAACGTGAGATGAGCCCCAGGCCAGCTGCTGCTGAACTGTTCCCAACCTTCCCAGGTAAAACACCTGAATATGTACAAGGACTTGAAAGCCTAGAGGAAGGGCCCTGGAGCCACACGAGTGACAGCATGCCAGCCGACTTGGTGCCTGCAGGCCAGCCAGGATGGTACTGGCCCTGGGTGCTCTTCTGGAAGATTTCCATTTCCCTGCCTGAGATACCCGTCCTGTCCCTGCCCCCACTGCTTTTTTCCTTCCTCACCTCTGCCCAGGGAGAAATTCCAGCAGCAGGTATGGGTGACACATCCTCTTCCTTAGCAGGTGGCAGCCTGGCAACTGCTGCAGAAAGTCCAACAGAGCCCCACTCACACTGGGCCACCCACAAAGCTGTGGCCTCTCACTCCCTCCCACCAGCCCAGCCCCGAGACTGCTGACAGGGCAGAGAAAATGGCGTCAGGCACGGCTGCAGGGGCTCTTGCTGCCTGGAGTGGTATTTATATTGATCTCAACCCAGGCACACCTGGGGAGGGCTGGCCGGCACGGTAAGGCTGCCCAGGTCAGCCAATCATCACCCCTCAGGGGCTCACAGTTGCAGAAAATGGAACTTGCTGAACCGGCCAGGTCCAAGGAACAGGTGTGGGCTCCTGAGAGTCAAGATAGACAAGGGGCTGCAGCTTTGGCTTGTTTTCTAATCATTTTATCTGGCCCATGAATGGGAGACAACTTCAAGAAAACACTCTCCTAATGAGAGGAACCCAGGAGTCAGGCAGAGGAGGGGTGGGTGGTGGTTGGAGACAGAGGCCTGGTGCCCCGGGTGCAGTGGAAGTCTCTGGAAGACCAGGTGGAGGGAGGCCGTACAGAGTGATGACCAGGGTCACAGACCTGTCGCAGCTGCTGTTTGTTAGTTCAAGTCCTGCTCTGAGGTGCTCTGTGTCAGCTCTGAGTGACAGGTGAGCTGGGGGTGCTCTGCAATGAGGGCTATGTGCATGGTTCCTGTGTGCCCAGCCCTGCCACGGTACCTGCAAGGGTAGCTCTGTATCCGGGGATTGGTCTGACCACGAGAGCCCCATGGGCTGCTGGGGACCTGGTAAAGAATGTCAGGACAGTCAGTGAAGCCACCGAGGATATACCTCCAGCTGCTCCTAATTCCTACACCCTGCTGGTCATTCTACCAACCACCAGGACATGGTATTCTGTATTAGTCTTCAATGATGCCTTCTTTTGTATTCCATTAGTCCCAGAGTCACAAGAAATTTTGGCTTGTGAGTGGCAGGACTCAACATACAACTAAAACAATACTTCCGGGCCGTCTTGCCCCAAGGGTGCAAAAATTCCCACACCGTCTTTGGGGAAAGCTTAGGTAAAGACCTAAAAGTTCTACCTCTGGAAAAGGAAACCCTCCTTCAATACGCAGATGACATTCTGATCGCCAGCCCTACTAAGGAGGCCTCTGAACTACCAAGCCAATAAAGGATAGAAGTCGTCCAAAAAGAAGCTCAAATATCACAGACTGCGGTGACCTGCCTGGGCTTCATTCTCACAGAAGGTCAGAGAAGCCCATCCCAGGAAAGGGAAGAAACCATTTTCAGCCTTACCCCTTTCTAAAACTAGAAGACAGCTTAGGGGTTCCTGGGGAGGCCAGGGTTTGCTGCTTCTGGATCCCTAACTACAGTCTACTAGCTGGGCCTCTATATGAAACACTGAAAGGAAAAGATGATGATCCTTTTGAATAGAATCCAGAAGTGGCCTTTCAAGAATGGAAAGAGCAGTCAATTCAGACCCTTGCCCTGGAACTCCCTAATTTAGCTAAACCCTTTGACCTTTACATTCCCGGTGAAAGGTGAATCGCCATTGGAGAATTAGTGCAAAAACTGGGACCACTTGAAATGGAACAATGCAAGAATGCCATCCAGGTAGGATAAACTATGGTCACCAAGGGGCTTGACCCACTGCCACATCTGGCCAAGATACTGGCGGTATCTAAAAACCTGGAAATCAGCAGCCCAAAAGGCCACCTCCCTCCTAAGGGAAAAGGACCCCACGTGGTGATCCTAACCACCAACCATGCCCTGAAGTTGCAGGGTTCGTTCCGTTGGCACACCGACCTCGAGTGAGGAGGCCTTCCAACTCCAACATCCAGAGAGATAACCGGGGGCAACAGGGCACCATGACGACTCGTGTGAACATCACTTGACCTGGAGTTTTTCTCATAAAACAACAAGAGTGTGTCCCAAAACAGTAGACTACTGCTTGCAGGACTTACTGCACCCAGAGGGGAGCTAATAATCTTGGCGGGGGAACCGTATATCACACTGTCACTATAGAAAAGCCTACAGACACCGTGATGATGGTGGCCAATAAGACCGGCTGGACTCCTGTTTACTTCAAAAGGCTGTTGACTCAGTGGCCATCATGGTCCTTGATCACCACTGACCCTGGACTGTCTGGGAGTTGAGTGGGCAGGGCTCTGACACCTGGTGCTGTTTGTACGTTAATTCAGGGGCCTAATTGAAGAAAGCACAGACTACTGGTCAGAGCATCTAGGCTGGCAGAAACGGTCAGCCTAAGGTGGCCGAACAAATGTGGGGCGGGGTGAAACCGGCCCCCACAACGTCTCTGCACATCTCTTTCCTGGACCCTTAAAGGTCATTAGAATCTATAACACTTCCAATGCTGGTGTTCAGGTGGACGAGCAAGGAGGCAGGGGGCCTGGGGAAAATCAACGTCACCTGGAGGCTGCTGGGGAGAAGTTCTGACCCTCGCCCCTGGGTATGAGGGCTCCCAACTCAGCACTCAGCAGTTACAGAAGAAGGGTCTGCACCCTCAGAACTCCAAGAATGAGGAACGGGACAAAAGGCAGAGGAGGGGTTTGTCCCCAGCAAAGCCCATTAAAAATCCCTGGGAGATAAAAATAGAATCTGTGCAATAAAGTCAAGTCTAACTTTTTTATCCTTTGTGCTTTGTCTAATTTCACGTACTCCTAGGGTCTCGCATGCAGAGGCTCCACACCCACCACTTCAGACCAGATTTCCTAGTGCAGAATGGCTGGGTCGACACCTCAGCTCCTGGGGCCCAGTGCAGACTCCACGATATAGAGCCTGAGCTGCAGCCAACCCAGCCCTTGAAAGCTCTGTCCCCTCCCTCCCAATGACTCTGACAGGATCTCTACACAGCAGCCCAGCCCACAGCCCACGGGGTAGTGCATGCTCTCACCTCTCCATTCTCTGATCAAAATATAAAGTTTCCTTTGCTTGTGAACCAAACTCAGTCTCGATCTGTTGGCCCCAATGACACTGGGCAGGGGAACACTTGTTGGGGTCCACTCTGGAGGATCAGTAACAGAAATTGAGACTATTGTAACCTCAATGAACAGATGTGTGAGCCAAACTGTAGTTAACATAGAACAGTGTATAAGGCTCGGGTAAAATAAGATGTTTCTAACACTTCCATTTGATATTTCCATCACTTTATTATAAGCAAGTTCAGTGAAAGGGTTTGTCTTATTTGTCAGGTCAATATTAGAGAAACGAAGTGATTTCTTTCCAAGGATGTACATCTAATAATCTTGGTTAAAGCTTCAATCTTGTTTTAAATGCTTTTCCATTGAAAATGATACCTCTCTTTCAGCTCCCCCATTTCTGAGAAGTATAAAATCTTATAATTTATTATTACCAAAGGGGAAAGGTGGGAGGAGGGATAAATTAACAGTTTGGGATTAACACATACACACTGCTATGTATAAAATAGATCATCAACAAGGAACTACTGTATAGCACAGGGAACTACACTCAACATTTTGCAATAACCTATAAGGGGAAATAATCTGAAAAAGAATAGATATTTTTATTGACATCATCTATCAATGACAGTTAAAGTGTAGCCTAAGGGAAGCTGGTGGTGAGTGCTTCTGACCCTGAAGACTTCAATCATCTAAAGTTTGGACTCTGCCTACTTCCCAAGGCCCTTAATGAACATATGTGTAGCCGTAGCTTAAAAAATTCCCCAGTTTGGGTTTCGGGGAGACACTGATTTTGAAAAAGCCCTGGTGTTCTCCTTACATGAATGGGACTCTTCCTACTGCTAAAACATGTCTGTCACACCCAGAGGATAGTATACCGTCTGATCGGGAAGAGTTTGGAAAAGGCATCTCATCTCCTCATCTCCTGGTGCTCGGGTTCACCCCTCCAGCGTCTTTACTAACAGTCTCCCCACTTGGAGATGTCAGCACTGTCAACATCCTGTTGCGTACAGTTTGGAATTTGTCCAGAGGATGAAGCGGAAGGATGAGGAACAATGAGAGACAAGTCCTAGGTGTTCAGACAGGCACATGTCACTCTAATTTCCAATCAGGAAGACGAATTGACCAAAGGCTAGGGTTGCCCATGGAAACAGTATAGGGCTTGAGGAAATCCTGCTGCTTTGTGGCCAGTTCCCATAAACACAAGTTGAACAATGGAACTCAGGGGCAGTAAAATTCACGAAACTGCAGAGTTGAAAATATCCATCACTGAAAAATGTCTTGAGGAAAGTCAGAGAAAAGGACTTGTAAGCAAGGGAGAATGGCAGGAAAGGGATTTGAGGAGGTAGAAAGGACTCGCCATTAAGCACAAGAAAAGGAGCTGAACATTGCCAACATTGCAGTTGGCCAAAAAGGGTGTATGCGTTTTTTTCTGTATATATTCAAGAAAAGGGCATACACTTTTTTAGCCAACCAAACAGGTGGGCACTGGAAATCAATACTACAAAAGATATCACTTCACATCAGTCACAAGAGCCATCCTCATAAAGCGTAAACAACAGAAATGCAGGACAGGGCAACGAGAAGAGGGAGCCCTGTGAGACTTATAGTGGAAATGTATATTGCCAACGGCCATTCTGGAGAAGTATATTGTGTTTACTAAAGCATCTAAAAAATGAGCTACAGAGCATAGGGCACTTGCACTCATGGGCGTATATCTTGGGAAAAACAAAAATCGAGAGGACACAGGCACCCCAATGTTTACCCCCTCTCTGTTTAAAAGATCCTCGACTAGGATATAACTTAAATGTCTCTGGAGGGAAAAAATGGATAGAGATGAGGTACTTATGTAGAGTGGAATATTACTCAGCCTGGAAATCAATGAAATATGGCCAGTTGTAACAACTCTGGAGGAGTTACGTATGATCATTCTAAGTGACAGAATTCAAAAAGAAAAAGACACATATCATAAGATATCACTTAAAGGTGGAATCCAAAATAGCTACACATGAAATAAATTACAAAACAAAAACATAGTCAAATATGTAGAAAACACACATAAGGCTGCTAAACGGGAAAGGTGGGGAGGGGTGAGGCATCATCCAGGAGGTTGAAATTAGCAAAGATACCATTCCAAATACCAAACTGATAATCAACAAGGCCTACACGGTAGCTAAAAGAACTACACTCAGCACACTCAAGTCACCGGAAAAGAATATATACGACTGGTAAGAATCTGAAAAAGAATTTACTGATGTCTCTCTGTACGTGAATCAAGTGGATGTACAGCAGCAAGAAACAGAGCTTTGAAAATCAGCTGTAACCAATATAGTAATAAATTGAAAAAAATAAACGACAGAGAGACAGAGAAAACCTCTTACAACTTTTCCTCAGGGACGGTGATGCAACATGGATTGAACACGTCTAGACCCACAGCAGGATGAGACATAAGGCTGGAAACTGTTCGCGCTAAGAGAAATGTGAGCTTGGGTGAGGAAATGCACACCCTTTAAAGTAATACTACCTGGTGCCCATTCAATGGGTCCCAAATCTGCAGGTTCAAGGGATCTTCCTACAGCTAAAACATGCATGGAAAACCCAGAGGACTGTACACCATGTGATCGGGAGATGTGTCTAAAATGCAGCTCATTTATCCTCTCCTGGTGCTCCTGTTCACCATTCCAGCCACGTTACTTAGAATCTCCCCACTTGGAGAATCAGCACATTTCAACTTCTGTTTCACACATTTTGCAAATTGTGAGGAGGATGAACGGGAAGAGGGGGAACCAATGAGAGAATAGTTGTAGGGGTTTGGACGGGCACATATCACTCTAATTTCCCATTAAGAATAAGAATTAAAAAAAGGCTCAGCCCACCTCGCTGGAGCCAAAATAGGGCCTGAAGCAATCCTGCGGGTTTGAGGCCAGCTCACAAAAGAGCAACTTAAAAAATGGAGCTCAGGGTCACTGCAATTCACAAACCTGCAGAGTTATAAATGAAAACTAACGTCCAAAATTATGTTGAGGTAAGGCAAAGAAGAGGATCTGAATGCAAGACAGAATTGCAAGAAACAGATTTCAAGAGATAGATTGGACTCGTCTTTAACGCACATGAAAAGCGGCAGAATTTCGACAATGATGCAGTTGGCCCAAAAGGGCGTATGCGTTTTTTCCTGATTATATCCAGGAAAAAACGCATATGCACCTTATGGGCAAGGAACCAAGCAAGCAATGCAAATGTGCACAACAAAGAAGTCTCACTTCCCACCGGTCAAAAGGGCCATCCTAAAAAATTGTAAAAACCAGAAATGCAGGACAGGCCATGGAGAACAGGGAGCCTTTATACGCTGATGGGCAGTGTGTGAACTGCCGAGAGCCACTCTGGAGGAGTGTATGGTGGTTCCTAAATCATCTAAAAAACAGAGCTACAGAGCATAGGACACTTCCAATCATGGGAGTATATCTAGGGAAGTCTAAAAATCAACAAGACACAAGCACACCACAGTTTAGGGCTACTCTGTTTACAAGAACCTCAACTTCAGTACACCTTAAATATCCCAGGAAAGAGAACAATGGATAAAGAAGATGTGGTACTTATGTACAATGGAATATCTCTTCACCATGAAATCAATGTAATAAGGCTAGTAGAAGGATAAAGAGTGGATTTAGGTCCGATAATACTACTTGAAATAAGTCAAACAGAAAAAGAAACATATCATAAGATATCACTTATAGAGGGAGGGTAAATATGGCTGCACAAGAAATGAATTACAGAACAGAACAGTGTCTCACATTTAGAAAACACACTTATGTCAGCTTAAGGGGAAAGGAGAGGTGGGGTGATGCATAAAACCAGAGTTTGAAATTAGCACAGATACCGTTCAATAAACCAAATAGGTATTAGACAAGATCTACACCTTGCTCAATGAACTGGCCTCAACACACCCTATACACCGCAGAGAAATATATCTGAGTAATAAGAATCTTAAAACCCATGTATTGATATATCTCCATAAGGGAATCAAGTGTGTGCAGAGCGGCACAAACACAGCAGTGAAGATGAGCTAAACCCCATTATAGAAATAAATTTTAAAAACAAAACGCAGAAACAATGAAAGAGAGAAAAATTCTTACAAAATTCGCTCAGGGGCTGTGATGCAACCTGGATTGACCACATATAAACCCACAGCTGGATAAGACATAAGGCTGGACACTTGGGGCTGAGAGGATTGGTGAGCTTTGGTGAGCAACTGCCAAAAGTTTAATGCAATACTTCATGCTACTCATTCCAAGGGTCCCAACACTCCAGGTTGAAGGGAATCTTCCTACAGCTAAACCATGCTTGGGAAACCCAGCGACTGGTATACCATATGATCAGGAAAGGTTTCTAAAACACACCTCATTGTTCCTCTCCTGGGGCTCCGGATCGACATTCCAGCCGCTTTACTAACAACAACCTCACATGGAGAGTCAATGCCTTTAAGTCCCAGTATCGCACAGTCTGCAGATAGTGCGGAGGATGAATGGGTTAGGGGGAACCAGTGAGAAACTAATGTAGTGGTTTCAATGCGCACATGTCACTCTAATTTCACATCAGTAAGAAGAATTAACCAAAGGCACAGCAAGGTGTCCCACAAGAACAATAGGGCGTGAAGGAATCCTGCGGTTATGAGGCAAGATCACAAAAATAAGAGCTGAAAAATGGAGCTCAGGGCCACTGCAATTCAAAAACGTGCAGAGTTATAAAGGCCAACAATTTTCAAAAAGGATATTGAGGAAAGGCTATGAAGAGGCATTGAAAGAAAGGCAGAATTGCAGGAAACCGATTTCAGGAGGTAGACTGGAATTGCATTTAAAGCATAGGAAATGAGGCAGAACGTCGACAATGATGCACTTGGCCAAAAAGGGCGTATGTGTTTTTTCCTGAATATATTCAGGAAAAAACGCATATGCACTTTTTGTACAACCAAGCAAGCTTGCAAAGGAAATCTGCACTACAATGAAGTCTCACTTCCCACTGGTCAAAAGGGCCATCTGAGAAAAGTGTAAAATCCAGAAAGGCAGGACAGGCCATGGAGAACTGGGAGCCTTGTTATGCTGATGGGCGGGATGTAAATTGCCAACAGACACTCGGGGAGAACTGTATGGTGTTTCCTGAAACATCTAAAAAACAAAGCAACAGAGCCTAGGGCACTTCCACTTATGGTCCTATAGCTTAGGGAAATTAAAATCAAAAAGACACAGCCACCCCAAAGTTTGGGACAGCTCTGTTTACAAGAACCTCATTTACGGTAAAAGTTCAATATCACAGAAAGTGAAAAATGGATAAAGAAGTTGTGGTACTTACGTAGAATGCAATATCACTCAACAATGAAATCTATGTCATCAGGCTCGTAGCAGCATAATGAGTGGATTCAGGTATGATAATTCTAACTGAAATAAGTCACACAGAAAAAGAAACATCATAAGATATCACTAATACACGGAATGGAAACTTGGCTACACAGGAACTGGATTGCAAAACAGAACAGGGTCTCAAATTTAGAAAACCAACTTATGCTTGCTTAAGAGGAAAGGTGAGTTGAGGTGCTGCATAAAACCAGGGATTGAAATGAGCACAGATAAATTTCCTTAAGCCAAATATGGAATGGACAAGAGCTACTCCTTGCTCAACGAAATAGACTCAACACCCCATATTAAACGCCTAAGAATGTACCTGACTAGTAAGTATCTGAAAACCTATGGATTGCTATGTCTCCGAAAGAGAATCAAGCGTGTGTACAGGGGCATAAACGCAGCAGTGATAGGATTGGAGAGGTTCAGTGAGCAAATGAAGACCC
Source organism: Stenella coeruleoalba (assembly GCF_951394435.1). Lineage (NCBI taxonomy): Eukaryota > Metazoa > Chordata > Mammalia > Artiodactyla > Delphinidae > Stenella > Stenella coeruleoalba. Next base: position 514,357 of record NC_137153.1, read on the forward strand.
TTTGAAGTCATATTGCATGGTACCCATTCCACGGGTCTCAACTCTCCAGGTTTAAGGGATTCTTCCTTCAGCAAAAACATGCATGTGGAACCCAGAGTATCATCAACCGTGTGATCGGGAGACGTGTTCAAATATGTCTCAGTTTTCGTACCCTGGTAATCGGGTGCAACATTCCAGACGCTTTACTAACACTCTCCCATCTTGGAGAGTCAGTGCCTTTAACCTCCTGTTTGGCCCAGTTTGCAATTTCTGCGGAAGATGAACAGGAATAGGGAGACCCAATGAGAGACTAGCTGGAGGTGTCTGGACGGGCAAATTTAACTCTCATTTCCCACCAGGAAGAGGAAATAAACAAAGGCTCAGTGTGCCTTGCCGGAACCAGATTAGGGCCTGAAGCCATCCTGCAGTGTTGCGGCCAGCTCAAAAGAAAGCGAGTTGAAGAAAGGAGCTCAGGGGCACTGTAATTCACAAACCTTCAGAGTTATAAATGACAGCTATCGTCCAAAAATAGACTGAAGTAAGGCTGCCAAGAGGACTTGAAAGCGGGGCAGAATTGCAGGAAACTGATTTCAGGAGGTAGACTGGAATTGCATTGAAAGCATAGGAAAAGAGGCAGAACGTCCACAATGATGCACTTGGCCAAAAAGGGCGTATGCGTTTTTTCCTGAATATATTCAGGAAAAAACGCATACGCACTTTTTGGCCAACCAAGCAAGCTTGCAAAGGAAATCTGCACTACAATGAAGTCTCACTTCGCCCCAGTCAAAAGGGCCATCTGAAAAAAGTGTAAAATCCAGAAAGGCAGGACAGGCCATGGAGAACTGGGAGCCTTGTTGTGCTGATGGGCGGGATGTGAATTGCCAACAGACACTCGGGAGAAGTGTATAGTGTTTCCTGAAACATCTAAAAAACAAAGCAACAGACCCTAGAGCACTTCCACTTATGGTCCTATAGCTTAGGGAAATTAAAATCAAAAAGACACAGCCACCCCAAAGTTTAGGACGCCTATGTTTACAAGAACCTCATTTACAGTACAAGTTCAACATCGCAGAAAGTGAAAAATGGATAAAGAAGTTGTGGTATTTACTTACGAAGCAATATCACTCAGCAATGAAGTCTATGTCATCAGGCCCTTAGCAGCACAATGAGTGGATTCAGGTATGATGATTCTAACTGAAATAAGTCACACAGAAAAAGAAACATCATAAGATATCAGTAATACATGGAATGTAAACTTGGCTACACAGGAACTGAATTACAGAACAGAACAGGGTCTCACATTTAGAAAACCAACTTATGCTTGCTTAAGGGTAAAGGTGAGTTGGGGTGCTGCATAAAACCAGAGATTGAAATGAGCACAGATAAAGTTCCTTAAGCCAAATATGCAATAGACAAGAGCTACTCCTTGCTCAACGAAATGGACTCAACACCGCATATTAAACGCCTAAGAATGTACCTGACTAGTGAGTATCTTAAAACCTATGGATTGCTATGTCTCTGAAAGAGAATCAAGCATGTGTACAGGGGCATAAACGCAGCAGTGATAGGATTGGAGAGGTTCAGTGAGCAAATGAAGACCCTTTGAAGTCATATTGCATGGTACCCATTCCACGGGTTTCAACTACCCAGGTTTAAGGTATTCTTCCTTCAGCTAAAACATGCATGTGGAACCTAGAGTATGATCAACCATGTGATCGGGAGACGTGTTCAAATATGTCTCAGTTTTCGTACCCTGGTACTCGGGTGCAACATTCCACACGCTTTACTAACACTCTCCCGACTTGGAGAGTCAGTCCCTTTAACCTCCTGTTTGGCCCAGTTTGCAATTTCTGCGGAAGATGAACAGGAATAGCGAGAACCAATGAGAGACTAGCTGGAGGTGTCTGGACTGACAAATTTAACTCTCATTTCCCACCAGGAAGAGGAATTAACCAAAGGCTTAGCATGCCGTGCCGGAACCAGATTAGGGCCTGAAGCCATCCTGCGGTGTTGCGGCAAGGTCACAAGAAAGCAAGTTGAAGAAAGGAGCTCAGGGGCACTGTAATTCACAAACCTGCAGAGTTATAAATGACAGCTATGGTCCAAAAATATACTGAAGTAAGGCTGCCAAGAGGACTTGAAAGCGGGGCAGAATTGCAGGAAACCAATTTCAGCAGGTAGACTGGAATTGCATTTCAAGCATAGGAAAAGAGGCAGAACGTCCACAATGATGCACTTGGCCAAAAAGGGCGTATGCGTTTTTTTCAGGAAAAAATGCATACGCCCTTTTTGGCCAACCAAGCAAGCTTGCAAAGGAAATCTGCACTACAATGAAGTCTCACTTCCCCCCAGTCAAAAGGGCCATCTGAAAAAAGTGTAAAATCCAGAAAGGCAGGACAGGCCATGGAGAACTGGGAGCCTTGTTATGCTGATGGGCGGGATGTAAATTGCCAACAGACACTTGGTAGAAGTGTATGGTGTTTCCTGAAACTTCTAAAAAACAAAGCAACAGACCCTAGGGCACTTCCACTTATGGTCCTATAGCTTAGGGAAATTAAAATCAAAAAGACACAGCCACCCCAAAGTTTGGGACGCCTTGGTTTACAAGAACCTCGTTTACAGTACAAGTTCAACATCGCATAAAGTGAAAAATGGATAAAGAAGTTGTGGTATTTACTTACAAAGCAATATCACTCAGCAATGAAATCTATGTCATCAGGCCCTTAACAGCAGAGTGAGTGGATTCAGGTATGATGATTCTAACTGAAATAAGTCACACAGAAAAAGAAACATCATAAGATATCACTAATACATGGAATGTAAACTTGGCTACACAGGAACTGAATTCCAAAACAGAACAGGGTCTCAAATTTAGAAAACCAACTTATGCTTGCTTAAGGGGAAAGGTGAGTTGGGGTGCTGCATAAAACCAGAGATTGAAATGAGCACAGATAAAGTTCCTTAAGCCAAATATGGAATAGACAAGAGCTACTCCTTGCTCAACGAAATGGACTCAACACCCCATATTAAACGCCTAAGAATGTACCTGACTAGTAAGTATCTTAAAACCTATGGATTGCTATGTCTCCAAAAGAGAATCAAGCGTGCGTGCAGGGGCATAAACGCAGCAGTGATAGGATTGGAGAGGTTCGGTGAGCAAATGAAGACCCTGTGAAGTCATATTGCATGGTACCCATTCCACGGGTTTCAACTACCCAGGTTTAAGGTATTCTTCCTTCAGCTAAAACATGCATGTGGAACCCAGAGTATGATCAACCGTGTGAACGGGAGACGTGTTCAAATATGTCTCAGTTTTCCTCCCCTGGCACTCGGGTGCAACATTCCACATGCTTTACTAACACTCTCCCCACTTGGAGAGTCAGCGCCTTTAACCTCCTGTTTGGCCCAGTTTGCAATTTCTGCGGAAGATGAACAGGAATAGGGAGAAACAATGAGAGACTAGCTGGAGGTGTCTGGACGGGCAAATATAACTCTCATTTCCCACCAGGAAGAGGAAATAACCAAAGGCTCAGCGTGCCGTGCCGGAACCAGATTAGGGCCTGAAGCCATCCTGCGGTGTTGCGGCCAGGTCACAAGAAAGCAAGTTGAAGAAAGGAGCTCAGGGGCACTGTAATTCACAAACCTGCAGAGTTATAAATGACAGCTATCGTCCAAAAATAGACTGAAGTAAGGCTGCCAAGAGGACTTGAAAGCGGGGCAGAATTGCAGGAAACCGATTTCAGGAGGTAGACTGGAATTGCATTGAAAGCATAGGAAAAGAGGCAGAACGTCCACAATGATGCACTTGGCCAAAAAGGGCGTATGCGTTTTTTCCTGAATATATTCAGGAAAAAACGCATACGCCCTTTTTGGCCAACCAAGCAAGCTTGCAAAGGAAACCTGCACTACAATGAAGTCTCACTTCCACCCGGTCAAAAGGGCCATCTGAAAAAAGTGTAAAATCCAGAAAGGCAGGACAGGCCATGGAGAACTGGGAGCCTTGTTATGCTGATGGGCGGGATGGAAATTGCCAACAGACACTCGGGAGAAGTGTATGGTGTTTCCTGAAACATCTAAAAAACAAAGCAACAGAGCCTAGGGCACTTCCACTTATGGTCCCATAGCTTAGGGAAATTTAAATCAAAAAGACACAGCCACCCCAAAATTTGGGACGCCTCTGTTTACAAGAACCTCGTTTACAGTACAAGTTCAACATCGCAGAAAGTGAGAAATGGATAAAGAACTTGTGGTACTTACGTACAATGCAGTATCACTCAGCAATGAAATCTATGTCATCAGGCCCTTAGCAGCACAATGAGTGGATTCAGGTACGATGATTCTAACTGAAATAAGTCACACAGAAAAAGAAACATCATAAGATATCAGTAATACACGGAATGTAAACTTGGCTACACAGGAACTGAATTACAGAACAGAACAGGGTCTCAAATTTAGAAAACCAACTTATGCTTGCTTAAGGGGAAAGGTGAGTTGGGGAGCTGCATAAAACCAGAGATTGAAATGAGCACAGATAAAGTTCCTTAAGCCAAATATGGAATAGACAAGAGCTACTCCTTGCTCAACGAAATGGACTCAACACCGCATATTAAACGCCTAAGAATGTACCTGACTAGTAAGTATCTTAAAACCTATGAATTGCTATGTCTCCAAAAGAGAATCAAGCATGTGTACAGGGGCATGAACGCAGCAGTGATAGGATTGGAGAGGTTCGGTGAGCAAATGAAGACCCTTTGAAGTCATATTGCATGGTACCCATTCCACGGGTTTCACCTACCCAGGTTTAAGGTATTCTTCCTTCAGCTAAAACATGCATGTGGAACCTAGAGTATGATCAACCATGTGATCGGGAGACGTGTTCAAATATGTCTCAGATTTCGTACCCTGGTACTCGGGTGCAACATTCCAGACGCTTTACTAACACTCTCCCGACTTGGAGAGTCAGTCCCTTTAACCTCCTGTTTGGCCCAGTTTGCAATTTCTGCGGAAGATGAACAGGAATAGCGAGAACCAATGAGAGACTAGCTGGAGGTGTCTGGACAGGCAAATTTAACTCTCATTTCCCACCAGGAAGAGGAATTAACCAAAGGCTCAGCGTGCCGTGCCGGAACCAGATTAGGGCCTGAAGCCATCTTGCGGTGTTGCGGACAGCTCAAAAGAAAGCGAGTTGAAGAAAGGAGCTCAGGGGCACTGTTATTCACAAACCTGCAGAGTTATATATGACAGCTATCATCCAAAAATATACTGAAGTAAGGCTGCCAAGAGGACTTGAAAGCGGGGCAGAATTGCAGGAAACCGATTTAAGGAGGTAGACTGGAATTGCATTGAAAGCATAGGAAAAGAGGCAGAACGTCCACAATGATGCACTTGGCCAAAAAGGGCGTATGCGTTTTTTCCTAAATATATTCAGGAAAAAACGCATACGCCCTTTTTGGCCAACCAAGCAAGCTTGCAAAGGAAATCTGCACTACAATGAAGTCTCACTTCCCCCCGGTCAAAAAGGCCATCTGAAAAAAGTGTAAAATCCAGAAAGGCAGGACAGGCCATGGAGAACTGGGAGCCTTGTTATGCTGATGGGCGGGATGTAAATTGCCAACAGACACTCGGGAGAAGTGTATGGTGTTTCCTGAAACATCTAAAAAACAAAGCAACAGAGCCTAGGGCACTTCCACTTATGGTCCTATAGCTTAGGGAAATTAAAATCAAAATGACACAGCCACCCCAAAGTTTGGGACGCCTCTGTTTACAAGAACCTCATTTACAGTACAAGTTCAACATCGCAGAAAGTGAAAAATGGATAAAGAAGTTGTGGTATTTACTTACAAAGCAATATCACTCAGCAATGAAATCTATGTCATCAGGCCCTTAGCAGCACAATGAGTGGATTCAGGTATGATGATTCTAACTGAAAAAAGTCACACAGAAAAAGAAACATCATAAGATATCAGTAATACACGCAATAAACTTGGCTACACAGGAAATGAATTACAGAACAGAACAGGGTCTCAAATTTAGAAAACCAACTTATGCTTAATTAAGGGTAAAGGTGAGTTGGGGTGCTCCATAAAACCAGAGATCGAAATGAGCACAGATAAAGTTCCTTAAGCCAAATATGGAATAGACAAGAGCTACTCCTTGCTCAACGAAATGGACTCAACACGGCATATTAAACGCCTAAGAATGTACCTGACTAGTAAGTATCTTAAAACCTATGGATTGCTATGTCTCCGAAAGAGAATCAAGCATGTGTACAGGGGCATAAACGCAGCAGTGATAGGATTGGAGAGGTTCGGTGAGCAAATGAAGACCCTTTGAAGTCATATTGCATGGTACCCATTCCACGGGTTTCAACTCTCCAGGTTTAAGGTATTCTTCCTTCAGCTAAAACATGCATGTGGAACCTAGAGTATGATCAACCATGTGATCGGGAGACGTGTTCAAATATGTCTCAGTTTTCGTACCCTGGTACTCGGGTGCAACATTCCAGACGCTTTACTAACACTCTCCCGACTTGGAGAGTCAGTGCCTTTAACCTCCTGTTTGGCCAAGTTTGCAATTTCTGCGGAAGATGAACAGGAATAGCGAGAACCAATGAGAGACTAGCTGGAGGTGTCTGGACGGGCAAATTTAACTCTCATTTCCCACCAGGAAGAGGAATTAACCAAAGGCTCAGCGTGCCGTGCCGGAACCAGATTAGGGCCTGAAGCCATCCTGCGGTGTTGCGGCCAGGTCACAAGAAAGCGAGTTGAAGAAAGGATCTCAGGGACACTGTAATTCACAAACCTGCAGAGTTATAAATGACAGCTATCGTCCAAAAATATACTGAAGTAAGGCTGCCAAGAGGACTTGAAAGCGGGGCAGAATTGCAGGAAACCGATTTCAGGAGGTAGACTGGAATTGCATTGAAAGCATAGGAAAAGAGGCAGAATGTCCACAATGATGCACTTGGCCAAAAAGGGCGTATGCGTTTTTTCCTGAATATATTCAGGAAAAAACGCATACGCCCTTTTTGGCCAACCAAGCAAGCTTGCAAAGGAAATCTGCACTACAATGAAGTCTCACTTCCTCCCGGTCAAAAGGGTCATCTGAAAAATGTGTAAAATCCAGAAAGGCAGGACAGGCCATGGAGAACTGGGAGCCTTGTTATGCTGATGGGCGGGATGTAAATTGCCAACAGACACTTGGGAGAAGTGTATGGTGTTTCCTGAAACATCTAAAAAACAAAGCAACCGAGCCTAGGGCACTTCCACTTATGGTCCTATAGCTTAGGGAAATTAAAATCAAAAAGACACAGCCACCCGAAAGTTTGGGACGCCTCTGTTAACAAGAACCTCGTTTACCGTACAAGTTCAATATCACAGAAAGTGAAAAATGGATAAAGAACTTGCGGTACTTACGAACAATGCAGTATCACTCAGCAATGAAATCTATGTCATCAGGCCCTTAGAAGCACAATGAGTGGATTCAGGTATGATGATTCTAAATGAAATAAGTCACACAGAAAAAGAAACATCATAAGATATCAGTAATATACGGAATAAACTTGGCTACACAGGAAATGAATTACAGAACAGAACAGGGTCTCACATTTAGAAAACCAACTTATGCTTGCTTAAGGGGAAAGGTGAGTTGGGGTGCTGCATAAAACCAGAGATTGAAATGAGCACAGATAAAGTTCCTTAAGCCAAATATGGAATAGACAAGAGCTACTCCTTGCTCAATGAAATGGACTCAACACCGCATAATAAACGCCTAAGAATGTACCTGACTAGTAAGTATCTTAAAAGCTATGGATTGCTATGTCTCCGAAAGGGAATCAAGCATGTGTACAGGGGCATAAGCACAGCAGTGATAGGATTGGAGAGGTTCGGTGAGCAAATGAAGACCCTTTGAAGTCATATTGCATGGTACCCTTTCCACGGGTTTCAACTACCCAGGTTTAAGGTATTCTTCCTTCAGCTAAAACATGCATGTGGAACCTAGAGTATGATCAACCATGTGATCGGGAGACATGTTCAAATATGTCTCAGTTTTCGTACCCTGGTACTCGGGTGCAACATTCCAGACGCTTTACTAACACTCTCCCGACTTGGAGAGTCAGTCCCTTTAACCTCCTGTTTCGCCCAGTTTGCAATTTCTGTGGAAGATGAACAGGAATAGCGAAAACCAATGACAGACTAGCTGGAGGTGTCTGGACGGGCAAATTTAACTCTCATTTCCCACCAGGAAGAGGAATTAACCAAAGGCTCAGCGTGCCGTGCCAGAACCAGATTAGGGCCTGAAGCCATCTTGCGGTGTTGCGGCCAGCTCACAAGAAAGCGAGTTGAAGAAAGGGGCTCAGGGGCACTGTAATTCACAAACCTGCAGAGTTATAAATGACAGCTATCGTCCAAAAATAGACTGAAGTAAGGCTGCCAAGAGGACTTGAAAGCGGGGCAGAATTGCAGGAAACCGATTTCAGGAGGTAGACTGGAATTGCATTGAAAGCATAGGAAAAGAGGCAGAACGTCCACAATGATGCACTTGGCCAAAAAGGGCGTATGCGTTTTTTCCTGAATATATTCAGGAAAAAACGCATACGCCCTTTTTGGCCAACCAAGCAAGCTTGCAAAGGGAATCTGCACTACAATGAAGTCTCACTTCCCCCCGGTCAAAAGGGCCATCTGAAAAAAGTGTAAAATCCAGAAAGGCAGGACAGGCCATGGAGAACTGGGAGCCTTGTTATGCTGATGGGCGGGATGTAAATTGCCAACAGACACTCGGGAGAAGTGTATGGTGTTTCCTGAAACATCTAAAAAACAAAGCAACAGAGCCTAGGGCACTTCCACTTATGGTCCTATAGCTTAGGGAAATTAAAATCAAAAAGACACAGCCACCCCAAAGTTTGGAATGGCTCTGTTTACAAGAACCTCGTTTACAGTACAAGTTCAACATCGCAGAAAGTGAAAAATGGATAAAAAAGTTGTGGTATTTACGTATAAAGCAATATCACTCAGCAAAGAAATCTATGTCATCAGGCCCTTAGCAGCACAATGAGTGGATTCAGGTACGATGATTCTAACTGAAATAAGTCACACAGAAAAAGAAACATCATAAGATATCACTAATACACGGAATGTAAACTTGGCTACACAGGAAGTGAATTACAGAACAGAACAGGGTCTCAAATTTAGAAAACCAACCTATGCTTGCTTAAGGGTAAAGGTGAGTTGGGTTGCTGCATAAAACCAGAGATCGAAATGAGCACAGATAAAGTTCCTTAAGCCAAATATGGAATAGAAAAGAGCTACTCCTTGCTCAACGAAATGGACTCAACACCCCATATTAAACGCCTAAGAATGTACCTGACTAGTAAGTATCTTAAAACCTATGGATTGCTATGTCTCTGAAAGAGAATCAAGCATGTGTACAGGGGCATAAACACAGCAGTGATAGGATTGGAGAGGTTCGGTGAGGAAATGAAGACCCTTTGAAGTCATATTGCATGGTACCCATTCCACGGGTTTCAACTACCCAGGTTTAAGGTATTCTTCCTTCACCTAAAACATGCATGTGGAACGTAGAGTATGATCAACCATGTGATCGGGAGACGTGTTCAAATATGTCTCAGTTTTCGTACCCTGGTACTCGGGTGCAACATTCCAGATGCTTTACTAACACTCTCCCGACTTGGAGAGTCAGTCCCTTTAACCTCCTGTTTGGCCCAGTTTGCAAATTCTGCGGAAGATGAACAGGAATAGCGAGAAGCAATGAGAGACTAGCTGGAGGTGTCTGGACGGGCAAATTTAACTCTCATTTCCCACCAGGAAGAGGAATTAACCAAAGGCTCAGTGTGCCGTGCCGGAACCAGATTAGGGCCTGAAGACATCCTGCGGTGTTGCGGCCAGCTCACAAGAAAGCCAGTTGAAGAAAGGAGCTCGGGGGCACTGTAATTCACAAACCTGCAGAGTTATAAATGACAGCTATCGTCCAAAAATATACTGAAGTAAGGCTGCCAAGAGGACTTGAAAGCGGGGCAGAATTGCAGGAAACCGATTTCAGGAGGTAGACTGGAATTGCATTGAAAGCATAGGAAAAGAGGCAGAATGTCCACAATGATGCACTTGGCCAAAAAGGGCGTATGCGTTTTTTCCTGAATATATTCAGGAAAAAATGCATACGCCCTTTTTGGCCAACCAAGCAAGCTTGCAAAGGAAATCTGCACTACAATGAAGTCTCACTTCCCCCCGGTCAAACGGGCCATCTGAAAACAGTGTAAAATCCAGAAAGGCAGGACAGGCCATGGAGAACTGGGAGCCCTGTTATGCTGATGGGCGGGATGTAAATTGCCAACAGACACTTGGGAGAAGTGTATGGTGTTTCCTGAAACATCTAAAAAACAAAGCAACCGAGCCTAGGGCACTTCCACTTATGGTCCTATAGCTTAGGGAAATTAAAATCAAAAAGACACAGCCACCCGAAAGTTTGGGACGCCTCTGTTAACAAGAACCTCGTTTACCGTACAAGTTCAATATCACAGAAAGTGAAAAATGGATAAAGAACTTGCGGTACTTACGAACAATGCAGTATCACTCAGCAATGAAATCTATGTCATCAGGCCCTTAGAAGCACAATGAGTGGATTCAGGTATGATGATTCTAAATGAAATAAGTCACACAGAAAAAGAAACATCATAAGATATCAGTAATATACGGAATAAACTTGGCTACACAGGAAATGAATTACAGAACAGAACAGGGTCTCACATTTAGAAAACCAACTTATGCTTGCTTAAGGGGAAAGGTGAGTTGGGGTGCTGCATAAAACCAGAGATTGAAATGAGCACAGATAAAGTTCCTTAAGCCAAATATGGAATAGACAAGAGCTACTCCTTGCTCAATGAAATGGACTCAACACCGCATAATAAACGCCTAAGAATGTACCTGACTAGTAAGTATCTTAAAAGCTATGGATTGCTATGTCTCCGAAAGGGAATCAAGCATGTGTACAGGGGCATAAGCACAGCAGTGATAGGATTGGAGAGGTTCGGTGAGCAAATGAAGACCCTTTGAAGTCATATTGCATGGTACCCTTTCCACGGGTTTCAACTACCCAGGTTTAAGGTATTCTTCCTTCAGCTAAAACATGCATGTGGAACCTAGAGTATGATGAACCATGTGATCGGGAGACATGTTCAAATATGTCTCAGTTTTCGTACCCTGGTACTCGGGTGCAACATTCCAGACGCTTTACTAACACTCTCCCGACTTGGAGAGTCAGTCCCTTTAACCTCCTGTTTCGCCCAGTTTGCAATTTCTGTGGAAGATGAACAGGAATAGCGAAAACCAATGACAGACTAGCTGGAGGTGTCCTGGACGGGCAAATTTAACTCTCATTTCCCACCAGGAAGAGGAATTAACCAAAGGCTCAGCGTGCCGTGCCGGAACCAGATTAGGGCCTGAAGCCATCCTGCGGTGTTGCGGCCAGCTCAAAAGAAAGCGAGTTGAAGAAAGGAGCTCAGGGGCACTGTAATTCACAAACCTGCAGAGTTATAAATGACAGCTATCGTCCAAAAATAGACTGAAGTAAGGCTGCCAAGAGGACTTGAAAGCGGGGCAGAATTGCAGGAAACCGATTTCAGGAGGTAGACTGGAATTGCATTGAAAGCATAGGAAAAGAGGCAGAACGTCCACAATGATGCACTTGGCCAAAAAGGGCGTATGCGTTTTTTCCTGAATATATTCAGGAAAAAACGCATACGCCCTTTTTGGCCAACCAAGCAAGCTTGCAAAGGGAATCTGCACTACAATGAAGTCTCACTTCCCCCCGGTCAAAAGGGCCATCTGAAAAAAGTGTAAAATCCAGAAAGGCAGGACAGGCCATGGAGAACTGGGAGCCTTGTTATGCTGATGGGCGGGATGTAAATTGCCAACAGACACTCGGGAGAAGTGTATGGTGTTTCCTGAAACATCTAAAAAACAAAGCAACAGAGCCTAGGGCACTTCCACTTATGGTCCTATAGCTTAGGGAAATTAAAATCAAAAAGACACAGCCACCCCAAAGTTTGGAATGGCTCTGTTTACAAGAACCTCGTTTACAGTACAAGTTCAACATCGCAGAAAGTGAAAAATGGATAAAGAAGTTGTGGTATTTACGTATAAAGCAATATCACTCAGCAAAGAAATCTATGTCATCAGGCCCTTAGCAGCACAATGAGTGGATTCAGGTACGATGATTCTAACTGAAATAAGTCACACAGAAAAAGAAACATCATAAGATATCACTAATACACGGAATGTAAACTTGGCTACACAGGAAGTGAATTACAGAACAGAACAGGGTCTCAAATTTAGAAAACCAACTTATGCTTGCTTAAGGGTAAAGGTGAGTTCGGTTGCTGCATAAAACCAGAGATCGAAATGAGCACAGATAAAGTTCCTTAAGCCAAATATGGAATAGAAAAGAGCTACTCCTTGCTCAACGAAATGGACTCAACACCCCATATTAAACGCCTAAGAATGTACCTGACTAGTAAGTATCTTAAAACCTATGGATTGCTATGTCTCCGAAAGAGAATCAAGCATGTGTACAGGGGCATAAACACAGCAGTGATAGGATTGGAGAGGTTCGGTGAGGAAATGAAGACCCTTTGAAGTCATATTGCATGGTACCCATTCCACGGGTTTCAACTACCCAGGTTTAAGGTATTCTTCCTTCACCTAAAACATGCATGTGGAACGTAGAGTATGATCAACCATGTGATCGGGAGACGTGTTCAAATATGTCTCAGTTTTCGTACCCTGGTACTCGGGTGCAACATTCCAGATGCTTTACTAACACTCTCCCGACTTGGAGAGTCAGTCCCTTTAACCTCCTGTTTGGCCCAGTTTGCAAATTCTGCGGAAGATGAACAGGAATAGCGAGAAGCAATGAGAGACTAGCTGGAGGTGTCTGGACGGGCAAATTTAACTCTCATTTCCCACCAGGAAGAGGAATTAACCAAAGGCTCAGCGTGCCGTGCCGGAACCAGATTAGGGCCTGAAGCCATCCTGCGGTGTTGCGGCCAGCTCACAAGAAAGCGAGTTGAAGAAAGGAGCTCAGGGGCACTGTAATTCACAAACCTGCAGAGTTATAAATGACAGCTATCGTCCAAAAATATACTGAAGTAAGGCTGCCAAGAGGACTTGAAAGCGGGGCAGAATTGCAGGAAACCGATTTCAGGAGGTAGACTGGAATTGCATTGAAAGCATAGGAAAAGAGGCAGAACGTCCACAATGATGCACTTGGCCAAAAAGGGCGTATGCGTTTTTTCCTGAATATATTCAGGAAAAAACGCATACGCCCTTTTTGGCCAACCAAGCAAGCTTGCAAAGGAAATCTGCACTACAATGAAGTCTCACTTCCCCCGGTCAAAAGGGCCATCTGAAAAAAGTGTAAAATCCAGAAAGGCAGGACAGGCCATGGAGAACTGGGAGCCCTGTTATGCTGATGGGCGGGATGTAAATTGCCAACAGACACTCGGGAGAAGTGTATGGTGTTTCCTGAAACATCTAAAAAACAAAGCAACAGAGCCTAGGGCACTTCCACTTATGGTCCTATAGATTAGGGAAATTAAAATCAAAAAGACACAGCCACCCCAAAGTTTGGGACGCCTCTGTTTACGAGAACCGCGTTTACCGTACAAGTTAAATATCACAGAAAGTGAAAAATGGATAAAGAACTTGTGGTACTTACGTACAATGCAGTATCACTCAGAAATGAAATCTATGTCATCAGGCCCATAGCAGCATAATGAGTGGATTCAGGTACGATTATTCTAACTGAAATAAGTCACACAGAAAAAGAAACATCATAAGATATCACTAATACACGGAATGTAAACTTGGCTACACAGGTACTGAATTACAGAACAGAACAGGGTCTCAAATTTAGAAAACCAACTTATGCTTGCTTAAGGGTAAAGTTGAGTTGGGTTGCTGCATAAAACCAGAGATTGAAATGAGCACAGATAAAGTTCCTTAAGCCAAATATGGAATACACAAGAGCTACTCCTTGCTCAACGAAATGGACTCAACACCCCATATTAAATGCCTAAGAATGTACCTGACTAGTATGTATCTTAAAACCTATGGATTGCTATGTCTCCAAAGAGAATCAAGCGTGTGTACAGGGGCATAAACGCAGCAGTGATAGGATTGGAGAGGTTCGGTGAGCAAATGAAGACCCTTTGAAGACATATTGCATGGTACCCATTCCACGGGTCTCAACTCTCCAGGTTTAAGGTATTCTTCCTTCTGCTAAAACATGCATGTGGAACCCAGAGTATGATCAACCGTGTGAACGGGAGATGTGTTCAAATATGTCTCAGTTTTCCTCCCCTGGTACTCGGGTGCAACATTCCAGACGCTTTACTAACACTCTCCCCACTTGGAGAGTCAGCGCCTTTAACTTCCTGTTTGGCCCAGTTTGCAATTGCTGCGGAAGATGAACAGGAATAGGGAGAACCAATGAGAGACTAGCTGGAGGTGTCTGGACAGGCAAATTTAACTCTCATTTCCCACCAGGAAGAGGAAATAACCAAAGGCTCAGCGTGCCATGCCGGAACCAGATTAGGGCCTGAAGCCATCCTGCGGTGTTGCGGCCAGCTCACAAGAAAGCGAGTTGAAGAAAGGAGCTCAGGGCAATGTAATTCACAAACCTGCAGAGTTATAAATGACAGCTATCGTCCAAAAATATACTGAAGTAAGGCTGCCAAGAGGACTTGAAAACGGGGTAGAATTGCAGGAAACCGATTTCAGGAGGTAGACTGGAATTGCATTGAAAGCATAGGAAAAGAGGCAGAGCGTCCACAATGATGCACTTGGCCAAAAAGGGCGTATGCGTTTTTTCCTGAATATATTCAGGAAAAAACGCATACGCACTTTTTGGCTAACCAAGCAAGCTTGCAAAGGAAATCTGCACTACAATGAAGTCTCACTTCCCCCCGGTCAAACGGGCCATCTGAAAAAAGCGTAAAATCCAGAAAGGCAGGACAGGCCATGGAGAACTGGGAGCCTTGTTATTATGATGGGCGGGATGTAAATTGCCAACAGACACTCGGGAGAAGTGTATGGTGTTTCCTGAAACATCTAAAAAACAAAGCAACAGAGCGTAGGGCACTTCCACTTATGGTCCTTTAGCTTAGGGAAATTAAAATCAAAAAGACACAGCCACCCCAAAGTTTGGGACGCCTCTGTTTACAAGAACTTCGGTTACCGTACAAGTTCAATATCACTGAAAGTGAAAAATGGATAAAGAACTTGTGGTACTTACGTACAATGCAGTATCACTCAGCAATGAAATCTATGTCATCAGGCCCGTAGCAGCATAATGAGTGGATTCAGGTACGATGATTCTAACTGAAAAAAGTCACACAGAAAAAGAAACATCATAAGATATCAGTAATACACGCAATAAACTTGGCTACACAGGAAATGAATTACAGAACAGAACAGGGTCTCAAATTTAGAAAACCAACTTATGCTTAATTAAGGGGAAAGGTGAGTTGGGGTGCTGCATAAAACCAGAGATTGAAATGAGCACAGATAAAGTTCCTTAAGCCAAATATGGAATAGACAAGAGCTACTCCTTGCTCAATGAAATGGACTCAACACCGCATAATAAACGCCTAAGAATGTACCTGACTAGTAAGTATCTAAAAAGCTATGGATTGCTATGTCTCCGAAAGGGAATCAAGCATGTGTACAGGGGCATAAGCGCAGCAGTGATAGGATTGGAGAGGTTCGGTGAGCAAATGAAGACCCTTTGAAGTCATATTGCATGGTACCCTTTCCACGGGTTTAAACTACCCAGGTTTAAGGTATTCTTCCTTCAGCTAAAACATGCATGTGGAACCTAGAGTATGATCAACCATGTGAACGGGAGACATGTTCAAATATGTCTCAGTTTTCGTACCCTGGTACTCGGGTGCAACATTCCAGACGCTTTACTAACACTCTCCCGACTTGGAGAGTCAGTCCCTTTAACCTCCTGTTTCGCCCAGTTTGCAATTTCTGCGGAAGATGAACAGGAATAGCGAAAACCAATGACAGACTAGCTGGAGGTGTCTGGAAGGGCAAATTTAACTCTCATTTCCCACCAGGAAGAGGAATTAACCAAAGGCTCAGCGTGCCGTGCCGGAACCAGATTAGGGCCTGAAGCCATCCTGCGGTGTTGCGGCCAGCTCACAAGAAAGCGAGTTGAAGAAAGGGGCTCAGGGGCACTGTAATTCACAAACCTGCAGAGTTATAAATGACAGCTATCGTCCAAAAATAGACTGAAGTAAGGCTGCCAAGAGGACTTGAAAGCGGGGCAGAATTGCAGGAAACCGATTTCAGGAGGTAGACTGGAATTGCATTGAAAGCATAGGAAAAGAGGCAGAACGTCCACAATGATGCACTTGGCCAAAAAGGGCGTATGCGTTTTTTCCTGAATATATTCAGGAAAAAACGCATACGCCCTTTTTGGCCAACCAAGCAAGCTTGCAAAGGGAATCTGCACTACAATGAAGTCTCACTTCCCCCCGGTCAAAAGGGCCATCTGAAAAAAGTGTAAAATCCAGAAAGGCAGGACAGGCCATGGAGAACTGGGAGCCTTGTTATGCTGATGGGCGGGATGTAAATTGCCAACAGACACTCGGGAGAAGTGTATGGTGTTTCCTGAAACATCTAAAAAACAAAGCAACAGAGCCTAGGGCACTTCCACTTATGGTCCTATAGCTTAGGGAAATTAAAATCAAAAAGACACAGCCACCCCAAAGTTTGGAATGGCTCTGTTTACAAGAACCTCGTTTACAGTACAAGTTCAACATCGCAGAAAGTGAAAAATGGATAAAGAAGTTGTGGTATTTACGTATAAAGCAATATCACTCAGCAAAGAAATCTATGTCATCAGGCCTTTAGCAGCACAATGAGTGGATTCAGGTACGATGATTCTAACTGAAATAAGTCACACAGAAAAAGAAACATCATAAGATATCACTAATACACGGAATGTAAACTTGGCTACACAGGAAGTGAATTACAGAACAGAACAGGGTCTCAAATTTAGAAAACCAACTTATGCTTGCTTAAGGGTAAAGGTGAGTTCGGTTGCTGCATAAAACCAGAGATCGAAATGAGCACAGATAAAGTTCCTTAAGCCAAATATGGAATAGAAAAGAGCTACTCCTTGCTCAACGAAATGGACTCAACACCCCATATTAAACGCCTAAGAATGTACCTGACTAGTAAGTATCTTAAAACCTATGGATTGCTATGTCTCCGAAAGAGAATCAAGCATGTGTACAGGGGCATAAACACAGCAGTGATAGGATTGGAGAGGTTCGGTGAGGAAATGAAGACCCTTTGAAGTCATATTGCATGGTACCCATTCCACGGGTTTCAACTACCCAGGTTTAAGGTATTCTTCCTTCACCTAAAACATGCATGTGGAACGTAGAGTATGATCAACCATGTGATCGGGAGACGTGTTCAAATATGTCTCAGTTTTCGTACCCTGGTACTCGGGTGCAACATTCCAGACGCTTTACTAACACTCTCCCGACTTGGAGAGTCAGTCCCTTTAACCTCCTGTTTGGCCCAGTTTGCAAATTCTGCGGAAGATGAACAGGAATAGCGAGAAGCAATGAGAGACTAGCTGGAGGTGTCTGGACGGGCAAATTTAACTCTCATTTCCCACCAGGAAGAGGAATTAACCAAAGGCTCAGCGTGCCGTGCCGGAACCAGATTAGGGCCTGAAGCCATCCTGCGGTGTTGCGGCCAGCTCACAAGAAAGCGAGTTGAAGAAAGGAGCTCAGGGGCACTGTAATTCACAAACCTGCAGAGTTATAAATGACAGCTATCGTCCAAAAATATACTGAAGTAAGGCTGCCAAGAGGACTTGAAAGCGGGGCAGAATTGCAGGAAACCGATTTCAGGAGGTAGACTGGAATTGCATTGAAAGCATAGGAAAAGAGGCAGAACGTCCACAATGATGCACTTGGCCAAAAAGGGCGTATGCGTTTTTTCCTGAATATATTCAGGAAAAAACGCATACGCCCTTTTTGGCCAACCAAGCAAGCTTGCAAAGGAAATCTGCACTACAATGAAGTCTCACTTCCCCCCGGTCAAAAGGGCCATCTGAAAAAAGTGTAAAATCCAGAAAGGCAGGACAGGCCATGGAGAACTGGGAGCCCTGTTATGCTGATGGGCGGGATGTAAATTGCCAACAGACACTCGGGAGAAGTGTATGGTGTTTCCTGAAACATCTAAAAAACAAAGCAACAGAGCCTAGGGCACTTCCACTTATGGTCCTATAGATTAGGGAAATTAAAATCAAAAAGACACAGCCACCCCAAAGTTTGGGACGCCTCTGTTTACGAGAACCGCGTTTACCGTACAAGTTAAATATCACAGAAAGTGAAAAATGGATAAAGAACTTGTGGTACTTACGTACAATGCAGTATCACTCAGAAATGAAATCTATGTCATCAGGCCCATAGCAGCATAATGAGTGGATTCAGGTACGATTATTCTAACTGAAATAAGTCACACAGAAAAAGAAACATCATAAGATATCACTAATACACGGAATGTAAACTTGGCTACACAGGTACTGAATTACAGAACAGAACAGGGTCTCAAATTTAGAAAACCAACTTATGCTTGCTTAAGGGTAAAGTTGAGTTGGGTTGCTGCATAAAACCAGAGATTGAAATGAGCACAGATAAAGTTCCTTAAGCCAAATATGGAATACACAAGAGCTACTCCTTGCTCAACGAAATGGACTCAACACCCCATATTAAATGCCTAAGAATGTACCTGACTAGTATGTATCTTAAAACCTATGGATTGCTATGTCTCCAAAGAGAATCAAGCGAGTGTACAGGGGCATAAACGCAGCAGTGATAGGATTGGAGAGGTTCGGTGAGCAAATGAAGACCCTTTGAAGACATATTGCATGGTACCCATTCCACGGGTCTCAACTCTCCAGGTTTAAGGTATTCTTCCTTCTGCTAAAACATGCATGTGGAACCCAGAGTATGATCAACCGTGTGAACGGGAGATGTGTTCAAATATGTCTCAGTTTTCCTCCCCTGGTACTCGGGTGCAACATTCCAGACGCTTTACTAACACTCTCCCCACTTGGAGAGTCAGCGCCTTTAACTTCCTGTTTGGCCCAGTTTGCAATTGCTGCGGAAGATGAACAGGAATAGGGAGAACCAATGAGAGACTAGCTGGAGGTGTCTGGACAGGCAAATTTAACTCTCATTTCCCACCAGGAAGAGGAAATAACCAAAGGCTCAGCGTGCCATGCCGGAACCAGATTAGGGCCTGAAGCCATCCTGCGGTGTTGCGGCCAGCTCACAAGAAAGCGAGTTGAAGAAAGGAGCTCAGGGCAATGTAATTCACAAACCTGCAGAGTTATAAATGACAGCTATCGTCCAAAAATATACTGAAGTAAGGCTGCCAAGAGGACTTGAAAACGGGGTAGAATTGCAGGAAACCGATTTCAGGAGGTAGACTGGAATTGCATTGAAAGCATAGGAAAAGAGGCAGAGCGTCCACAATGATGCACTTGGCCAAAAAGGGCGTATGCGTTTTTTCCTGAATATATTCAGGAAAAAACGCATACGCACTTTTTGGCTAACCAAGCAAGCTTGCAAAGGAAATCTGCACTACAATGAAGTCTCACTTCCCCCCGGTCAAACGGGCCATCTGAAAAAAGCGTAAAATCCAGAAAGGCAGGACAGGCCATGGAGAACTGGGAGCCTTGTTATTATGATGGGCGGGATGTAAATTGCCAACAGACACTCGGGAGAAGTGTATGGTGTTTCCTGAAACATCTAAAAAACAAAGCAACAGAGCCTAGGGCACTTCCACTTATGGTCCTTTAGCTTAGGGAAATTAAAATCAAAAAGACACAGCCACCCCAAAGTTTGGGACGCCTCTGTTTACAAGAACTTCGGTTACCGTACAAGTTCAATATCACTGAAAGTGAAAAATGGATAAAGAACTTGTGGTACTTACGTACAATGCAGTATCACTCAGCAATGAAATCTATGTCATCAGGCCCGTAGCAGCATAATGAGTGGATTCAGGTACGATGATTCTAACTGAAATAAGTCACACAGAAAAAGAAACATCATAAGATATCAGTAATACACGGAATGTAAACTTGGCTACACAGGAACTGAATTACAGAACAGAACAGGGTCTCAAATTTAGAAAACCAACTTATGCTTGCTTAAGGGGAAAGGTGAGTTGGGGTGCTGCATAAAACCAGAGATTGAAATGAGCACAGATAAAGTTCCTTAAGCCAAATATGGAATAGACAAGAGCTACTCCTTGCTCAACGAAATGGACTCAACACCGCATATTAAACGCCTAAGAATGTACCTGACTAGTAAGTATCTTAAAACCTATGGATTGCTATGTCTCCGAAAGAGAATCAAGCATGTGTACAGGGGCATAAACGCAGCAGTGATAGGATTGGAGAGGTTCGGTGAGCAAATGAAGACCCTTTGAAGTCATATTGCATGGTACCCATTACACGGGTCTCAACTCTCCAGGTTTAAGGTATTCTTCCTTCAGCTAAAATATGCATGTGGAACCCAGAGTATGATCAACCGTGTGAATCGGAGACGTGTTCAAATATGTCTCAGTTTTCCTCTCCTGGTACTCTTGTGCAACATTCCAGATGCTTTACTAACACTCTCCCCACTTGGAGAGTCAGCGCCTTTAACCACCTGTTTGGCCCAGTTTGCAATTTCTACGGAAGATGAACAGGAAAAGGGAGAACCAATGAGACACTAGCTGGAGGTGTCTGGACACGCAAATTTAACTCTCATTTCCCACCAGGAAGAGGAAATAACCAAAGGCTCAGCGTGCCATGCCGGAACAAGATTAGGGCCTGAAGCCATCCTGCGGTGTTGCGGCCAGCTCACAAGAAAGCGAGTTGAAGAAAGGAGCTCAGGGACACTGTAATTCACAAACCTGCAGAGTTATAAATGACAGCTATCGTCCAAAAATATACTGAAGTAAGGCTGCCAAGAGGACTTGAAAGCGGGGCAGAATTGCAGGAAACCGATTTCAGGAGGTAGACTGGAATTGCATTGAAAGCATAGGAAAGGAGGCAGAGCGTCCACAATGATGCACTTGGCCAAAAAGGACGTATGCGTTTGTTCCTGAATATATTCAGGAAAAAACGCATACGCCCTTTTTGGCCAACCAAGCAAGCTTGCAAAGGAAATCTGCACTACAATGAAGTCTCACTTCCCCCCGGTTAAACGGGCCATCTGAAAAAAGCGTAAAATCCAGAAAGGCACGACAGGCCATGGAGAACTGAGAGCCTTGTTATGCTGATGGGCGGGATGTAAATTGCCAACAGACACTCGGGAGAAGTGTATGGTGTTTCCTGAAACATCTAAGAAACAAAGCAACAGAGCCTAGGGCACTTCCACTTATGGTCCTATAGCATAGGGAAATTAAAATCAAAAAGACACAGCCACCCCAAAGTTTGGGACGCCTCTGTTTACAAGAACCTCGTTTACCGTACAAGTTCAATATCACAGAAAGTGAAAAATGGATAAAGAACTTGTGGTACTTACGTACAATGCAGTATCACTCAGCAATGAAATCTATGTCATCAGGCCCGTAGCAGCATAATGAGTGGATTCAGGTACGATGATTCTAACTGAAATAAGTCACACAGAAAAAGAAACATCATAAGATATCACTAATACACGGAATGTAAACTTGGCTACACAGGAACTGAATTCCAAAACAGAACAGGGTCTCAAATTTAGAAAACCAACTTATGCTTGCTTAAGGGGAAAGGTGAGTTAGGGTGCTGCATAAAACCAGAGATTGAAATGAGCACAGATAAATTTCCTTAAGCCAAATATGGAATAGAAAAGAGCTACTCCTTGCTCAACGAAATGGACTCAACACCCCATATTAAACGCCTAAGAATGTACCTGACTAGTAAGTATCTTAAAACCTATGGATTGCTATGTCTCCAAAAGAGAATCAAGTGTGTGTACAGGGGCATAATCGCAGCAGTGATAGGATTGGAGACGTTCCGTGAGCAAATGAAGACCCTTTGAAGTCATATTGCATGGTACCCATTCCAAGGGTCTCAACTCTCCAGGTTTAAGGTATTCTTCCTTCTGCTAAAACATGCATGTGGAACCCAGAGTATGATCAACCGTGTGAACGGGAGACGTGTTCAAATATGTCTCAGTTTTCCTCCCCTGGTACTTGAGTGCAACATCAAGACGCTTTACTAACATTCTCCCCACTTGGAGAGTCAGCGCCTTTAACCTCCTGTTTGGCCCAGTTTGCAATTTCTGCGGAAGATGAACAGGAATAGGGAGAACCAATGAGAGACTAGCTGGAGGTGTCTGGACGGGCAAATTTAACTCTCATTTCCCACCAGGAAGAGGAAATAACCAAAGGCTCAGCGTGCCATGCCGGAACCAGATTAGGGCCTGAAGCCATCCTGCGGTGTTGCGGCCAGCTCAAAAGAAAGCGAGTTGAAGAAAGGAGCTCAGGGGCACTGTAATTCACAAACCTGCAGAGTTATAAATGACAGCTATCGTCCAAAAATATACTGAAGGAAGGCTGCCAAGAGGACTTGAAAGCGGGGCAGAATTGCAGGAAACCGATTTCAGGAGGTAGACTGGAATTGCATTGAAAGCATAGGAAAAGAGGCAGAACGTCCACAATGATGCACTTGGCCAAAAAGGGCGTATGCGTTTTTTCCTGAATATATTCAGGAAAAAACGCATACGCACTTTTTGGCCAACCAACCAAGCTTGCAAAGGAAATCTGCACTACAATGAAGTCTCACTTTCCCAGGGTCAAAAGGGCCATCTGAAAAAGGTGTAAAATCCAGAAAGGCAGGACAGGCCATGGAGAACTGGGAGCCTTGTTATGCTGATGGGCGGGATGTAAATTGCCAACAGACACTCGGGAGAAGTGTATGGTGTTTCCTGAAACATCTAAAAAACAAAGCAACAGAGCCTAGGGCACTTCCACTTATGGTCCTATAGCTTAGGGAAATTAAAATCAAAAAGACACAGCCACCCCAAAGTTTGGGACACCTCTGTTTACAAGAACTTCGGTTACCGTACAAGTTCAATATCACTGAAAGTGAAAAATGGATAAAGAACTTGTGGTACTTACGTACAATGCAGTATCACTCAGCAATGAAATCTATGTCATCAGGCCCGTAGCAGCATAATGAGTGGATTCAGGTACGATGATTCTAACTGAAATAAGTCACACAGAAAAAGAAACATCATAAGATATCACTAATACACGGAATGTAAACTTGGCTACACAGGAACTGAATTCCAAAACAGAACAGGGTCTCAAATTTAGAAAACCAACTTATGCTTGCTTAAGGGGAAAGGTGAGTTGGGGTGCTGCATAAAACCAGAGATCGAAATGAGCACAGATAAAGTTCCTTAAGCCAAATATGGAATAGACAAGAGCTACTCCTTGCTCAATGAAATGGACTCAACACCGCATATTAAACGCCTAAGAATCTACCTGACTAGTAAGTATCTTAAAACCTATGGATTGCTATGTCTCCGAAAGAGAATCAAGCATGTGTACAGGGGCATAAACGCAGCAGTGATAGGATTGGAGAGGTTCGGTGAGCAAATGAATACCCTTTGAAGTCATATTGCATGGTACCCATTCCACGGGTCTCAACTCTCCAGGTTTAAGGTATTCTTCCTTCTGCTAAAACATGCATGTGGAACCCAGAGTATGATCAACCATGTGAACGGGAGACGTGTTCAAATATGTCTCAGTTTTCCTCCCCTGCTACTTGAGTGCAACATTCAAGACGCTTTACTAACATTCTCCCCACTTGGAGAGTCAGCGCCTTTAACCTCCTGTTTGGCCCAGTTTGCAATTTCTACGGAAGATGAACAGGAATAGGGAGAACCAATGAGAGAATAGCTGGAGGTGTCTGGACGGGCAAATTTAACTCTCATTTCCCACCAGGAAGAGGAAATAACCAAAGGCTCAGCGTGCCATGCCGGAACCAGATTAGGGCCTGAAGCCATCCTGCGGTGTTGCGGCCAGCTCAAAAGAAAGCGAGTTGAAGAAAGGAGCTCAGGGGCAGTGTAATTCACAAACCTGCAGAGTTATAAATGACAGCTATCGTCCAAAAATATACTGAAGGAAGGCTGCCAAGAGGACTTGAAAGCAGGGCAGAATTGCAGGAAACCGATTTCAGGAGGTAGACTGGAATTGCATTGAAAGCATAGGAAAAGAGGCAGAACGTCCACAATGATGAACTTGGCCAAAAAGGGCGTATGTGTTTTTTCCTGAATATATTCAGGAAAAAACGCATACGCCCTTTTTGGCCAAACAACCAAGCTTGCAAAGGAAATCTGCACTACAATGAAGTCTCACTTCCCCCCGGTCAAAAGGGCCATCTGAAAAAGGTGTAAAATCCAGAAAGGCAGGACAGGCCATGGAGAACTGGGAGCCTTGTTATGCTGATGGGCGGGATGGAAATTGCCAACAGACACTCGGGAGAAGTGTATGGTGTTTCCTGAAACATCTAAAAAACAAAGCAACAGAGCCTAGGGCACTTCCACTTATGGTCCTTTAGCTTAGAGAAATTAAAATCAAAAAGACACAGCCACCCCAAAGTTTGGGACGCCTCTGTTTACAAGAACTTCGGTTACCGTACAAGTTCAATATCACTGAAAGTGAAAAATGGATAAAGAACTTGTGGTACTTACGTACAATGCAGTATCACTCAGCAATGAAATCTATGTCATCAGGCCCGTAGCAGCATAATGAGTGGATTCAGGTACGATGATTCTAACTGAAATAAGTCACACAGAAAAAGAAACATCATAAGATATCACTAATACACGGAATGTAAACTTGGCTACACAGGAACTGAATTACAGAACAGAACAGGGTCTCAAATTTAGAAAACCAACTTATGCTTGCTTAAGGGGAAAGGTGAGTTGGGGTGCTGCATAAAACCAGAGATTGAAATGAGCACAGATAAAGTTCCCTAAGCCAAATATGGAATAGACAAGAGCTACTCCTTGCTCAACGAAATGGACTCAACACCGCATATTAAACGCCTAAGAATGTACCTGACT
Organism: Stenella coeruleoalba; assembly: GCF_951394435.1. Classification (NCBI taxonomy): domain Eukaryota; kingdom Metazoa; phylum Chordata; class Mammalia; order Artiodactyla; family Delphinidae; genus Stenella; species Stenella coeruleoalba. Next base: position 539,495 of record NC_137153.1, read on the forward strand.
AGTAAGTATCTTAAAACCTATGGATTGCTATGTCTCCGAAAGAGAATCAAGCATGTGTACAGGGGCATAAACGCAGCAGTGATAGGATTGGAGAGGTTCGGTGAGCAAATGAAGACCCTTTGAAGTCATATTGCATGGTACCCATTACACGGGTCTCAACTCTCCAGGTTTAAGGTATTCTTCCTTCAGCTAAAATATGCATGTGGAACCCAGAGTATGATCAACCGTGTGAATCGGAGACGTGTTCAAATATGTCTCAGTTTTCCTCTCCTGGTACTCTTGTGCAACATTCCAGATGCTTTACTAACACTCTCCCCACTTGGAGAGTCAGCGCCTTTAACCACCTGTTTGGCCCAGTTTGCAATTTCTGCGGAAGATGAACAGGAATAGGGAGAACCAATGAGAGACTAGCTGGAGGTGTCTGGACGGGCAAATTTAACTCTCATTTCCCACCAGGAAGAGGAAATAACCAAAGGCTCAGCGTGCCATGCCGGAACCAGATTAGGGCCTGAAGCCATCCTGCGGTGTTGTGGCCAGCTCAAAAGAAAGCGAGTTGAAGAAAGGAGCTCAGGGGCAGTGTAATTCACAAACCTGCAGAGTTATAAATGACAGCTATCGTCCAAAAATATACTGAAGGAAGGCTGCCAAGAGGACTTGAAAGCGGGGCAGAATTGCAGGAAACCGATTTCAGGAGGTAGACTGGAATTGCATTGAAAGCATAGGAAAAGAGGCAGAACGTCCACAATGATGCACTTGGCCAAAAAGGGCGTATGCGTTTTTTCCTGAATATATTCAGGAAAAAACGCATACGCACTTTTTGGCCAACCAACCAAGCTTGCAAAGGAAATCTGCACTACAATGAAGTCTCACTTTCCCAGGGTCAAAAGGGCCATCTGAAAAAGGTGTAAAATCCAGAAAGGCAGGACAGGCCATGGAGAACTGGGAGCCTTGTTATGCTGATGGGCGGGATGGAAATTGCCAACAGACACTCGGGAGAAGTGTATGGTGTTTCCTGAAACATCTAAAAAACAAAGCAACAGAGCCTAGGGCACTTCCACTTATGGTCCTATAGCTTAGGGAAATTAAAATCAAAAAGACACAGCCACCCCAAAGTTTGGGACACCTCTGTTTACGAGAACTTCGGTTACCGTACAAGTTCAATATCACTGAAAGTGAAAAATGGATAAAGAACTTGTGGTACTTACGTACAATGCAGTATCACTCAGCAATGAAATCTATGTCATCAGGCCCGTAGCAGCATAATGAGTGGATTCAGGTACGATGATTCTAACTGAAATAAGTCACACAGAAAAAGAAACATCATAAGATATCACTAATACACGGAATGTAAACTTGGCTACACAGGAACTGAATTCCAAAACAGAACAGGGTCTCAAATTTAGAAAACCAACTTATGCTTGCTTAAGGGGAAAGGTGAGTTGGGGTGCTGCATAAAACCAGAGATCGAAATGAGCACAGATAAAGTTCCTTAAGCCAAATATGGAATAGACAAGAGCTACTCCTTGCTCAATGAAATGGACTCAACACCGCATATTAAACGCCTAAGAATGTACCTGACTAGTAAGTATCTTAAAACCTATGGATTGCTATGTCTCCGAAAGAGAATCAAGCATGTGTACAGGGGCATAAACGCAGCAGTGATAGGATTGGAGAGGTTCGGTGAGCAAATGAATACCCTTTGAAGTCATATTGCATGGTACCCATTCCACGGGTCTCAACTCTCCAGGTTTAAGGTATTCTTCCTTCTGCTAAAACATGCATGTGGAACCCAGAGTATGATCAACCATGTGAACGGGAGACGTGTTCAAATATGTCTCAGTTTTCCTCCCCTGCTACTTGAGTGCAACATTCAAGACGCTTTACTAACATTCTCCCCAATTGGAGAGTCAGCGCCTTTAACCTCCTGTTTGGCCCAGTTTGCAATTTCTACGGAAGATGAACAGGAATAGCGAGAACCAATGAGAGACTAGCTGGAGGTTGTCTGGACGGGCAAATTTAACTCTCATTTCCCACCAGGAAGAGGAATTAACCAAAGGCTCAGTGTGCCGTGCCTGAACCAGATTAGGGCCTGAAACCATCCTGCGGTGTTGCGGCCAGCTCACAAGAAAGCGAGTTGAAGAAAGGAGCTCAGGGACACTGTAATGCACAAACCTGCAGAGTTATAAATGACAGCTATCGTCCAAAAATATACTGAAGTAAGGCTGCCAAGATGACTTGAAAGCAGGGCAGAATTGCAGGAAACCGATTTCAGGAGGTAGACTGGAATTGCATTGAAAGCATAGGAAAAGAGGCAGAACGTCCACAATGATGCACTTGGCCAAAAAGGGCATATGCGTTTTTTCCTGAATATATTCAGGAAAAAACGCATACGCACTTTTTGGCCAACCAAGCAAGCTTCCAAAGGAAATCTGCACTACAATGAAGTCTCACTTCCCCCAGGTCAAAAGGGCCATCTGAAAAAAGTGTAAAATCCAGAAAGGCAGGACAGGCCATGGAGAACTGGGAGCCTTGTTATGCTGATGGGCGGGATGTAAATTGCCAACAGACACTCGGGAGAAGTGTATGGTGTTTCCTGAAACATCTAAAAAACAAAGCAACAGAGCCTAGGGCACTTCCACTTAGGGTCCTATAGCTTAGGGAAATTAAAATCAAAAAGACACAGCCACCCCAAAGTTTGGAACGGCTCTGTTTACAAGAACCTCCTTTACAGTAGAAGTTCAACATCCCAGAAAGTGAAAAATGGATAAAGAAGTTGTGGTATTTACTTACAAAGCAATATCACTCAGCAATGAAATCTATGTCATCAGGCCCGTAGCAGCATAATGAGTGGATTCAGGTATGATGATTCTAACTGAAATAAGTCACACAGAAAAAGAAACATCATAAGATATCACTAATACACGGAATGTAAACTTCGCTACCCAGGAACTGAATTCCAAAACAGAACAGGGTCTCAAATTTAGAAAACCAACTTATGCTTGCTTAAGGGGAAAGGTGAGTTGGGGTGCTGCATAAAACCAGAGACTAAAATGAGCACAGATAAAGTTCCTTAAGCCAAATATGGAATAGACAAGAGCTATTCCTTGCTCAACGAAATGGACTCAACACCCCATATTAAACGCCTAAGAATGTACCTGACTAGTAAGTATCTTAAAACCTATGGATTGCTATGTCTCCAAAAGAGAATCAAGCGTGTGTACAGGGACATAAACGCAGCAGTGATAGGATTGGAGAGGTTCAGTGAGCAAATGAAGATCTTTGAAGTCATATTGCATGGTACCCATTCCACGGGTCTCAACTCTCCAGGTTTAAGGTATTCTTCCTTCAGCTAAAACATGCATGTGGAACCCAGAGTATGATCAACCATGTGAACGGGAGACGTGTTCAAATATGTCTCAGTTTTCCTCCCCTGGTACTCGGGTGCAACATTCCAGACGCTTTACTAACACACTCCCCCTTGGAGAGTCAGCGCCTTTAACCTCCTGTTTGGCCCAGTTTGCAATTTCTGTGGAAGATGAACAGGAATAGGGAGAACCAATGAGAGACTAGCTGGAGGTGTCTGGACGGGCAAATTTAACTCTCATTTCCCACCAGGAAGAGGAAATAACCAAAGACTCAGCATGCCGTGCCGGAACCAGATTAGGGCCTGAAGCCATCCTGCGGTGTTGCGGCCAGCTCACAAGAAAGCGAGTTGAAGAAAGGAGCTCAGGGGCACTGTAATTCACAAAGCTGCAGAGTTATAAATGACAGCTATCGTCCAAAAATAGACTGAAGTAAGGCTGTCAAGAGGACTTGAAAGCGGGGCAGAATTGCAGGAAACCGATTTCAGGAGGTAGACTGGAATTGCATTGAAAGCATAGGAAAAGAGGCAGAACGTCCACAATGATTCACTTGGCCAAAAAGGGCGTATGCGTTTTTTCCTGAATATATTCAGGAAAAAACGCATACGCCCTTTTTGGCCAACCAAGCAAGCTTGCAAAGGAAACCTGCACTACAATGAAGTCTCACTTCCACCCGGTCAAAAGGGCCATCTGAAAAAAGTGTAAAATCCAGAAAGGCAGGACAGGCCATGGAGAACTGGGAGCCTTGTTATGCTGATGGGCGGGATGTAAATTGCCAACAGACACTCGGGAGAAGTGTATGGTGTTTCCTGAAACATCTAAAAAACAAAGCAACAGAGCCTAGGGCACTTCCACTTATGGTCCCATAGCTTAGGGAAATTTAAATCAAAAAGACACAGCCACCCCAAAATTTGGGACGCCTCTGTTTACAAGAACCTCGTTTACAGTACAAGTTCAACATCGCAGAAAGTGAAAAATGGATAAAGAACTTGTGGTACTTACGTACAATGCAGTATCACTCAGCAATGAAATCTATGTCATCAGGCCCTTAGCAGCACAAAGAGTGGATTCAGGTACGGTGATTCTAACTGAAATAAGTCACACAGAAAAAGAAACATCATAAGATATCAGTAATACACGGAATGTAAACTTGGCTACACAGGAACTGAATTACAGAACAGAACAGGGTCTCAAATTTAGAAAACCAACTTATGCTTGCTTAAGGGGAAAGGTGAGTTGGGGAGCTGCATAAAACCAGAGATTGAAATGAGCACAGATAAAGTTCCTTAAGCCAAATATGGAATAGACAAGAGCTACTCCTTGCTCAACGAAATGGACTCAACACCGCATATTAAACGCCTAAGAATGTACCTGACTAGTAAGTATCTTAAAAGCTATGGATTGCTATGTCTCCAAAAGAGAATCAAGCGTGTGTACAGGGGCATAAACGCAGCAGTGATAGGATTGGAGAGGTTCGGTGAGCAAATGAAGACCCTTTGAAGTCATATTGCATGGTACCCATTCCACGGGTTTCACCTACCCAGGTTTAAGGTATTCTTCCTTCAGCTAAAACATGCATGTGGAACCTAGAGTATGATCAACCATGTGATCGGGAGACGTGTTCAAATATGTCTCAGATTTCGTACCCTGGTACTCGGGTGCAACATTCCAGACGCTTTACTAACACTCTCCCGACTTGGAGAGTCAGTCCCTTTAACCTCCTGTTTGGCCCAGTTTGCAATTTCTGCGGAAGATGAACAGGAATAGCGAGAACCAATGAGAGACTAGCTGGAGGTGTCTGGACGGGCAAATTTAACTCTCATTTCCCACCAGGAAGACGAATTAACCAAAGGCTCAGTGTGCCGTGCCGGAACCAGATTAGGGCCTGAAGCCATCCTGCGGTGTTGCGGCCAGCTCAAAAGAAAGCGAGTTGAAGAAAGGAGCTCAGGGGCACTGTTATTCACAAACCTGCAGAGTTATATATGACAGCTATCATCCAAAAATATACTGAAGTAAGGCTGCCAAGAGGACTTGAAAGCGGGGCAGAATTGCAGGAAACCGATTTCAGGAGGTAGACTGGAATTGCATTGAAAGCATAGGAAAAGAGGCAGAACGTCCACAATGATGCATTTGGCCAAAAAGGGCGTATGCGTTTTTTCCTAAATATATTCAGGAAAAAACGCATACGCCCTTTTTGGCCAACCAAGCAAGCTTGCAAAGGAAATCTGCACTACAATGAAGTCTCACTTCCCCCCGGTCAAAAGGGCCATCTGAAAAAAGTGTAAAATCCAGAAAGGCAGGACAGGCCATGGAGAACTGGGAGCCTTGTTATGCTGATGGGCGGGATGTAAATTGCCAACAGACACTCCGCAGAAGTGTATGGTGTTTCCTGAAACATCTAAAAAACAAAGCAACAGAGCCTAGGGCACTTCCACTTATGGTCCTATAGCTTAGGGAAATTAAAATCAAAATGACACAGCCACCCCAAAGTTTGGGACGCCTCTGTTTACAAGAACCTCGTTTACAGTACAAGTTCAACATCGCAGAAAGTGAAAAATGGATAAAGAAGATGTGGTATTTACTTACAAAGCAATATCACTCAGCAATGAAATCTATGTCATCAGGCCCTTAGCAGCACAATGAGTGGATTCAGGTATGATGATTCTAACTGAAAAAAGTCACACAGAAAAAGAAACATCATAAGATATCAGTAATACACGCAATAAACTTGGCTACACAGGAAATGAATTACAGAACAGAACAGGGTCTCAAATTTAGAAAACCAACTTATGCTTAATTAAGGGTAAAGGTGAGTTGGGGTGCTCCATAAAACCAGAGATTGAAATGAGCACAGATAAAGTTCCTTAAGCCAAATATGGAATAGACAAGAGCTACTCCTTGCTCGACGAAATGGACTCAACACCGCATATTAAACGCCTAAGAATGTACCTGACTAGTAAGTATCTTAAAACCTATGGATTGCTATGTCTCCGAAAGAGAATCAAGCATGTGTACAGGGGCATAAACGCAGCAGTGATAGGATTGGAGAGGTTCGGTGAACAAATGAAGACCCTTTGAAGTCATATTGCATGGTATCCATTCCACGGGTTTCAACTACCCAGGTTTAAGGTATTCTTCCTTCAGCTAAAACATGCATGTGGAACCTAGAGTATGATCAACCATGTGATCGGGAGACGTGTTCAAATATGTCTCAGTTTTCGTACCCTGGTACTCGGGTGCATCATTCCAGACACTTTACTAACACTCTCACAACTTGGAGAGTCAGTCCCTTTAACCTCCTGTTTGGCCCAGTTTGCAATTTCTGCGGAAGATGAACAGGAATAGCGAGAACCAATGAGAGACTAGCTGGAGGTGTCTGGACGGGCAAATTTAACTCTCATTTCCCACCAGGAAGAGGAATTAACCAAAGGCTCAGCGTGCCGTGCCGGAACCAGATTAGGGCCTGAAGCCATCCTGCGGTGTTGCGGCCAGCTCACAAGAAAGCGAGTTGAAGAAAGGAGCTCAGGGGCACTGTAATTCACAAACCTGCAGAGTTATAAATGACAGCTATCGTCCAAAAATATACTGAAGTAAGGCTGCCAAGAGGACTTGAAAGCGGCGCAGACTTGCAGGAAACCGATTTCAGGAGGTAGACTGGAATTGCATTGAAAGCATAGAAAAAGAGGCAGAACGTCCACAATGATGCACTTGGCCAAAAAGTGCGTATGGGTTTTTTCCTGAATATATTCAGGAAAAAACCCATACGCCCTTTTTGGCCAACCAAGCAAGCTTGCAAAGGAAATCTGCACTACAATGAAGTCTCACATCCCCCCGGTCAAAAGGGCCATCTGAAAAAAGTGTAAAATCCAGAAAGGCAGGACAGGCCATGGAGAACTGGGAGCCTTGTTATGCTGATGGGCGGGATGTAAATTGCCAACAGACACTCTGGAGAAGTGTATGGTGTTTCCTGAAACATCTAAAAAACAAAGCAACAGAGCCTAGGGCACTTCCACTTAGGGTCCTATAGCTTAGGGAAATTAAATTCAAAAAGACACAGCCATCCCAAAGTTTGGGACGGCTCTGTTTACAAGAACCTCGTTTACGGTACAAGTTCAACATCGCAGAAAGTGAAAAATGGATAAAGAATTTGTGGTATTTACTTACAAAGCAATATCACTCAGCAATGAAATCTATGTCATCAGGCCCTTAGGAGCACAATGAGTGGATTCAGGTACGATGATTCTAACTGAAATAAGTAACACAGAAAAAGAAACATCATAAGATATCACTAATACACGGAATGTAAACTTGGCTACACAGGAACTGAATTACAAAACATAACAGGGTCTCAAATTTAGAAAACCAACTTATGCTTGCTTAAGGGAAAAGGTGAGTTGGGGTGCTGCATAAAACCAGAGATTGAAATGAGCACAGATAAAGTTCCTTAAGCCAAATATGGAATAGACAAGAGCTACTCCTTGCTCAACGAAATGGACTCAACACCGCATATTAAACGCCTAAGAATGTACCTGACTAGTAAGTATCTTAAAATCTATGGATTGCTATGTCTCCGAAAGGGAATCAAGCATGTGTACAGGGACATAAACGCAGCAGTGATAGGATTGGAGAGGTTCGGTGAGCAAATGAAGACCCTTTGAAGTCATATTGCATGGTACCCATTCCACGGGTTTCAACTACCCAGGTTTAAGGTATTCTTCCTTCAGCTAAAACATGCATGTGGAACCTAGAGTATGATCAACCATGTGATCGGGAGACATGTTCAAATATGTCTCAGTTTTCGTACCCTGGTACTCGGGTGCAACATCCCAGACGCTTTACTAACACTCTCCCGACTTGGAGAGTCAGTCCCTTTAACCTCCTGTTTGGCCCAGTTTGCAATTTCTGCGGAAGATGAACAGGAATAGCGAGAACCAATGAGAGGCTAGCTGGAGGTGTCTGGACGGGCAAATTTAACTCTCATTTCCCACCAGGAAGAGGAAGTAACTAAAGGCTCACCATGCCACGCCGGAACCAGATTAGGGCCTGAAGCCATCCTGTGGTGTTGCGGCCAGCTCACAAGAAAGCGAGTTGAAGAAAGGAGCTCAAGGTCACTGTAATTCACAAACCTGCAGAGTTATAAATGACAGCTATCGTCCAAAAATATACTGAAGTAAGGCTGCCAAGAGGACTTGAAAGTGGGGCAGAATTGCAGGAAACCGATTTCAGGAGGTAGACTGGAATTGCATTGAAAGCATAGGAAAAGAGGCAGAACGTCCACAATGATGCACTTGGCCAAAAAGGGCGTATGCGTTTTTTCCTGAATATATTCAGGAAAAAACGCATACGCCCTTTTTGGCCAACCAAGCAAGCTTGCAAAGCAAATCTGCACTACAATGAAGTCTCACATCCCCCCGGTCAAAAGGGTCATCTGAAAAAAGTGTAAAATCCAGAAAGGCAGGACAGGCCATGGAGAACTGGGAGCCTTGTTATGCTGATGGGCGGGATGTAAATTGCCAACAGACACTCTGGAGAAGTGTATGGTGTTTCCTGAAACATCTAAAAAACAAAGCAACAGAGCCTAGGGCACTTCCACTTATGGTCCTATAGCTTAGGGAAATTAAAATCAAGAAGACACAGCCACCTGAAAGTTTGGCACGGCTCTGTTTACAAGAACCTCGTTTACAGTACAAGTTCAACATCGCAGAAAGTGAAAAATGGATAAAGAAGTTGTGGTATTTACTTACAAAGCAATATCACTCAGCAATGAAATCTATGTCATCAGGCCCTTAGGAGCACAATGAGTGGATTCAGGTACGATGATTCTAACTGAAATAAGTAACACAGAAAAAGAAACATCATAAGATATCAGTAATACACGGAATGTAAACTTGGCTACACAGGAACTGAATTACAAAACAAAACAGGGTCTCAAATTTAGAAAACCAACTTATTCTTGCTTAAGGGGAAAGGTGAGTTGGGGTGCTGTATAAAACCAGAGATTGAAATGAGCACAGATAAAGTTCCTTAAGCCAAATATGGAATAGACAAGAGCTACTCCTTGCTCGACGAAATGGACTCAACACCGCATATTAAACGCCTAAGAATGTACCTGACTAGTAAGTATCTTAAAACCTATGGATTGCTATGTCTCCGAAAGAGAATCAAGCATGTGTACAGGGGCATAAACGCAGCAGTGATAGGTTTGGAGAGGTTCGGTGAGCAAATGAAGACCCTTTGAAGTCATATTGCATGGTACCCATTCCACGGGTTTCAACTACCCAGTTTTAAGGTATTCTTCCTTCAGCTAAAACATGCATGTGGAACCTAGAGTATGATCAACCATGTGATCGGGAGACGTGTTCAAATATGTCTCAGTTTTCGTACCCTGGTACTCGGGTGCATCATTCCAGACACTTTACTAACACTCTCACAACTTGGAGAGTCAGCGCCTTTAACCTCCTGTTTGGCCCAGTTTGCAATTTCTGCGGAAGATGAACAGGAATAGGGAGAACCAATGAGAGACTAGCTGGAGGTGTCTGGACAGGCAAATTTAACTCTCATTTCCCACCAGGAAGAGGAAATAACCAAGGGCTCAGCGTGCCATGCCTTAACTAGATTAGGGCCTGAAGCCATCCTGCGGTGTTGCGGCCAGCTCAAAAGAAAGCGAGTTGAAGAAAGGAGCTCAGGGGCACTGTAATTCACAAACCTGCAGAGTTATAAATGACAGCTATCGTCCAAAAATATACTGAAGTAAGGCTGCCAAGAGGACTTGAAAGCGGGGCAGAATTGCAGGAAACCGATTTCAGGAGGTAGACTGGAATTGCATTGAAAGCATAGGAAAAGAGGCAGAACGTCCACAATGATGCACTTGGCCAAAAAGGGCGTATGCGTTTTTTCCTGAATATATTCAGGAAAAAACGCATACGCCCTTTTTGGCCAACCAAGCAAGCTTGCAAAGGAAATCTGCACTACAATGAAGTCTCACTTCCCCCCGGTTAAACGGGCCATCTGAAAAAAGCGTAAAATCCAGAAAGGCACGACAGGCCATGGAGAACTGAGAGCCTTGTTATGCTGATGGGCGGGATGTAAATTGCCAACAGACACTCGGGAGAAGTGTATGGTGTTTCCTGAAACATCTAAGAAACAAAGCAACAGAGCCTAGGGCACTTCCACTTATGGTCCTATAGCTTAGGGAAATTAAAATCAAAAAGACACAGCCACCCCAAAGTTTGGGACGCCTCTGTTTACAAGAACCTCGTTTACCGTACAAGTTCAATATCACAGAAAGTGAAAAATGGATAAAGAACTTGTGGTACTTACGTACAATGCAGTATCACTCAGCAATGAAATCTATGTCATCAGGCCCGTAGCAGCATAATGAGTGGATTCAGGTACGATGATTCTAACTGAAATAAGTCACACAGAAAAAGAAACATCATAAGATATCACTAATACACGGAATGTAAAGTTGGCTACACAGGAACTGAATTCCAAAACAGAACAGGGTCTCAAATTTAGAAAACCAACTTATGCTTGCTTAAGGGGAAAGGTGAGTTGGGGTGCTGCATAAAACCAGAGATTGAAATGAGAACAGATAAATTTCCTTAAGCCAAATATGGAATAGAAAAGAGCTACTCCTTGCTCAACGAAATGGACTCAACACCCCATATTAAACGCCTAAGAATGTACCTGACTAGTAAGTATCTTAAAACCTATGGATTGCTATGTCTCCAAAAGAGAATCAAGTGTGTGTACAGGGGCATAATCGCAGCAGTGATAGGATTGGAGACGTTCCGTGAGCAAATGAAGACCCTTTGAAGTCATATTGCATGGTACCCATTCCACGGGTCTCAACTCTCCAGGTTTAAGGTATTCTTCCTTCTGCTAAAACATGCATGTGGAACCCAGAGTATGATCAACCGTGTGAACGGGAGATGTGTTCAAATATGTCTCAGTTTTCCTCCCCTGGTACTTGAGTGCAACATTCAAGACGCTTTACTAACATTCTCCCCACTTGGAGAGTCAGCGCCTTTAACCTCCTGTTTGGCCCAGTTTGCAATTTCTGCGGAAGATGAACAGGAATAGGGAGAAGCAATGAGAGACTAGCTGGAGGTGTCTGGACGGGCAAATTTAACTCTCATTTCCCACCAGGAAGAGGAAATAACCAAAGGCTCAGCGTGCCATGCCGGAACCAGATTAGGGCCTGAAGCCATCCTGCGGTGTTGCGGCCAGCTCAAAAGAAAGCGAGTTGAAGAAAGGAGCTCAGGGGCAGTGTAATTCACAAACCTGCAGAGTTATAAATGACAGCTATCGTCCAAAAATATACTGAAGGAAGGCTGCCAAGAGGACTTGAAAGCAGGGCAGAATTGCAGGAAACCGATTTCAGGAGGTAGACTGGAATTGCATTGAAAGCATAGGAAAAGAGGCAGAACGTCCACAATGATGCACTTGGCCAAAAAGGGCGTATGCGTTTTTTCCTGAATATATTCAGGAAAAAACGCATACGCCCTTTTTGGCCAACCAACCAAGCTTGCAAAGGAAATCTGCACTACAATGAAGTCTCACTTCCCCCCGGTCAAAAGGGCCATCTGATAAAGGTGTAAAATCCAGAAAGGCAGGACAGGCCATGGAGAACTGGGAGCCTTGTTATGCTGATGGGCGGGATGGAAATTGCCAACAGCCACTCTGGAGAAGTGTATGGTGTTTCCTGAAACATCTAAAAAACAAAGCAACAGAGCCTAGGGCACTTCCACTTATGGTCCTATAGCTTAGGGAAATTAAAATCAAAAAGACACAGCCACCCCAAAGTTTGGGACACCTCTGTTTACAAGAACTTCGGTTACCGTACAAGTTCAATATCACTGAAAGTGAAAAATGGATAAAGAACTTGTGGTACTTACGTACAATGCAGTATCACTCAGCAATGAAATCTATGTCATCAGGCCCGTAGCAGCATAATGAGTGGATTCAGGTACGATGATTCTAACTGAAATAAGTCACACAGAAAAAGAAACATCATAAGATATCACTAATACACGGAATGTAAAGTTGGCTACACAGGAACTGAATTACAGAACAGAACAGGGTCTCAAATTTAGAAAACCAACTTATGCTTGCTTAAGGGGAAAGGTGAGTTGGGGTGCTGCATAAAACCAGAGATCAAAATGAGCACAGATAAAGTTCCTTAAGCCAAATATGGAATAGACAAGAGCTACTCCTTGCTCAACGAAATGGACTCAACACCGCATATTAAACGCCTAAGAATGTACCTGACTAGTAAGTATCTTAAAACCTATGGATTGCTATGTCTCCGAAAGAGAATCAAGCATGTGTACAGGGGCATAAACGCAGCAGTGATAGGATTGGAGAGGTTCGGTGAGCAAATGAAGACCCTTTGAAGTCATATTGCATGGTACCCATTACACGGGTGTCAACTCTCCAGGTTTAAGGTATTCTTCCTTCAGCTAAAATATGCATGTGGAACCCAGAGTATGATCAACCGTGTGAATCGGAGACGTGTTCAAATATGTCTCAGTTTTCCTCTCCTGGTACTCTTGTGCAACATTCCAGATGCTTTACTAACACTCTCCCCACTTGGAGAGTCAGCGCCTTTAACCACCTGTTTGGCCCAGTTTGCAATTTCTGCGGAAGATGAACAGGAATAGGGAGAACCAATGAGACACTAGCTGGAGGTGTCTGGACACGCAAATTTAACTCTCATTTCCCACCAGGAAGAGGAAATAACCAAAGGCTCAGCGTGCCGTGCCGGAACAAGATTAGGGCCTGAAGCCATCCTGCGGTGTTGCGGCCAGCTCACAAGAAAGCGAGTTGAAGAAAGGAGCTCAGGGACACTGTAATTCACAAACCTGCAGAGTTATAAATGACAGCTATCGTCCAAAAATATACTGAAGTAAGGCTGCCAAGAGGACTTGAAAGCGGGGCAGAATTGCAGGAAACCGATTTCAGGAGGTAGACTGGAATTGCATTGAAAGCATAGGAAAAGAGGCAGAGCGTCCACAATGATGCACTTGTCCAAAAAGGACGTATGCGTTTGTTCCTGAATATATTCAGGAACAAACGCATACGCCCTTGTTGGCCAACCAAGCAAGCTTGCAAAGGAAATCTGCACTACAATGAAGTCTCACTTCCCCCCGGTTAAACGGGCCATCTGAAAAAAGCGTAAAATCCAGAAAGGCACGACAGGCCATGGAGAACTGAGAGCCTTGTTATGCTGATGGGCGGGATGTAAATTGCCAACAGACACTCGGGAGAAGTGTATGGTGTTTCCTGAAACATCTAAGAAACAAAGCAACAGAGCCTAGGGCACTTCCACTTATGGTCCTATAGCTTAGGGAAATTAAAATCAAAAAGACACAGCCACCCCAAAGTTTGGGACGCCTCTGTTTACAAGAACCTCATTTACCGTACAAGTTCAATATCACAGAAAGTGAAAAATGGATAAAGAACTTGTGGTACTTACGTACAATGCAGTATCACTCAGCAATGAAATCTATGTCATCAGGCCCGTAGCAGCATAATGAGTGGATTCAGGTACGATGATTCTAACTGAAATAAGTCACACAGAAAAAGAAACATCATAAGATATCACTAATACACGGAATGTAAACTTGGCTACACAGGAACTGAATTCCAAAACAGAACAGGGTCTCAAATTTAGAAAACCAACTTATGCTTGCTTAAGGGGAAAGGTGAGTTGGGGTGCTGCATAAAACCAGAGATTGAAATGAGCACAGATAAATTTCCTTAAGCCAAATATGGAATAGAAAAGAGCTACTCCTTGCTCAACGAAATGGACTCAACACCCCATATTAAACGCCTAAGAATGTACCTGACTAGTAAGTATCTTAAAACCTATGGATTGCTATGTCTCCAAATGAGAATCAAGTGTGTGTACAGGGGCATAATCGCAGCAGTGATAGGATTGGAGACGTTCCGTGAGCAAATGAAGACCCTTTGAAGTCATATTGCATGGTACCCATTCCACGGGTCTCAACTCTCCAGGTTTAAGGTATTCTTCCTTCTGCTAAAACATGCATGTGGAACCCAGAGTATGATCAACCATGTGAACGGGAGACGTGTTCAAATATGTCTCAGTTTTCCTCCCCTGGTACTTGAGTGCAACATTCAAGACGCTTTACTAACATTCTCCCCACTTGGAGAGTCAGCGCCTTTAACCTCCTGTTTGGCCCAGTTTGCAATTTCTGCGGAAGATGAACAGGAATAGGGAGAACCAATGAGAGACTAGCTGGAGGTGTCTGGACGGGCAAATTTAACTCTCATTTCCCACCAGGAAGAACAATTAACCAAAGGCTCAGCGTGCCATGCCGGAACCAGATTAGGGCCTGAAGCCATCCTGCGGTGTTGCGGCCAGCTCAAAAGAAAGCGAGTTGAAGAAAGGAGCTCAGGAGTACTGTAATTCACAAACCTGCAGAGTTATAAATGACAGCTATCGTCCAAAAATATACTGAAGGAAGGCTGCCAAGAGGACTTGAAAGCAGGGCAGAATTGCAGGAAACCGATTTCAGGAGGTAGACTGGAATTGCATTGAAAGCATAGGAAAAGAGGCAGAACGTCCACAATGATGCACTTGGCCAAAAAGGGCGTATGCGTTTTTTCCTGAATATATTCAGGAAAAAACGCATACGCCCTTTTTGGCCAACCAACCAAGCTTGCAAAGGAAATCTGCACTACAATGAAGTCTCACTTCCCCCCAGTCAAAAGGGCCATCTGAAAAAGGTGTAAAATCCAGAAAGGCAGGACAGGCCATGGAGAACTGGGAGCCTTGTTATGCTGATGGGCGGGATAGAAATTGCCAACAGACACTCAGGAGAAGTGTATGGTGTTTCCTGAAACATCTAAAAAACAAAGCAACAGAGCCTAGGGCACTTCCACTTATGGTCCTATAGCTTAGGGAAATTAAAATCAAAAAGACACAGCATCCCCAAAGCTTGGGACGCCGCTGTTTACAAGAACCTCGTTTACAGTACAAGTTCAACATCGCAGAAAGTGAAAAATGGATAAAGAACTTGTGGTATTTGCTTACAAAGCAATATCACTCAGCAATGAAATCTATGTCATCAGGCCCGTAGCAGCATAATGAGTGGATTCAGGTACGATGATTCTAACTGAAATAAGTCATACAGAAAAAGAAACATCATAAGATATCAGTAATACACGGAATGTAAACTTGGCTACACAGGAACTGAATTCCAAAACAGAACAGGGTCTTAAATTTAGAAAACCAACTTATGCTTGCTTAAGGGTAAAGGTGAGTTGGGGTGCTGCATAAAACCAGAGATTGAAATGAGCACAGATAAAGTTCCTTAAGCCAAATATGGAATAGACAAGAGCTACTCCTTGCTCAACGAAATGGACTCAACACCCCATATTAAACGCCTAAGAATGTACCTGACTAGTAAGTATCTTAAAACCTATGGATTGCTATGTCTCCAAAAGAGAATCAAGCGTGTGTACAGGGGCATAAACGCAGCTGTGATAGGATTGGAGAGGTTCGGTGAGAAAATGAAGACCCTTTGAAGTCATATTGCATGGTACCCATTCCACGGGTCTCAACACTCCAGGTTTAAGGTATTCTTCCTTCAGCTAAAACATGCATGTGGAACCTAGAGTATGATCAACCATGTGATCGGGAGACGTGTTCAAATATGTCTCAGTTTTCGTACCCTGGTACTCGGGTGCAACATTCCAGACGCTTTACTAACACTCTCCCCACTTGGAGAGTCAGCGCCTTTAACCTCCTGTTTGGCCCAGTTTGCAATTTCTGCGGAAGATGAACAGGAATAGCGAGAACCAATGAGAGACTAGCTGGAGGTGTCTGGACGGGATAATTTAACTCTCATTTCCCACCAGGAAGAACAATTAACCAAAGGCTCAGCGTGCCGTGCCGGAACCAGATTAGGGCCTGAAGCCATCCTGCGGTGTTGCGGCCAGCTCAAAAGAAAGCGAGTTGAAGAAAGGAGCTCAGGGGCACTGTAATTCACAAACCTGCAGAGTTATGAATGACAGCTATCGTCCAAAAATATACTGAAGTAAGGCTGCCAAGAGGACTTGAAAGCGGGGCAGAATTGCAGGAAACCGATTTCAGGAGGTAGACTGGAATTGCATTGAAAGCATAGGAAAAGAGGCAGAACGTCCACAATGATGCACTTGGCCAAAAAGGGCGTATGCGTTTTTTCCTGAATATATTCAGGAAAAAACGCATACGCCCTTTTTGGCCAACCAAGCAAGCTTGCAAAGGAAATCTGCACTACAATGAAGTCTCACTTCCCCCCGGTCAAAAGGGCCATCTGAAAAAAGTGTAAAATCCAGAAAGGCAGGACAGGCCATGGAGAACTGGGAGCCTTGTTATGCTGATGGGCGGGATGTAAATTGCCAACAGACACTTGGGAGAAGTGTATGGTGTTTCCTGAAACATCTAAAAAACAAAGCAACAGAGCCTAGGGCACTTCCACTTATGGTCCTATAGCTTAGGGAAATGAAAATCAAAAAGACACCACCACCCCAAAGATTGGGACGGCTCTGTTTACAAGAACCTCGTTTACGGTACAAGTTCAATATCGCAGAAAGTGAAAAATGGATGAAGAGGTTGTGGTACTTACGTACAATGCAATATCACTCAGCAATGACATCTATGTCATCAGGCCCGTAGCAGCATAGTGAGTGGATTCAGGTATGATGATTCTAACTGAAATAAGTCACACAGAAAAAGAAACATCATAAGATATCACTAATACATGGAATGTAAACTTGGCTAAACAGGAACTGGATTACAAAACAGAACATGGTCTCAAATTTAGAAAACCAACTTATGCTTGCTTAAGGGGAAAGGTGAGTTGGGGTGCTGCATAAAACCAGAGATTGAAATGAGCACAGATAAAGTTCCTTAAGCCAAATATGGAATAGACAAGAGCTACTCCTTGCTCAACGAAATGGACTCAACACCCCATATTAAACGCCTAAGAATGTACCCGACTAATAAGTATCTTAAAACCTATGGATTGCTATGTCTCCGAAAGAGAATCAGGCGTGTGTACAGGGGCATAAACGCAGCAGTGATAGGATTGGAGAGGTTCGGTGAGCAAATGAAGACCCTTTGAAGTCATATTGCATGGTACCCATTCCACGGGTCTCAACTCTCCAGGTTTAAGGTATTCTTCCTTCAGCTAAAACATGCATGTGGAACCCAGAGTATGATCAACCGTGTGAACGGGAGACGTGTTCAAATATGTCTCAGTTTTCCTCCCCTGGTACTCGGGTGCAACATTCCAGACGCTTTACTAACACTCTCCCCACTTGGAGAGTCAGTCCCTTTAACCTGCTGTTTGGCCCAGTTTCCAATTTCTGCGGAAGATGAACAGGAATAGGGAGAACCAATGAGAGACTAGCTGGAGGTGTCTGGACGGGCAAATTTAACTCTCATTTCCCACCAGGAAGAGGAAATAACCAAAGGCTCAGCGTACCGTGCCGGAACCAGATTAGGGCCTGAAGCCATCCTGCGGTGTTGCGGCCAGGTCACAAGAAAGCGAGTTGAAGAAAGGAGCTCAGGGGCACTGTAATTCACAAACCTGCAGAGTTATAAATGACAGCTATCGTCCAAAAATAGACTGAAGTAAGGCTGCCAAGAGGACGTGAAAGCGGGGCAGAATTGCAGGAAACCGATTTCAGGAGGTAGACTGGAATTGCATTGAAAGCATAGGAAAAGAGGCAGAGCGTCCACAATGATGCACTTGGCCAAAAAGGGCGTATGCGTTTTTTCCTGAATATATTCAGGAAAAAACGCATACGCCCTTTTTGGCCAACCAAGCAAGCTTGCAAAGGAAATCTGCACTACAATGAAGTCTCACTTCCCCCCGGTGAAACGGGCCATCTGAAAAAAGAGTAAAATTATGAAAGACAGGACAGGCCATGGAGAACTGGGAGCCTTGTTATGCTGATGGGTGGGCTGTAAATTGCCAACAGACACTCCGGAGAAGTGTATGGTGTTTTTGAAATATCTAAAAAACAAAGCAACAGAGCCTAGGGCACTTCCAATTATGGTCCTAGAGCTTAGGGAAATTAAAATCAAAAAGACACAGCCACCCCAAAGTTTGGGACGCCTCTGTTTACAAGAACCTCGTTCACTGTACAAGTTCAATATCACAGAAAGTGAAAAATGGATAAAGAACTTGTGGTACATACGTACAATGCAGTATCACTCAACAATGAAATCTATGTCATCAGGCCCGTAGCAGCATAATGAGTGGATTCAGGTACGATGATTCTAACTGAAATAAGTCACACAGAAAAAGAAACATCATAAGACATCACTAATACACGGAATGTAAACTTGGCTACACAGGAACTGAATTAGAGAACAGAACGGGGTCTCAAATTTAGAAAACCAACTTATGCTTGCTTAAGGGGAAAGGTGAGTTGGGGTGCTGCATAAAACCAGAGATTGAAATGAGCACAGATAAAGTTCCTTATGCCTAATATGGAATAGACAAGAGCTACTCCTTGCTCAACGAAATGGACTCAACACCCCATATTAAACGCCTAAGAATGTACCTGACTAGTAAGTATCTTTAAACCTATGGATTGCTATGTCTCCAAAAGAGAATCAAGTGTGTGTACACGGGCATAAACGCAGCAGTGATAGGATTGGAGAGGTTCGGTGAGCAAATGAAGACCCTTTGAAGTCATATTGCATGGTACCCATTACACGGGTCTCAACTCTCCAGGTTTAAGGTATTCTTCCTTCAGCTAAAACATGCATGTGGAACCCAGAGTATGATCAACCGTGTGAACGGGAGACGTGTTCAAATATGTCTCACTTTTCCTCCCCTTGTACTGGGGTGCAACATTCCAGACGCTTTACTAACACTCTTCCCTCTTGGAAAGTCAGCGTCTTTAACCTCCTGTTTGGCCCAGTTTGCAATTTCTGCGGAAGATGAACAGGAATAGGGAGAACCAATGAGAGACTAGCTGGAGGTGTCTGGACGGGCAAATTTAACTCTCATTTCCCACCAGGAAGAGGAAATAACCAAAGGCTCAGCGTGCCGTGCCAGAACCAGATTAGGGCCTGAAGCCATCCTGCGGTGTTGCGGCCAGCTCACAAGAAAGCGAGTTGAAGAAAGGAGCTCAGGGGCACTGTAATTCACAAACCTGCAGAGTTATAAATGACAGCTATCGTCCAAAAATATACTGAAGGAAGGCTGCCAAGAGGACTTGAAAGCGGGGCAGAATTGCAGGAAACCGATTTCAGGAGGTAGACTGGAATTGCATTGAAAGCATAGGAAAAGAGGCAGAACGTCCACAATGATGCACTTGGCCAAAAAGGGCGTATGCGTTTTTTCCTGAATATATTCAGGAAAAAACGCATACGCCCTTTTTGGCCAACCAACCAAGCTTGCAAAGGAAATCTGCACTACAATGAAGTCTCACTTCCCCCCAGTCAAAAGGGCCATCTGAAAAAGGTGTAAAATCCAGAAAGGCAGGACAGGCCATGGAGAACTGGGAGCCTTGTTATGCTGATGGGCGGGATAGAAATTGCCAACAGACACTCAGGAGAAGTGTATGGTGTTTCCTGAAACATCTAAAAAACAAAGCAACAGAGCCTAGGGCACTTCCACTTATGGTCCTATAGCTTAGGGAAATTAAAATCAAAAAGACACAGCATCCCCAAAGCTTGGGACGCCGCTGTTTACAAGAACCTCGTTTACAGTACAAGTTCAACATCGCAGAAAGTGAAAAATGGATAAAGAACTTGTGGTATTTGCTTACAAAGCAATATCACTCAGCAATGAAATCTATGTCATCAGGCCCGTAGCAGCATAATGAGTGAATTCAGGTACGATGATTCTAACTGAAATAAGTCATACAGAAAAAGAAACATCATAAGATATCAGTAATACACGGAATGTAAACTTGGCTACACAGGAACTGAATTCCAAAACAGAACAGGGTCTTAAATTTAGAAAACCAACTTATGCTTGCTTAAGGGTAAAGGTGAGTTGGGGTGCTGCATAAAACCAGAGATTGAAATGAGCACAGATAAAGTTCCTTAAGCCAAATATGGAATAGACAAGAGCTACTCCTTGCTCAACGAAATGGACTCAACACCCCATATTAAACGCCTAAGAATGTACCTGACTAGTAAGTATCTTAAAACCTATGGATTGCTATGTCTCCAAAAGAGAATCAAGCGTGTGTACAGGGGCATAAACGCAGCTGTGATAGGATTGGAGAGGTTCGGTGAGAAAATGAAGACCCTTTGAAGTCATATTGCATGGTACCCATTCCACGGGTCTCAACACTCCAGGTTTAAGGTATTCTTCCTTCAGCTAAAACATGCATGTGGAACCTAGAGTATGATCAACCATGTGATCGGGAGACGTGTTCAAATATGTCTCAGTTTTCGTACCCTGGTACTCGGGTGCAACATTCCAGACGCTTTACTAACACTCTCCCCACTTGGAGAGTCAGCGCCTTTAACCTCCTGTTTGGCCCAGTTTGCAATTTCTGCGGAAGATGAACAGGAATAGCGAGAACCAATGAGAGACTAGCTGGAGGTGTCTGGACGGGATAATTTAACTCTCATTTCCCACCAGGAAGAACAATTAACCAAAGGCTCAGCGTGCCGTGCCGGAACCAGATTAGGGCCTGAAGCCATCCTGCGGTGTTGCGGCCAGCTCAAAAGAAAGCGAGTTGACGAAAGGAGCTCAGGGGAACTGTAATTCACAAACCTGCAGAGTTATAAATGACAGCTATCGTCCAAAAATATACTGAAGTAAGGCTGCCAAGAGGACTTGAAAGCGGGGCAGAATTGCAGGAAACCGATTTCAGGAGGTAGACTGGAATTGCATTGAAAGCATAGGAAAAGAGGCAGAACGTCCACAATGATGCACTTGGCCAAAAAGGGCGTATGCGTTTTTTCCTGAATATATTCAGGAAAAAACGCATACGCCCTTTTTGGCCAACCAAGCAAGCTTGCAAAGGAAATCTGCACTACAATGAAGTCTCACTTCCCCCCGGTGAAACGGGCCATCTGAAAAAAGAGTAAAATTATGAAAGACAGGACAGGCCATGGAGAACTGGGAGCCTTGTTATGCTGATGGGTGGGCTGTAAATTGCCAACAGACACTCCGGAGAAGTGTATGGTGTTTTTGAAATATCTAAAAAACAAAGCAACAGAGCCTAGGGCACTTCCAATTATGGTCCTAGAGCTTAGGGAAATTAAAATCAAAAAGACACAGCCACCCCAAAGTTTGGGACGCCTCTGTTTACAAGAACCTCGTTCACTGTACAAGTTCAATATCACAGAAAGTGAAAAATGGATAAAGAACTTGTGGTACATACGTACAATGCAGTATCACTCAACAATGAAATCTATGTCATCAGGCCCGTAGCAGCATAATGAGTGGATTCAGGTACGATGATTCTAACTGAAATAAGTCACACAGAAAAAGAAACATCATAAGACATCACTAATACACGGAATGTAAACTTGGCTACACAGGAACTGAATTAGAGAACAGAACAGGGTCTCAAATTTAGAAAACCAACTTATGCTTGCTTAAGGGGAAAGGTGAGTTGGGGTGCTGCATAAAACCAGAGATTGAAATGAGCACAGATAAAGTTCCTTATGCCTAATATGGAATAGACAAGAGCTACTCCTTGCTCAACGAAATGGACTCAACACCCCATATTAAACGCCTAAGAATGTACCTGACTAGTAAGTATCTTTAAACCTATGGATTGCTATGTCTCCAAAAGAGAATCAAGCGTGTGTACAGGGGCATAAACGCAGCAGTGATAGGATTGGAGAGGTTCGGTGAGCAAATGAAGACCCTTTGAAGTCATATTGCATGGTACCCATTACACGGGTCTCAACTCTCCAGGTTTAAGGTATTCTTCCTTCAGCTAAAACATGCATGTGGAACCCAGAGTATGATCAACCGTGTGAACGGGAGACGTGTTCAAATATGTCTCACTTTTCCTCCCCTTGTACTGGGGTGCAACATTCCAGACGCTTTACTAACACTCTTCCCTCTTGGAAAGTCAGCGTCTTTAACCTCCTGTTTGGCCCAGTTTGCAATTTCTGCGGAAGATGAACAGGAATAGGGAGAACCAATGAGAGACTAGCTGGAGGTGTCTGGACGGGCAAATTTAACTCTCATTTCCCACCAGGAAGAGGAAATAACCAAAGGCTCAGCGTGCCGTGCCGGAACCAGATTAGGGCCTGAAGCCATCCTGCGGTGTTGCGGCCAGCTCACAAGAAAGCGAGTTGAAGAAAGGAGCTCAGGGGCACTGTAATTCACAAACCTGCAGAGTTATAAATGACAGCTATCGTCCAAAAATATACTGAAGTAAGGCTGCCAAGAGGACTTGAAAGCGGGGCAGAATTGCAGGAAACCGATTTCAGGAGGTAGACTGGAATTGCATTGAAAGCATAGGAAAAGAGGCAGAGCGTCCACAATGATGCACTTGGCCAAAAAGGGCGTATGCGTTTTTTCCTGAATATATTCAGGAAAAAACGCATACGCACTTTTTGGCCAACCAAGCAAGCTGGCAAAGGAAATCTGCACTACAATGAAGTCTCACTTCCCCCCGGTCAAAAGGGCCATCTGAAAAAAGTGTAAAATCCAGAAAAGCAGGAGAGGCAATGGAGAACTGGGAGCATTGTTATGCTGATGGGCGGGATGGAAATTGCCAACAGACACTCAGGAGAAGTGTATGGTGTTTCCTGAAACATCTAAAAAACAAAGCAACAGAGCCTAGGGCACTTCCACTTATGGTCCTATAGCTTAGGGAAATTAAAATCAAAATGACACAGCGTCCCCAAAGCTTGGGACGCCTCTGTTTACAAGAACCTCGTTTACAGTACAAGTTCAACATCGCAGAAAGTGAAAAATGGATAAAGAAGTTGTGGTATTTACTTACAAAGCAATATCACTCAGCAATGAAATCTATGTCATCAGGCCGTTAGCAGCACAATGAGTGGATTCAGGTATGATGATTCTAACTGAAATAAGTCACACAGAAAAAGAAACATCATAAGATATCAGTAATACATGGAATGTAAACTTGGCTACACAGGAACTGAATTCCAAAACAGAACAGGGTCTCAAATTTAGAAAACCAACTTATGCTTGCTTAAGGGGAAAGGTGAGTTGGGGTGCTGCATAAAACCAGAGATTGAAATGAGCACAGATAAAGTTCCTTAAGCCAAATATGGAATAGACAAGAGCTACTCCTTGCTCAACGAAATGGACTCAAAACCGCATATTTAACGCCTAAGAATGTACCTGACTAGTAAGTATCTTAAAACCTATGGATTGCTATGTCTCCGAAAGAGAATCAAGCATGTGTGCAGGGACATAAACGCAGCAGTGATAGGATTGGAGAGTTTCGGTGAGCAAATGAAGACCCTTTGAAGTCATATTGCATGGTATCCATTCCACGGGTCTCAACTCTCCAGGTTTAAGGTATTCTTCCTTCAGCTAAAACATGCATGTGGAACCCAGAGTAAGATCAACCGTGTGAACGTGAGACGTGTTCAAATATGTCTCAGATTTCGTACCCTGGTACTCGGGTGCAACATTCCAGACGCTTTACTAACACTCTCCCCACTTGGAGAGTCAGTCCCTTTAACCTCCTGTTTGGCCCAGTTTGCAATTTCTGTGGAAGATGAACAGGAATAGCGAGAACCAATGAGAGACTAGCTGGAGGTGTCTGGACGGGCAAATTTAACTCTCATTTCCCACCAGGAAGAGGAATTAACCAAAGGCTCAGCGTGCCATGCCGGAACCAGATTAGGGCCTGAAACCATCCTGCGGTGTTGCGTCCAGCTCAAAAGTAAGCGAGTTGAAGAAAGGAGCTCAGGAGCACTGTAATTCACAATCCTGCAGAGTTATAAATGACAACTATCGTCCAAAAATATACTGAAGTAAGGCTGCCAAGAGGACTTGAAAGCCGGGCAGAATTGCAGGAAACCGATTTCAGGAGGTAGACTGGAATTGCATTGAAAGCATAGGAAAAGAGGCAGAACGTCCACAATGATGCACTTGGCCAAAAAGGGCGTATGCGTTTTTTCCTGAATATATTCAGGAAAAAACGCATATACACTTTTTGGCCAACCAAGCAAGTTTGCAAAGGAAATCTGCACTACAATGAAGTCTCACTTCCCCCCGGTCAAAAGGGCCATCTGAAAAAAGTGTAAAATCCAGAAAGGCTGGACAGGCTATGGAGAACTGGGAGCCTTGTTATGCTGATGGGCGGGATGTAAATTGCCAACAGACACTTGGGAGAAGTGTATGGTGTTTCCTGAAACATCTAAAAAACAAAGCAACAGAGCCTAGGGCACTTCCACTTATGGTCCTATAGCTTAGGGATATTAAAATCAAAAAGACACAGCCACCCCAAAGTTTGGGACGCCTCTATTTACAAGAACCTCGTTTACAGTACAAGTTCAACATCGCAGAAAGTGAAAAATGGATAAAGAAGTTGTGGTATTTACTTACAAAGCAATATCACTCAGCAATGAATTCTATGTCATCAGGCCCTTAGCAGCACAATGAGTGGATTCAGCTATGATGATTCTAACTGAAATAAGTCACACAGAAAAAGAAACATCATAAGATATCAGTAATACACGGAATGTAAACTTGGCTACACAGGAACTGAATTACAGAACAGAACAGGGTCTCAAATTTAGAAAACCAACTTATGCTTGCTTAAGGTGAAAGGTGAGTTGGGGTGCTGCATAAAACCAGAGATTGAAATGAGCACAGATAAAGTTCCTTAAGCCAAATATGGAATAGACAAGAGCTACTCCATGCTCAGCGAAATGGACTCAAAACCGCATATTAAACGCCTAAGAATGTACCTGACTAGTAAGTATCTTAAAACCTATGGATTGCTATGTCTCCGAAAGAGAATCAAGCGTGTGTACAGCGGCATAAACGCAGCAGTGATAGGATTGGAGAGGTTCGGTGAGCAAATAAAGACCCTTTGAAGTCATATTGCATGGTACCCATTCCACGGGTTTCAACTACCCAGGTTTAAAGTATTCTTCCTTCAGCTAAAACATGCATGTGGAACCTAGAGTATGATCAACGATGTGATCGGGAGACGTGTTCAAATATGTCTCAGTTTTCCTCCCCTGGTACTCGGGTGCAACATTCCAGACGCTTTACTAACACTCTCCCGACATGGAGAGTCAGTCCCTTTAACCTCCTGTTTGGCCCAGTTTGCAATTTCTGCGGAAGATGAACAGGAATAGCGAGAACCAATGAGAGACTATTTGGAGGTGTCTGGACGGGCAAATTTAACTCTCATTTCCCACCAGGAAGAGGAATTAACCAAAGGCTCAGCGTGCCGTGCCGGAACCATATTAGGGCCTGAAGCCATCCTGCGGTGTTGCGTCCAGCTCAAAAGAAAGCGAGTTGAAGAAAGGAGCTCAGGGGCACTGTAATTCACAAACCTGCAGAGTTATAAATGACAGCTATCGTCCAAAAATATACTGAAGTAAGGCTGCCAAGAGGACTTGAAAGCGGGGCAGAAATGCAGGAAACCGATTTCAGGAGGTAGACTGGAATTGCATTGAAAGCATAGGAAAAGAGGCAGAACGTCCACAATGATGCACTTGGCCAAAAAGTGCATATGCGTTTTTCCCTGAATATATTCAGGGAAAAACGCATACGCCCTTTTTGGCCAACCAAGCAAGCTTGCAAAGGGAATCTGCAGTACAATGAAGTCTCACTTCCCCCCGGTCAAAAGGGCCATCTGAAAAAAGTGTAAAATCCAGAAAGGCAGGACAGGCCATGGAGAACTGGGAGCCTTGTTATGCTGATGGGCGGGATGTAAATTGCCAACAGACACTCGGGAGAAGTGTATGGTGTTTCCTGAAACAACTAAAAAACAAAGCAACAGAACCTAGGGCACTTCCACTTATGGTCCTATAGCTTAGGGAAATTAAAATCAAAAAGACACAGCCACCCCAAAGTTTGGAACGGCTCTGTTCACAAGAACCTCGTTTACAGTACAAGTTCAACATCGCAGAAAGTGAAAAATGGATAAAGAAGTTGTGGTATTTACTTACAAAGCAATATCACTCAGCAATGAAATCTGTGTCATCAGGCCCTTAGCAGCACAATGAGTGGATTCAGGTATGATGATTGTAACTGAAATAAGTCACACAGAAAAAGAAACATCATAAGATATCAGTAATACACGGAATGGAAACTTGGCTACACAGGAACTGAATTACAGAACAGAACAGGGTCTCAAATTTAGAAAACTAACTTATGCTTGCTTAAGGGGAAAGGTGAGTTGGGGTGCTGCATAAAACCAGAGATTGAAATGAGCACAGATAAAGTTCCTTAAGCCAAATATGGAATAGACAAGACCTACTCCTTGCTCAACGACATGGACTCAACACCCCATATTAAACGCCTAAGAATGTACCTGACTAGTAAGTATCTTAAAACCTATGGATTGCTATGTCTCCGAAAGAGAATCAAGCATGTGTACAGGGGCATAAACGCAGCAGTGATAGGATTGGAGGGGTTCGTGAGCAAATGAAGACCCTTTGAAGTCATATTGCATGGTACCCATTCCACGGGTTTCAACTACCCAGGTTTAAGGTATTCTTCCTTCAGCTAAAACATGCATGTGGAACCTAGAGTATGATCAACCATGTGATCGGGAGACGTGTTCAAATATGTCTCAGTTTTCGTACCCTGGTACTCGGGTGCAACTTTTCAGACGCTTTACTAACACTCTCCCGACTTGGAGAGTCAGTCCCTTTAACCTCCTGTTTGGCCCAGTTTGCAATTTCTGCGGAAGATGAACAGGAATAGCGAGAACCAATGAGAGGCTAGCTGGAGGTGTCTGGACGGGCAAATTCAACTCTCATTTCCCACCAGGAAGAGGAATTAACCAAAGGCTCAGCGTGCCGTGCCTGAACCAGATTAGGGCCTGAAGACATCCTGCGGTGTTGCGGCCAGGCCACAAGAAAGCAAGTTGAAGAAAGGAGCTCAGGGGCACTGTAATTCACAAACCTGCAGAGTTATAAATGACAGCTATCGTCCAAAAATAGACTGAAGTAAGGCTGCCAAGAGGACTTGAAAGCGGGGCAGAATTGCAGGAAACCGATTTCAGGAGGTAGACTGGAATTGCATTGAAAGCATAGGAAAGGAGGCAGAACGTCCACAATGATGCACTTGGCCAAAAAGGGCGTATGCGTTTTTTCCTGAATATATTCAGGAAAAAACGCATACGCCCTTTTTGGCCAACCAAGCAAGCTTGCAAAGGGAATCTGCAGTACAATGAAGTCTCACTTCCCCCCGGTCAAAAGGGCCATCTGAAAAAAGTGTAAAATCCAGAAAGGCAGGACAGGCCATGGAGAACTGGGAGCCTTGTTATGCTGATGGGCGGGATGTAAATTGCCAACAGACACTCGGGAGAAGTGTATGGTGTTTCCTGAAACATCTAAAAAACAAAGCAACAGAGCCTAGGGCACTTCCACTTATGGTCCTATAGCTTAGGGAAATTAAAATCAAAAAGACACAGTCACCCCAAAGTTTGGGACGCCTCTGTTTACAAGAACCTCGTTTACCGTACAAGTTCAATATCACAGAAAGTGAAAAATGGATAAAGAACTTGTGGTACTTACGTACAATGCAGTATCACTCAGCAATGAAATCTATGTCATCAGGCCCGTAGCAGCATAATGAGTGGATTCAGGTACGATGATTCTAACTGAAATAAGTCACACAGAAAAAGAAACATCATAAGATATCACTAATACACGGAATGTAAACTTGGCTACACAGGAACTGCATTCCAAAACAGAACAGGGTCTCAAATTTAGAAAACCAACTTATGCTTGCTTAAGGTGAAAGGTGAGTTGGGGTGCAGCATAGAACCAGAGATTGAAATGAGCACAGATAAAGTTCCTTAAGCCAAATATGGAATACACAAGAGCTACTCCTTGCTCAACGAAATGGACTCAACACCGCATATTAAACGCCTAAGAATGTACCTGACTAGTAAGTATCTTAAAACCTATGGATTGCTATGTCTCCGAAAGAGAATCAAGCATGTGTACATGGGCATAAATGCAGCAGTGATAGGATTGGAGGGGTTCGTGAGCAAATGAAGACCCTTTGAAGTCATATTGCATGGTACCCATTCCACGGGTCTCAACTCTCCAGGTTTAAGGTATTGTTCCTTCAGCTAAAACATGCATGTGGAACCTAGATTATGATCAACCATGTGATCGGGAGACGTGTTCAAATATGTCTCAGTTTTCGTACCCTGGTACTCGGGTTCAACATTCCAGACGCTTTACTAACACTCTCCCCACTTGGAGAGTCAGTCCCTTTAACCTCCTGTTTGGCCCAGTTTGCAATTTCTGTGGAAGATGAACAGGAATAGCGAGAACCAATGAGAGACTAGCTGGAGGTGTCTGGATGGGCAAATTTAACTCTCATTTCCCACCAGGAAGAGGAATTAACCAAAGGCTCAGCGTGCCGTGCCGGAACCAGATTAGGGCCTGTAGACATCCTGCGGTGTTGCGGCCAGGTCACAAGAAAGCGAGTTGAAGAAAGGAGCTCAGGGGCACTGTAATTCACAAACCTGCAGAGTTATAAATGACAGCTATCGTCCAAAAATAGACTGAAGTAAGGCTGCCAAGAGGACTTGAAAGCGGGGCAGAATTGCAGGAAACCGATTTCAGGAGGTAGACTGGAATTGCATTGAAGGCATAGGAAAAGAGGCAGAACGTCCACAATGATGCACTTGGCCAAAAAGGGCGTATGCGTTTTTTCCTGAATATATTCAGGAAAAAACGCATACGCCCTTTTTGGCCAACCAAGCAAACTTGCAAAGGAAATCTGCACTACAATGAAGTCTCACTTCTCCCCGGTCAAAAGGGCCATCTGAAAAAAGTGTAAACTCCAGAAAGGCAGGACAGGCCATGGAGAACTGGGAGCCTTGTTATGCTGATGGGCAGGATGTAAATTGCCAACAGACACTCAGGAGAAGTGTATGGTGTTTCCTGAAACATCTAAAAAACAAAGCATCAGAGCCTAGGGCACTTCCACTTATGGTCCTATAGCTTAGGGAAATTAAAATCAAAAAGACACAGCCACCCCAAAGTTTGGGACACCTCCGTTTACAAGAACCTCGTTTACCGTACAAGTTCAATATCACAGAAAGTGAAAAATGGATAAAGAACTTGTGGTACTTACGTACAATGCAGTATCACTCAGCAATGAAATCTATGTCATCAGGCCCGTAGCAGCATAATGAGTGGATTCAAGTATGATGATTCTAACTGAAATAAGTCACACAGAAAAAGAAACATCATAAGATATCACTAATACACGGAATGTAAACTTGGCTACACAGGAACTGCATTCCAAAACAGAACAGGGTCTCAAATTTAGAAAACCAACTTATGCTTGCTTAAGGGGAAAGGTGAGTTGGGGTGCTGCATAAAACCAGAGATTGAAATGAGCACAGATAAAGTTCCTTAAGCCAAATATGGAATAGACAAGAGCTACTCCTTGCTCAACGAAATGGACTCAAAACCCCATATTAAACGCCTAAGAATGTACCTGACTAGTAAGTATCTTAAATCCTATGGATTGCTATGTCTCCGAAAGAGAATCAAGCATGTGTACAGGGGCATAAATGCAGCAGTGATAGGATTGGAGAGGTTCGGTGAGCAAATGAAGACCCTTTTAAGTCATATTGCATGGTACCCATTACACGGGTCTTAACTCTCCAGGTTTAAGGTATTCTTCCTTCAGCTAAAACATGCATGTGGAACCCAGAGTATGATCAACCATGTGAACGGGAGACGTGTTCAAATATGTCTCAGTTTTCCTCCCCTGGTACTCGGGTGCAACATTCCAGACGCTTTACTAACACTCTTCCCACTTGGAGAGTCAGTCCCTTTAACCTCCTGTTTGGCCCAGTTTGCAATTTCTGTGGAAATGAACAGGAATAGCGAGAACCAATGAGAGACTAGCTGGAGGTGTCTGGACGGGCAAATTTAACTCTCATTTCCCACCAGGAAGAGGAATTAACCAAAGGCTCAGCGTGCCGTGCCAGAACCAGATTAGGGCCTGAAGACATCCTGCGGTGTTGCGGCCAGGTCACAAGAAAGCGAGTTGAAGAAAGGAGCTCAGGGGCACTGTAATTCACAAACCTGCAGAGTTATAAATGACAGCTATCGTCCAAAAATAGACTGAAGTAAGGCTGCCAAGAGGACTTGAAAGCGGGGCAGAATTGCAGGAAACCGATTTCAGGAGGTAGACTGGAATTGCATTGAAAGCATAGGAAAAGAGGCAGAACGTCCACAATGATGCACTTGGCCAAAAAGGGCGTATGCGTTTTTTCCTGAATATATTCAGGAAAAAACGCATACGCCCTTTTTGGCCAACCAAGCAAGCTTGCAAAGGAAATCTGCACTACAATGAAGTCTCACTTCCCCCCGGTCAAAAGGGCCATCTGAAAAAAGTGTAAAATCCAGAAAGGCAGGACAGGCCATGGAGAACTGGGAGCCTTGTTATGCTGATGGGCGGGATGTAAATTGCCAACAACCACTTGGGAGAAGTGTATGGTGTTTCCTGAAACATCTAAAAAACAAAGCAACAGAACCTAGGGCACTTCCACTTATGGTCCTATAGCTTAGGGAAATTAAAATCAAAAAGACACAGCCACCCAAAAGTTTGGAACGGCTCTGTTTACAAGAACCTCGTTTACAGTACAAGTTCAACATCGAAGAAAGTGAAAAATGGATAAAGAAGTTGTGGTATTTACTTACAAAGCAATATCACTCAGCAATGAAATCTGTGTCATCAGGCCCTTAGCATCACAATGAGTGGATTCAGGTATGATGATTCTAACTGAAATAAGTCACACAGAAAAAGAAACATCATAAGATATCAGTAATACACGGAATGTAAACTTGGCTACACAGGAACTGAATTACAGAACAGAACAGGGTCTCAAATTTAGAAAACCAACTTATGCTTGCTTAAGGGGAAAGGTGAGTTGGGGTGCTGCATAAAACCAGAGATTGAAATGAGCACAGATAAAGTTCCTTAAGCCAAATATGGAATAGACAAGAGCTACTCCTTGCTCAACGAAATGGACTCAACACCGCATATTAAACGCCTAAGAATGTACCTGACTAGTAAGTATCTTAAAACCTATGGATTGCTATGTCTCCGAAAGAGAATCAAGCATGTGTACATGGGCATAAATGCAGCAGTGATAGGATTGGAGGGGTTCGTGAGCAAATGAAGACCCTTTGAAGTCATATTGCATGGTACCCATTCCACGGGTCTCAACTCTCCAGGTTTAAGGTATTGTTCCTTCAGCTAAAACATGCATGTGGAACCTAGATTATGATCAACCATGTGATCGGGAGACGTGTTCAAATATGTCTCAGTTTTCGTACCCTGGTACTCGGGTTCAACATTCCAGACGCTTTACTAACACTCTCCCGACTTGGAGAGTCAGTCCCTTTAACCTCCTGTTTGGCCCAGTTTGCAATTTCTGTGGAAGATGAACAGGAATAGCGAGAACCAATGAGAGACTAGCTGGAGGTGTCTGGATGGGCAAATTTAACTCTCATTTCCCACCAGGAAGAGGAATTAACCAAAGGCTCAGCGTGCCGTGCCGGAACCAGATTAGGGCCTGTAGACATCCTGCGGTGTTGCGGCCAGGTCACAAGAAAGCGAGTTGAAGAAAGGAGCTCAGGGGCACTGTAATTCACAAACCTGCAGAGTTATAAATGACAGCTATCGTCCAAAAATAGACTGAAGTAAGGCTGCCAAGAGGACTTGAAAGCGGGGCAGAATTGCAGGAAACCGATTTCAGGAGGTAGACTGGAATTGCATTGAAGGCATAGGAAAAGAGGCAGAACGTCCACAATGATGCACTTGGCCAAAAAGGGCGTATGCGTTTTTTCCTGAATATATTCAGGAAAAAACGCATACGCCCTTTTTGGCCAACCAAGCAAACTTGCAAAGGAAATCTGCACTACAATGAAGTCTCACTTCTCCCCGGTCAAAAGGGCCATCTGAAAAAAGTGTAAACTCCAGAAAGGCAGGACAGGCCATGGAGAACTGGGAGCCTTGTTATGCTGATGGGCAGGATGTAAATTGCCAACAGACACTCAGGAGAAGTGTATGGTGTTTCCTGAAACATCTAAAAAACAAAGCATCAGAGCCTAGGGCACTTCCACTTATGGTCCTATAGCTTAGGGAAATTAAAATCAAAAAGACACAGCCACCCCAAAGTTTGGGACACCTCCGTTTACAAGAACCTCGTTTACCGTACAAGTTCAATATCACAGAAAGTGAAAAATGGATAAAGAACTTGTGGTACTTACGTACAATGCAGTATCACTCAGCAATGAAATCTATGTCATCAGGCCCGTAGCAGCATAATGAGTGGATTCAAGTATGATGATTCTAACTGAAATAAGTCACACAGAAAAAGAAACATCATAAGATATCACTAATACACGGAATGTAAACTTGGCTACACAGGAACTGCATTCCAAAACAGAACAGGGTCTCAAATTTAGAAAACCAACTTATGCTTGCTTAAGGGGAAAGGTGAGTTGGGGTGCTGCATAAAACCAGAGATTGAAATGAGCACAGATAAAGTTCCTTAAGCCAAATATGGAATAGACAAGAGCTACTCCTTGCTCAACGAAATGGACTCAAAACCCCATATTAAACGCCTAAGAATGTACCTGACTAGTAAGTATCTTAAATCCTATGGATTGCTATGTCTCCGAAAGAGAATCAAGCATGTGTACAGGGGCATAAACGCAGCAGTGATAGGATTGGAGAGGTTCGGTGAGCAAATGAAGACCCTTTTAAGTCATATTGCATGGTACCCATTACACGGGTCTTAACTCTCCAGGTTTAAGGTATTCTTCCTTCAGCTAAAACATGCATGTGGAACCCAGAGTATGATCAACCATGTGAACGGGAGACGTGTTCAAATATGTCTCAGTTTTCCTCCCCTGGTACTCGGGTGCAACATTCCAGACGCTTTACTAACACTCTTCCCACTTGGAGAGTCAGTCCCTTTAACCTCCTGTTTGGCCCAGTTTGCAATTTCTGCGGAAATGAACAGGAATAGCGAGAACCAATGAGAGACTAGCTGGAGGTGTCTGGACGGGCAAATTTAACTCTCATTTCCCACCAGGAAGAGGAATTAACCAAAGGCTCAGCGTGCCGTGCCAGAACCAGATTAGGGCCTGAAGACATCCTGCGGTGTCGCGGCCAGGTCACAAGAAAGCGAGTTGAAGAAAGGAGCTCAGGGGCACTGTAATTCACAAACCTGCAGAGTTATAAATGACAGCTATCGTCCAAAAATAGACTGAAGTAAGGCTGCCAAGAGGACTTGAAAGCGGGGCAGAATTGCAGGAAACCGATTTCAGGAGGTAGACTGGAATTGCATTGAAAGCATAGGAAAAGAGGCAGAACGTCCACAATGATGCACTTGGCCAAAAAGGGCGTATGCGTTTTTTCCTGAATATATTCAGGAAAAAACGCATACGCCCTTTTTGGCCAACCAAGCAAGCTTGCAAAGGAAATCTGCACTACAATGAAGTCTCACTTCCCCCCGGTCAAAAGGGCCATCTGAAAAAAGTGTAAAATCCAGAAAGGCAGGACAGGCCATGGAGAACTGGGAGCCTTGTTATGCTGATGGGCGGGATGTAAATTGCCAACAACCACTTGGGAGAAGTGTATGGTGTTTCCTGAAACATCTAAAAAACAAAGCAACAGAACCTAGGGCACTTCCACTTATGGTCCTATAGCTTAGGGAAATTAAAATCAAAAAGACACAGCCACCCAAAAGTTTGGAACGGCTCTGTTTACAAGAACCTCGTTTACAGTACAAGTTCAACATCGAAGAAAGTGAAAAATGGATAAAGAAGTTGTGGTATTTACTTACAAAGCAATATCACTCAGCAATGAAATCTTTGTCATCAGGCCCTTAGCATCACAATGAGTGGATTCAGGTATGATGATTCTAACTGAAATAAGTCACACAGAAAAAGAAACATCATAAGATATCAGTAATACACGGAATGTAAACTTGGCTACACAGGAACTGCATTCCAAAACAGAACAGGGTCTCAAATTTAGAAAACCAACTTATGCTTGCTTAAGGGGAAAGGTGAGTTGGGGTGCTGCATAAAACCAGAGATTGAAATGAGCACAGATAAAGTTCCTTAAGCCAAATATGGAATAGACAAGAGCTACTCCTTGCTCAACGAAATGGACTCAACACCGCATATTAAACGCATAAGAATGTACCTGACTAGTAAGTATCTTAAAACCTATGGATTGCTATGTCTCCGAAAGAGAATCAAGCATGTGTACAGGGGCATAAACGCAGCAGTGATAGGATTGGAGAGGTTCGGTGAGCAAATGAAGACCCTTTGAAGTCATATTGCATGGTACCCATTCCACGGGTTTCAACTCTCCAGTTTTAAGGTATTCTTCCTTCAGCTAAAACATGTATGTGGAACCCAGAGTATGATCAACCATGTGAACGGGAGACGTGTTCAAATATGTCTCAGTTTTCCTCCCCTGGTACTCGGGTGCAACATTCCAGACGCTTTCCTAACACTCTCCCGACTTGGAGAGTCAGTCCCTTTAACCTCCTGTTTGGCCCAGTTTGCAATTTCTGCGGAAGATGAACAGGAATAGCGAGAACCAATGAGAGGCTAGCTGGAGGTGTCTGGACGGGCAAATTTAACTCTCATTTCCCACCAGGAAGAGGAATTAACCAAAGGTTCATCATGCCGTGCCAGAACCAGATTAGGGCCTGAAGGCATCCTGCGGTGTTGCGGCCAGGTCACAAGAAAGCGAGTTGAAGAAAGGAGCTCAGGGGCACTGTAATTCACAAACCTGCAGAGTTATAAATGACAGCTATCGTCCAAAAATAGACTGAAGTAAGGCTGCCAAGAGGACTTGAAAGCGGGGCAGAATTGCAGGAAACCGATTTCAGGAGGTAGACTGGAATTGCATTGAAAGCATAGGAAAAGAGGCAAAACGTCCACAATGATGCACTTGGCCAAAAAGGGCGTTTGCGTTTTTTCCTGAATATATTCAGGAAAAAACGCATACGCCCTTTTTGGCCAACCAAGCAAGCTTGCAAAGGAAATCTGCACTACAATGAAGTCTCACTTCCCCCCGGTCAAAAGGGCCATCTGAAAAAAGTGTAAAATCCAGAAAGGCAGGACAGGCCATGGAGAACTGGGAGCCTTGTTATGCTGATGGGCGGGATGTAAATTGCCAACAACCACTTGGGAGAAGTGTATGGTGTTTCCTGAAACATCTAAAAACAAAGCAACAGAGCCTAGGGCACTTCCGCTTATGGTCCTATAGCTTAGGGAAATTAAAATCAAAAAGACACAGCCACCCCAAAGTTTGGGACGCCTCCGTTTACAAGAACCTCGTTTGCCGTACAAGTTCAATATCACAGAAAGTGAAAAATGGATAAAGAACTTGTGGTACTTACGTACAATACAGTATCACTCAGCAATGAAATCTATGTCATCAGGCCCGTAGCAGCATAATGAGTGGATTCAGGTACGATGATTCTAACTGAAATAAGTCACACAGAAAAAGAAACATCATAAGATATCAGTAATACACGGAATGTAAACTTGGCTACACAGGAACTGCATTCCAAAACAGAACAGGGTCTCAAATTTAGAAAACCAACTTATGCTTGCTTAAGGGGAAAGGTGAGTTGGGGTGCTGCATAAAACCAGAGATTGAAATGAGCACAGATAAAGTTCCTTAAGCCAAATATGGAATAGACAAGAGCTACTCCTTGCTCAACGAAATGGACTCAACACCGCATATTAAACGCCTAAGAATGTACCTGACTAGTAAGTATCTTAAAACCTATGGATTGCTATGTCTCCGAAAGAGAATCAAGCATGTGTACATGGGCATAAATGCAGCAGTGATAGGATTGGAGGGGTTCGTGAGCAAATGAAGACCCTTTGAAGTCATATTGCATGGTACCCATTCCACGGGTCTCAACTCTCCAGGTTTAAGGTATTGTTCCTTCAGCTAAAACATGCATGTGGAACCTAGAGTATGATCAACCATGTGATCGGGAGACGTGTTCAAATATGTCTCAGTTTTCGTACCCTGGTACTCGGGTTCAACATTCCAGACGCTTTACAAACACTCTCCCCACTTGGAGAGTCAGTCCCTTTAACCTCCTGTTTGGCCCAGTTTGCAATTTCTGTGGAAGATGAACAGGAATAGCGAGAACCAATGAGAGACTAGCTGGAGGTGTCTGGATGGGCAAATTTAACTCTCATTTCCCACCAGGAAGAGGAATTAACCAAAGGCTCAGCGTGCCGTGCCGGAACCAGATTAGGGCCTGTAGACATCCTGCGGTGTTGCGGCCAGGTCACAAGAAAGCGAGTTGAAGAAAGGAGCTCAGGGGCACTGTAATTCACAAACCTGCAGAGTTATAAATGACAGCTATCGTCCAAAAATAGACTGAAGTAAGGCTGCCAAGAGGACTTGAAAGCGGGGCAGAATTGCAGGAAACCGATTTCAGGAGGTAGACTGGAATTGCATTGAAGGCATAGGAAAAGAGGCAGAACGTCCACAATGATGCACTTGGCCAAAAAGGGCGTATGCGTTTTTTCCTGAATATATTCAGGAAAAAACGCATACGCCCTTTTTGGCCAACCAAGCAAACTTGCAAAGGAAATCTGCACTACAATGAAGTCTCACTTCTCCCCGGTCAAAAGGGCCATCTGAAAAAAGTGTAAACTCCAGAAAGGCAGGACAGGCCATGGAGAACTGGGAGCCTTGTTATGCTGATGGGCAGGATGTAAATTGCCAACAGACACTCAGGAGAAGTGTATGGTGTTTCCTGAAACATCTAAAAAACAAAGCATCAGAGCCTAGGGCACTTCCACTTATGGTCCTATAGCTTAGGGAAATTAAAATCAAAAAGACACAGCCACCCCAAAGTTTGGGACACCTCCGTTTACAAGAACCTCGTTTACCGTACAAGTTCAATATCACAGAAAGTGAAAAATGGATAAAGAACTTGTGGTACTTACGTACAATGCAGTATCACTCAGCAATGAAATCTATGTCATCAGGCCCGTAGCAGCATAATGAGTGGATTCAAGTATGATGATTCTAACTGAAATAAGTCACACAGAAAAAGAAACATCATAAGATATCACTAATACACGGAATGTAAACTTGGCTACACAGGAACTGCATTCCAAAACAGAACAGGGTCTCAAATTTAGAAAACCAACTTATGCTTGCTTAAGGGGAAAGGTGAGTTGGGGTGCTGCATAAAACCAGAGATTGAAATGAGCACAGATAAAGTTCCTTAAGCCAAATATGGAATAGACAAGAGCTACTCCTTGCTCAACGAAATGGACTCAAAACCCCATATTAAACGCCTAAGAATGTACCTGACTAGTAAGTATCTTAAATCCTATGGATTGCTATGTCTCCGAAAGAGAATCAAGCATGTGTACAGGGGCATAAACGCAGCAGTGATAGGATTGGAGAGGTTCGGTGAGCAAATGAAGACCCTTTTAAGTCATATTGCATGGTACCCATTACACGGGTCTTAACTCTCCAGGTTTAAGGTATTCTTCCTTCAGCTAAAACATGCATGTGGAACCCAGAGTATGATCAACCATGTGAACGGGAGACGTGTTCAAATATGTCTCAGTTTTCCTCCCCTGGTACTCGGGTGCAACATTCCAGACGCTTTACTAACACTCTTCCCACTTGGAGAGTCAGTCCCTTTAACCTCCTGTTTGGCCCAGTTTGCAATTTCTGTGGAAATGAACAGGAATAGCGAGAACCAATGAGAGACTAGCTGGAGGTGTCTGGACGGGCAAATTTAACTCTCATTTCCCACCAGGAAGAGGAATTAACCAAAGGCTCAGCGTGCCGTGCCAGAACCAGATTAGGGCCTGAAGACATCCTGCGGTGTTGCGGCCAGGTCACAAGAAAGCGAGTTGAAGAAAGGAGCTCAGGGGCACTGTAATTCACAAACCTGCAGAGTTATAAATGACAGCTATCGTCCAAAAATAGACTGAAGTAAGGCTGCCAAGAGGACTTGAAAGCGGGGCAGAATTGCAGGAAACCGATTTCAGGAGGTAGACTGGAATTGCATTGAAAGCATAGGAAAAGAGGCAGAACGTCCACAATGATGCACTTGGCCAAAAAGGGCGTATGCGTTTTTTCCTGAATATATTCAGGAAAAAACGCATACGCCCTTTTTGGCCAACCAAGCAAGCTTGCAAAGGAAATCTGCACTACAATGAAGTCTCACTTCCCCCCGGTCAAAAGGGCCATCTGAAAAAAGTGTAAAATCCAGAAAGGCAGGACAGGCCATGGAGAACTGGGAGCCTTGTTATGCTGATGGGCGGGATGTAAATTGCCAACAACCACTTGGGAGAAGTGTATGGTGTTTCCTGAAACATCTAAAAAACAAAGCAACAGAACCTAGGGCACTTCCACTTATGGTCCTATAGCTTAGGGAAATTAAAATCAAAAAGACACAGCCACCCAAAAGTTTGGAACGGCTCTGTTTACAAGAACCTCGTTTACAGTACAAGTTCAACATCGAAGAAAGTGAAAAATGGATAAAGAAGTTGTGGTATTTACTTACAAAGCAATATCACTCAGCAATGAAATCTGTGTCATCAGGCCCTTAGCATCACAATGAGTGGATTCAGGTATGATGATTCTAACTGAAATAAGTCACACAGAAAAAGAAACATCATAAGATATCAGTAATACACGGAATGTAAACTTGGCTACACAGGAACTGAATTACAGAACAGAACAGGGTCTCAAATTTAGAAAACCAACTTATGCTTGCTTAAGGGGAAAGGTGAGTTGGGGTGCTGCATAAAACCAGAGATTGAAATGAGCACAGATAAAGTTCCTTAAGCCAAATATGGAATAGACAAGAGCTACTCCTTGCTCAACGAAATGGACTCAACACCGCATATTAAACGCCTAAGAATGTACCTGACTAGTAAGTATCTTAAAACCTATGGATTGCTATGTCTCCGAAAGAGAATCAAGCATGTGTACATGGGCATAAATGCAGCAGTGATAGGATTGGAGGGGTTCGTGAGCAAATGAAGACCCTTTGAAGTCATATTGCATGGTACCCATTCCACGGGTCTCAACTCTCCAGGTTTAAGGTATTGTTCCTTCAGCTAAAACATGCATGTGGAACCTAGATTATGATCAACCATGTGATCGGGAGACGTGTTCAAATATGTCTCAGTTTTCGTACCCTGGTACTCGGGTTCAACATTCCAGACGCTTTACAAACACTCTCCCGACTTGGAGAGTCAGTCCCTTTAACCTCCTGTTTGGCCCAGTTTGCAATTTCTGTGGAAGATGAACAGGAATAGCGAGAACCAATGAGAGACTAGCTGGAGGTGTCTGGATGGGCAAATTTAACTCTCATTTCCCACCAGGAAGAGGAATTAACCAAAGGCTCAGCGTGCCGTGCCGGAACCAGATTAGGGCCTGTAGACATCCTGCGGTGTTGCGGCCAGGTCACAAGAAAGCGAGTTGAAGAAAGGAGCTCAGGGGCACTGTAATTCACAAACCTGCAGAGTTATAAATGACAGCTATCGTCCAAAAATAGACTGAAGTAAGGCTGCCAAGAGGACTTGAAAGCGGGGCAGAATTGCAGGAAACCGATTTCAGGAGGTAGACTGGAATTGCATTGAAGGCATAGGAAAAGAGGCAGAACGTCCACAATGATGCACTTGGCCAAAAAGGGCGTATGCGTTTTTTCCTGAATATATTCAGGAAAAAACGCATACGCCCTTTTTGGCCAACCAAGCAAACTTGCAAAGGAAATCTGCACTACAATGAAGTCTCACTTCTCCCCGGTCAAAAGGGCCATCTGAAAAAAGTGTAAACTCCAGAAAGGCAGGACAGGCCATGGAGAACTGGGAGCCTTGTTATGCTGATGGGCAGGATGTAAATTGCCAACAGACACTCAGGAGAAGTGTATGGTGTTTCCTGAAACATCTAAAAAACAAAGCATCAGAGCCTAGGGCACTTCCACTTATGGTCCTATAGCTTAGGGAAATTAAAATCAAAAAGACACAGCCACCCCAAAGTTTGGGACACCTCCGTTTACAAGAACCTCGTTTACCGTACAAGTTCAATATCACAGAAAGTGAAAAATGGATAAAGAACTTGTGGTACTTACGTACAATGCAGTATCACTCAGCAATGAAATCTATGTCATCAGGCCCGTAGCAGCATAATGAGTGGATTCAAGTATGATGATTCTAACTGAAATAAGTCACACAGAAAAAGAAACATCATAAGATATCACTAATACACGGAATGTAAACTTGGCTACACAGGAACTGCATTCCAAAACAGAACAGGGTCTCAAATTTAGAAAACCAACTTATGCTTGCTTAAGGGGAAAGGTGAGTTGGGGTGCTGCATAAAACCAGAGATTGAAATGAGCACAGATAAAGTTCCTTAAGCCAAATATGGAATAGACAAGAGCTACTCCTTGCTCAACGAAATGGACTCAAAACCCCATATTAAACGCCTAAGAATGTACCTGACTAGTAAGTATCTTAAATCCTATGGATTGCTATGTCTCCGAAAGAGAATCAAGCATGTGTACAGGGGCATAAACGCAGCAGTGATAGGATTGGAGAGGTTCGGTGAGCAAATGAAGACCCTTTTAAGTCATATTGCATGGTACCCATTACACGGGTCTTAACTCTCCAGGTTTAAGGTATTCTTCCTTCAGCTAAAACATGCATGTGGAACCCAGAGTATGATCAACCATGTGAACGGGAGACGTGTTCAAATATGTCTCAGTTTTCCTCCCCTGGTACTCGGGTGCAACATTCCAGACGCTTTACTAACACTCTTCCCACTTGGAGAGTCAGTCCCTTTAACCTCCTGTTTGGCCCAGTTTGCAATTTCTGCGGAAATGAACAGGAATAGCGAGAACCAATGAGAGACTAGCTGGAGGTGTCTGGACGGGCAAATTTAACTCTCATTTCCCACCAGGAAGAGGAATTAACCAAAGGCTCAGCGTGCCGTGCCAGAACCAGATTAGGGCCTGAAGACATCCTGCGGTGTTGCGGCCAGGTCACAAGAAAGCGAGTTGAAGAAAGGAGCTCAGGGGCACTGTAATTCACAAACCTGCAGAGTTATAAATGACAGCTATCGTCCAAAAATAGACT
The DNA here is from genome assembly GCF_951394435.1 of Stenella coeruleoalba. Lineage (NCBI taxonomy): Eukaryota > Metazoa > Chordata > Mammalia > Artiodactyla > Delphinidae > Stenella > Stenella coeruleoalba. The sequence goes on from NC_137153.1 coordinate 581,192, forward strand.
GAAGTAAGGCTGCCAAGAGGACTTGAAAGCGGGGCAGAATTGCAGGAAACCGATTTCAGGAGGTAGACTGGAATTGCATTGAAAGCATAGGAAAAGAGGCAGAACGTCCACAATGATGCACTTGGCCGAAAAGGGCGTATGCGTTTTTTCCTGAATATATTCAGGAAAAAACGCATACGCCCTTTTTGGCCAACCAAGCAAGCTTGCAAAGGAAATCTGCACTACAATGAAGTCTCACTTCCCCCCGGTCAAAAGGGCCATCTGAAAAAAGTGTAAAATCCAGAAAGGCAGGACAGGCCATGGAGAACTGGGAGCCTTGTTATGCTGATGGGCGGGATGTAAATTGCCAACAACCACTTGGGAGAAGTGTATGGTGTTTCCTGAAACATCTAAAAAACAAAGCAACAGAACCTAGGGCACTTCCACTTATGGTCCTATAGCTTAGGGAAATTAAAATCAAAAAGACACAGCCACCCAAAAGTTTGGAACGGCTCTGTTTACAAGAACCTCGTTTACAGTACAAGTTCAACATCGAAGAAAGTGAAAAATGGATAAAGAAGTTGTGGTATTTACTTACAAAGCAATATCACTCAGCAATGAAATCTTTGTCATCAGGCCCTTAGCATCACAATGAGTGGATTCAGGTATGATGATTCTAACTGAAATAAGTCACACAGAAAAAGAAACATCATAAGATATCAGTAATACACGGAATGTAAACTTGGCTACACAGGAACTGAATTACAGAACAGAACAGGGTCTCAAATTTAGAAAACCAACTTATGCTTGCTTAAGGGGAAAGGTGAGTTGGGGTGCTGCATAAAACCAGAGATTGAAATGAGCACAGATAAAGTTCCTTAAGCCAAATATGGAATAGACAAGAGCTACTCCTTGCTCAACGAAATGGACTCAACACCGCATATTAAACGCCTAAGAATGTACCTGACTAGTAAGTATCTTAAAACCTATGGATTGCTATGTCTCCGAAAGAGAATCAAGCATGTGTACAGGGGCATAAACGCAGCAGTGATAGGATTGGAGAGGTTCGGTGAGCAAATGAACACCCTTTGAAGTCATATTGCATGGTACCCATTCCACGGGTTTCAAATACCCAGGTTTAAGGTATTCTTCCTTCAGCTAAAACATGCATGTGGAACCCAAGTATGATCAACCATGTGAACGGGAGACGTGTTCAAATATGTCTCAGTTTTCCTCCCCTGGTACTCGGGTGCAACATTCCAGACGCTTTACTAACACTCTCCCCACTTGGAGAGTCAGCGCCTTTAACCTCCTGTTTGGCCCAGTTTGCAATTTCTGCGGAAGATGAACAGGAATAGGGAGAACCAATGAGAGACTAGCTGGAGGTGTCTGGTCGGGCAAATTTAACTCTCATTTCCCACCAGGAAGAGGAAATAACCAAAGGCTCAGCGTGCCGTGCCGGAACCAGATTAGGGCCGGAAGCCATCCTGCGGTGTTACGGCCAGCTCAAAAGAAAGCGAGTTGAAGAAAGGAGCTCAGGGGCACTGTAATTCACAAACCTGCAGAGTTATAAATGACAGCTATCGTCCAAAAATATACTGAAGTAAGGCTGCCAAGAGGACTTGAAAGCGGGGCAGAATTGCAGGAAACCGATTTCAGGAGGTAGACTGGAATTGCATTGAAAGCATAGGAAAAGAGGCAGAACGTCCACAATGATGCACTTGGCCAAAAAGGGCGTATGCGTTTTTTCCTGAATATATTCAGGAAAAAACGCATACGCCCTTTTTGGCCAACCAAGCAAACTTGCAAAGGAAATCTGCACTACAATGAAGTCTCACTTCCCCCCGGTCAAAAGGGCCATCTGAAAAAAGTGTAAAATCCAGAAAGGCAGGACAGGCCATGGAGAACTGGGAGCCTTGTTATGCTGATGGGCGGGATGTAAATTGCCAACAACCACTTGGGAGAAGTGTATGGTGTTTCCTGAAACATCTAAAAAACAAAGCAACAGAACCTAGGGTACTTCCACTTATGGTCCTATAGAATAGGGAAATTAAAATCAAAAAGACACAGCCACCCCAAAGTTTGGAACGGCTCTGTTTACAAGAAACTCGTTTACAGTACAAGTTCAACATCGCAGAAAGTGAAAAATGGATAAAGAAGTTGTGGTATTTACTTACAAAGCAATATCACTCAGCAATGAAATCTGTGTCATCAGGCCCTTAGCATCACAATGAGTGGATTCAGGTATGATGATTCTAACTGAAATAAGTCACACAGAAAAAGAAACATCATAAGATATCAGTAATACACGGAATGTAAACTTGGCTACACAGGAACTGAATTACAGAACAGAACAGGGTCTCAAATTTAGAAAACCAACTTATGCTTGCTTAAGGGGAAAGGTGAGTTGGGGTGCTGCATAAAACCAGAGATTGAAATGAGCACAGATAAAGTTCCTTAAGCCAAATATGGAATAGACAAGAGCTACTCCTTGCTCAACGAAATGGACTCAACACCGCATATTAAACGCCTAAGAATGTACCTGACTAGTAAGTATCTTAAAACCTATGGATTGCTATGTCTCCGAAAGAGAATCAAGCATGTGTACATGGGCATAAATGCAGCAGTGATAGGATTGGAGGGGTTCGTGAGCAAATGAAGACCCTTTGAAGTCATATTGCATGGTACCCATTCCACGGGTCTCAACTCTCCAGGTTTAAGGTATTGTTCCTTCAGCTAAAACATGCATGTGGAACCTAGACTATGATCAACCATGTGATCGGGAGACGTGTTCAAATATGTCTCAGTTTTCGTACCCTGGTACTCGGGTTCAACATTCCAGACGCTTTACTAACACTCTCCCCACTTGGAGAGTCAGTCCCTTTAACCTCCTGTTTGGCCCAGTTTGCAATTTCTGCGGAAGATGAACAGGAATAGCGAGAACCAATGAGAGACTAGCTGGAGGTGTCTGGATGGGCAAATTTAACTCTCATTTCCCACCAGGAAGAGGAATTAACCAAAGGCTCAGCGTGCCGTGCCGGAACCAGATTAGGGCCTGTAGACATCCTGCGGTGTTGCGGCCAGGTCACAAGAAAGCGAGTTGAAGAAAGGAGCTCAGGGGCACTGTAATTCACAAACCTGCAGAGTTATAAATGACAGCTATCGTCCAAAAATAGACTGAAGTAAGGCTGCCAAGAGGACTTGAAAGCGGGGCAGAATTGCAGGAAACCAATTTCAGGAGGTAGACTGGAATTGCATTGAAGGCATAGGAAAAGAGGCAGAACGTCCACAATGATGCACTTGGCCAAAAAGGGCGTATGCGTTTTTTCCTGAATATATTCAGGAAAAAACGCATACGCCCTTTTTGGCCAACCAAGCAAACTTGCAAAGGAAATCTGCACTACAATGAAGTCTCACTTCTCCCCGGTCAAAAGGGTCATCTGAAAAAAGTGTAAACTCCAGAAAGACAGGACAGGCCATGGAGAACTGGGAGCCTTGTTATGCTGATGGGCGGGATGGAAATTGCCAACAGACACTCAGGAGAAGTGTATGGTGTTTCCTGAAACATCTAAGAAACAAAGCATCAGAGCCTAGGGCACTTCCACTTATGGTCCTATAGCTTAGGGAAATTAAAATCAAAAAGACACAGCCACCCCAAAGTTTGGGACACCTCCGTTTACAAGAACCTCGTTTACCGTACAAGTTCAATATCACAGAAAGTGAAAAATGGATAAAGAACTTGTGGTACTTACGTACAATGCAGTATCACTCAGCAATGAAATCTATGTCATCAGGCCCGTAGCAGCATAATGAGTGGATTCAGGTATGATGATTCTAACTGAAATAAGTCACACAGAAAAAGAAACATCATAAGATATCACTAATACACGGAATGTAAACTTGGCTACACAGGAACTGCATTCCAAAACAGAACAGGGTCTCAAATTTAGAAAACCAACTTATGCTTGCTTAAGGGGAAAGGTGAGTTGGGGTGCTGCATAAAACCAGAGATTGAAATGAGCACAGATAAAGTTCCTTAAGCCAAATATGGAATAGACAAGAGCTACTCCTTGCTCAACGAAATGATCTCAAAACCCCATATTAAACGCCTAAGAATGTACCTGACTAGTAAGTATCTTAAAACCTATGGATTGCTATGTCTCCGAAAGAGAATCAAGCATGTGTACAGGGGCATAAACGCAGCAGTGATAGGATTGGAGAGGTTCGGTGAGCAAATGAAGACCCTTTGAAGTCATATTGCATGGTACCCATTACACGGGTCTTAACTCTCCAGGTTTAAGGTATTCTTCCTTCAGCTAAAACATGCATGTGGAACCCAGAGTATGATCAACCATGTGAACGGGAGACGTGTTCAAATATGTCTCAGTTTTCCTCCCCTGGTACTCGGGTGCAACATTCCAGACGCTTTACTAACACTCTCCCCACTTGGAGAGTCAGTCCCTTTAACCTCCTGTTTGGCCCAGTTTGCAATTTCTGCGGAAGATGAACAGGAATAGCGAGAACCAATGAGAGACTACCTGGAGGTGTCTGGACGGGCAAATTTAACTCTCATTTCCCACCAGGAAGAGGAATTAACCAAAGGCTCAGCGTGCCGTGCCGGAACCAGATTAGGGCCTGAAGCCATCCTGCGGTGTTGCGGCCAGGTCACAAGAAAGCGAGTTGAAGAAAGGAGCTCAGGGGCACTGTAATTCACAAACCTGCAGAGTTATAAATGACAGCTATCGTCCAAAAATATACTGAAGTAAGGCTGCCAAGAGGACTTGAAAGCGGGGCAGAATTGCAGGAAACCGATTTCAGGAGGTAGACTGGAATTGCATTGAAAGCATAGGAAAAGAGGCAGAACGTCCACAATGATGCACTTGGCCAAGAAGGGCGTATGCGTTTTTTCCTGAATATATTCAGGAAAAAACGCATACGCCCTTTTTGGCCAACCAAGCAAGCTTGCAAAGGAAAACTGCACTACAATGAAGTCTCACTTCCCCCCGGTCAAAAGGGCCATCTGAAAAAAGTGTAAAATCCAGAAAGGCAGGACAGGCCATGGAGAACTGGGAGCCTTGTTATGCTGATGGGCGGGATGTAAATTGCCAAGAACCACTTGGGAGAAGTGTATGGTGTTTCCTGAAACAACTAAAAAACAAAGCAACAGAACCTAGGGCACTTCCACTTATGGTCCTATAGCTTAGGGAAATTAAAATGAAAAAGACACAGCCACCCCAAAGTTTGGAACGGCTCTGTTTACAAGAACCTCGTTTACAGTACAAGTTCAACATCGCAGAAAGTGAAAAATGGATAAAGAAGTTGTGGTATTTACTTACAAAGCAATATCACTCAGCAATGAAATCTGTGTCATCAGGCCCTTAGCAGCACAATGAGTGGATTCAGGTATGATGATTCTAACTGAAATAAGTCACACAGAAAAAGAAACATCATAAGATATCACTAATACACGGAATGTAAACTTGGCTACACAGGAACTGCATTCCAAAACAGAACAGGGTCTCAAATTTAGAAAACCAACTTATGCTTGCTTAAGGGGAAAGGTGAGTTGGGGTGCTGCATAAAACCAGAGATTGAAATGAGCACAGATAAAGTTCCTTAAGCCAAATATGGAATAGACAAGACCTACTCCTTGCTCAACGAAATGGACTCAAAACCCCATATTAAACGCCTAAGAATGTACATGACAAGTAAGTATCTTAAAACCTATGGATTGCTATGTCTCCGAAAGAGAATCAAGCATGTGTACAGGGGCATAAACGCAGCAGTGATAGGATTGGAGAGGTTCGTGAGCAAATGAAGACCCTTTGAAGTCATATTGCATGGTACCCATTCCACGGGTTTCAACTACCCAGGTTTAAGGTATTCTTCCTTCATCTAAAACATGCATGTGGAACCTAGAGTATGATCAACCATGTGATCGGGAGACGTGTTCAAATATGTCTCAGTTTTCGTACCCTTGTACTCGGGTGCAACATTCCAGACGCTTTACTAACACTCTCCCCACTTGGAGAGTCAGTTCCTTTAACTTCCTGTTTGGCCCAGTTTGCAATTTCTGTGGAAGATGAACAGGAGTAACGAGAACCAATGAAAGACTAGCTGGAGGTGTCTGGACGGGCAAATTTAACTCTCATTTCCCACCAGGAAGAGGAATTAACCAAAGGCTCAGCGTGCCGTGCCAGAACCAGATTAGGGCCTGAAGACATCCTGCGGTGTTGCGGCCAGCTCAAAAGAAAGTGAGTTGAAGAAAGGAGCTCAGGGGCACTGTAATTCACAAACCTGCAGAGTTATAAATGACAGCTATCGTCCAAAAATATACTGAAGTAAGGCTGCCAAGAGGACTTGAAAGCGGGGCAGAATTGCAGGAAACCGATTTCAGGAGGTAGACTGGAATTGCATTGAAAGCATAGGAAAAGAGGCAGAACGTCCACAATGATGCACTTGGCCAAAAAGGGCGTATGCGTTTTTTCCTGAATATATTCAGGAAAAAACGCATACGCCCTTTTTGGCCAACCAAGCAAACTTGCAAAGGAAATCTGCACTACAATGAAGTCTCACTTCCCCCCGGTCAAAAGGGCCATCTGAAAAAAGTGTAAAATCCAGAAAGGCAGGACAGGCCATGGAGAACTGGGAGCCTTGTTATGCTGATGGGCGGGATGTAAATTGCCAACAACCACTTGGGAGAAGTGTATGGTGTTTCCTGAAACATCTAAAAAACAAAGCAACAGAACCTAGGGTACTTCCACTTATGGTCCTATAGAATAGGGAAATTAAAATCAAAAAGACACAGCCACCCCAAAGTTTGGAACGGCTCTGTTTACAAGAAACTCGTTTACAGTACAAGTTCAACATCGCAGAAAGTGAAAAATGGATAAAGAAGTTGTGGTATTTACTTACAAAGCAATATCACTCAGCAATGAAATCTATGTCATCAGGCCCGTAGCAGCATAATGAGTGGATTCAGGTATGATGATTCTAACTGAAATAAGTCACACAGAAAAAGAAACATCATAAGATATCACTAATACACGGAATGTAAACTTGGCTACACAGGAACTGCATTCCAAAACAGAACAGGGTCTCAAATTTAGAAAACCAACTTATGCTTGCTTAAGGGGAAAGGTGAGTTGGGGTGCTGCATAAAACCAGAGATTGAAATGAGCACAGATAAAGTTCCTTAAGCCAAATATGGAATAGACAAGAGCTACTCCTTGCTCAACGAAATGATCTCAAAACCCCATATTAAACGCCTAAGAATGTACCTGACTAGTAAGTATCTTAAAACCTATGGATTGCTATGTCTCTGAAAGAGAATCAAGCATGTGTACAGGGGCATAAACGCAGCAGTGATAGGATTGGAGAGGTTCGGTGAGCAAAAGAAGACCCTTTTAAGTCATATTGCATGGTACCCATTACACGGGTCTTAACTCTCCAGGTTTAAGGTATTCTTCCTTCAGCTAAAACATGCATGTGGAACCCAGAGTATGATCAACCATGTGAACGGGAGACGTGTTCAAATATGTCTCAGTTTTCCTCCCCTGGTACTCGGGTGCAACATTCCAGACGCTTTACTAACACTCTCCCCACTTGGAGAGTCAGTCCCTTTAACCTCCTGTTTGGCCCAGTTTGCAATTTCTGCGGAAGATGAACAGGAATAGCGAGAACCAATGAGAGACTAGCTGGAGGTGTCTGGACGGGCAAATTTAACTCTCATTTCCCACCAGGAAGAGGAATTAACCAAAGGCTCAGCGTGCCGTGCCGGAACCAGATTAGGGCCTGAAGCCATCCTGCGGTGTTGCGGCCAGGTCACAAGAAAGCGAGTTGAAGAAAGGAGCTCAGGGGCACTGTAATTCACAAACCTGCAGAGTTATAAATGACAGCTATCGTCCAAAAATAGACTGAAGTAAGGCTGCCAAGAGGACTTGAAAGCGGGGCAGAATTGCAGGAAACCGATTTCAGGAGGTAGACTGGAATTGCATTGAAAGCATAGGAAAAGAGGCAGAACGTCCACAATGATGCACTTGGCCAAAAAGGGCGTATGCGTTTTTTCCTGAATATATTCAGGAAAAAACGCATACGCCCTTTTTGGCCAACCAAGCAAGCTTGCAAAGGAAAACTGCACTAAAATGAAGTCTCACTTCCCCCCGGTCAAAAGGGCCATCTGAAAAAAGTGTAAAATCCAGAAAGGCAGGACAGGCCATGGAGAACTGGGAGCCTTGTTATGCTGATGGGCGGGATGTAAATTGCCAAGAACCACTTGGGAGAAGTGTATGGTGTTTCCTGAAACAACTAAAAAACAAAGCAACAGAACCTAGGGCACTTCCACTTATGGTCCTATAGCTTAGGGAAATTAAAATGAAAAAGACACAGCCACCCCAAAGTTTGGAACGGCTCTGTTTACAAGAACCTCGTTTACAGTACAAGTTCAACATCGCAGAAAGTGAAAAATGGATAAAGAAGTTGTGGTATTTACTTACAAAGCAATATCACTCAGCAATGAAATCTGTGTCATCAGGCCCTTAGCAGCACAATGAGTGGATTCAGGTATGATGATTCTAACTGAAATAAGTCACACAGAAAAAGAAACATCATAAGATATCACTAATACACGGAATGTAAACTTGGCTACACAGGAACTGCATTCCAAAACAGAACAGGGTCTCAAATTTAGAAAACCAACTTATGCTTGCTTAAGGGGAAAGGTGAGTTGGGGTGCTGCATAAAACCAGAGATTGAAATGAGCACAGATAAAGTTCCTTAAGCCAAATATGGAATAGACAAGAGCTACTCCTTGCTCAACGACATGGACTCAACACCCCATATTAAACGCCTAAGAATGTACCTGACTAGTAAGTATCTTAAAACCTATGGATTGCTATGTCTCCGAAAGAGAATCAAGCATGTGTACAGGGGCATAAACGCAGCAGTGATAGGATTGGAGAGGTTCGTGAGCAAATGAAGACCCTTTGAAGTCATATTGCATGGTACCCATTCCACGGGTTTCAACTACCCAGGTTTAAGGTATTCTTCCTTCAGCTAAAACATGCATGTGGAACCTAGAGTATGATCAACCATGTGATCGGGAGACGTGTTCAAATATGTCTCAGTTTTCGTACCCTGGTACTCGGGTGCAACTTTCCAGACGCTTTACTAACACTCTCCCGACTTGGAGAGTCAGTCCCTTTAACCTCCTGTTTGGCCCAGTTTGCAATTTCTGTGGAAGATGAACACGAATAGCGAGAAGCAATGAAAGAATAGCTGGAGGTGTCTGGATGGGCAAATTTAACTCTCATTTCCCACCAGGAAGAGGAATTAACCAAAGGCTCAGCGTGCCGTGCCAGAACCAGATTAGGGCCTGAAGACATCCTGCGGTGTTGCGGCCAGGCCATAAGAAAGCGAGTTGAAGAAAGGAGCTCAGGGGCACTGTAATTCACAAACCTGCAGAGTTATAAATGACAGCTATCGTCCAAAAATATACTGAAGTAAGGCTGCCAAGAGGACTTGAAAGCGGGGCAGAATTGCAGGAAACCGATTTCAGGAGGTAGACTGGAATTGCATTGAAAGCATAGGAAAAGAGGCAGAACGTCCACAATGATGCACTTGGCCAAAAAGGGCGTATGCGTTTTTTCCTGAATATATTCAGGAAAAAAAGCATACGCCCTTTTTGGCCAACCAAGCAAACTTGCAAAGGAAATCTGCACTACAATGAAGTCGCACTTCCCCCCGGTCAAAAGGGCCATCTGAAAAAAGTGTAAAATCCAGAAAGGCAGGACAGGCCATGGAGAACTGGGAGCCTTGTTATGCTGATGGGCGGGATGTAAATTGCCAACAGACACTCAGGAGAAGTGTATGGTGTTTCCTGAAACATCTAAAAAACAAAGCAACAGAGCCGAGGGCACTTGCGCTTATGGTCCTATAGCTTAGGGAAATTAAAATCAAAAAGACACAGCCACCCCAAAATTTGGGACGCCTCCGTTTACAAGAACCTCGTTTACCGTACAAGTTCAATATCACAGAAAGTGAAAAATGGATAAAGAAGTTGTGGTACTTACGTACAATGCAGTATCACTCAGCAATGAAATCTATGTCATCAGGCCCGTAGCAGCATAATGAGTGGATTCAGGTACGATGATTCTAACTGAAATAAGTCACACAGAAAAAGAAACATCATAAGATATCACTAATACACGGAATGTAAACTTGGCTACACAGGAAATGCATTCCAAAACAGAACAGGGTCTCAAATTTAGAAAACCAACTTATGCTTGCTTAAGGTGAAAGGTGACTTGGGGTGCTGCATAAAACCAGAGATTGAAATGAGCACAGATAAAGTTCCTTAAGCCAAATATGGAATACACAAGAGCTACTCCTTGCTCAACGAAATGGACACAAAACCCCATATTAAACGCCTAAGAATGCACCTGACTAGTAAGTATCTTAAAACCTATGGATTGCTATCTCTCCGAAAGAGAATCAAGCATGTGTACAGGGGCATAAATGCAGCAGTGATAGGATTGGAGAGGTTCGTGAGCAAATGAAGACCCTTTGAAGTCATATTGCCTTGTACCCATTCCACGGGTTTCAACTACCCAGGTTTAAGGTATTCTTCCTTCATCTAAAACATGCATGTGGAACCTAGAGTATGATCAACCATGTGATCGGGAGACGTGTTCAAATATGTCTCAGTTTTCGTACCCTGGTACTCGGGTGCAACATTCCAGACGCTTTACTAACACTCTCCCCACTTGGAGAGTCAGCGCCTTTAACCTCCTGTTTGGCACAGTTTGCAATTTCTGCGGAAGATGAACAGGAATAGCGAGAACCAATGAGAGACTAGCTGGAGGTGTCTGGACGGGCAAATTTAACTCTCATTTCCCACCAGGAAGAGGAAATAACCAAAGGCTCAGCATGCCGTGCCGGAACCAGATTAGGGCCTGAAGCCATCCTGCGGTGTTGCGGCCAGCTCACAAGAAAGCAAGTTGAAGAAAGGAGCTCAGGGGCACTGTAATTCACAAACCTGCAGAGTTATAAATGACAGCTATCGTCCAAAAATAGACTGAAGTAAGGCTGCCAAGAGGACTTGAAAGCGGGGCAGAATTGCAGGAAACCGATTTCAGGAGGTAGACTGGAATTGCATTGAAAGCATAGGAAAAGAGGCAGAACGTCCACAATGATGCACTTGGCCAAAAAGGGCGTATGCGTTTTTTCCTGAATATATTCAGGAAAAAACGCCTACGCCCTTTTTGGCCAACCAAGCAAGCTTGCAAAGGAAATCTGCACTACAATGAAGTCTCACTTCCCCCCGGTCAAAAGGGCCATCTGAAAAAAGTGTAAAATCCAGAAAGGCAGGACAGGCCATGGAGAACTGGGAGCCTTGTTATGCTGATGGGCGGGATGTAAATTGCCAACAACCACTCGGGAGAAGTGTATGGTGTTTCCTGAAAAATCTAAAAAACAAAGTAACAGAACCTAGGGCACTTCCACTTATGGTCCTATAGCTTAGGGAAATTAAAATCAAAAAGACACAGCCACCCCAAAGTTTGGGACGCCTCTGTTTACAGGAAGCTCGTTTACAGTACAAGTTCAACATCGCAGAAAGTGAAAAATGGATAAAGAAGTTGTGGCATTTACTTACAAAGCAATATCACTCAGCAATGAAATCTGTGTCATCAGGCCCTTAGCAGCACAATGAGTGGATTCAGGTATGATGATTCTAACTGAAATAAGTCACACAGAAAAAGAAACATCATAAGATATCAGTAATACACGGAATGTAAACTTGGCTACACAGGAACTCAATTACAGAACAGAACAGGGTCTCAAATTTAGAAAACCAACTGATGCTTGCTTAAGGGTAAAGGTGAGTTGGGGTGCTGCATAAAAGCAGAGATTGAAATGAGCACAGATAAAGTTCCTTAAGCCAAATATGGAATAGACAAGAGCTACTCCTTGCTCAACGAAATGGACTCAACACCCCATATTAAACGCCTAAGAATGTACCTGACTAGTAAGTATCTTAAAACCTATGGATTGCTATGTCTCCAAAAGAGAATCAAGCATGTGTACAGGGCATAAACGCAGCAGTGATAGGATTGGAGAGGTTCAGTGAGCAAATTAAGACCCTTTGAAGTCATATTGCATGGTACCCATTACACGGGTCTTAACTCTCCAGGTTTAAGGTATTCTTCCTTCAGCTAAAACATGCATGTGGAACCCAAGTATTATCAACCATGTGAACGGGAGACGTGTTCAAATATGTCTCAGTTTTCCTCCCCTGGTACTCGGGTGCAACATTCCAGACGCTTTACTAACACTCTCCCCACTTGGAGAGTCAGCACCTTTAACCTCCTGTTTGGCCCAGTTTGCAATTTCTGCGGAAGATGAACAGGAATAGCGAGAACCAATGAGAGACTAGCTGGAGGTGTCTGGACGGGCAAATTTAACTCTCATTTCCCACCAGGAAGAGGAAATAACCAGAGGCTCAGCGTGCCGTGCCGGAACCAGATTAGGGCCTGAAGCCTTCCTGCGGTGTTGCGGCCAGGTCACAAGAAAGCGAGTTGAAGAAAGGAGCTCAGGGGCACTGTAATTCACAAACCTGCAGAGTTATAAATGACAGCTATCGTCCAAAAATAGACTGAAGTAAGGCTGCCAAGAGGACTTGAAAGTGGGGCAGAATTGCAGGAAACCGATTTCAGGAGGTAGACTGGAATTGCATTGAAAGCATAGGAAAAGAGGCAGAACGTCCACAATGATGCACTTGGCCAAAAAGGGCGTATGCGTTTTTTCCTGAATATATTCAGGAAAAAACGCATACGCCCTTTTTGGCCAACCAAGCAAGCTTGCAAAGGAAATCTGCACTACAATGAAGTCTCACTACCCCTGGTCAAAAGGGTCGTCTGAAAAAAGGGTAAAATCCAGAAAGGCAGGACAGGCCATGGAGAACTGGGAGCCTTGTTATGCTGATGTGCGGGATTTAAATTGCCAAGAACCACTTGGGAGAAGTGTATGGTGTTTCCTGAAACATCTAAAAAACAAAGCAACAGAACCTAGGGCACTTCCACTTATGGTCCTATAGCTTAGGGAAATTAAAATCAAAAAGACACAGCCACCCCAAAGTTTGGGACGCCTCTGTTTACAAGAACCTCGTTTACAGTACAATTTCAACATCGCAGAAAGTGAAAAATGGATAAAGAAGTTGTGGTATTTACTTACAAAGCAATATCACTCAGCAATGAAATCTGTGTCATCAGGCCCTTAGCAGCACAATGAGTGGATTCAGGTATGATGATTCTAACTGAAATAAGTCACACAGAAAAAGAAACATCATAAGATATCAGTAATACACGGAATGTAAACTTGGCTACACAGGAACTGAATTACAGAACAGAACAGGGTCTCAAATTTAGAAAACCAACTTATGCTTGCTTAAGGGGAAAGGTGAGTTGGGGTGCTGCATAAAACCAGAGATTGAAATGAGCACAGATAAAGTTCCTTAAGCCAAATATGGAATAGACAAGAGCTACTCCTTGCTCAACGAAATGGACTCAACACCCCATATTAAACGCCTAAGAATGTACCTGACTAGTAAGTATCTTAAAACCTATGCATTGCTATGTCTCCGAAAGAGAATCAAGCATGTGTACAGGGGCATAAACGCAGCAGTGATAGGATTGAAGAGGTTCGGTGAGCAAATGAAGACCCTTTGAAGTCATATTGCATGGTACCCATTCCACGGGTTTCAACTACCCAGGTTTAAGGTATTCTTCCTTCAGCTAAAACATGCATGTGGAACCTAGAGTATGATCAACCATGTGATCGGGAGACGTGTTCAAATATGTCTCAGTTTTCGTAACCTGGTACTCAGGTGCAACATTCCAGACGCTTTACTAACACTCTCCCCACTTGGAGAGTCAGTCCCTTTAACCTCCTGTTTGGCCCAGTTTGCAATTTCTGTGGAAGATGAACAGGAATAGCGAGAACCAATGAGAGACTAGCTGGAGGTGTCTGGATGGGCAAATTTAACTCTCATTTCCCACCAGGAAGAGGAATTAACGAAAGGCTCAGCATGTCGTGCAAGAACCAGATTAGGGCCTGAAGACATCCTGCGGTGTTGCGGCCAGGTCACAAGAAAGCGAGTTGAAGAAAGGAGCTCAGGGGCACTGTAATTCACAAACCTGCAGAGTTATAAATGACAGCTATCGTCCAAAAATATACTGAAGTAAGGCTGCCAAGAGGACTTGAAAGCGGGGCAGAATTGCAGGAAACTGATTTCAGGAGGTAGACTGGAATTGCATTGAAAGCATAGGAAAAGAGGCAGAACGTCCACAATGATGCACTTGTCCAAAAAGGGCGTATGCGTTTTTTCCTGAATATATTCAGGAAAAAACGCATACGCACTTTTTGGCCAACCAAGCAAACTTGCAAAGGAAATCTGCACTACAATGAAGTCTCACTTCCCCACGGTCAAAAGGGCCATCTGAAAAAAGTGTAAAATCCAGAAAGGCAGGACAGGCCATGGAGAACTGGGAGCCTTGTTATGCTGATGGGCGGGATGTAAATTGCCAACAGACACTTGGGAGAAGTGTATGGTGTTTCCTGAAACATCTAAAAACAAAGCAACAGAGCCTAGGACTTTTCCGCTTATGGTCCTATAGCTTAGGGAAATTAAAATCAAAAAGACACAGCCACCCCAAAGTTTGGGACGCCTCCGTTTACAAGAACCTCGTTTACCGTACAAGTTCAATATCACAGAAAGTGAAAAATGCATAAAGAACTTGTGGTACTTACGTACAATGCAGTATCACTCAGCAATGAAATCTATGTCATCAGGCCCGTAGCAGCATCATGAGTGGATTCAGGTACGATGATTCTAACTGAAATAAGTCACACAGAAAAAGAAACATCATAAGATATCTCTAATACACGGAATGTAAACTTGGCTACACAGGAACTGCATTCCAAAACAGAACAGGGTCTCAAATTTAGAAAACCAACTTATGCTTGCTTAAGGGGAAAGGTGAGTTGGGGTGCTGCATAAAACCAGAGATTGAAATGAGCACAGATAAAGTTCCTTAAGCCAAATATGGAATAGACAAGAGCTACTCCTTGCTCAACGAAATGGACACAACACCCCATATTAAATGCCTAAGAATGCACGTGACTAGTACGTATCTCAAAACCTATGGTTTGCTATGTCTCCGAAAGAGAATCAAGCATGTGTACAGGGGCATAAACGCAGCAGTGATAGGATTGGAGAGGTTCGTGAGCAAATGAAGACCCTTTGAAGTCATATTGCATGGTACCCATTCCACGGGTTTCAATTCTCCAGGTTTAAGGTATTCTTCGTTCAGCTAAAACATGCATGTGGAACCCAGAGTATGATCAACCATGTGAACGGGAGACGTGTTCAAATATGTCTCAGTTTTCCTCCCCTGGTACTCGGGTGCAACATTCCAGACGCTTTACTAACACTCTCCCCACTTGGAGAGTCAGTCCCTTTAACCTCCTGTTTGGCCCAGTTTGCAATTTCTGCGGAAGATGAACAGGAATAGCGAGAACCAATGAGAGGCTAGCTGGAGGTGTCTGGACGGGCAAATTTAACTCTCATTTCCCACCAGGAAGAGGAATTAACCAAAGGCTCAGCATGCCAGGCCGGAACCAGATTAGGGCCTGAAGCCATCCTGCGGTGTTGCGGCCAGGTCACAAGAAAGCGAGTTGAAGAAAGGAGCTCAGGGGCACTGTAATTCACAAACCTGCAGAGTTATAAATGACAGCTATCGTCCAAAAATAGACTGAAGTAAGGCTGCCAAGAGGACTTGAAAGCGGGGCAGAATTGCAGGAAACTGATTTCAGGAGGTAGACTGGAATTGCATTGAAAGCATAGGAAAAGAGGCAGAACGTCCACAATGATGCACTTGGCCAAAAAGGGCGTATGCGTTTTTTCCTGAATATATTCAGGAAAAAACGCATATGCCCTTTTTGGTCAACCAAGCAAACTTGCAAAGGAAATCTGCACTACAATGAAGTCTCACTTCCCCCCGGTCAAAAGGGCCATCTGAAAAAAGTGTAAAATCGAGAAAGGCAGGACAGGCCATGGAGAACTGGGAGCCTTGTTATGCTGATGGGCGGGATGTAAATTGCCAACAGACACTCAGGAGAAGTGTATGGTGTTTCCTGAAACATCTAAAAAACAAAGCAACAGAGCCTAGGGCACTTCCACTTATGGTCCTATAGCTTAGGGAAATTAAAATCAAAAAGACACAGCCACCCCAAAGTTTGGGACGCCTCCGTTTACAAGAACCTCGTTTACCATACAAGTTCAATATCACAGAAAGTGAAAAATGGATAAAGAACTTGTGGTACTTACGTACAATGCAGTATCACTCAGCAATGAAATCTATGTCATCAGGCCCGTAGCAGCATAATGAGTGGATTCAGGTACGATGATTCTAACTGAAATAAGTCACACAGAAAATGAAACATCATAAGATATCACTAATACACGGAATGTAAACTTGGCTACACAGGAATTGCATTCCAAAACAGAACAGGGTCTCAAATTTAGAAAACCAACTTATGCTTGCTTAAGGGGAAAGGTGAGTTGGGGTGCTGCATAAAACCAGAGATTGAAATGAGCACAGATAAAGTTCCTTAAGCCAAATATGGAATAGACAAGAGCTACTCCTTGCTCAACGAAATGGACTCAACAACCCATATTAAACGCCTAAGAATGTACCTGACTAGTAAGTATCTTAAAACCTATGGATTGCTATGTCTCCGAAAGAGAATCAAGCATGTGTACAGGGGCATAAACGCAGCAGTGATAGGATTGGAGAGGTTCGGTGAGCAAATGAAGACCCTTTGAAGTCATATTGCATGGTACCCATTCCACGGGTCTCAACTCTCCAGGTTTAAGGTATTCTTCCTTCAGCTAAAACATGCATGTGGAACCCAGAGTATGATCAACCATGTGATCAGGAGACGTGTTCAAATATGTCTCAGTTTTCCTCCCCTGGTACTCGGGTGCAACATTCCAGACGCTTTACTAACACTCTCCCCACTTGGAGAGTCAGCGCCTTTAACCTCCTGTTTGGCACAGTTTGCAATTTCTGCGGAAGATGAACAGGAATAGCGAGAACCAATGAGAGACTAGCTGGAGGTGTCTGGACGGGCAAATTTAACTCTCATTTCCCACCAGGAAGAGGAAATAACCAGAGGCTCAGCGTGCCGTGCCGGAACCAGATTAGGGCCTGAAGCCTTCCTGCGGTGTTGCGGCCAGGTCACAAGAAAGCGAGTTGAAGAAAGGAGCTCAGGGGCACTGTAATTCACAAACCTGCAGAGTTATAAATGACAGCTATCGTCCAAAAATAGACTGAAGTAAGGCTGCCAAGAGGACTTGAAAGTGGGGCAGAATTGCAGGAAACCGATTTCAGGAGGTAGACTGGAATTGCATTGAAAGCATAGGAAAAGAGGCAGAACGTCCACAATGATGCACTTGGCCAAAAAGGGCGTATGCGTTTTTTCCTGAATATATTCAGGAAAAAACGCATACGCCCTTTTTGGCCAACCAAGCAAGCTTGCAAAGGAAATCTGCACTACAATGAAGTCTCACTACCCCTGGTCAAAAGGGTCGTCTGAAAAAAGGGTAAAATCCAGAAAGGCAGGACAGGCCATGGAGAACTGGGAGCCTTGTTATGCTGATGTGCGGGATTTAAATTGCCAACAACCACTCGGGAGAAGTGTATGGTGTTTCCTGAAACATCTAAAAAACAAAGCAACAGAACCTAGGGCACTTCCACTTATGGTCCTATAGCTTAGGGAAATTAAAATCAAAAAGACACAGCCACCCCAAAGTTTGGGACGCCTCTGTTTACAAGAACCTCGTTTACAGTACAATTTCAACATCGCAGAAAGTGAAAAATGGATAAAGAAGTTGTGGTATTTACTTACAAAGCAATATCACTCAGCAATGAAATCTGTGTCATCAGGCCCTTAGCAGCACAATGAGTGGATTCAGGTATGATGATTCTAACTGAAATAAGTCACACAGAAAAAGAAACATCATAAGATATCAGTAATACACGGAATGTAAACTTGGCTACACAGGAACTGAATTACAGAACAGAACAGGGTCTCAAATTTAGAAAACCAACTTATGCTTGCTTAAGGGGAAAGGTGAGTTGGGGTGCTGCATAAAACCAGAGATTGAAATGAGCACAGATAAAGTTCCTTAAGCCAAATATGGAATAGACAAGAGCTACTCCTTGCTCAACGAAATGGACTCAACACCCCATATTAAACGCCTAAGAATGTACCTGACTAGTAAGTATCTTAAAACCTATGCATTGCTATGTCTCCGAAAGAGAATCAAGCATGTGTACAGGGGCATAAACGCAGCAGTGATAGGATTGAAGAGGTTCGGTGAGCAAATGAAGACCCTTTGAAGTCATATTGCATGGTACCCATTCCACGGGTTTCAACTACCCAGGTTTAAGGTATTCTTCCTTCAGCTAAAACATGCATGTGGAACCTAGAGTATGATCAACCATGTGATCGGGAGACGTGTTCAAATATGTCTCAGTTTTCGTAACCTGGTACTCGGGTGCAACATTCCAGACGCTTTACTAACACTCTCCCCACTTGGAGAGTCAGTCCCTTTAACCTCCTGTTTGGCCCAGTTTGCAATTTCTGTGGAAGATGAACAGGAATAGCGAGAACCAATGAGAGACTAGCTGGAGGTGTCTGGATGGGCAAATTTAACTCTCATTTCCCACCAGGAAGAGGAATTAACGAAAGGCTCAGCATGTCGTGCAAGAACCAGATTAGGGCCTGAAGACATCCTGCGGTGTTGCGGCCAGGTCACAAGAAAGCGAGTTGAAGAAAGGAGCTCAGGGGCACTGTAATTCACAAACCTGCAGAGTTATAAATGACAGCTATCGTCCAAAAATATACTGAAGTAAGGCTGCCAAGAGGACTTGAAAGCGGGGCAGAATTGCAGGAAACTGATTTCAGGAGGTAGACTGGAATTGCATTGAAAGCATAGGAAAAGAGGCAGAACGTCCACAATGATGCACTTGTCCAAAAAGGGCGTATGCGTTTTTTCCTGAATATATTCAGGAAAAAACGCATATGCACTTTTTGGCCAACCAAGCAAACTTGCAAAGGAAATCTGCACTACAATGAAGTCTCACTTCCCCACGGTCAAAAGGGCCATCTGAAAAAAGTGTAAAATCCAGAAAGGCAGGACAGGCCATGGAGAACTGGGAGCCTTGTTATGCTGATGGGCGGGATGTAAATTGCCAACAGACACTTGGGAGAAGTGTATGGTGTTTCCTGAAACATCTAAAAACAAAGCAACAGAGCCTAGGACTTTTCCGCTTATGGTCCTATAGCTTAGGGAAATTAAAATCAAAAAGACACAGCCACCCCAAAGTTTGGGACGCCTCCGTTTACAAGAACCTCGTTTACCGTACAAGTTCAATATCACAGAAAGTGAAAAATGCATAAAGAACTTGTGGTACTTACGTACAATGCAGTATCACTCAGCAATGAAATCTATGTCATCAGGCCCGTAGCAGCATCATGAGTGGATTCAGGTACGATGATTCTAACTGAAATAAGTCACACAGAAAAAGAAACATCATAAGATATCTCTAATACACGGAATGTAAACTTGGCTACACAGGAACTGCATTCCAAAACAGAACAGGGTCTCAAATTTAGAAAACCAACTTATGCTTGCTTAAGGGGAAAGGTGAGTTGGGGTGCTGCATAAAACCAGAGATTGAAATGAGCACAGATAAAGTTCCTTAAGCCAAATATGGAATAGACAAGAGCTACTCCTTGCTCAACGAAATGGACACAACACCCCATATTAAAAGCCTAAGAATGCACGTGACTAGTACGTATCTCAAAACCTATGGTTTGCTATGTCTCCGAAAGAGAATCAAGCATGTGTACAGGGGCATAAACGCAGCAGTGATAGGATTGGAGAGGTTCGTGAGCAAATGAAGACCCTTTGAAGTCATATTGCATGGTACCCATTCCACGGGTTTCAATTCTCCAGGTTTAAGGTATTCTTCGTTTAGCTAAAACATGCATGTGGAACCCAGAGTATGATCAACCATGTGAACGGGAGACGTGTTCAAATATGTCTCAGTTTTCCTCCCCTGGTACTCGGGTGCAACATTCCAGACGCTTTACTAACACTCTCCCCACTTGGAGAGTCAGTCCCTTTAACCTCCTGTTTGGCCCAGTTTGCAATTTCTGCGGAAGATGAACAGGAATAGCGAGAACCAATGAGAGGCTAGCTGGAGGTGTCTGGACGGGCAAATTTAACTCTCATTTCCCACCAGGAAGAGGAATTAACCAAAGGCTCAGCATGCCAGGCCGGAACCAGATTAGGGCCTGAAGCCATCCTGCGGTGTTGCGGCCAGGTCACAAGAAAGCGAGTTGAAGAAAGGAGCTCAGGGGCACTGTAATTCACAAACCTGCAGAGTTATAAATGACAGCTATCGTCCAAAAATAGACTGAAGTAAGGCTGCCAAGAGGACTTGAAAGCGGGGCAGAATTGCAGGAAACCGATTTCAGGAGGTAGACTGGAATTGCATTGAAAGCATAGGAAAAGAGGCAGAACGTCCACAATGATGCACTTGGCCAAAAAGGGCGTATGCGTTTTTTCCTGAATATATTCAGGAAAAAACGCATATGCCCTTTTTGGTCAACCAAGAAAAACTTGCAAAGGAAATCTGCACTACAATGAAGTCTCACTTCCCCCCGGTCAAAAGGGCCATCTGAAAAAAGTGTAAAATCGAGAAAGGCAGGACAGGCCATGGAGAACTGGGAGCCTTGTTATGCTGATGGGCGGGATGTAAATTGCCAACAGACACTCAGGAGAAGTGTATGGTGTTTCCTGAAACATCTAAAAAACAAAGCAACAGAGCCTAGGGCACTTCCACTTATGGTCCTATAGCTTAGGGAAATTAAAATCAAAAAGACACAGCCACCCCAAAGTTTGGGACGCCTCCGTTTACAAGAACCTCGTTTACTGTACAAGTTCAATATCACAGAAAGTGAAAAATGGATAAAGAACTTGTGGTACTTACGTACAATGCAGTATCACTCAGCAATGAAATCTATGTCATCAGGCCCGTAGCAGCATAATGAGTGGATTCAGGTACGATGATTCTAACTGAAATAAGTCACACAGAAAATGAAACATCATAAGATATCACTAATACACGGAATGTAAACTTGGCTACACAGGAATTGCATTCCAAAACAGAACAGGGTCTCAAATTTAGAAAACCAACTTATGCTTGCTTAAGGGGAAAGGTGAGTTGGGGTGCTGCATAAAACCAGAGATTGAAATGAGCACAGATAAAGTTCCTTAAGCCAAATATGGAATAGACAAGAGCTACTCCTTGCTCAATGAAATGGACTCAAAACCCCATATTAAACGCCTAAGAATGTACCTGACTAATAAGTATCTTAAAACCTATGGATTGCTATGTCTCCGAAAGAGAACCAAGCATGTGTACAGGGGCATAAACGCAGCAGTGATAGGATTGGAGAGGTTCGGTGAGCATATGAATACCCTTTGAAGTCATATTGCATGGTACCCTTTACACGGGTCTCAACGCTCCAGGTTTAAGGTATTCTTCCTTCAGCTAAAACATGCATGTGGAACCCAGAGTATGATCAACCATGTGAACGGGAGACGTGTTCAAATATGTCTCAGTTTTCCTCCCCTGGTACTCGGGTGCAACATTCCAGACGCTTTACTAACACTCTCCCCACTTGGAGAGTCAGTCCCTTTAACCTCCTGTTTGGCCCAGTTTGCAATTTCTGCGGAAGATGAACAGGAATAGCGAGAACCAATGAGAGACTAGCTGGAGGTGTCTGGATGGGCAAATTTAACTCTCATTTCCCACCAGGAAGAGGAATTAACCAAAGGTTCAGCGTGCCGTGCCAGAACCAGATTAGGGCCTGAAGACATCCTGCGGTGTTGCGGCCAGGTCACAAGAAAGCGAGTTAAAGAAAGGAGCTCAGGAGCACTGTAATTCACAAACCTGCAGAGTTATAAATGACAGCTTTCGTCCAAAAATATACTGAAGGAAGGCTGCCAAGAGGACTTGAAAGCGGGGCAGAATTGCAGGAAACCGATTTCAGGAGGTAGACTGGAATTGCATTGAAAGCATAGGAAAAGAGGCAGAACGTCCACAATGATGCACTTGGCCAAAAAGGGCGTATGCGTTTTTTCCTGAATATATTCAGGAAAAAACGCATACGCCCTTTTTGGCCAACCAAGCAAGCTTGCAAAGGAAATCTGCACTACAGTGAAGTCTCACTTCCCCCCGGTCAAAAGGGCCATCTGAAAAAAGTGTAAAATCGAGAAAGGCAGGACAGGCCATGGAGAACTGGGAGCCTTGTTATGCTGATGGGCGGGATGTAAATTGCCAACAGACACTCAGGAGAAGTGTATGGTGTTTCCTGAAACATCTAAAAAACAAAGCAACAGAGCCTAGGGCACTTCCACTTATGGTCCTATAGCTTAGGGAAATTAAAATCAAAAAGACACAGCCACCCCAAAGTTTGGGACGCCTCCGTTTACAAGAACCTCGTTTACCGTACAAGTTCAATATCACAGAAAGTGAAAAATGGATAAAGAACTTGTGGTACTTACGTACAATGCAGTATCACTCAGCAATGAAATCTATGTCATCAGGCCCGTAGCAGCATAATGAGTGGATTCAGGTACGATGATTCTAACTGAAATAAGTCACACAGAAAATGAAACATCATAAGATATCACTAATACACGGAATGTAAACTTGGCTACACAGGAATTGCATTCCAAAACAGAACAGGGTCTCAAATTTAGAAAACCAACTTATGCTTGCTTAAGGGGAAAGGTGAGTTGGGGTGCTGCATAAAACCAGAGATTGAAATGAGCACAGATAAAGTTCCTTAAGCCAAATATGGAATAGACAAGAGCTACTCCTTGCTCAATGAAATGGACTCAAAACCCCATATTAAACGCCTAAGAATGTACCTGACTAATAAGTATCTTAAAACCTATGGATTGCTATGTCTCCGAAAGAGAACCAAGCATGTGTACAGGGGCATAAACGCAGCAGTGATAGGATTGGAGAGGTTCGGTGAGCATATGAATACCCTTTGAAGTCATATTGCATGGTACCCTTTACACGGGTCTCAACGCTCCAGGTTTAAGGTATTCTTCCTTCAGCTAAAACATGCATGTGGAACCCAGAGTATGATCAACCATGTGAACGGGAGACGTGTTCAAATATGTCTCAGTTTTCCTCCCCTGGTACTCGGGTGCAACATTCCAGACGCTTTACTAACACTCTCCCCACTTGGAGAGTCAGTCCCTTTAACCTCCTGTTTGGCCCAGTTTGCAATTTCTGCGGAAGATGAACAGGAATAGCGAGAACCAATGAGAGACTAGCTGGAGGTGTCTGGATGGGCAAATTTAACTCTCATTTCCCACCAGGAAGAGGAATTAACCAAAGGTTCAGCGTGCCGTGCCAGAACCAGATTAGGGCCTGAAGACATCCTGCGGTGTTGCGGCCAGGTCACAAGAAAGCGAGTTAAAGAAAGGAGCTCAGGAGCACTGTAATTCACAAACCTGCAGAGTTATAAATGACAGCTTTCGTCCAAAAATATACTGAAGGAAGGCTGCCAAGAGGACTTGAAAGCGGGGCAGAATTGCAGGAAACCGATTTCAGGAGGTAGACTGGAATTGCATTGAAAGCATAGGAAAAGAGGCAGAACGTCCACAATGATGCACTTGGCCAAAAAGGGCGTATGCGTTTTTTCCTGAATATATTCAGGAAAAAACGCATACGCCCTTTTTGGCCAACCAAGCAAGCTTGCAAAGGAAATCTGCACTACAGTGAAGTCTCACTTCCCCCCGGTCAAAAGGGCCATCTGAAAAAAGTGTAAAATCCAGAAAGGCAGGACAGGCCATGGAGAACTGGGAGCCTTGTTATGCTGAAGGGCGGGATGTAAATTACCAACAAACACTAGGGAGAAGTGTATGGTGTTTCCTGAAACATCTAAAAAACAAAGCAACAGAGCCTAGGGCACTTCCACTTATGGTCCTATAGCTTAGGGAATTTAAAATCAAAAAGACACAGCCACCGCAAAGTTTTGAACGGCTCTGTTTACAAGAACCTCGTTTACAGTACAAGTTCAACATCGCAGAATGTGAAAAATGGATAAAAAAGTTGTGGTATTTACTTACAAAGCAATATCACTCAGCAATGAAATCTGTGTCATCAGGCCCTTAGCAGCACAATGAGAGGATTCAGGTATGATGATTGTAACTGAAATAAGTCACACAGAAAAAGAAACATCATAAGATATCAGTAATACACGGAATGTAAACTTGGCTACACAGGAACTGAATTACAGAACAGAACAGGGTCTCAAATTTAGAAAACCAACTTATGCTTGCTTAAGGGGAAAGGTGAGTTGGGGTGCTGCATAAAACCAGAGATTGAAATGAGCACAGATAAAGTTCCTTAAGCCAAATATGGAATAGACAAGAGCTACTCCTTGCTCAACGAAATGGACTCAACACCGCATATTAAACGCCTAAGAATGTACCTGACTAGTAAGTATCTTAAAACCTATGGATTGCTATGTCTCCGAAAGAGAACCAAGCATGTGTACAGGGGCATAAACGCAGCAGTGATAGGATTGGAGAGGTTCGGTGAGCAAACAAAGACCCTTTGAAGTCATATTGCATGGTACCCATTCCACGGGTTTCAAATACCCAGGTTTAAGGTATTCTTCCTTCAGCTAAAAGATGCATGTGGAACCCAAGTATGATCAACCATGTGAACGGGAGACGTGTTCAAATATGTCTCAGTTTTCCTCCCCTGGTACTCGGGTGCAACATTCCAGACGCTTTACTAACACTCTCCCCACTTGGAGAGTCAGCGCCTTTAACCTCTTGTTTGGCCCAGTTTGCTATTTCTTGGAAGATGAACAGGAATAGCGAGAACCAATGAGAGACTAGCTGGAGGTGACTGGACGGGCAAATTTAACTCTCATTTCCCACCAGGAAGAGGAAATAACCAAAGGCTCAGCATGCCGGGCTGGAACCATATTAGGGCCTGAAGCCATCCTGCGGTGTTGCGGCCAGGTCACAAGAAAGCGAGTTGAAGAAAGGAGCTCAGGGGCACTGCAATTCACAAACCAGCAGAGTTATAAATGACAGCTATCGTCCAAAAATAGACTGAAGTAAGGCTGCCAAGAGGACTTGAAAGCAGGGCAGAATTGCAGGAAACCGATTGGCACAATGATGCCATCCTGCGGTGTTGCGGCCAGCTCAAAAGAAAGCGAGTTGAAGAAAGGAGCTCAGGGGCACTGTAATTCACAAACCTGCAGAGTAATAAATGACA
The DNA here is from genome assembly GCF_951394435.1 of Stenella coeruleoalba. Lineage (NCBI taxonomy): Eukaryota > Metazoa > Chordata > Mammalia > Artiodactyla > Delphinidae > Stenella > Stenella coeruleoalba. Next base: position 606,622 of record NC_137153.1, read on the forward strand.
GCTATCGTCCAAAAATATACTGAAGTAAGGCTGCCAAGAGGACTTGAAAGCGGAGCAGAATTGCAGGAAACCGATTTCAGGAGGTAGACTGGAATTGCATTGAAAGCATAGGAAAATAGGCAGAACGTCCACAATGATGCACTTGGCCAAAAAGGGCGTATGCGTTTTTTCCTGAATATATTCAGGAAAAAACGCATACGCCCTTTTTGGCCAACCAAGCAAGCTTGCAAAGGAAATCTGCACTACAATGAAGTCTCACTTCCCCCCGGTCAAAAGGGCCATCTGAAAAAAGTGTAAAATCCAGAAAGGCAGGACAGGCCATGGAGAACTGGGAGCCTTGTTATGCTGATGGGCGGGATGTAAATTGCGAACAACCACTCAGGAGAAGTGTATGGTGTTTCCTGAAACATCTAAAAAACAAAGCAACAGAACCTAGGGCACTTCCACTTATGGTCCTATAGCTTAGGGAAATTAAAATCAAAAAGACACAGCCACCCCAAAGTTTGGGACGCCTCTGTTTACAAGAACCTCGTTTACCGTACAAGTTCAATATCACAGAAAGTGAAAAATGGATAAAGAAGTTGTGGTAGTCATGTACAAAGTAATATCACTCAGCAATGAAATCTGTGTCATCAGGCCCTTAGCAGCACAATGAGTGGATTCAGGTATGATGATTCTAACTGAAATAAGTCACACAGAAAAAGAAACATCATAAGATATCACTAATACACGGAATGTAAACTTGGCTACACAGGAACTGAATTACAGAACAGAACAGGATCTCAAATTTAGAAAACCAACTTATGCTTGCTTAAGGGGAAAGGTGAGTTGGTGTGCTGCATAAAACCAGAGATTGAAATGAGCACAGATAAAGTTCCTTAAGCCAAATATGGAATAGACAAGAGCTACTCCTTGCTCAACGAAATGGACTCAACACCGCATATTAAACGCCTAAGAATGTACCTGACTAGTAAGTATCTTAAAACCTATGGATTGCTATCTCTCCGAAAGAGAATCAAGCATGTGTACAGGGGCATAAATGCAGCAGTGATAGGATTGGAGAGGTTCGTGAGCAAATGAAGACCCTTTGAAGTCATATTGCATGGTACCCATTCCACGGGTTTCAACTACCCAAGTTTAAGGTATTCTTCCTTCAGGTAAAACATGCATGTGGAACCTAGAGTATGATCAACCATGTGATCGGGAGACGTGTTCAAATATGTCTCAGTTTTCGTACCCTGGTACTCGGGTGCAACATTCCAGACACTTTACTAACACTCTCCCCACTTGGAGAGTCTATCCCTTTAACCTCCTGTTTGGCTCAGTTTGCAATTTCTGTGGAAGATGAACAGGAATAGCGAGAACCAATGAGAGACTAGCTGGAGGTGTCTGGATGGGCAAATTTAACTCTCATTTCCCAACAGGAAGAGGAATTAACCAAAGGCTCAGCGTGCCGTGCCGGAACCAGATTAGGGCCTGAAGACATCCTGCGGTGTTGCGGCCAGGTCACAAGAAAGCGAGTTGAAGAAAGGAGCTCAGGGGCACTGTAATTCACAAACCTGCAGAGTTATAAATGACAGCTATCGTCCAAAAATATACTGAAGTAAGGCTGCCAAGAGGACTTGAAAGCGGGGCAGAATTGCAGGAAACCGATTTCAGGAGGTAGACTGGAATTGCATTGAAAGCATAGGAAAAGAGGCAGAACGTCCACAATGATGCACTTGGCCAAAAAGGGCGTATGCGTTTTTTCCTGAATATATTCAGGAAAAAACGCATACGCCCTTTTTGGCCAACCAAGCAAACTTGCAAAGGAAATCTGCACTACAATGAAGTCTCACTTCCCCCCGGTCAAAAGGGCCATCTGAAAAAAGTGTAAAATCCAGAAAGGCAGGACAGGCCATGGAGAACTGGGAGCCTTGTTATGCTGATGGGCGGGATGTAAATTGCCAACAGACACTCGGGAGAAGTGTATGGTGTTTCCTGAAACATCTAAAAAACAAAGCAACAGAGCCTAGGGCACTTCCACTTATGGTCCTATAGCTTAGGGAAATTAAAATCAAAAAGACACAGCCACCCCAAAATTTGGGACGCCTCTGTTTACAAGAACCTCGTTTACAGTACAAGTTCAACATCGCAGAAAGTGAAAAATGGATAAAGAACTTGTGGTACTTACGTACAATGCAGTATCACTCAGCAATGAAATCTATGTCATCAGGCCCTTAGCAGCACAATGAGTGGATTCAGGTACGATGATTCTAACTGAAATAAGTCACACAGAAAAAGAAACATCATAAGATATCAGTAATACACGGAATGTAAACTTGGCTACACAGGAACTGAATTACAGAACAGAACAGGTTCTCAAATTTAGAAAACCAACTTATGCTTGCTTAAGGGTAAAGGTGAGTTGGGGTGCTGCATAAAACCAGAGATTGAAATGAGCACAGATAAAGTTCCTTAAGCCAAATATGGAATAGACAAGAGCTACTCCTAGCTCAACGAAATGGACTCAACACCGCATATTAAACGCCTAAGAATGTACCTGACTGGTAAGTATCTTAAAACCTATGGATTGCTATGTCTCCGAAAGAGAATCAAGCATGTGTACAGGGGCATAAACGCAGCAGTGATAGGATTGGAGATGTTCGGTGAGCAAATGAAGACCCTTTGAAGTCATATTGCATGGTACCCATTCCACGGGTTTCAACTACCCAGGTTTAAGGTATTCTTCCTTCAGCTAAAACATGCATGTGGAACCTAGAATATGATCAACCATGTGATCGGGAGACATGTTCAAATATGTCTCAGTTTTCGTACCCTGGTACTCGGGTGCAACATTCCAGACGCTTTACTAACACTCTCCCCACTTGGAGAGTCAGCGCCTTTAACCTCCTGTTTGGCACAGTTTGCAATTTCTGCGGAAGATGAACAGGAATAGCGAGAACCAATGAGAGGCTAGCTGGAGGTGTCTGGACGGGCAAATTTAACTCTCATTTCCCACCAGGAAGAGGAAATAACCAAAGGCTCAGCGTGCCGTGCCGGAACCAGATTAGGGCCTGAAGCCATCCTGCGGTGTTGCGGCCAGCTCAAAAGAAAGCGAGTTGAAGAAAGGAGCTCAGGGGCACTGTAATTCACAAACCTGCAGTGTTATAAATGACAGCTATCGTCCAAAAATAGACTGAAGTAAGGCTGCCAAGAGGACTTGAAAGCGGGGCAGAATTGCAGGAAACCGATTTCAGGAGGTAGACTGGAATTGCATTGAAAGCATAGGAAAAGAGGCAGAACGTCCACAATGATGCACTTGGCCAAAAAGGGCGTATGCGTTTTTTCCTGAATATATTCAGGAAAAAACGCATACGCCCTTTTTGGCCAACCAAGCAAGCTTGCAAAGGAAATCTGCACTACAATGAAGTCTCACTTCCCCCCGGTCAAAAGGGCCATCTGAAAAAAGTGTAAAATCCAGAAAGGCAGGACAGGCCATGGAGAACTGGGAGCCTTGTTATGCTGATGGGCGGGATGTAAATTGCCAACAGACACTCGGGAGAAGTGTATGGTGTTTCCTGAAACATCTAAAAAACAAAGCAACAGAGCCTAGGGCACTTCCACTTATGGTCCTATAGCTTAGGGAAATTAAAATCAAAAAGACACAGCCACCCCAAAGTTTGGGACACCTCTGTTTACAAGAACCTCGTTTACAGTACAAGTTCAATATCACAGAAAGTGAAAAATGGATAAAGAACTTGTGGTACTTACGTACAATGCAGTATCACTCAGCAATGAAATCTATGTCATCAGGCCCGTAGCAGCATAATGAGTGGATTCAGGTACGATGATTCTAACTGAAATAAGTCACACAGAAAAAGAAACATCATAAGATATCACTAATACACGGAATGTAAACTTGGCTACACAGGAACTGCATTCCAAAACAGAACAGGGTCTCAAATTTAGAAAACCAACTTATGCTTGCTTAAGGGGAAAGGTGAGTTGGGGTGCTGCATAAAACCAGAGATTGAAATGAGCACAGATAAAGTTCCTTAAGCCAAATATGGAATAGACAAGAGCTACTCCTTGCTCAACGAAATGGACTCAACACCCCATATTAAACGCCTAAGAATGTACCTGACTAGTAAGTATCTTAAAACCTATGGATTGCTATGTCTCCGAAAGAGAATCAAGCATGTGTACAGGGGCATAAATGCAGCAGTGATAGGATTGGAGAGGTTCGTGAGCAAATGAAGACCCTTTGAAGTCATATTGCATGGTACCCATTCCACGGGTTTCAACTACCCAGGTTTAAGGTATTGTTCCTTCAGCTAAAACATGCATGTGGAACCTAGAGTATGATCAACCATGTGATTGGGAGACGTGTTCAAATATGTCTCAGTTTTCGTACCCTGGTACTCGGGTGCAACATTCCAGACGCTTTACTAACACTCTCCCCACTTGGAGAGTCAGTCCCTTTAACCTCCTGTTTGGCCCAGTTTGCAATTTCTGCGGAAGATGAACAGGAATAGCGAGAACCAATGAGAGGCTAGCTGGAGGTGTCTGGACAGGCAAATTTAACTCTCATTTCCCACCAGGAAGAGGAATTAACCAAAGGCAAAGCGTGCCGTGCCGTAACCAGATTAGGGCCTGAAGCCATCCTGCGGTGTTGCGGCCAGGTCACAAGAAAGCGAGTTGAAGAAAGGAGCTCAGGGGCACTGTAATTCACAAACCTGCAGAGTTATAAATGACAGCTATCGTCCAAAAATACACTGAAGTAAGGCTGCCAAGAGGACTTGAAAGCGGGGCAGAATTGCAGGAAACCGATTTCAGGAGGTAGACTGGAATTGCATTGAAAGCATAGGAAAAGAGGCAGAACGTCCACAATGATGCACTTGGCCAAAAAGGGCGTATGCGTTTTTTCCTGAATATATTCAGGAAAAAACGCATACGCCCTTTTTGGCCAACCAAGCAAGCTTGCAAAGGAAATCTGCACTACAATGAAGTCTCACTTCCCCCCGGTCAAAAGGGCCATCTGAAAAAAGTGTAAAATCCAGAAAGGCAGGACAGGCCATGGAGAACTGGGAGCCTTGTTATGCTGATGGGCGGGATGTAAATTGCCAACAGACACTCGGGAGAAGTGTATGGTGTTTCCTGAAACATCTAAAAAACAAAGCAACAGAGCCTAGGGCACTTCCACTTATGGTCCTATAGCTTAGGGAAATTAAAATGAAAAAGACACAGCCACCCCAAAGTTTGGAACGGCTCTGTTTACAAGAACCTCGTTTACAGTACAAGTTCAACATCGCAGAAAGTGAAAAATGGATAAAGAAGTTGTGGTATTTACTTACAAAGCAATATCACTCAGCAATGAAATCTGTGTCATCAGGCCCTTAGCAGCACAATGAGTGGATTCAGGTATGATGATTCTAACTGAAATAAGTCACACAGAAAAAGAAACATCATAAGATATCACTAATACACGGAATGTAAACTTGGCTACACAGGAACTGAATTACAGAACAGAACAGGATCTCAAATTTAGAAAACCAACTTATGCTTGCTTAAGGGGAAAGGTGAGTTGGGGTGCTGCATAAAACCAGAGATTGAAATGAGCACAGATAAAGTTCCTTAAGCCAAATATGGAATAGACAAGAGCTACTCCTTGCTCAACGAAATGGACTCAACACCGCATATTAAACGCCTAAGAATGTACCTGACTAGTAAGTATCTTAAAACCTATGGATTGCTATGTCTCCGAAAGAGAATCAAGCATGTGTACAGGGGCATAAACGCAGCAGTGATAGGATTGGAGATGTTCGGTGAGCAAATGAAGACCCTTTGAAGTCATATTGCATGGTACCCATTCCACGGGTTTCAACTACCCAGGTTTTAGGTATTCTTCCTTCAGCTAAAACATGCATGTGGAACCTAGAGTATGATCAACCATGTGATCGGGAGACATGTTCAAATATGTCTCAGTTTTCGTACCCTGGTACTCGGGTGCAACATTCCAGACGCTTTACTAACACTCTCCCCACTTGGAGAGTCAGCGCCTTTAACCTCCTGTTTGGCACAGTTTGCAATTTCTGCAGAAGATGAACAGGAATAGCGAGAACCAATGAGACGCTAGCTGGAGGTGTCTGGACGGGCAAATTTAACTCTCATTTCCCACCAGGAAGAGGAAATAACCAAAGGCTCAGCGTGCCGTGCCGGAACCAGATTAGGGCCTGAAGCCATCCTGCGGTGTTGCGGCCAGCTCAAAAGAAAGCGAGTTGAAGAAAGGAGCTCAGGGGCACTGTAATTCACAAACCTGCAGAGTTATAAATGACAGCTATCGTCCAAAAATAGACTGAAGTAAGGCTGCCAAGAGGACTTGAAAGCGGGGCAGAATTGCAGGAAACCGATTTCAGGAGGTAGACTGGAATTGCATTGAAAGCATAGGAAAAGAGGCAGAACGTCCACAATGATGCACTTGGCCAAAAAGGGCGTATGCGTTTTTTCCTGAATATATTCAGGAAAAAACGCATATGCCCTTTTTGGTCAACCAAGCAAACTTGCAAAGGAAATCTGCACTACAATGAAGTCTCACTTCCCCCCGGTCAAAAGGGCCATCTGAAAAAAGTGTAAAATCGAGAAAGGCAGGACAGGCCATGGAGAACTGGGAGCCTTGTTATGCTGATGGGCGGGATGTGAATTGCCAACAGACACTCAGGAGAAGTGTATGGTGTTTCCTGAAACATCTAAAAAACAAAGCAACAGAGCCTAGGGCACTTCCACTTATGGTCCTATAGCTTAGGGAAATTAAAATCAAAAAGACACAGCCACCCCAAAGTTTGGGACGCCTCCGTTTACAAGAACCTCGTTTACCGTACAAGTTCAATATCACAGAAAGTGAAAAATGGATAAAGAACTTGTGGTACTTACGTACAATGCAGTATCACTCAGCAATGAAATCTATGTCATCAGGCCCGTAGCAGCATAATGAGTGGATTCAGGTACGATGATTCTAACTGAAATAAGTCACACAGAAAATGAAACATCATAAGATATCACTAATACACGGAATGTAAACTTGGCTACACAGGAATTGCATTCCAAAACAGAACAGGGTCTCAAATTTAGAAAACCAACTTATGCTTGCTTAAGGGGAAAGGTGAGTTGGGGTGCTGCATAAAACCAGAGATTGAAATGAGCACAGATAAAGTTCCTTAAGCCAAATATGGAATAGACAAGAGCTACTCCTTGCTCAATGAAATGGACTCAAAACCCCATATTAAACGCCTAAGAATGTACCTGACTAATAAGTATCTTAAAACCTATGGATTGCTATGTCTCCGAAAGAGAACCAAGCATGTGTACAGGGGCAGAAACGCAGCAGTGGTAGGATTGGAGAGGTTCGGTGAGCATATGAATACCCTTTGAAGTCATATTGCATGGTACCCTTTACACGGGTCTCAACGCTCCAGGTTTAAGGTATTCTTCCTTCAGCTAAAACATGCATGTGGAACCCAGAGTATGATCAACCATGTGAACGGGAGACGTGTTCAAATATGTCTCAGTTTTCCTCCCCTGGTACTCGGGTGCAACATTCCAGACGCTTTACTAACACTCTCCCCACTTGGAGAGTCAGTCCCTTTAACCTCCTGTTTGGCCCAGTTTGCAATTTCTGCGGAAGATGAACAGGAATAGCGAGAACCAATGAGAGACTAGCTGGAGGTGTCTGGATGGGCAAATTTAACTCTCATTTCCCACCAGGAAGAGGAATTAACCAAAGGTTCAGCGTGCCGTGCCAGAACCAGATTAGGGCCTGAAGACATCCTGCGGTGTTGCGGCCAGGTCACAAGAAAGCGAGTTAAAGAAAGGAGCTCAGGAGCACTGTAATTCACAAACCTGCAGAGTTATAAATGACAGCTTTCGTCCAAAAATATACTGAAGGAAGGCTGCCAAGAGGACTTGAAAGCGGGGCAGAATTGCAGGAAACCGATTTCAGGAGGTAGACTGGAATTGCATTGAAAGCATAGGAAAAGAGGCAGAACGTCCACAATGATGCACTTGGCCAAAAAGGGCGTATGCGTTTTTTCCTGAATATATTCAGGAAAAAACGCATACGCCCTTTTTGGCCAACCAAGCAAGCTTGCAAAGGAAATCTGCACTACAGTGAAGTCTCACTTCCCCCCGGTCAAAAGGGCCATCTGAAAAAAGTGTAAAATCCAGAAAGGCAGGACAGGCCATGGAGAACTGGGAGCCTTGTTATGCTGAAGGGCGGGATGTAAATTACCAACAAACACTAGGGAGAAGTGTATGGTGTTTCCTGAAACATCTAAAAAACAAAGCAACAGAGCCTAGGGCACTTCCACTTATGGTCCTATAGCTTAGGGAATTTAAAATCAAAAAGACACAGCCACCCCAAAGTTTTGAACGGCTCTGTTTACAAGAACCTCGTTTACAGTACAAGTTCAACATCGCAGAAAGTGAAAAATGGATAAAAAAGTTGTGGTATTTACTTACAAAGCAATATCACTCAGCAATGAAATCTGTGTCATCAGGCCCTTAGCAGCACAATGAGAGGATTCAGGTATGATGATTGTAACTGAAATAAGTCACACAGAAAAAGAAACATCATAAGATATCAGTAATACACGGAATGTAAACTTGGCTACACAGGAACTGAATTACAGAACAGAACAGGGTCTCAAATTTAGAAAACCAACTTATGCTTGCTTAAGGGGAAAGGTGAGTTGGGGTGCTGCATAAAACCAGAGATTGAAATGAGCACAGATAAAGTTCCTTAAGCCAAATATGGAATAGACAAGAGCTACTCCTTGCTCAACGAAATGGACTCAACACCGCATATTAAACGCCTAAGAATGTACCTGACTAGTAAGTATCTTAAAACCTATGGATTGCTATGTCTCCGAAAGAGAATCAAGCATGTGTACAGGGGCATAAACGCAGCAGTGATAGGATTGGAGAGGTTCGGTGAGCAAACAAAGACCCTTTGAAGTCATATTGCATGGTACCCATTCCACGGGTTTCAAATACCCAGGTTTAAGGTATTCTTCCTTCAGCTAAAAGATGCATGTGGAACCCAAGTATGATCAACCATGTGAACGGGAGACGTGTTCAAATATGTCTCAGTTTTCCTCCCCTGGTACTCGGGTGCAACATTCCAGACGCTTTACTAACACTCTCCCCACTTGGAGAGTCAGCGCCTTTAACCTCTTGTTTGGCCCAGTTTGCTATTTCTTGGAAGATGAACAGGAATAGCGAGAACCAATGAGAGACTAGCTGGAGGTGACTGGACGGGCAAATTTAACTCTCATTTCCCACCAGGAAGAGGAAATAACCAAAGGCTCAGCATGCCGGGCTGGAACCATATTAGGGCCTGAAGCCATCCTGCGGTGTTGCGGCCAGGTCACAAGAAAGCGAGTTGAAGAAAGGAGCTCAGGGGCACTGCAATTCACAAACCAGCAGAGTTATAAATGACAGCTATCGTCCAAAAATAGACTGAAGTAAGGCTGCCAAGAGGACTTGAAAGCAGGGCAGAATTGCAGGAAACCGATTGGCACAATGATGCCATCCTGCGGTGTTGCGGCCAGCTCAAAAGAAAGCGAGTTGAAGAAAGGAGCTCAGGGGCACTGTAATTCACAAACCTGCAGAGTAATAAATGACAGCTATCGTCCAAAAATATACTGAAGTAAGGCTGCCAAGAGGACTTGAAAGCGGAGCAGAATTGCAGGAAACCGATTTCAGGAGGTAGACTGGAATTGCATTGAAAGCATAGGAAAATAGGCAGAACGTCCACAATGATGCACTTGGCCAAAAAGGGCGTATGCGTTTTTTCCTGAATATATTCAGGAAAAAACGCATACGCCCTTTTTGGCCAACCAAGCAAGCTTGCAAAGGAAATCTGCACTACAATGAAGTCTCACTTCCCCCCGGTCAAAAGGGCCATCTGAAAAAAGTGTAAAATCCAGAAAGGCAGGACAGGCCATGGAGAACTGGGAGCCTTGTTATGCTGATGGGCGGGATGTAAATTGCGAACAACCACTCAGGAGAAGTGTATGGTGTTTCCTGAAACATCTAAAAAACAAAGCAACAGAACCTAGGGCACTTCCACTTATGGTCCTATAGCTTAGGGAAATTAAAATCAAAAAGACACAGCCACCCCAAAGTTTGGGACGCCTCTGTTTACAAGAACCTCGTTTACCGTACAAGTTCAATATCACAGAAAGTGAAAAATGGATAAAGAAGTTGTGGTACTCATGTACAAAGTAATATCACTCAGCAATGAAATCTATGTCACCAGGCCCGTAGCAGCATAATGAGTGGATTCGGGTACGGTGATTCTAACTGAAATAAGTCACACAGAAAAAGAAACATCATAAGATATCAGTAATACACGGAATGTAAACTTGGCTACACAGGAACTGAATTACAGAACAGAACATGGTCTCAAATTTAGAAAACCAACTTATGCTTGCTTAAGGGGAAAGGTGAGTTGGGGTGCTGCATAAAACCAGAGATTGAAATGAGCACAGATAAAGTTCCTTAAGCCAAATATGGAATAGACAAGAGCTACTCCTTGCTCAACGAAATGGACTCAACACCGCATATTAAACGCCTAAGAATGTACCTGACTAGTAAGTATCTTAAAACCTATGGATTGCTATGTCTCCGAAAGAGAATCAAGCATGTGTACAGGGGCATAAACGCAGCAGTGATAGGACTGGAGAGGTTCGGTGAGCAAATGAAGACCCTTTGAAGTCATATTGCATGGTACCCATTCCACGGGTTTCAACTACCCAAATTTAAGGTATTCTTCCTTCAGGTAAAACATGCATGTGGAACCTAGAGTATGATCAACCATGTGATCGGGGGACGTGTTCAAATATGTCTCAGTTTTCGTACCCTGGTACTCGGGTGCAACATTCCAGACGCTTTACTAACACTCTCCGCACTTGGAGAGTCAGTCCCTTTAACCTCCTGTTTGGCCCAGTTTGCAATTTCTGTGGAAGATGAACAGGAATAGCGAGAACCAATGAGAGACTAGCTGGAGGTGTCTGGATGGGCAAATTTAACTCTCATTTCCCACCAGGAAGAGGAATTAACCAAAGGCTCAGCGTGCCGTGCCGGAACCAGATTAGGGCCTGAAGACATCCTGCGGTGTTGCGGCCAGGTCACAAGAAAGCGAGTTGAAGAAAGGAGCTCAGGGGCACTGTAATGCAGAAACCTGCAGAGTTATAAATGACAGCTATCGTCCAAAAATATACTGAAGTAAGGCTGCCAAGAGGACTTGAAAGCGGGGCAGAATTGCAGGAAACCGATTTCAGGAGGTAGACTGGAATTGCATTGAAAGCATAGGAAAAGAGGCAGAACGTCCACAATGATGCACTTGGCCAAAAAGGGCGTATGCGTTTTTTCCTGAATATATTCAGGAAAAAACGCATACGCCCTTTTTGGCCAACCAAGCAAACTTGCAAAGGAAATCTGCACTACAATGAAGTCTCACTTCCCCCCGGTCAAAAGGGCCATCTGAAAAAAGTGTAAAATCCAGAAAGGCAGGACAGGCCATGGAGAACTGGGAGCCTTGTTATGCTGATGGGCGGGATGTAAATTGCCAACAGACACTCGGGAGAAGTGTATGGTGTTTCCTGAAACATCTAAAAAACAAAGCAACAGAGCCTAGGGCACTTCCACTTATGGTCCTATAGCTTAGGGAAATTAAAATCAAAAAGACACAGCCACCCCAAAGTTTGGGACGCCTCTGTTTACAAGAACCTCGTTTACCGTACAAGTTCAATATCACAGAAAGTGAAAAATGGATAAAGAACTTGTGGTACTTACGTACAATGCAGTATCACTCAGCAATGAAATCTATGTCATCAGGCCCGTAGCAGCATAATGAGTGGATTCAGGTACGATGATTCTAACTGAAATAAGTCACACAGAAAAAGAAACATCATAAGATATCAGTAATACACGGAATGTAAACTTGGCTACACAGGAACTGAATTACAGAACAGAACAGGATCTCAAATTTAGAAAACCAACTTATGCTTGCTTAAGGGTAAAGGTGAGTTGGGGTGCTGCATAAAACCAGAGATTGAAATGAGCACAGATAAAGTTCCTTAAGCCAAATATGGAATAGACAAGAGCTACTCCTTGCTCAACGAAATGGACTCAACACCGCATATTAAACGCCTAAGAATGTACCTGAGTAGTAAGTATCTTAAAACCTATGGATTGCTATGTCTCCGAAAGAGAATCAAGCATGTGTACAGGGGCATAAACGCAGCAGTGATAGGATTGGAGATGTTCGGTGAGCAAATGAAGACCCTTTGAAGTCATATTGCATGGTACCCATTCCACAGGTATCAACTACCCAGGTTTTAGGTATTCTTCCTTCAGCTAAAACATGCATGTGGAACCCAGAGTATGATCAACCATGTGATCGGGAGATGTGTTCAAATATGTCTCAGTTTTCATACCCTGGTACTCGGGTGCAACATTCCAGACGCTTTACTAACACTCTCCCCACTTGGAGAGTCAGCGCCTTTAACCTCCTGTTTGGCACAGTTTGCAATTTCTGCGGAAGATGAACAGGAATAGCGAGAACCAATGAGAGGCTAGCTGGAGGTGTCTGGACAGGCAAATTTAACTCTCATTTCCCACCAGGAAGAGGAAATAACCAAAGGCTCAGCATGCCGGGCCGGAACCATATTAGGGCCTGAAGCCATCCTGCGGTGTTGCGGCCAGGTCACAAGAAAGCGAGTTGAAGAAAGGAGCTCAGGGGCACTGCAATTCACAAACCAGCAGAGTTATAAATGACAGCTATCGTCCAAAAATAGACTGAAGTAAGGCTGCCAAGAGGACTTGAAAGCAGGGCAGAATTGCAGGAAACCGATTGGCACAATGATGCCATCCTGCGGTGTTGCGGCCAGCTCAAAAGAAAGCGAGTTGAAGAAAGGAGCTCAGGGGCACTGTAATTCACAAACCTGCAGAGTTATAAATGACAGCTATCGTCCAAAAATATACTGAAGTAAGGCTGCCAAGAGGACTTGAAAGCGGAGCAGAATTGCAGGAAACCGATTTCAGGAGGTAGACTGGAATTGCATTGAAAGCATAGGAAAAGAGACAGAACGTGCACAATGATGCACTTGGCCAAAAAGGGCGTATGCGTTTTTTCCTGAATATATTCAGGAAAGAACACATACGCCCTTTTTGGCCAACCAAGCAAGCTTGCAAAGGAAATCTGCACTACAATGAAGTCTCACTTCCCCCCGGTCAAAAGGGCCATCTGAAAAAAGTGTAAAATCCAGAAAGGCAGGACAGGCCATGGAGAACTGGGAGCCTTGTTATGCTGATGGGCGGGATGTAAATTGCCAACAACCACTCGGGAGAAGTGTATGGTGTTTCCTGAAACATCTAAAAAACAAAGCAACAGAGCCTAGGGCACTTCCACTTATGGTCCTATAGCTTAGGGAAATTAAAATCAAAAAGACACAGCCACCCCAAAGTTTGGAACGGCTCTGTTTACAAGAACCTCGTTTACAGTACAAGTTCAACATCGCAGAAAGTGAAAAATGGATAAAGAAGTTGTGGTATTTACTTACAAAGCAATATCACTCAGCAATGAAATCTGTGTCATCAGGCCCTTAGCAGCACAATGAGTGGATTCAGGTATGATGATTCTAACTGAAATAAGTCACACAGAAAAAGAAACATCATAAGATATCACTAATACACGGAATGTAAACTTGGCTACACAGGAACTGAATTACAGAACAGAACAGGATCTCAAATTTAGAAAACCAACTTATGCTTGCTTAAGGGGAAAGGTGAGTTGGTGTGCTGCATAAAACCAGAGATTGAAATGAGCACAGATAAAGTTCCTTAAGCCAAATATGGAATAGACAAGAGCTACTCCTTGCTCAACGAAATGGACTCAACACCGCATATTAAACGCCTAAGAATGTACCTGACTAGTAAGTATCTTAAAACCTATGGATTGCTATCTCTCCGAAAGAGAATCAAGCATGTGTACAGGGGCATAAATGCAGCAGTGATAGGATTGGAGAGGTTCGTGAGCAAATGAAGACCCTTTGAAGTCATATTGCATGGTACCCATTCCACGGGTTTCAACTACCCAAGTTTAAGGTATTCTTCCTTCAGGTAAAACATGCATGTGGAACCTAGAGTATGATCAACCATGTGATCGGGAGACGTGTTCAAATATGTCTCAGTTTTCGTACCCTGGTACTCGGGTGCAACATTCCAGACACTTTACTAACACTCTCCCCACTTGGAGAGTCTGTCCCTTTAACCTCCTGTTTGGCTCAGTTTGCAATTTCTGTGGAAGATGAACAGGAATAGCGAGAACCAATGAGAGACTAGCTGGAGGTGTCTGGATGGGCAAATTTAACTCTCATTTCCCAACAGGAAGAGGAATTAACCAAAGGCTCAGCGTGCCGTGCCGGAACCAGATTAGGGCCTGAAGACATCCTGCGGTGTTGCGGCCAGGTCACAAGAAAGCGAGTTGAAGAAAGGAGCTCAGGGGCACTGTAATTCACAAACCTGCAGAGTTATAAATGACAGCTATCGTCCAAAAATATACTGAAGTAAGGCTGCCAAGAGGACTTGAGAGCGGGGCAGAATTGCAGGAAACCGATTTCAGGAGGTAGACTGGAATTGCATTGAAAGCATAGGAAAAGAGGCAGAACGTCCACAATGATGCACTTGGCCAAAAAGGGCGTATGCGTTTTTTCCTGAATATATTCAGGAAAAAACGCATACGCACTTTTTGGCCAACCAAGCAAACTTGCAAAGGAAATCTGCACTACAATGAAGTCTCACTTCCCCCCGGTCAAAAGGGCCATCTGAAAAAAGTGTAAAATCCAGAAAGGCAGGACAGGCCATGGAGAACTGGGAGCCTTGTTATGCTGATGGGCGGGATGTAAATTGCCAACAGACACTCGGGAGAAGTGTATGGTGTTTCCTGAAACATCTAAAAAACAAAGCAACAGAGCCTAGGGCACTTCCACTTATGGTCCTATAGCTTAGGGAAATTAAAATCAAAAAGACACAGCCACCCCAAAATTTGGGACGCCTCTGTTTACAAGAACCTCGTTTACAGTACAAGTTCAACATCGCAGAAAGTGAAAAATGGATAAAGAACTTGTGGTACTTACGTACAATGCAGTATCACTCAGCAATGAAATCTATGTCATCAGGCCCTTAGCAGCACAATGAGTGGATTCAGGTACGATGATTCTAACTGAAATAAGTCACACAGAAAAAGAAACATCATAAGATATCAGTAATACACGGAATGTAAACTTGGCTACACAGGAACTGAATTACAGAACAGAACAGGTTCTCAAATTTAGAAAACCAACTTATGCTTGCTTAAGGGTAAAGGTGAGTTGGGGTGCTGCATAAAACCAGAGATTGAAATGAGCACAGATAAAGTTCCTTAAGCCAAATATGGAATAGACAAGAGCTACTCCTAGCTCAACGAAATGGACTCAACACCGCATATTAAACGCCTAAGAATGTATCTGACTGGTAAGTATCTTAAAACCTATGGATTGCTATGTCTCCGAAAGAGAATCAAGCATGTGTACAGGGGCATAAACGCAGCAGTGATAGGATTGGAGATGTTCGGTGAGCAAATGAAGACCCTTTGAAGTCATATTGCATGGTACCCATTCCACGGGTTTCAACTACCCAGGTTTAAGGTATTCTTCCTTCAGCTAAAACATGCATGTGGAACCTAGAATATGATCAACCATGTGATCGGGAGACATGTTCAAATATGTCTCAGTTTTCGTACCCTGGTACTCGGGTGCAACATTCCAGACGCTTTACTAACACTCTCCCCACTTGGAGAGTCAGCGCCTTTAACCTCCTGTTTGGCACAGTTTGCAATTTCTGCGGAAGATGAACAGGAATAGCGAGAACCAATGAGAGGCTAGCTGGAGGTGTCTGGACGGGCAAATTTAACTCTCATTTCCCACCAGGAAGAGGAAATAACCAAAGGCTCAGCGTGCCGTGCCGGAACCAGATTAGGGCCTGAAGCCATCCTGCGGTGTTGCGGCCAGCTCAAAAGAAAGCGAGTTGAAGAAAGGAGCTCAGGGGCACTGTAATTCACAAACCTGCAGTGTTATAAATGACAGCTATCGTGCAAAAATAGACTGAAGTAAGGCTGCCAAGAGGACTTGAAAGCGGGGCAGAATTGCAGGAAACCGATTTCAGGAGGTAGACTGGAATTGCATTGAAAGCATAGGAAAAGAGGCAGAACGTCCACAATGATGCACTTGGCCAAAAAGGGCGTATGCGTTTTTTCCTGAATATATTCAGGAAAAAACGCATACGCCCTTTTTGGCCAACCAAGCAAGCTTGCAAAGGAAATCTGCACTACAATGAAGTCTCACTTCCCCCCGGTCAAAAGGGCCATCTGAAAAAAGTGTAAAATCCAGAAAGGCAGGACAGGCCATGGAGAACTGGGAGCCTTGTTATGCTGATGGGCGGGATGTAAATTGCCAACAGACACTCGGGAGAAGTGTATGGTGTTTCCTGAAACATCTAAAAAACAAAGCAACAGAGCCTAGGGCACTTCCACTTATGGTCCTATAGCTTAGGGAAATTAAAATCAAAAAGACACAGCCACCCCAAAGTTTGGGACACCTCTGTTTACAAGAACCTCGTTTACAGTACAAGTTCAATATCACAGAAAGTGAAAAATGGATAAAGAACTTGTGGTACTTACGTACAATGCAGTATCACTCAGCAATGAAATCTATGTCATCAGGCCCGTAGAAGCATAATGAGTGGATTCAGGTACGATGATTCTAACTGAAATAAGTCACACAGAAAAAGAAACATCATAAGATATCACTAATACACGGAATGTAAACTTGGCTACACAGGAACTGCATTCCAAAACAGAACAGGGTCTCAAATTTAGAAAACCAACTTATGCTTGCTTAAGGGGAAAGGTGAGTTGGGGTGCTGCATAAAACCAGAGATTGAAATGAGCACAGATAAAGTTCCTTAAGCCAAATATGGAATAGACAAGAGCTACTCCTTGCTCAACGAAATGGACTCAACACCCCATATTAAACGCCTAAGAATGTACCTGACTAGTAAGTATCTTAAAACCTATGGATTGCTATGTCTCCGAAAGAGAATCAAGCATGTGTACAGGGGCATAAATGCAGCAGTGATAGGATTGGAGAGGTTCGTGAGCAAATGAAGACCCTTTGAAGTCATATTGCATGGTACCCATTCCACGGGTTTCAACTACCCAGGTTTAAGGTATTGTTCCTTCAGCTAAAACATGCATGTGGAACCTAGAGTATGATCAACCATGTGATTGGGAGACGTGTTCAAATATGTCTCAGTTTTCGTACCCTGGTACTCGGGTGCAACATTCCAGACGCTTTACTAACACTCTCCCCACTTGGAGAGTCAGTCCCTTTAACCTCCTGTTTGGCCCAGTTTGCAATTTCTGCGGAAGATGAACAGGAATAGCGAGAACCAATGAGAGGCTAGCTGGAGGTGTCTGGACGGGCAAATTTAACTCTCATTTCCCACCAGGAAGAGGAATTAACCAAAGGCAAAGCGTGCCGTGCCGTAACCAGATTAGGGCCTGAAGCCATCCTGCGGTGTTGCGGCCAGGTCACAAGAAAGCGAGTTGAAGAAAGGAGCTCAGGGGCACTGTAATTCACAAACCTGCAGAGTTATAAATGACAGCTATCGTCCAAAAATACACTGAAGTAAGGCTGCCAAGAGGACTTGAAAGCGGGGCAGAATTGCAGGAAACCGATTTCAGGAGGTAGACTGGAATTGCATTGAAAGCATAGGAAAAGAGGCAGAACGTCCACAATGATGCACTTGGCCAAAAAGGGCGTATGCGTTTTTTCCTGAATATATTCAGGAAAAAACGCATACGCCCTTTTTGGCCAACCAAGCAAGCTTGCAAAGGAAATCTGCACTACAATGAAGTCTCACTTCCCCCCGGTCAAAAGGGCCATCTGAAAAAAGTGTAAAATCCAGAAAGGCAGGACAGGCCATGGAGAACTGGGAGCCTTGTTATGCTGATGGGCGGGATGTAAATTGCCAACAGACACTCGGGAGAAGTGTATGGTGTTTCCTGAAACATCTAAAAAACAAAGCAACAGAGCCTAGGGCACTTCCACTTATGGTCCTATAGCTTAGGGAAATTAAAATGAAAAAGACACAGCCACCCCAAAGTTTGGAACGGCTCTGTTTACAAGAACCTCGTTTACAGTACAAGTTCAACATCGCAGAAAGTGAAAAATGGATAAAGAAGTTGTGGTATTTACTTACAAAGCAATATCACTCAGCAATGAAATCTGTGTCATCAGGCCCTTAGCAGCACAATGAGTGGATTCAGGTATGATGATTCTAACTGAAATAAGTCACACAGAAAAAGAAACATCATAAGATATCACTAATACACGGAATGTAAACTTGGCTACACAGGAACTGAATTACAGAACAGAACAGGATCTCAAATTTAGAAAACCAACTTATGCTTGCTTAAGGGGAAAGGTGAGTTGGGGTGCTGCATAAAACCAGAGATTGAAATGAGCACAGATAAAGTTCCTTAAGCCAAATATGGAATAGACAAGAGCTACTCCTTGCTCAACGAAATGGACTCAACACCGCATATTAAACGCCTAAGAATGTACCTGACTAGTAAGTATCTTAAAACCTATGGATTGCTATGTCTCCGAAAGAGAATCAAGCATGTGTACAGGGGCATAAACGCAGCAGTGATAGGATTGGAGATGTTCGGTGAGCAAATGAAGACCCTTTGAAGTCATATTGCATGGTACCCATTCCACGGGTTTCAACTACCCAGGTTTTAGGTATTCTTCCTTCAGCTAAAACATGCATGTGGAACCTAGAGTATGATCAACCATGTGATCGGGAGACATGTTCAAATATGTCTCAGTTTTCGTACCCTGGTACTCGGGTGCAACATTCCAGACGCTTTACTAACACTCTCCCCACTTGGAGAGTCAGCGCCTTTAACCTCCTGTTTGGCACAGTTTGCAATTTCTGCAGAAGATGAACAGGAATAGCGAGAACCAATGAGACGCTAGCTGGAGGTGTCTGGACGGGCAAATTTAACTCTCATTTCCCACCAGGAAGAGGAAATAACCAAAGGCTCAGCGTGCCGTGCCGGAACCAGATTAGGGCCTGAAGCCATCCTGCGGTGTTGCGGCCAGCTCAAAAGAAAGCGAGTTGAAGAAAGGAGCTCAGGGGCACTGTAATTCACAAACCTGCAGAGTTATAAATGACAGCTATCGTCCAAAAATAGACTGAAGTAAGGCTGCCAAGAGGACTTGAAAGCGGGGCAGAATTGCAGGAAACCAATTTCAGGAGGTAGACTGGAATTGCATTGAAAGCATAGGAAAAGAGGCAGAACGTCCACAATGATGCACTTGGCCAAAAAGGGCGTATGCGTTTTTTCCTGAATATATTCAGGAAAAAACGCATACGCCCTTTTTGGCCAACCAAGCAAGCTTGCAAAGGAAATCTGCACTACAATGAAGTCTCACTTCCCCCCAGTCAAAAGGGCCATCTGAAAAAAATGTAAAATCCAGAAAGGCAGGACAGGCCATGGAGAACTGGGAGCCTTGTTATGCTGATGGGCGGGATGTAAATTGCCAACAGACACTCGGGAGAAGTGTATGGTGTTTCCTGAAACATCTAAAAAACAAAGCAACAGAGCCTAGGGCACTTCCACTTATGGTCCTATAGCTTAGGGAAATTAAAATCAAAAAGACACAGCCACCCCAAAGTTTGGAATGGCTCTGTTTACAAGAAACTCGTTTACAGTACAAGTTCAACATCGCAGAAAGTGAAAAATGGATAAAGAATTTGTGGTATTTACTTACAAAGCAATATCACTCAGCAATGAAATCTGTGTCATCAGGCCCTTAGCAGCACAATGAGTGGATTCAGGTATGATGATTCTAACTGAAATAAGTCACACAGAAAAAGAAACATCATAAGATATCAGTAATACACGGAATGTAAACTTGGCTACACAGGAACTGCATTCCAAAACAGAACAGGGTCTCAAATTTAGAAAACCAACTTATGCTTGCTTAAGGGGAAAGGTGAGTTGGGGTGCTGCATAAAACCAGAGATTGAAATGAGCACAGATAAAGTTCCTTAAGCCAAATATGGAATAGACAAGAGCTACTCCTTGCTCAACGAAATGGACTCAACACCGCATATTAAACGCCTAAGAATGTACCTGACTAGTAAGTATCTTAAAACCTATGGATTGCTATGTCTCCGAAAGAGAATCAAGCATGTGTACAGGGGCATAAATGCAGCAGTGATAGGATTGGAGAGGTTCGTGAGCAAATGAAGACCCTTTGAAGTCATATTGCATGGTACCCATTCCACGGGTTTCAACTACCCAGGTTTAAGGTATTGTTCCTTCAGCTAAAACATGCATGTGGAACCTAGAGTATGATCAACCATGTGATTGGGAGACGTGTTCAAATATGTCTCAGTTTTCGTACCCTGGTACTCGGGTGCAACATTCCAGACACTTTACTAACACTCTCCCCACTTGGAGAGTTAGTCCCTTTAACCTCCTGTTTGGCCCAGTTTGCAATTTCTGCGGAAGATGAACAGGAATAGCGAGAACCAATGAGAAGCTAGCTGGAGGTGTCTGGACGGGCAAATTTAACTCTCATTTCCCACCAGGAAGAGGAATTAACCAAAGGCAAAGCGTGCCGTGCCGTAACCAGATTAGGGCCTGAAGCCATCCTACGGTGTTGCGGCCAGGTCACAAGAAAGCGAGTTGAAGAAAGGAGCTCAGGGGCACTGTAATTCACAAACCTGCAGAGTTATAAATGACAGCTATCGTCCAAAAATACACTGAAGTAAGGCTGCCAAGAGGACTTGAAAGCGGGGCAGAATTGCAGGAAACCGATTTCAGGAGGTAGACTGGAATTGCATTGAAAGCATAGGAAAAGAGGCAGAACGTCCACAATGATGCACTTGGCCAAAAAGGGCGTATGCGTTTTTTCCTGAATATATTCAGGAAAAAACGCATACGCCCTTTTTGGCCAACCAAGCAAGCTTGCAAAGGAAATCTGCACTACAATGAAGTCTCACTTCCCCCCGGTCAAAAGGGCCATCTGAAAAAAGTGTAAAATCCAGAAAGGCAGGACAGGCCATGGAGAACTGGGAGCCTTGTTATGCTGATGGGCGGGATGTAAATTGCCAACAACCACTTGGGAGAAGTGTATGGTGTTTCCTGAAACATCTAAAAACAAAGCAACAGAGCCTAGGGCACTTCCGCTTATGGTCCTATAGCTTAGGGAAATTAAAATCAAAAAGACACAGCCACCCCAAAGTTTGGGACGCCTCCGTTTACAAGTACCTCGTTTACCGTACAAGTTCAATATCACAGAAAGTGAAAAAAGGATAAAGAACTTGTGGTACTTACGTACAATGCAGTATCACTCAGCAATGAAATCTATGTCATCAGGCCCGTAGCAGCATAATGAGTGGATTCAGGTACGATGATTCTAACTGAAATAAGTCACACAGAAAAAGAAACATCATAAGATATCACTAATACACGGAATGTAAACTTGGCTACACAGGAACTGCATTCCAAAACAGAACAGGGTCTCAAATTTAGAAAACCAACTTATGCTTGCTTAAGGGGAAAGGTGAGTTGGGGTGCTGCATAAAACCAGAGATTGAAATGAGCACAGATAAAGTTCCTTAAGCCAAATATGGAATAGACAAAAGCTACTCCTTGCTCAGCGAAATGGACACAAAACCCCATATTAAACGCCTAAGAATGCACCTGACTAGTAAGTATCTTAAAACCTATGGATTGCTATGTCTCCGAAAGAGAATCAAGCATGTGTACAGGGGCATAAACGCAGCAGTGATAGGATTGGAGAGGTTCGTGAGCAAATGAAGACCCTTTGAAGTCATATTGCATGGTACCCATTCCACGGGTTTCAACTCTCCAGTTTTAAGGTATTCTTCTTTCAGCTAAAACATGCATGTGGAACCCAGAGTATGATCAACCATGTGAACGGGAGACGTGTTCAAATATGTCTCAGTTTTCCTCCCCTGGTACTCGGGTGCAACATTCCAGACGCTTTACTAACACTCTCCCCACTTGGAGAGTCACTCCCTTTAACCTCCTGTTTGGCCCAGTTTGCAATTTCTGCGGAAGATGAACAGGAATAGCGAGAACCAATGAGAGACTAGCTGGAGGTGTCTGGACGGGCAAATTTAACTCTCATTTCCCACCAGGAAGAGGAATTAACCAAAGGCTCATCATGCCGTGCCAGAACCAGATTAGGGCCTGAAGGCATCCTGCGGTGTTGCGGCCAGGTCACAAGAAAGCGAGTTGAAGAAAGGAGCTCAGGGGCACTGTAATTCACAAACCTGCAGAGTTATAAATGACAGCTATCGTCCAAAAATAGACTGAAGTAAGGCTGCCAAGAGGACTTGAAAGCGGGGCAGAATTGCAGGAAACCGATTTCAGGAGGTAGACTGGAATTGCATTGAAAGCATAGGAAAAGAGGCAGAACGTCCACAATGATGCACTTGGCCAAAAAGGGCGTATGCGTTTTTTCCTGAATATATTCAGGAAAAAACGCATACGCCCTTTTTGGCCAACCAAGCAAGCTTGCAAAGGAAATCTGCACTACAATGAAGTCTCACTTCCCCCCGGTCAAAAGGGCCATCTGAAAAAAGTGTAAAATCCAGAAAGGCAGGACAGGCCATGGAGAACTGGGAGCCTTGTTATGCTGATGGGCGGGATGTAAATTGCCAAGAACCACTTGGGAGAAGTGTATGGTGTTTCCTGAAACAACTAAAAAACAAAGCAACAGAATCTAGGGCACTTCCACTTATGGTCCTATAGCTTAGGGAAATTAAAATGAAAAAGACACAGCCACCCCAAAGTTTGGAACGGCTCTGTTTACAAGAACCTCGTTTACAGTACAAGTTCAACATCGCAGAAAGTGAAAAATGGATAAAGAAGTTGTGGTATTTACTTACAAAGCAATATCACTCAGCAATGAAATCTGTGTCATCAGGCCCTTAGCAGCACAATGAGTGGATACAGGTATGATGATTCTAACTGAAATAAGTCACACAGAAAAAGAAACATCATAAGATATCACTAATACATGGAATGTAAACTTGGCTACACAGGAACTGCATTCCAAAACAGAACAGGGTCTCAAATTTAGAAAACCAACTTATGCTTGCTTAAGGGGAAAGGTGAGTTGGGGTGCTGCATAAAACCAGAGATTGAAATGAGCACAGATAAAGTTCCTTAAGCCAAATATGGAATAGACAAGAGCTACTCCTTGCTCAACGAAATGGACTCAACACCCCATATTAAACGCCTAAGAATGTACATGACTAGTAAGTATCTTAAAACCTATGGATTGCTATGTCTCCAAAAGAGAATCAAGCGTGTGTACAGGGGCATAAACGCAGCACTAATAGGATTGGACAGGTTCGGTGAGCAAATGAAGACCCTTTGAAGTCATATTGCATGGTACCCATTACACGGTTCTCAACTCTCCAGGTTTAAGGTATTCTTCCTTCAGCTAAAACATGCATGTGGAACCCAGAGTATGATCAACCATGTGAACGGGAGACGTGTTCAAATATGTCTCAGTTTTCCTCCCCTGGTACTCGGGTGCAACATTCCAGACGCTTTACTAACACTCTCCCCACTTGGAGAGTCAGTCCCTTTAACCTCCTGTTTGGCCCAGTATGCAATTTCTGCGGAAGATGAACAGGAATAGTGAGATCCAATGAGAGGCTAGCTGGAGGTGTCTGGATGGGCAAATTTAACTCTCATTTCCCACCAGGAAGAGGAAATAACCAAAGGCTCAGCGTGCCGTACCGGAACCAGATTAGGGCCTGAAGCCTGCCTGCGGTGTTGCGGTCAGCTCAAAAGAAAGCGAGTTGAAGAAAGGAGCTCAGGGGCATTGTAATTCACAAACCTGCAGAGTTATAAATGACAGCTATCGTCCAAAAATAGACTGAAGTAAGGCTGCCAACAGGACTTGAAAGCGGGGCAGAATTGCAGGAAACCGATTTCAGGAGGTAGACTGGAATTGCATTGAAAGCATAGGAAAAGAGGCAGAACGTCCACAATGATGCACTTGGCCAAAAAGGGCGTATGCGTTTTTTCTTGAATTTATTCAGGAAAAAACGCATACGCACTTTTTGGCCAACCAAGCAAGCTTGCAAAGGAAATCTGCACTACAATGAAGTCTCACTTCCCCCGGTCAAAAGGGCCATCTGAAAAAAATGTAAAATCCAGAAAGGCAGGACAGGCCATGGAGAACTGGGAGCCTTGTTATGCTGATGGGCGGGATGTAAATTGCCAACAGACACTTGGGAGAAGTGTATGGTGTTTCCTGAAACATCTAAAAAACAAAGCAACAGAGCCTAGGGCACTTCCACTTAGGGTCCTATAGCTTAGGGAAATTAAAATCAAAAAGACACAGCCACCCCAAAGTTTGGAACGGCTCTGTTTACAAGAAACTCGTTTACAGTACAAGTTCAACATCGCAGAAAGTGAAAAATGGATAAAGAAGTTGTGGTATTTACTTACAAAGCAATATCACTCAGCAATGAAATCTGTGTCATCAGGCCCTTAGCAGCACAATGAGTGGATTCAGGTATGATGATTCTAACTGAAATAAGTCACACAGAAAAAGAAACATCATAAGATATCAGTAATACACGGAATGTAAACTTGGCTACACAGGAACTGAATTACAAAACAGAACAGGGTCTCAAATTTAGAAAACCAACTTATGCTTGCTTAAGGGGAAAGGTGAGTTGGGGTGCTGCATAAAACCAGAGATTGAAATGAGCACAGATAAAGTTCCTTAAGCCAAATATGGAATAGACAAGAGCTACTCCTTGCTCAACGAAATGGACTCAACACCCCATATTAAACGCCTAAGAATGTACCTGACTAGTAAGTATCTTAAAACCTATGGATTGCTATGTCTCCGAAAGAGAATCAAGCATGTGTACAGGGGCATAAATGCAGCAGTGATAGGATTGGAGAGGTTCGTGAGCAAATGAAGACCCTTTGAAGTCATATTGCATGGTACCCATTCCACGGGTTTCAACTACCCAGGTGTAAGGTATTGTTCCTTCAGCTAAAACATGCATGTGGAACCTAGAGTATGATCAACCATGTGATTGGGAGACGTGTTCAAATATGTCTCAGTTTTCGTACCCTGGTACTCGGGTGCAACATTCCAGACGCTTTACTAACACTCTCCCCACTTGGAGAGTCAGTCCCTTTAACCTCCTGTTTGGCCGAGTTTGCAATTTCTGCGGATGATGAACAGGAATAGCGAGAACCAATGAGAGGCTAGCTGGAGGTGTCTGGACGGGCAAATTTAACTCTCATTTCCCACCAGGAAGAGGAATTAACCAAAGGCTCAGCGTGCCGTGCCGGAACCAGATTAGGGCCTGAAGCCATCCTGCGGTGTTGCGGCCAGGTCAGAAGAAAGCGAGTTGAAGAAAGGAGCTCAGGGGCACTGTAATTCACAAACCTGCAGAGTTATAAATGACAGCTATCGTCCAAAAATATACTGAAGTAAGGCTGCAAAGAGGACTTGAAAGCGGGGCAGAATTGCAGGAAACCGATTTCAGGAGGTAGACTGGAATTGCATTGAAAGCATAGGAAAAGAGGCAAAACGTCCACAATGATGCACTTGGCCAAAAAGGGCGTTTGCGTTTTTTCCTGAATATATTCAGGAAAAAACGCATACGCCCTTTTTGGCCAACCAAGCAAGCTTGCAAAGGAAATCTGCACTACAATGAAGTCTCAATTCCCCCCGGTCAAAAGGGCCATCTGAAAAAAGTGTAAAATCCAGAAAGGCAGGACAGGCCATGGAGAACTGGGAGCCTTGTTATGCTGATGGGCGGGATGTAAATTGCCAACAACCACTTGGGAGAAGTGTATGGTGTTTCCTGATACATCTAAAAACAAAGCAACAGAGCCTAGGGCACTTCCGCTTATGGTCCTATAGCTAAGGGAAATTAAAATCAAAAAGACACAGCCACCCCAAAGTTTGGGACGCCTCCGTTTACAAGAACCTCGTTTACAGTACAAGTTCAACATCGCAGAAAGTGAAAAATGGATAAAGAAGTTGTGGTATTTACTTACAAAGCAATATCACTCAGCAATGAAATCTGTGTCATCAGGCCCTTAGCAGCACAATGAGTGGATTCAGGTATGATGATTCTAACTGAAATAAGTCACACAGAAAAAGAAACATCATAAGATATCAGTAATACAAGGAATGTAAACTTGGCTACACAGGAACTGAATTACAGAACAGAACAGGGTCTCAAATTTAGAAAACTAACTTATGCCTGCTTAAGGGGAAAGGTGAGTTGGGGTGCTGCATAAAACCAGAGATTGAAATGAGCACAGATAAAGTTCCTTAAGCCAAATATGGAATAGACAAGAGCTACTCCTTGCTCAACGAAATGGACTCAACACCGCATATTAAACGCCTAAGAATGTACCTGACTAGTAAGTATCTTAAAACCTATAGATTGCTATGTCTCCGAAAGAGAATCAAGCATGTGTACAGGGGCATAAACGCAGCAGTGATAGGATTTGAGAGGTTCGTGAGCAAATGAAGACCCTTTGAAGTCATATTGCATGGTACCCATTACACGGGTTTCAAATACCCAGGTTTAAGGTATTCTTCCTTCAGCTAAAACATGCATGTGGAACCTAGAGTATGATCAACCATGTGATTGGGAGACGTGTTCAAATATGTCTCAGTTTTCGTACCCTGGTACTCGGGTGCAACATTCCAGACGCTTTACTAACACTCTCCCGACTTGGAGAGTCAGTCCCTTTAACCTCCTGTTTGGCCCAGTTTGCAATTTCTGCGGAAGATGAACAGGAATAGCGAGAACCAATGAGAGGCTAGCTGGAGGTGTCTGGACGGGCAAATTTAACTCTCATTTCCCACCAGGAAGAGGAATTAACCAAAGGCTCAGCGTGCCGTGCCGGAACCAGATTAGGGCCTGAAGGCATCCTGCGGTGTTGCGGCCAGGTCACAAGAAAGCGAGTTGAAGAAAGGAGCTCAGGGGCACTGTAATTCACAAAACTGCAGAGTTATAAATGACAGCTATCATCCAAAAATATACTGAAGTAAGGCTGCCAAGAGGACTTGAAAGCAGGGCAGAATTGCAGGAAACCGATTTCAGGAGGTAGACTGGAATTGCATTGAAAGCATAGGAAAAGAGGCAGAACGTCCACAATGATGCACTTGGCCAAAAAGGGCGTATGCGTTTCTTCCTGAATATATTCAGGAAAAAGCGCATACGCCCTTTTTGGCCAACCAAGCAAGCTTGCAAAGGAAATCTGCACTACAATGAAGTCTCACTTCCCCCCGGTCAAAAGGGCCATCTGAAAAAAGTGTAAAATGCAGAAAGGCAACAGGCCATTGAGAACTGGGAGCCTTGTTATGCTGATGGGCGGGATGTAAATTGCCAACAGACACTCAGGAGAAGTGTATGGTGTTTCCTGAAACATCTAAAAAACAAAGCAACAGAGCCTTGGGCACTTCCACTTATGGTCCTATAGCTTAGGGAAATTAAAATCAAAAAGACACAGCCACCCCAAAGTTTGGGACGCCTCCGTTTACAAGAACCTCGTTTACCGTACAAGTTCAATATCACAGAAAGTGAAAAATGGATAAAGAACTTGTGGTACTTACGTACAATGCAGTATTACTCGGCAATCAAATCTATGTCATCAGGCCCGTAGCAGCATAATGAGTGGATTCAGGTACGATGATTCTAACTGAAATAAGTCACACAGAAAAAGAAACATCATAAGATATCACTAATACAAGGAATATAAACTTGGCTACACAGGAACTGAATTGCATAACAAAACAGGGTCTCAAATTTAGAAAACCAACTTATGTTTGCTTAAGGGTAAAAGTCAATTGGGGTGCTGCATAAAACCAGAGATTGAAATGAGCACAGATAAAGTTCCTTAAGCCAAATATGGAATAGACAAAAGCTACTCCTTGCTCAACGAAATGGACTCAACACCCCATATAAAACGCCTAGGAATGTACCTGACTAGTAAGTATCTTAAAACCTATGGATTGCTAGGTCTCCAAAAGAGAATCAAGCGTGTGAACAGGGGCATAAATGCAGCAGTGATAGGATTGGAGAGGTTCGGTGAGCAAATGAAGACCCTTTGAAGTCATATTGCATGGTACCCATTCCACGGGTCTCAACTCTCCAGGTTTAAGGTATTCTTCCTTCAGCTAAAACATGCATGTGGAACCCAGAGTATGATCAACCATGTGAACGGGAGACGTGTGCAAATATGTCTCAGTTTTCCTCCCCTGGTACTCGGGTGCAACATTCCAGATGCTTTACTAACACTCTCCCCACTTGGAGAGTCAGCGCCTTTAACCTCCTGTTTGGCCCAGTTTGCAATTTCTGCGGAAGATGAACAGGAATAGGGAGAACCAATGAGAGACTAGCTGGAGGTGTCTGGACGGGCAAATTTAACTCTCATTTCCCACCAGGAAGGAGAAATAACCAAAGGCTCAGCATGCCATGCGGGAACCAGTTTAGGGCCTGAAGCAATATTGCGGTGTTGCGGCCAGCTCAAAAGAAAGCGAGTTGAAGAAAGGATCTCAGGGGCACTGTAATTCACAAACCTGCAGAGTTATAAATGACAGCTATCGTCCAAAAATATACTGAAGTAAGGCTGCCAAGAGGACTTGAAAGCGGGGCAGAATTGCAGGAAACCGATTTCAGGAGGTAGACTGGAATTGCATTGAAAGCATAGGAAAGGAGGCAGAACGTCCACAATGATGCACTTGGCCAACAAGGGCGTATGCGTTTTTTCCTGAATATATTCAGGAAAAAACGCATACGCCCTTTTTGGCCAACCAAGCAAGCTTGAAAAGGAAATCTGCACTACAATGAAGTCTCACAACCCCCCGGTCAAAAGGGGTCTCTGAAAAAAGTGTAAAATCCAGAAAGGCAGGACAGGCCATGGAGAACTGGGAGCCTTGTTATGCTGAAGGGCGGGATGTAAATTGCCAACAGACACTTGGGAGAAGTGTATGGTGTTTCCTGAAACATCTAAAAAACAAAGCAACAGAGCCTAGGACACTTCCACTTATGGTCCTATAGCTTAGGGAAATTAAAATCAAAAAGACACAGCCACCCCAAAGTTTGGGACGGCTCTGTTTACAAGAACCTCGTTTACAGTACAAGTTCAACATCACAGAAAGTGAAAAATGGATAAAGAAGTTGTGGTATTTACTTACAAAGCAATATCACTCAGCAATGAAATCTATGTTATCAGGACCTTAGCAGCACAATGAGTGGATTCAGGTATGATGATTCTAACTGAAATAAGTCACACAGAAAAAGAAACATCATAAGATATCAGTAATACACAGAATGTAAACTTGGCTACACAGGAACTGAATTACAGAACAGAACAGGTTCTCAAATTTAGAAAACCAACTTATGCTTGCTTAAGGGGAAAGGTGAGTTGGGGTGCTGCATAAAACCAGAGATCGAAATGAGCACAGATAAAGTTCCTTAAGCCAAATATGGAATAGACAAGAGCTACTCCTTGCTCAACGAAATGGACTCAACACTGCATATTAAACGTCTAAGAATGTACCTGACTAGTAAGTATCTTAAAACCTATGGATTGCTATGTCTCCGAAAGAGAATCAAGCATGTGTACAGGGGCATAAACGCAGCAGTGATAGGATTGGAGAGGTTCGGTGAGCAAATGAAGACCCTTTGAAGTCATATTGCATGGTACCCGTTCCACGGGTTTCAACTACCCAGATTTAAGGTATTCTTCCTTCAGCTAAAACATGCGTGTGGAACCTAGAGTATGATCAACCATGTGATCGGGAGACGTGTTCAAATATGTCTCAGTTTTCGTACGCTGGTACACGGGTGCAACATTCCAGACGCTTTACTAACACTCTCCCGACTTGGAGAGTCAGTCCCTTTAACCTCCTGTTTGGCCCGGTTTGCAATTTCTGCGGAAGATGAAAAGCAATAGCGAGAACCAATGAGAGACTAGCTGGAGGTGTCTGGACGGGCAAATTTAACTCTCATTTCCCACCAGGAAGAGGAATTAACCAAAGGCTCAGCGTGCCGTGCCGGAACCATATTAGGGCCTGAAGTCATCCTGCGGTGTTGCGGCCAGGTCACAAGAAAGCGAGTTGAAGAAAGGAGCTCAGGGGCACTGTAATTCACAAACCTGCAGAGTTATAAATGACAGCTATCGTCCAAAAATATACTGAAGTAAGGCTGCCAAGAGGACTTGAAAGCGGGGCAGAATTGCAGGAAACCGATTTCAGGAGGTAGACTGGAATTGCATTGAAAGCATAGGAAAAGAGGCAGAACGTCCACAATGATGCACTTGGCCAAAAAGGGCGTATGTGTCTTTTCCTGAATATATTCAGGAAAAAACGCATACGCCATTTTTCGCCAACCAAGCAAGCTTGCAAAGGAAATCTGCACTACAATGAAGTCTCACTTCCGCCCGGTCAAAAGGGCCATCTGAAAAAAGTGTAAAATCCAGAAAGGCAGGACAGGCCATGGAGAACTGGGAGCCTTGTTATGCTGATGGGCGGGATGTAAATTGCCAACAGACACTCGGGAGAAGTGTATGGTGTTTCCTGAAACATCTAAAAAACAAAGCAACAGAGCCTAGGGCACTACCACTTATGGTCCTATAGCTTAGGGAAATTAAAATCAAAAAGACACAGCCACCCCAAAGTTTGGGACGCCTCTGTTTACAAGAACCTCGTTTACAGTAAAAGTTCAATATCACAGAAAGTGAAAAATGGATAAAGAACTTGTGCTACTTACGTACAATGCAGTATCACTCAGCAAAGAAATCTATGTCATCAGGCCTGTAGCAGCATAATGAGTGGATTCAGGTACGATGATTCTAACTGAAATAAGTCACACAGAAAAAGAAACATCATAAGATATCAGTAATACACGGAATGTAAACTTGGCTACACAGGAACTGAATTCCAAAACAGAACAGGGTCTCAAATTTAGAAAACCAACTTATGCTTGCTTAAGGGGAAAGGTGAGTTGGGGTGCTGCATAAAACCAGAGATTGAAATGAGCACAGATAAAGTTCCTTAAGCCAAATATGGAATAGACAAGAGCTACTCCTTGCTCAACGAAATGGACTCAACACCCCATATTAAACGCCTAAGAATGTACCTGACTAGTAAGTATCTTAAAACCTATGGATTGCTATGTCTCCAAAAGAGAATCAAGCGTGTGTACAGGGGCATAAACGCAGCAGTGATAGGATTGGAGAGGTTCGGTGAGCAAATGAAGACCCTTTGAAGTCATATTACATTGTACCCATTACACGGGACTCAACTCTCCAGTTTTAAGGTATTCTTCCTTCAGCTAAAGCATGCATGTGGAACCCAGAGTATGATCAACCGTGTGAACGGGAGACGTGTTCAAATATGTCTCAGTTTTCCTCCCCTGGTACTCGGGTGCAACATTCCAGATGCTTTACTAACACTCTCCCCACTTGGAGAGTCAGCGCCTTTAACCTCCTGTTTGGCCCAGTTTGCAATTTCTGCGGAAGATGAACAGGAATAGGGAGAACCAATGAGAGACTAGCTGGAGGTGTCTGGATGGGCAAATTTAACTCTCATTTCCCACCAGGAAGAGGAAATAACCAAAGGCTCAGCGTGCCGTGCCGGAACCAGATTAGGGCCTGAAGCCATCCTGCGGTTTTTCGGCCAGCTCACAAGAAAGCGAGTTGAAGAAAGGAGCTCAGGGGCACTGTAATTCACAAACCTGCAGAGTTATAAATGACAGCTATCGTCCAAAAATATACTGAAGTAAGGCTGCCAAGAGGACTTGAAAGTGGGGCAGAATTGCAGGAAACCGATTTCAGGAGGTAGACTGGAATTGCATTGATAGAATAGGAAAAGAGGCAGAACGTCCACAATGATGCACTTGGCCAAAAAGGGCGTATGCGTTTTTTCCTGAATATATTCAGGAAAAAACGCATACACCCTTTTTGGCCAAATAAGCAAGCTTCCAAAGGAAATCTGCACTACAATGAAGTCTCACTTCCCCCCGGTCAAAAGGGCCATCTGAAAAAAGTGTAAAATCCAGAAAGGCAGGACAGGCCATGGAGAACTGGGAGCCTTGTTACGCTGATGGGCGGGATGTAAATTGCCAACAGACACTCGGGAGAAGTGTATGGTGTTTCCTGAAACATCTAAAAAACAAAGCAACAGAGCCTAGGGCACTTCCACTTATGGTCCTATAGCTTAGGGAAATTAAAATCAAAAAGACACAGCCACCCCAAAGTATGGAACGGCTCTGTTTACAAGAACCTCGTTTACAGTACAAGTTCAACATCGCAGAAAGTGAAAAATGGATAAAGAAGTTGTGGTACTTACGTACAATGCAATATCACTCAGCAATGACATCTATGTCATCAGGCCCGTAGCAGCATAATGAGTGGATTCAGGAATGATGATTCTAACTGAAATAAGTCACACAGAAAAAAAAATCATAAGATATCACTAATAAACGGAATGTGAACTTGGCTACACAGTAACTGAGTTACAAAACAGAACAGGGTCTCAAGTTTAGAAAACCAACTTATGTTTGCTTAAGGGGGAAGGTGAGTTGGGGTGCTGCATAAAACCAGAGTTTGAAATTAGCACAGATACCGTTCCATAAGCCAAATATTTAATAGACAAGACCTACCCCTTGCTCAACAAAATGGACTCAACAATGAGGTATCACCTCACACCTGATAGAATGGGCATCATCAGAATATCTACAAACAAAAATGCTGGAAAGGGTGTGGAGAAAAGGAACACTCTTCCACTATTGTTGGGAATATAAATTGATACAGTCACTATGGAGAACAATATGGAGTTTCTTAAGAAACTAACAATAGAATTACCATATGATACAGCAATCCCTGTACTGGACATATACCCAGACAAAACCATAAATCAAAAAGAGACATTCACCACAATGTTCATTGCATCACTATTTACAATATCGAGGTAATGGAAGCAATCTAAATGCCCACAGACAGACGAATGCATAAAGCTGTGGTACATATATAAAATGGAATATTACTAAGCCACGAAAAGGAATGAAATTGGGTCATTTGTAGAGACGTCGATGGATCTAGAGACTGTCATACAGAGTGAAGTAAGTCAGAAAGAGAAAAACAAATCTTGTATATTCATGCATATATGTGGAACCTAGAAAAACTGTACAGATTAACCATTTTGCAAGGCATAAATAGAGCAACAGATGTAGACAACAAACGTATGGACAACAAGGGGGGAAAGCTGTTGGGGGGGTGGTGGTGGGAGGAGTTGAGAGACTGGGATTGGCATGTATACATTTATATGTATAAAATAGATAACCAATAAGAACCTGCTGTATAAAAATATAAAATAAAATTCAAAATTAAAAAGAAATAAAATTTAAAAAATAAAACAGAAAAAACAATTATTCTCTTCACATACATGTATTTATATGAATAAATTATTTCCATGCTTATATCTGTAAATACAAAAAAGAGGAATAAAACCTACCTTGAATCAAAAACGAAAAAGAGAAAAAAAACACAGAACCCACCAGTTCCACAGAGGAAAACCGTATCAGGGCACTTGCTCCAGTTGTAAACAATTCTGAAGTTGGTCAGTGGTGGGGAATCGTCTCCCATTCAGCCAGCAGCCCCCACGCAACAAGCGTCCTCATTGCAAAGCTGGGGCACCGTGCCGAGGCATCTGTGAGTAAACGTGAGCTGAGCCCCAGGCCAGTTGCTGCTGAACTATTCCCACCCGTCCCAGGTAAAACACCTGAATATATACAAGGACTTGAAAGCCTAGAGGAAGGGCCATAGAGCCACACGAGTGACAGCATGCCGGCCGACTTGGTGCCTGCAGGCCAGCCAGGATGGTCCTGGCCCTGGGTGCTCTTCTGGAAGATTTCCATTTCCCTGCCTGAGATACCCGTCCTGTCCCTGCCCCCACTGCTTTTTTCCTTCCTCACCTCTGCCCAGGGAGAAATTCCAGCAGCAGGTATGGGTGACACATCCTCTTCTTTAGCAGGTGGCAGCATGGCAACTGCTGCAGAAAGTCCAGCAGAGCCCCACTCACACTGGGCCACCCACAAAGCTGTGGCCTCTCACTCCCTCCCACCAGCCCAGCCCCGAGACTGCTGACAGGGCAGAGAAAATGGCGTCAGGCACTGCAGGGGCTCTTGCTGCCTGGAGTGGTATTTATATTGATCTCAACCCAGGCACACCTGGGGAGGGCTGGCCGGCATGGTAAGGCTGCCCAGCTCAGCCAATCATCACCCCTCAGGGGCTCACAGTTGCAGAAAATGGAACTTGCTAAACCGGCCAGGTCCAAGGAACAGGTGTGGGCTCCTGAGAGTCAGGATAGACAAGGGGCTGCAGCTTTGGCTTGTTTTCTAATCATTTTATCTGGCCCATGAGTGGGAGACAACTTCAAGAAAACCCTCTCCTAATAAGAGGAAACCAGGAGTCAGGGAGAGGAGGGGTGGGTGGTGGTTGGAGACAGAGGCCTGGTGCCCCGGGTGCAGTGGAAGTCTCTGGAAGACCAGGTGGAAGGAGGCCACACAGAGTGATGCCCAGGGTCACAGACCTGTCGCAGCTGCTGTTTGTTAGTTCAAGTCCTGCTCTGAGGTGCTCTGTGTCAGCTCTGAGCGACAGGTGAGCTGGGGGTGCTCTGCAATGAGGGCTATGTGCACAGTTCCTGTGTGCCCAGCCCTGCCACGGTACCTGCAAGGGTAGCTCTGTATCCTGGGAGGGGCCTGACCACGAGAGCCCCATGGGCTGGGGTGGGGGTGGGGTACCTGCCCAGGTGAGCTCCATATTCTGGGATTGGTCTGACCACGAGAGCCCCATGGGCTGCTGGGGACCTGGTAAAGGATGTCAGGACAGTCAGTGAAGCCACCGAGGATATACCTCCAGTTGCTCCTAATTCCTACACCCTGCTGGTCATTCTACCAACCACCAGGACATGGTATTCTGTATTAGTCTTCAATGATGCCTTCTTTTGCATTCCATTAGTCCCAGAGTCACAAGAAATTTTGGCTTGTGAGTGGCAGGACTCAACATACAACTAAAACAATACTTCCGGGCCGTCTTGCCCCAAGGGTGCAAAAATTCCCACACCATCTTTGGGGACAGCTTAGCTAAAGACCTAAAAGTTCTACCTCTGGAAAAGGAAATCCTCCTTCAGTACGCAGACGACATTCTGATCGCCAGCCCTACTAAGGAGGCCTCTGAACTACCAAGCCAATAAAGGATAGAAGTTGTCCAAGAAAAAGCTCAAATATCACAGACTGCGGTGACCTGCCTGGGCTTCATTCTCACAGAAGGTCGGAGAAGCCCATCCCAGGAAAGGGAAGAAACCATTTTCAGCCTTACCCCTTTCTAAAACTAGAAGACAGCTTAGGGGTTCCTGGGGAGGCCAGGGTTTGCTGCTTCTGGATCCCTAACTATAGTCTACTAGCTGGGTCTCTATATGAAACACTGAAAGGAAAAGATGATGATCCTTTTGAATAGAATCCAGAAGTGACCTTTCAAGAATGGAAAGAGCAGTCAATTCAGACCCTTGCCATGGAACTCCCTAATTTAGCTAAACCCTTTGACCTTTACATTCCCGGTGAAAGGTGAATCGCCATTGGAGAATTAGTGCAAAAACTGGGACCACTTGAAATGGAACAATGCAAGAATGCCATCCAGGTAGGATAAACTACGGTCACCAAGGGGCTTGGCCCACTGCCACATCTGGCCAAGATACTGGCGGTATCTAAAAACCTGGAAATCAGCAGCCCAAAAGGCCACCTCCCTCCTAAGGGAAAAGGACCCCACGTGGTGATCCTAACCACCAACCATGCCCTGAAGTTGCAGGGTTCGCTCCGTGGGCACACCAACCTCGAGTGAGGAGGCCCTCCAACTCCAACATCCAGAGAGATAACCAGGGGCAACAGGGCACCATGACGACTCGTGTGAACATCACTTGACCTGGAGTTTCTCTCATAAAACAACAAGAGTGTGTCCCAAAAGAGTAGACTACTGCTTGCAGGACTTACTGCACCCAGAGGGGAGCTAATAATCTTGGCGGGGGAACCGTATATCACACTGTCACCATAGAAAAGCCTACAGACACTGTGCTGATGGTGGCCAATAAGACCGGCTGGACTCCTGTTTACTTCAAAAGGCTGTTGACTCAGTGGCCATCATGGTCCTTGATCACCACTGACCCTGGACTGTCTGGGAGTGGAGCGGGCAGGGCTCTGACACCTGGTGCTGTTTGTACATTAATTCAGGGGCCTAATTGAAGAAAGCGCAGACTACTGGTCAGAGCATCTAGGCTGGCAGAAACGGTCAGCCTAAGGTGGCCAAACAAATGTGGGGCGGGGTGAAACCGGCCCCCACAGCGTCTCTGCACATCTCTTTCCTGGACCCTTAAAGGTCATTAGAATCTATAACACTTCCAATGCTGGTGCTCAGGTGGACGAGCAGGGAGGCAGGGGTCCTGGGGACAATCAACGTCACCTGGAGGCTGCTGGGGAGAAGCTCTGACCCTCGCCCCCGGGTATGAGGGCTCCCAACTCAGCACTCAGCAGTTACAGAAGAAGGGTCTGCACCCTCAGCACTCCAAGAATGAGGAACGGGACAAAAGGCAGAGGAGGGGTTTGTCCCCAGCAAAGCCCATTAAAAATCCCTGGGAGATAAAAATAGAATCTGGGCAATAAAGTCAAGTCTAACCTTTTTTATCCTTTGTGCTTTGTCTAATTTCATGTGCTCCTAGGGTCCCGCATGCAGAGGTTCCACACCCGGCACTTCAGACCAGATTTCCTAGTGCAGAATGGCTGGGTCGACACCTCAGCTCCTGGGGCCCAGTGCAGACTCCGCGATATAGAGCCTGAGCTGCAGCCAACCCCGCCCTCGAGAGCTCCGCCCCCTCCCTCCCACTGACTCTGACAGGATCTCTACACAGCAGCCCAGCCCACAGCCCACGGGGTAGTGCATGCTCTCACCTCTCCATTCTCTGATCAAAATATAAAGTTTCCTTTGCTTGTGAACCAAACTCAGTCTCGATCTGTTGGCCCCAATGACACTGGGCAGGGGGACACTTGTTGGGGTCCACTCTGGAGGATCAGTAACAGAAATTGAGACTATTGTAACCTCAATGAACAGATGTGTGAGCCAAACTGTAGTTAACATAGAACAGTGTATAAGGCTCCGGTAAAATAAGATGTTTCTAACACTTCCATTTGATATTTCCATCACTTTATTATAAGCAAGTTCAGTGAAAAGGTTTGTCTTATTTGTCAGGTCAATATTAGAGAAACGAAGTGATTTCTTTCCAAGGATGTACAGCTAATAATCTTGGTTAAACCTTCAATCTTGTTTTAAATGCTTTTCCATTGAAAATGATACCTCTCTTTCAGCTCCCCCATTTCTGAGAAGTATAAAATCTTATAATTTATTATTACCAAAGGGGAAAGGTGGGAGGAGGGATAAATTAACAGTTTGGGATTAACACATACACACTGCTATGTATAAAATAGATCATCAACAAGGAACTACTGTATAGCACAGGGAACTACACTCAACATTTTGCAATAACCTATAAGGGGAAATAATCTGAAAAAGAATAGATATTTTTATTGACATCATCTATCAATGACAGTTAAAGTGTAACCTAAGGGAAGCTGGTGGTGAGTGCTTCTGACCCTGAAGACTTCAATCATCTAAAGTTTGGACTCTGCCTACTTCCCAAGGCCCTTAATGAACATATGTGTAGCCGTAGCTTAAAAAATTCCCCAGTTTGGGTTTCGGGGAGACACTGATTTTGAAAAAGCCCTGGTGTTCTCCTTACATGAATGGGACTCTTCCTACTGCTAAAACATGTCTGTCACACCCAGAGGATGGTATACCGTCTGATCGGGAAGAGTTTGGAAAAGGCATCTCATCTCCTCATCTCCTGGTGCTCGGGTTCACCCCTCCAGCGTCTTTACTAACAGTCTCCCCACTTGGAGATGTCAGCACTGTCAACATCCTGTTGCGTACAGTTTGGAATTTGTCCAGAGGATGAAGCGGAAGGATGAGGAACAATGAGAGACAAGTCCTAGGTGTTCAGACAGGCACATGTCACTCTAATTTCCAATCAGGAAGACGAATTGACCAAAGGCTAGGGTTGCCCATGGAAACAGTATAGGGCTTGAGGAAATCCTGCTGCTTTGTGGCCAGTTCCCATAAACACAAGTTGAACAATGGAACTCAGGGGCAGTAAAATTCACGAAACTGCAGAGTTGAAAATATCCATCACTGAAAAATGTCTTGAGGAAAGTCAGAGAAAAGGACTTGTAAGCAAGGGAGAATGGCAGGAAAGGGATTTGAGGAGGTAGAAAGGACTCGCCATTAAGCACAAGAAAAGGAGCTGAACATTGCCAACATTGCAGTTGGCCAAAAAGGGTGTATGCGTTTTTTTCTGTATATATTCAAGAAAAGGGCATACACTTTTTTAGCCAACCAAACAGGTGGGCACTGGAAGTCAATACTACAAAAGATATCACTTCGCATCAGTCAGAAGAGCCATCCTCATAAAGCGTAAACAACAGAAATGCAGGACAGGGCAACGAGAAGAGGGAGCCCTGTGAGACTTATAGTGGAAATGTATATTGCCAATGGCCATTCTGGAGAAGTGTATTGTGTTTACTAAAGCATCTAAAAAATGAGCTACAGAGCATAGGGCACTTGCACTCATGGGCGTATATCTTGGGAAAAACAAAAATCGAGAGGACACAGGCACCCCAATGTTTACCCCCTCTCTGTTTAAAAGATCCTCGACTAGGATATAACTTAAATGTCTCTGGAGGGAAAAAATGGATAGAGATGTGGTACTTAGGTAGAGTGGAATATTATTCAGCCTGGAAATCAATGAAATATGGCCAGTTGTAACAACTCCGGAGGAGTTACGTATGATCATTCTAAGTGACATAATTCAAAAAGAAAAAGACACATATCATAAGATATCACTTAAAGGTGGAATCCAAAATGGCTACACATGAAATAAATTACAAAACAAAAACATAGTCAAATATGTAGAAAACACGCATAAGGCTGCTAAACGGGAAAGGTGGGGAGGGGTGAGGCATCATCCAGGAGGTTGAAATTAGCAAAGATACCATTCCAAATACCAAACTGATAATCAACAAGGCCTACACGGTAGCTAAAAGAACTGCACTCAGCACACTCAAGTCACCGGAAAAGAATATATACGACTGGTAAGAATCTGAAAAAGAATTTATTGATGTCTCTCTGTACGTGAATCAAGTGGATGTACAGCAGCAAGAAACAGAGCTCTGAAAATCAGCTGTAACCAATATAGTAATAAATTGAAAAAAATAAATGACAGAGAGACAGAGAAAACCTCTTACAACTTTTCCTCAGGGATGGTGATGCAACATGGATTGAACACATCTAGACCCACAGCAGGATGAGACATAAGGCTGGAAACTGCGCTAAGAGAAATGTGAGGTTGGGTGAGGAAATGCACACCCTTTAAAGTAATACTACCTGGTGCCCATTCAATGGGTCCCAAATCTGCAGGTTCAAGGGATCTTCCTACAGCTAAAACATGCATGGAAAACCCAGAGGACTGTACACCATGTGATCGGGAGATGTGTCTAAAATGCAGCTCATTTATCCTCTCCTGGTGCTCCTGTTCACCATTCCAGCCACGTTACTTAGAATCTCCCCACTTGGAGAATCAGCACATTTCAACTTCTGTTTCACACATTTTGCAAATTGTGAGGAGGATGAACGGGAAGAGGGGGAACCAATGAGAGAATAGTTGTAGGGGGTTGGACGGGCACATATCAATCTAATTTCCCATTAAGAATAAGAATTGAAAAAAGGCTCAGCCTGCCTCGCCGGAGCCAAAATAGGGCCTGAAGCAATCCTGCGGGTTTGAGGCCAGCTCACAAAAGAGCAACTTAAAAAATGGAGCTCAGGGTCACTGCAATTCACAAACCTGCAGAGTTATAAATGAAAACTAACGTCCAAAAATATGTTGAGGTAAGGCAAAGAAGAGGATCTGAATGCAAGACAGAATTGCAAGAAACAGATTTCAAGAGATAGATTGGACTCATCTTTAAAGCACATGAAAAGCGGCAGAATTTCGACAATGATGCAGTTGGCCCAAAAGGGCATATGCGTTTTTCCTGATTATATCCAGGAAAAAACGCATACGCACTTTATGGGAAGGAAGCCCATATGGGCAGGCAAGCAATGCAAATGTGCACAACAAAGAAGTCTCATTTCCCACCGGTCAAAAGAGCCATCCTAAAAAATTGTAAAAACCAGAAATGCAGGACAGGCCATGGAGAACAGGGAGCCTTTATACGCTGATGGGCAGTGTGTGAACTGCCGAGAGCCACTCTGGAGAAGTGTATGGTGGTTCCTAAATCATCTAAAAAACAGAGCTACAGAGCATAGGACACTTCCAATCATGGGAGTATATCTAGGGAAGTCTAAAAATCAACAAGAAACAAGCACACCACAGTTTAGGGCTACTCTGTTTACAAGAACCTCAACTTCAGTACACCTTAAATATCCCAGGAAAGAGAACAATGGATAAAGAAGATGTGGTACTTATGTACAACGGAATATCTCTTCACCATGAAATCAATGTAATAAGGCTAGTAGAAGGATAAAGAGTGGATTTAGGTCCGATAATACTACTTGAAATAAGTCAAACAGAAAAAGAAACATATCATAAGATATCACCTATAGAGGGAGGGTAAATATGGCTGCACAAGAAATGAATTACAGAACAGAACAGTGTCTCACATTTAGAAAACACACTTATGTCAGCTTAAGGGGAAAGGAGAGGTGGGGTGATGCATAAAACCAGAGTTTGAAATTAGCACAGATACTGTTCAATAAACCAAATAGGTATTAGACAAGATCTACACCTTGCTCAATGAACTGGCCTCAACACACCCTATACACCACAGAGAAATATATCTGAGTAATAAGAGTCTTAAAACCCATGTATTGATATATCTCCATAAGGGAATCAAGTGTGTGCAGAGCAGCACAAACACAGCAGTGAAAATGAGCTAAACCCCATTATAGAAATAAATTTTAAAAACAAAATGCAGAAACAATGAAAGAGAGAAAAATTCTTACAAAATTCGCTCAGGGGCTGTGATGCAACCT
Source organism: Stenella coeruleoalba (assembly GCF_951394435.1). Classification (NCBI taxonomy): domain Eukaryota; kingdom Metazoa; phylum Chordata; class Mammalia; order Artiodactyla; family Delphinidae; genus Stenella; species Stenella coeruleoalba. The sequence goes on from NC_137153.1 coordinate 648,011, forward strand.
GGATTGACCACATATAAACCCACAGCTGGATAAGACATAAGGCTGGACACTTGGGGCTGAGAGGATTGGTGAGCTTTGGTGAGCAACTGCCGAAAGTTTAATGCAATACTTCATGCTGCTCATTCCAAGGGTCCCAACACTCCAGGTTGAAGGGAATCTTCCTACAGCTAAACCATGCTTGGGAAACCCAGCGACTGGTATACCATATGATCGGGAAAGGTTTCTAAAACGCACCTCATTTTTCCTCTCCTGGGGCTCCGGATCGACATTCCAGCCACTTTACTAACAACATCCCCACAAGGAGAGTCAATGCCTTTAAGATCTGGTATCGCACAGTCTGCAGTTAGTGCGGAGGATGAATGGGAATAGGGGGAACCAGCGAGAAACTAGCTGTAGCGGTTTCAATGGGCACATGTCACTCTAATTTCACATCAGTAAGAAGAATTAACCAAAGGCACAGCAAGGTGCCCCAGAAGAATAGGGCCTGAAGGAATCGTGTGGTTATGAGGCAAAATCACAAAAATAAGAGCTGAAAAATGGAGCTAAGGGACACTGCAATTCAAAAACCTGAAGAGTTATAAAGGCCAACTACTTTCAAAAAATATACTGAGGTAAGGTTATGAAGAGTCAATGAAAGCAAGGCAGAAATGCAGGAAACCGATTTGAGGAGGTAGACTGGAATTGCATTGAAAACATATGAAGAAAGTCAGAACCTCGACAATGATGCACTTGGCCAAAAAAGGCCTATGCGTTTTTTCCTGAATATATTCAGGAAAAAACGCATATGCCCTTTTTGGCCAACCAAGCAAGCTTGCAAAGGAAATCTGCACTACAATGAAGTCTCACTTCCCCCCGGTCAAAAGGGCCATCTGAAAAAAGTGTAAAATCCAGAAAGGCAGGACAGGCCATGGAGAACTGGGAGCCCTGTTATGCTGATGGGCGGGATGTAAGTTGCCAACACCACTTGGGAGAAGTGTATGGTGTTTCCTGAAATATCTAAAAAACAAAGCAACAGAGCCTAGGGCACTTCCACTTATGGTCCTATAGCTTAGGGAAATGAAAATCAAAAAGACACAGCCACCCCAAAGTTTGGGACGGCTCTGTTTACAAGAACCTCGTTTACGGGACAAGTTCAATATCGCAGAAAGTGAAAAATGGATGAAGAAGTTGTGGTACTTACGTACAATGCAATATCACTCAGCAATGAAATCTATGTCATCAGGCCCATAGCAGCATAATGAGTGGATTCAGGTATGATGATTCTAACTGAAATAAGTCACACAGAAAAAGAAACATCATAAGATATCACTAATACACGGAATGTAAACTTGGCTACACAGGAACTGAATTACAAAACAGAACAGGGTCTCCAATTTAGAAAACTAACCTATGCTTGCTTAAGGGGAAAGGTGAGTTGGGGTGCTGCATAAAACCAGAGATTGAAATGAGCACAGATAAAGTTCCTTAAGCCAAATATGGAATAGACAAGAGCTACTCCTTGCTCAACGAAATGGACTCAACACCCCATATTAAACGCCTAAGAATGTACCTGACTAGTAAGTATCTTAAAACCTATGGATTGCTATGTCTCCGAAAGAGAATCAAGCGTGTGTACAGGGGCATAAACGCAGCAGTGATAGGATTGGAGAGGTTCGGTGAGCAAATGAAGACCCTTTGAAGTCATATTGCATGGTACCCATTCCACGGGTCTAAACTCTCCAGGTTTAAGGGATTCTTCCTTCAGCTAAAACATGCATGTGGAACCTAGAGTATGATCAACCGTGTGATCGGGAGACGTGTTCAAATATGTCTCAGTTTTCATACCCTGGTACTAGGATGCAACATTCCAGACGCTTTACTAACACTCTCCCGACTTGGAGAGTCAGTGCCTTTAACCTCCTGTTTGGCCCAGTTTGCAATTTCTGCGGAAGATGAACAGGAAGAGGGAGAACAAATGAGAGACTAGTTGGAGGTGTCTGGACGGGCAAATTTAACTCTCTTTTCCCACCATTCAGAGGAATTAACCAAAGGCTCAGCGTGCCGTGCCGGAACCAGATTAGGGCCTGAAGCAATCCTGCGGTGTTGCGGCCAGCTCACAAGAAAGCGAGTGGAAGAAAGGAGCTCAGGGGCACTGTAATTCACAAACCTGCAGAGTTATGAATGACAGCTATCGTCCAAAAATATACTGAAGTAAGGCTGCCAAGAGGACTTGAAAGCGGGGCAGAATTGCAGGAAACCGATTTCAGGAGGTAGACTGGAATTGCATTGAAAGCATAGGAAAAGAGGCAGAACGTCCACAATGATGCACTTGGCCAAAAAGGGCGTATGCGTTTTTTCCTGAATATATTCAGGAAAAAACGCATACGCCCTTTTTGGCCAACCAAGCAAGCTTGCAAAGGAAATCTGCACTACAATGAAGTCTCACTTCCCCCCGGTCAAAAGGGCCATCTGAAAAAAGTGTAAAATCCAGAAAGGCAGGACAGGCCATGGAGAACTGGGAGCCTTGTTATGCTGATGGGCGGGATGTAAATTGCCAACAGACACTTGGGAGAAGTGTATGGTGTTTCCTGAAACATCTAAAAAACAAAGCAACAGAGCCTAGGGCACTTCCACTTATGGTCCTATAGCTTAGGGAAATGAAAATCAAAAAGACACCACCACCCCAAAGATTGGGACGGCTCTGTTTACAAGAACCTCGTTTACGGTACAAGTTCAATATCGCAGAAAGTGAAAAATGGATGAAGAGGTTGTGGTACTTACGTACAATGCAATATCACTCAGCAATGACATCTATGTCATCAGGCCCGTAGCAGCATAGTGAGTGGATTCAGGTATGATGATTCTAACTGAAATAAGTCACACAGAAAAAGAAACATCATAAGATATCACTAATACATGGAATGTAAACTTGGCTAAACAGGAACTGGATTACAAAACAGAACATGGTCTCAAATTTAGAAAACCAACTTATGCTTGCTTAAGGGGAAAGGTGAGTTGGGGTGCTGCATAAAACCAGAGATTGAAATGAGCACAGATAAAGTTCCTTAAGCCAAATATGGAATAGACAAGAGCTACTCCTTGCTCAACGAAATGGACTCAACACCCCATATTAAACGCCTAAGAATGTACCCGACTAATAAGTATCTTAAAACCTATGGATTGCTATGTCTCCGAAAGAGAATCAGGCGTGTGTACAGGGGCATAAACGCAGCAGTGATAGGATTGGAGAGGTTCGGTGAGCAAATGAAGACCCTTTGAAGTCATATTGCATGGTACCCATTCCACGGGTCTCAACTCTCCAGGTTTAAGGTATTCTTCCTTCAGCTAAAACATGCATGTGGAACCCAGAGTATGATCAACCGTGTGAACGGGAGACGTGTTCAAATATGTCTCAGTTTTCCTCCCCTGGTACTCGGGTGCAACATTCCAGACGCTTTACTAACACTCTCCCCACTTGGAGAGTCAGTCCCTTTAACCTGCTGTTTGGCCCAGTTTCCAATTTCTGCGGAAGATGAACAGGAATAGGGAGAACCAATGAGAGACTAGCTGGAGGTGTCTGGACGGGCAAATTTAACTCTCATTTCCCACCAGGAAGAGGAAATAACCAAAGGCTCAGCGTACCGTGCCGGAACCAGATTAGGGCCTGAAGCCATCCTGCGGTGTTGCGGCCAGGTCACAAGAAAGCGAGTTGAAGAAAGGAGCTCAGGGGCACTGTAATTCACAAACCTGCAGAGTTATAAATGACAGCTATCGTCCAAAAATAGACTGAAGTAAGGCTGCCAAGAGGACGTGAAAGCGGGGCAGAATTGCAGGAAACTGATTTCAGGAGGTAGACTGGAATTGCATTGAAAGCATAGGAAAAGAGGCAGAACGTCCACAATGATGCACTTGGCCAAAAAGGGCGTATGCGTTTTTTCCTGAATATATTCAGGAAAAAACGCATACGCCCTTTTTGGTCAACCAAGCAAACTTGCAAAGGAAATCTGCACTACAATGAAGTCTCACTTCCCCCGGTCAAAAGGGCCATCTGAAAAAAGTGTAAAATCCAGAAAGGGAGGACAGGCCATGGAGAACTGGGAGCCTTGTTATGCTGATGGGCGGGATGTAAATTGCCAACAACCACTTGGGAGAAGTGTATGGTGTTTCCTGAAACATCTAAAAAACAAAGCAACAGAGCCTAGGGCACTTCCACTTATGGTCCTATAGCTTAGGGAAATTAAAATCAAAAAGTCACAGCCACCCCAAAGTTTGGGACGCCTCTGTTTACAAGAACCTAGTTTAGAGTACAAGTTCAACATCGCAGAAAGTGAAAAATGGATAAAGAAGTTGTGGTATTTACTTACAAAGCAATATCGCTCAGCAATGAAATCTATGTCATCAGGCCCTTAGCATCACAATGAGTGGATTCAGGTATGATGATTCTAACTGAAATAAGTCACACAGAAAAAGAAACATCATAAGATATCACTAATACACGGAATGTAAACTTGGCTACACAGGAACTGAATTACAGAACAGAACAGGGTCTCAAATTTAGAAAACCAACTTATGCTTGCTTAAGGGGAAAGGTGAGTTGGGGTGCTGCATAAAACCAGAGATTGAAATGAGCACAGATAAAGTTCCTTAAGCCAAATATGGAATAGACAAGAGCTACTCCTTGCTCAACGAAATGGACACAACACCGCATATTAAACACCTAAGAATGTACCTGACTAGTAAGTATCTTAAAACCTATGGATTGCTATGTCTCCGAAAGAGAATCAAGCATGTGTACAGGGGCATAAACGCAGCAGTGATAGGATTGGAGAGGTTCGGTGAGCAAATGAAGACCCTTTGAAGTCATATTGCATGGTACCCATTCCACGGGTTTCAACTACCCAGGTTTAAGGTATTCTTCCTTCAGCTAAACATGTATGTGGAACCTAGAGTATGATCAACCATGTGATCGGGAGACGTGTTCAAATATGTCTCAGTTTTCCTCCCCTGGTACTCGGGTGCAACATTCCAGACGCTTTACTAACACTCTCCCGACTTTGAGAGTCAGTCCCTTTAACCTCCTGTTTGGCCCAGTTTGCAATTTCTGCGGAAGATGAACAGGAATAGCGAGAACCAATGACAGACTAGCTGGAGGTGTCTGGTCGGGTAAATTTAACTCTCATTTCCCACCAGGAAGAGGAATTAACCAAAGGCTCAGCGTGCCGTGCCGGAACCAGATTAGGGCCTGAAGCCATCCTGTGGTGTTGCGGCCAGCTCACAAGAAAGCGAGTTGAAGAAAGGAGCTCAGGGGCACTGTAATTCACAAACCTGCAGAGTTATAAATGACAGCTATCGTCCAAAAATAGACTGAAGTAAGGCTGCCAAGAGGACTTGAAAGCGGGGCAGAATTGCAGGAAACCGATTTCAGGAGGTAGACTGGAATTGCATGGAAAGCATAGGAAAAGAGGCAGAACGTCCACAATGATGCACTTGCCCAAAAAGGGCGTATGCGTTTTTTCCTGAATATATTCAGGAAAAAATGCATACGCCCTTTTTGGCCAACCAAGGAAACTTGCAAAGGAAATCTGCACTACAATGAAGTCTCACTTCCCCCCGGTCAAAAGGGTCATCTGAAAATAGTGTAAAATCCAGAAAGGCAGGACAGGCCATGGAGAACTGGGAGCCTTGTTATGCTGATGGGCGGGATGTAAATCGCCAACAGACACTCGGGAGAAGTGTATGGTGTTTCCTGAAACATCTAAAAAACAAAGCAACAGAGCCTAGGGCACTTCCACTTATGGTCCTATAGCTTAGGGAAATTAAAATCAAAAAGACACAGCCACCCCAAAGTTTGGGACGCCTCTGTTTACAAGAACCTCGTTTACAGTACAAGTTCAACATCACAGAAATTGAAAAATGGATAAAGAAGTTGTGGTATTTACTTACAAAGCAATATCACTCAGCAATGAAATCTATGTCATCAGGCCCGTAGCAGCATAATGAGTGGATTCAGGTACGATGATTCTAACTGAAATAAGTCACACAGAAAAAGAAACATCATAAGATATCACTAATACACGGAATGTAAACTTGACTACACAGGAACTGAATTACAGAACAGAACAGGGTCTCAAATTTAGAAAACCAACTTATGCTTGCTTAAGGGGAAAGGTGAGTTGGGGTGCTGCATAAAACCATAGATTGAAATGAGCACAGATAAAGTTCCTTAAGCCAAATATGGAATAGACAAGAGCTACTCCTTGCTCAACGAAATGGACTCAACACCCCATATTAAACGCCTAAGAATGTACCTGACTAGTAACTATCTTAAAACCTATGGATTGCTATGTATCCAAAAGAGAATCAGGCATCTGTACAGGGGCATAAACACAGCATTGATAGGATTGGAGAGGTTCGGTGCACAAATGAAGACCCTTTGAAGTCATATTGCATGGTACCCATTCCACGGGTCTCAACTCTCCAGGTTTAAGGTATTCTTCCTTCAGCTAAAACATGCATGTGGAACCCAGAGTATGATCAACCGTGTGAACGGGAGACGTGTTCAAATATGTCTCAGTTTTCCTCCCCTGGTACTCGGGTGCAACATTCCAGACGCTTTACTAACACTCTCCCCACTTGGAGAGTCAGCGCCTTTAACCTCCTGTTTGGCCCAGTTTGCAATTTCTGCGGAAGATGAACAGGAATAGCGAGAACCAATGAGAGACTAGCTGGAGGTGTCTGGACGGGCAAATTTAACTCTCATTTCCCACCAGGAAGAGGAAATAACCAAAGGCTCAGCGTGCCGTGCCGGAACCAGATTAGGGCCTGAAGCCATCCTGCGGTGTTGCGGCCAGCTCAAAAGAAAGCGAGGTGAAGAAAAGAGCTCAGGGGCACTGTAATTCACAAACCTGCAGAGTTATAAATGACAGCTATCGTCCAAAAATATACTGAAGTAAGGCTGCCAAGAGGACTTGAAAGCGGGGCAGAATTGCAGGAAACCGATTTCAGGAGGTAGACTGGAATTGCATTGAAAGCATAGGAAAAGAGGCAGAACGTCCACAATGATGCACTTGGCCAAAAAGTGCGTATGCGTTTTTTCCTGAATATATTCAGGAAAAAACGCATACGCCCTTTTTGGCCAACCAAGCAAGCTTGCAAAGGAAATCTGCACTACAATGAAGTCTCACTTCCCAGCGGTCAAAAGGGCCATCTGAAAAAAGTGTAAAATCCAGAAAGGCAGGACAGGCCATGGAGAACTGGGAGCCTTGTTATGCTGATGGGCGGGATGTAAATTGCCAACAGACACTCGGGAGAAGTGTATGGTGTTTCCTGAAACATCTAAAAAACAAAGCAACAGAGCCTAGGGCACTTCCACTTATGGTCCTATAGCTTAGGGAAATTAAAATCCAAAAGACACAGCCACCCCAAAGTTTGGGACGCCTCTCTTTACAAGAACCTCGTTTACCGTACAAGTGCAATATCACAGAAAGTGAAAAATGGATAAAGAACTTGTGGTACTTACGTACAATGCAGTATCACTCAGCAATGAAATCTATGTCATCAGGCCCGTAGCAGCATAATGAGTGGATTCAGGTACGATGATTCTAACTGAAATAAGTCACACAGAAAAAGAAACATCATAAGATATCACTAATACACGGAATGTAAACTTGCCTACACAGGAACTGAATTCCAAAACAGAACAGGGTCTCAAATTTAGAAAACCAACTTATGCTTGCTTAAGGGGAAAGGTGAGTTGGGGTGCTGCATAAAACCAGAGATTGAAATGAGCACAGATAAAGTTCCTTAAGCCAAATATGGAATAGACAAGAGCTATTCCTTGCTCAACAAAATGGACTCAACACCCCATATTAAACGCCTAAGAATGTACCTGACTATTAAGTATCTTAAAACCTATGGATTGCTATGTCTCCAAAAGAGAATCAAGCGTGTGTACAGGGACATAAACGCAGCAGTGATAGGATTGGAGAGGTTCGGTGAGCAAAGGAAGACCTTTGAAGTCATATTGCATGGTACCCATTCCATGGGTCTCAACTCTCCAGGTTTAAGGTATTCTTCCTTCAGCTAAAACATGCATGTGGAACCCAGAGTATGATCAACCGTGTGAACGGGAGACGTGTTCAAATATGTCTCAGTTTTCCTCCCCTGGTACTCGGGTGCAACATTCCAGACGCTTTACTAACACTCTCCCCACTTGGAGAGTCAGCGCCTTTAACCTCCTGTTTGGCCCAGTTTGCAATTTCTGCGGAAGATGAACAGGAATAGCGAGAACCAATGAGAGACTAGCTGGAGGTGTCTGGACGGGCAAATTTAACTCTCATTTCCCACCAGGAAGAGGAAATAACCAAAGGCTCAGCGTGCCGTGCCGGAACCAGATTAGGGCCTGAAGCCATCCTGCGGTGTTGCGGCCAGCTCAAAAGAAAGCGAGGTGAAGAAAAGAGCTCAGGGGCACTGTAATTCACAAACCTGCAGAGTTATAAATGACAGCTATCGTCCAAAAATATACTGAAGTAAGGCTGCCAAGAGGACTTGAAAGCGGGGCAGAATTGCAGGAAACCGATTTCAGGAGGTAGACTGGAATTGCATTGAAAGCATAGGAAAAGAGGCAGAACGTCCACAATGATGCACTTGGCCAAAAAGTGCGTATGCGTTTTTTCCTGAATATATTCAGGAAAAAACGCATACGCCCTTTTTGGCCAACCAAGCAAGCTTGCAAAGGAAATCTGCACTACAATGAAGTCTCACTTCCCAGCGGTCAAAAGGGCCATCTGAAAAAAGTGTAAAATCCAGAAAGGCAGGACAGGCCATGGAGAACTGGGAGCCTTGTTATGCTGATGGGCGGGATGTAAATTGCCAACAGACACTCGGGAGAAGTGTATGGTGTTTCCTGAAACATCTAAAAAACAAAGCAACAGAGCCTAGGGCACTTCCACTTATGGTCCTATAGCTTAGGGAAATTAAAATCCAAAAGACACAGCCACCCCAAAGTTTGGGACGCCTCTCTTTACAAGAACCTCGTTTACCGTACAAGTGCAATATCACAGAAAGTGAAAAATGGATAAAGAACTTGTGGTACTTACGTACAATGCAGTATCACTCAGCAATGAAATCTATGTCATCAGGCCCGTAGCAGCATAATGAGTGGATTCAGGTACGATGATTCTAACTGAAATAAGTCACACAGAAAAAGAAACATCATAAGATATCACTAATACACGGAATGTAAACTTGCCTACACAGGAACTGAATTCCAAAACAGAACAGGGTCTCAAATTTAGAAAACCAACTTATGCTTGCTTAAGGGGAAAGGTGAGTTGGGGTGCTGCATAAAACCAGAGATTGAAATGAGCACAGATAAAGTTCCTTAAGCCAAATATGGAATAGACAAGAGCTATTCCTTGCTCAACGAAATGGACTCAACACCCCATATTAAACGCCTAAGAATGTACCTGACTAGTAAGTATCTTAAAACCTATGGATTGCTATGTCTCCAAAAGAGAATCAAGCGTGTGTACAGGGACATAAACGCAGCAGTGATAGGATTGGAGAGGTTCGGTGAGCAAAGGAAGACCTTTGAAGTCATATTGCATGGTACCCATTCCATGGGTCTCAACTCTCCAGGTTTAAGGTATTCTTCCTTCAGCTAAAACATGCATGTGGAACCCAGAGTATGATCAACCGTGTGAACGGGAGACGTGTTCAAATATGTCTCAGTTTTCCTCCCCTGGTACTCGGGTGCAACATTCCAGACGCTTTACTAACACTCTCCCCACTTGGAGAGTCAGCGCCTTTAACCTCCTGTTTGGCCCAGTTTGCAATTTCTGCGGAAGATGAACAGGAATAGCGAGAACCAATGAGAGACTAGCTGGAGGTGTCTGGACGGGCAAATTTAACTCTCATTTCCCACCAGGAAGAGGAAATAACCAAAGGCTCAGCGTGCCGTGCCGGAACCAGATTAGGGCCTGAAGCCATCCTGCGGTGTTGCGGCCAGCTCAAAAGAAAGCGAGGTGAAGAAAAGAGCTCAGGGGCACTGTAATTCACAAACCTGCAGAGTTATAAATGACAGCTATCGTCCAAAAATATACTGAAGTAAGGCTGCCAAGAGGACTTGAAAGCGGGGCAGAATTGCAGGAAACCGATTTCAGGAGGTAGACTGGAATTGCATTGAAAGCATAGGAAAAGAGGCAGAACGTCCACAATGATGCACTTGGCCAAAAAGGGCGTATGCGCTTTTTCCTGAATATATTCAGGAAAAAACGCATACGCCCTTTTTGGCCAACCAAGCAAGCTTGCAAAGGAAATCTGCACTACAATGAAGTCTCACTTCCCAGCGGTCAAAAGGGCCATCTGAAAAAAGTGTAAAATCCAGAAAGGCAGGACAGGCCATGGAGAACTGGGAGCCTTGTTATGCTGATGGGCGGGATGTAAATTGCCAACAGACACTCGGGAGAAGTGTATGGTGTTTCCTGAAACATCTAAAAAACAAAGCAACAGAGCCTAGGGCACTTCCACTTATGGTCCTATAGCTTAGGGAAATTAAAATCCAAAAGACACAGCCACCCCAAAGTTTGGAACGGCTCTGTTTACAAGAACCTCGTTTACAGTAGAAGTTCAACATCCCAGAAAGTGAAAAATGGATAAAGAAGTTGTGGTATTTACTTACAAAGCAATATCACTCAGCAATGAAATCTATGTCATCAGGCCCTTAGCAGCACAATGAGTGGATTCAGGTATGATGATTCTAACTGAAATAAGTCACACAGAAAAAGAAACATCATAAGATATCAGTAATACACGGAATGTAAACTTGGCTACACAGGAACTGAATTCCAAAACAGAACAGGGTCTCAAATTTAGAAAACCAACTTATGCTTGCTTAAGGGGAAAGGTGAGTTGGGGTGCTGCATAAAACCAGAGATTGAAATGAGCACAGATAAAGTTCCTTAAGCCAAATATGGAATAGACAAGAGCTATTCCTTGCTCAACGAAATGGACTCAACACCCCATATTAAACGCCTAAGAATGTACCTGACTAGTAAGTATCTTAAAACCTATGGATTGCTATGTCTCCAAAAGAGAATCAAGCGTGTGTACAGGGACACAAACGCAGCAGTGATAGGATTGGAGAGGTTCGGTGAGCAAATGAAGACCTCTGAAGTCATATTGCATGGTACCCATTCCACGGGTCTCAACTCTCCAGGTTTAAGGTATTCTTCCTTCAGCTAAAACATGCATGTGGAACCCAGAGTATGATCAACCGTGTGAACGGGAGCCGTGTTCAAATATGTCTCAGTTTTCCTCCCCTGGTACTCGGGTGCAACATTCCAGACTCTTTACTAACACTCTCTCCACTTGGAGAGTCACCGCCTTTAACCTCCTGTTTGGCCCAGTTTGCAATTTCTGCGGAAGATGAACAGGAATAGGGAGAACCAATGAGAGACTAGCTGGAGGTGTCTGGACGGGCAAATTTAACTCTCATTTCCCACCAGGAAGAGGAAATAACCAAAGGCTCAGTGTGCCGTGCGGGAACCAGATTAGGGCTTGAAGCCATCCTGCTGTGTTGCGGCCAGGTCACAAAAAAGCGAGTTGAAGAAAGGAGCTCAGGGGCACTGTAATTCACAAACCTGCAGAGTTATAAATGACAGCTATCGTCCAAAAATATACTGAAGTAAGGCTGCCAACAGGACTTGAAAGCCGGGCAGAATTGCAGGAAACCGATTTCAGGAGGTAGACTGGAATTGCATTGAAAGCATAGGAAAAGAGGCAGAACGTCCACAATGATGCACTTGGTCAAAAAGGGCGTATGCGTTTTTTCCTGAATATATTCAGGAAAAAACGCATACGCCCTTTTTGGCCAACCAAGCAAGCTTGCAAAGGAAATCTGCACTACAATGAAGTCTCACTTCCCCCCCGGTCAAAAGGGCCATCTGAAAAAAGTGTAAAATCCAGAAAGGCAGGACAGGCCATGGAGAACTGGGAGCCTTGTTATGCTGATGGGCGGGATGTAAATTGCCAACAGACACTCCGGAGAAGTGTATGGTGTTTCCTGAAACATCTAAAAAACAAAGCAACAGAGCCTAGGGCACTTCCACTTATGGTCCTATAGCTTAGGGAAATTAAAATCAAAAAGACACAGCCACCCCAAAGTTTGGGACGCCTCTGTTTACAAGAACCTCGTTTACCGTACAAGTTCAATATCACAGAAAGTGAAAAATGGATAAAGAACTTGTGGTACTTACGTACAATGCAGTATCACTCAGCAATGAAATCTATGTCATCAGGCCCGTAGCAGCATAATGAGTGGATTCAGGTACGATGATTCTAACTGAAATAAGTCACACAGAAAAAGAAACATCATAAGATATCACTAATACACGGAATGTAAACTTGCCTACACAGGAACTGAATTCCAAAACAGAACAGGGTCTCAAATTTAGAAAACCAACTTATGCTTGCTTAAGGGGAAAGGTGAGTTGGGGTGCTGCATAAAACCAGAGATTGAAATGAGCACAGATAAAGTTCCTTAAGCCAAATATGGAATAGACAAGAGCTACTCCTTGGTCAACGAAATGGACTCAACACCGCATATTAAACGCCTAAGAATGTACCTGACTAGTAAGTATCTTAAAACCTATGGATAGCTATGTCTCCGAAAGAGAATCAAGCATGTGTACAGGGGCATAAACGCAGCAGTGATAGGATTGGAGAGGTTCGGTGAGCAAATGAAGACCCTTTGAAGTCATATTGCATGGTACCCATTCCACGGGTTTCAACTCTCCAGGTTTAAGGTATTCTTCCTTCAGCTAAAACATGCATGTGGAACCTAGAGTATGATCAACCATGTGATCGGGAGACGTGTTCAAATATGTCTCAGTTTTCGTACCCTGGTACTCGGGTGCAACATTCCAGACGCTTTACTAACACTCTCCCGACTTGGAGAGTCAGTCCCTTTAACCTCCTGTTTGGCCCAGTTTGCAATTTCTGCGGAAGATGAACAGGGATAGCGAGAACCAATGAGAGACTAGCTGGAGGTGTCTGGACGGGCAAATTTAACTCTCATTTCCCACCAGGAAGAGGAATTAACCAAAGGCTCAGCGTGCCGTGCGGGAACCAGATTAGGGCTTGAAGCCATCCTGCTGTGTTGCGGCCAGGTCACAAAAGAGCGAGTTGAAAAAAGGAGCTCAGGGGCACTGTAATTCACAAACCTGCAGAGTTATAAATGACAGCTATCGTCCAAAAATATACTGAAGTAAGGCTGCCAAGAGGACTTGAAAGCCGGGCAGAATTGCAGGAAACCGATTTCAGGAGGTAGACTGGAATTGCATTGAAAGCATAGGAAAAGAGGCAGAACGTCCACAATGATGCACTTGGCCAAAAAGGGCGTATGCGTTTTTTCCTGAATATATTCAGGAAAAAACGCATACGCCCTTTTTGGCCAACCAAGCAAGCTTGCAAAGGAAATCTGCACTACAATGAAGTCTCACTTCCCCCCGGTCAAAAGGGCCATCTGAAAAAAGTGTAAAATCCAGAAAGGCAGGACAGGCCATGGAGAACTGGGAGCCTTGTTATGCTGATGGGCGGGATGTAAATTGCCAACAGACACTCGGGAGAAGTGTATGGTGTTTCCTGAAACATCTAAAAAACAAAGCAACAGAGCCTAGGGCACTTCCACTTATGGTCCTATAGCTTAGGGAAATTAAAATGAAAAAGACACAGCCACCCCAAAGTTTGGGACGCCTCTGTTTACAAGAACCTCGTTTACCATACAAGTTCAATATCACAGAAAGTGAAAAATGGATAAAGAACTTGTGGTACTTACGTACAATGCAGTATCACTCAGCAATGAAATCTATGTCATCAGGCCCGTAGCAGCATAATGAGTGGATTCAGGTACGATGATTCTAACTGAAATAAGTCACACAGAAAAAGAAACATCATAAGATATCAGTAATACACGGAATGTAAACTTGGCTACACAGGAACTGAATTCCAAAACAGAACAGGGTCTCAAATTTAGAAAACCAACTTATGCTTGCTTAAGGGGAAAGGTGAGTTGGGGTGCTGCATAAAACCAGAGATTGAAATGAGCACAGATAAAGTTTCTTAAGCCAAATATGGAATAGACAAGAGCTACTCCTTGCTCAACGAAATGGACTCAACACGCCATATTAAACGCCTAAGAATGTACCTGACTAGTAAGTATCTTAAAACCTATGGATTGCTATGTCTCCAAAAGAGAATCAAGCGTGTGTACAGTGGCATAAACGCAGCAGTGATAGGATTGGAGAGGATCAGTGAGCAAATGAAGACCTTTGAAGTCATATTGCATGGTACCCATTCCACGGGTCTCAACTCTCCAGGTTTAAGGTATTCTTCCTTCAGCTAAAACATGCATGTGGAACCCAGAGTATGATCAACCGTGTGAACGGGAGACGTGTTCAAATATGTCTCAATTTTCCTCCCCTGGTACTCGGGTGCAACATTCCAGACGCTTTACTAACACTCTCCCCACTTGGAGAATCAGCGCCTTTAACCTCCTGTTTGGCCCAGTTTGCAATTTCTGCGGAAGATGAACAGGAATAGCGAGAACCAATGAGAGACTAGCTGGAGGTGTCTGGACGGGCAAATTTAACTCTCATTTCCCACCAGGAAGAGGAAATAACCAAAGGCTCAGCGTGCCGTGCCGGAACCAGATTAGGGCCTGAAGCCATCCTGCGGTGTTGCGGTCAGCTCAAAAGAAGCGAGGTGAAGAAAAGAGTTCAGGGGCACTGTAATTCAGAAACCTGCAGAGTTATAAATGACAGCTATCGTCCAAAAATATACTGAAGTAAGGCTGCCAAGAGGACTTGAAAGCGGGGCAGAATTGCAGGAAACCGATTTCAGGAGGTAGACTGGAATTGCATTGAAAGCATAGGAAAAGAGGCAGAACGTCCACAATGATGCACTTGGCCAAAAAGGGCGTATGCGTTTTTTCCTGAATATATTCAGGAAAAAACGCATACGCCCTTTTTGGCCAACCAAGCAAGCTTGCAAAGGAAATCTGCACTACAATGAAGTCTCACTTCCCCCCGGTCAAAAGGGCCATCTGAAAAAAGTGTAAAATCCAGAAAGGCAGGACAGGCCATGGAGAACTGGGAGCCCTGTTATGCTGATGGGCGGGATGTAAATTGCCAACAGACACTTGGGAGAAGTGTATGGTGTTTCCTGAAACATCTAAAAAACAAAGCAACAGAGCCTAGGGCACTTCCACTTATGGTCCTATAGCTTAGGGAAATTAAAATCAAAAAGACACAGCCACC
This sequence comes from Stenella coeruleoalba, assembly GCF_951394435.1. Classification (NCBI taxonomy): domain Eukaryota; kingdom Metazoa; phylum Chordata; class Mammalia; order Artiodactyla; family Delphinidae; genus Stenella; species Stenella coeruleoalba. The sequence goes on from NC_137153.1 coordinate 663,307, forward strand.
CCAAAGTTTGGGACGCCTCTGTTTACAAGAACCTCATTTACAGTACAAGTTCAACATCGCAGAAAGTGAGAAATGGATAAAGAACTTGTGGTACTTACGTACAATGCAGTATCACTCAGCAATGAAATCTATGTCATCAGGCCTGTAGCAGCATAATGAGTGGATTCAGATAGGATGATTCTAACTGAAATAAATCACACAGAAAAAGAAACATCATAAGATATCACTAATACACGGAATGTAAACTTGGCTACACAGGAACTGAATTCCAAAACAGAACAGGGTCTCAAATTTAGAAAACCAACTTATGCTTGCTTAAGGGGAAAGGTGAGTTGGGGTGCTGCATAAAACCAGAGATTGAAATGAGCACAGATAAAGTTCCTTAAGCCAAATATGGAATAGACAAGAGCTATTCCTTGCTCAACGAAATGGACTCAACACCCCATATTAAACGCCTAAGAATGTACCTGACTTGTAAGTATCTTAAAACCTATGGATTGCTATGTCTCCAAAAGAGAATCAAGCGTGTGTACAGGGACATAAACGCAGCAGTGATAGGATTGGAGAGGTTCGGTGAGCAAATGAAGACCTTTGAATTCATATTGCATGGTACCCATTCCACGGGTCTCAACTCTCCAGGTTTAAGGTATTCTTCCTTCAGCTAAAACATGCATGTGGAACTCAGAGTACGATGAACCATGGGAACGGGAGACGTGCTCAAATATGTCTCAGTTTTCCTCCCCTGGTACTCGGGTGCAACATTCCAGACACTTTACTAACAATCTCCCCACTTGGAGAGTCAGCGCCTTTAACCTCCTGTTTGGCCCAGTTTGCAATTTCTGTGGAAGATGAACAGGAATAGGGAGAACCAATGAGAGACTAGCTGGAGGTGTCTGGACGGGCAAATTTAACTCTCATTTCCCACCAGGAAGAGGAATTAACCAAAGGCTCAGTGTGCCATGCCTGAACCAGATTAGGGCCTGAAGCCATCCTGCGGTGTTGCGGCCAGCTCACAAGAAAGCCAGTTGAAGAAAGGAGCTCGGGGACACTGTAATGCAGAAACCTGCAGAGTTATAAATGACAGCTATCGTCCAAAAATATACTGAAGTAAGGCTGCCAAGAGGACTTGAAAGCAGGGCAGAATTGCAGGAAACCGATTTCAGGAGGTAGACTGGAATTGCATTGAAAGCATAGGAAAAGAGGCAGAACGTCCACAATGATGCACTTGGCCAAAAAGGGCGTATGCGTTTTTTCCTGAATATATTCAGGAAAAAACGCATACGCCCTTTTTGGCCAACCAAGCAAGCTTGCAAAGGAAATCTGCACTACAATGAAGTCTCACTTCCCCCCAGTCAAAAGCGCCATCTGAAAAAAGTGTAAAATCCAGAAAGGCAGGACAGGCCATGGAGAACTGGGAGCCTTGTTATGCTGATGGGCGGGATGTAAATTGCCAACAGACACTGGGGAGAAGTGTATGGTGTTTCCTGAAACATCTAAAAAACAAAGCAACAGAGCCTAGGGCACTTCCACTTATGGTCCTATAGCTTAGGGAAATTAAAATCCAAAAGACACAGCCACCCCAAAGTTTGGAACGGCTCTGTTTACAAGAACCTCGTTTACAGTAGAAGTTCAACATCCCAGAAAGTGAAAAATGGATAAAGAAGTTGTGGTATTTACTTACAAAGCAATATCACTCAGCAATGAAATCTATGTCATCAGGCCCTTAGCAGCACAATGAGTGGATTCAGGTATGATGATTCTAACTGAAATAAGTCACACAGAAAAAGAAACATCATAAGATATCACTAATACACGGAATGTAAACTTGGCTACACAGGAACTGAATTCCAAAACAGAACAGGGTCTCAAATTTAGAAAACCAACTTATGCTTGCTTAAGGGGAAAGGTGAGTTGGGGTGCTGCATAAAACCAGAGATTGAAATGAGCACAGATAAAGTTCCTTAAGCCAAATATGGAATAGACAAGAGCTACTCCTTGCTCAACGAAATGGACTCAACACCGCATATTAAACGCCTAAGAATGTACCTGACTAGTAAGTATCTTAAAACCTATGGATTGCTATGTCTCCAAAAGAGAATCAAGCGTGTGTACAGGGACATAAACGCAGCAGTGATAGGATTGGAGAGGTTCGGTGAGCAAATGAAGACCTCTGAAGTCATATTGCATGGTACCCATTCCACGGGTCTCAACTCTCCAGGTTTAAGGTATTCTTCCTTCAGCTAAAACATGCATGTGGAACCCAGAGTATGATCAACCGTGTGAACGGGAGCCGTGTTTAAATATGTCTCAGTTTTCCTACCCTGGTACTCGGGTGCAACATTCCAGACGCTTTACTAACACTCTCTCCACTTGGAGAGTCAGCGCCTTTAACCTCCTGTTTGGCCCAGTTTGCAATTTCTGCGGAAGCTGAACAGGAATAGGGAGAACCAATGAGAGACTAGCTGGAGGTGTCTGGACGGGCAAATTTAACTCTCATTTCCCACCAGGAAGAGGAAATAACCAAAGGCTCAGCGTGCCGTGCCGGAACCAGATTAGGGCCTGAAGCCATCCTGCGGTGTTGCGGCCAGCTCAAAAGAAAGCGAGTTGAAGAAAAGAGCTCAGGGGCACTGTAATTCACAAACCTGCAGAGTTATAAATGACAGCTATCGTCCAAAAATAGACTGAAGTAAGGCTGCCAAGAGGACTTGAAAGCGGGGCAGAATTGCAGGAAACCGATTTCAGGAGGTAGACTGGAATTGCATTGAAAGCATAGGAAAAGAGGCAGAACGTCCACAATGATGCACTTGGCCAAAAAGGGCGTATGCGTTTTTTCCTGAATATATTCAGGAAAAAACGCATACGCCCTTTTTGGCCAACCAAGCAAGCTTGCAAAGGAAATCTGCACTACAATGAAGTCTCACTTCCCCCCGATCAAAAGGGCCATCTGAAAAAAGTGTAAAATCCAGAAAGGCAGGACAGGCCATGGAGAACTGGGAGCCTTGTTATGCTGATGGGCGGGATGTAAATTGCCAACAGACACTCGGGAGAAGTGTATGGTGTTTCCTGAAACATCTAAAAAACAAAGCAACAGAGCCTAGGGCACTTCCACTTATGGTCCTATAGCTTAGGGAAATTAAAATCAAAAAGACACAGCCACCCCAAAGTTTGGGACGCCTCTGTTTACAACAACCTCGTTTACCGTACAAGTTCAATATCACAGAAAGTGAAAAATGGATAAAGAACTTGTGGTACTTACGTACAATGAAGTATCACTCAGCAATGAAATCTATGTCATCAGGCCCGTAGCAGCATAATGAGTGGATTCAGGTACGATGATTCTAACTGAAATAAGTCACACAGAAAAAGAAACATCATAAGATATCACTAATACACGGAATGTAAACTTGGCTACACAGGAACTGAATTCCAAAACAGAACAGGGTCTCAAATTTAGAAAACCAACTTATGCTTGCTTAAGGGGAAAGGTGAGTTGGGGTGCTGCATAAAACCAGAGATTGAAATGAGCACAGATAAAGTTCCTTAAGCCAAATATGGAATAGACAAGAGCTATTCCTTGCTCAACGAAATGGACTCAACACCCCATATTAAACGCCTAAGAATGTACCTGACTAGTAAGTATCTTAAAACCTATGGATTGCTATGTCTCCAAAAGAGAATCAAGCGTGTGTACAGGGACATAAACGCAGCAGTGATAGGATTGGAGAGGTTCGGTGAGCAAATGAAGACCTTTGAAGTCATATTGCATGGTACCCATTCCGCGGGTCTCAACTCTCCAGGTTTAAGGTATTCTTCCTTCAGCTAAAACATGCATGTGGAACCCAGAGTACGATGAACCATGGGAACGGGAGACGTGTTCAAATATGTTTCAGTTTTCCTCCCCTGGTACTCGGGTGCAACATTCCAGACTCTTTACTAACACTCTCCCCCTTGGAGAGTCAGCACCTTTAACCTCCTGTTTGGCCCATTTTGCAATTTCTGTGGAAGATGAACAGGAATAGGGAGACCAATGAGAGACTAGCTGGAGGTGTCTGGACGGGCAAATTTAACTCTCATTTCCCACCAGGAAGAGGAAATAACCAAAGACTCAGCATGCCATGCCGGAACCACATTAGGGCCTGAAGCCATCCTGCGGTGTTGCGGCCAGCTCACAAGAAAGCGAGTTGAAGAAAGGAGCTCAGGGGCACTGTAATTCACAAACCTGCAGAGTTATAAATGACAGCTATCGTCCAAAAATATACTGAAGTAAGGCTGTCAAGAGGACTTGAAAGCGGGGCAGAATTGCAGGAAACCAATTTCAGGAGGTAGACTGGAATTGCATTGAAAGCATAGGAAAAGAGGCAGAACGTCCACAATGATGCACTTGGCCAAAAAGGGCGTATGCGTTTTTTCCTGAATATATTCAGGAAAAAACGCATACGCCCTTTTTGGCCAACCAAGCAAGCTTGCAAAGGAAACCTGCACTACAATGAAGTCTCACTTCCACCCGGTCAAAAGGGCCATCTGAAAAAAGTGTAAAATCCAGAAAGGCAGGACAGGCCATGGAGAACTGGGAGCCTTGTTATGCTGATGGGCGGGATGTAATTTGCCAACAGACACTCGGGAGAAGTGTATGGTGTTTCCTGAAACATCTAAAAAACAAAGCAACAGAGCCTAGGGCACTTCCACTTATGGTCCTATAGCTTAGGGAAATTAAAATCAAAAAGACACAGCCACCCCAAAGTTTGGGACAGCTCTGTTTACAAGAACATCGTTTACCGTACAAGTTCAATATCACAGAAAGTGAAAAACGGATAAAGAACTTGTGGTACTTACGTACAATGCAGTATCACTCAGCAATGAAATCTATGTCATCAGGCTCGTAGCAGCATAATGAGTGGATTCAGGTACGATGATTCTAACTGAAATAAGTCACACAGAAAAAGAAACATCATAAGATATCACTAATACACGGAATGTAAACTTGGCTACACAGGAACTGAATTCCAAAACAGAACAGGGTCTCAAATTTAGAAAACCAACTTATGCTTGCTTAAGGGGAAAGGTGAGTTGGGGTGCTGCATAAAACCAGAGATTGAAATGAGCACAGATAAAGTTCCTTAAGCCAAATATGGAATAGACAAGAGCTACTCCTTGCTCAACGAAATGGACTCAACACCCCATATTAAACGCCTAAGAATGTACCTGACTAGTAAGTATCTTAAAACCTATGGATTGCTATGTCTCCAAAAGAGAATCAAGCGTGTGTACAGTGGCATAAACGCAGCAGTGATAGGATTGGAGAAGATCAGTGAGCAAATGAAGACCTCTGAAATCATATTGCATGGTACCCATTCCACGGGTCTCAACTCTCCAGGTTTAAGGTATTCTTCCTTCAGCTAAAACATGCATGTGGAACCCAGAGTATGATCAACCGTGTGAACGGGAGCCGTGTTTAAATATGTCTCAGTTTTCCTCCCCTGGTACTCGGGTGCAACATTCCAGACGCTTTACTAACACTCTCCCCACTTGGAGAGTCAGCGCCTTTAACCTCCTGTTTGGCCCAGTTTGCAATTTCTGCGGAAGCTGAACAGGAATAGGGAGAACCAATGAGAGACTAGCTGGAGGTGTCTTGACGGGCAAATTTAACTCTCATTTCCCACCAAGAAGAGGAAATAACCAAAGGCTCAGCGTGCCGTGCCGGAACCAGATTAGGGCCTGAAGCCATCCTGCGGTGTTGTGGCCAGCTCAAAAGAAAGCGAGTTGAAGAAAAGAGCTCAGGGGCACTGTAATTCACAAACCTGCAGAGTTATAAATGACAGCTATCGTCCAAAAATATACTGAAGTAAGGCTGCCAAGAGGACTTGAAAGCCGGGCAGAATTGCAGGAAACCGATTTCAGGAGGTAGACTGGAATTGCATTGAAAGCATAGGAAAAGAGGCAGAACGTCCACAATGATGCACTTGGCCAAAAAGGGCGTATGCGTTTTTTCCTGAATATATTCAGGAAAAAACGCATACGCCCTTTTTGGCCAACCAAGCAAGCTTGCAAAGGAAATCTGCACTACAATGAAGTCTCACTTCCCCCCGATCAAAAGGGCCATCTGAAAAAAGTGTAAAATCCAGAAAGGCAGGACAGGCCATGGAGAACTGGGAGCCTTGTTATGCTGATGGGCGGGATGTAAATTGCCAACAGACACTCGGGAGAAGTGTATGGTGTTTCCTGAAACATCTAAAAAACAAAGCAACAGAGCCTAGGGCACTTCCACTTATGGTCCTATAGCTTAGGGAAATTAAAATCAAAAAGACACAGCCACCCCAAAGTTTGGGACGCCTCTGTTTACAAGAACCTCTTTTACCTTACAAGTTCAATATCACAGAAAGTGAAAAATGGATAAAGAACTTGTGGTACTTACGTACAATGAAGTATCACTCAGCAATGAAATCTATGTCATCAGGCCCGTAGCAGCACAATGAGTGGATTCAGGTACGATGATTCTAACTGAAATAAGTCACACAGAAAAAGAAACATCATAAGATATCACTAATACACGGAATGTAAACTTGGCTACACAGGAACTGAATTCCAAAACAGAACAGGGTCTCAAATTTAGAAAACCAACTTATGCTTGCTTAAGGGGAAAGGTGAGTTGGGGTGCTGCATAAAACCAGAGATTGAAATGAGCACAGATAAAGTTCCTTAAGCCAAATATGGAATAGACAAGAGCTATTCCTTGCTCAACGAAATGGACTCAACACCCCATATTAAACGCCTAAGAATGTACCTGACTAGTAAGTATCTTAAAACCTATGGATTGCTATGTCTCCAAAAGAGAATCAAGCGTGTGTACAGGGACATAAACGCAGCAGTGATAGGATTGGAGAGGTTCGGTGAGCAAATGAAGACCTTTGAAGTCATATTGCATGGTACCCATTCCACGGGTCTCAACTCTCCAGGTTTAAGGTATTCTTCCTTCAGCTAAAACATGCATGTGGAACCCAGAGTATGATCAACCGTGTGAACGGGAGACGTGTTTAAATATGTCTCAGTTTTCCTCCCCTGGTACTCGGGTGCAACATTCCAGACGCTTTACTAACACTCTCCCGACTTGGAGAGTCAGTCCCTTTAACCTCCTGTTTGGCCCAGTTTGCAATTTCTGCGGAAGATGAACAGGAATAGCGTGAACCAATGAGAGACTAGCTGGAGGTGTCTGGACGGGCAAATTTAACTCTCATTTCCGACCAGGAAGACGAATTAACCAAAGGCTCAGCGTGCCGTGCTGGAACCAGATTAGGGCCTGAAGCCATCCTGCGGTGTTGCGGCCAGCTCAAAAGAAAGCGAGTTGAAGAAAGGAGCTCAGGGGCACTGTTATTCACAAACCTGCAGAGTTATAAATGACAGCTATCATCCAAAAATATACTGAAGTAAGGCTGCCAAGAGGACTTGAAAGCGGGGCAGAATTGCAGGAAACCGATTTCAGGAGGTAGACTGGAATTGCATTGAAAGCATAGGAAAAGAGGCAGAACGTCCACAATGATGCACTTGGCCAAAAAGGGCGTATGCGTTTTTTCCTAAATATATTCAGGAAAAAACGCATACGCCCTTTTTGGCCAACCAAGCAAGCTTGCAAAGGAAATCTGCACTACAATGAAGTCTCACTTCCCCCCCGGTCAAAAGGGCCATCTGAAAAAAGTGTAAAATCCAGAAAGGCAGGAGAGACCATGGAGAACTGGGAGCCTTGTTATGCTGATAGGCAGGATGGAAATTGCCAACAGACACTCCGCAGAAGTGTATGGTGTTTCCTGAAACATCTAAAAAACAAAGCAACAGAGCCTAGGGCACTTCCACTTATGGTCCTATAGCTTAGGGAAATTAAAATAAAAAAGACACAGCCACCCCAAAGTTTGGGACGCCTCTGTTTACAAGAACCTCGTTTACAGTACAAGTTCAACATCGCAGAAAGTGAAAAATGGATAAAGAACTTGTGGTACTTACGTACAAAGCAATATCACTCAGCAATGAAATCTATGTCATCAGGCCCTTAGCAGCACAATGAGTGGATTCAGGTACGATGATTCTAACTGAAATAAGTCACACAGAAAAAGAAACATCATAAGATATCAGTAATACACGGAATGTAAACTTGGCTACACAGGAACTGAATTCCAAAACAGAACAGGGTCTCAAATTCAGAAAACCAACTTATGCTTGCTTAAGGGGAAAGGTGAGTTGGGGTGCTGCATAAAACCAGAGATTGAAATGAGCACAGATAAAGTTCCTTAAGCCAAATATGGAATAGACAAGAGCTATTCCTTGCTCAACGAAATGGACTCAACACCGCATATTAAACGCCTAAGAATGTACCTGACTAGTAAGTATCTTAAAACCTATGGATTGCTATGTCTCCAAAAGAGAATCAAGCGTGTGCACAGGGACATAAACGCAGCAGTGATAGGATTGGAGAGGTTCGGTGAGCAAATGAAGACCTTTGAATTCATATTGCATGGTACCCATTCCACGGGTCTCAACTCTCCAGGTTTAAGGTATTCTTCCTTCAGCTAAAACATGCATGTGGAACCCAGAGTACGATGAACCATGGGAATGGGAGACGTGTTCAAATATGTCTCAGTTTTCCTCCCCTGGTACTCGGGTGCAACATTCCAGACGCTTTACTAACACTCTCCCCCTTGGAGAGTCAGCGCCTTTAACCTCCTGTTTGGCCCAGTTTGCAATTTCTGTGGAAGATGAACAGGAATAGGGAGAACAAATGAGAGACTAGCTGGAGGTGTCTGGACGGGCAAATTTAACTCTCATTTCCCACCATGAAGAGGAAATAACCAAAGACTCAGCATGCCGTGCCGGAACCAGATTAGGGCCTGAAGCCATCCTGCGGTGTTGCGGCCAGCTCACAAGAAAGCGAGTTGAAGAAAGGAGTTCAGGGGCACTGTAATTCACAAACCTGCAGAGTTATAACTGACAGCTATCGTCCAAAAATAGACTGAAGTAAGGCTGTCAAGAGGACTTGAAAGCGGGGCAGAATTGCAGGAAACCGATTTCAGGAGGTAGACTGGAATTGCATTGAAAGCATAGGAAAAGAGGCAGAACGTCCACAATGATGCAATTGGCCAAAAAGGGCGTATGCGTTTTTTCCTGAATATATTCAGGAAAAAACGCATACGCACCTTTTGGCCAACCAAGCAAGCTTGCAAAGGAAACCTGCACTACAATGAAGTCTCACTTCCACCCGGTCAAAAGGGCCATCTGAAAAAAGTGTAAAATCCAGAAAGGCAGGACAGGCCATGGAGAACTGGGAGCCTTGTTATGCTGATGGGCGGGATGTAAATTGCCAACAGACACTCGGGAGAAGTGTATGGTGTTTCCTGAAACATCTAAAAAACAAAGCAACAGAGCCTAGGGCACTTCCACTTATGGTCCCATAGCTTAGGGAAATTAAAATCAAAAAGACACAGCCACCCCAAAATTTGGGACGCCTCTGTTTACAAGAACCTCGTTTACAGTACAAGTTCAACATCGCAGAAAGTGAAAAATGGATAAAGAACTTGTGGTACTTACGTACAAAGCAATATCACTCAGCAATGAAATCTATGTCATCAGGCCCTTAGCAGCACAATGAGTGGATTCAGGTACGATGATTCTAACTGAAATAAGTCACACAGAAAAAGAAACATCATAAGATATCAGTAATACACGGAATGTAAACTTGGCTACACAGGAACTGAATTACAGAACAGAACAGGGTCTCAAATTTAGAAAACCAACTTATGCTTGCTTAAGGGGAAAGGTGAGTTGGGGAGCTGCATAAAACCAGAGATTGAAATGAGCACAGATAAAGTTCCTTAAGCCAAATATGGAATAGACAAGAGCTACTCCTTGCTCAACGAAATGGACTCAACACCGCATATTAAACGCCTAAGAATGTACCTGACTAGTAAGTATCTTAAAACCTATGGATTGCTATGTCTCCAAAAGAGAATCAAGCGTGTGTACAGGGGCATAAACGCAGCAGTGATAGGATTGGAGAGGTTCGGTGAGCAAATGAAGACCCTTTGAAGTCATATTGCATGGTACCCATTCCACGGGTTTCACCTACCCAGGTTTAAGGTATTCTTCCTTCAGCTATAACATGCATGTGGAACCTAGAGTATGATCAACCATGTGATCGGGAGACGTGTTCAAATATGTCTCAGATTTCGTACCCTGGTACTCGGGTGCAACATTCCAGACGCTTTACTAACACTCTCCCGACTTGGAGAGTCAGTCCCTTTAACCTCCTGTTTGGCCCAGTTTGCAATTTCTGCGGAAGATGAACAGGAATAGCGAGAACCAATGAGAGACTAGCTGGAGGTGTCTGGACGGGCAAATTTAACTCTCATTTCCCACCAGGAAGAGGAATTAACCAAAGGCTCAGCGTGCCGTGCTGGAACCAGATTAGGGCCTGAAGCCATCCTGCGGTGTTGCGGCCAGCTCAAAAGAAAGCGAGTTGAAGAAAGGAGCTCAGGGGCACTGTTATTCACAAACCTGCAGAGTTATAAATGACAGCTATCATCCAAAAATATACTGAAGTAAGGCTGCCAAGAGGACTTGTAAGCGAGGCAGAATTGCAGGAAACCGATTTCAGAAGGTAGACAGGAATTGCATTGAAAGCATAGGAAAAGAGGCAGAACGTCCACAATGATGCACTTGGCCAAAAAGGGCGTATGCGTTTTTTCCTAAATATATTCAGGAAAAAACGCATATGCCCTTTTTGGCCAACCAAGCAAGCTTGCAAAGGAAATCTGCACTACAATGAAGTCTCACTTCCCCCCGGTCATAAGGGCCATCTGAAAAAAGTGTAAAATCCAGAAAGGCAGGACAGGCCATGGAGAACTGGGAGCCTTGTTATGCTGATGGGCGGGATGTAAATTGCCAACAGACACTCGGGAGAAGTGTATGGTGTTTCCTGAAACATCTAAAAAACAAAGCAACAGAGCCTAGGGCACTTCCACTTATGGTCCTATAGCTTAGGGAAATTAAAACCAAAAAGACACAGCCACCCCAAAGTTTGGGACGCCTCTGTTTACAAGAACCTCGTTTACAGTACAAGTTCAACATCGCAGAAAGTGAAAAATGGATAAAGAAGTTGTGGTATTTACTTACAAAGCAATATCACTCAGCAATGAAATCTATGTCATCAGGCCCTTAGCAGCACAATGAGTGGATTCAGGTATGATGATTCTAACTGAAAAAAGTCACACAGAAAAAGAAACATCATAAGATATCAGTAATACACGCAATAAACTTGGCTACACAGGAAATGAATTACAGAACAGAACAGGGTCTCAAATTTAGAAAACCAACTTATGCTTGTTTAAGGGGAAAGGTGAGTTGGGGTGCTGCATAAAACCAGAGATTGAAATGAGCACAGATAAAGTTCCTTAAGCCAAATATGGAATAGACAAGTGCTACTCCTTGCTCAACGAAATGGACTCAACACCCCATATTAAACGCCTAAGAATGTACCTGACTAGTATGTATCTTAAAACCTATGGATTGCTATGCCTCCAAAAGAGAATCAAGCGTGTGTACAGGGGCATAAACGCAGCAGTGATAGGATTGGAGAGGTTCGGTGAGCAAATGAAGACCCTTTGAAGTCATATTGCATGGTACCCATTCCACGGGTCTCAACTCTCCAGGTTTAAGGTATTCTTCCTTCAGCTAAAACATGCATGTGGAACCCAGAATATGATCAACCGTGTGATCGGGAGACGTGTTCAAATATGTCTCAGTTTTCGTACCCTGGTACTCGGGTGCAACATTCCAGACGCTTTACTAACACTCTCCCGACTTGGAGAGTCAGTCCCTTTAACCTCCTGTTTGGCCCAGTTTGCAATTTCTGTGGAAGATGAACACGAAGAGGGAGAACAAATGAGAGATTAGCTGGAGGTGTCTGGACGGGCAAATTTAACTCTCATTTCCCACCAGGAAGAGGAAATAACCAAAGGCTCAGCGTGCCGTGCCGGAACCAGATTAGGGCCTGAAGCCATTCTGCGGTGTTGCGGCCAGCTCAAAAGAAAGCGAGTTGAAGAACGGAGCTCAGGGGCACTGTAATTCACAAACGTGCAGAGTTATAAATGACAGCTATCGTCCAAAACTATACTGAAGTAAGGCTGCCAAGAGGACTTGAAAGCGGGGCAGAATTGCAGGAAACCGATTTCAGGAGGTAGACTGGAATTGCATTGAAAGCATAGGAAAAGAGGCAGAACGTCCACAATGATGCACTTGGCCAAAAAGGGCGTATGCGTTTTTTCCTTAATATATTCAGGAAAAAACACATACGCCCTTTTTGGCCAACCAAGCAAGCTTGCAAAGGAAATCTGCACTACAATGAAGTCTCACTTCCCCCCGGTCAAAAGGGCCATCTGAAAAAAGTGTAAAATCCAGAAAGGTAGGACAGGCCATGGAGAACTGGGAGCCTTGTTATGCTGATGGGCGGGATGTAAATTGCCAACAGACACTCGGGAGAAGTGTATGGTGTTTCCTGAAACATCTAAAAAACAAAGCAACAGAGCCTAGGGCACTGCCGCTTATGGTCCTATAGCTTAGGGAAATTAAAATCAAAAAGACACAGCCACCCCAAAGTTTGGGACGCCTCTGTTTACAAGAACCTCGTTTACAGTACAAGTTCAACATCGCAGAAAGTGAAAAATGGATAAAGAAGTTGTGGTATTTACTTACAAACCAATATCACTCAGCAATGAAATCTATGTCATCAGGCCCTTAGCATCACAATGAGTGGATTCAGGTATGATGATTCTAACTGAAATAAGTCACACAGAAAAAGAAACATCATAAGATATCAGTAATACACGGAATGTAAACTTGGCTACACAGGAACTGAATTACAGAACAGAACAGGGTCTCAAATTTAGAAAACCAACTTATGCTTGCTTAAGGGTAAAGGTGAGTTGGGGTGCTGCAAAAAAACAGAGATTGAAATGAGCACAGATAAAGTTCCTTAAGTCAAATATGGAATAGACAAGAGCTACTCCTTGCTCAACGAAATGGACTCAACACCGCATATTAAACGCCTAAGAATGTACCTGACTAGTAAGTATTGTAAAACCTATGGATTGCTATGTCTCCAAAAGAGAATCAAGCATGTTTACAGGGGCATAAACGCAGCAGTGATAGGATTGGAGAGGTTCGGTGAGCAAATGAAGACCCTTTGAAGTCATATTGCATGGTACCCATTCCACGGGTTTCAACTACCCAGGTTTAAGGTATTCTTCCTTCAGCTAAAACATGCATGTGGAACCTAGAGTATGATCAACCATGTGATCGGGAGACGTGTTCAAATATGTCTCAGTTTTCCTCCCCTGGAACTCGGGTGCAACATTCCAGACGCTTTACTAACACTCTCCCCACTTGGAGAGTCAGCGCCTTTAACCTCCTGTTTGGCCCAGTTTGCAATTTCTGCGGAAGATGAACAGGAATAGCGAGAACCAATGAGAGGCTAGCTGGAGGTGTCTGGACGGGCAAATTTAACTCTCATTTCCCACCAGGAAGAGGAAATAACCAAAGGCTCAACGTGCCGTACCGGAACCAGATTAGGGCCTGAAGCCATCCTGCGGTGTGGCGGCCAGCTCAAAAGAAAGCGAGTTGAAGAAAGGAGCTCAGGGGCACTGTAATTCACAAACCTGCAGAGTTATAAATGACAGCTATCGTCCAAAAATAGACTGAAGTAAGGCTGCCAAGAGGACTTGAAAGCGGGGCAGAATTGCAGGAAACCGATTTCAGGAGGTAGACTGGAATTGCATTGAAAGCATAGGAAAAGAGGCAGAACGTCCACAATGATGAACTTGGCCAAAAAGGGCGTATGCGTTTTTTCCTGAATATATTCAGGAAAAAACGCATACACCCTTTTTGGCCAACCAAGCAAGCTTGCAAAGGGAATCTGCAGTACAATGAAGTCTCACTTCCCCCCGGTCAAATGGGCCATCTGAAAAAAGTGTAAAATCCAGAAAGGCAGGACAGGCCATGGAGAACTGGGAGCCTTGTTATGCTGATGGGCGGGATGTAAATTGCCAACAACCACTCGGGAGAAGTGTATGGTGTTTCCTGAAACATCTAAAAAACAAAGCAACAGAACCTAGGGCACTTCCACTTATGGTCCTATAGCTTAGGGAAATTAAAATCAAAAAGACACAGCCACCCCAATGTTTGGGACGCCTGTGTTTACAAGAACCTCGTTTACATTACAAGTTCAACATCGCAGAAAGTGAAAAATGGATAAAGAAGTTGTGGTATTTACTTACAAAGCAATATCACTCAGCAATGAAATCTGTGTCATCAGGCCCTTAGCAGCACAATTAGTGGATTCAGGTATGATGATTCTAACTGAAGTAAGTCACACAGAAAAAGAAACATCATAAGATATCAGTAATACACGGAATGTAAACTTGGCTACACAGGAACTGAATTACAGAACAGAACAGGGTCTCAAATTTAGAAAACCAACTTATGCTTGCTTAAGGGGAAAGGTGAGTTGGGGTGCTGCATAAAACCAGAGATTGAAATGAGCACAGATAAAGTTCCTTAAGTCAAATATGGAATAGACAAGAGCTACTCCTTGCTCAACGAAATGGACTCAACACCGCATATTAAACGCCTAAGAATGTACCTGACTAGTAAGTATCGTAAAACCTATGGATTGCTATGTCTCCAAAAGAGAATCAAGCATGTGTACAGGGGCATAAACGCAGCAGTGATAGGATTGGAGAGGTTCGGTGAGCAAATGAAGACCCTTTGAAGTCATATTGCATGGTACCCATTACACGGGTCTCAACTCTCCAGGTTTAAGGTATTCTTCCTTCAGCTAAAACATGCATGTGGAACCCAAGTATGATCAACCATGTGAACGGGAGACGTGTTCAAATATGTCTCAGTTTTCCTCCCCTGGTACTCGGGTGCAACATTCCAGACGCTTTACTAACACTCTCCCCACTTGGAGAGTCAGCGCCTTTAACCTCCTGTTTGGCCCAGTTTGCAATTTCTGCGGAAGATGAACAGGAATAGCGAGAACCAATGAGAGACTAGCTGGAGGTGTCTGGACGGGCAAATTTAACTCTCATTTCCCACCAGGAAGAGGAAATAACCAAAGGCTCAGCGTGCCGTGCCGGAACCAGATTAGGGCCTGAAGCCATCCTGCGGTGTTGCGGCCAGGTCACAAGAAAGCGAGTTGAAGAAAGGAGCTCAGGGGCACTGTAATTCACAAACCTGCAGAGTTATAAATGACAGCTATCGTCCAAAAATAGACTGAAGTAAGGCTGCCAAGAGGACTTGAAAGCGGGGCAGAATTGCAGGAAACCGATTTCAGGAGGTAGACTGGAATTGCATTGAAAGCATAGGAAAAGAGGCAGAACGTCCACAATGATGCACTTGGCCAAAAAGGGCGTATGCGTTTTTTCCTGAATATATTCAGGAAAAAACGCATACACCCTTTTTGGCCAACCAAGCAAGCTTGCAAAGGAAATCTGCACTACAATGAAGTCTCACTTCCCCCCGGTCAAAAGGGCCATCTGAAAAAAGTGTAAAATCCAGAAAGGCAGGACAGACCATGGAGAACTGGGAGCCTTGTTATGCTGATGGGCGGGATGTAAATTGCCAACAGACACTCGGGAGAAGTGTATGGTGTTTCCTGAAACATCTAAAAAACAAAGCAACAGAGCCTAGGGCACTGCCACTTATGGTCCTATAGCTTAGGGAAATTAAAATCAAAAAGACACAGCCACCCCAAAGTTTGGAACGGCTCTGTTTACAAGAACCTCGTTTACAGTACAAGTTCAACATCCCAGAAAGTGAAAAATGGATAAAGAAGTTGTGGTATTTACTTACAAAGCAATATCACTCAGCAATGAAATCTATGTCATCAGGCCCTTAGCATCACAATGAGTGGATTCAGGTATGATGATTCTAACTGAAATAAGTCACACAGAAAAAGAAACATCATAAGATATCAGTAATACACGGAATGTAAACTTGGCTACACAGGAACTGAATTACAGAACAGAACAGGGTCTCAAATTTAGAAAACCAACTTATGCTTGCTTAAGGGGAAAGGTGAGTTGGGGTGCTGCATAAAACCAGAGATTGAAATGAGCACAGATAAAGTTCCTTAAGTCAAATATGGAATAGACAAGAGCTACTCCTTGCTCAACGAAATGGACTCAACACCGCATATTAAACGCCTAAGAATGTACCTGACTAGTAAGTATCTTAAAACCTATAGATTACTATGTCTCCGAAAGAGAATCAAGCATGTGTACAGGGGCATAAACGCAGCAGTGATAGGATTGGAGAGGTTCGGTGAGCAAATGAAGACCCTTTGAAGTCATATTGCATGGTACCCATTACACGGGTCTGAACTCTCCAGGTTTAAGGTATTCTTCCTTCAGCTAAAACATGCATGTGGAACCTAGAGTATGATCAACCATGTGAACGGGAGACGTGTTCAAATATGTCTCAGTTTTCCTCCCCTGGTACTCGGGTGCAACATTCCAGACGCTTTACTAACACTCTCCCCACTTGGAGAGTCAGTGCCTTTAACCTCCTGTTTGGCCCAGTTTGCAATTTCTGCGGAAGATGAACAGGAATAGCGAGAACCAATGAGAGGCTAGCTGGAGGTGTCTGGACGGGCAAATTTAACTCTCATTTCCCACCAGGAAGAGGAAATAACCAAAGGCTCAGCGTGCCGTACCGGAACCAGATTAGGGCCTGAAGCCATCCTGCGGTGTTGCGGCCAGCTCAAAAGAAACCGAGTTGAAGAAAGGAGCTCAGGGGCACTGTAATTCACAAACCTGCAGAGTTATAAATGACAGCTATCGTCCAAAAATAAACTGAAGTAAGGCTGCCAAGAGGACTTGAAAGCGGGGCAGAATTGCAGGACACCGATTTCAAGAGGTAGACTGGAATTGCATTGAAAGCATAGGAAAAGAGGCAGAACGTCCACAATGATGCACTTGGCCAAAAAGGGCGTATGCGTTTTTTCCTGAATATATTCAGGAAAAAACGCATACGCCCTTTTTGGCCAACCAAGCAAGCTTGCAAAGGAAATCTGCACTACAATGAAGTCTCACTTCCCCCCGGTCAAAAGGGCCATCTGAAAAAAGTGTAAAATCCAAAAAGGCAGGACAGGCCATGGAGAACTGGGAGCCTTGTTATGCTGATGGGCGGGATGTAAATTGCCAACAACCACTCGGGAGAAGTGTATGGTGTTTCCTGAAACATCTAAAAAACAAAGCAACAGAACCTAGGGCACTTCCACTTATGGTCCTATAGCTTAGGGAAATTAAAATCAAAAAGACACAGCCACCCCAAAGTTTGGAACGGCTCTGTTTACAAGAACCTCGTCTACAGTACAAGTTCAACATCGCAGAAAGTGAAAAATGGATAAAGAAGTTGTGGTATTTACTTACAAAGCAATATCACTCAGCAATGAAATCTGTGTCATCAGGCCCTTAGCAGCACAATGAGTGGATTCAGGTATGATGATTCTAACTGAAGTAATTCACACAGAAAAAGAAACATCATAAGATATCAGTAATACATGGAATGTAAACTTGGCTACACAGGAACTGAATTACAGAACAGAACAGGGTCTCAAATTTAGAAAACCAACTTATGCTTGCTTAAGGGTAAAGGTGAGTTGGGGTGCTGCATAAAACCAGAGATTGAAATGAGCACAGATAAAGTTCCTTAAGCCAAATACGGAATAGACAAGAGCTACTCCTTGCTCAACGAAATGGACTCAACACCCCATATTAAACGCCTAAGAATGTACCTGACTAGTAAGTATCTTAAAACCTATGGATTGCTATGTCTCCGAAAGAGAATCAAGCATGTGTACAGGGGCATAAACGCAGCAGTGATAGGATTGGAGAGGTTCGGTGAGCAAATGAAGACCCTTTGAAGTCATATTGCATGGTACCCATTCCACGGGTTTCAACTCTCCAGGTTTAAGGTATTCTTCCTTCAGCTAAAACATGCATGTGGAACCTAGAGTATGATCAACCATGTGATCGGGAGACGTGTTCAAATATGTCTCAGTTTTCCTCCCCTGGTACTCGGGTGCAACATTCCAGACGCTTTACTAACACTCTCCCCACTTGGAGAGTCAGTCCCTTTAACCTCCTGTTTGGCCCAGTTTGCAATTTCTGCGGAAGATGAACAGGAATAGCGAGAACCAATGAGAGGCTAGCTGGAGGTGTCTGGACGGGCAAATTTAACTCTCATTTCCCACCAGGAAGAGGAATTAACCAAAGGCTCAGCGTGCCGCGCCGGAACCAGATTAGGGCCTGAAGCCATCCTGCGGTGTTGCGGCCAGGTCACAAGAAAGCGAGTTGAAGAAAGGAGCTCAGGGGCACTGTAATTCACAAACCTGCAGAGTTATAAATGACAGCTATCGTCCAAAAATAGACTGAAGTAAGGCTGCCAAGAGGACTTGAAAGCGGGGCAGAATTGCAGGAAACCGATTTCAGCAGGTAGACTGGAATTGCATTGAAAGCATAGGAAAAGAGGCAGAACGTCCACAATGATGCACTTGGCCAAAAAGGGCGTATGCGTTTTTTCCTGAATATATTCAGGAAAAAACGCATACGCCCTTTTTGGCCAACCAAGCAAGCTTGCAAAGGAAATCTGCACTACAATGAAGTCTCACTTCCCCCCGGTCAAAAGGGCCATCTGAAAAAAGTGTAAAATCCAGAAAGGCAGGACAGGCCATGGAGAACTGGGAGCCTTGTTATGCTGATGGGCGGGATGTAAATTGCCAACAACCAATCGGGAGAAGTGTATGGTGTTTCCTGAAACATCTAAAAAACAAAGCAACAGAACCTAGGGCACTTCCACTTATGGTCCTATAGCTTAGGGAAATTAAAATCAAAAAGACACAGCCACCCCAAAGTTTGGAACAGCTCTGCTTACAAGAACCTCGTTTACAGTACAAGTTCAACATCGCAGAAAGTGAAAAATGGATAAAGAAGTTGTGGTATTTACTTACAAAGCAATATCACTCAGCAATGAAATCTGTGTCATCAGGCCCTTAGCAGCACAATGAGTGGATTCAGGTATGATGATTCTAACTGAAATAAGTCACACAGAAAAAGAAACATCATAGGATATCAGTAATACACGGAATGGAAACTTGGCTACACAGGAACTGAATTACAGAACAGAACAGGGTCTCAAATTTAGAAAACCAACTTATTCTTGCTTAAGGGTAAAGGTGAGTTGGGGTGCTGCATAAAACCAGAGATTGAAATGAGCACAGATAAAGTTCCTTAAGCCAAATATGGAATAGACAAGAGCTACTCCTTGCTCAACGAAATGGACTCAACACCCCATATTAAACGCCTAAGAATGTACCTGACTAGTAAGTATCTTAAAACCTATGGATTGCTATGTCTCCGAAAGAGAATCAAGCATGTGTACAGGGGCATAAACGCAGCAGTGATAGGATTGGAGAGGTTCGGTGAGCAAATGAAGACCCTTTGAAGTCATATTGCATGGTACCCATTCCACGGGTTTCAACTACCCAGGTTTAAGGTATTCTTCCTTCAGCTAAAACATGCATGTGGAACCTAGAGTATGATCAACCATGTGATCGAGAGACGTGTTCAAATATGTCTCAGTTTTCCTCCCCTGGTACTCGGGTGCAACATTCCAGACGCTTTACTAACACTCTCCCCACTTGGAGAGTCAGTCCCTTTAACCTCCTGTTCGGCCCAGTTTGCAATTTCTGCGGAAGATGAACAGGAATAGCGAGAACCAATGAGAGGCTAGCTGGAGGTGTCTGGACGGGCAAATTTAACTCTCATTTCCCACCAGGAAGAGGAATTAACCAAAGGCTCAGCGTGCCGGGCCGGAAACAGATTAGGGCCTGAAGCCATCCTGCGGTGTTGCGGCCAGGTCACAAGAAATCGAGTTGAAGAAAGGAGCTCAGGGGCACTGTAATTCACAAACCTGCAGAGTTATAAATGACAGCTATCGTCCAAAAATATACTGAAGTAAGGCTGCCAAGAGGACTTGAAAGCGGGGCAGAATTGCAGGAAACCGATTTCAGGAGGTAGACTGGAATTGCATTGAAAGCATAAGAAAAGAGGCAGAACGTCCACAATGATGCACTTGGCCAAAAAGGGCGTATGCGTTTTTTCCTGAATATATTCAGGAAAAAACGCATACGCCCTTTTTGGCCAACCAAGCAAGCTTGCAAAGGAAATCTGCACTACAATGAAGTCTCACTTCCCCCCGGTCAAAATGGCCATCTGAAAAAAGTGTAAAATCCAGAAAGGCAGGACAGGCCATGGACAACTGGGAGCCTTGTTATGCTGATGGGCGGGATGTAAATTGCCAACAGACACTCCGGAGAAGTGTATGGTGTTTCCTGAAACATATAAAAAACAAAGCAACAGAGCCTAGGGCAATGCCACTTATGGTCCTATAGCTTAGGGAAATTAAAATCAAAAAGACACAGCCACCCCAAAGTTTGGAACGGCTCTGTTTACAAGAACCTCGTTTACAGTACAAGTTCAACATCGCAGAAAGTGAAAAATGGATAAAGAATTTGTGGTATTTACTTACAAACCAATATCACTCAGCAATGAAATCTATGTCATCAGGCCCTTAGCATCACAATGAGTGGATTCAGGTATGATGATTCTAACTGAAATAAGTCACACAGAAAAAGAAACATCATAAGATATCAGTAATACACGGAATGTAAACTTGGCTACACAGGAACTGAATTACAGAACAGAACAGGGTCTCAAATTTAGAAAACCAACTTATGCTTGCTTAAGGGTAAAGGTGAGTTGGGGTGCTGCATAAAACCAGAGATTGAAATGAGCACAGATAAAGTTCCTTAAGCCAAATATGGAATAGACAAGAGCTACTCCTTGCTCAACGAAATGGACTCAACACCGCATATTAAACGCCTAAGAATGTACCTGACTAGTAAGTATCGTAAAACCTATGGATTGCTATGTCTCCGAAAGAGAATCAAGCATGTGTACAGGGGCATAAACGCAGCAGTGATAGGATTGGAGAGGTTCGGTGAGCAAATGAAGACCCTTTGAAGTCATATTGCATGGTACCCATTACACGGGTCTCAACTCTCCAGGTTTAAGGTATTCTTCCTTCAGCTAAAACATGCATGTGGAACCCAAGTATGATCAACCATGTGAACGGGAGACGTGTTCAAATATGTCTCAGTTTTCCTCCCCTGGTACTCGGGTGCAACATTCCAGACGCTTTACTAACACTCTCCCCACTTGGAGAGTCAGCGCCTTTAACCTCCTGTTTGGCCCAGTTTGCAATTTCTGCGGAAGATGAACAGGAATAGCGAGAACCAATGAGAGGCTAGCTGAAGGTGTCTGGACGGGCAAATTTAACTCTCATTTCCCACCAGGAAGAGGAAATAACCAAAGGCTCAGCGTGCCGTGCCGGAACCAGATTAGGGCCTGAAGCCATCCTGCGGTGTTGCGGCCAGGTCACAAGAAAGCAAGTTGAAGAAAGGAGCTCAGGGGCACTGTAATTCACAAACCTGCAGAGTTATAAATGACAGCTATCGTCCAAAAATAGACTGAAGTAAGGCTGCCAAGAGGACTTGAAAGCGGGGCAGAATTGCAGGAAACCGATTTCAGGAGGTAGACTGGAATTGCATTGAAAGCATAGGAAAAGAGGCAGAACGTCCACAATGATGCACTTGGCCAAAAAGGGCGTATGCGTTTTTTCCTGAATATATTCAGGAAAAAACGCATACGCCCTTTTTGGCCAACCAAGCAAGCTTGCAAAGGGAATCTGCAGTACAATGAAGTCTCACTTCCCCCCGGTCAAAAGGGCCATCTGAAAAAAGTGTAAAATCCAGAAAGGCAAGACAGGCCATGGAGAACTGGGAGCCTTGTTATGCTGATGGGCGGGATGTAAATTGCCAACAACCACTCGGGAGAAGTGTATGGTGTTTCCTGAAACATCTAAAAAACAAAGCAACAGAACCTAGGGCACTTCCACTTATGGTCCTATAGCTTAGGGAAATTAAAATCAAAAAGACACAGCCACACCAAAGTTTGGAACAGCTCTGTTTACAAGAACCTCGTTTACAGTACAAGTTCAACATCGCAGAAAGTGAAAAATGGATAAAGAAGTTGTGGTATTTACTTACAAAACAATATCACTCAGCAATGAAATCTGTGTCATCAGGCCCTTAGCAGCACAATGAGTGGATTCAGGTATGATGATTCTAACTGAAATAAGTCACACAGAAAAAGAAACATCATAAGATATCAGTAATACACGGAATGGAAACTTGGCTACACAGGAACTGAATTACAGAACAGAACAGGGTCTCAAATTTAGAAAACCAACTTATTCTTGCTTAAGGGTAAAGGTGAGTTGGGGTGCTGCATAAAACCAGAGATTGAAATGAGCACAGATAAAGTTCCTTAAGCCAAATATGGTATAGACAAGAGCTACTCCTTGCTCAACGAAATGGACTCAACACCCCATATTAAACGCCTAAGAATGTACCTGACTAGTAAGTATCTTAAAACCTATGGATTGCTATGTCTCCGAAAGAGAATCAAGCATGTGTACAGGGGCATAAACGCAGCAGTGATAGGATTGGAGAGGTTCGGTGAGCAAATGAAGACCCTTTGAAGTCATATTGCATGGTACCCATTCCACGGGTTTCAACTACCCAGGTTTAAGGTATTCTTCCTTCAGCTAAAACATGCATGTGGAACCTAGAGTATGATCAACCATGTGATCGGGAGACGTGTTCAAATATGTCTCAGTTTTCCTCCCCTGGTACTCGGGTGCAACATTCCAGACGCTTTACTAACACTCTCCCCACTTGGAGAGTCAGTCCCTTTAACCTCCTGTTTGGCCCAGTTTGCAATTTCTGCGGAAGATGAACAGGAATAGCGAGAACCAATGAGAGGCTAGCTGGAGGTGTCTGGACGGGCAAATTTAACTCTCATTTCCCACCAGAAAGAGGAATTAACCAAAGGCTCAGCGTGCCGGGCCGGAACCAGATTAGGGCCTGAAGCCATCCTGCGGTGTTGCGGCCAGGTCACAAGAAAGCGAGTTGAAGAAAGGAGCTCAGGGGCACTGTAATTCACAAACCTGCAGAGTTATAAATGACAGCTATCGTCCAAAAATAGACTGAAGTAAGGCTGCCAAGAGGACTTGAAAGCGGGGCAGAATTGCAGGAAACCGATTTCAGGAGGTAGACTGGAATTGCATTGAAAGCATAGGAAAAGAGGCAGAACGTCCACAATGATGCACTTGGCCAAAAAGGGCGTATGCGTTTTTTCCTGAATATATTCAGGAAAAAACGCATACGCCCTTTTTGGCCAACCAAGCAAGCTTGCAAAGGAAATCTGCACTACAATGAAGTCTCACTTCCTCCCGGTCAAAAGGGCCATCTGAAAAAAGTGTAAAATCCAGAAAGGCAGGACAGGCCATGGAGAACTGGGAGCCTTGTTATGCTGATGGGCGGGATGTAAATTGCCAACAACCACTCGGGAGAAGTGTATGGTGTTTCCTGAAACATCTAAAAAACAAAGCAACAGAGCCTAGGGCACTGCCACTTATGGTCCTATAGCTTAGGGAAATTAAAATCAAAAAGACACAGCCACCCCAAAGTTTGGGACGCCTCTGTTTACAAGAACCTCGTTTACAGTACAAGTTCAACATCGCAGAAAGTGAAAAATGGATAAAGAAGTTGTGGTATTTACTTACAAAGCAATATCACTCAGCAATGAAATCTATGTCATCTGGCCCTTTGCATCACAATGAGTGGATTCAGGTATGATGATTCTAACTGAAATAAGTCACACAGAAAAAGAAACATCATAAGATATCAGTAATACACGGAATGTA
This sequence comes from Stenella coeruleoalba, assembly GCF_951394435.1. Taxonomy (NCBI): domain Eukaryota; kingdom Metazoa; phylum Chordata; class Mammalia; order Artiodactyla; family Delphinidae; genus Stenella; species Stenella coeruleoalba. The sequence continues at coordinate 687,238 of NC_137153.1, forward strand.
AACTTGGCTACACAGGAACTGAATTACAGAACAGAACAGGGTCTCAAATTTAGAAAACCAACTTATGCTTGCTTAAGGGTAAAGGTGAGTTGGGGTGCTGCATAAAACCAGAGATTGAAATGAGCACAGATAAAGTTCCTTAAGTCAAATATGAAATAGACAAGAGCTACTCCTTGCTCAAAGAAATGGACTCAACACCGCATATTAAACGCCTAAGAATGAACCTGACTAGTAAGTATCGTAAAACCTATGGATTGCTATGTCTCCAAAAGAGAATCAAGCATGTGTACAGGGGCATAAACGCAGCAGTGATAGGATTGGAGAGGTTCGGTGAGCAAATGAAGACCCTTTGAAGTCATATTGCATGGTACCCATTACACGGGTCTCAACTCTCCAGGTTTAAGGTATTCTTCCATCAGCTAAAACATGCATGTGGAACCCAAGTATGATCAACCATGTGAACGGGAGACATGTTCAAATATGTCTCAGTTTTCCTCCCCTGGTACTCGGGTGCAACATTCCAGACGCTTTACTAACACTCTCCCCACTTGGAGAGTCAGCGCCTTTAACCTCCTGTTTGGCCCAGTTTGCAATTTCTGCGGAAGATGAACAGGAATAGCGAGAACCAATGAGAGGCTAGCTGGAGGTGTCTGGACGGGCAGATTATTCCTGAATATATTCAGGAAAAAACGCATACGCCCTTTTTGGCCAACCAAGCAAGCTTGCAAAGGAAATCTGCACTACAATGATGTCTCACTTCCCCCCGGTCAAAAGGGCCATCTGAAAAAAGTGTAAAATCCAGAAAGGTAGGACAGGCCATGGAGAACTGGGAGCCTTGTTATGCTGATGGGCGGGATGTAAATTGCCAACAGACACTCGGGAGAAGTGTATGGTGTTTCCTGAAACATCTAAAAAACAAAGCAACAGAACATAGGGCACTGCCACTTATGGTCCTATAGCTTAGGGAAATTAAAAGCAAAAAGACACAGCCACCCCAAAGTTTGGGACGCCTCTGTTTACAAGAACCTCGTTTACAGTACAAGTTCAACATCGCAGAAAGTGAAAAATGGATAAAGAAGTTGTGGTATTTACTTACAAAGCAATATCACTCAGCAATGAAATCTATGTCATCAGGCCCTTAGCATCACAATGAGTGGATTCAGGTATGATGATTCTAACTGAAATAAGTCACACAGAAAAAGAAACATCATAAGATATCAGTAATACACGGAATGTAAACTTGGCTACACAGGAACTGAATTACAGAACAGAACAGGGTCTCAAATTTAGAAAACCAACTTATGCTTGCTTAAGGGGAAAGGTGAGTTGGGGTGCTGCATAAAACCAGAGATTCAAATGAGCACAGATAAAGTTCCTTAAGTCAAATATGGAATAGACAAGAGCTACTCCTTGCTCAAAGAAATGGACTCAACACCGCATATTAAACGCCTAAGAATGTACCTGACTAGTAAGTATCTTAAAACCTATGGATTGCTATGTCTCCGAAAGAGAATCAAGCATGTGTACAGGGGCATAAACGCAGCAGTGATAGGATTGGAGAGGTTCGGTGAGCAAATGAAGACCCTTTGAAGTCATATTGCATGGTACCCATTCCACGGGTCTCAACTCTCCAGGTTTAAGGTATTCTTCCTTCAGCTAAAACATGCATGTGGAACACAAGTATGATCAACCATGTGAACAGGAGACGTGTTCAAATATGTCTCAGTTTTCCTCCCCTGGTACTCGGGTGCAACATTCCAGACGCTTTACTAACACTCTCCCCACTTGAAGAGTCAGCGCCTTTAACCTCCTGTTTGGCCCAGTTTGCAATTTCTGCGGAAGATGAACAGGAATAGCGAGAACCAATGAGAGGCTAGCTGGAGGTGTCTGGACGGGCAAATTATTCCTGAATATATTCAGGAAAAAACTCATACGCCCTTTTTGGCCAACCAAGCAAGCTTGCAAAGGAAATCTGCACTACAATGAAGTCTCACTTCCCCCCGGTCAAAAGGGCCATCTGAAAAAAGTGTAAAATACGGAAAGGCAGGACAGGCCATGGAGAACTGGGAGCCTTGTTATGCTGATGGGCGGGATGTAAATTGCCAACAGACACTCGGGAGAAGTGTATGGTGTTTCCTGAAACATCTAAAAAACAAAGCAACAGAGCCTAGGGCACTGCCGCTTATGGTCCTATAGCTTAGGGAAATTAAAATCAAAAAGACACAGCCACCCCAAAGTTTGGGACGCCTCTGTTTTCAAGAACCTCGTTTACAGTACAAGTTCAACATCGCAGAAAGTGAAAAATGGATAAAGAAGTTGTGGTATTTACTTACAAAGCAATATCACTCAGCAATGAAATCTATGTCATCAGGCCCTTAGCATCACAATGAGTGGATTCAGGTATGATGATTCTAACTGAAATAAGTCACACAGAAAAAGAAACATCATAAGATATCAGTAATACACGGAATGTAAACTTGGCTACACAGGAACTGAATTACAGAACAGAACAGGGTTTCAAATTTAGAAAACCAACTTATGCTTCCTTAAGGGTAAAGGTGAGTTGGGGTGCTGCAAAAAACCAGAGATTGAAATGAGCACAGATAAAGTTCCTTAAGTCAAATATGGAATAGACAAGAGCTACTCCTTGCTCAACGAAATGGACTCAACACCGCATATTAAACGCCTAAGAATGTACCTGACTAGTAAGTATTGTAAAACCTATGGATTGCTATGTCTCCAAAAGAGAATCAAGCATGTTTACAGGGGCATAAACGCAGCAGTGATAGGATTGGAGAGGTTCGGTGAGCAAATGAAGACCCTTTGAAGTCATATTGCATGGTACCCATTCCACGGGTTTCAACTACCCAGGTTTAAGGTATTCTTCCTTCAGCTAAAACATGCATGTGGAACCTAGAGTATGATCAACCATGTGATCGGGAGACGTGTTCAAATATGTCTCAGTTTTCCTCCCCTGGAACTCGGGTGCAACATTCCAGACGCTTTACTAACACTCTCCCCACTTGGAGAGTCAGCGCCTTTAAACTCCTGTTTGGCCCAGTTTGCAATTTCTGCGGAAGATGAACAGGAATAGCGAGAACCAATGAGAGGCTAGCTGGAGGTGTCTGGACGGGCAAATTTAACTCTCATTTCCCACCAGGAAGAGGAAATAACCAAAGGCTCAACGTGCCGTACCGGAACCAGATTAGGGCCTGAAGCCATCCTGTGGTGTGGCGGCCAGCTCAAAAGAAAGCGAGTTGAAGAAAGGAGCTCAGGGGCACTGTAATTCACAAACCTGCAGAGTTATAAATGACAGCTATCGTCCAAAAATAGACTGAAGTAAGGCTGCCAAGAGGACTTGAAAGCGGGGCAGAATTGCAGGAAACCGATTTCAGGAGGTAGACTGGAATTGCATTGAAAGCATAGGAAAAGAGGCAGAACGTCCACAATGATGAACTTGGCCAAAAAGGGCGTATGCGTTTTTTCCTGAATATATTCAGGAAAAAACGCATACACCCTTTTTGGCCAACCAAGCAAGCTTGCAAAGGGAATCTGCAGTACAATGAAGTCTCACTTCCCCCCGGTCAAATGGGCCATCTGAAAAAAGTGTAAAATCCAGAAAGGCAGGACAGGCCATGGAGAAATGGGAGCCTTGTTATGCTGATGGGCGGGATGTAAATTGCCAACAACCACTCGGGAGAAGTGTATGGTGTTTCCTGAAACATCTAAAAAACAAAGCAACAGAACCTAGGGCACTTCCACTTATGGTCCTATAGCTTAGGGAAATTAAAATCAAAAAGACACAGCCACCCCAAAGTTTGCAACGGCTCTGTTTACAAGAACCTCGTTTACAGTACAAGTTCAACATCGCAGAAAGTGAAAAATGGATAAAGAAGTTGTGGTATTTACTTACAAAGCAATATCACTCAGCAATGAAATCTGTGTCATCAGGCCCTTAGCAGCACAATGAGTGGATTCAGGTATGATGATTCTAACTGAAGTAAGTCACACAGAAAAAGAAACATCATAAGATATCAGTAATACACGGAATGTAAACTTGGCTACACAGGAACTGAATTACAGAACAGAACAGGGTCTCAAATTTAGAAAACCAACTTATGCTTGCTTAAGGGGAAAGGTGAGTTGGGGTGCTGAATAAAACCAGAGATTGAAATGAGCACAGATAAAGTTCCTTAAGTCAAATATGGAATAGACAAGAGCTACTCCTTGCTCAAAGAAATGGACTCAACACCGCATATTAAACGCCTAAGAATGTACTTGACTAGTAAGTATCTTAAAACCTATGGATTGCTATATCTCCGAAAGAGAATCAAGCATGTGTACAGGGGCATAAACACAGCAGTGATAGGATTGGAGAGGTTCGGTGAGCAAATGAAGACCCTTTGAAGTCATATTGCATGGTACCCATTACACGGGTCTTAACTCTCCAGGTTTAAGGTATTCTTCCTTCAGCTAAAACATGCATGTGGAACCCAAGTATGATCAACCATGTGAACGGGAGACGTGTTCAAATATGTCTCAGTTTTCCTCCCCTGGTACTCGGGTGCAACATTCCAGACGCTTTACTAACACTCTCCCCACTTGGAGAGTCAGCGCCTTTAACCTCCTGTTTGGCCCAGTTTGCAATTTCTGCGGAAGATGAACAGGAATAGCGAGAACCAATGAGAGACTAGCTGGAGGTGTGTGGACGGGCAAATTTAACTCTCATTTCCCACCAGGAAGAGGAAATAACGAAAGGCTCAGCGTGCCGTGCCGGAAACAGATTAGGGCCTGAAGCCATCCTGCGGTGTTGCGGCCAGGTCACAAGAAAGCGAGTTGAAGAAAGGAGCTCAGGGGCACTGTAATTCACAAACCTGCAGAGTTATAAATGACAGCTATCGTCCAAAAATAGACGGAAGTAAGGCTGCCAAGAGGACTTGAAAGCAGGGCAGAATTGCAGGAAACCGATTTCAGGAGGTAGACTGGAATTGCATTGAAAGCATAGGAAAAGAGGCAGAACGTCCACAATGATGCACTTGGCCAAAAAGTGCGTATGCGTTTTTTCCTCAATATATTCAGGAAAAAACGTATACGCCCTTTTTGGCCAACCAAGCAAGCTTGCAAAGGAAATCTGCACTACAATGAAGTCTCACTTCCCCCGGTCAAAAGGGCCATCTGAAAAAAGTGTAAAATCCAGAAAGGCAGGACAGGCCATGAAGAACTGGGAGCCTTGTTATGCTGATGGGCGGGATGTAAATTGCCAACAACCACTTGGGAGAAGTGTATGGTGTTTCCTGAAACATCTAAAAAACAAAGCAACAGAACCTAGGGCACTTCCACTTATGGTCCTATAGCTTAGGGAAATTAAAATCAAAAAGACACAGCCACCCCAAAGTTTGGAACGGCTCTGTTTACAAGAACCTCGTTTACAGTACAAGTTCAACATCGCAGAAAGTGAAAAATGGATAAAGAAGTTGTGGTATTTACTTACAAAGCAATATCACTCAGCAATGAAATCTGTGTCATCACGCCCTTAGCAGCACAATGAGTGGATTCAGGTATGATGATTCTAACTGAAATAAGTAACACAGAAAAAGAAACATCATAAGATATCAGTAATACATGGAATGTAAACTTGACTACACAGGAAATGAATTACAGAACAGAACAGGGTCTCAAATTTAGAAAACCAACTTATGCTTGCTTAAGGGTAAAGGTGAGTTGGGGTGCTGCATAAAACCAGAGATTGAAATGAGCACAGATAAAGTTCCTTAAGTCAAATATGGAATAGACAAGAGCTACTCCTTGTTCAACGAAATGGACTCAACACCGCATATTAAACGCCTAAGAATGTACCTGACTAGTAAGTATCTTAAAACCTATGGATTGCTATGTCTCCGAAAGAGAATCAAGCATGTGTACAGGGGCATAAACGCAGCAGTGATAGGATTGGAGAGGTTCGGTGAGCAAATGAAGACCCTTTGAAGTCATATTGCATGGTACCCATTCCACGGGTTTCAACTACCCAGGTTTTAGGTATTCTTCCTTCAGCTAAAACATGCATGTGGAACCCAGAGTATGATCAACCATGTGATCGGGAGACGTGTTCAAATATGTCTCAGTTTTCCTCCCGTGGTACTCGGGTGCAACATTCCAGACGCTTTACTAACACTCTCCCCACTTGGAGAGTCAGCGCCTTTAACCTCCTGTTTGGCACAGTTTGCAATTTCTGCGGAAGATAAACAGGAAGAGTGAGAACCAATGAGAGGCTAGCTGGAGGTGTCTGGACGGGCAAATTTAACTCTCATTTCGCAACAGGAAGAGGAAATAACCAAAGGCTCAGCGTTCCGTACCGGAACCAGATTAGGGACTGAAGCCATCCTGCTGTGTTGCGGCCATCTCAAAAGAAACCGAGTTGAAGAAAGGAGCTCAGGGGCACTGTAATTCACAAACCTGCAGTTATCAATGACAGCTATCGTCCAAAAATAGACTGAAGTAAGGCTGCCAAGAGGACTTGAAAGCGGGGCAGAATTGCAGGAAACCGATTTCAGGAGGTAGACTGGAATTGCATTGAAAGCATAGGAAAAGAGGCAGAACGTCCACAATGATGCACTTGGCGAAAAAGGGCGTATGCGTTTTTTCCTGAATATATTCAGGAAAAAACGCATATGCCCTTTTTGGCCAACCAAGCAAGCTTGCAAAGGAAATCTGCACTACAATGAAGTCTCACTTCCCCCCGGTCAAAAGGGCCATCTGAAAAAAGTGTAAAATCCAGAAAGGCAGGACAGGCCATGGAGAACTGGGAGCCTTGTTATGCTGATGGGCGGGATGTAAATTGCCAACAACCACTCGGGAGAAGTGTATGGTGTTTCCTGAAACATCTAAAAAACAAAGCAACAGAACCTAGGGCACTTCCACTTATGGTCCTATAGCTTAGGGAAATTAAAATCAAAAAGACACAGCCACCCCAAAGTTTGGAACGGCTCTGTTTACAAGAACCTCGTTTACAGTACAAGTTCAACATCGCAGAAAGTGAAAAATGGATAAAGAAGTTGTGGTATTTACTTACAAAGCAATATCACTCAGCAATGAAATCTGTGTCATCAGGCCCTTAGCAGCACAATGAGTGGATTCAGGTATGATGATTCTAACTGAAATAAGTCACACAGAAAAAGAAACATCATAAGATATCAGTAATACACGGAATGTAAACTTGGCTACACAGGAACTGAATTACAGAACAGAACAGGGTCTCAAATTTAGAAAAACAACTTATGCTTGCTTAAGGGGAAAGGTGAGTTGGGGTGCTGCATAAAACCAGAGATTGAAATGAGCACAGATAAAGTTCCTTAAGTCAAATATGGAATAGACAAGAGCTACTCCTTGCTCAACGAAATGGACTCAACACCGCATATTAAACGCCTAAGAATGTACCTGACTAGTAAGTATCTTAAAACCTATGGATTGCTATGTCTCCGAAAGAGAATCAAGCATGTATACAGGGGCATAAACGCAGCAGTGATAGGATTGGAGAGGTTCGGTGAGCAAATGAAGACCCTTTGAAGTCATATTGCATGGTACCCATTACATGGGTCTCAACTCTCCAGGTTTAAGGTATTCTTCCTTCAGCTAAAATATGCATGTGGAACACAAGTATGGTCAACCATGTGAACGGGAGACGTGTTCAAATATGTCTCAGTTTTCCTCCCCTGGTACTCGGGTGCAACATTCCAGACGCTTTACTAACACTCTCCCCACTTGGAGAGTCAGCGCCTTTAACCTCCTGTTTGGCCCAGTTTGCAATTTCTGCGGAAGATGAACAGGAATAGCGAGAACCAATGAGAGACTAGCTGGAGGTGTGTGGACGGGCAAATTTAACTCTCATTTCCCACCAGGAAAAGGAAATAACCAAAGGCTCAGCGTGCCGTGCCGGAACCAGATTAGGGCCTGAAGCCATCCTGCGGTGTTGCGGCCAGGTCACAAGAAAGCAAGTTGAAGAAAGGAGCTCAGGGGCACTGTAATTCACAAATCTGCAGAGTTATAAATGACAGCTATCATCCAAAATATACTGAAGTAAGGCTGTCAAGAGGACTTGAAAGCGGGGCAGAATTGCAGGAAACCGATTTCAGGAGGTAGACTGGAATTGCATTGAAAGCATAGGAAAAGAGACAGAACGTCCACAATGATGCACTTGGCCAAAAAGGGCGTATGCGTTTTTTCCTGAATATATTCAGGAAAAAACGCATACGCCCTTTTTGGCCAACCAAGCAAGCTTGCAAAGGAAATCTGCACTACAATGAAGTCTCACATCCCCCCGGTCAAAAGGGCCATCTGAAAAAAGTGTAAAATCCAGAAAGGCAGGACAGGCCATGGAGAACTGGGAGCCTTGTTATGCTGATGGGCGGGATGTAAATTGCCAACAACCACTCCGAAGAAGTGTATGGTGTTTCCTGAAACATCTAAAAAACAAAGCAACAGAACCTAGGGCACTTCCACTTATGGTCCTATAGCTTAGGGAAATTAAAATCAAAAAGACACAGCCACCCCAAAGTTTGGAACGGCTCTGTTTACAAGAACCTCGTTTACAGTACAAGTTCAACATCGCAGAAAGTGAAAAATGGATAAAGAAGTTGTGGTATTTACTTACAAAGCAATATCACTCAGCAATGAAATCTGTGTCATCAGGCCCTTAGCAGCACAATGAGTGGATTCAGGTATGATGATTCTAACTGAAATAAGTCACACAGAAAAAGAAACATCATAAGATATCAGTAATACACGGAATGGAAACTTGGCTACACAGGAACTGAATTACAGAACAGAACAGGGTCTCAAATTTAGAAAACCAACTTATTCTTGCTTAAGGGTAAAGGTGAGTTGGGGTGCTGCATAAAACAAGAGATTGCAATGAGCACAGATAAAGTTCCTTAAGCCAAATATGGAATAGACAAGAGCTACTCCTTGCTCAACGAAATGGACTCAACACCCCATATTAAACGCCTAAGAATGTTCCTGACTAGTAAGTATCTTAAAACCTATGGATTGCTATGTCTCCGAAAGAGAATCAAGCATGTGTACAGGGGCATAAACGCAGCAGTGATAGGATTGGAGAGGTGCGGTGAGCAAATGAAGACCCTTTGAAGTCATATTGCATGGTACCCATTCCACGGGTTTCAACTACCCAGGTTTAAGGTATTCTTCCTTCAGCTAAAACATGCATGTGGAACCTAGAGTATGATCAACCATGTGATCGGGAGACGTGTTCAAATATGTCTCAGGTTTCCTCCCCTAGTACTCGGGTGCAACATTCCAGACGCTTTACTAACACTCTCCCGACTTGGAGAGTCAGTCCCTTTAACCTCCTGTTTGGCCCAGTTTGCAATTTCTGCGGAAGATGAACAGGAATAGCGAGAACCAATGAGAGACTACCTGGAGGTGTCTGGACGGGCAAATTTAACTCTCATTTCCCACCAGGAAGAGGCATTAACCAAAGGCTCAGCGTGCCGTGCCGGAACCAGATTAGGGCCTGAAGCCATCCTGCGGTGTTGCGGCCAGGTCACAAGAAAGCGAGTTGAAGAAAGGAGCTCAGGGGCACTGTAATTCACAAACCTGCAGAGTTATAAATGACAGCTATCGTCCAAAAATAGACTGAAGTAAGGCTGCCAAGAGGACTTGAAAGCGGGGCAGAATTGCAGGAAACCGATTTCAGGAGGTAGACTGGAATTGCATTGAAAGCATAGGAAAAGAGGCAGAACGTCCACAATGATGCACTTGGCCAAAAAGGGCGTATGCGTTTTTTCCTGAATATATTCAGGAAAAAACGCATACGCCCTTTTTGGCCAACCAAGCAAGCTTGCAAAGGAAATCTGCACTACAATGAAGTCTCACTTCCCCCCGGTCAAAAGGGCCATCTGAAAAAAGTGTAAAATCCAGAAAGGCAGGACAGGCCATGGAGAACTGGGAGCCTTGTTATGCTGATGGGCGGGATGTAACTTGCCAACAACCACTCGGGAGAAGTGTATGGTGTTTCCTGAAACATCTAAAAAACAAAGCAACAGAGCCTAGGGCACTTCCACTTATGGTCCTATAGCTTAGGGAAATTAAAATCAAAAAGACACAGCCACCCCAAAGTTTGGAACGGCTCTGTTTACAAGAACCTCGTTTACAGTACAAGTTCAACATCGCAGAAAGTGAAAAATGGATAAAGAAGTTGTGGTATTTACTTACAAAGCAATATCACTCAGCAATGAAATCTGTGTCATCAGGCCCTTAGCAGCACAATGAGTGGATTCAGGTATGATGATTCTAACTGAAGTAAGTCACACAGAAAAAGAAACATCATAAGATATCAGTAATACACGGAATGTAAACTTGGCTACACAGGAACTGAATTACAGAACAGAACAGGGTCTCAAATTTAGAAAACCAACTTATGCTTGCTTAAGGGTAAAGGTGAGTTGGGGTGCTGCATAAAACCAGAGATTGAAATGAGCACAGATAAAGTTCCTTAAGCCAAATATGGAATAGACAAGAGCTACTCCTTGCTCAACGAAATGGACTCAACACCGCATATTAAACACCTAAGAATGTACCTGACTTGTAAGTATCTTAAAACCTATGGATTGCTATGTCTCCGAAAGAGAATCAAGCATGTGTACAGGGGCATAAACGCAGCAGTGATAGGATTGGAGAGGTGCGGTGAGCAAATGAAGACCCTTTGAAGTCATATTGCATGGTACCCATTACACGGGTTTCAACTACCCAGGATTAAGGTATTCTTCCTTCAGCTAAAACATGCATGTGGAACCTAGAGTATGATCAACCATGTGATCGGGAGACGTGTTCAAATATGTCTCAGTTTTCCTCCCCTGGTACTCGGGTGCAACATTCCAGACGCTTTACTAACACTCTCCCCACTTGGAGAGTCAGTCCCTTTAACCTCCTGTTTGGCCCAGTTTGCAATTTCTGTGGAAGATGAACAGGAATAGCGAGAACCAATGAGAGGCTAGCTGGAGGTGTCTGGACGGGCAAATTTAACTCTCATTTCCCACCAGGAAGAGGAATTAACCAAAGGCTCAGCATGCCGGGCCGGAACCAGATTAGGGCCTGAAGCCATCCTGCGGTGTTGCGGCCAGGTCACAAGAAAGCGAGTTGAAGAAAGGAGCTCAGGGGCACTGTAATTCACAAACCTGCAGAGTTATAAATGACAGCTATCGTCCAAAAATAGACTGAAGTAAGGCTGCCAAGAGGACTTGAAAGCGGGGCAGAATTGCAGGAAACCGATTTCAGGAGGTAGACTGGAATTGCATTGAAAGCATAGGAAAAGAGGCAGAACGTCCACAATGATGCACTTGGCCAAAAAGGGCGTATGCGTTTTTTCCTGAATATATTCAGGAAAAAACGCATACGCCCTTTTTGGCCAACCAAGCAAGCTTGCAAAGGAAATCTGCACTACAATGAAGTCTCACTTCCCCCCGGCCAAAAGGGCCATCTGAAAAAAGTGTAAAATCCAGAAAGGCAACAGGCCATTGAGAACTGGGAGCCTTGTTATGCTGATGGGCGGGATGTAAATTGCCAACAGACACTTGGGAGAAGTGTATGGTGTTTCCTGAAACATCTAAAAAACAAAGCAACAGAGCCTAGGGCACTTCCACTTATGGTCCTATAGCTTAGGGAAATTAAAATCAAAAAGACACAGCCACCCCAAAGTTTGGAACGGCTCTGTTTACAAGAACCTCGTTTACAGTACAAGTTCAACATCGCAGAAAGTGAAAAATGGATAAAGAAGTTGTGGTATTTACTTACAAAGCAATATCACTCAGCAATGAAATCTGTGTCATCAGGCCCTTAGCAGCACAATGAGTGGATTCAGGTACGATGATTCTAACTGAAATAAGTCACACAGAAAAAGAAACATCATAAGATATCAGTAATACACGGAATGTAAACTTGGCTACACAGGAACTGAATTACAGAACAGAACAGGGTCTCAAATTTAGAAAACCAACTTATGCTTGCTTAAGGGGAAAGGTGAGTTGGGGTGCTGCATAAAACCAGAGATTGAAATGAGCACAGATAAAGTTCCTTAAGCCAAATATGGAATAGACAAGAGCTACTCCTTGCTCAACGAAATGGACTCAACACCCCATATTAAACGCCTAAGAATGTACCTGACTAGTAAGTATCTTAAAACCTATGGATTGCTATGTCTCCGAAAGAGAATCAAGCATGTGTACAGGGGCATAAACGCAGCAGTGATAGGATTGGAGAGGTTCGGTGAGCAAATGAAGACCCTTTGAAGTCATATTGCATGGTACCCATTCCACGGGTTTCAACTACCCAGGTTTAAGGTATTCTTCCTTCAGCTAAAACATGCATGTGGAACCTAGAGTATGATCAACCATGTGATCGGGAGACGTGTTTAAATATGTCTCAGGTTTCCTCCCCTGGTACTCGGGTGCAACATTCCAGACGCTTTACTAACACTCTCCCCACTTGGAGAGTCAGTCCCTTTAACCTCCTGTTTGGCCCAGTTTGCAATTTCTGCGGAAGATGAACAGGAATAGCGAGAACCAATGAGAGGCTAGCTGGAGGTGTCTGGACGGGCAAATTTAACTCTCATTTCCCACCAGGAAGAGGAATTAACCAAAGGCTCAGCATGCCGGGCCGGAACAAGATTAGGGCCTGAAGCCATCCTGCGGTGTTGCGGCCAGGTCACAAGAAAGCGAGTTGAAGAAAGGAGCTCAGGGGCACTGTAATTCACAAACCTGCAGAGTTATAAATGACAGCTATCGTCCAAAAATAGACTGAAGTAAGGCTGCCAAGAGGACTTGAAAGCGGGGCAGAATTGCAGGACACCGATTTCAAGAGGTAGACTGGAATTGCATTCAAAGCATAGGAAAAGAGGCAGAACGTCCACAATGATGCACTTGGCCAAAAAGGGCGTATGCGTTTTTTCCTGAATATATTCAGGAAAAAACGCATACGCACTTTTTGGCCAACCAAGCAAGGTTGCAAAGGAAATCTGCACTACAATGAAGTCTCACTTCCCCCCGGCCAAAAGGGCCATCTGAAAAAAGTGTAAAATCCAGAAAGCTAGGACAGGCCATTGAGAACTGGGAGCCTTGTTATGCTGATGGGCGGGATGTAAATTGCCAACAGACACTTGGGAGAAGTGTATGGTGTTTCCTGAAACATCTAAAAAACAAAGCAACAGAGCCTAGGGCACTTCCACTTATGGTCCTATAGCTTAGGGAAATTAAAATCAAAAAGACACAGCCACCCCAAAGTTTGGGACGCCTCTGTTTACAAGAACCTCGTTTACAGTACAAGTTCAACATTGCAGAAAGTGAAAAATGGATAAAGAAGTTGTGGTATTTACTTACAAAGCAATATCACTCAGCAATGAAATCTGTGTCATCAGGCCCTTAGCAGCACAATGAGTGGATTCAGGTATGATGATTCTAACTGAAATAAGTCACACAGAAAAAGAAACATCATAAGATATCAGTAATACACGGAATGTAAACTTGGCTACACAGGAACTGAATTACAGAACAGAACAGGGTCTCAAATTTAGAAAACCAACTTATGCTTGCTTAAGGGTAAAGGTGACTTGGGGTGCTGCATAAAAACAGAGATTGAAATGAGCACAGATAAAGTTCCTTAAGCCAAATATGGAATAGACAAGAGCTACTCCTTGCTCAACGAAATGGACTCAACACCCCATATTAAACGCCTAAGAATGTACCTGACTAGTAAGTATCTTAAAACCTATGGATTGCTATGTCTCCGAAAGAGAATCAAGCATGTGTACAGGGGCATAAACGCAGCAGTGATAGGATTGGAGAGGTTCGGTGAGCAAATGAAGACCCTTTGAAATCATATTGCATGGTACCCATTCCACGGGTTTCAACTACCCAGGTTTAAGGTATTCTTCCTTCAGCTAAAACATGCATGTGGAACCTAGAGTATGATCAACCATGTGATCGGGAGACGTGTTCAAATATGTCTCAGTTTTCCTCCCCTGGAACTCGGGTGCAACATTCCAGACGCTTTACTAACACTCTCCCCACTTGGAGAGTCAGCGCCTTTAACCTCCTGTTTGGCACAGTTTGCAATTTCTGCGGAAGATGAACAGGAATAGCGAGAACCAATGAGAGACTAGCTGGAGGTGTCTGGACGGGCAAATTTAACTCTCATTTCCCACCAGGAATAGGAAATAACCAAAGGCTCAGCGTGCCGTGCCGGAACCAGATTAGGGCCTGAAGCCATCCTGCGGTGTTGCGGCCAGGTCACAAGAAAGCGAGTTGAAGAAAGGAGCTCAGGGGCACTGTAATTCACAAACCTGCAGAGTTATAAATGACAGCTATCGTCCAAAAATAGACTGAAGTAAGGCTGCCAAGAGGACTTGAAAGTGGGGCAGAATTGCAGGAAACCGATTTCAGGAGGTAGACTGGAATTGCATTGAAAGCATAGGAAAAGAGGCAGAACGTCCACAATGATGCACTTGGCCAAAAAGGGCGTATGCGTTTTTTCCTGAATATATTCAGGAAAAAACGCATACGCCCTTTTTGGCCAACCAAGCAAGCTTGCAAAGGAAATCTGCACTACAATGAAGTCTCACTTCCCCCCGGCCAAAAGGGCCATCTGAAAAAAGTGTAAAATCCAGAAAGGCAACAGGCCATTGAGAACTGGGAGCCTTGTTATGCTGATGGGCGGGATGTAAATTGCCAACAGACACTTGGGAGAAGTGTATGGTGTTTCCTGAAACATCTAAAAAACAAAGCAACAGAGCCTAGGGCACTTCCACTTATGGTCCTATAGCTTAGGGAAATTAAAATCAAAAAGACACAGCCACCCCAAAGTTTGGAACGGCTCTGTTTACAGGAACCTCGTTTACAGTACAAGTTCAACATCGCAGAAAGTGAAAAATGGATAAAGAAGTTGTGGTATTTACTTACAAAGCAATATCACTCAGCAATGAAATCTGTGTCATCAGGCCCTTAGCAGCACAATGAGTGGATTCAGGTATGATGATTCTAACTGAAATAAGTCACACAGAAAAAGAAACATCATAAGATATCAGTAATACACGGAATGTAAACTTGGCTACACAGGAACTGAATTACAGAACAGAACAGGGTCTCAAATTTAGAAAACCAACTTATTCTTGCTTAAGGGTAAAGGTGAGTTGGGGTGCTGCATAAAACCAGAGATTGAAATGAGCACAGATAAAGTTCCTTAAGCCAAATATGGAATAGACAAGAGCTACTCCTTGCTCAACGAAATGGCCTCAACACCCCATATTAAACGCCTAAGAATGTACCTGACTAGTAAGTATCTTAAAACCTATGGATTGCTATGTCTCCGAAAGAGAATCAAGCATGTGTACAGGGGCATAAACGCAGCAGTGATAGGATTGGAGAGGTTCGGTGAGCAAATGAAGACCCTTTGAAGTCATATTGCATGGTACCCATTCCACGGGTTTCAACTACCCAGGTTTAAGGTATTCTTCCTTCAGCTAAAACATGCATGTGGAACCTAGAGTATGATCAACCATGTGATCGGGAGACGTGTTTAAATATGTCTCAGTTTTCCTCCCCTGGTACTCGGGTGCAACATTCCAGACGCTTTACTAACACTCTCCCCACTTGGAGAGTCAGTCCCTTTAACCTCCTGTTTGGCCCAGTTTGCAATTTCTGCGGAAGATGAACAGGAATAGCGAGAACCAATGAGAGGCTAGCTGGAGGTGTCTGGACGGGCAAATTTAACTCTCATTTCCCACCAGGAAGAGGAATTAACCAAAGGCTCAGCATGCCGGGCCGGAACCAGATTAGGGCCTGAAGCCATCCTGCGGTGTTGCGGCCAGGTCACAAGAAAGCGAGTTGAAGAAAGGAGCTCAGGGGCACTGTAATTCACAAACCTGCAGAGTTATAAATGACAGCTATCGTCCAAAAATAGACTGAAGTAAGGCTGCCAAGAGGACTTGAAAGCGGGGCAGAATTGCAGGACACCGATTTCAAGAGGTAGACTGGAATTGCATTGAAAGCATAGGAAAAGAGGCAGAACGTCCACAATGATGCACTTGGCCAAAAAGGGCGTATGCGTTTTTTCCTGAATATATTCAGGAAAAAACGCATACGCACTTTTTGGCCAACCAAGCAAGCTTGCAAAGGAAATCTGCACTACAATGAAGTCTCACTTCCCCCCGGTCAAAAGGGCAATCTGAAAAAAGTGTAAAATCCAGAAAGGCAGGACAGGCCATGGAGAACTGGGAGCCTTGTTATGCTGATGGGCGGGATGTAAATTGCCAACAGACACTCGGGAGGAGTGTATGGTGTTTCCTGAAACATCTAAAAAACAAAGCAACAGAGCCTAGGGCACTGCCACTTATGGTCCTATAGCTTAGGGGAAATTAAAATCAAAAAGACACAGCCACCCGAAAGTTTGGAACGGCTCTGTTTACAAGAACCTCGTTTACAGTACAAGTTCAACATCGCAGAAAGTGAAAAATGGATAAAGAAGTTGTGGTATTTACTTACAAAGCAATATCACTCAGCAATGAAATCTGTGTCATCAGGCCCTTAGCAGCACAATGAGTGGATTCAGGTATGATGATTCTAACTGAAATAAGTCACACAGAAAAAGAAACATCATAAGATATCAGTAATACACGGAATGTAAACTTGGCTACACAGGAACTGAATTACAGAACAGAACAGGGTCTCAAATTTAGAAAACCAACTTATTCTTGCTTAAGGGTAAAGGTGAGTTGGGGTGCTGCATAAAACCAGAGATTGAAATGAGCACAGATAAAGTTCCTTAAGCCAAATATGGAATAGACAAGAGCTACTCCTTGCTCAACGAAATGGCCTCAACACCCCATATTAAACGCCTAAGAATGTACCTGACTAGTAAGTATCTTAAAACCTATGGATTGCTATGTCTCCGAAAGAGAATCAAGCATGTGTACAGGGGCATAAACGCAGCAGTGATAGGATTGGAGAGGTTCGGTGAGCAAATGAAGACCCTTTGAAGTCATATTGCATGGTACCCATTCCACGGGTTTCAACTACCCAGGTTTAAGGTATTCTTCCTTCAGCTAAAACATGCATGTGGAACCTAGAGTATGATCAACCATGTGATCGGGAGACGTGTTTAAATATGTCTCAGTTTTCCTCCCCTGGTACTCGGGTGCAACATTCCAGACGCTTTACTAACACTCTCCCCACTTGGAGAGTCAGTCCCTTTAACCTCCTGTTTGGCCCAGTTTGCAATTTCTGCGGAAGATGAACAGGAATAGCGAGAACCAATGAGAGGCTAGCTGGAGGTGTCTGGACGGGCAAATTTAACTCTCATTTCCCACCAGGAAGAGGAATTAACCAAAGGCTCAGCATGCCGGGCCGGAACCAGATTAGGGCCTGAAGCCATCCTGCGGTGTTGCGGCCAGGTCACAAGAAAGCGAGTTGAAGAAAGGAGCTCAGGGGCACTGTAATTCACAAACCTGCAGAGTTATAAATGACAGCTATCGTCCAAAAATAGACTGAAGTAAGGCTGCCAAGAGGACTTGAAAGCGGGGCAGAATTCAGGACACCGATTTCAAGAGGTAGACTGGAATTGCATTGAAAGCATAGGAAAAGAGGCAGAACGTCCACAATGATGCACTTGGCCAAAAAGGGCGTATGCGTTTTTTCCTGAATATATTCAGGAAAAAACGCATACGCACTTTTTGGCCAACCAAGCAAGCTTGCAAAGGAAATCTGCACTACAATGAAGTCTCACTTCCCCCCGGTCAAAAGGGCCATCTGAAAAAAGTGTAAAATCCAGAAAGGCAGGACAGGCCATGGAGAACTGGGAGCCTTGTTATGCTGATGGGCGGGATGTAAATTGCCAACAGACACTCGGGAGGAGTGTATGGTGTTTCCTGAAACATCTAAAAAACAAAGCAACAGAGCCTAGGGCACTGCCACTTATGGTCCTATAGCTTAGGGGAAATTAAAATCAAAAAGACACAGCCACCCCAAAGTTTGGAACGGCTCTGTTTACAAGAACCTCGTTTACAGTACAAGTTCAACATCGCAGAAAGTGAAAAATGGATAAAGAAGTTGTGGTATTTACTTACAAAGCAATATCACTCAGCAATGAAATCTGTGTCATCAGGCCCTTAGCAGCACAATGAGTGGATTCAGGTATGATGATTCTAACTGAAATAAGTCACACAGAAAAAGAAACATCATAAGATATCAGTAATACACGGAATGGAAACTTGGCTACACAGGAACTGAATTACAGAACAGAACAGGGTCTCAAATTTAGAAAACCAACTTATGCTTGCTTAAGGGTAAAGGTGAGTTGGGGTGCTGCATAAAACCAGAGATTGCAATGAGCACAGATAAAGTTCCTTAAGCCAAATATGGAATAGACAAGAGCTACTCCTTGCTCAACGAAATGGACTCAACACCCCATATTAAACGCCTAAGAATGTACCTGACTAGTAAGTATCTTAAAACTTATGGATTGCTATGTCTCCGAAAGAGAATCAAGCATGTGTACAGGGGCATAAACGCAGCAGTGATAGGATTGGAGAGGTTCGGTGAGCAAATGAAGACCCTTTGAAGTCATATTGCATGGTACCCATTCCACGGGTTTCAACTACCCAGGTTTAAGGTATTCTTCCTTCAGCTAAAACATGCATGTGGAACCTAGAGTATGATCAACCATGTGATCGGGAGACGTGTTCAAATATGTCTCAGTTTTCCTCCCCTGGTACTCGGGTGCAACATTCCAGACGCTTTACTAACACTCTCCCCACTTGGAGAGTCAGTCCCTTTAACCTCCTGTTTGGCCCAGTTTGCAATTTCTGCGGAAGATGAACAGGAATAGTGAGAACCAATGAGAGGCTAGCTGGAGGTGTCTGGACGGGCAAATTTAACTCTCATTTCCCACCAGGAAGAGGAATTAACCAAAGGCTCAGGGTGCCGGGCCAGAACCAGATTAGGGCCTGAAGCCATCCTGCGGTGTTGCGGCCAGGTCACAAGAAAGCGAGTTGAAGAAAGGAGCTCAGGGGCACTGTAATTCACAAACCTGCAGAGTTATAAATGACAGCTATCGTCCAAAAATAGACTGAAGTAAGGCTGCCAAGAGGACTTGAAAGAGGGGCAGAATTGCAGGAAACCGATTTCAGGAGGTAGACTGGAATTGCATTGAAAGCATAGGAAAAGAGGCAGAACGTCCACAATGATGCACTTGGCCAAAAAGGGCGTATGCGTTTTTTCCGGAATATATTCAGGAAAAAACGCATACGCCCTTTTTGGCCAACCAAGCAAGCTTGCAAAGGAAATCTGCACTACAATGAAGTCTCACTTCCCCCCGGTCAAAAGGGCCATCTGAAAAAAGTGTAAAATCCAGAAAGGCAGGACAGGCCATGGAGAACTGGGAGCCTTGTTATGCTGATGGGCGGGATGTAAATTGCCAACAGACACTCGGGAGAAGTGTATGGTGTTTCCTGAAACATCTAAAAAACAAAGCAACAGAGCCTAGGGCACTGCCACTTATGGTCCTATAGCTTAGGGAAATTAAAATCAAAAAGACACAGCCACCCCAAAGTTTGGGACGCCTCTGTTTACAAGAACCTCGTTTACAGTACAAGTTTAACATCGCAGAAAGTGAAAAATGGATAAAGAAGTTGTGGTATTTACTTACAAAGCAATATCACTCAGCAATGAAATCTATGTCATCAGGCCCTTAGCATCACAATGAGTGGATTCAGGTATGATGACTCTAACTGAAATAAGTCACACAGAAAAAGAAACATCATAAGATATCAGTAATACATGGAATGTAAACTTGGCTACACAGGAACTGAATTACAGAACAGAACAGGGTCTCAAATTTAGAAAACCAACTTATGCTTGCTTAAGGGTAAAGGTGAGTTGGGGTGCTGCATAAAACCAGAGATTGAAATGAGCACAGATAAAGTTTCTTAAGTCAAATATGGAATAGACAAGAGCTACTCCTTGCTCAACGAAATGGACTCAACACCGCATATTAAACGCCTAAGAATGTACCTGACTAGTAAGTATCGTAAAACCTATGGATTGCTATGTCTCCAAAAGAGAATCAAGCATGTGTACAGGGGCATAAACGCAGCAGTGATAGGATTGGAGAGGTTCGGTGAGCAAATGAAGACCCTTTGAAGTCATATTGCATGGTACCCATTACACGGGTCTCAACTCTCCAGGTTTAAGGTATTCTTCCTTCAGCTAAAACATGCATGTGGAACCCAAGTATGATCAACCATGTGAACGGGAGACGTGTTCAAATATGTCTCAGTTTTCCTCCCCTGGTACTCGGGTGCAACATTCCAGACGCTTTACTAACACTCTCCCCACTTGGAGAGTCAGTCCCTTTAACCTCCTGTTTGGCCCAGTTTGCAATTTCTGCGGAAGATGAACAGGAATAGCGAGAACCAATGAGAGGCTAGCTGCAGGTGTCTGGACGGGCAAATTTAACTCTCATATCCCACCAGGAAGAGGAAATAAACAAAGGCTCAGCGTGCCGTACCGGAACCAGATTAGGGCCTGAAGCCATCCTGCGGTGTTGCGGCCAGGTCACAAGAAAGCGAGTTGAAGAAAGGAGCTCAGGGGCACTGTAATTCACAAACCTGCAGAGTTATAAATGACAGCTATCGTCCAAAAATAAACTGAAGTAAGGCTGCCAAGAGGACTTGAAAGCGGGGCAGAATTGCAGGAAACCGATTTCAGGAGGTAGACTGGAATTGCATTGAAAGCATAGGAAAAGAGGCAGAACGTCCACAATGATGCACTTGGCCAAAAAGGGCGTATGCGTTTTTTCCTGAATATATTCAGGAAAAAACGCATACGCCCTTTTTGGCCAACCAAGCAAGCTTGCAAAGGAAATCTGCACTACAATGAAGTCTCACTTCCCCCCGGTCAAAAGGGCCATCTGAAAAAAGTGTAAAATCCAGAAAGGCAGGACAGGCCATGGAGAACTGGGAGCCTTGTTATGCTGATGGGCGGGATGTAAATTGCCAACAACCACTCGGGAGAAGTGTATGGTGTTTCCTGAAACATCTAAAAAACAAAGCAACAGAACCTAGGGCACTTCCACTTATGGTCCTATAGCTTAGGGAAATTAAAATCAAAAAGACACAGCCACCCCAAAGTTTGGAACGGCTCTGTTTACAAGAACCTCGTTTACAGTACAAGTTCAACATCGCAGAAAGTGAAAAATGGATAAAGAAGTTGTGGTATTTACTTACAAAGCAATATCACTCAGCAATGAAATCTGTGTCATCAGGCCCTTAGCAGCACAATGAGTGGATTCAGGTATGATGATTCTAACTGAAATAAGTCACACAGAAAAAGAAACATCATAAGATATCAGTAATACACGGAATGGAAACTTGGCTACACAGGAACTGAATTACAGAACAGAACAGGGTCTCAAATTTAGAAAACCAACTTATGCTTGCTTAAGGGTAAAGGTGAGTTGGGGTGCTGCATAAAACCAGAGATTGAAATGAGCACAGATAAAGTTCCTTAAGCCAAATATGGAATAGACAAGAGCTACTCCTTGCTCAACGAAATGGACTCAACACCCCATATTAAACGCCTAAGAATGTACCTGACTAGTAAGTATCTTAAAACCTATGGATTGCTATGTCTCCGAAAGAGAATCAAGCATGTGTACAGGGGCATAAACGCAGCAGTGATAGGATTGGAGAGGTTCGGTGAGCAAATGAAGACCCTTTGAAGTCATATTGCATGGTACCCATTCCACGGGTTTCAACTACCCAGGTTTAAGGTATTCTTCTTTCAGCTAAAACATGCATGTGGAACCTAGAGTATGATCAACCATGTGATCTTGAGACGTGTTCAAATATGTCTCAGTTTTCCTCCCCTGGTACTCGGGTGCAACATTCCAGACGCTTTACTAACACTCTCCCCACTTGGAGAGTCAGTCCCTTTAACCTCCTGTTTGGCCCAGTTTGCAATTTCTGCGGAAGATGAACAGGAATAGTGAGAACCAATGAGAGGCTAGCTGGAGGTGTCTGGACGGGCAAATTTAACTCTCATTTCCCAGCAGGAAGAGGAATTAACCAAAGGCTCAGCGTTCCGGGCCGGAACCAGATTAGGGCCTGAAGCCATCCTGCGGTGTTGCGGCCAGGTCACAAGAAAGCGAGTTGAAGAAAGGAGCTCAGGGGCACTGTAATTCACAAACCTGCAGAGTTATAAATGACAGCTATCGTCCAAAGATACACTGAAGTAAGGCTGCCAAGAGGACTTGAAAGCGGGGCAGAATTGCAGGAAACCGATTTCAGGAGGTAGACTGGAATTGCATTGAAAGCATAGGAAAAGAGGCAGAACGTCCACAATGATGCACTTGGCCAAAAAGGGCGTATGCGTTTTTTCCTGAATATATTCAGGAAAAAACGCATACGCCCTTTTTGGCCAACCAAGCAAGCTTGCAAAGGAAATCTGCACTACAATGAAGTCTCACTTCCCCCCGGTCAAAAGGGCCATCTGAAAAAAGTGTAAAATCCAGAAAGGCAGGACAGGCCATGGAGAACTGGGAGCCTTGTTATGCTGATGGGCGGGATGTAAATTGCCAACAGACACTCAGGAGAAGTGTATGGTGTTTCCTGAAACATCTAAAAAACAAAGCAACAGAGCCTAGGGCACTGCCACTTATGGTCCTATAGCTTAGGGAAATTAAAATCAAAAAGACACAGCCACCCCAAAGTTTGGGACGCCTCTGTTTACAAGAACCTCGTTTACAGTACAAGTTCAACATCGCAGAAAGTGAAAAATGGATAAAGAAGTTGTGGTATTTACTTACAAAGCAATATCACTCAGCAATGAAATCTATGTCATCAGGCCCTTAGCATCACAATGAGTGGATTCAGGTATGATGACTCTAACTGAAATAAGTCACACAGAAAAAGAAACATCATAAGATATCAGTAATACACGGAATGTAAACTTGGCTACACAGGAACTGAATTACAGAACAGAACAGGGTCTCAAATTTAGAAAACCAACTTATGCTTGCTTAAGGGGAAAGGTGAATTGGGGTGCTGCATAAAACCAGAGATTGAAATGAGCACAGATAAAGTTCCTTAAGTCAAATATGGAATAGACAAGAGCTACTCCTTGCTCAACGAAATGGACTCAACACCGCATATTAAACGCCTAAGAATGTACCTGACTAGTAAGTATCGTAAAACCTATGGATTGCTATGTCTCCAAAAGAGAATCAAGCATGTGTACAGGGGCATAAACGCAGCAGTGATAGGATTGGAGAGGTTCGGTGAGCAAATGAAGACCCTTTGAAGTCATATTGCATGGTACCCATTACACGGGTCTCAACTCTCCAGGTTTAAGGGATTCTTCCTTCAGCTAAAACATGCATGTGGAACCCAAGTATGATCAACCATGTGAACGGGAGACGTGTTCAAATATGTCTCAGTTTTCCTCCCCTGGTACTCGGGTGCAACATTCCAGACGCTTTACTAACACTCTCCCCACTTGGAGAGTCAGTGCCTTTAACCTCTTGTTTGGCCCAGTTTGCAATTTCTGCGGAAGATGAACAGGAATAGCGAGAACCAATGAGAGGCTAGCTGGAGGTGTCTGGACGGGCAAATTTAACTCTCATTTCCCACCAGGAAGAGGAAATAAACAAAGGCTCAGCGTGCCGTACCGGAACCAGATTAGGGCCTGAAACCATCCTGCGGTGTTGCGGCCAGCTCAAAAGAAAGCGAGTTGAAGAAAGGAGCTCAGGGGCACTGTAATTCACAAACCTGCAGAGTTATAAATGACAGCTATCGTCCAAAAATAAACTGAAGTAAGGCTGCCAAGAGGACTTGAAAGCGGGGCAGAATTGCAGGAAACCGATTTCAGGAGGTAGACTGGAATTGCATTGAAAGCATAGGAAAAGAGGCAGAACGTCCACAATGATGCACTTGGCCAAAAAGGGCGTATGCGTTTTTTCCTGAATATATTCAGGAAAAAACGCATACGCCCTTTTTGGCCAACCAAGCAAGCTTGCAAAGGAAATCTGCACTACAATGAAGTCTCACTTCCCCCCGGTCAAAAGGGCCATCTGAAAAAAGTGTAAAATCCAGAAAGGCAGGACAGGCCATGGAGAACTGGGAGCCTTGTTATGCTGATGGGCGGGATGTAAATTGCCAACAACCACTCGGGAGAAGTGTATGGTGTTTCCTGAAACATCTAAAAAACAAAGCAACAGAACCTAGGGCACTTCCACTTATGGTCCTATAGCTTAGGGAAATTAAAATCAAAAAGACACAGCCACCCCAAAGTTTGGAACGGCTCTGTTTACAAGAACCTCGTTTACAGTACAAGTTCAACATCGCAGAAAGTGAAAAATGGATAAAGAAGTTGTGGTATTTACTTACAAAGCAATATCACTCAGCAATGAAATCTGTGTCATCAGGCCCTTAGCAGCACAATGAGTGGATTCAGGTATGATGATTCTAACTGAAATAAGTCACACAGAAAAAGAAACATCATAGGATATCAGTAATACACGGAATGGAAACTTGGCTACACAGGAACTGAATTACAGAACAGAACAGGGTCTCAAATTTAGAAAACCAACTTATTCTTGCTTAAGGGTAAAGGTGAGTTGGGGTGCTGCATAAAACCAGAGATTGAAATGAGCACAGATAAAGTTCCTTAAGCCAAATATGGAATAGACAAGAGCTACTCCTTGCTCAACGAAATGGACTCAACACCCCATATTAAACGCCTAAGAATGTACCTGACTAGTAAGTATCTTAAAACCTATGGATTGCTATGTCTCCGAAAGAGAATCAAGCATGTGTACAGGGGCATAAACGCAGCAGTGATAGGATTGGAGAGGTTCGGTGAGCAAATGAAGACCCTTTGAAGTCATATTGCATGGTACCCATTCCACGGGTTTCAACTACCCAGGTTTAAGGTATTCTTCCTTCAGCTAAAACATGCATGTGGATCCTAGAGTATGATCAACCATGTGATCGGGAGACGTGTTCAAATATGTCTCAGTTTTCCTCCCCTGGTACTCGGGTGCAACATTCCAGACGCTTTACTAACACTCTCCCCACTTGGAGAGTCAGTCCCTTTAACCTCCTGTTTGGCCCAGTTTGCAATTTCTGCGGAAGATGAACAGGAATAGCGAGAACCAATGAGAGGCTAGCTGCAGGTGTCTGGACGGGCAAATTTAACTCTCATTTCCCACCAGGAAGAGGAATTAACCAAAGGCTCAGCGTGCCGGGCCGGAACCAGATTAGGGCCTGAAGCCATCCTGCGGTGTTGCGGCCAGGTCACAAGAAATCGAGTTGAAGAAAGGAGCTCAGGGGCACTGTAATTCACAAACCTGCAGAGTTATAAATGACAGCTATCGTCCAAAAATAGACTGAAGTAAGGCTGCCAAGAGGACTTGAAAGCGGGGCAGAATTGCAGGAAACCGATTTCAGAAGGTAGACTGGAATTGCATTGAAAGCATAGGAAAAGAGGCAGAACGTCCACAATGATGCACTTGGCCAAAAAGGGCGTATGCGTTTTTTCCTGAATATATTCAGGAAAAAACGCATACGCCCTTTTTGGCCAACCAAGCAAGCTTGCAAAGGAAATCTGCACTACAATGAAGTCTCACTTCCCCCCGGTCAAAAGGGCCATCTGAAAAAAGTGTAAAATCCAGAAAGGCAGGACAGGCCATGGAGAACTGGGAGCCTTGTTATGCTGATGGGCGGGATGTAAATTGCCAACAGACACTCGGGAGAAGTGTATGGTGTTTCCTGAAACATCTAAAAAACAAAGCAACAGAGCCTAGAGCAATGCCACTTATGGTCCTATAGCTTAGGGAAATTAAAATCAAAAAGACACAGCCACCCCAAAGTTTGCGACACCTGTGTTTACAAGAACCTCGTTTACAGTACAAGTTCAACATCGCAGAAAGTGAAAAATGGATAAAGAATTTGTGGTATTTACTTACAAACCAATATCACTCAGCAATGAAATCTCTGTCATCAGGCCCTTAGCATCACAATGAGTGGATTCAGGTATGATGATTCTAACTGAAATAAGTCACACAGAAAAAGAAACATCATAAGATATCAGTAATACACGGAATGTAAACTTGGCTACACAGGAACTGAATTACAGAACAGAACAGGGTCTCAAATTTAGAAAACCAACTTATGCTTGCTTAAGGGTAAAGGTGAGTTGGGGTGCTGCATAAAACCAGAGATTGAAATGAGCACAGATAAAGTTCCTTAAGTCAAATATGGAATAGACAAGAGCTACTCCTTGCTCAACGAAATGGACTCAACACCGCATATTAAACGCCTAAGAATGTACCTGACTAGTAAGTATCGTAAAACCTATGGATTGCTATGTCTCCGAAAGAGAATCAAGCATGTGTACAGGGGCATAAACGCAGCAGTGATAGGATTGGAGAGGTTCGGTGAGCAAATGAAGACCCTTTGAAGTCATATTGCATGGTACCCATTCCACGGGTCTCAACTCTCCAGGTTTAAGGGATTCTTCCTTCAGCTAAAACATGCATGTGGAACCCAAGTATGATCAACCATGTGAACGGGAGACGTGTTCAAATATGTCTCAGTTTTCCTCCCCTGGTACTCGGGTGCAACATTCCAGACGCTTTACTAACACTCTCCCCACTTGGAGAGTCAGCGCCTTTAACCTCCTGTTTGGCCCAGTTTGCAATTTCTGCGGAAGATGAACAGGAATAGCGAGAACCAATGAGAGGCTAGCTGAAGGTGTCTGGACGGGCAAATTTAACTCTCATTTCCCACCAGGAAGAGGAAATAACCAAAGGCTCAGCGTGCCGTGCCGGAACCAGATTAGGGCCTGAAGCCATCCTGCGGTGTTGCGGCCAGGTCACAAGAAAGCAAGTTGAAGAAAGGAGCTCAGGGGCACTGTAATTCACAAACCTGCAGAGTTATAAATGACAGCTATCGTCCAAAAATAGACTGAAGTAAGGCTGCCAAGAGGACTTGAAAGCGGGGCAGAATTGCAGGAAACCGATTTCAGGAGGTAGACTGGAATTGCATTGAAAGCATAGGAAAAGAGGCAGAACGTCCACAATGATGCACTTGGCCAAAAAGGGCGTATGCGTTTTTTCCTGAATATATTCAGGAAAAAACGCATACGCCCTTTTTGGCCAACCAAGCAAGCTTGCAAAGGAAATCTGCACTACAATGAAGTCTCACTTCCCCCCGGTCAAAAGGGCCATCTGAAAAAAGTGTAAAATCCAGAAAGGCAGGACAGGCCATGGAGAACTGGGAGCCTTGTTATGCTGATGGGCGGGATGTAAATTGCCAACAACCACTCGGGAGAAGTGTATGGTGTTTCCTGAAACATCTAAAAAACAAAGCAACAGAACCTAGGGCACTTCCACTTATGGTCCTATAGCTTAGGGAAATTAAAATCAAAAAGACACAGCCACCCCAAAGTTTGGAACGGCTCTGTTTACAAGAACCTCGTTTACAGTACAAGTTCAACATCGCAGAAAGTGAAAAATGGATAAAGAAGTTGTGGTATTTACTTACAAAGCAATATCACTCAGCAATGAAATCTGTGTCATCAGGCCCTTAGCAGCACAATGAGTGGATTCAGGTATGATGATTCTAACTGAAATAAGTCACACAGAAAAAGAAACATCATAGGATATCAGTAATACACGGAATGGAAACTTGGCTACACAGGAACTGAATTACAGAACAGAACAGGGTCTCAAATTTAGAAAACCAACTTATTCTTGCTTAAGGGTAAAGGTGAGTTGGGGTGCTGCATAAAACCAGAGATTGAAATGAGCACAGATAAAGTTCCTTAAGCCAAATATGGAATAGACAAGAGCTACTCCTTGCTCAACGAAATGGACTCAACACCCCATATTAAACGCCTAAGAATGTACCTGACTAGTAAGTATCTTAAAACCTATGGATTGCTATGTCTCCGAAAGAGAATCAAGCATGTGTACAGGGGCATAAACGCAGCAGTGATAGGATTGGAGAGGTTCGGTGAGCAAATGAAGACCCTTTGAAGTCATATTGCATGGTACCCATTCCACGGGTTTCAACTACCCAGGTTTAAGGTATTCTTCCTTCAGCTAAAACATGCATGTGGAACCTAGAGTATGATCAACCATGTGATCGGGAGACGTGTTCAAATATGTCTCAGTTTTCCTCCCCTGGTACTCGGGTGCAACATTCCAGACGCTTTACTAACACTCTCCCCACTTGGAGAGTCAGTCCCTTTAACCTCCTGTTTGGCCCAGTTTGCAATTTCTGCGGAAGATGAACAGGAATAGCGAGAACCAATGAGAGGCTAGCTGCAGGTGTCTGGACGGGCAAATTTAACTCTCATTTCCCACCAGGAAGAGGAATTAACCAAAGGCTCAGCGTGCCGGGCCGGAACCAGATTAGGGCCTGAAGCCATCCTGCGGTGTTGCGGCCAGGTCACAAGAAATCGAGTTGAAGAAAGGAGCTCAGGGGCACTGTAATTCACAAACCTGCAGAGTTATAAATGACAGCTATCGTCCAAAAATAGACTGAAGTAAGGCTGCCAAGAGGACTTGAAAGCGGGGCAGAATTGCAGGAAACCGATTTCAGAAGGTAGACTGGAATTGCATTGAAAGCATAGGAAAAGAGGCAGAACGTCCACAATGATGCACTTGGCCAAAAAGGGCGTATGCGTTTTTTCCTGAATATATTCAGGAAAAAACGCATACGCCCTTTTTGGCCAACCAAGCAAGCTTGCAAAGGAAATCTGCACTACAATGAAGTCTCACTTCCCCCCGGTCAAAAGGGCCATCTGAAAAAAGTGTAAAATCCAGAAAGGCAGGACAGGCCATGGACAACTGGGAGCCTTGTTATGCTGATGGGCGGGATGTAAATTGCCAACAGACACTCGGGAGAAGTGTATGGTGTTTCCTGAAACATCTAAAAAACAAAGCAACAGAGCCTAGAGCAATGCCACTTATGGTCCTATAGCTTAGGGAAATTAAAATCAAAAAGACACAGCCACCCCAAAGTTTGCGACACCTGTGTTTACAAGAACCTCGTTTACAGTACAAGTTCAACATCGCAGAAAGTGAAAAATGGATAAAGAAGTTGTGGTATTTACTTACAAAGCAATATCACTCAGCAATGAAATCTATGTCATCAGGCCCTTAGCATCACAATGAGTGGATTCAGGTATGATGACTCTAACTGAAATAAGTCACACAGAAAAAGAAACATCATAAGATATCAGTAATACACGGAATGTAAACTTGGCTACACAGGAACTGAATTACAGAACAGAACAGGGTCTCAAATTTAGAAAACCAACTTATGCTTGCTTAAGGGGAAAGGTGAATTGGGGTGCTGCATAAAACCAGAGATTGAAATGAGCACAGATAAAGTTCCTTAAGTCAAATATGGAATAGACAAGAGCTACTCCTTGCTCAACGAAATGGACTCAACACCGCATATTAAACGCCTAAGAATGTACCTGACTAGTAAGTATCGTAAAACCTATGGATTGCTATGTCTCCAAAAGAGAATCAAGCATGTGTACAGGGGCATAAACGCAGCAGTGATAGGATTGGAGAGGTTCGGTGAGCAAATGAAGACCCTTTGAAGTCATATTGCATGGTACCCATTACACGGGTCTCAACTCTCCAGGTTTAAGGTATTCTTCCTTCAGCTAAAACATGCATGTGGAACCCAAGTATGATCAACCATGTGAACGGGAGACGTGTTCAAATATGTCTCAGTTTTCCTCCCCTGGTACTCGGGTGCAACATTCCAGACGCTTTACTAACACTCTCCCCACTTGGAGAGTCAGTGCCTTTAACCTCTTGTTTGGCCCAGTTTGCAATTTCTGCGGAAGATGAACAGGAATAGCGAGAACCAATGAGAGGCTAGCTGGAGGTGTCTGGACGGGCAAATTTAACTCTCATTTCCCACCAGGAAGAGGAAATAAACAAAGGCTCAGCGTGCCGTACCGGAACCAGATTAGGGCCTGAAGCCATCCTGCGGTGTTGCGGCCAGCTCAAAAGAAAGCGAGTTGAAGAAAGGAGCTCAGGGGCACTGTAATTCACAAACCTGCAGAGTTATAAATGACAGCTATCGTCCAAAAATAAACTGAAGTAAGGCTGCCAAGAGGACTTGAAAGCGGGGCAGAATTGCAGGAAACCGATTTCAGGAGGTAGACTGGAATTGCATTGAAAGCATAGGAAAAGAGGCAGAACGTCCACAATGATGCACTTGGCCAAAAAGGGCGTATGCGTTTTTTCCTGAATATATTCAGGAAAAAACGCATACGCCCTTTTTGGCCAACCAAGCAAGCTTGCAAAGGAAATCTGCACTACAATGAAGTCTCACTTCCCCACGGTCAAAAGGGCCATCTGAAAAAAGTGTAAAATCCAGAAAGGCAGGACAGGCCATGGAGAACTGGGAGCCTTGTTATGCTGATGGGCGGGATGTAAATTGCCAACAGACACTCGGGAGAAGTGTATGGTGTTTCCTGAAACATCTAAAAAACAAAGCAACAGAACCTAGGGCACTTCCACTTATGGTCCTATAGCTTAGGGAAATTAAAATCAAAAAGACACAGCCACCCCAAAGTTTGGAACGGCTCTGTTTACAAGAACCTCGTTTACAGTACAAGTTCAAAATCGCAGAAAGTGAAAAATGGATAAAGAAGTTGTGGTATTTACTTACAAAGCAATATCACTCAGCAATGAAATCTGTGTCATCAGGCCCTTAGCAGCACAATGAGTGGATTCAGGTATGATGATTCTAACTGAAATAAGTCACACAGAAAAAGAAACATCATAGGATATCAGTAATACACGGAATGGAAACTTGGCTACACAGGAACTGAATTACAGAACAGAACAGGGTCTCAAATTTAGAAAACCAACTTATTCTTGCTTAAGGGTAAAGGTGAGTTGGGGTGCTGCATAAAACCAGAGATTGAAATGAGCACAGATAAAGTTCCTTAAGCCAAATATGGAATAGACAAGAGCTACTCCTTGCTCAACGAAATGGACTCAACACCCCATATTAAACGCCTAAGAATGTACCTGACTAGTAAGTATCTTAAAACCTATGGATTGCTATGTCTCTGAAAGAGAATCAAGCATGTGTACAGGGGCATAAACGCAGCAGTGATAGGATTGGAGAGGTTCGGTGAGCAAATGAAGACCCTTTGAAGTCATATTGCATGGTACCCATTCCACGGGTTTCAACTACCCAGGTTTAAGGTATTCTTCCTTCAGCTAAAACATGCATGTGGAACCTAGAGTATGATCAACCATGTGATCGGGAGACGTGTTCAAATATGTCTCAGTTTTCCTCCCCTGGTACTCGGGTGCAACATTCCAGACGCTTTACTAACACTCTCCCCACTTGGAGAGTCAGTCCCTTTAAACTCCTGTTTGGCCCAGTTTGCAATTTCTGCGGAAGATGAACAGGAATAGCGAGAACCAATGAGAGGCTAGCTGCAGGTGTCTGGACGGGCAAATTTAACTCTCATTTCCCACCAGGAAGAGGAATTAACCAAAGGCTCAGCGTGCCGGGCCGGAACCAGATTAGGGCCTGAAGCCATCCTGCGGTGTTGCGGCCAGGTCACAAGAAATCGAGTTGAAGAAAGGAGCTCAGGGGCACTGTAATTCACAAACCTGCAGAGTTATAAATGACAGCTATCGTCCAAAAATAGACTGAAGTAAGGCTGCCAAGAGGACTTGAAAGCGGGGCAGAATTGCAGGAAACCGATTTCAGAAGGTAGACTGGAATTGCATTGAAAGCATAGGAAAAGAGGCAGAACGTCCACAATGATGCACTTGGCCAAAAAGGGCGTATGCGTTTTTTCCTGAATATATTCAGGAAAAAACGCATACGCCCTTTTTGGCCAACCAAGCAAGCTTGCAAAGGAAATCTGCACTACAATGAAGTCTCACTTCCCCCCGGTCAAAAGGGCCATCTGAAAAAAGTGTAAAATCCAGAAAGGCAGGACAGGCCATGGACAACTGGGAGCCTTGTTATGCTGATGGGCGGGATGTAAATTGCCAACAGACACTCGGGAGAAGTGTATGGTGTTTCCTGAAACATCTAAAAAACAAAGCAACAGAGCCTAGAGCAATGCCACTTATGGTCCTATAGCTTAGGGAAATTAAAATCAAAAAGACACAGCCACCCCAAAGTTTGCGACACCTGTGTTTACAAGAACCTCGTTTACAGTACAAGTTCAACATCGCAGAAAGTGAAAAATGGATAAAGAATTTGTGGTATTTACTTACAAACCAATATCACTCAGCAATGAAATCTCTGTCATCAGGCCCTTAGCATCACAATGAGTGGATTCAGGTATGATGATTCTAACTGAAATAAGTCACACAGAAAAAGAAACATCATAAGATATCAGTAATACACGGAATGTAAACTTGGCTACACAGGAACTGAATTACAGAACAGAACAGGGTCTCAAATTTAGAAAACCAACTTATGCTTGCTTAAGGGTAAAGGTGAGTTGGGGTGCTGCATAAAACCAGAGATTGAAATGAGCACAGATAAAGTTCCTTAAGTCAAATATGGAATAGACAAGAGCTACTCCTTGCTCAACGAAATGGACTCAACACCGCATATTAAACGCCTAAGAATGTACCTGACTAGTAAGTATCGTAAAACCTATGGATTGCTATGTCTCCGAAAGAGAATCAAGCATGTGTACAGGGGCATAAACGCAGCAGTGATAGGATTGGAGAGGTTCGGTGAGCAAATGAAGACCCTTTGAAGTCATATTGCATGGTACCCATTCCACGGGTCTCAACCCTCCAGGTTTAAGGGATTCTTCCTTCAGCTAAAACATGCATGTGGAACCCAAGTATGATCAACCATGTGAACGGGAGACGTGTTCAAATATGTCTCAGTTTTCCTCCCCTGGTACTCGGGTGCAACATTCCAGACGCTTTACTAACACTCTCCCCACTTGGAGAGTCAGCGCCTTTAACCTCCTGTTTGGCCCAGTTTGCAATTTCTGCGGAAGATGAACAGGAATAGCGAGAACCAATGAGAGGCTAGCTGAAGGTGTCTGGACGGGCAAATTTAACTCTCATTTCCCACCAGGAAGAGGAAATAACCAAAGGCTCAGCGTGCCGTGCCGGAACCAGATTAGGGCCTGAAGCCATCCTGCGGTGTTGCGGCCAGGTCACAAGAAAGCAAGTTGAAGAAAGGAGCTCAGGGGCACTGTAATTCACAAACCTGCAGAGTTATAAATGACAGCTATCGTCCAAAAATAGACTGAAGTAAGGCTGCCAAGAGGACTTGAAAGCGGGGCAGAATTGCAGGAAACCGATTTCAGGAGGTAGACTGGAATTGCATTGAAAGCATAGGAAAAGAGGCAGAACGTCCACAATGATGCACTTGGCCAAAAAGGGCGTATGCGTTTTTTCCTGAATATATTCAGGAAAAAACGCATACGCCCTTTTTGGCCAACCAAGCAAGCTTGCAAAGGAAATCTGCACTACAATGAAGTCTCACTTCCCCCCGGTCAAAAGGGCCATCTGAAAAAAGTGTAAAATCCAGAAAGGCAGGACAGGCCATGGAGAACTGGGAGCCTTGTTATGCTGATGGGCGGGATGTAAATTGCCAACAACCACTCGGGAGAAGTGTATGGTGTTTCCTGAAACATCTAAAAAACAAAGCAACAGAACCTAGGGCACTTCCACTCATGGTCCTATAGCTTAGGGAAATTAAAATCAAAAAGACACAGCCACCCCAAAGTTTGGAACGGCTCTGTTTACAAGAACCTCGTTTACAGTACAAGTTCAACATCGCAGAAAGTGAAAAATGGATAAAGAAGTTGTGGTATTTACTTACAAAGCAATATCACTCAGCAATGAAATCTGTGTCATCAGGCCCTTAGCAGCACAATGAGTGGATTCAGGTATGATGATTCTAACTGAAATAAGTCACACAGAAAAAGAAACATCATAGGATATCAGTAATACACGGAATGGAAACTTGGCTACACAGGAACTGAATTACAGAACAGAACAGGGTCTCAAATTTAGAAAACCAACTTATTCTTGCTTAAGGGTAAAGGTGAGTTGGGGTGCTGCATAAAACCAGAGATTGAAATGAGCACAGATAAAGTTCCTTAAGCCAAATATGGAATAGACAAGAGCTACTCCTTGCTCAACGAAATGGACTCAACACCGCATATTAAACGCCTAAGAATGTACCTGACTAGTAAGTATCGTAAAACCTATGGATTGCTATGTCTCCGAAAGAGAATCAAGCATGTGTACAGGGGCATAAACGCAGCAGTGATAGGATTGGAGAGGTTCGGTGAGCAAATGAAGACCCTTTGAAGTCATATTGCATGGTACCCATTCCACGGTTCTCAACTCTCCAGGTTTAAGGGATTCTTCCTTCAGCTAAAACATGCATGTGGAACCCAAGTATGATCAACCATGTGAACGGGAGACGTGTTCAAATATGTCTCAGTTTTCCTCCCCTGGTACTCGGGTGCAACATTCCAGACGCTTTACTAACACTCTCCCCACTTGGAGAGTCAGCGCCTTTAACCTCCTGTTTGGCCCAGTTTGCAATTTCTGCGGAAGATGAACAGGAATAGCGAGAACCAATGAGAGGCTAGCTGAAGGTGTCTGGACGGGCAAATTTAACTCTCATTTCCCACCAGGAAGAGGAATTAACCAAAGGCTCAGCGTGCCGTGCCGGAACCAGATTAGGGCCTGAAGCCATCCTGCGGTGTTGCGGCCAGGTCACAAGAAAGCGAGTTGAAGAAAGGAGCTCAGGGGCACTGTAATTCACAAACCTGCAGAGTTATAAATGACAGCTATCGTCCAAAAATAGACTGAAGTAAGGCTGCCAAGAGGACTTGAAAGCGGGGCAGAATTGCAGGAAACCGATTTCAGGAGGTAGACTGGAATTGCATTGAAAGCATAGGAAAAGAGGCAGAATGTCCACAATGATGCACTTGGCCAAAAAGGGCGTATGCGTTTTTTCCTGAATATATTCAGGAAAAAACGCATACGCCCTTTTTGGCCAACCAAGCAAGCTTGCAAAGGAAATCTGCACTACAATGAAGTCTCACTTCCCCCCGGTCAAAAGGGCCATCTGGAAAAAGTGTAAAATCCAGAAAGGCAGGACAGGCCATGGAGAACTGGGAGCCTTGTTATGCTGATGGGCGGGATGTAAATTGCCAACAGACACTTGGGAGAAGTGTATGGTGTTTCCTGAAACATCTAAAAAACAAAGCAACAGAGCCTAGGGCACTGCCACTTATGGTCCTATAGCTTAGGGAAATTAAAATCAAAAAGACACAGCCACCCCAAAGTTTGGGACGCCTCTGTTTACAAGAACCTCGTTTACAGTACAAGTTCAACATCGCAGAAAGTGAAAAATGGATAAAGAAGTTGTGGTATTTACTTACAAAGCAATATCACTCAGCAATGAAATCTATGTCATCAGGCCCTTAGCATCACAATGAGTGGATTCAGGTATGATGATTCTAACTGAAATAAGTCACACAGAAAAAAAACATCATAAGATATCAGTAATACACGGAATGTAAACTTGGCTACACAGGAACTGAATTACAGAACAGAACAGGGTCTCAAATTTAGAAAACCAACTTATGCTTGCTTAAGGGTAAAGGTGAGTTGGGGTGCTGCATAAAACCAGAGATTGAAATGAGCACAGATAAAGTTCCTTAAGTCAAATATGGAATAGACAAGAGCTACTCCTTGCTCAACGAAATGGACTCAACACCGCATATTAAACGCCTAAGAATGTACCTGACTAGTAAGTATCGTAAAACCTATGGATTGCTATGTCTCCAAAAGAGAATCAAGCATGTGTACAGGGGCATAAACGCAGCAGTGATAGGATTGGAGAGGTTCGGTGAGCAAATGAAGACCCTTTGAAGTCATATTGCATGGTACCCATTACACGGGTCTCAACTCTCCAGGTTTAAGGTATTCTTCCTTCAGCTAAAACATGCATGTGGAACCCAAGTATGATCAACCATGTGAACGGGAGACGTGTTCAAATATGTCTCAGTTTTCCTCCCCTGGTACTCGGGTGCAACATTCCAGACGCTTTACTAACACTCTCCCCACTTGGAGAGTCAGCGCCTTTAACCTCCTGTTTGGCCCAGTTTGCAATTTCTGCGGAAGATGAACAGGAATAGCGAGAACCAATGAGAGGCTAGCTGGAGGTGTCTGGACGGGCAGATTATTCCTGAATATATTCAGGAAAAAACGCATACGCCCTTTTTGGCCAACCAAGCAAGCTTGCAAAGGAAATCTGCACTACAATGAAGTCTCACTTCCCCCCGGTCAAAAGGGCCATCTGAAAAAAGTGTAAAATCCAGAAAGGTAGGACAGGCCATGGAGAACTGGGAGCCTTGTTATGCTGATGGGCGGGATGTAAATTGCCAACAGACACTCGGGAGAAGTGTATGGTGTTTCCTGAAACATCTAAAAAACAAAGCAACAGAGCCTGGGGCACTGCCACTTATGGTCCTATAGCTTAGGGAAATTAAAATCAAAAAGACACAGCCACCCCAAAGTTTGGGACGCCTCTGTTTACAAGAACCTCGTTTACAGTACAAGTTCAACATCGCAGAAAGTGAAAAATGGATAAAGAAGTTGTGGTATTTACTTATAAAGCAATATCACTCAGCAATGAAATCTATGTCATCAGGCCCTTAGCATCACAATGAGTGGATTCAGGTATGATGATTCTAACTGAAATAAGTCACACAGAAAAAGAAACATCATAAGATATCAGTAATACACGGAATGTAAACTTGGCTACACAGGAACTGAATTACAGAACAGAACAGGGTCTCAAATTTAGAAAACCAACTTATGCTTGCTTAAGGGGAAAGGTGAGTTGGGGTGCTGCATAAAACCAGAGATTCAAATGAGCACAGATAAAGTTCCTTAAGTCAAATATGGAATAGACAAGAGCTACTCCTTGCTCAACGAAATGGACTCAACACCGCATATTAAACGCCTAAGAATGTACCTGACTAGTAAGTATCGTAAAACCTATGGATTGCTATGTCTCCGAAAGAGAATCAAGCATGTGTACAGGGGCATAAACGCAGCAGTGATAGGATTGGAGAGGTTCGGTGAGCAAATGAAGACCCTTTGAAGTCATATTGCATGGTACCCATTCCACGGGTCTCAACTCTCCAGGTTTAAGGTATTCTTCCTCAGCGAAAACATGCATGTGGAACCCAAGCATGATCAACCATGTGAACGGGAGACGTGTTCAAATATGTCTCAGTTTTCCTCCCCTGGTACTCGGGTGCAACATTCCAGACGCTTTACTAACACTCTCCCCACTTGAAGAGTCAGCGCCTTTAACCTCCTGTTTGGCCCAGTTTGCAATTTCTGCGGAAGATGAACAGGAATAGCGAGAACCAATGAGAGGCTAGCTGGAGGTGTCTGGACGGGCAAATTTAACTCTCATTTCCCACCAGGAAGAGGAATTAACCAAAGGCTCAGCGTGCCGTACCGGAACCAGATTAGGGCCTGAAGCCATCCTGCGGTGTGGCGGCCAGCTCAAAAGAAAGCGAGTTGAAGAAAGGAGCTCAGGGGCACTGTAATTCACAAACCTGCAGAGTTATAAATGACAGCTATCGTCCAAAAATAGACTGAAGTAAGGCTGCCAAGAGGACTTGAAAGCGGGGCAGAATTGCAGGAAACCGATTTCAGGAGGTAGACTGGAATTGCATTGAAAGCATAGGAAAAGAGGCAGAACGTCCACAATGATGAACTTGGCCAAAAAGGGCGTATGCGTTTTTTCCTGAATATATTCAGGAAAAAACGCATACGCCCTTTTTGGCCAACCAAGCAAGCTTGCAAAGGGAATCTGCAGTACAATGAAGTCTCACTTCCCCCCGGTCAAAAGGGCCATCTGAAAAAAGTGTAAAATCCAGAAAGGCAGGACAGGCCATGGAGAACTGGGAGCCTTGTTATGCTGATGGGCGGGATGTAAATTGCCAACAACCACTCGGGAGAAGTGTATGGTGTTTCCTGAAACATCTAAAAAACAAAGCAACAGAACCTAGGGCACTTCCACTTATGGTCCTATAGCTTAGGGAAATTAAAATCAAAAAGACACAGCCACCCCAAAGTTTGGAACGGCTCTGTTTACAAGAACCTCGTTTACAGTACAAGTTCAACATCGCAGAAAGTGAAAAATGGATAAAGAAGTTGTGGTATTTACTTACAAAGCAATATCACTCAGCAATGAAATCTGTGTCATCAGGCCCTTAGCAGCACAATTAGTGGATTCAGGTATGATGATTCTAACTGAAGTAAGTCACACAGAAAAAGAAACATCATAAGATATCAGTAATACACGGAATGTAAACTTGGCTACACAGGAACTGAATTACAGAACAGAACAGGGTCTCAAATTTAGAAAACCAACTTATGCTTGCTTAAGGGTAAAGGTGAGTTGGGGTGCTGAATAAAACCAGAGATTGAAATGAGCACAGATAAAGTTCCTTAAGTCAAATATGGAATAGACAAGAGCTACTCCTTGCTCAAAGAAATGGACTCAACACCGCATATTAAACGCCTAAGAATGTTCCTGACTAGTAAGTATCTTAAAACCTATGGATTGCTATGTCTCCGAAAGAGAATCAAGCATGTGTACAGGGGCATAAACGCAGCAGTGATAGGATTGGAGAGGTTCGGTGAGCAAATGAAGACCCTTTGAAGTCATATTGCATGGTACCCATTCCACGGGTCTTAACTCTCCAGGTTTAAGGTATTCTTCCTTCAGCTAAAACATGCATGTGGAACCCAAGTATGATCAACCATGTGAACGGGAGACGTGTTCAAATATGTCTCAGTTTTCCTCCCTTGGTACTCGGGTGCAACATTCCAGACGCTTTACTAACACTCTCCCCACTTGGAGAGTCAGCGCCTTTCACCTCCTGTTTGGCCCAGTTTGCAATTTCTGCGGGAGATGAACAGGAATAGCGAGAACCAATGAGAGACTAGCTGGAGGTGTCTGGACGGGCAAATTTAACTCTCATTTCCCACCAGGAAGAGGAAATAACCAAAGGCTCAGCGTGCCGTGCCGGAAGCAGATTAGGGCCTGAAGCCATCCTGCGGTGTTGCGGCCAGGTCACAAGAAAGCGAGTTGAAGAAAGGAGCTCAGGGGCACTGTAATTCACAAACCTGCAGAGTTATAAATGACAGCTATCGTCCAAAAATAGACTGAAGTAAGGCTGCCAAGAGGACTTGAAAGCAGGGCAGAATTGCAGGAAACCGATTTCAGGAGGTAGACTGGAATTGCATTGAAAGCATAGGAAAAGAGGCAGAACGTCCACAATGATGCACTTGGCCAAAAAGGGCGTATGCGTTTTTTCCTGAATATATTCAGGAAAAAACGCATACGCCCTTTTTGGCCAACCAAGCAAGCTTGCAAAGGAAATCTGCACTACAATGAAGTCTCACTTCCCCCCGGCCAAAAGGGCCATTTGAAAAAAGTGTAAAATCCAGAAAGGCAGGACAGGCCATGAAGAACTGGGAGCCTTGTTATGCTGATGGGCGGGATGTAAATTGCCAACAACCACTCGGGAGAAGTGTATGGTGTTTCCTGAAACATCTAAAAAACAAAGCAACAGAACCTAGGGCACTTCCACTTATGGTCCTATAGCTTAGGGAAATTAAAATCAAAAAGACACAGCCACCCCAAAGTTTGGAACGGCTCTGTTTACAAGAACCTCGTTTACAGTACAAGTTCAACATCGCAGAAAGTGAAAAATGGATAAAGAAGTTGTGGTATTTACTTACAAAGCAATATCACTCAGCAATGAAATCTGTGTCATCAGGCCCTTAGCAGCACAATGAGTGGATTCAGGTATGATGATTCTAACTGAAATAAGTCACACAGAAAAAGAAACATCATAAGATATCAGTAATACATGGAATGTAAACTTGACTACACAGGAAATGAATTACAGAACAGAACAGGGTCTCAAATTTAGAAAACCAACTTATGCTTGCTTAAGGGTAAAGGTGAGTTGGGGTGCTGCATAAAACCAGAGATTGAAATGAGCACAGATAAAGTTCCTTAAGTCAAATATGGAATAGACAAGAGCTACTCCTTGTTCAACGAAATGGACTCAACACCGCATATTAAACGCCTAAGAATGTACCTGACTAGTAAGTATCTTAAAACCTATGGATTGCTATGTCTCCGAAAGAGAATCAAGCATGTGTACAGGGGCATAAACGCAGCAGTGATAGGATTGGAGAGGTTCGGTGAGCAAATGAAGACCCTTTGAAGTCATATTGCATGGTACCCATTCCACGGGTTTCAACTACCCAGGTTTAAGGTATTCTTCCTTCAGCTAAAACATGCATGTGGAACCTAGAGTATGATCAACCATGTGATCGGGAGACGTGTTCAAATATGTCTCAGTTTTCGTACCCTGGTACTCGGGTGCAACATTCCAGACGCTTTACTAACACTCTCCCGACTTGGAGAGTCAGTCCCTTTAACCTCCTGTTTGGCCCAGTTTGCAATTTCTGCGGAAGATGAACAGGAATAGCGAGAACCAATGAGAGACTAGCTGGAGGTGTCTGGACGGGCAAATTTAACTCTCATTTCCCACCAGGAAGAGGAATTAACCAAAGGCTCAGCGTGCCGGGCCGGAACCAGATTAGGGCCTGAAGCCATCCTGCGGTGTTGCGGCCAGGTCACAAGAAAGCGAGTTGAAGAAAGGAGCTCAGGGGCACTGTAATTCACAAACCTGCAGAGTTATAAATGACAGCTATCGTCCAAAAATAGACTGAAGTAAGGCTGCCAAGAGGACTTGAAAGCGGGGCAGAATTGCAGGAAACCGATTTCAGGAGGTAGACTGGAATTGCATTGAAAGCATAGGAAAAGAGGCAGAACGTCCACAATGATGCACTTGGCCAAAAAGGGCGTATGCGTTTTTTCCTGAATATATTCAGGAAAAAACGCATACGCCCTTTTTGGCCAACCAAGCAAGCTTGCAAAGGAAATCTGCACTACAATGAAGTCTCACTTCCCCCCGGCCAAAAGGGCCATCTGAAAAAAGTGTAAAATCCAGAAAGGCACCAGGCCATTGAGAACTGGGAGCCTTGTTATGCTGATGGGCGGGATGTAAATTGCCAACAGACACTTGGGAGAAGTGTATGGTGTTTCCTGAAACATCTAAAAAACAAAGCAACAGAGCCTAGGGCACTTCCACTTATGGTCCTATAGCTTAGGGAAATTAAAATCAAAAAGACACAGCCACCCCAAAGTTTGGAACGGCTCTGTTTACAAGAACCTCATTTACAGTACAAGTTCAACATCCCAGAAAGTGAAAAATGGATAAAGAACTTGTGGTACTTACGTACAATGCAGTGTCACTCAGCAATGAAATCTATGTCATCAGGCCCGTAGCAGCATAATGAGTAGATTCAGGTACGATGATTCTAACTGAAATAAGTCACACAGAAAAAGAAACATCATAAGATATCACTAATACACGGAATGTAAACTTGGCTACACAGGAACTGAATTCCAAAACAGAACAGGTTCTCAAATTTAGAAAACCAACTTATGCTTGCTTAAGGGGAAAGGTGAGTTGGGTTGCTGCATAAAACCAGAGATTGAAATGAGCACAGATAAAGTTCCTTAAGCCAAATATGGAATAGACAAGAGCTACTCCTTGCTCAACGAAATGGACTCAACACCGCATATTAAACGCCTAAGAATGTACCTGACTAGTAAGTATCTTAAAATCTATGGATTGCTATGTCTCCGAAAGAGAATCAAGCATGTGTACAGGGGCATAAACGCAGCAGTGATAGGATTGGAGAGGTTCGGTGAGCAAATGAATACCCTTTGAAGTCATATTGCATGGTACCCATTACACGGGTCTCAACTCTCCAGGTTTAAGGTATTCTTCCTTCAGCTAAAACATGCATGTGGAACCCAAGTATGATCAACCATGTGAACGGGAGACGTGTTCAAATATGTCTCAGTTTTCCTCCCCTGGTACTCGGGTGCAACATTCCAGACGCTTTACTAACACTCTCCCCACTTGGAGAGTCAGCGCCTTTAACCTCCTGTTTGGCCCAGTTTGCAATTTTTGCGGAAGATGAACAGGAATAGCGAGAACCAATGAGAGACTAGCTGGAGGTGTCTGGACGGGCAAATTTAACTCTCATTTCCCACCAGGAAAAGGAAATAACCAAAGGCTCAGCGTGCCGTGCCGGAACCAGATTAGGGCCTGAAGCCATCCTGCGGTGTTGCGGCCAGGTCACAAGAAAGCAAGTTGAAGAAAGGAGCTCAGGGGCACTGTAATTCACAAAGCTGCAGAGTTATAAATGACAGCTATCATCCAAAATAGACTGAAGTAAGGCTGCCAAGAGGACTTGAAAGCGGGGCAGAATTGCAGGAAACCGATTTCAGGAGGTAGACTGGAATTGCATTGAAAGCATAGGAAAAGAGGCAGAACGTCCACAATGATGCACTTGGCCAAAAAGGGCGTATGCGTTTTTTCCTGAATATATTCAGGAAAAAACGCATACGCCCTTTTTGGCCAACCAAGCAAGCTTGCAAAGGAAATCTGCACTACAATGAAGTCTCACTTCCCCCCGGTCAAAAGGGCCATCTGAAAAAAGTGTAAAATCCAGAAAGGCAGGACAGGCCATGGAGAACTGGGAGCCTTGTTATGCTGATGGGCGGGATGTAAATTGCCAACAACCACTCGGGAGAAGTGTATGGTGTTTCCTGAAACATCTAAACAACAAAGCAACAGAACCTAGGGCACTTCCACTTATGGTCCTATAGCTTAGGGAAATTAAAATCAAAAAGACACAGCCACCCCAAAGTTTGGAACGGCTCTGTTTACAAGAACCTCGTTTACAGTACAAGTTCAACATCGCAGAAAGTGAAAAATGGATAAAGAAGTTGTGGTATTTACTTACAAAGCAATATCACTCAGCAATGAAATCTGTGTCATCAGGCCCTTAGCAGCACAATGAGTGGATTCAGGTATGATGATTCTAACTGAAATAAGTCACACAGAAAAAGAAACATCATAAGATATCAGTAATACACGGAATGGAAACTTGGCTACACAGGAACTGAATTACAGAACAGAACAGGGTCTCAAATTTAGAAAACCAACTTATGCTTGCTTAAGGGGAAAGGTGAGTTGGGGTGCTGCATAAAACCAGAGATTGAAATGAGCACAGATAAAGTTCCTTAAGCCAAATATGGAATAGACAAGAGCTACTCCTTGCTCAACGAAATGGACTCAACACCCCATATTAAACGCCTAAGAATGTACCTGACTAGTAAGTATCTTAAAACCTATGGATTGCTATGTCTCCGAAAGAGAATCAAGCATGTGTACAGGGGTATAAACACAGCAGTGATAGGATTGGAGAGGTTTGGTGAGCAAATGAAGACCCTTTGAAGTCATATTGCATGGTACCCATTACACGGGTCTCAACTCTCCAGGTTTAAGGTATTCTTCCTTCAGCTAAAACATGCATGTGGAACCCAAGTATGATCAACCATGTGAACGGGAGACGTGTTCAAATATGTCTCAGTTTTCCTCCCCTACTACTCGGGTGCAACATTCCAGACGCTTTACTAACACTCTCCCCACTTGGAGAGTCAGTCCCTTTAACCTCCTGTTTGGCCCAGTTTGCAATTTCTGCGGAAGATGAACAGGAATAGCGAGAACCAATGAGAGGCTAGCTGGAGGTGTCTGGACGGGCAAATTTAACTCTCATTTCCCACCAGGAAGAGGAATTAACCAAAGGCTCAGCATGCCGGGCCGGAACCAGATTAGGGCCTGAAGCCATCCTGCGGTGTTGCGGCCAGGTCACAAGAAAGCGAGTTGAAGAAAGGAGCTCAGGGGCACTGTAATTCACAAACCTGCAGAGTTATAAATGAAAGCTATCGTCCAAAAATAGACTGAAGTAAGGCTGCCAAGAGGACTTGAAAGCGGGGCAGAATTGCAGGAAACCGATTTCAGGAGGTAGACTGGAATTGCATTGAAAGCATAGGAAAAGAGGCAGAACGTCCACAATGATGCACTTGGCCAAAAAGGGCGTATGCGTTTTATCCTGAATATATTCAGGAAAAAACGCATACGCCCTTTTTGGCCAACCAAGCAAGCTTGCAAAGGAAATCTGCACTA
Organism: Stenella coeruleoalba; assembly: GCF_951394435.1. Taxonomy (NCBI): domain Eukaryota; kingdom Metazoa; phylum Chordata; class Mammalia; order Artiodactyla; family Delphinidae; genus Stenella; species Stenella coeruleoalba. Next base: position 731,511 of record NC_137153.1, read on the forward strand.
CAATGAAGTCTCACTTCCCCCTGGTCAAAAGGGCCATCTGAAAAAAGTGTAAAATCCAGAAAGGCAACAGGCCATGGAGAACTGGGAGCCTTGTTATGCTGATGGGCGGGATGTAAATTGCCAACAGACACTTGGGAGAAGTGTATGGTGTTTCCTGAAACATCTAAAAAACAAAGCAACAGAGCCTAGGGCACTGCCACTTATGGTCCTATAGCTTAGGGAAATTAAATTCAAAAAGACACAGCCACCCCAAAGTTTGGAACGGCTCTGTTTACAAGAACCTCGTTTACAGTACAAGTTCAACATCGCAGAAAGTGAAAAATGGATAAAGAAGTTGTGGTATTCACTTACAAAGCAATATCACTCAGCAATGAAATCTATGTCATCAGGCCCTTAGCATCACAATGAGTGGATTCAGGTATGATGATTCTAACTGAAATAAGTCACACAGAAAAAGAAACATCATAAGATATCAGTAATACACGGAATGTAAACTTGGCTACATAGGAACTGAATTACAGAACAGAACAGGGTCTCAAATTTAGAAAAACAACTTATGCTTGCTTAAGGGTAAAGGTGAGTTGGGGTGCTGCATAAAACCAGAGATTGAAATGAGCACAGATAAAGTTCCTTAAGCCAAATATGGAATAGACAAGAGCTACTCCTTGCTCAACGAAATGGACTCAACACCGCATATTAAACGCCTAAGAATGTACCTGACTAGTAAGTATCTTAAAACCTATGGATTGCTATGTCTCCGAAAGAGAATCAAGCATGTGTACAGGGGCATAAACGCAGCAGTGATAGGATTGGAGAGGTTCGGTGAGCAAATGAAGACCCTTTGAAGTCATATTGCATGGTACCCATTCCACGGGTTTCAACTACCCAGGTTTTAGGTATTCTTCCTTCAGCTAAAACATGCATGTGGAACCCAAGTATGATCAACCATGTGAACGGGAGACGTGTTCAAATATGTCTCAGTTTTCCTCCCCTGGTACTCGGGTGCAACATTCCAGACGCTTTACTAACACTCTCCCCACTTGGAGAGTCAGCGCCTTTAACCTCCTGTTTGGCCCAGTTTGCAATTTCTGCGGAAGATGAACAGGAATAGCGAGAACCAATGAGAGGCTAGCTGGAGGTGTCTGGACGGGCAAATTTAACTCTCATTTCCCACCAGGAAGAGGAATTAACCAAAGGCTCAGCGTGCCGTACCGGAACCAGATTAGGGCCTGAAGCCATCCTGTGGTGTTGCGGCCAGGTCACAAGAAAGCGAGTTGAAGATAGGAGCTCAGGGGCTCTGTAATTCACAAACCTGCAGAGTTATAAATGACAGCTATCGTCCAAAAATAGACTGAAGTAAGGCTGCCAAGAGGACTTGAAAGCGGGGCAGAATTGCAGGAAACCGATTTCAGGAGGTAGACTGGAATTGCATTGAAAGCATAGGAAAAGAGGCAGAACGTCCACAATGATGCACTTGGCCAAAAAGGGCGTATGCGTTTTTTCCTGAATATATTCAGGAAAAAACGCATACGCCCTTTTTGGCCAACCAAGCAAGCTTGCAAAGGAAATCTGCACTACAATGAAGTCTCACTTCCCCCCGGTCAAAAGGGCCATCTGAAAAAAGTGTAAAATCCAGAAAGGCAGGACAGGCCATGGAGAACTGGGAGCCTTGTTATGCTGATGGGCGGGATGTAAATTGCCAACAGACACTCGGGAGGAGTGTATGGTGTTTCCTGAAACATCTAAAAAACAAAGCAACAGAGCCTAGGGCACTGCCACTTATGGTCCTATAGATTAGGGAAATTAAAATAAAAAAGACACAGCCACCCCAAAGTTTGGAACGGCTCTGTTTACAAGAACCTCGTTTACAGTACAAGTTCAACATCACAGAAAGTGAAAAATGGATAAAGAAGTTGTGGTATTTACTTACAAAGCAATATCACTCAGCAATGAAATCTGTGTCATCAGGCCCTTAGCAGCACAATGAGTGGATTCAGGTATGATGATTCTAACTGAAATAAGTCACACAGAAAAAGAAACATCATAAGATATCAGTAATACACGGAATGTAAACTTGGCTACACAGGAACTGAATTACAGAACAGAACAGGGTCTCAAATTTAGAAAACCAACTTATTCTTGCTTAAGGGTAAAGGTGAGTTGGGGTGCTGCATAAAACCAGAGATTGAAATGAGCACAGATAAAGTTCCTTAAGCCAAATATGGAATAGACAAGAGCTACTCCTTGCTCAACGAAATGGACTCAACACCCCATATTAAACGCCTAAGAATGTACCTGACTAGTAAGTATCTTAAAACCTATGGATTGCTATGTCTCCGAAAGAGAATCAAGCATGTGTACAGGGGCATAAACGCAGCAGTGATAGGATTGGAGAGGTTCGGTGAGCAAATGAAGACCCTTTGAAGTCATATTGCATGGTACCCATTCCACGGGTTTCAACTACCCAGGTTTAAGGTATTCTTCCTTCAGCTAAAACATGCATGTGGAACCTAGAGTATGATCAACCATGTGATCGGGAGACGTGTTCAAATATGTCTCAGTTTTCGTACCCTGGTACTCGGGTGCAACATTCCAGACGCTTTACTAACACTCTCCCCACTTGGAGAGTCAGTCCCTTTAACCTCCTGTTTGGCCCAGTTTGCAATTTCTGCGGAAGATGAACAGGAATAGCGAGAACCAATGAGAGACTAGCTGGAGGTGTCTGGACGGGCAAATTTAACTCTCATTTCCCACCAGGAAGAGGAATTAACCAAAGGCTCAGCGTGCCGGGCCGGAACCAGATTAGGGCCTGAAGCCATCCTGCGGTGTTGCGGCCAGGTCACAAGAAAGCGAGTTGAAGAAAGGAGCTCAGGGGCACTGTAATTCACAAACCTGCAGAGTTATAAATGACAGCTATCGTCCAAAAATAGACTGAAGTAAGGCTGCCAAGAGGACTTGAAAGCGGGGCAGAATTGCAGGAAACCGATTTCAGGAGGTAGACTGGAATTGCATTGAAAGCATAGGAAAAGAGGCAGAACGTCCACAATGATGCACTTGGCCAAAAAGGGCGTATGCGTTTTTTCCTGAATATATTCAGGAAAAAACGCATACGCCCTTTTTGGCCAACCAAGCAAGCTTGCAAAGGAAATCTGCACTACAATGAAGTCTCACTTCCCCCCGGCCAAAAGGGCCATCTGAAAAAAGTGTAAAATCCAGAAAGGCACCAGGCCATTGAGAACTGGGAGCCTTGTTATGCTGATGGGCGGGATGTAAATTGCCAACAGACACTTGGGAGAAGTGTATGGTGTTTCCTGAAACATCTAAAAAACAAAGCAACAGAGCCTAGGGCACTTCCACTTATGGTCCTATAGCTTAGGGAAATTAAAATCAAAAAGACACAGCCACCCCAAAGTTTGGAACGGCTCTGTTTACAAGAACCTCATTTACAGTACAAGTTCAACATCCCAGAAAGTGAAAAATGGATAAAGAACTTGTGGTACTTACGTACAATGCAGTGTCACTCAGCAATGAAATCTATGTCATCAGGCCCGTAGCAGCATAATGAGTAGATTCAGGTACGATGATTCTAACTGAAATAAGTCACACAGAAAAAGAAACATCATAAGATATCACTAATACACGGAATGTAAACTTGGCTACACAGGAACTGAATTCCAAAACAGAACAGGTTCTCAAATTTAGAAAACCAACTTATGCTTGCTTAAGGGGAAAGGTGAGTTGGGTTGCTGCATAAAACCAGAGATTGAAATGAGCACAGATAAAGTTCCTTAAGCCAAATATGGAATAGACAAGAGCTACTCCTTGCTCAACGAAATGGACTCAACACCGCATATTAAACGCCTAAGAATGTACCTGACTAGTAAGTATCTTAAAATCTATGGATTGCTATGTCTCCGAAAGAGAATCAAGCATGTGTACAGGGGCATAAACGCAGCAGTGATAGGATTGGAGAGGTTCGGTGAGCAAATGAATACCCTTTGAAGTCATATTGCATGGTACCCATTACACGGGTCTCAACTCTCCAGGTTTAAGGTATTCTTCCTTCAGCTAAAACATGCATGTGGAACCCAAGTATGATCAACCATGTGAACGGGAGACGTGTTCAAATATGTCTCAGTTTTCCTCCCCTGGTACTCGGGTGCAACATTCCAGATGCTTTACTAACACTCTCCCCACTTGGAGAGTCAGCGCCTTTAACCTCCTGTTTGGCCCAGTTTGCAATTTTTGCGGAAGATGAACAGGAATAGCGAGAACCAATGAGAGACTAGCTGGAGGTGTCTGGACGGGCAAATTTAACTCTCATTTCCCACCAGGAAAAGGAAATAACCAAAGGCTCAGCGTGCCGTGCCGGAACCAGATTAGGGCCTGAAGCCATCCTGCGGTGTTGCGGCCAGGTCACAAGAAAGCAAGTTGAAGAAAGGAGCTCAGGGGCACTGTAATTCACAAAGCTGCAGAGTTATAAATGACAGCTATCATCCAAAATAGACTGAAGTAAGGCTGCCAAGAGGACTTGAAAGCGGGGCAGAATTGCAGGAAACCGATTTCAGGAGGTAGACTGGAATTGCATTGAAAGCATAGGAAAAGAGGCAGAACGTCCACAATGATGCACTTGGCCAAAAAGGGCGTATGCGTTTTTTCCTGAATATATTCAGGAAAAAACGCATACGCCCTTTTTGGCCAACCAAGCAAGCTTGCAAAGGAAATCTGCACTACAATGAAGTCTCACTTCCCCCCGGTCAAAAGGGCCATCTGAAAAAAGTGTAAAATCCAGAAAGGCAGGACAGGCCATGGAGAACTGGGAGCCTTGTTATGCTGATGGGCGGGATGTAAATTGCCAACAACCACTCGGGAGAAGTGTATGGTGTTTCCTGAAACATCTAAACAACAAAGCAACAGAACCTAGGGCACTTCCACTTATGGTCCTATAGCTTAGGGAAATTAAAATCAAAAAGACACAGCCACCCCAAAGTTTGGAACGGCTCTGTTTACAAGAACCTCGTTTACAGTACAAGTTCAACATCGCAGAAAGTGAAAAATGGATAAAGAAGTTGTGGTATTTACTTACAAAGCAATATCACTCAGCAATGAAATCTGTGTCATCAGGCCCTTAGCAGCACAATGAGTGGATTCAGGTATGATGATTCTAACTGAAATAAGTCACACAGAAAAAGAAACATCATAAGATATCAGTAATACACGGAATGGAAACTTGGCTACACAGGAACTGAATTACAGAACAGAACAGGGTCTCAAATTTAGAAAACCAACTTATGCTTGCTTAAGGGGAAAGGTGAGTTGGGGTGCTGCATAAAACCAGAGATTGAAATGAGCACAGATAAAGTTCCTTAAGCCAAATATGGAATAGACAAGAGCTACTCCTTGCTCAACGAAATGGACTCAACACCCCATATTAAACGCCTAAGAATGTACCTGACTAGTAAGTATCTTAAAACCTATGGATTGCTATGTCTCCGAAAGAGAATCAAGCATGTGTACAGGGGTATAAACACAGCAGTGATAGGATTGGAGAGGTTTGGTGAGCAAATGAAGACCCTTTGAAGTCATATTGCATGGTACCCATTACACGGGTCTCAACTCTCCAGGTTTAAGGTATTCTTCCTTCAGCTAAAACATGCATGTGGAACCCAAGTATGATCAACCATGTGAACGGGAGACGTGTTCAAATATGTCTCAGTTTTCCTCCCCTACTACTCGGGTGCAACATTCCAGACGCTTTACTAACACTCTCCCCACTTGGAGAGTCAGTCCCTTTAACCTCCTGTTTGGCCCAGTTTGCAATTTCTGCGGAAGATGAACAGGAATAGCGAGAACCAATGAGAGGCTAGCTGGAGGTGTCTGGACGGGCAAATTTAACTCTCATTTCCCACCAGGAAGAGGAATTAACCAAAGGCTCAGCATGCCGGTCCGGAACCAGATTAGGGCCTGAAGCCATCCTGCGGTGTTGCGGCCAGGTCACAAGAAAGCGAGTTGAAGAAAGGAGCTCAGGGGCACTGTAATTCACAAACCTGCAGAGTTATAAATGAAAGCTATCGTCCAAAAATAGACTGAAGTAAGGCTGCCAAGAGGACTTGAAAGCGGGGCAGAATTGCAGGAAACCGATTTCAGGAGGTAGACTGGAATTGCATTGAAAGCATAGGAAAAGAGGCAGAACGTCCACAATGATGCACTTGGCCAAAAAGGGCGTATGCGTTTTATCCTGAATATATTCAGGAAAAAACGCATACGCCCTTTTTGGCCAACCAAGCAAGCTTGCAAAGGAAATCTGCACTACAATGAAGTCTCACTTCCCCCTGGTCAAAAGGGCCATCTGAAAAAAGTGTAAAATCCAGAAAGGCAACAGGCCATGGAGAACTGGGAGCCTTGTTATGCTGATGGGCGGGATGTAAATTGCCAACAGACACTTGGGAGAAGTGTATGGTGTTTCCTGAAACATCTAAAAAACAAAGCAACAGAGCCTAGGGCACTGCCACTTATGGTCCTATAGCTTAGGGAAATTAAATTCAAAAAGACACAGCCACCCCAAAGTTTGGAACGGCTCTGTTTACAAGAACCTCGTTTACAGTACAAGTTCAACATCGCAGAAAGTGAAAAATGGATAAAGAAGTTGTGGTATTCACTTACAAAGCAATATCACTCAGCAATGAAATCTATGTCATCAGGCCCTTAGCATCACAATGAGTGGATTCAGGTATGATGATTCTAACTGAAATAAGTCACACAGAAAAAGAAACATCATAAGATATCAGTAATACACGGAATGTAAACTTGGCTACATAGGAACTGAATTACAGAACAGAACAGGGTCTCAAATTTAGAAAAACAACTTATGCTTGCTTAAGGGTAAAGGTGAGTTGGGGTGCTGCATAAAACCAGAGATTGAAATGAGCACAGATAAAGTTCCTTAAGCCAAATATGGAATAGACAAGAGCTACTCCTTGCTCAACGAAATGGACTCAACACCGCATATTAAACGCCTAAGAATGTACCTGACTAGTAAGTATCTTAAAACCTATGGATTGCTATGTCTCCGAAAGAGAATCAAGCATGTGTACAGGGGCATAAACGCAGCAGTGATAGGATTGGAGAGGTTCGGTGAGCAAATGAAGACCCTTTGAAGTCATATTGCATGGTACCCATTCCACGGGTTTCAACTACCCAGGTTTTAGGTATTCTTCCTTCAGCTAAAACATGCATGTGGAACCCAAGTATGATCAACCATGTGAACGGGAGACGTGTTCAAATATGTCTCAGTTTTCCTCCCCTGGTACTCGGGTGCAACATTCCAGACGCTTTACTAACACTCTCCCCACTTGGAGAGTCAGCGCCTTTAACCTCCTGTTTGGCCCAGTTTGCAATTTCTGCGGAAGATGAACAGGAATAGCGAGAACCAATGAGAGGCTAGCTGGAGGTGTCTGGACGGGCAAATTTAACTCTCATTTCCCACCAGGAAGAGGAATTAACCAAAGGCTCAGCGTGCCGTACCGGAACCAGATTAGGGCCTGAAGCCATCCTGTGGTGTTGCGGCCAGGTCACAAGAAAGCGAGTTGAAGATAGGAGCTCAGGGGCTCTGTAATTCACAAACCTGCAGAGTTATAAATGACAGCTATCGTCCAAAAATAGACTGAAGTAAGGCTGCCAAGAGGACTTGAAAGCGGGGCAGAATTGCAGGAAACCGATTTCAGGAGGTAGACTGGAATTGCATTGAAAGCATAGGAAAAGAGGCAGAACGTCCACAATGATGCACTTGGCCAAAAAGGGCGTATGCGTTTTTTCCTGAATATATTCAGGAAAAAACGCATACGCCCTTTTTGGCCAACCAAGCAAGCTTGCAAAGGAAATCTGCACTACAATGAAGTCTCACTTCCCCCCGGTCAAAAGGGCCATCTGAAAAAAGTGTAAAATCCAGAAAGGCAGGACAGGCCATGGAGAACTGGGAGCCTTGTTATGCTGATGGGCGGGATGTAAATTGCCAACAGACACTCGGGAGGAGTGTATGGTGTTTCCTGAAACATCTAAAAAACAAAGCAACAGAGCCTAGGGCACTGCCACTTATGGTCCTATAGATTAGGGAAATTAAAATAAAAAAGACACAGCCACCCCAAAGTTTGGAACGGCTCTGTTTACAAGAACCTCGTTTACAGTACAAGTTCAACATCACAGAAAGTGAAAAATGGATAAAGAAGTTGTGGTATTTACTTACAAAGCAATATCACTCAGCAATGAAATCTGTGTCATCAGGCCCTTAGCAGCACAATGAGTGGATTCAGGTATGATGATTCTAACTGAAATAAGTCACACAGAAAAAGAAACATCATAAGATATCAGTAATACACGGAATGTAAACTTGGCTACACAGGAACTGAATTACAGAACAGAACAGGGTCTCAAATTTAGAAAACCAACTTATTCTTGCTTAAGGGTAAAGGTGAGTTGGGGTGCTGCATAAAACCAGAGATTGAAATGAGCACAGATAAAGTTCCTTAAGCCAAATATGGAATAGACAAGAGCTACTCCTTGCTCAACGAAATGGACTCAACACCCCATATTAAACGCCTAAGAATGTACCTGACTAGTAAGTATCTTAAAACCTATGGATTGCTATGTCTCCGAAAGAGAATCAAGCATGTGTACAGGGGCATAAACTCAGCAGTGATAGGATTGGAGAGGTTCGGTGAGCAAATGAAGACCCTTTGAAGTCATATTGCATGGTACCCATTCCACGGGTTTCAACTACCCAGGTTTAAGGTATTCTTCCTTCAGCTAAAACATGCATGTGGAACCTAGAGTATGATCAACCATGTGATCGGGAGACGTGTTCAAATATGTCTCAGTTTTCCTCCCCTGGTACTCGGGTGCAACATTCCAGACGCTTTACTAACACTCTCCCCACTTGGAGAGTCAGTCCCTTTAACCTCCTGTTTGGCCCAGTTTGCAATTTCTGCGGAAGATGAACAGGAATAGCGAGAACCAATGAGAGGCTAGCTGGAGGTGTCTGGACGGGCAAATTTAACTCTCATTTCCCACCAGGAAGAGGAATTAACCAACGGCTCAGCATGCCGGTCCGGAACCAGATTAGGGCCTGAAGCCATCCTGCGGTGTTGCGGCCAGGTCACAAGAAAGCGAGTTGAAGAAAGGAGCTCAGGGGCACTGTAATTCACAAACCTGCAGACTTATAAATCACAGCTATCGTCCAAAAATAGACTGAAGTAAGGCTGCCAAGAGGACTTGAAAGCGGGGCAGAATTGCAGGAAACCGATTTCAGGAGGTAGACTGGAATTGCATTGAAAGCATAGGAAAAGAGGCAGAACGTCCACAATGATGCACTTGGCCAAAAAGGGCGTATGCGTTTTTTCCTGAATATATTCAGGAAAAAACGCATACGCCCTTTTTGGCCAACCAAGCAAGCTTGCAAAGGAAATCTGCACTACAATGAAGTCTCACTTCCCCCCGGCCAAAAGGGCCATCTGAAAAAAGTGTAAAATCCAGAAAGGCAACAGGCCATTGAGAACTGGGAGCCTTGTTATGCTGATGGGCGGGATGTAAATTGCCAACAGACACCTGGGAGAAGTGTATGGTGTTTCCTGAAACATCTAAAAAACAAAGCAACAGAGCCTAGGGCACTTCCACTTATGGTCCTATAGCTTAGGGAAATTAAAATCAAAAAGACACAGCCACCCCAAAGTTTGGAACGGCTCTGTTTACAAGAACCTCGTTTACAGTACAAGTTCAACATCGCAGAAAGTCAAAAATGGATAAAGAAGTTGTGGTATTCACTTACAAAGCAATTACACGCAGCAATGAAATCTATGTCATCAGGCCCTTAGCAGCACAATGAGTGGATTCAGGTATGATGATTCTAACTGAAATAAGTCACATAGAAAAAGAAACATCATAAGATATCAGTAATACACGGAATGGAAACTTGGCTACACAGGAACTGAATTACAGAACAGAACACGGTCTCAAATTTAGAAAAACAACTTATGCTTGCTTAAGAGTAACGGTGAGTTGGGGTGCTGCATAAAACCAGAGATTGAAATGAGCACAGATAAAGTTCCTTAAGCCAAATATGGAATAGACAAGAGCTACTCCTTGCTCAACGAAATGGACTCAACACCGCATATTAAACACCTAAGAATGTACCTGACTTGTAAGTATCTTAAAACCTATGGATTGCTATGTCTCCGAAAGAGAATCAAGCATGTGTACAGGGGCATAAACGCAGCAGTGATAGGATTGGAGAGGTGCGGTGAGCAAATGAAGACCCTTTGAAGTCATATTGCATGGTACCCATTACACGGGTTTCAACTACCCAGGTTTAAGGTATTCTTCCTTCAGCTAAAACATGCATGTGGAACCTAGAGTATGATCAACCATGTGATCGGGAGACGTGTTCAAATATGTCTCAGTTTTCCTCCCCTGGTACTCGGGTGCAACATTCCAGACGCTTTACTAACACTCTCCCCACTTGGAGAGTCAGTCCCTTTAACCTCCTGTTTGGCCCAGTTTGCAATTTCTGCGGAAGATGAACAGGAATAGCGAGAACCAATGAGAGGCTAGCTGGAGGTGTCTGGACGGGCAAATTTAACTCTCATTTCCCACCAGGAAGAGGAATTAACCAAAGGCTCAGCATGCCGGGCCGGAACCAGATTAGGGCCTGAAGCCATCCTGCGGTGTTGCGGCCAGGTCACAAGAAAGCGAGTTGAAGAAAGGAGCTCAGGGGCACTGTAATTCACAAACCTGCAGAGTTATAAATGACAGGTATCGTCCAAAAATAGACTGAAGTAAGGCTGCCAAGAGGACTTGAAAGCGGGGCAGAATTGCAGGAAACCGATTTCAAGAGGTAGACTGGAATTGCATTGAAAGCATAGGAAAAGAGGCAGAACGTCCACAATGATGCACTTGGCCAAAAAGGGCGTATGCGTTTTTTCCTGAATATATTCAGGAAAAAACGCATACGCCCTTTTTGGCCAACCAAGCAAGCTTGCAAAGGAAATCTGCACTACAATGAAGTCTCACTTCCCCCCGGCCAAAAGGGCCATCTGAAAAAAGTGTAAAATCCAGAAAGGCAACAGGCCATTGAGAACTGGGAGCCTTGTTATGCTGATGGGCGGGATGTAAATTGCCAACAGACACTCGGGAGAAGTGTATGGTGTTTCCTGAAACATCTAAAAAACAAAGCAACAGAGCCTAGGGCACTTCCACTTATGGTCCTATAGCTTAGGGAAATTAAAATCAAAAAGACACAGCCACCCCAAAGTTTGGAACGGCTCTGTTTACAAGAACCTCGTTTACAGTACAAGTTCAACATCGCAGAAAGTGAAAAATGGATAAAGAAGTTGTGGTATTTACTTACAAAGCAATATCACTCAGCAATGAAATCTGTGTCATCAGGCCCTTAGCAGCACAATGAGTGGATTCAGGTATGATGATTCTAACTGAAATAAGTCACACAGAAAAAGAAACATCATAAGATATCAGTAATACACGGAATGTAAACTTGGCTACACAGGAACTGAATTACAGAACAGAACAGGGTCTCAAATTTAGAAAACCAACTTATTCTTGCTTAAGGGTAAAGGTGAGTTGGGGTGCTGCATAAAACCAGAGATTGAAATGAGCACAGATAAAGTTCCTTAAGCCAAATATGGAATAGACAAGAGCTACTCCTTGCTCAACGAAATGGACTCAACACCCCATATTAAACGCCTAAGAATGTACCTGACTAGTAAGTATCTTAAAACCTATGGATTGCTATGTCTCCGAAAGAGAATCAAGCATGTGTACAGGGGCATAAACGCAGCAGTGATAGGATTGGAGAGGTTCGGTGAGCAAATGAAGACCCTTTGAAGTCATATTGCATGGTACCCATTCCACGGGTTTCAACTACCCAGGTTTAAGGTATTCTTCCTTCAGCTAAAACATGCATGTGGAACCTAGAGTATGATCAACCATGTGATCGGGAGACGTGTTCAAATATGTCTCAGTTTTCCTCCCCTGGTACTCGGGTGCAACATTCCAGACGCTTTACTAACACTCTCCCCACTTGGAGAGTCAGTCCCTTTAACCTCCTGTTTGGCCCAGTTTGCAATTTCTGCGGAAGATGAACAGGAATAGCGAGAACCAATGAGAGGCTAGCTGGAGGTGTCTGGACGGGCAAATTTAACTCTCATTTCCCACCAGGAAGAGGAATTAACCAAAGGCTCAGCATGCCGGTCCGGAACCAGATTAGGGCCTGAAGCCATCCTGCGGTGTTGCGGCCAGGTCACAAGAAAGCGAGTTGAAGAAAGGAGCTCAGGGGCACTGTAATTCACAAACCTGCAGACTTATAAATCACAGCTATCGTCCAAAAATAGACTGAAGTAAGGCTGCCAAGAGGACTTGAAAGCGGGGCAGAATTGCAGGAAACCGATTTCAGGAGGTAGACTGGAATTGCATTGAAAGCATAGGAAAAGAGGCAGAACGTCCACAATGATGCACTTGGCCAAAAAGGGCGTATGCGTTTTTTCCTGAATATATTCAGGAAAAAACGCATACGCCCTTTTTGGCCAACCAAGCAAGCTTGCAAAGGAAATCTGCACTACAATGAAGTCTCACTTCCCCCCGGCCAAAAGGGCCATCTGAAAAAAGTGTAAAATCCAGAAAGGCACCAGGCCATTGAGAACTGGGAGCCTTGTTATGCTGATGGGCGGGATGTAAATTGCCAACAGACACCTGGGAGAAGTGTATGGTGTTTCCTGAAACATCTAAAAAACAAAGCAACAGAGCCTAGGGCACTTCCACTTATGGTCCTATAGCTTAGGGAAATTAAAATCAAAAAGACACAGCCACCCCAAAGTTTGGAACGGCTCTGTTTACAAGAACCTCGTTTACAGTACAAGTTCAACATCGCAGAAAGTCAAAAATGGATAAGAAGTTGTGGTATTCACTTACAAAGCAATTACACGCAGCAATGAAATCTATGTCATCAGGCCCTTAGCAGCACAATGAGTGGATTCAGGTATGATGATTCTAACTGAAATAAGTCACATAGAAAAAGAAACATCATAAGATATCAGTAATACACGGAATGGAAACTTGGCTACACAGGAACTGAATTACAGAACAGAACACGGTCTCAAATTTAGAAAAACAACTTATGCTTGCTTAAGAGTAACGGTGAGTTGGGGTGCTGCATAAAACCAGAGATTGAAATGAGCACAGATAAAGTTCCTTAAGCCAAATATGGAATAGACAAGAGCTACTCCTTGCTCAACGAAATGGACTCAACACCGCATATTAAACACCTAAGAATGTACCTGACTTGTAAGTATCTTAAAACCTATGGATTGCTATGTCTCCGAAAGAGAATCAAGCATGTGTACAGGGGCATAAACGCAGCAGTGATAGGATTGGAGAGGTGCGGTGAGCAAATGAAGACCCTTTGAAGTCATATTGCATGGTACCCATTCCACGGGTTTCAACTACCCAGGTTTAAGGTATTCTTCCTTCAGCTAAAACATGCATGTGGAACCTAGAGTATGATCAACCATGTGATCGGGAGACGTGTTCAAATATGTCTCAGTTTTCCTCCCCTGGTACTCGGGTGCAACATTCCAGACGCTTTACTAACACTCTCCCCACTTGGAGAGTCAGTCCCTTTAACCTCCTGTTTGGCCCAGTTTGCAATTTCTGCGGAAGATGAACAGGAATAGCGAGAACCAATGAGAGGCTAGCTGGAGGTGTCTGGACGGGCAAATTTAACTCTCATTTCCCACCAGGAAGAGGAATTAACCAAAGGCTCAGCATGCCGGGCCGGAACCAGATTAGGGCCTGAAGCCATCCTGCGGTGCTGCGGCCAGGTCACAAGAAAGCGAGTTGAAGAAAGGAGCTCAGGGGCACTGTAATTCACAAACCTGCAGACTTATAAATGACAGCTATCGTCCAAAAATAGACTGAAGTAAGGCTGCCAAGAGGACTTGAAAGCGGGGCAGAATTGCAGGAAACCGATTTCAGGAGGTAGACTGGAATTGCATTGAAAGCATAGGAAAAGAGGCAGAACGTCCACAATGATGCACTTGGCCAAAAAGGGCGTATGCGTTTTTTCCTGAATATATTCAGGAAAAAACGCATACGCCCTTTTTGGCCAACCAAGCAAGCTTGCAAAGGAAATCTGCACTACAATGAAGTCTCACTTCCCCCCGGCCAAAAGGGCCATCTGAAAAAACTGTAAAATCCAGAAAGGCAACAGGCCATTGAGAACTGGGAGCCTTGTTATGCTGATGGGCGGGATGTAAATTGCCAACAGACACTTGGGAGAAGTGTATGGTGTTTCCTGAAACATCTAAAAAACAAAGCAACAGAGCCTAGGGCACTTCCACTTATGGTCCTATAGCTTAGGGAAATTAAAATCAAAAAGACACAGCCACCCCAAAGTTTGGAACGGCTCTGTTTACAAGAACCTCGTTTACAGTACAAGTTCAACATCGCAGAAAGTGAAAAATGGATAAAGAAGTTGTGGTATTTACTTACAAAGCAATATCACTCAGCAATGAAATCTGTGTCATCAGGCCCTTAGCAGCACAATGAGTGGATTCAGGTACGATGATTCTAACTGAAATAAGTCACACAGAAAAAGAAACATCATAAGATATCAGTAATACACGGAATGTAAACTTGGCTACACAGGAACTGAATTACAGAACAGAACAGGGTCTCAAATTTAGAAAACCAACTTATTCTTGCTTAAGGGTAAAGGTGAGTTGGGGTGCTGCATAAAACCAGAGATTGAAATGAGCACAGATAAAGTTCCTTAAGCCAAATATGGAATAGACAAGAGCTACTCCTTGCTCAACGAAATGGACTCAACACCCCATATTAAACGCCTAAGAATGTACCTGACTAGTAAGTATCTTAAAACCTATGGATTGCTATGTCTCCGAAAGAGAATCAAGCATGTGTACAGGGGCATAAACGCAGCAGTGATAGGATTGGAGAGGTTCGGTGAGCAAATGAAGACCCTTTGAAGTCATATTGCATGGTACCCATTCCACGGGTTTCAACTACCCAGGTTTAAGGTATTCTTCCTTCAGCTAAAACATGCATGTGGAACCTAGAGTATGATCAACCATGTGATCGGCAGACGTGTTTAAATATGTCTCAGTTTTCCTCCCCTGGTACTCGGGTGCAACATTCCAGACGCTTTACTAACACTCTCCCCACTTGGAGAGTCAGTCCCTTTAACCTCCTGTTTGGCCCAGTTTGCAATTTCTGCGGAAGATGAACAGGAATAGCGAGAACCAATGAGAGGCTAGCTGGAGGTGTCTGGACGGGCAAATTTAACTCTCATTTCCCACCAGGAAGAGGAATTAACCAAAGGCTCAGCATGCCGGGCCGGAACCAGATTAGGGCCTGAAGCCATCCTGCGGTGTTGCGGCCAGGTCACAAGAAAGCGAGTTGAAGAAAGGAGCTCAGGGGCACTGTAATTCACAAACCTGCAGAGTTATAAATGACAGCTATCGTCCAAAAATAGACTGAAGTAAGGCTGCCAAGAGGACTTGAAAGCGGGGCAGAATTGCAGGACACCGATTTCAAGAGGTAGACTGGAATTGCATTGAAAGCATAGGAAAAGAGGCAGAACGTCCACAATGATGCACTTGGCCAAAAAGGGCGTATGCGTTTTTTCCTGAATATATTCAGGAAAAAACGCATACGCACTTTTTGGCCAACCAAGCAAGCTTGCAAAGGAAATCTGCACTACAATGAAGTCTCACTTCCCCCCGGTCAAAAGGGCCATCTGAAAAAAGTGTAAAATCCAGAAAGGCAGGACAGGCCATGGAGAACTGGGAGCCTTGTTATGCTGATGGGCGGGATGTAAATTGCCAACAGACACTCGGGAGGAGTGTATGGTGTTTCCTGAAACATCTAAAAAACAAAGCAACAGAGCCTAGGGCACTGCCACTTATGGTCCTATAGCTTAGGGAAATTAAAATCAAAAAGACACAGCCACCCCAAAGTTTGGAACGGCTCTGTTTACAAGAACCTCGTTTACAGTACAAGTTCAACATCGCAGAAAGTGAAAAATGGATAAAGAAGTTGTGGTATTTACTTACAAAGCAATATCACTCAGCAATGAAATCTGTGTCATCAGGCCCTTAGCAGCACAATGAGTGGATTCAGGTATGATGATTCTAACTGAAATAAGTCACACAGAAAAAGAAACATCATAAGATATCAGTAATACACGGAATGTAAACTTGGCTACACAGGAACTGAATTACAGAACAGAACAGGGTCTCAAATTTAGAAAACCAACTTATTCTTGCTTAAGGGTAAAGGTGAGTTGGGGTGCTGCATAAAACCAGAGATTGAAATGAGCACAGATAAAGTTCCTTAAGCCAAATATGGAATAGACAAGAGCTACTCCTTGCTCAACGAAATGGACTCAACACCCCATATTAAACGCCTAAGAATGTACCTGACTAGTAAGTATCTTAAAACCTATGGATTGCTATGTCTCCGAAAGAGAATCAAGCATGTGTACAGGGGCATAAACGCAGCAGTGATAGGATTGGAGAGGTTCGGTGAGCAAATGAAGACCCTTTGAAGTCATATTGCATGGTACCCATTCCACGGGTTTCAACTACCCAGGTTTAAGGTATTCTTCCTTCAGCTAAAACATGCATGTGGAACCTAGAGTATGATCAACCATGTGATCGGGAGACGTGTTCAAATATGTCTCAGTTTTCCTCCCCTGGTACTCGGGTGCAACATTCCAGACGCTTTACTAACACTCTCCCCACTTGGAGAGTCAGTCCCTTTAACCTCCTGTTTGGCCCAGTTTGCAATTTCTGCGGAAGATGAACAGGAATAGCGAGAACCAATGAGAGGCTAGCTGGAGGTGTCTGGACGGGCAAATTTAACTCTCATTTCCCACCAGGAAGAGGAATTAACCAAAGGCTCAGCATGCTGGGCCGGAACCAGATTAGGGCCTGAAGCCATCCTGCGGTGTTGCGGCCAGGTCACAAGAAAGCGAGTTGAAGAAAGGAGCTCAGGGGCACTGTAATTCACAAACCTGCAGAGTTATAAATGACAGCTATCGTCCAAAAATAGACTGAAGTAAGGCTGCCAAGAGGACTTGAAAGAGGGGCAGAATTGCAGGAAACCGATTTCAGGAGGTAGACTGGAATTGCACTGAAAGCATAGGAAAAGAGGCAGAACGTCCACAATGATGCACTTGGCCAAAAAGGGCGTATGCGTTTTCTCCTGAATATATTCAGGAAAAAACGCATACGCCCTTTTTGGCCAACCAAGCAAGCTTGCAAAGGAAATCTGCACTACAATGAAGTCTCACTTCCCCCCGGCCAAAAGGGCCATCTGAAAAAAGTGTAAAATCCAGAAAGGCAACAGGCCATTGAGAACTGGGAGCCTTGTTATGCTGATGGGCGGGATGTAAATTGCCAACAGACACTTGGGAGAAGTGTATGGTGTTTCCTGAAACATCTAAAAAACAAAGCAACAGAGCCTAGGGCACTTCCACTTATGGTCCTATAGCTTAGGGAAATTAAAATCAAAAAGACACAGCCACCCCAAAGTTTGGAACGGCTCTGTTTACAAGAACCTCGTTTACAGTACAAGTTCAACATCGCAGAAAGTGAAAAATGGATAAAGAAGTTGTGGTATTGACTTACAAAGCAATATCACTCAGCAATGAAATCTGTGTCATCAGGCCCTTAGCAGCACAATGAGTGGATTCAGGTATGATGATTCTAACTGAAATAAGTCACACAGAAAAAGAAACATCATAAGATATCAGTAATACACGGAATGGAAACTTGGCTACACAGGAACTGAATTACAGAACAGAACAGGGTCTCAAATTTAGAAAACCAACTTATGCTTGCTTAAGGGTAAAGGTGAGTTGGGGTGCTGCATAAAACCAGAGATTGAAATGAGCACAGATAAAGTTCCTTAAGCCAAATATGGAATAGACAAGAGCTACTCCTTGCTCAACGAAATGGACTCAACACCCCATATTAAACGCCTAAGAATGTACCTGACTAGTAAGTATCTTAAAACCTATGGATTGCTATGTCTCCGAAAGAGAATCAAGCATGTGTACTGGGGCATAAACGCAGCAGTGATAGGATTGGAGAGGTGCGGTGAGCAAATGAAGACCCTTTGAAGTCATATTGCATGGTACCCATTCCACGGGTTTCAACTACCCAGGTTTAAGGTATTCTTCCTTCAGCTAAAACATGCATGTGGAACCTAGAGTATGATCAACCATGTGATCGGGAGACGTGTTCAAATATGTCTCAGTTTTCCTCCCCTGGTACTCGGTTGCAACATTCCAGACGCTTTACTAACACTCTCCCCACTTGGAGAGTCAGTCCCTTTAACCTCCTGTTTGGCCCAGTTTGCAATTTCTGTGGAAGATGAACAGGAATAGCGAGAACCAATGAGAGGCTAGCTGGAGGTGTCTGGACGGGCAAATTTAACTCTCATTTCCCACCAGGAAGAGGAATTAACCAAAGGCTCAGCATGCCGGGCCGGAACCAGATTAGGGCCTGAAGCCATCCTGCGGTGTTGCGGCCAGGTCACAAGAAAGCGAGTTGAAGAAAGGAGCTCAGGGGCACTGTAATTCACAAACCTGCAGAGTTATAAATGACAGCTATCGTCCAAAAATAGACTGAAGTAAGGCTGCCAAGAGGACTTGAAAGCGGGGCAGAATTGCAGGAAACCGATTTCAGGAGGTAGACTGGAATTGCATTGAAAGCATAGGAAAAGAGGCAGAACGTCCACAATGATGCACTTGGCCAAAAAGGGCGTATGCGTTTTCTCCTGAATATATTCAGGAAAAAACGCATACGCCCTTTTTGGCCAACCAAGCAAGCTTGCAAAGGAAATCTGCACTACAATGAAGTCTCACTTCCCCCCGGCCAAAAGGGCCATCTGAAAAAAGTGTAAAATCCAGAAAGGCACCAGGCCATTGAGAACTGGGAGTCTTGTTATGCTGATGGGCGGGATGTAAATTGCCAACAGACACTTGGGAGAAGTGTATGGTGTTTCCTGAAACATCTAAAAAACAAAGCAACAGAGCCTAGGGCACTTCCACTTATGGTCCTATAGCTTAGGGAAATTAAAATCAAAAAGACACAGCCACCCCAACGTTTGGAACGGCTCTGTTTACAAGAACCTCGTTTACAGTACAAGTTCAACATCGCAGAAAGTGAAAAATGGATAAAGAAGTTGTGGTATTTACTTACAAAGCAATATCACTCAGCAATGAAATCTGTGTCATCAGGCCCTTAGCAGCACAATGAGTGGATTCAGGTATGATGATTCTAACTGAAATAAGTCACACAGAAAAAGAAACATCATAAGATATCAGTAATACACGGAATGTAAACTTGGCTACACAGGAACTGAATTACAGAACAGAACAGGGTCTCAAATTTAGAAAACCAACTTATTCTTGCTTAAGGGTAAAGGTGAGTTGGGGTGCTGCATAAAAACAGAGATTGAAATGAGCACAGATAAAGTTCCTTAAGCCAAATATGGAATAGACAAGAGCTTCTCCTTGCTCAACGAAATTGACTCAACACCGTATATTAAACGCCTAAGAATGTACCTGACTAGTAAGTATCTTAAAACCTATGGATTGCTATGTCTCCGAAAGAGAATCAAGCATGTGTACAGGGGCATAAACGCAGCAGTGATAGGATTGGAGAGGTGCGGTGAGCAAATGAAGACCCTTTGAAGTCATATTGCATGGTACCCATTCCACGGGTTTCAACTACCCAGGTTTAAGGTATTCTTCCTTCAGCTAAAACATGCATGTGGAACCTAGAGTATAATCAACCATGTGATCGGGAGACGTGTTCAAATATGTCTCAGTTTTCCTCCCCTGGTACTCGGGTGCAACATTCCAGACGCTTTCCTAACACTCTCCCCACTTGGAGAGTCAGTCCCTTTAACCTCCTGTTTGGCCCAGTTTGCAATTTCTGCGGAAGATGAACAGGAATAGCGAAAACCAATGAGAGGCTAGCTGGAGGTGTCTGGACAGGTAAATTTAACTCTCATTTCCCACCAGGAAGAGGAATTAACCAAAGGCTCAGCATGCCGGGCCGGAACCAGATTAGGGCCTGAAGCCATCCTGCGGTGTTGCGGCCAGCTCAAAAGAAAGCAAGTTGAAGAAAGGAGCTCAGGGGCACTGTAATTCACAAACCTGCAGAGTTATAAATGACAGCTATCGTCCAAAAATAGACTGAAGTAAGGCTGCCAAGAGGACTTGAAAGCGGGGCAGAATTGCAGGAAACCGATTTCAGGAGGTAGACTGGAATTGCATTGAAAGCATAGGAAAAGAGGCAGAACGTCCACAATGATGCACTTGGCCAAAAAGGGCGTATGCGTTTTTTCCTGAATATATTCAGGAAAAAACGCATACGCCCTTTTTGGCCAACCAAGCAAGCTTGCAAAGGAAATCTGCACTACAATGAAGTCTCACTTCCCCCCGGTCAAAAGGGCCATCTGAAAAAAGTGTAAAATCCAGAAAGGCAGGACAGGCCATGGAGAACTGGGAGCCTTGTTATGCTGATGGGCGGGATGTAAATTGCCAACAACCACTTGGGAGAAGTGTATGGTGTTTCCTGAAACATCTAAAAAACAAAGCAACAGAGCCTAGGGCACTGCCACTTATGGTCCTATAGCTTAGGGAAATTTAAATCAAAAAGACACAGCCACCCCAAAGTTTGGGACGCCTCTGTTTACAAGAACCTCGTTTACAGTACAAGTTCAACATCGCAGAAAGTGAAAAATGGATAAAGAAGTTGTGGTATTTACTTACAAAGCAATATCACTCAGCAATGAAATCTGTGTCATCAGGCCCTTAGCAGCACAATGAGTGGGTTCAGGTATGATGATTCTAACTGAAATAAGTCACACAGAAAAAGAAACATCATAAGATATCAGTAATACACGGAATGTAAACTTGGCTACACACGAACTGAATTACAGAACAGAACAGGGTCTCAAATTTAGAAAACCAACTTATTCTTGCTTAAGGCTAAAGGTGAGTTGGGGTGCTGCATAAAACCAGAGATTGAAATGAGCACAGATAAAGTTCCTTAAGCCAAATATGGAATAGACAAGAGCTACTCCTTGCTCAACGAAATGGACTCAACACCCCATATTAAACGCCTAAGAATGTACCTGACTATTAAGTATCTTAAAACCTATGGATTGCTATGTCTCCGAAAGAGAATCAAGCATGTGTACAGGGGCATAAACGCAGCAGTGATAGGATTGGAGAGGTGCGGTGAGCAAATGAAGACCCTTTGAAGTCATATTGCATGGTACCCATTCCACGGGTTTCAACTACCCAGGTTTAAGGTATTCTTCCTTCAGCTAAAACATGCATGTGGAACCTAGAGTATGATCAACCATGTGATCGGGAGACGTGTTCAAATATGTCTCAGTTTTCCTCCCCTGGAACTCGGGTGCAACATTCCAGACGCTTTACTAACACTCTCCCCACTTGGAGAGTCAGTCCCTTTAACCTCCTGTTTGGCCCAGTTTGCAATTTCTGCGGAAGATGAACAGGAATAGCGAGAACCAATGAGAGGCTAGCTGGAGGTGTCTGGACGGGCAAATTTAACTCTCATTTCCCACCAGGAAGAGGAATTAACCAAAGGCTCAGCATGCTGGGCCGGAACCAGATTAGGGCCTGAAGCCATCCTGCGGTGTTGCGGCCAGGTCACAAGAAAGCGAGTTGAAGAAAGGAGCTCAGGGGCACTGTAATTCACAAACCTGCAGAGTTATAAATGACAGCTATCGTCCAAAAATAGACTGAAGTAAGGCTGCCAAGAGGACTTGAAAGAGGGGCAGAATTGCAGGAAACCGATTTCAGGAGGTAGACTGGAATTGCATTGAAAGCATAGGAAAAGAGGCAGAACGTCCACAATGATGCACTTGGCCAAAAAGGGCGTATGCGTTTTCTCCTGAATATATTCAGGAAAAAACGCATACGCCCTTTTTGGCCAACCAAGCAAGCTTGCAAAGGAAATCTGCACTACAATGAAGTCTCACTTCCCCCCGGCCAAAAGGGCCATCTGAAGAAAGTGTAAAATACAGAAAGGCAACAGGCCATTGAGAACTGGGAGCCTTGTTATGCTGATGGGCGGGATGTAAATTGCCAACAGACACTTGGGAGAAGTGTATGGTGTTTCCTGAAACATCTAAAAAACAAAGCAACAGAGCCTAGGGCACTTCCACTTATGGTCCTATAGCTTAGGGAAATTAAAATCAAAAAGACACAGCCACCCCAAAGTTTGGAACGGCTCTGTTTACAAGAACCTCGTTTACAGTACAAGTTCAACATCGCAGAAAGTCAAAAATGGATAAAGAAGTTGTGGTATTTACTTACAAAGCAATATCACTCAGCAATGAAATCTGTGTCATCAGGCCCGTAGCAACACAATGAGTGGATTCAGGTATGATGATTCTAACTGAAATAAGTCACACAGAAAAAGAAACATCATAAGATATCAGTAATACACGGAATGGAAACTTGGCTACACAGGAACTGAATTACAGAACAGAACAGGGTCTCAAATTTAGAAAACCAACTTATGCTTGCTTAAGGGTAAAGGTGAGTTGGGGTGCTGCATAAAACCAGAGATTGAAATGAGCACAGATAAAGTTCCTTAAGCCAAATATGGAATAGACAAGAGCTACTCCTTGCTCAACGAAATGGACTCAACACCCCATATTAAACGCCTAAGAATGTACCTGACTAGTAAGTATCTTAAAACCTATGGATTGCTATGTCTCCGAAAGAGAATCAAGCATGTGTACAGGGGCATAAACGCAGCAGTGATAGGATTGGAGAGGTGCGGTGAGCAAATGAAGACCCTTTGAAGTCATATTGCATGGTACCCATTCCACGGGTTTCAACTACCCAGGTTTAAGGTATTCTTCCTTCAGCTAAAACATGCATGTGGAACCTAGAGTATGATCAACCATGTGATCGGGAGACGTGTTCAAATATGTCTCAGTTTTCCTCCCCTGGTACTCGGGTGCAACATTCCAGACGGTTTACTAACACTCTCCCCACTTGGAGAGTCAGTCCCTTTAACCTCCTGTTTGGCCCAGTTTGCAATTTCTGCGGAAGATGAACAGGAATAGCGAGAACCAATGACAGGCTAGCTGGAGGTGTCTGGACGGGCAAATTTAACTCTCATTTCCCACCAGGAAGAGGAATTAACCAAAGGCTCAGCATGCCGGGCCGGAACCAGATTAGGGCCTGAAGCCATCGTGCGGTGTTGCGGCCAGGTCACAAGAAAGCGAGTTGAAGAAAGGAGCTCAGGGGCACTGTAATTCACAAACCTGCAGAGTTATAAATGACAGCTATTGTCCAAAAATAGACTGAAGTAAGGCTGCCAAGAGGACTTGAAAGCGGGGCAGAATTGCAGGAAACCGATTTCAGGAGGTAGACTGGAATTGCATTGAAAGCATAGGAAAAGAGGCAGAACGTCCACAATGATGCACTTGGCCAAAAAGGGCGTATGCGTTTTTTCCTGAATATATTCAGGAAAAAACGCATACGCCCTTTTTGGCCAACCAAGCAAGCTTGCAAAGGAAATCTGCACTACAATGAAGTCTCACTTCCCCCCGGTCAAAAGGGCCATCTGAAAAAAGTGTAAAATCCAGAAAGGCAACAGGCCATTGAGAACTGGGAGCCTTGTTATGCTGATGGGCGGGATGTAAATTGCCAACAGACACTTGGGAGAAGTGTATGGTGTTTCCTGAAACATCTAAAAAACAAAGCAACAGAGCCTAGGGCACTTCCACTTATGGTCCTATAGCTTAGGGAAATTAAAATCAAAAAGACACAGCCACCCCAAAGTTTGGAACGGCTCTGTTTACAGGAACCTCGTTTACAGTACAAGTTCAACATCGCAGAAAGTGAAAAATGGATAAAGAAGTTGTGGTATTTACTTACAAAGCAATATCACTCAGCAATGAAATCTGTGTCATCAGGCCCTTAGCAGCACAATGAGTGGATTCAGGTATGATGATTCTAACTGAAATAAGTCACACAGAAAAAGAAACATCATAAGATATCAGTAATACACGGAATGTAAACTTGGCTACACAGGAACTGAATTACAGAACAGAACAGGGTCTCAAATTTAGAAAACCAACTTATGCTTGCTTAAGGGTAAAGGTGAGTTGGGGTGCTGCATAAAACCAGAGATTGAAATGAGCACAGATAAAGTTCCTTAAGCCAAATATGGAATAGACAAGAGCTACTCCTTGCTCAACGAAATGGACTCAACACCCCATATTAAACGCCTAAGAATGTACCTGACTATTAAGTATCTTAAAACCTATGGATTGCTATGTCTCCGAAAGAGAATCAAGCATGTGTACAGGGGCATAAACGCAGCAGTGATAGGATTGGAGAGGTGCGGTGAGCAAATGAAGACCCTTTGAAGTCATATTGCATGGTACCCATTACACGGGTCTTAACTCTCCAGGTTTAAGGTATTCTTCCTTCAGCTAAAACATGCATGTGGAACCCAAGTATGATCAACCATGTGAACGGGAGACGTGTTCAAATATGTCTCAGTTTTCCTCCCCTGGTACTCGGGTGCAACATTCCAGACGCTTTACTAACACTCTCCCCACTTGGAGAGTCAGCGCCTTTAACCTCCTGTTTGGCCCAGTTTGCAATTTCTGTGGGAGATGAACAGGAATAGCGAAAACCAATGAGAGACTAGCTGGAGGTGTCTGGACGGGCAAATTTAACTCTCATTTCCCACCAGGAAGAGGAAATAACCAAAGGCTCAGCGTGCCGTGCCGGAACCAGATTAGGGCCTGAAGCCATCCTGCGGTGTTGCGGCCAGGTCACAAGAAAGCAAGTTGAAGAAAGGAGCTCAGGGGCACTGTAATTCACAAATCTGCAGAGTTATAAATGACAGCTATCATCCAAAATAGACTGAAGTAAGGCTGTCAAGAGGACTTGAAAGCGGGGCAGAATTGCAGGAAACCGATTTCAGGAGGTAGACTGGAATTGCATTGAAAGCATAGGAAAAGAGACAGAACGTCCACAATGATGCACTTGGCCAAAAAGGGCGTATGCGTTTTTTCCTGAATATATTCAGGAAAAAACGCATACGCCCTTTTTGGCCAACCAAGCAAGCTTGCAAAGGAAATCTGCACTACAATGAAGTCTCACATCCCCCCGGTCAAAAGGGCCATCTGAAAAAAGTGTAAAATCCAGAAAGGCAGGACAGGCCATGGAGAACTGGGAGCCTTGTTATGCTGATGGGCGGGATGTAAATTGCCAACAACCACTCCGAAGAAGTGTATGGTGTTTCCTGAAACATCTAAAAAACAAAGAAACAGAACCTAGGGCACTTCCACTTATGGTCCTATAGCTTAGGGAAATTAAAATCAAAAAGACACAGCCACCCCAAAGTTTGGAACGGCTCTGTTTACAAGAACCTCGTTTACAGTACAAGTTCAACATCGCAGAAAGTGAAAAATGGATAAAGAAGTTGTGGTATTTACTTACAAAGCAATATCACTCAGCAATGAAATCTGTGTCATCAGGCCCTTAGCAGCACAATGAGTGGATTCAGGTATGATGATTCTAACTGAAATAAGTCACACAGAAAAAGAAACATCATAAGATATCAGTAATACATGGAATGGAAACTTGGCTACACAGGAACTGAATTACAGAACAGAACAGGGTCTCAAATTTAGAAAACCAACTTATTCTTGCTTAAGGGTAAAGGTGAGTTGGGGTGCTGCATAAAACAAGAGATTGCAATGAGCACAGATAAAGTTCCTTAAGCCAAATATGGAATAGACAAGAGCTACTCCTTGCTCAACGAAATGGACTCAACACCCCATATTAAACGCCTAAGAATGTTCCTGACTAGTAAGTATCTTAAAACCTATGGATTGCTATGTCTCCGAAAGAGAATCAAGCATGTGTACAGGGGCATAAACGCAGCAGTGATAGGATTGGAGAGGTGCGGTGAGCAAATGAAGACCCTTTGAAGTCATATTGCATGGTACCCATTCCACGGGTTTCAACTACCCAGGTTTAAGGTATTCTTCCTTCAGCTAAAACATGCATGTGGAACCTAGAGTATGATCAACCATGTGATCGGGAGACGTGTTCAAATATGTCTCAGGTTTCCTCCCCTAGTACTCGGGTGCAACATTCCAGACGCTTTACTAACACTCTCCCGACTTGGAGAGTCAGTCCCTTTAACCTCCTGTTTGGCCCAGTTTGCAATTTCTGCGGAAGATGAACAGGAATAGCGAGAACCAATGAGAGACTACCTGGAGGTGTCTGGACGGGCAAATTTAACTCTCATTTCCCACCAGGAAGAGGCATTAACCAAAGGCTCAGCGTGCCGTGCCGGAACCAGATTAGGGCCTGAAGCCATCCTGCGGTGTTGCGGCCAGGTCACAAGAAAGCGAGTTGAAGAAAGGAGCTCAGGGGCACTGTAATTCACAAACCTGCAGAGTTATAAATGACAGCTATCGTCCAAAAATAGACTGAAGTAAGGCTGCCAAGAGGACTTGAAAGCGGGGCAGAATTGCAGGAAACCGATTTCAGGAGGTAGACTGGAATTGCATTGAAAGCATAGGAAAAGAGGCAGAACGTCCACAATGATGCACTTGGCCAAAAAGGGCGTATGCGTTTTTTCCTGAATATATTCAGGAAAAAACGCATACGCCCTTTTTGGCCAACCAAGCAAGCTTGCAAAGGAAATCTGCACTACAATGAAGTCTCACTTCCCCCCGGTCAAAAGGGCCATCTGAAAAAAGTGTAAAATCCAGAAAGGCAGGACAGGCCATGGAGAACTGGGAGCCTTGTTATGCTGATGGGCGGGATGTAACTTGCCAACAACCACTCGGGAGAAGTGTATGGTGTTTCCTGAAACATCTAAAAAACAAAGCAACAGAGCCTAGGGCACTTCCACTTATGGTCCTATAGCTTAGGGAAATTAAAATCAAAAAGACACAGCCACCCCAAAGTTTGGAACGGCTTTGTTTACAAGAACCTCGTTTACAGTACAAGTTCAACATCGCAGAAAGTGAAAAATGGATAAAGAAGTTGTGGTATTTACTTACAAAGCAATATCACTCAGCAATGAAATCTGTGTCATCAGGCCCTTAGCAGCACAATGAGTGGATTCAGGTATGATGATTCTAACTGAAGTAAGTCACACAGAAAAAGAAACATCATAAGATATCAGTAATACACGGAATGTAAACTTGGCTACACAGGAACTGAATTACAGAACAGAACAGGGTCTCAAATTTAGAAAACCAACTTATGCTTGCTTAAGGGTAAAGGTGAGTTGGGGTGCTGCATAAAACCAGAGATTGAAATGAGCACAGATAAAGTTCCTTAAGCCAAATATGGAATAGACAAGAGCTACTCCTTGCTCAACGAAATGGACTCAACACCCCATATTAAACGCCTAAGAATGTACCTGACTAGTAAGTATCTTAAAACCTATGGTTTGCTATGTCTCCGAAAGAGAATCAAGCATGTGTACAGGGGCATAAACGCAGCAGTGATAGGATTGGAGAGGTTCGGTGAGCAAATGAAGACCCTTTGAAGTCATATTGCATGGTACCCATTCCACGGGTTTCAACTACCCAGGTTTAAGGTATTCTTCCTTCAGCTAAAACATGCATGTGGAACCTAGAGTATGATCAACCATGTGATCGGGAGATGTGTTCAAATATGTCTCAGTTTTCCTCCCCTGGTACTCGGGTGCAACATTCCAGACGCTTTACTAACACTCTCCCCACTTGGAGAGTCAGTCCCTTTAACCTCCTGTTTGGCCCAGTTTGCAATTTCTGCGGAAGATGAACAGGAATAGCGAGAACCAATGAGAGGCTAGCTGGAGGTGTCTGGACGGGCAAATTTAACTCTCATTTCCCACCAGGAAGAGGAATTAACCAAAGGCTCAGCATGCCGGGCCGGAACCAGATTAGGGCCTGAAGCCATCCTGTGGTGTTGCGGCCAGGTCACAAGAAAGCGAGTTGAAGATAGGAGCTCAGGGGCTCTGTAATTCACAAACCTGCAGAGTTATAAATGACAGCTATCGTCCAAAAATAGACTGAAGTAAGGCTGCCAAGAGGACTTGAAAGCGGGGCAGAATTGCAGGAAACCGATTTCAGGAGGTAGACTGGAATTGCATTGAAAGCATAGGAAAAGAGGCAGAACGTCCACAATGATGCACTTGGCCAAAAAGGGCGTATGCGTTTTTTCCTGAATATATTCAGGAAAAAACGCATACGCCCTTTTTGGCCAACCAAGCAAGCTTGCAAAGGAAATCTGCACTACAATGAAGTCTCACTTCCCCCCGGTCAAAAGGGCCATCTGAAAAAAGTGTAAAATCCAGAAAGGCAACAGGCAATTGAGAACTGGGAGCCTTGTTATGCTGATGGGCGGGATGTAAATTGCCAACAGACACTCGGGAGAAGTGTATGGTGTTTCCTGAAACATCTAAAAAACAAAGCAACAGAGCCTAGGGCACTTCCACTTATGGTCCTATAGCATAGGTAAATTAAAATAAAAAAGACACAGCCACCCAAAAGTTTGGGACGCCTCCATTTACAAGAACCTCGTTTACCGTACAAGTTCAATATCACAGAAAGTGAAAAATGGATAAAGAATTTGTGGTACTTACATACAATGCAGTATCACTCAGCAATGAAATCTATGTCATCAGGCCCGTAGCAGCATAATGAGTGGATTCAGGTACGATGATTCTAACTGAAATAAGTCACACAGAAAAAGAAACATCATAAGATATCACTAATACACGGAATGTAAACTTGGCTACACAGGAACTGCATTCCAAAACAGAACAGGGTCTCAAATTTAGAAAACCAACTTATGCTTGCTTAAGGGGAAAGGTGAGTTGGGGTGCTGCATAAAACCAGAGATTGAAATGAGCACACATAAAGTTCCTTAAGCCAAATATGGAATAGACAAGAGCTACTCCTTGCTCAACGAAATGGACTCAACACCCCATATTAAACGCCTAAGAATGTACCTGACTAGTAAGTATCTTAAAACCTATGGATTGCTATGTCTCCAAAAGAGAACCAAGCGTGTGTACAGGGGCATAAACGCAGCAGTGATAGGATTGGAGAGGTTCGGTGAGCAAATGAAGACCCTTTGAAGTCATATTGCATGGTACCCATTCCACGGGTCTCAACTCTCCAGGTTTAAGGTATTCTTCCTTCAGCTAAAACATGCATGTGGAACCCAAGTATGATCAACCATGTGAACGGGAGACGTGTTCAAATATGTCTCAGTTTTCCTCCCCTGGTACTCGGGTGCAACATTCCAGACGCTTTACTAACACTCTCCCCACTTGGAGAGTCAGTCCCTTTAAGCTCCTGTTTGGCCCAGTTTGCAATTTCTGCGGAAGATGAACAGGAATAGCGAGAACCAATGAGAGGCTAGCTGGAGGTGTCTGGACGGGCAAATTTAACTCTCATTTCCCACCAGGAAGAGGAATTAACCAAAGGCTCAGCATGCCGGGCCGGAACCAGATTAGGGCCTGAAGCCATCCTGCGGTGTTGCGGCCAGGTCACAAGAAAGCGAGTTGAAGAAAGGAGCTCAGGGGCACTGTAATTCACAAACCTGCAGAGTTATAAATGACAGCTATCGTCCAAAAATAGACTGAAGTAAGGCTGCCAAGAGGACTTGAAAGCGGGGCAGAATTGCAGGAAACCGATTTCAGGAGGTAGACTGGAATTGCATTGAAAGCATAGGAAAAGAGGCAGAACGTCCACAATGATGCACTTGGCCAAAAAGGGCGTATGCGTTTTTTCCTGAATATATTCAGGAAAAAACGCATACGCCCTTTTTGGCCAACCAAGCAAGCTTGCAAAGGAAATCTGCACTACAATGAAGTCTCACTTCCCCCCGGCCAAAAGGGCCATCTGAAAAAAGTGTAAAATCCAGAAAGGCAACAGGCCATTGAGAACTGGGAGCCTTGTTATGCTGATGGGCGGGATGTAAATTGCCAACAGACACTTGGGAGAAGTGTATGGTGTTTCCTGAAACATCTAAAAAACAAAGCAACAGAGCCTAGGGCACTGCCACTTATGGTCCTATAGCTTAGGGAAATTAAAATCAAAAAGACACAGCCACCCCAAAGTTTGGAACGGCTCTGTTTACAAGAACCTCGTTTACAGTACAAGTTCAACATCGCAGAAAGTGAAAAATGGATAAAGAAGTTGTGGTATTTACTTACAAAGCAATATCACTCAGCAATGAAATCTGTGTCATCAGGCCCTTAGCAGCACAATGAGTGGATTCAGGTATGATGATTCTAACTGAAATAAGTCACACAGAAAAAGAAACATCATAAGATATCAGTAATACACGGAATGTAAACTTGGCTACACAGGAACTGAATTACAGAACAGAACAGGGTCTCAAATTTAGAAAACCAACTTATGCTTGCTTAAGGGTAAAGGTGAGTTGGGGTGCTGCATAAAACCAGAGATTGAAATGAGCACAGATAAAGTTCCTTAAGCCAAATATGGAATAGACAAGAGCTACTCCTTGCTCAACGAAATGGACTCAACACCCCATATTAAACGCCTAAGAATGTACCTGACTAGTAAGTATCTTAAAACCTATGGATTGCTATGTCTCCGAAAGAGAATCAAGCATGTGTACAGGGGCATAAACGCAGCAGTGATAGGATTGGAGAGGTGCGGTGAGCAAATGAAGACCCTTTGAAGTCATATTGCATGGTACCCATTCCACGGGTTTCAACTACCCAGGTTTAAGGTATTCTTCCTTCAGCTAAAACATGCATGTGGAACCTAGAGTATGATCAACCATGTGATCGGGAGACGTGTTCAAATATGTCTCAGTTTTCCTCCCCTGGTACTCGGGTGCAACATTCCAGACGCTTTACTAACACTCTCCCCACTTGGAGAGTCAGTCCCTTTAACCTCCTGTTTGGCCCAGTTTGCAATTTCTGCGGAAGATGAACAGGAATAGCGAGAACCAATGAGAGGCTAGCTGGAGGTGTCTGGACGGGCAAATTTAACTCTCATTTCCCACCAGGAAGAGGAATTAACCAAAGGCTCAGCATGCCGGGCCGGAAGCAGATTAGGGCCTGAAGCCATCCTGCGGTGTTGCGGCCAGGTCACAAGAAAGCGAGTTGAAGAAAGGAGCTCAGGGGCACTGTAATTCACAAACCTGCAGAGTTATAAATGACAGCTATCGTCCAAAAATAGACTGAAGTAAGGCTGCCAAGAGGACTTGAAAGCGGGGCAGAATTGCAGGAAACCGATTTCAGGAGGTAGACTGGAATTGCATTGAAAGCATAGGAAAAGAGGCAGAACGTCCACAATGATGCACTTGGCCAAAAAGGGCGTATGCGTTTTTTCCTGAATATATTCAGGAAAAAACGCATACGCCCTTTTTGGCCAACCAAGCAAGCTTGCAAAGGAAATCTGCACTACAATGAAGTCTCACTTCCCCCCGGCCAAAAGGGCTATCTGAAAAAAGTGTAAAATCCAGAAAGGCAACAGGCCATTGAGAACTGGGAGCCTTGTTATGCTGATGGGCGGGATGTAAATTGCCAACAGACACTTGGGAGAAGTGTATGGTGTTTCCTGAAACATCTAAAAAACAAAGCAACAGAGCCTAGGGCACTTCCACTTATGGTCCTATAGCTTAGGGAAATTAAAATCAAAAAGACACAGCCACCCCAAAGTTTGGAACGGCTCTGTTTACAGGAACCTCGTTTACAGTACAAGTTCAACATCGCAGAAAGTGAAAAATGGATAAAGAAGTTGTGGTATTTACTTACAAAGCAATATCACTCAGCAATGAAATCTGTGTCATCAGGCCCTTAGCAGCACAATGAGTGGATTCAGGTATGATGATTCTAACTGAAATAAGTCACACAGAAAAAGAAACATCATAAGATATCAGTAATACACGGAATGTAAACTTGGCTACACAGGAACTGAATTACAGAACAGAACAGGGTCTCAAATTTAGAAAACCAACTTATTCTTGCTTAAGGGTAAAGGTGAGTTGGGGTGCTGCATAAAACCAGAGATTGAAATGAGCACAGATAAAGTTCCTTAAGCCAAATATGGAATAGACAAGAGCTACTCCTTGCTCAACGAAATGGCCTCAACACCCCATATTAAACGCCTAAGAATGTACCTGACTAGTAAGTATCTTAAAACCTATGGATTGCTATGTCTCCGAAAGAGAATCAAGCATGTGTACAGGGGCATAAACGCAGCAGTGATAGGATTGGAGAGGTTCGGTGAGCAAATGAAGACCCTTTGAAGTCATATTGCATTGTACCCATTCCACGGGTTTCAACTACCCAGGTTTAAGGTATTCTTCCTTCAGCTAAAACATGCATGTGGAACCTAGAGTATGATCAACCATGTGATCGGGAGACGTGTTCAAATATGTCTCAGTTTTCCTCCCCTGGTACTCGGGTGCAACATTCCAGACGCTTTACTAACACTCTCCCCACTTGGAGAGTCAGTCCCTTTAACCTCCTGTTTGGCCCAGTTTGCAATTTCTGCGGAAGATGAACAGGAATAGTGAGAACCAATGAGAGGCTAGCTGGAGGTGTCTGGACGGGCAAATTTAACTCTCATTTCCCACCAGGAAGAGGAATTAACCAAAGGCTCAGCGTGCCGTGCCGGAACCAGATTAGGGCCTGAAGCCATCCTGCGGTGTTGCGGCCAGGTCACAAGAAAGCGAGTTGAAGAAAGGAGCTCAGGGGCACTGTAATTCACAAACCTGCAGAGTTATAAATGACAGCTATCGTCCAAAAATAGACTGAAGTAAGGCTGCCAAGAGGACTTGAAAGTGGGGCAGAATTGCAGGAAACCGATTTCAGGAGGTAGACTGGAATTGCATTGAAAGCATAGGAAAAGAGGCAGAACGTCCACAATGATGCACTTGGCCAAAAAGGGCGTATGCGTTTTTTCCTGAATATATTCAGGAAAAAACGCATACGCCCTTTTTGGCCAACCAAGCAAGCTTGCAAAGGAAATCTGCACTACAATGAAGTCTCACTTCCCCCCGGCCAAAAGGGCCATCTGAAAAAAGTGTAAAATCCAGAAAGGCAACAGGCCATTGAGAACTGGGAGCCTTGTTATGCTGATGGGCGGGATGTAAATTGCCAACAGACACTTGGGAGAAGTGTATGGTGTTTCCTGAAACATCTAAAAAACAAAGCAACAGAGCCTAGGGCACTTCCACTTATGGTCCTATAGCTTAGGGAAATTAAAATCAAAAAGACACAGCCACCCCAAAGTTTGGAACGGCTCTGTTTACAGGAACCTCGTTTACAGTACAAGTTCAACATCGCAGAAAGTGAAAAATGGATAAAGAAGTTGTGGTATTTACTTACAAAGCAATATCACTCAGCAATGAAATCTGTGTCATCAGGCCCTTAGCAGCACAATGAGTGGATTCAGGTATGATGATTCTAACTGAAATAAGTCACACAGAAAAAGAAACATCATAAGATATCAGTAATACACGGAATGTAAACTTGGCTACACAGGAACTGAATTACAGAACAGAACAGGGTCTCAAATTTAGAAAACCAACTTATTCTTGCTTAAGGGTAAAGGTGAGTTGGGGTGCTGCATAAAACCAGAGATTGAAATGAGCACAGATAAAGTTCCTTAAGCCAAATATGGAATAGACAAGAGCTACTCCTTGCTCAACGAAATGGCCTCAACACCCCATATTAAACGCCTAAGAATGTACCTGACTAGTAAGTATCTTAAAACCTATGGATTGCTATGTCTCCGAAAGAGAATCAAGCATGTGTACAGGGGCATAAACGCAGCAGTGATAGGATTGGAGAGGTTCGGTGAGCAAATGAAGACCCTTTGAAGTCATATTGCATGGTACCCATTCCACGGGTTTCAACTACCCAGGTTTAAGGTATTCTTCCTTCAGCTAAAACATGCATGTGGAACCTAGAGTATGATCAACCATGTGATCGGGAGACGTGTTTAAATATGTCTCAGTTTTCCTCCCCTGGTACTCGGGTGCAACATTCCAGACGCTTTACTAACACTCTCCCCACTTGGAGAGTCAGTCCCTTTAACCTCCTGTTTGGCCCAGTTTGCAATTTCTGCGGAAGATGAACAGGAATAGCGAGAACCAATGAGAGGCTAGCTGGAGGTGTCTGGACGGGCAAATTTAACTCTCATTTCCCACCAGGAAGAGGAATTAACCAAAGGCTCAGCATGCCGGGCCGGAACCAGATTAGGGCCTGAAGCCATCCTGCGGTGTTGCGGCCAGGTCACAAGAAAGCGAGTTGAAGAAAGGAGCTCAGGGGCACTGTAATTCACAAACCTGCAGAGTTATAAATGACAGCTATCGTCCAAAAATAGACTGAAGTAAGGCTGCCAAGAGGACTTGAAAGCGGGGCAGAATTGCAGGAAAGCGATTTCAGGAGGTAGACTGGAATTGCATTGAAAGCATAGGAAAAGAGGCAGAACGTCCACAATGATGCACTTGGCCAAAAAGGGCGTATGCGTTTTTTCCTGAATATATTCAGGAAAAAACGCATACGCACTTTTTGGCCAACCAAGCAAGCTTGCAAAGGAAATCTGCACTACAATGAAGTCTCACTTCCCCCCGGTCAAAAGGGCCATCTGAAAAAAGTGTAAAATCCAGAAAGGCAGGACAGGCCATGGAGAACTGGGAGCCTTGTTATGCTGATGGGCGGGATGTAAATTGCCAACAGACACTCGGGAGGAGTGTATGGTGTTTCCTGAAACATCTAAAAAACAAAGCAACAGAGCCTAGGGCACTGCCACTTATGGTCCTATAGCTTAGGGAAATTAAAATCAAAAAGACACAGCCACCCCAAAGTTTGGAACGGCTCTGTTTACAAGAACCTCGTTTACAGTACAAGTTCAACATCGCAGAAAGTGAAAAATGGATAAAGAAGTTGTGGTATTTACTTACAAAGCAATATCACTCAGCAATGAAATCTGTGTCATCAGGCCCTTAGCAGCACAATGAGTGGATTCAGGTATGATGATTCTAACTGAAATAAGTCACACAGAAAAAGAAACATCATAAGATATCAGTAATACACGGAATGTAAACTTGGCTACACAGGAACTGAATTACAGAACAGAACAGGGTCTCAAATTTAGAAAACCAACTTATGCTTGCTTAAGGGTAAAGGTGAGTTGGGGTGCTGCATAAAACCAGAGATTGCAATGAGCACAGATAAAGTTCCTTAAGCCAAATATGGAATAGACAAGAGCTACTCCTTGCTCAACGAAATGGACTCAACACCCCATATTAAACGCCTAAGAATGTACCTGACTAGTAAGTATCTTAAAACTTATGGATTGCTATGTCTCCGAAAGAGAATCAAGCATGTGTACAGGGGCATAAACGCAGCAGTGATAGGATTGGAGAGGTTCGGTGAGCAAATGAAGACCCTTTGAAGTCATATTGCATGGTACCCATTCCACGGGTTTCAACTACCCAGGTTTAAGGTATTCTTCCTTCAGCTAAAACATGCATGTGGAACCTAGAGTATGATCAACCATGTGATCGGGAGACGTGTTCAAATATGTCTCAGTTTTCCTCCCCTGGTACTCGGGTGCAACATTCCAGACGCTTTACTAACACTCTCCCCACTTGGAGAGTCAGTCCCTTTAACCTCCTGTTTGGCCCAGTTTGCAATTTCTGCGGAAGATGAACAGGAATAGTGAGAACCAATGAGAGGCTAGCTGGAGGTGTCTGGACGGGCAAATTTAACTCTCATTTCCCACCAGGAAGAGGAATTAACCAAAGGCTCAGGGTGCCGGGCCAGAAGCAGATTAGGGCCTGAAGCCATCCTGCGGTGTTGCGGCCAGGTCACAAGAAAGCGAGTTGAAGAAAGGAGCTCAGGGGCACTGTAATTCACAAACCTGCAGAGTTATAAATGACAGCTATCGTCCAAAAATAGACTGAAGTAAGGCTGCCAAGAGGACTTGAAAGAGGGGCAGAATTGCAGGAAACCGATTTCAGGAGGTAGACTGGAATTGCATTGAAAGCATAGGAAAAGAGGCAGAACGTCCACAATGATGCACTTGGCCAAAAAGGGCGTATGCGTTTTTTCCTGAATATATTCAGGAAAAAACGCATACGCCCTTTTTGGCCAACCAAGCAAGCTTGCAAAGGAAATCTGCACTACAATGAAGTCTCACTTCCCCCCGGTCAAAAGGGCCATCTGAAAAAAGTGTAAAATCCAGAAAGGCAGGACAGGCCATGGAGAACTGGGAGCCTTGTTATGCTGATGGGCGGGATGTAAATTGCCAACAGACACTCGGGAGAAGTGTATGGTGTTTCCTGAAACATCTAAAAAACAAAGCAACAGAGCCTAGGGCACTGCCACTTATGGTCCTATAGCTTAGGGAAATTAAAATCAAAAAGACACAGCCACCCCAAAGTTTGGGACGCCTCTGTTTACAAGAACCTCGTTTACAGTACAAGTTTAACATCGCAGAAAGTGAAAAATGGATAAAGAAGTTGTGGTATTTACTTACAAAGCAATATCACTCAGCAATGAAATCTATGTCATCAGGCCCTTAGCATCACAATGAGTGGATTCAGGTATGATGACTCTAACTGAAATAAGTCACACAGAAAAAGAAACATCATAAGATATCAGTAATACACGGAATGTAAACTTGGCTACACAGGAACTGAATTACAGAACAGAACAGGGTCTCAAATTTAGAAAACCAACTTATGCTTGCTTAAGGGTAAAGGTGAGTTGGGGTGCTGCATAAAACCAGAGATTGAAATGAGCACAGATAAAGTTCCTTAAGTCAAATATGGAATAGACAAGAGCTACTCCTTGCTCAACGAAATGGACTCAACACCGCATATTAAACGCCTAAGAATGTACCTGACTAGTAAGTATCGTAAAACCTATGGATTGCTATGTCTCCAAAAGAGAATCAAGCATGTGTACAGGGGCATAAACGCAGCAGTGATAGGATTGGAGAGGTTCGGTGAGCAAATGAAGACCCTTTGAAGTCATATTGCATGGTACCCATTACACGGGTCTCAACTCTCCAGGTTTAAGGTATTCTTCCTTCAGCTAAAACATGCATGTGGAACCCAAGTATGATCAAACATGTGAACGGGAGACGTGTTCAAATATGTCTCAGTTTTCCTCCCCTGGTACTCGGGTGCAACATTCCAGACGCTTTACTAACACTCTCCCCACTTGGAGAGTCAGTGCCTTTAACCTCCTGTTTGGCCCAGTTTGCAATTTCTGCGGAAGATGAACAGGAATAGCGAGAACCAATGAGAGGCTAGCTGGAGGTGTCTGGACGGGCAAATTTAACTCTCATATCCCACCAGGAAGAGGAAATAAACAAAGGCTCAGCGTGCCGTACCGGAACCAGATTAGGGCCTGAAGCCATCCTGCGGTGTTGCGGCCAGCTCAAAAGAAAGCGAGTTGAAGAAAGGAGCTCAGGGGCACTGTAATTCACAAACCTGCAGAGTTATAAATGACAGCTATCGTCCAAAAATAAACTGAAGTAAGGCTGCCAAGAGGACTTGAAAGCGGGGCAGAATTGCAGGAAACCGATTTCAGGAGGTAGACTGGAATTGCATTGAAAGCATAGGAAAAGAGGCAGAACGTCCACAATGATGCACTTGGCCAAAAAGGGCGTATGCGTTTTTTCCTGAATATATTCAGGAAAAAACGCATACGCCCTTTTTGGCCAACCAAGCAAGCTTGCAAAGGAAATCTGCACTACAATGAAGTCTCACTTCCCCCCGGTCAAAAGGGCCATCTGAAAAAAGTGTAAAATCCAGAAAGGCAAGACAGGCCATGGAGAACTGGGAGCCTTGTTATGCTGATGGGCGGGATGTAAATTGCCAACAGACACTTGGGAGAAGTGTATGGTGTTTCCTGAAACATCTAAAAAACAAAGCAACAGAACCTAGGGCACTTCCACTTATGGTCCTATAGCTTAGGGAAATTAAAATCAAAAAGACACAGCCACCCCAAAGTTTGGAACGGCTCTGTTTACAAGAACCTCGTTTACAGTACAAGTTCAACATCGCAGAAAGTGAAAAATGGATAAAGAAGTTGTGGTATTTACTTACAAAGCAATATCACTCAGCAATGAAATCTGTGTCATCAGGCCCTTAGCAGCACAATGAGTGGATTCAGGTATGATGATTCTAACTGAAATAAGTCACACAGAAAAAGAAACATCATAAGATATCAGTAATACACGGAATGGAAACTTGGCTACACAGGAACTGAATTACAGAACAGAACAGGGTCTCAAATTTAGAAAACCAACTTATGCTTGCTTAAGGGTAAAGGTGAGTTGGGGTGCTGCATAAAACCAGAGATTGAAATGAGCACAGATAAAGTTCCTTAAGCCAAATATGGAATAGACAAGAGCTACTCCTTGCTCAACGAAATGGACTCAACACCCCATATTAAACGCCTAAGAATGTACCTGACTAGTAAGTATCTTAAAACCTATGGATTGCTATGTCTCCGAAAGAGAATCAAGCATGTGTACAGGGGCATAAACGCAGCAGTGATAGGATTGGAGAGGTTCGGTGAGCAAATGAAGACCCTTTGAAGTCATATTGCATGGTACCCATTCCACGGGTTTCAACTACCCAGGTTTAAGGTATTCTTCCTTCAGCTAAAACATGCATGTGGAACCTAGAGTATGATCAACCATGTGATCGGGAGACGTGTTCAAATATGTCTCAGTTTTCCTCCCCTGGTACTCGGGTGCAACATTCCAGACGCTTTACTAACACTCTCCCCACTTGGAGAGTCAGTCCCTTTAACCTCCTGTTTGGCCCAGTTTGCAATTTCTGCGGAAGATGAACAGGAATAGTGAGAACCAATGAGAGGCTAGCTGGAGGTGTCTGGACGGGCAAATTTAACTCTCATTTCCCACCAGGAAGAGGAATTAACCAAAGGCTCAGCGTGCCGGGCCGGAACCAGATTAGGGCCTGAAGCCATCCTGCGGTGTTGCGGCCAGGTCACAAGAAAGCGAGTTGAAGAAAGGAGCTCAGGGACACTGTAATTCACAAACCTGCAGAGTTATAAATGACAGCTATCGTCCAAAAATACACTGAAGTAAGGCTGCCAAGAGGACTTGAAAGCGGGGCAGAATTGCAGGAAACCGATTTCAGGAGGTAGACTGGAATTGCATTGAAAGCATAGGAAAAGAGGCAGAACGTCCACAATGATGCACTTGGCCAAAAAGGGCGTATGCGTTTTTTCCTGAATATATTCAGGAAAAAACGCATACGCCCTTTTTGGCCAACCAAGCAAGCTTGCAAAGGAAATCTGCACTACAATGAAGTCTCACTTCCCCCCGGTCAAAAGGGCCATCTGAAAAAAGTGTAAAATCCAGAAAGGCAGGACAGGCCATGGAGAACTGGGAGCCTTGTTATGCTGATGGGCGGGATGTAAATTGCCAACAGACACTCGGGAGAAGTGTATGGTGTTTCCTGAAACATCTAAAAAACAAAGCAACAGAGCCTAGGGCACTGCCACTTATGGTCCTATAGCTTAGGGAAATTAAAATCAAAAAGACACAGCCACCCCAAAGTTTGGGACGCCTCTGTTTACAAGAACCTCGTTTACAGTACAAGTTCAACATCGCAGAAAGTGAAAAATGGATAAAGAAGTTGTGGTATTTACTTACAAAGCAATATCACTCAGCAATGAAATCTATGTCATCAGGCCCTTAGCATCACAATGAGTGGATTCAGGTATGATGACTCTAACTGAAATAAGTCACACAGAAAAAGAAACATCATAAGATATCAGTAATACACGGAATGTAAACTTGGCTACACAGGAACTGAATTACAGAACAGAACAGGGTCTCAAATTTAGAAAACCAACTTATGCTTGCTTAAGGGGAAAGGTGAATTGGGGTGCTGCATAAAACCAGAGATTGAAATGAGCACAGATAAAGTTCCTTAAGTCAAATATGGAATAGACAAGAGCTACTCCTTGCTCAATGAAATGGACTCAACACCGCATATTAAACGCCTAAGAATGTACCTGACTAGTAAGTATCGTAAAACCTATGGATTGCTATGTCTCCAAAAGAGAATCAAGCATGTGTACAGGGGCATAAACGCAGCAGTGATAGGATTGGAGAGGTTCGGTGAGCAAATGAAGACCCTTTGAAGTCATATTGCATGGTACCCATTACACGGGTCTCAACTCTCCAGGTTTAAGGTATTCTTCCTTCAGCTAAAACATGCATGTGGAACCCAAGTATGATCAACCATGTGAACGGGAGACATGTTCAAATATGTCTCAGTTTTCCTCCCCTGGTACTCGGGTGCAACATTCCAGACGCTTTACTAACACTCTCCCCACTTGGAGAGTCAGTGCCTTTAACCTCTTGTTTGGCCCAGTTTGCAATTTCTGCGGAAGATGAACAGGAATAGCGAGAACCAATGAGAGGCTAGCTGGAGGTGTCTGGACGGGCAAATTTAACTCTCATTTCCCACCAGGAAGAGGAAATAAACAAAGGCTCAGCGTGCCGTACCGGAACCAGATTAGGGCCTGAAGCCATCCTGCGGTGTTGCGGCCAGCTCAAAAGAAAGCGAGTTGAAGAAAGGAGCTCAGGGGCACTGTAATTCACAAACCTGCAGAGTTATAAATGACAGCTATCGTCCAAAAATAAACTGAAGTAAGGCTGCCAAGAGGACTTGAAAGCGGGGCAGAATTGCAGGAAACCGATTTCAGGAGGTAGACTGGAATTGTATTGAAAGCATAGGAAAAGAGGCAGAACGTCCACAATGATGCACTTGGCCAAAAAGGGCGTATGCGTTTTTTTCTGAATATATTCAGGAAAAAACGCATACGCCCTTTTTGGCCAACCAAGCAAGCTTGCAAAGGAAATCTGCACTACAATGAAGTCTCACTTCCCCCCGGTCAAAAGGGCCATCTGAAAAAAGTGTAAAATCCAGAAAGGCAGGACAGGCCATGGAGAACTGGGAGCCTTGTTATGCTGATGGGCGGGATGTAAATTGCCAACAACCACTCGGGAGAAGTGTATGGTGTTTCCTGAAACATCTAAAAAACAAAGCAACAGAACCTAGGGCACTTCCACTTATGGTCCTATAGCTTAGGGAAATTAAAATCAAAAAGACACAGCCACCCCAAAGTTTGGAACGGCTCTGTTTACAAGAACCTCGTTTACAGTACAAGTTCAACATCGCAGAAAGTGAAAAATGGATAAAGAAGTTGTGGTATTTACTTACAAAGCAATATCACTCAGCAATGAAATCTGTGTCATCAGGCCCTTAGCAGCACAATGAGTGGATTCAGGTATGATGATTCTAACTGAAATAAGTCACACAGAAAAAGAAACATCATAGGATATCAGTAATACACGGAATGGAAACTTGGCTACACAGGAACTGAATTACAGAACAGAACAGGGTCTCAAATTTAGAAAACCAACTTATTCTTGCTTAAGGGTAAAGGTGAGTTGGGGTGCTGCATAAAACCAGAGATTGAAATGAGCACAGATAAAGTTCCTTAAGCCAAATATGGAATAGACAAGAGCTACTCCTTGCTCAACGAAATGGACTCAACACCCCATATTAAACGCCTAAGAATGTACCTGACTAGTAAGTATCTTAAAACCTATGGATTGCTATGTCTCCGAAAGAGAATCAAGCATGTGTACAGGGGCATAAACGCAGCAGTGATAGGATTGGAGAGGTTCGGTGAGCAAATGAAGACCCTTTGAAGTCATATTGCATGGTACCCATTCCACGGGTTTCAACTACCCAGGTTTAAGGTATTCTTCCTTCAGCTAAAACATGCATGTGGAACCTAGAGTATGATCAACCATGTGATCGGGAGACGTGTTCAAATATGTCTCAGTTTTCCTCCCCTGGTACTCGGGTGCAACATTCCAGACGCTTTACTAACACTCTCCCCACTTGGAGAGTCAGTCCCTTTAACCTCCTGTTTGGCCCAGTTTGCAATTTCTGCGGAAGATGAA
This sequence comes from Stenella coeruleoalba, assembly GCF_951394435.1. Classification (NCBI taxonomy): domain Eukaryota; kingdom Metazoa; phylum Chordata; class Mammalia; order Artiodactyla; family Delphinidae; genus Stenella; species Stenella coeruleoalba. The sequence continues at coordinate 773,655 of NC_137153.1, forward strand.
CAGGAATAGCGAGAACCAATGAGAGGCTAGCTGCAGGTGTCTGGACGGGCAAATTTAACTCTCATTTCCCACCAGGAAGAGGAATTAACCAAAGGCTCAGCGTGCCGGGCCGGAACCAGATTAGGGCCTGAAGCCATCCTGCGGTGTTGCGGCCAGGTCACAAGAAATCGAGTTGAAGAAAGGAGCTCAGGGGCACTGTAATTCACAAACCTGCAGAGTTATAAATGACAGCTATCGTCCAAAAATAGACTGAAGTAAGGCTGCCAAGAGGACTTGAAAGCGGGGCAGAATTGCAGGAAACCGATTTCAGAAGGTAGACTGGAATTGCATTGAAAGCATAGGAAAAGAGGCAGAACGTCCACAATGATGCACTTGGCCAAAAAGGGCGTATGCGTTTTTTCCTGAATATATTCAGGAAAAAACGCATACGCCCTTTTTGGCCAACCAAGCAAGCTTGCAAAGGAAATCTGCACTACAATGAAGTCTCACTTCCCCCCGGTCAAAAGGGCCATCTGAAAAAAGTGTAAAATCCAGAAAGGCAGGACAGGCCATGGACAACTGGGAGCCTTGTTATGCTGATGGGCGGGATGTAAATTGCCAACAGACACTCGGGAGAAGTGTATGGTGTTTCCTGAAACATCTAAAAAACAAACCAACAGAGCCTAGAGCAATGCCACTTATGGTCCTATAGCTTAGGGAAATTAAAATCAAAAAGACACAGCCACCCCAAAGTTTGCGACACCTGTGTTTACAAGAACCTCGTTTACAGTACAAGTTCAACATCGCAGAAAGTGAAAAATGGATAAAGAAGTTGTGGTATTTACTTACAAACCAATATCACTCAGCAATGAAATCTATGTCATCAGGCCCTTAGCATCACAATGAGTGGATTCAGGTATGATGATTCTAACTGAAATAAGTCACACAGAAAAAGAAACATCATAAGATATCAGTAATACACGGAATGTAAACTTGGCTACACAGGAACTGAATTACAGAACAGAACAGGGTCTCAAATTTAGAAAACCAACTTATGCTTGCTTAAGGGTAAAGGTGAGTTGGGGTGCTGCATAAAACCAGAGATTGAAATGAGCACAGATAAAGTTCCTTAAGTCAAATATGGAATAGACAAGAGCTACTCCTTGCTCAACGAAATGGACTCAACACCGCATATTAAACGCCTAAGAATGTACCTGACTAGTAAGTATCGTAAAACCTATGGATTGCTATGTCTCCGAAAGAGAATCAAGCATGTGTACAGGGGCATAAACGCAGCAGTGATAGGATTGGAGAGGTTCGGTGAGCAAATGAAGACCCTTTGAAGTCATATTGCATGGTACCCATTCCACGGGTCTCAACTCTCCAGGTTTAAGGGATTCTTCCTTCAGCTAAAACATGCATGTGGAACCCAAGTATGATCAACCATGTGAACGGGAGACGTGTTCAAATATGTCTCAGTTTTCCTCCCCTGGTACTCGGGTGCAACATTCCAGACGCTTTACTAACACTCTCCCCACTTGGAGAGTCAGCGCCTTTAACCTCCTGTTTGGCCCAGTTTGCAATTTCTGCGGAAGATGAACAGGAATAGCGAGAACCAATGAGAGGCTAGCTGAAGGTGTCTGGACGGGCAAATTTAACTCTCATTTCCCACCAGGAAGAGGAAATAACCAAAGGCTCAGCGTGCCGTGCCGGAACCAGATTAGGGCCTGAAGCCATCCTGCGGTGTTGCGGCCAGGTCACAAGAAAGCAAGTTGAAGAAAGGAGCTCAGGGGCACTGTAATTCACAAACCTGCAGAGTTATAAATGACAGCTATCGTCCAAAAATAGACTGAAGTAAGGCTGCCAAGAGGACTTGAAAGCGGGGCAGAATTGCAGGAAACCGATTTCAGGAGGTAGACTGGAATTGCATTGAAAGCATAGGAAAAGAGGCAGAACGTCCACAATGATGCACTTGGCCAAAAAGGGCGTATGCGTTTTTTCCTGAATATATTCAGGAAAAAACGCATACGCCCTTTTTGGCCAACCAAGCAAGCTTGCAAAGGAAATCTGCACTACAATGAAGTCTCACTTCCCCCCGGTCAAAAGGGCCATCTGAAAAAAGTGTAAAATCCAGAAAGGCAGGACAGGCCATGGAGAACTGGGAGCCTTGTTATGCTGATGGGCGGGATGTAAATTGCCAACAACCACTCGGGAGAAGTGTATGGTGTTTCCTGAAACATCTAAAAAACAAAGCAACAGAACCTAGGGCACTTCCACTTATGGTCCTATAGCTTAGGGAAATTAAAATCAAAAAGACACAGCCACCCCAAAGTTTGGAACGGCTCTGTTTACAAGAACCTCGTTTACAGTACAAGTTCAACATCGCAGAAAGTGAAAAATGGATAAAGAAGTTGTGGTATTTACTTACAAAGCAATATCACTCAGCAATGAAATCTGTGTCATCAGGCCCTTAGCAGCACAATGAGTGGATTCAGGTATGATGATTCTAACTGAAATAAGTCACACAGAAAAAGAAACATCATAAGATATCAGTAATACACGGAATGGAAACTTGGCTACACAGGAACTGAATTACAGAACAGAACAGGGTCTCAAATTTAGAAAACCAACTTATTCTTGCTTAAGGGTAAAGGTGAGTTGGGGTGCTGCATAAAACCAGAGATTGAAATGAGCACAGATAAAGTTCCTTAAGCCAAATATGGTATAGACAAGAGCTACTCCTTGCTCAACGAAATGGACTCAACACCCCATATTAAACGCCTAAGAATGTACCTGACTAGTAAGTATCTTAAAACCTATAGATTGCTATGTCTCCGAAAGAGAATCAAGCATGTGTACAGGGGCATAAACGCAGCAGTGATAGGATTGGAGAGGTTCGGTGAGCAAATGAAGACCCTTTGAAGTCATATTGCATGGTACCCATTCCACGGGTTTCAACTACCCAGGTTTAAGGTATTCTTCCTTCAGCTAAAACATGCATGTGGAACCTAGAGTATGATCAACCATGTGATCGGGAGACGTGTTCAAATATGTCTCAGTTTTCCTCCCCTGGTACTCGGGTGCAACATTCCAGACGCTTTACTAACACTCTCCCCACTTGCAGAGTCAGTCCCTTTAACCTCCTGTTTGGCCCAGTTTGCAATTTCTGCGGAAGATGAACAGGAATAGCGAGAACCAATGAGAGGCTAGCTGGAGGTGTCTGGACGGGCAAATTTAACTCTCATTTCCCACCAGGAAGAGGAATTAACCAAAGGCTCAGCATGCCGTGCCGGAACCAGATTAGGGCCTGAAGCCATCCTGCGGTGTTGCGGCCAGGTCACAAGAAAGCGAGTTGAAGAAAGGAGCTCAGGGGCACTGTAATTCACAAACCTGCAGAGTTATAAATGACAGCTATCGTCCAAAAATAGACTGAAGTAAGGCTGCCAAGAGGACTTGAAAGCGGGGCAGAATTGCAGGAAACCGATTTCAGGAGGTAGACTGGAATTGCATTGAAAGCATAGGAAAAGAGGCAGAATGTCCACAATGATGCACTTGGCCAAAAAGGGCGTATGCGTTTTTTCCTGAATATATTCAGGAAAAAACGCATACGCCCTTTTTGGCCAACCAAGCAAGCTTGCAAAGGAAATCTGCACTACAATGAAGTCTCACTTCCCCCCGGTCAAAAGGGCCATCTGGAAAAAGTGTAAAATCCAGAAAGGCAGGACAGGCCATGGAGAACTGGGAGCCTTGTTATGCTGATGGGCGGGATGTAAATTGCCAACAGACACTTGGGAGAAGTGTATGGTGTTTCCTGAAACATCTAAAAAACAAAGCAACAGAGCCTAGGGCACTGCCACTTATGGTCCTATAGCTTAGGGAAATTAAAATCAAAAAGACACAGCCACCCCAAAGTTTGGGACGCCTCTGTTTACAAGAACCTCGTTTACAGTACAAGTTCAACATCGCAGAAAGTGAAAAATGGATAAAGAAGTTGTGGTATTTACTTACAAAGCAATATCACTCAGCAATGAAATCTATGTCATCAGGCCCTTAGCATCACAATGAGTGGATTCAGGTATGATGATTCTAACTGAAATAAGTCACACAGAAAAAAAACATCATAAGATATCAGTAATACACGGAATGTAAACTTGGCTACACAGGAACTGAATTACAGAACAGAACAGGGTCTCAAATTTAGAAAACCAACTTATGCTTGCTTAAGGGTAAAGGTGAGTTGGGGTGCTGCATAAAACCAGAGATTGAAATGAGCACAGATAAAGTTCCTTAAGTCAAATATGGAATAGACAAGAGCTACTCCTTGCTCAACGAAATGGACTCAACACCGCATATTAAACGCCTAAGAATGTACCTGACTAGTAAGTATCGTAAAACCTATGGATTGCTATGTCTCCAAAAGAGAATCAAGCATGTGTACAGGGGCATAAACGCAGCAGTGATAGGATTGGAGAGGTTCGGTGAGCAAATGAAGACCCTTTGAAGTCATATTGCATGGTACCCATTACACGGGTCTCAACTCTCCAGGTTTAAGGTATTCTTCCTTCAGCTAAAACATGCATGTGGAACCCAAGTATGATCAACCATGTGAACGGGAGACGTGTTCAAATATGTCTCAGTTTTCCTCCCCTGGTACTCGGGTGCAACATTCCAGACGCTTTACTAACACTCTCCCCACTTGGAGAGTCAGCGCCTTTCACCTCCTGTTTGGCCCAGTTTGCAATTTCTGCGGGAGATGAACAGGAATAGCGAGAACCAATGAGAGACTAGCTGGAGGTGTCTGGACGGGCAAATTTAACTCTCATTTCCCACCAGGAAGAGGAAATAACCAAAGGCTCAGCGTGCCGTGCCGGAAACAGATTAGGGCCTGAAGCCATCCTGCGGTGTTGCGGCCAGGTCACAAGAAAGCGAGTTGAAGAAAGGAGCTCAGGGGCACTGTAATTCACAAACCTGCAGAGTTATAAATGACAGCTATCGTCCAAAAATAGACTGAAGTAAGGTTGCCAAGAGGACTTGAAAGCAGGGCAGAATTGCAGGAAACCGATTTCAGGAGGTAGACTGGAATTGCATTGAAAGCATAGGAAAAGAGGCAGAACGTCCACAATGATGCACTTGGCCAAAAAGGGCGTATGCGTTTTTTCCTGAATATATTCAGGAAAAAACGCATACGCCCTTTTTGGCCAACCAAGCAAGCTTGCAAAGGAAATCTGCACTACAATGAAGTCTCACTTCCCCCCGGTCAAAAGGGTCATCTGAAAAAAGTGTAAAATCCAGAAAGGCAGGACAGGCCATGAAGAACTGGGAGCCTTGTTATGCTGATGGGCGGGATGTAAATTGCCAACAACCACTCGGGAGAAGTGTATGGTGTTTCCTGAAACATCTAAAAAACAAAGCAACAGAACCTAGGGCACTTCCACTTATGGTCCTATAGCTTAGGGAAATTAAAATCAAAAAGACACAGCCACCCCAAAGTTTGGAACGGCTCTGTTTACAAGAACCTCGTTTACAGTACAAGTTCAACATCGCAGAAAGTGAAAAATGGATAAAGAAGTTGTGGTATTTACTTACAAAGCAATATCACTCAGCAATGAAATCTGTGTCATCACGCCCTTAGCAGCACAATGAGTGGATTCAGGTATGATGATTCTAACTGAAATAAGTCACACAGAAAAAGAAACATCAAAATATATCAGTAATACATGGAATGTAAACTTGACTACACAGGAAATGAATTACAGAACAGAACAGGGTCTCAAATTTAGAAAACCAACTTATGCTTGCTTAAGGGTAAAGGTGAGTTGGGGTGCTGCATAAAACCAGAGATTGAAATGAGCACAGATAAAGTTCCTTAAGTCAAATATGGAATAGACAAGAGCTACTCCTTGTTCAACGAAATGGACTCAACACCGCATATTAAACGCCTAAGAATGTACCTGACTAGTAAGTATCTTAAAACCTATGGATTGCTATGTCTCCGAAAGAGAATCAAGCATGTGTACAGGGGCATAAACGCAGCAGTGATAGGATTGGAGAGGTTCGGTGAGCAAATGAAGACCCTTTGAAGTCATATTGCATGGTACCCATTCCACGGGTTTCAACTACCCAGGTTTTAGGTATTCTTCCTTCAGCTAAAACATGTATGAGGAACCCAGAGTATGATCAACCATGTGATCGGGAGACGTGTTCAAATATGTCTCAGTTTTCCTCCCGTGGTACTCGGGTGCAACATTCCAGACGCTTTACTAACACTCTCCCCACTTGGAGAGTCAGCGCCTTTAACCTCCTGTTTGGCACAGTTTGCAATTTCTGCGGAAGATAAACAGGAAGAGCGAGAACCAATGAGAGGCTAGCTGGAGGTGTCTGGACGGGCAAATTTAACTCTCATTTTGCAACAGGAAGAGGAAATAACCAAAGGCTCAGCGTTCCGTACCGGAACCAGATTAGGGACTGAAGCCATCCTGCGGTGTTGCGGCCAGCTCAAAAGAAAGCGAGTTGAAGAAAGGAGCTCAGGGGCACTGTAATTCACAAACCTGCAGTTATAAATGACAGCTATCGTCCAAAAATATACTGAAGTAAGGCTGCCAAGAGGACTTGAAAGCGGGGCAGAATTGCAGGAAACCGATTTCAGGAGGTAGACTGGAATTGCATTGAAAGCATAGGAAAAGAGGCAGAACGTCCACAATGATGCACTTGGCCAAAAAGGGCGTATGCGTTTTTTCCTGAATATATTCAGGAAAAAACGCATACGCCCTTTTTGGCCAACCAAGCAAGCTTGCAAAGGAAATCTGCACTACAATGAAGTCTCACTTCCCCCCGGTCAAAAGGGCCATCTGAAAAAAGTGTAAAATCCAGAAAGGCAGGACAGGCCATGGAGAACTGGGAGCCTTGTTATGCTGATGGGCGGGATGTAAATTGCCAACAACCACTTGGGAGAAGTGTATGGTGTTTCCTGAAACATCTAAAAAACAAAGCAACAGAACCTAGGGCACTTCCACTTATGGTCCTATAGCTTAGGGAAATTAAAATCAAAAAGACACAGCCACCCCAAAGTTTGGAACGGCTCTGTTTACAAGAACCTCGTTTACAGTACAAGTTCAACATCGCAGAAAGTGAAAAATGGATAAAGAAGTTGTGGTATTTACTTACAAAGCAATATCACTCAGCAATGAAATCTGTGTCATCAGGTCCTTAGCAGCACAATGAGTGGATTCAGGTATGATGATTCTAACTGAAATAAGTCACACAGAAAAAGAAACATCATAAGATATCAGTAATACAGGGAATGGAAACTTGGCTACACAGGAACTGAATTACAGAACAGAACAGGGTCTCAAATTTAGAAAAACAACTTATGCTTGCTTAAGGGTAAAGGTGAGTTGGGGTGCTGCATAAAACCAGAGATTGCAATGAGCACAGATAAAGTTCCTTAAGCCAAATATGGAATAGACAAGAGCTACTCCTTGCTCAACGAAATGGACTCAACACCCCATATTAAACGCCTAAGAATGTTCCTGACTAGTAAGTATCTTAAAACCTATGGATTGCTATGTCTCCGAAAGAGAATCAAGCATGTGTACAGGGGCATAAACGCAGCAGTGATAGGATTGGAGAGGTTCGGTGAGCAAATGAAGACCCTTTGAAGTCATATTGCATGGTACCCATTCCACGGGTTTCAACTACCCAGGTTTAAGGTATTCTTCCTTCAGCTAAAACATGCATGTGGAACCTAGAGTATGATCAACCATGTGATCGGGAGACGTGTTCAAATATGTCTCAGTTTTCCTCCCCTGGTACTCGGGTGCAACATTCCAGACGCTTTACTAACACTCTCCCCACTTGGAGAGTCAGTCCCTTTAACCTCCTGTTTGGCCCAGTTTGCAATTTCTGCGGAAGATGAACAGGAATAGCGAGAACCAATGAGAGGCTAGCTGGAGGTGTCTGGACGGGCAAATTTAACTCTCATTTCCCACCAGAAAGAGGAATTAACCAAAGGCTCAGCGTGCCGGGCCGGAACCAGATTAGGGCCTGAAGCCATCCTGCGGTGTTGCGGCCAGGTCACAAGAAAGCGAGTTGAAGAAAGGAGCTCAGGGGCACTGTAATTCACAAACCTGCAGAGTTATAAATGACAGCTATCGTCCAAAAATAGACTGAAGTAAGGCTGCCAAGAGGACTTGAAAGCGGGGCAGAATTGCAGGAAACCGATTTCAGGAGGTAGACTGGAATTGCATTGAAAGCATAGGAAAAGAGGCAGAACGTCCACAATGATGCACTTGGCCAAAAAGGGCGTATGCGTTTTTTCCTGAATATATTCAGGAAAAAACGCATACGCCCTTTTTGGCCAACCAAGCAAGCTTGCAAAGGAAATCTGCACTACAATGAAGTCTCACTTCCCCCCGGCCAAAAGGGCCATCTGAAAAAAGTGTAAAATCCAGAAAGGCACCAGGCCATTGAGAACTGGGAGCCTTGTTATGCTGATGGGCGGGATGTAAATTGCCAACAGACACTTGGGAGAAGTGTATGGTGTTTCCTGAAACATCTAAAAAACAAAGCAACAGAGCCTAGGGCACTTCCACTTATGGTCCTATAGCTTAGGGAAATTAAAATCAAAAAGACACAGCCACCCCAAAGTTTGGAACGGCTCTGTTTACAAGAACCTCATTTACAGTACAAGTTCAACATCCCAGAAAGTGAAAAATGGATAAAGAACTTGTGGTACTTACGTACAATGCAGTGTCACTCAGCAATGAAATCTATGTCATCAGGCCCGTAGCAGCATAATGAGTAGATTCAGGTACGATGATTCTAACTGAAATAAGTCACACAGAAAAAGAAACATCATAAGATATCACTAATACACGGAATGTAAACTTGGCTACACAGGAACTGAATTCCAAAACAGAACAGGTTCTCAAATTTAGAAAACCAACTTATGCTTGCTTAAGGGGAAAGGTGAGTTGGGTTGCTGCATAAAACCAGAGATTGAAATGAGCACAGATAAAGTTCCTTAAGCCAAATATGGAATAGACAAGAGCTACTCCTTGCTCAACGAAATGGACTCAACACCGCATATTAAACGCCTAAGAATGTACCTGACTAGTAAGTATCTTAAAATCTATGGATTGCTATGTCTCCGAAAGAGAATCAAGCATGTGTACAGGGGCATAAACGCAGCAGTGATAGGATTGGAGAGGTTCGGTGAGCAAATGAAGACCCTTTGAAGTCATATTGCATGGTACCCATTACACGGGTCTCAACTCTCCAGGTTTAAGGTATTCTTCCTTCAGCTAAAACATGCATGTGGAACCCAAGTATGATCAACCATGTGAACGGGAGACGTGTTCAAATATGTCTCAGTTTTCCTCCCCTGGTACTCGGGTGCAACATTCCAGACGCTTTACTAACACTCTCCCCACTTGGAGAGTCAGCGCCTTTAACCTCCTGTTTGGCCCAGTTTGCAATTTTTGCGGAAGATGAACAGGAATAGCGAGAACCAATGAGAGACTAGCTGGAGGTGTCTGGACGGGCAAATTTAACTCTCATTTCCCACCAGGAAAAGGAAATAACCAAAGGCTCAGCGTGCCGTGCCGGAACCAGATTAGGGCCTGAAGCCATCCTGCGGTGTTGCGGCCAGGTCACAAGAAAGCAAGTTGAAGAAAGGAGCTCAGGGGCACTGTAATTCACAAAGCTGCAGAGTTATAAATGACAGCTATCATCCAAAATAGACTGAAGTAAGGCTGCCAAGAGGACTTGAAAGCGGGGCAGAATTGCAGGAAACCGATTTCAGGAGGTAGACTGGAATTGCATTGAAAGCATAGGAAAAGAGGCAGAACGTCCACAATGATGCACTTGGCCAAAAAGGGCGTATGCGTTTTTTCCTGAATATATTCAGGAAAAAACGCATACGCCCTTTTTGGCCAACCAAGCAAGCTTGCAAAGGAAATCTGCACTACAATGAAGTCTCACTTCCCCCCGGTCAAAAGGGCCATCTGAAAAAAGTGTAAAATCCAGAAAGGCAGGACAGGCCATGGAGAACTGGGAGCCTTGTTATGCTGATGGGCGGGATGTAAATTGCCAACAACCACTCGGGAGAAGTGTATGGTGTTTCCTGAAACATCTAAAAAACAAAGCAACAGAACCTAGGGCACTTCCACTTATGGTCCTATAGCTTAGGGAAATTAAAATCAAAAAGACACAGCCACCCCAAAGTTTGGAACGGCTCTGTTTACAAGAACCTCGTTTACAGTACAAGTTCAACATCGCAGAAAGTGAAAAATGGATAAAGAAGTTGTGGTATTTACTTACAAAGCAATATCACTCAGCAATGAAATCTGTGTCATCAGGCCCTTAGCAGCACAATGAGTGGATTCAGGTATGATGATTCTAACTGAAGTAAGTCACACAGAAAAAGAAACATCATAAGATATCAGTAATACACGGAATGTAAACTTGGCTACACAGGAACTGAATTACAGAACAGAACAGGGTCTCAAATTTAGAAAACCAACTTATGCTTGCTTAAGGGTAAAGGTGAGTTGGGGTGCTGCATAAAACCAGAGATTGAAATGAGCACAGATAAAGTTCCTTAAGCCAAATATGGTATAGACAAGAGCTACTCCTTGCTCAACGAAATGGACTCAACACCCCATATTAAACGCCTAAGAATGTACCTGACTAGTAAGTATCTTAAAACCTATAGATTGCTATGTCTCCGAAAGAGAATCAAGCATGTGTACAGGGGCATAAACGCAGCAGTGATAGGATTGGAGAGGTTCGGTGAGCAAATGAAGACCCTTTGAAGTCATATTGCATGGTACCCATTCCACGGGTTTCAACTACCCAGGTTTAAGGTATTCTTCCTTCAGCTAAAACATGCATGTGGAACCTAGAGTATGATCAACCATGTGATCGGGAGACGTGTTCAAATATGTCTCAGTTTTCCTCCCCTGGTACTCGGGTGCAACATTCCAGACGCTTTACTAACACTCTCCCCACTTGCAGAGTCAGTCCCTTTAACCTCCTGTTTGGCCCAGTTTGCAATTTCTGCGGAAGATGAACAGGAATAGCGAGAACCAATGAGAGGCTAGCTGGAGGTGTCTGGACGGGCAAATTTAACTCTCATTTCCCACCAGGAAGAGGAATTAACCAAAGGCTCAGCATGCCGTGCCGGAACCAGATTAGGGCCTGAAGCCATCCTGCGGTGTTGCGGCCAGGTCACAAGAAAGCGAGTTGAAGAAAGGAGCTCAGGGGCACTGTAATTCACAAACCTGCAGAGTTATAAATGACAGCTATCGTCCAAAAATAGACTGAAGTAAGGCTGCCAAGAGGACTTGAAAGCGGGGCAGAATTGCAGGAAACCGATTTCAGGAGGTAGACTGGAATTGCATTGAAAGCATAGGAAAAGAGGCAGAATGTCCACAATGATGCACTTGGCCAAAAAGGGCGTATGCGTTTTTTCCTGAATATATTCAGGAAAAAACGCATACGCCCTTTTTGGCCAACCAAGCAAGCTTGCAAAGGAAATCTGCACTACAATGAAGTCTCACTTCCCCCCGGTCAAAAGGGCCATCTGGAAAAAGTGTAAAATCCAGAAAGGCAGGACAGGCCATGGAGAACTGGGAGCCTTGTTATGCTGATGGGCGGGATGTAAATTGCCAACAGACACTTGGGAGAAGTGTATGGTGTTTCCTGAAACATCTAAAAAACAAAGCAACAGAGCCTAGGGCACTGCCACTTATGGTCCTATAGCTTAGGGAAATTAAAATCAAAAAGACACAGCCACCCCAAAGTTTGGGACGCCTCTGTTTACAAGAACCTCGTTTACAGTACAAGTTCAACATCGCAGAAAGTGAAAAATGGATAAAGAAGTTGTGGTATTTACTTACAAAGCAATATCACTCAGCAATGAAATCTATGTCATCAGGCCCTTAGCATCACAATGAGTGGATTCAGGTATGATGATTCTAACTGAAATAAGTCACACAGAAAAAAAACATCATAAGATATCAGTAATACACGGAATGTAAACTTGGCTACACAGGAACTGAATTACAGAACAGAACAGGGTCTCAAATTTAGAAAACCAACTTATGCTTGCTTAAGGGTAAAGGTGAGTTGGGGTGCTGCATAAAACCAGAGATTGAAATGAGCACAGATAAAGTTCCTTAAGTCAAATATGGAATAGACAAGAGCTACTCCTTGCTCAACGAAATGGACTCAACACCGCATATTAAACGCCTAAGAATGTACCTGACTAGTAAGTATCGTAAAACCTATGGATTGCTATGTCTCCAAAAGAGAATCAAGCATGTGTACAGGGGCATAAACGCAGCAGTGATAGGATTGGAGAGGTTCGGTGAGCAAATGAAGACCCTTTGAAGTCATATTGCATGGTACCCATTACACGGGTCTCAACTCTCCAGGTTTAAGGTATTCTTCCTTCAGCTAAAACATGCATGTGGAACCCAAGTATGATCAACCATGTGAACGGGAGACGTGTTCAAATATGTCTCAGTTTTCCTCCCCTGGTACTCGGGTGCAACATTCCAGACGCTTTACTAACACTCTCCCCACTTGGAGAGTCAGCGCCTTTCACCTCCTGTTTGGCCCAGTTTGCAATTTCTGCGGGAGATGAACAGGAATAGCGAGAACCAATGAGAGACTAGCTGGAGGTGTCTGGACGGGCAAATTTAACTCTCATTTCCCACCAGGAAGAGGAAATAACCAAAGGCTCAGCGTGCCGTGCCGGAAACAGATTAGGGCCTGAAGCCATCCTGCGGTGTTGCGGCCAGGTCACAAGAAAGCGAGTTGAAGAAAGGAGCTCAGGGGCACTGTAATTCACAAACCTGCAGAGTTATAAATGACAGCTATCGTCCAAAAATAGACTGAAGTAAGGCTGCCAAGAGGACTTGAAAGCAGGGCAGAATTGCAGGAAACCGATTTCAGGAGGTAGACTGGAATTGCATTGAAAGCATAGGAAAAGAGGCAGAACGTCCACAATGATGCACTTGGCCAAAAAGGGCGTATGCGTTTTTTCCTGAATATATTCAGGAAAAAACGCATACGCCCTTTTTGGCCAACCAAGCAAGCTTGCAAAGGAAATCTGCACTACAATGAAGTCTCACTTCCCCCCGGTCAAAAGGGTCATCTGAAAAAAGTGTAAAATCCAGAAAGGCAGGACAGGCCATGAAGAACTGGGAGCCTTGTTATGCTGATGGGCGGGATGTAAATTGCCAACAACCACTCGGGAGAAGTGTATGGTGTTTCCTGAAACATCTAAAAAACAAAGCAACAGAACCTAGGGCACTTCCACTTATGGTCCTATAGCTTAGGGAAATTAAAATCAAAAAGACACAGCCACCCCAAAGTTTGGAACGGCTCTGTTTACAAGAACCTCGTTTACAGTACAAGTTCAACATCGCAGAAAGTGAAAAATGGATAAAGAAGTTGTGGTATTTACTTACAAAGCAATATCACTCAGCAATGAAATCTGTGTCATCACGCCCTTAGCAGCACAATGAGTGGATTCAGGTATGATGATTCTAACTGAAATAAGTCACACAGAAAAAGAAACATCAAAATATATCAGTAATACATGGAATGTAAACTTGACTACACAGGAAATGAATTACAGAACAGAACAGGGTCTCAAATTTAGAAAACCAACTTATGCTTGCTTAAGGGTAAAGGTGAGTTGGGGTGCTGCATAAAACCAGAGATTGAAATGAGCACAGATAAAGTTCCTTAAGTCAAATATGGAATAGACAAGAGCTACTCCTTGTTCAACGAAATGGACTCAACACCGCATATTAAACGCCTAAGAATGTACCTGACTAGTAAGTATCTTAAAACCTATGGATTGCTATGTCTCCGAAAGAGAATCAAGCATGTGTACAGGGGCATAAACGCAGCAGTGATAGGATTGGAGAGGTTCGGTGAGCAAATGAAGACCCTTTGAAGTCATATTGCATGGTACCCATTCCACGGGTTTCAACTACCCAGGTTTTAGGTATTCTTCCTTCAGCTAAAACATGTATGAGGAACCCAGAGTATGATCAACCATGTGATCGGGAGACGTGTTCAAATATGTCTCAGTTTTCCTCCCGTGGTACTCGGGTGCAACATTCCAGACGCTTTACTAACACTCTCCCCACTTGGAGAGTCAGCGCCTTTAACCTCCTGTTTGGCACAGTTTGCAATTTCTGCGGAAGATAAACAGGAAGAGCGAGAACCAATGAGAGGCTAGCTGGAGGTGTCTGGACGGGCAAATTTAACTCTCATTTTGCAACAGGAAGAGGAAATAACCAAAGGCTCAGCGTTCCGTACCGGAACCAGATTAGGGACTGAAGCCATCCTGCGGTGTTGCGGCCAGCTCAAAAGAAAGCGAGTTGAAGAAAGGAGCTCAGGGGCACTGTAATTCACAAACCTGCAGTTATAAATGACAGCTATCGTCCAAAAATATACTGAAGTAAGGCTGCCAAGAGGACTTGAAAGCGGGGCAGAATTGCAGGAAACCGATTTCAGGAGGTAGACTGGAATTGCATTGAAAGCATAGGAAAAGAGGCAGAACGTCCACAATGATGCACTTGGCCAAAAAGGGCGTATGCGTTTTTTCCTGAATATATTCAGGAAAAAACGCATACGCCCTTTTTGGCCAACCAAGCAAGCTTGCAAAGGAAATCTGCACTACAATGAAGTCTCACTTCCCCCCGGTCAAAAGGGCCATCTGAAAAAAGTGTAAAATCCAGAAAGGCAGGACAGGCCATGGAGAACTGGGAGCCTTGTTATGCTGATGGGCGGGATGTAAATTGCCAACAACCACTCGGGAGAAGTGTATGGTGTTTCCTGAAACATCTAAAAAACAAAGCAACAGAACCTAGGGCACTTCCACTTATGGTCCTATAGCTTAGGGAAATTAAAATCAAAAAGACACAGCCACCCCAAAGTTTGGAACGGCTCTGTTTACAAGAACCTCGTTTACAGTACAAGTTCAACATCGCAGAAAGTGAAAAATGGATAAAGAAGTTGTGGTATTTACTTACAAAGCAATATCACTCAGCAATGAAATCTGTGTCATCAGGTCCTTAGCAGCACAATGAGTGGATTCAGGTATGATGATTCTAACTGAAATAAGTCACACAGAAAAAGAAACATCATAAGATATCAGTAATACAGGGAATGGAAACTTGGCTACACAGGAACTGAATTACAGAACAGAACAGGGTCTCAAATTTAGAAAAACAACTTATGCTTGCTTAAGGGTAAAGGTGAGTTGGGGTGCTGCATAAAACCAGAGATTGCAATGAGCACAGATAAAGTTCCTTAAGCCAAATATGGAATAGACAAGAGCTACTCCTTGCTCAACGAAATGGACTCAACACCCCATATTAAACGCCTAAGAATGTTCCTGACTAGTAAGTATCTTAAAACCTATGGATTGCTATGTCTCCGAAAGAGAATCAAGCATGTGTACAGGGGCATAAACGCAGCAGTGATAGGATTGGAGAGGTTCGGTGAGCAAATGAAGACCCTTTGAAGTCATATTGCATGGTACCCATTCCACGGGTTTCAACTACCCAGGTTTAAGGTATTCTTCCTTCAGCTAAAACATGCATGTGGAACCTAGAGTATGATCAACCATGTGATCGGGAGACGTGTTCAAATATGTCTCAGTTTTCCTCCCCTGGTACTCGGGTGCAACATTCCAGACGCTTTACTAACACTCTCCCCACTTGGAGAGTCAGTCCCTTTAACCTCCTGTTTGGCCCAGTTTGCAATTTCTGCGGAAGATGAACAGGAATAGCGAGAACCAATGAGAGGCTAGCTGGAGGTGTCTGGACGGGCAAATTTAACTCTCATTTCCCACCAGAAAGAGGAATTAACCAAAGGCTCAGCGTGCCGGGCCGGAACCAGATTAGGGCCTGAAGCCATCCTGCGGTGTTGCGGCCAGGTCACAAGAAAGCGAGTTGAAGAAAGGAGCTCAGGGGCACTGTAATTCACAAACCTGCAGAGTTATAAATGACAGCTATCGTCCAAAAATAGACTGAAGTAAGGCTGCCAAGAGGACTTGAAAGCGGGGCAGAATTGCAGGAAACCGATTTCAGGAGGTAGACTGGAATTGCATTGAAAGCATAGGAAAAGAGGCAGAACGTCCACAATGATGCACTTGGCCAAAAAGGGCGTATGCGTTTTTTCCTGAATATATTCAGGAAAAAACGCATACGCCCTTTTTGGCCAACCAAGCAAGCTTGCAAAGGAAATCTGCACTACAATGAAGTATCACTTCCCCCCGGCCAAAAGGGCCATCTGAAAAAAGTGTAAAATCCAGAAAGGCACCAGGCCATTGAGAACTGGGAGCCTTGTTATGCTGATGGGCGGGATGTAAATTGCCAACAGACACTTGGGAGAAGTGTATGGTGTTTCCTGAAACATCTAAAAAACAAAGCAACAGAGCCTAGGGCACTTCCACTTATGGTCCTATAGCTTAGGGAAATTAAAATCAAAAAGACACAGCCACCCCAAAGTTTGGAACGGCTCTGTTTACAAGAACCTCATTTACAGTACAAGTTCAACATCCCAGAAAGTGAAAAATGGATAAAGAACTTGTGGTACTTACGTACAATGCAGTGTCACTCAGCAATGAAATCTATGTCATCAGGCCCGTAGCAGCATAATGAGTAGATTCAGGTACGATGATTCTAACTGAAATAAGTCACACAGAAAAAGAAACATCATAAGATATCACTAATACACGGAATGTAAACTTGGCTACACAGGAACTGAATTCCAAAACAGAACAGGTTCTCAAATTTAGAAAACCAACTTATGCTTGCTTAAGGGGAAAGGTGAGTTGGGTTGCTGCATAAAACCAGAGATTGAAATGAGCACAGATAAAGTTCCTTAAGCCAAATATGGAATAGACAAGAGCTACTCCTTGCTCAACGAAATGGACTCAACACCGCATATTAAACGCCTAAGAATGTACCTGACTAGTAAGTATCTTAAAATCTATGGATTGCTATGTCTCCGAAAGAGAATCAAGCATGTGTACAGGGGCATAAACGCAGCAGTGATAGGATTGGAGAGGTTCGGTGAGCAAATGAAGACCCTTTGAAGTCATATTGCATGGTACCCATTACACGGGTCTCAACTCTCCAGGTTTAAGGTATTCTTCCTTCAGCTAAAACATGCATGTGGAACCCAAGTATGATCAACCATGTGAACGGGAGACGTGTTCAAATATGTCTCAGTTTTCCTCCCCTGGTACTCGGGTGCAACATTCCAGACGCTTTACTAACACTCTCCCCACTTGGAGAGTCAGCGCCTTTAACCTCCTGTTTGGCCCAGTTTGCAATTTTTGCGGAAGATGAACAGGAATAGCGAGAACCAATGAGAGACTAGCTGGAGGTGTCTGGACGGGCAAATTTAACTCTCATTTCCCACCAGGAAAAGGAAATAACCAAAGGCTCAGCGTGCCGTGCCGGAACCAGATTAGGGCCTGAAGCCATCCTGCGGTGTTGCGGCCAGGTCACAAGAAAGCAAGTTGAAGAAAGGAGCTCAGGGGCACTGTAATTCACAAAGCTGCAGAGTTATAAATGACAGCTATCATCCAAAATAGACTGAAGTAAGGCTGCCAAGAGGACTTGAAAGCGGGGCAGAATTGCAGGAAACCGATTTCAGGAGGTAGACTGGAATTGCATTGAAAGCATAGGAAAAGAGGCAGAACGTCCACAATGATGCACTTGGCCAAAAAGGGCGTATGCGTTTTTTCCTGAATATATTCAGGAAAAAACGCATACGCCCTTTTTGGCCAACCAAGCAAGCTTGCAAAGGAAATCTGCACTACAATGAAGTCTCACTTCCCCCCGGTCAAAAGGGCCATCTGAAAAAAGTGTAAAATCCAGAAAGGCAGGACAGGCCATGGAGAACTGGGAGCCTTGTTATGCTGATGGGCGGGATGTAAATTGCCAACAACCACTCGGGAGAAGTGTATGGTGTTTCCTGAAACATCTAAAAAACAAAGCAACAGAACCTAGGGCACTTCCACTTATGGTCCTATAGCTTAGGGAAATTAAAATCAAAAAGACACAGCCACCCCAAAGTTTGGAACGGCTCTGTTTACAAGAACCTCGTTTACAGTACAAGTTCAACATCGCAGAAAGTGAAAAATGGATAAAGAAGTTGTGGTATTTACTTACAAAGCAATATCACTCAGCAATGAAATCTGTGTCATCAGGCCCTTAGCAGCACAATGAGTGGATTCAGGTATGATGATTCTAACTGAAGTAAGTCACACAGAAAAAGAAACATCATAAGATATCAGTAATACACGGAATGTAAACTTGGCTACACAGGAACTGAATTACAGAACAGAACAGGGTCTCAAATTTAGAAAACCAACTTATGCTTGCTTAAGGGTAAAGGTGAGTTGGGGTGCTGCATAAAACCAGAGATTGAAATGAGCACAGATAAAGTTCCTTAAGTCAAATATGGAATAGACAAGAGCTACTCCTTGCTCAACGAAATGGACTCAACACCGCATATTAAACGCCTAAGAATGTACCTGACTAGTAAGTATCTTAAAACCTATGGATTGCTATGTCTCCGAAAGAGAATCAAGCATGTATCCAGGGGCATAAACGCAGCAGTGATAGGATTGGAGAGGTTCGGTGAGCAAATGAAGACCCTTTGAAGTCATATTGCATGGTACCCATTACACGGGTCTCAACTCTCCAGGTTTAAGGTATTCTTCCTTCAGCTAAAACATGCATGTGGAACCCAAGTATGATCAACCATGTGAACGGGAGACGTGTTCAAATATGTCTCAGTTTTCCTCCCCTGGTACTCGGGTGCAACATTCCAGACGCTTTACTAACACTCTCCCCACTTGGAGAGTCAGCGCCTTTAACCTCCTGTTTGGCCCAGTTTGCAATTTCTGCGGAAGATGAACAGGAATAGCGAGAACCAATGAGAGCCTAGCTGGAGGTGTCTGGACGGGCAAATTTAACTCTCATTTCCCACCAGGAAAAGGAAATAACCAAAGGCTCAGCGTGCCGTGCCGGAACCAGATTAGGGCCTGAAGCCATCCTGCGGTGTTGCGGCCAGGTCACAAGAAAGCAAGTTGAAGAAAGGAGCTCAGGGGCACTGTAATTCACAAATCTGCAGAGTTATAAATGACAGCTATCATCCAAAATAGACTGAAGTAAGGGTGTCAAGAGGACTTGAAAGCGGGGCAGAATTGCAGGAAACCGATTTCACGAGGTAGACTGGAATTGCATTGAAAGCATAGGAAAAGAGGCAGAACGTCCACAATGATGCACTTGGCCAAAAAGGGCGTATGCGTTTTTTCCTGAATATATTCAGGAAAAAACGCATACGCCCTTTTTGGCCAACCAAGCAAGCTTGCAAAGGAAATCTGCACTACAATGAAGTCTCACATCCCCCCGGTCAAAAGGGCCATCTGAAAAAAGTGTAAAATCCAGAAAGGCAGGACAGGCCATGGAGAACTGGGAGCCTTGTTATGCTGATGGGCGGGATGTAAATTGCCAACAACCACTCCGGAGAAGTGTATGGTGTTTCCTGAAACATCTAAAAAACAAAGCAACAGAACCTAGGGCACTTCCACTTATGGTCCTATAGCTTAGGGAAATTAAAATCAAAAAGACACAGCCACCCCAAAGTTTGGAACGGCTCTGTTTACAAGAACCTCGTTTACAGTACAAGTTCAACATCGCAGAAAGTGAAAAATGGATAAAGAAGTTGTGGTATTTACTTACAAAGCAATATCACTCAGCAATGAAATCTGTGTCATCAGGCCCTTAGCAGCACAATGAGTGGATTCAGGTATGATGATTCTAACTGAAATAAGTCACACAGAAAAAGAAACATCATAAGATATCAGTAATACACGGAATGGAAACTTGGCTACACAGGAACTGAATTACAGAACAGAACAGGGTCTCAAATTTAGAAAACCAACTTATGCTTGCTTAAGGGGAAAGGTGAGTTGGGGTGCTGCATAAAACCAGAGATTGAAATGACCACAGATAAAGTTCCTTAAGCCAAATATGGAATAGACAAGAGCTACTCCTTGCTCAACGAAATGGACTCAACACCCCATATTAAACGCCTAAGAATGTACCTGACTAGTAAGTATCTTAAAACCTATGGATTGCTATGTCTCCGAAAGAGAATCAAGCATGTGTACAGGGGCATAAACACAGCAGTGATAGGATTGGAGAGGTTTGGTGAGCAAATGAAGACCCTTTGAAGTCATATTGCATGGTACCCATTACACGGGTCTCAACTCTCCAGGTTTAAGGTATTCTTCCTTCAGCTAAAACATGCATGTGGAACCCAAGTATGATCAACCATGTGAACGGGAGACGTGTTCAAATATGTCTCAGTTTTCCTCCCCTACTACTCGGGTGCAACATTCCAGACGCTTTACTAACACTCTCCCTACTTGGAGAGTCAGTCCCTTTAACCTCCTGTTTGGCCCAGTTTGCAATTTCTGCGGAAGATGAACAGGAATAGCGAGAACCAATGAGAGGCTAGCTGGAGGTGTCTGGACGGGCAAATTTAACTCTCATTTCCCACCAGGAAGAGGAATTAACCAAAGGCTCAGCATGCCGGGCCGGAACCAGATTAGGGCCTGAAGCCATCCTGCGGTGTTGCGGCCAGGTCACAAGAAAGCGAGTTGAAGAAAGGAGCTCAGGGGCACTGTAATTCACAAACCTGCAGAGTTATAAATGAAAGCTATCGTCCAAAAATAGACTGAAGTAAGGCTGCCAAGAGGACTTGAAAGCGGGGCAGAATTGCAGGAAACCGATTTCAGGAGGTAGACTGGAATTGCATTGAAAGCATAGGAAAAGAGGCAGAACGTCCACAATGATGCACTTGGCCAAAAAGGGCGTATGCGTTTTATCCTGAATATATTCAGGAAAAAACGCATACGCCCTTTTTGGCCAACCAAGCAAGCTTGCAAAGGAAATCTGCACTACAATGAAGTCTCACTTCCCCCCGGTCAAAAGGGCCATCTGAAAAAAGTGTAAAATCCAGAAAGGCAACAGGCCATGGAGAACTGGGAGCCTTGTTATGCTGATGGGCGGGATGTAAATTGCCAACAGACACTTGGGAGAAGTGTATGGTGTTTCCTGAAACATCTAAAAAACAAAGCAACAGAGCCTAGGGCACTGCCACTTATGGTCCTATAGCTTAGGGAAATTAAATTCAAAAAGACACAGCCACCCCAAAGTTTGGAACGGCTCTGTTTACAAGAACCTCGTTTACAGTACAAGTTCAACATCGCAGAAAGTGAAAAATGGATAAAGAAGTTGTGGTATTCACTTACAAAGCAATATCACTCAGCAATGAAATCTATGTCATCAGGCCCTTAGCATCACAATGAGTGGATTCAGGTATGATGATTCTAACTGAAATAAGTCACACAGAAAAAGAAACATCATAAGATATCAGTAATACACGGAATGTAAACTTGGCTACATAGGAACTGAATTACAGAACAGAACAGGGTCTCAAATTTAGAAAAACAACTTATGCTTGCTTAAGGGTAAAGGTGAGTTGGGGTGCTGCATAAAACCAGAGATTGAAATGAGCACAGATAAAGTTCCTTAAGCCAAATATGGAATAGACAAGAGCTACTCCTTGCTCAACGAAATGGACTCAACACCGCATATTAAACGCCTAAGAATGTACCTGACTAGTAAGTATCTTAAAACCTATGGATTGCTATGTCTCCGAAAGAGAATCAAGCATGTGTACAGGGGCATAAATGCAGCAGTGATAGGATTGGAGAGGTTCGGTGAGCAAATGAAGACCCTTTGAAGTCATATTGCATGGTACCCATTCCACGGGTTTCAACTACCCTGGTTTAAGGTATTCTTCCTTCAGCTAAAACATGCATGTGGAACCTAGAGTATGATCAACCATGTGATCGGGAGACGTGTTCAAATATGTCTCAGTTTTCCTCCCCTGGAACTCGGGTGCAACATTCCAGACGCTTTACTAACACTCTCCCCACTTGGAGAGTCAGCGCCTTTAACCTCCTGTTTGGCCCAGTTTGCAATTTCTGCGGAAGATGAACAGGAATAGCGAGAACCAATGAGAGACTAGCTGGAGGTGTCTGGACGGGCAAATTTAACTCTCATTTCCCACCAGGAAGAGGAAATAACCAAAGGCTCAGTGTGCCGTGCCGGAACCAGATTAGGGCCTGAAGCCATCCTGCGGTGTTGCGGCCAGCTCAAAAGAAAGCGAGTTGAAGAAAGGAGCTCAGGGGCACTGTAATTCACAAACCTGCAGAGTTATAAATGAAAGCTATCGTCCAAAAATAGACTGAAGTAAGGCTGCCAAGAGGACTTGAAAGCGGGGCAGAATTGCAGGAAACCGATTTCAGGAGGTAGACTGGAATTGCATTGAAAGCATAGGAAAAGAGGCAGAACGTCCACAATGATGCACTTGGCCAAAAAGGGCGTATGCGTTTTTTCCTGAATATATTCAGGAAAAAACGCATACGCCCTTTTTGGCCAACCAAGCAAGCTTGCAAAGGAAATCTGCACTACAATGAAGTCTCACTTCCCCCGGTCAAAAGGGCCATCTGAAAAAAGTGTAAAATCCAGAAAGGCAGGACAGGCCATGGAGAACTGGGAGCCTTGTTATGCTGATGGGCGGGATGTAAATTGCCAACAACCACTCGGGAGAAGTGTATGGTGTTTCCTGAAACATCTAAAAAACAAAGCAACAGAGCCTAGGGCACTTCCACTTATGGTCCTATAGCTTAGGGAAATTAAAATCAAAAAGACACAGCCACCCCAAAGTTTGGAACGGCTCTGTTTACAAGAACCTCGTTTACAGTACAAGTTCAACATTGCAGAAAGTGAAAAATGGATAAAGAACTTGTGGTACTTACGTACAAAGCAATATCACTCAGCAATGAAATCTGTGTCATCAGGCCCGTAGCATCATAATGAGTAGATTCAGGTACGATGATTCTAACTGAAATAAGTCACACAGAAAAAGAAACATCATAAGATATCACTAATACACGGAATGTAAACTTGGCTACACAGGAACTGAATTCCAAAACAGAACAGGGTCTCAAATTTAGAAAACCAACTTATGCTTGCTTAAGGGGAAAGGTGAGTTGGGGTGCTGCATAAAACCAGAGATTGAAATGAGCACAGATAAAGTTCCTTAAGCCAAATATGGAATAGACAAGAGCTACTCCTTGCTCAACGAAATGGACTCAACACCGCATATTAAACGCCTAAGAATGTACCTGACTAGTAAGTATCTTAAAACCTATGGATTGCTATGTCTCCGAAAGAGAATCAAGCATGTGTACAGGGGCATAAACGCAGCAGTGATAGGATTGGAGAGGTTCGGTGAGCAAATGAAGACCCTTTGAAGTCATATTGCATGGTACCCATTCCACGGGTTTCAACTACCCAGGTTTTAGGTATTCTTCCTTCAGCTAAAACATGCATGTGGAACCCAAGTATGATCAACCATGTGAACGGGAGACGTGTTCAAATATGTCTCAGTTTTCCTCCCCTGGTACTCGGGTGCAACATTCCAGACGCTTTACTAACACTCTCCCCACTTGGAGAGTCAGCGCCTTTAACCTCCTGTTTGGCCCAGTTTGCAATTTCTGCGGAAGATGAACAGGAATAGCGAGAACCAATGAGAGGCTAGCTGGAGGTGTCTGGACGGGCAAATTTAACTCTCATTTCCCACCAGGAAGAGGAATTAACCAAAGGCTCAGCGTGCCGTACCGGAACAAGATTAGGGCCTGAAGCCATCCTGTGGTGTTGCGGCCAGGTCACAAGAAAGCGAGTTGAAGATAGGAGCTCAGGGGCTCTGTAATTCACAAACCTGCAGAGTTATAAATGACAGCTATCGTCCAAAAATAGACTGAAGTAAGGCTGCCAAGAGGACTTGAAAGCGGGGCAGAATTGCAGGAAACCGATTTCAGGAGGTAGACTGGAATTGCATTGAAAGCATAGGAAAAGAGGCAGAACGTCCACAATGATGCACTTGGCCAAAAAGGGCGTATGCGTTTTTTCCTGAATATATTCAGGAAAAAACGCATACGCCCTTTTTGGCCAACCAAGCAAGCTTGCAAAGGAAATCTGCACTACAATGAAGTCTCACTTCCCCCCGGTCAAAAGGGCCATCTGAAAAAAGTGTAAAATCCAGAAAGGCAGGACAGGCCATGGAGAACTGGGAGCCTTGTTATGCTGATGGGCGGGATGTAAATTGCCAACAGACACTCGGGAGGAGTGTATGGTGTTTCCTGAAACATCTAAAAAACAAAGCAACAGAGCCTAAGGCACTGCCACTTATGGTCCTATAGATTAGGGAAATTAAAATAAAAAAGACACACCCACCCCAAAGTTTGGAACGGCTCTGTTTACAAGAACCTCGTTTACAGTACAAGTTCAACATCGCAGAAAGTGAAAAATGGATAAAGAAGTTGTGGTATTTACTTACAAAGCAATATCACTCAGCAATGAAATCTGTGTCATCAGGCCCTTAGCAGCACAATGAGTGGATTCAGGTATGTTGATTCTAACTGAAATAAGTCACACAGAAAAAGAAACATCATAAGATATCAGTAATACACGGAATGTAAACTTGGCTACACAGGAACTGAATTACAGAACAGAACAGGGTCTCAAATTTAGAAAACCAACTTATTCTTGCTTAAGGGTAAAGGTGAGTTGGGGTGCTGCATAAAACCAGAGATTGAAATGAGCACAGATAAAGTTCCTTAAGCCAAATATGGAATAGACAAGAGCTACTCCTTGCTCAACGAAATGGACTCAACACCCCATATTAAACGCCTAAGAATGTACCTGACTAGTAAGTATCTTAAAACCTATGGATTGCTATGTCTCCGAAAGAGAATCAAGCATGTGTACAGGGGCATAAACGCAGCAGTGATAGGATTGGAGAGGTTCGGTGAGCAAATGAAGACCCTTTGAAGTCATATTGCATGGTACCCATTCCACGGGTTTCAACTACCCAGGTTTAAGGTATTCTTCCTTCAGCTAAAACATGCATGTGGAACCTAGAGTATGATCAACCATGTGATCGGGAGACGTGTTCAAATATGTCTCAGTTTTCCTCCCCTGGTACTCGGGTGCAACATTCCAGACGCTTTACTAACACTCTCCCCACTTGGAGAGTCAGTCCCTTTAACCTCCTGTTTGGCCCAGTTTGCAATTTCTGCGGAAGATGAACAGGAATAGCGAGAACCAATGAGAGGCTAGCTGGAGGTGTCTGGACGGGCAAATTTAACTCTCATTTCCCACCAGGAAGAGGAATTAACCAACGGCTCAGCATGCCGGTCCGGAACCAGATTAGGGCCTGAAGCCATCCTGCGGTGTTGCGGCCAGGTCACAAGAAAGCGAGTTGAAGAAAGGAGCTCAGGGGCACTGTAATTCACAAACCTGCAGACTTATAAATCACAGCTATCGTCCAAAAATAGACTGAAGTAAGGCTGCCAAGAGGACTTGAAAGCGGGGCAGAATTGCAGGAAACCGATTTCAGGAGGTAGACTGGAATTGCATTGAAAGCATAGGAAAAGAGGCAGAACGTCCACAATGATGCACGTGGCCAAAAAGGGCGTATGCGTTTTTTCCTGAATATATTCAGGAAAAAACGCATACGCCCTTTTTGGCCAACCAAGCAAGCTTGCAAAGGAAATCTGCACTACAATGAAGTCTCACTTCCCCCCGGCCAAAAGGGCCATCTGAAAAAAGTGTAAAATCCAGAAAGGCAACAGGCCATTGAGAACTGGGAGCCTTGTTATGCTGATGGGCGGGATGTAAATTGCCAACAGACACCTGGGAGAAGTGTATGGTGTTTCCTGAAACATCTAAAAAACAAAGCAACAGAGCCTAGGGCACTTCCACTTATGGTCCTATAGCTTAGGGAAATTAAAATCAAAAAGACACAGCCACCCCAAAGTTTGGAACGGCTCTGTTTACAAGAACCTCGTTTACAGTACAAGTTCAACATCGCAGAAAGTCAAAAATGGATAAAGAAGTTGTGGTATTCACTTACAAAGCAATTACACGCAGCAATGAAATCTATGTCATCAGGCCCTTAGCAGCACAATGAGTGGATTCAGGTATGATGATTCTAACTGAAATAAGTCACATAGAAAAAGAAACATCATAAGATATCAGTAATACACGGAATGGAAACTTGGCTACACAGGAACTGAATTACAGAACAGAACACGGTCTCAAATTTAGAAAAACAACTTATGCTTGCTTAAGAGTAACGGTGAGTTGGGGTGCTGCATAAAACCAGAGATTGAAATGAGCACAGATAAAGTTCCTTAAGCCAAATATGGAATAGACAAGAGCTACTCCTTGCTCAACGAAATGGACTCAACACCGCATATTAAACACCTAAGAATGTACCTGACTTGTAAGTATCTTAAAACCTATGGATTGCTATGTCTCCGAAAGAGAATCAAGCATGTGTACAGGGGCATAAACGCAGCAGTGATAGGATTGGAGAGGTGCGGTGAGCAAATGAAGACCCTTTGAAGTCATATTGCATGGTACCCATTACACGGGTTTCAACTACCCAGGTTTTAGGTATTCTTCCTTCAGCTAAAACATGCATGTGGAACCTAGAGTATGATCAACCATGTGATCGGGAGACGTGTTCAAATATGTCTCAGTTTTCCTCCCCTGGTACTCGGGTGCAACATTCCAGACGCTTTCCTAACACTCTCCCCACTTGGAGAGTCAGTCCCTTTAACCTCCTGTTTGGCCCAGTTTGCAATTTCTGCGGAAGATGAACAGGAATAGCGAGAACCAATGAGAGGCTAGCTGGAGGTGTCTGGACGGGCAAATTTAACTCTCATTTCCCACCAGGAAGAGGAATTAACCAAAGGCTCAGCATGCCGGGCCGGAACCAGATTAGGGCCTGAAGCCATCCTGCGGTGTTGCGGCCAGGTCACAAGAAAGCGAGTTGAAGAAAGGAGCTCAGGGGCACTGTAATTCACAAACCTGCAGAGTTATAAATGACAGCTATCGTCCAAAAATAGACTGAAGTAAGGCTGCCAAGAGGACTTGAAAGCGGGGCAGAATTGCAGGAAACCGATTTCAAGAGGTAGACTGGAATTGCATTGAAAGCATAGGAAAAGAGGCAGAACGTCCACAATGATGCACTTGGCCAAAAAGGGCGTATGCGTTTTTTCCTGAATATATTCAGGAAAAAACGCATACGCCCTTTTTGGCCAACCAAGCAAGCTTGCAAAGGAAATCTGCACTACAATGAAGTCTCACTTCCCCCCGGCCAAAAGGGCCATCTGAAAAAAGTGTAAAATCCAGAAAGGCAACAGGCCATTGAGAACTGGGAGCCTTGTTATGCTGATGGGCGGGATGTAAATTGCCAACAGACACTCGGGAGAAGTGTATGGTGTTTCCTGAAACATCTAAAAAACAAAGCAACAGAGCCTAGGGCACTTCCACTTATGGTCCTATAGCTTAGGGAAATTAAAATCAAAAAGACACAGCCACCCCAAAGTTTGGAACGGCTCTGTTTACAAGAACCTCGTTTACAGTACAAGTTCAACATCGCAGAAAGTGAAAAATGGATAAAGAAGTTGTGGTATTTACTTACAAAGCAATATCACTCAGCAATGAAATCTGTGTCATCAGGCCCTTAGCAGCACAATGAGTGGATTCAGGTACGATGATTCTAACTGAAATAAGTCACACAGAAAAAGAAACATCATAAGATATCAGTAATACACGGAATGGAAACTTGGCTACACAGGAACTGAATTACAGAACAGAACAGGGTCTCAAATTTAGAAAACCAACTTATTCTTGCTTAAGGGTAAAGGTGAGTTGGGGTGCTGCATAAAACCAGAGATTGAAATGAGCACAGATAAAGTTCCTTAAGCCAAATATGGAATAGACAAGAGCTACTCCTTGCTCAACGAAATGGACTCAACACCCCATATTAAACGCCTAAGAATGTACCTGACTAGTAAGTATCTTAAAACCTATGGATTGCTATGTCTCCGAAAGAGAATCAAGCATGTGTACAGGGGCATAAACGCAGCAGTGATAGGATTGGAGAGGTTCGGTGAGCAAATGAAGACCCTTTGAAGTCATATTGCATGGTACCCATTCCAAGGGTTTCAACTACCCAGGTTTAAGGTATTCTTCCTTCAGCTAAAACATGCATGTGGAACCTAGAGTATGATCAACCATGTGATCGGGAGACGTGTTCAAATATGTCTCAGTTTTCCTCCCCTGGTACTCGGGTGCAACATTCCAGACGCTTTACTAACACTCTCCCCACTTGGAGAGTCAGTCCCTTTAACCTCCTGTTTGGCCCAGTTTGCAATTTCTGCGGAAGATGAACAGGAATAGCGAGAACCAATGAGAGGCTAGCTGGAGGTGTCTGGACGGGCAAATTTAACTCTCATTTCCCACCAGGAAGAGGAATTAACCAAAGGCTCAGCATGCTGGGCCGGAACCAGATTAGGGCCTGAAGCCATCCTGCGGTGTTGCGGCCAGGTCACAAGAAAGCGAGTTGAAGAAAGGAGCTCAGGGGCACTGTAATTCACAAACCTGCAGAGTTATAAATGACAGCTATCGTCCAAAAATAGACTGAAGTAAGGCTGCCAAGAGGACTTGAAAGAGGGGCAGAATTGCAGGAAACCGATTTCAGGAGGTAGACTGGAATTGCATTGAAAGCATAGGAAAAGAGGCAGAACGTCCACAATGATGCCCTTGGCCAAAAAGGGTGTATGCGTTTTCTCCTGAATATATTCAGGAAAAAACGCATACGCCCTTTTTGGCCAACCAAGCAAGCTTGCAAAGGAAATCTGCACTACAATGAAGTCTCACTTCCCCCCGGCCAAAAGGGCCATCTGAAAAAAGTGTAAAATCCAGAAAGGCAACAGGCCATTGAGAACTGGGAGCCTTGTTATGCTGATGGGCGGGATGTAAATTGCCAACAGACACTTGGGAGAAGTGTATGGTGTTTCCTGAAACATCTAAAAAACAAAGCAACAGAGCCTAGGGCACTTCCACTTATGGTCCTATAGCTTTGGGAAATTAAAATCAAAAAGACACAGCCACCCCAAAGTTTGGAACGGCTCTGTTTACAAGAACCTCGTTTACAGTACAAGTTCAACATCGCAGAAAGTGAAAAATGGATAAAGAAGTTGTGGTATTTACTTACAAAGCAATATCACTCAGCAATGAAATCTGTGTCATCAGGCCCTTAGCAGCACAATGAGTGGATTCAGGTATGATGATTCTAACTGAAATAAGTCACACAGAAAAAGAAACATCATAAGATATCAGTAATACACGGAATGGAAACTTGGCTACACAGGAACTGAATTACAGAACAGAACAGGGTCTCAAATTTAGAAAACCAACTTATGCTTGCTTAAGGGTAAAGGTGAGTTGGGGTGCTGCATAAAACCAGAGATTGAAATGAGCACAGATAAAGTTCCTTAAGCCAAATATGGAATAGACAAGAGCTACTCCTTGCTCAACGAAATGGACTCAACACCCCATATTAAACGCCTAAGAATGTACCTGACTAGTAAGTATCTTAAAACGTATGGATTGCTATGTCTCCGAAAGAGAATCAAGCATGTGTACTGGGGCATAAACGCAGCAGTGATAGGATTGTAGAGGTGCGGTGAGCAAATGAAGACCCTTTGAAGTCATATTGCATGGTACCCATTCCACGGGTTTCAACTACCCAGGTTTAAGGTATTCTTCCTTCAGCTAAAACATGCATGTGGAACCTAGAGTATGATCAACCATGTGATCGGGAGACGTGTTCAAATATGTCTCAGTTTTCCTCCCCTGGTACTCGGGTGCAACATTCCAGACGCTTTACTAACACTCTCCCCACTTGGAGAGTCAGTCCCTTTAACCTCCTGTTTGGCCCAGTTTGCAATTTCTGTGGAAGATGAACAGGAATAGCGAGAACCAATGAGAGGCTAGCTGGAGGTGTCTGGACGGGCAAATTTAACTCTCATTTCCCACCAGGAAGAGGAATTAACCAAAGGCTCAGCATGCCGGGCCGGAACCAGATTAGGGCCTGAAGCCATCCTGCGGTGTTGCGGCCAGGTCACAAGAAAGCGAGTTGAAGAAAGGAGCTCAGGGGCACTGTAATTCACAAACCTGCAGAGTTATAAATGACAGCTATCGTCCAAAAATAGACTGAAGTAAGGCTGCCAAGAGGACTTGAAAGCGGGGCAGAATTGCAGGAAACCGATTTCAGGAGGTAGACTGGAATTGCATTGAAAGCATAGGAAAAGAGGCAGAACGTCCACAATGATGCACTTGGCCAAAAAGGGCGTATGCGTTTTCTCCTGAATATATTCAGGAAAAAACGCATACGCCCTTTTTGGCCAACCAAGCAAGCTTGCAAAGGAAATCTGCACTACAATGAAGTCTCACTTCCCCCCGGCCAAAAGGGCCATCTGAAAAAAGTGTAAAATCCAGAAAGGCACCAGGCCATTGAGAACTGGGAGCCTTGTTATGCTGATGGGCGGGATGTAAATTGCCAACAGACACTTGGGAGAAGTGTATGGTGTTTCCTGAAACATCTAAAAAACAAAGCAACAGAGCCTAGGGCACTTCCACTTATGGTCCTATAGCTTAGGGAAATTAAAATCAAAAAGACACAGCCACCCCAACGTTTGGAACGGCTCTGTTTACAAGAACCTCGTTTACAGTACAAGTTCAACATCGCAGAAAGTGAAAAATGGATAAAGAAGTTGTGGTATTTACTTACAAAGCAATATCACTCAGCAATGAAATCTGTGTCATCAGGCCCTTAGCAGCACAATGAGTGGATTCAGGTATGATGATTCTAACTGAAATAAGTCACACAGAAAAAGAAACATCATAAGATATCAGTAATACACGGAATGTAAACTTGGCTACACAGGAACTGAATTACAGAACAGAACAGGGTCTCAAATTTAGAAAACCAACTTATTCTTGCTTAAGGGTAAAGGTGAGTTGGGGTGCTGCATAAAAACAGAGATTGAAATGAGCACAGATAAAGTTCCTTAAGCCAAATATGGAATAGACAAGAGCTTCTCCTTGCTCAACGAAATTGACTCAACACCGTATATTAAACGCCTAAGAATGTACCTGACTAGTAAGTATCTTAAAACCTATGGATTGCTATGTCTCCGAAAGAGAATCAAGCATGTGTACAGGGGCATAAACGCAGCAGTGATAGGATTGGAGAGGTGCGGTGAGCAAATGAAGACCCTTTGAAGTCATATTGCATGGTACCCATTCCACGGGTTTCAACTACCCAGGTTTAAGGTATTCTTCCTTCAGCTAAAACATGCATGTGGAACCTAGAGTATAATCAACCATGTGATCGGGAGACGTGTTCAAATATGTCTCAGTTTTCCTCCCCTGGTACTCGGGTGCAACATTCCAGACGCTTTCCTAACACTCTCCCCACTTGGAGAGTCAGTCCCTTTAACCTCCTGTTTGGCCCAGTTTGCAATTTCTGCGGAAGATGAACAGGAATAGCGAAAACCAATGAGAGGCTAGCTGGAGGTGTCTGGACGGGCAAATTTAACTCTCATTTCCCACCAGGAAGAGGAATTAACCAAAGGCTCAGCATGCTGGGCCGGAACCAGATTAGGGCCTGAAGCCATCCTGCGGTGTTGCGGCCAGGTCACAAGAAAGCGAGTTGAAGAAAGGAGCTCAGGGGCACTGTAATTCACAAACCTGCAGAGTTATAAATGACAGCTATCGTCCAAAAATAGACTGAAGTAAGGCTGCCAAGAGGACTTGAAAGAGGGGCAGAATTGCAGGAAACCGATTTCAGGAGGTAGACTGGAATTGCATTGAAAGCATAGGAAAAGAGGCAGAACGTCCACAATGATGCACTTGGCCAAAAAGGGCGTATGCGTTTTCTCCTGAATATATTCAGGAAAAAACGCATACGCCCTTTTTGGCCAACCAAGCAAGCTTGCAAAGGAAATCTGCACTACAATGAAGTCTCACTTCCCCCCGGCCAAAAGGGCCATCTGAAAAAAGTGTAAAATCCAGAAAGGCAACAGGCCATTGAGAACTGGCAGCCTTGTTATGCTGATGGGCGGGATGTAAATTGCCAACAGACACTTGGGAGAAGTGTATGGTGTTTCCTGAAACATCTAAAAAACAAAGCAACAGAGCCTAGGGCACTTCCACTTATGGTCCTATAGCTTAGGGAAATTAAAATCAAAAAGACACAGCCACCCCAAAGTTTGGAACGGCTCTGTTTACAAGAACCTCGTTTACAGTACAAGTTCAACATCGCAGAAAGTCAAAAATGGATAAAGAAGTTGTGGTATTTACTTACAAAGCAATATCACTCAGCAATGAAATCTGTGTCATCAGGCCCGTAGCAACACAATGAGTGGATTCAGGTATGATGATTCTAACTGAAATAAGTCACACAGAAAAAGAAACATCATAAGATATCAGTAATACACGGAATGGAAACTTGGCTACACAGGAACTGAATTACAGAACAGAACAGGGTCTCAAATTTAGAAAACCAACTTATGCTTGCTTAAGGGTAAAGGTGAGTTGGGGTGCTGCATAAAACCAGAGATTGAAATGAGCACAGATAAAGTTCCTTAAGCCAAATATGGAATAGACAAGAGCTACTCCTTGCTCAACGAAATGGACTCAACACCCCATATTAAACGCCTAAGAATGTACCTGACTAGTAAGTATCTTAAAACCTATGGATTGCTATGTCTCCGAAAGAGAATCAAGCATGTGTACAGGGGCATAAACGCAGCAGTGATAGGATTGGAGAGGTGCGGTGAGCAAATGAAGACCCTTTGAAGTCATATTGCATGGTACCCATTCCACGGGTTTCAACTACCCAGGTTTAAGGTATTCTTCCTTCAGCTAAAACATGCATGTGGAACCTAGAGTATGATCAACCATGTGATCGGGAGACGTGTTCAAATATGTCTCAGTTTTCCTCCCCTGGTACTCGGGTGCAACATTCCAGACGCTTTACTAACACTCTCCCCACTTGGAGAGTCAGTCCCTTTAACCTCCTGTTTGGCCCAGTTTGCAATTTCTGCGGAAGATGAACAGGAATAGCGAGAACCAATGACAGGCTAGCTGGAGGTGTCTGGACGGGCAAATTTAACTCTCATTTCCCACCAGGAAGAGGAATTAACCAAAGGCTCAGCATGCCGGGCCGGAACCAGATTAGGGCCTGAAGCCATCCTGCGGTGTTGCGGCCAGGTCACAAGAAAGCGAGTTGAAGAAAGGAGCTCAGGGGCACTGTAATTCACAAACCTGCAGAGTTATAAATGACAGCTATTGTCCAAAAATAGACTGAAGTAAGGCTGCCAAGAGGACTTGAAAGCGGGGCAGAATTGCAGGAAACCGATTTCAGGAGGTAGACTGGAATTGCATTGAAAGCATAGGAAAAGAGGCAGAACGTCCACAATGATGCACTTGGCCAAAAAGGGCGTATGCGTTTTTTCCTGAATATATTCAGGAAAAAACGCATACGCCCTTTTTGGCCAACCAAGCAAGCTTGCAAAGGAAATCTGCACTACAATGAAGTCTCACTTCCCCCGGCCAAAAGGGCCATCTGAAAAAAGTGTAAAATCCAGAAAGGCAACAGGCCATTGAGAACTGGGAGCCTTGTTATGCTGATGGGCGGGATGTAAATTGCCAACAGACACTCGGGAGGAGTGTATGGTGTTTCCTGAAACATCTAAAAAACAAAGCAACAGAGCCTAGGGCACTGCCACTTATGGTCCTATAGCTTAGGGAAATTAAAATCAAAAAGACACAGCCACCCCAAAGTTTGGAACGGCTCTGTTTACAAGAACCTCGTTTACAGTACAAGTTCAACATCGCAGAAAGTGAAAAATGGATAAAGAAGTTGTGGTATTTACTTACAAAGCAATATCACTCAGCAATGAAATCTGTGTCATCAGGCCCTTAGCAGCACAATGAGTGGATTCAGGTATGATGATTCTAACTGAAATAAGTCACACAGAAAAAGAAACATCATAAGATATCAGTAATACACGGAATGTAAACTTGGCTACACAGGAACTGAATTACAGAACAGAACAGGGTCTCAAATTTAGAAAACCAACTTATGCTTGCTTAAGGGTAAAGGTGAGTTGGGGTGCTGCATAAAACCAGAGATTGAAATGAGCACAGATAAAGTTCCTTAAGCCAAATATGGAATAGACAAGAGCTACTCCTTGCTCAACGAAATGGACTCAACACCGCATATTAAACGCCTAAGAATGTACCTGACTAGTAAGTATCTTAAAACCTATGGATTGCTATGTCTCCGAAAGAGAATCAAGCATGTGTACAGGGGCATAAACGCAGCAGTGATAGGATTGGAGAGGTGCGGTGAGCAAATGAAGACCCTTTGAAGTCATATTGCATGGTACCCATTCCACGGGTTTCAACTACCCAGGTTTAAGGTATTCTTCCTTCAGCTAAAACATGCATGTGGAACCTAGAGTATGATCAACCATGTGATCGGGAGACGTGTTCAAATATGTCTCAGTTTTCCTCCCCTGGTACTCGGGTGCAACATTCCAGACGCTTTACTAACACTCTCCCCACTTGGAGAGTCAGTCCCTTTAACCTCCTGTTTGGCCCAGTTTGCAATTTCTGTGGAAGATGAACAGGAATAGTGAGAACCAATGAGAGGCTAGCTGGAGGTGTCTGGACGGGCAAATTTAACTCTCATTTCCCACCAGGAAGAGGAATTAACCAAAGGCTCAGCATGCCGGGCCGGAACCAGATTAGGGCCTGAAGCCATCCTGCGGTGTTGCGGCCAGGTCACAAGAAAGCGAGTTGAAGAAAGGAGCTCAGGGGCACTGTAATTCACAAACCTGCAGAGTTATAAATGACAGCTATCGTCCCAAAATAGACTGAAGTAAGGCTGCCAAGAGGACTTGAAAGCGGGGCAGAATTGCAGGAAACCGATTTCAGGAGGTAGACTGGAATTGCATTGAAAGCATAGGAAAAGAGGCAGAACGTCCACAATGATGCACTTGGCCAAAAAGGGCGTATGCGTTTTCTCCTGAATATATTCAGGAAAAAACGCATACGCCCTTTTTGGCCAACCAAGCAAGCTTGCAAAGGAAATCTGCACTACAATGAAGTCTCACTTCCCCCCGGCCAAAAGGGCCATCTGAAAAAAGTGTAAAATCCAGAAAGGCAACAGGCCATTGAGAACTGGCAGCCTTGTTATGCTGATGGGCGGGATGTAAATTGCCAACAGACACTTGGGAGAAGTGTATGGTGTTTCCTGAAACATCTAAAAAACAAAGCAACAGAGCCTAGGGCACTTCCACTTATGGTCCTATAGCTTAGGGAAATTAAAATCAAAAAGACACAGCCACCCCAAAGTTTGGAACGGCTCTGTTTACAAGAACCTCGTTTACAGTACAAGTTCAACATCGCAGAAAGTGAAAAATGGATAAAGAAGTTGTGGTATTTACCTACAAAGCAATATCACTCAGCAATGAAATCTGTGTCATCAGGCCCTTAGCAGCACAATGAGTGGATTCAGGTATGATGATTCTAACTGAAATAAGTCACACAGAAAAAGAAACATCATAAGATATCAGTAATACACGGAATGTAAACTTGGCTACACAGGAACTGAATTACAGAACAGAACAGGGTCTCAAATTTAGAAAATCAACTTATTCTTGCTTAAGGGTAAAGGTGAGTTGGGGTGCTGCATAAAAACAGAGATTGAAATGAGCACAGATAAAGTTCCTTAAGCCAAATATGGAATAGACAAGAGCTACTCCTTGCTCAACGAAATTGACTCAACACCGCATATTAAACGCCTAAGAATGTACCTGACTAGTAAGTATCTTAAAACCTATGGATTGCTATGTCTCCGAAAGAGAATCAAGCATGTGTACAGGGGCATAAACGCAGCAGTGATAGGATTGGAGAGGTGCGGTGAGCAAATGAAGACCCTTTGAAGTCATATTGCATGGTACCCATTCCACGGGTTTCAACTACCCAGGTTTAAGGTATTCTTCCTTCAGCTAAAACATGCATGTGGAACCTAGAGTATAATCAACCATGTGATCGGGAGACGTGTTCAAATATGTCTCAGTTTTCCTCCCCTGGTACTCGGGTGCAACATTCCAGACGCTTTCCTAACACTCTCCCCACTTGGAGAGTCAGTCCCTTTAACCTCCTGTTTGGCCCAGTTTGCAATTTCTGCGGAAGATGAACAGGAATAGCGAAAACCAATGAGAGGCTAGCTGGAGGTGTCTGGACGGGCAAATTTAACTCTCATTTCCCACCAGGAAGAGGAATTAACCAAAGGCTCAGCATGCCGGGCCGGAACCAGATTAGGGCCTGAAGCCATCCTGCGGTGTTGCGGCCAGCTCAAAAGAAAGCGAGTTGAAGAAAGGATCTCAGGGGCACTGTAATTCACAAACCTGCAGAGTTAGAAATGACAACTATCGTCCAAAAATAGACTGAAGTAAGGCTGCCAAGAGGACTTGAAAGCGGGGCAGAATTGCAGGAAACCGATTTCAGGAGGTAGACTGGAATTGCATTGAAAGCATAGGAAAAGAGGCAGAACGTCCACAATGATGCACTTGGCCAAAAAGGGCGTATGCGTTTTTTCCTGAATATATTCAGGAAAAAACGCATACGCCCTTTTTGGCCAACCAAGCAAGCTTGCAAAGGAAATCTGCACTACAATGAAGTCTCACTTCCCCCCGGTCAAAAGGGCCATCTGAAAAAAGTGTAAAATCCAGAAAGGCAGGACAGGCCATGGAGAACTGGGAGCCTTGTTATGCTGATGGGCGGGATGTAAATTGCCAACAGACACTCGGGAGAAGTGTATGGTGTTTCCGGAAACATCTAAAAAACAAAGCAACAGAGCCTAGGGCACTTCCACTTATGGTCCTATAGCTTAGGGAAATTAAAATCAAAAAGACACAGCCACCCCAAAGTTTGGGACGCCTCTGTTTACAAGAACCTCGTTTACAGTACAAGTTCAACATCGCAGAAAGTGAAAAATGGATAAAGAAGTTGTGGTATTTACTTACAAAGCAATATCACTCAGCAATGAAATCTGTGTCATCAGGCCCTTAGCAGCACAATGAGTGGATTCAGGTATGATGATTCTAACTGAAATAAGTCACACAGAAAAAGAAACATCATAAGATATCAGTAATACATGGAATGTAAACTTGGCTACACAGGAACTGAATTACAGAACAGAACAGGGTCTCAAATTTAGAAAACCAACTTATTCTTGCTTAAGGGTAAAGGTGAGTTTGGGTGCTGCATAAAACCAGAGATTGAAATGAGCACAGATAAAGTTCCTTAAGCCAAATATGGAATAGACAAGAGCTACTGCTTGCTCAACGAAATGGACTCAACACCCCATATTAAACGCCTAAGAATGTACCTGACTAGTAAGTATCTTAAAACCTATGGATTGCTATGTCTCCGAAAGAGAATCAAGCATGTGTACAGGGGCATAAACGCAGCAGTGATAGGATTGGAGAGGTGCGGTGAGCAAATGAAGACCCTTTGAAGTCATATTGCATGGTACCCATCCACGGGTTTCAACTACCCAGGTTTAAGGTATTCTTCCTTCAGCTAAAACATGCATGTGGAACCTAGAGTATGATCAACCATGTGATCGGGAGACGTGTTCAAATATGTCTCAGTTTTCCTCCCCTGGTACTCGGGTGCAACATTCCAGACGCTTTACTAACACTCTCCCCACTTGGAGAGTCAGTCCCTTTAACCTCCTGTTTGGCCCAGTTTGCAATTTCTGCGGAAGATGAACAGGAATAGCGAGAACCAATGAGAGGCTAGCTGGAGGTGTCTGGACGGGCAAATTTAACTCTCATTTCCCACCAGGAAGAGGAAATAACCAAAGGCTCAGCGTGCCGGGCCGGAACCAGATTAGGGCCTGAAGCCATCCTGCGGTGTTGCGGCCAGGTCACAAGAAAGCGAGTTGAAGAAAGGAGCTCAGGGGCACTGTAATTCACAAACCTGCAGAGTTATAAATGACAGCTATCGTCCAAAAATAGACTGAAGTAAGGCTGCCAAGAGGACTTGAAAGCGGGGCAGAATTGCAGGAAACCGATTTCAGGAGGTAGACTGGAATTGCATTGAAAGCATAGGAAAAGAGGCAGAACGTCCACAATGATGCACTTGGCCAAAAAGGGCGTATGCGTTTTTTCCTGAATATATTCAGGAAAAAACGCATACGCCCTTTTTGGCCAACCAAGCAAGCTTGCAAAGGAAATCTGCACTACAATGAAGTCTCACTTCCCCCCGGTCAAAAGGGCCATCTGAAAAAAGTGTACAATCCAGAAAGGCAGGACAGGCCATGGAGAACTGGGAGCCTTGTTATGCTGATGGGCGGGATGTAAATTGCCAACAACCACTCGGGAGAAGTGTATGGTGTTTCCTCAAACATCTAAAAAACAAAGCAACAGAACCTAGGGCACTTCCACTTATGGTCCTATAGCTTAGGGAAATTAAAATCAAAAAGACACAGCCACCCCAAAGTTTGGAACGGCTCTGTTTACAAGAACCTCGTTTACAGTACAAGTTCAACATCGCAGAAAGTGAAAAATGGATAAAGAAGTTGTGGTATTTACTTACAAAGCAATATCACTCAGCAATGAAATCTGTGTCATCACGCCCTTAGCAGCACAATGAGTGGATTCAGGTATGATGATTCTAACTGAAATAAGTCACACAGAAAAAGAAACATCATAAGATATCAGTAATACATGGAATGTAAACTTGACTACACAGGAAATGAATTACAGAACAGAACAGGGTCTCAAATTTAGAAAACCAACTTATGCTTGCTTAAGGGTAAAGGTGAGTTGGGGTGCTGCATAAAACCAGAGATTGAAATGAGCACAGATAAAGTTCCTTAAGTCAAATATGGAATAGACAAGAGCTACTCCTTGCTCAACGAAATGGACTCAACACCGCATATTAAACGCCTAAGAATGTACCTGACTAGTAAGTATCTTAAAACCTATGGATTGCTATGTCTCCGAAAGAGAATCAAGCATGTGTACAGGGGCATAAACGCAGCAGTGATAGGATTGGAGAGGTTCGGTGAGCAAATGAAGACCCTTTGAAGTCATATTGCATGGTACCCATTACACGGGTCTTAACTCTCCAGGTTTAAGGTATTCTTCCTTCAGCTAAAACATGCATGTGGAACCCAAGTATGATCAACCATGTGAACGGGAGACGTGTTCAAATATGTCTCAGTTTTCCTCCCCTGGTACTCGGGTGCAACATTCCAGACGCTTTACTAACACTCTCCCCACTTGGAGAGTCAGCGCCTTCAACCTCCTGTTTGGCCCAGTTTGCAATTTCTGCGGAAGATGAACATGAATAGTGAGAACCAATGAGAGGCTAGTTGGAGGTGTCTGGACGGGCAAATTTAACTCTCATTTTCCACCAGGAAGAGGAATTAACCAAAGGCTCAGCATGCCGGGCCGGAAACAGATTAGGGCCTGGAGCCATCCTGCGGTGTTGCGGCCAGGTCACAAGAAAGCGAGTTGAAGAAAGGATCTCAGGGGCACTGTAATTCACAAAACTGCAGAGTTATAAATGACAGCTATCGTCCAAAAATAGACTGAAGTAAGGCTGCCAAGAGGACTTGAAAGCGGGGCAGAATTGCAGGAAACCGATTTCAGGAGGTAGACTGGAATTGCATTGAAAGCATAGGAAAAGAGGCAGAACGTCCACAATGATGCACTTGGCCAAAAAGGGCGTATGCGTTTTCTCCTGAATATATTCAGGAAAAAACGCATACGCCCTTTTTGGCCAACCAAGCAAGCTTGCAAAGGAAATCTGCACTACAATGAAGTCTCACTTCCCCCCGGCCAAAAGGGCCATCTGAAAAAAGTGTAAAATCCAGAAAGGCAACAGGCCATTGAGAACTGGCAGCCTTGTTATGCTGATGGGCGGGATGTAAATTGCCAACAGACACTTGGGAGAGGTGTATGGTGTTTCCTGAAACATCAAAAAAACAAAGCAACAGAGCCTAGGGCACTTCCACTTATGGTCCTATAGCTTAGGGAAATTAAAATCAAAAAGACACAGCCACCCCAAAGTTTGGAACGGCTCTGTTTACAAGAACCTCGTTTACAGTACAAGTTCAACATCGCAGAAAGTGAAAAATGGATAAAGAAGTTGTGGTATTTACTTACAAAGCAATATCACTCAGCAATGAAATCTGTGTCATCAGCCCCTTAGCAGCACAATGAGTGGATTCAGGTATGATGATTCTAACTGAAATAAGTCACACAGAAAAAGAAACATCATAAGATATCACTAATACACGGAATGTAAACTTGGCTACACAGGAACTGAATTACAGAACAGAACAGGGTCTCAAATTTAGAAAACCAACTTATTCTTGCTTAAGGGTAAAGGTGAGTTGGGGTGCTGCATAAAACCAGAGATTGAAATGAGCACAGATAAAGTTCCTTAAGCCAAATATGGAATAGACAAGAGCTACTCCTTGCTCAACGAAATGGACTCAACACCCCATATTAAACGCC
Source organism: Stenella coeruleoalba (assembly GCF_951394435.1). Classification (NCBI taxonomy): domain Eukaryota; kingdom Metazoa; phylum Chordata; class Mammalia; order Artiodactyla; family Delphinidae; genus Stenella; species Stenella coeruleoalba. The sequence continues at coordinate 814,294 of NC_137153.1, forward strand.
TAAGAATGTACCTGACTAGTAAGTATCTTAAAACCTATGGATTGCTATGTCTCCGAAAGAGAATCAAGCATGTGTACAGGGGCATAAACGCAGCAGTGATAGGATTGGAGAGGTTCGGTGAGCAAATGAAGACCCTTTGAAATCATATTGCATGGTACCCATTCCACGGGTTTCAACTACCCAGGTTTAAGGTATTCTTCCTTCAGCTAAAACATGCATGTGGAACCTAGAGTATGATCAACCATGTGATCGGGAGACGTGTTCAAATATGTCTCAGTTTTCCTCCCCTGGTACTCGGGTGCAACATTCCAGACGCTTTACTAACACTCTCCCCACTTGGAGAGTCAGTCCCTTTAACCTCCTGTTTGGCCCAGTTTGCAATTTCTGCGGAAGATGAACAGGAATAGCGAGAACCAATGAGAGGCTAGCTGGAGGTGTCTGGACGGGCAAATTTAACTCTCATTTCCCACCAGGAAGAGGAATTAACCAAAGGCTCAGCATGCCGGGCCGGAAACAGATTAGGGCCTGAAGCCATCCTGCGGTGTTGCGGTCAGGTCACAAGAAAGCGAGTTGAAGAAAGGAGCTCAGGGGCACTGTAATTCACAAACCTGCAGAGTTATAAATGACAGCTATCGTCCAAAAATAGACTGAAGTAAGGCTGCCAAGAGGACTTGAAAGCGGGGCAGAATTGCAGGAAACCGATTTCAGGAGGTAGACTGGAATTGCATTGAAAGCATAGGAAAAGAGGCAGAACGTCCACAATGATGCACTTGGCCAAAAAGGGCGTATGCGTTTTTTCCTGAATATATTCAGGAAAAAACGCATACGCCCTTTTTGGCCAACCAAGCAAGCTTGCAAAGGAAATCTGCACTACAATGAAGTCTCACTTCCCCCCGGTCAAAAGGGCCATCTGAAAAAAGTGTAAAATCCAGAAAGGCAACAGGCCATGGAGAACTGGGAGCCTTGTTATGCTGATGGGCGGGATGTAAATTGCCAACAGACACTCCGGAGAAGTGTATGGTGTTTCCTGAAACATCTAAAAAACAAAGCAACAGAGCCTAGGGCACTGCCACTTATGGTCCTATAGCTTAGGGAAATTAAAATCAAAAAGACACAGCCACCCCAAAGTTTGGGACGCCTCTGTTTACAAGAACCTCGTTTACAGTACAAGTTCAACATCGCAGAAAGTGAAAAATGGATAAAGAAGTTGTGGTATTTACTTACAAAGCAATATCACTCAGCAATGAAATCTATGTCATCAGGCCCTTAGCATCACAATGAGTGGATTCAGGTATGATGATTCTAACTGAAATAAGTCACACAGAAAAAGAAACATCATAAGATATCAGTAATACACGGAATGTAAACTTGGCTACACAGGAACTGAATTACAGAACAGAACAGGGTCTCAAATTTAGAAAACCAACTTATGCTTGCTTAAGGGTAAAGGTGAGTTGGGGTGCTGCATAAAACCAGAGATTGAAATGAGCACAGATAAAGTTTCTTAAGTCAAATATGGAATAGACAAGAGCTACTCCTTGCTCAATGAAATGGACTCAACACCGCATATTAAACGCCTAAGAATGTACCTGACTAGTAAGTATCGTAAAACCTATGGATTGCTATGTCTCCGAAAGAGAATCAAGCATGTGCACAGGGGCAGAAACGCAGCAGTGATAGGATTGGAGAGGTTCGGTGAGCAAATGAAGACCCTTTGAAGTCATATTGCATGGTACCCATTCCACGGGTTTCAACTACCCAGGTTTAAGGTATTCTTCCTTCAGCTAAAACATGCATGTGGAACCTAGAGTATGATCAACCATGTGATCGGGAGACGTGTTCAAGTATGTCTCAGTTTTCCTCCCCTGGTACTCGGGTGCAACATTCCAGACACTTTACTAACACTCTCCCCACTTGGAGAGTCAGTCCCTTTAACCTCCTGTTTGGCCCAGTTTGCAATTTCTGCGGAAGATGAACAGGAATAGCGAAAACCAATGAGAGGCTAGCTGGAGGTGTCTGGATGGGCAAATTTAACTCTCATTTCCCACCAGGAAGAGGAATTAACCAAAGGCTCAGCATGCCGGGCCGGAACCTGATTAGGGCTTGAAGCCATCCTGCGGTGTTGCGGCCAGGTCACAAGAAAGCGAGTTGAAGAAAGGAGCTCAGGGGCACTGTATTTCACAAACCTGCAGAGTTATAAATGACAGCTATCGTCCAAAAATAGACTGAAGTAAGGCTGCCAAGAGGACTTGAAAGCGGGGCAGAATTGCAGGAAACCGATTTCAGGAGGTAGACTGGAATTGCATTGAAAGCATAGGAAAAGAGGCAGAACGTCTACAATGATGCACTTGGCCAAAAAGGGCGTATGCGTTTTTTCCTGAATATATTCAGGAAAAAACGCATACGCCCTTTTTGGCCAACCAAGCAAGCTTGCAAAGGAAATCTGCACTACAATGAAGTCTCACTTCCCCCCGGTCAAAAGGGCCATCTGAAAAAAGTGTAAAATCCAGAAAGGCAGGACAGGCCATGGAGAACTGGGAGCCTTGTTATGCTGATGGGCGGGATGTAAATTGCCAACAGACACTCAGGAGAAGTGTATGGTGTTTCCTGAAACATCTAAAAAACAAAGCAACAGAGCCTAGGGCACTACCACTTATGGTCCTATAGCTTAGGGAAATTAAAATCAAAAAGACACAGCCACCCCAAAGTTTGGGACGCCTCTGTTTACAAGAACCTCATTTACAGTACAAGTTCAACATCGCAGAAAGTGAAAAATGGATAAAGAAGTTGTGGTATTTACTTACAAAGCAATATCACTCAGCAATGAAATCTATGTCATCAGGCCCTTAGCATCACAATGAGTGGATTCAGGTATGATGATTCTAACTGAAATAAGTCACACAGAAAAAGAAACATCATAAGATATCAGTAATACACGGAATGTAAACTTGGCTACACAGGAACTGAATTACAGAACAGAACAGGGTCTCAAATTTAGAAAACCAACTTATGCTTGCTTAAGGGTAAAGGTGAGTTGGGGTGCTGCATAAAACCAGAGATTGAAATGAGCACAGATAAAATTCCTTAAGTCAAATATGGAATAGACAAGAGCTACTCCTTGCTCAACGAAATGGACTCAACACCGCATATTAAACGCCTAAGAATGTACCTGACTAGTAAGTATCGTAAAACCTATGGATTGCTATGTCTCCAAAAGAGAATCAAGCATGTGTACAGGGGCATAAACGCAGCAGTGATAGGATTGGAGAGGTTCGGTGAGCAAATGAAGACCCTTTGAAGTCATATTGCATGGTACCCATTACACGAGTCTCAACTCTCCAGGTTTAAGGTATTCTTCCTTCAGCTAAAACATGCATGTGGAACCTAAGTATGATCAACCATGTGAACGGGAGACGTGTTCAAATATGTCTCAGTTTTCCTCCCCTGGTACTCGGGTGCAACATTCCAGACGCTTTACTAACACTCTCCCCACTTGGAGAGTCAGCGCCTTTAACCTCCTGTTTGGCCCAGTTTGCAATTTCTGCGGAAGATGAACAGGAATAGCGAGAACCAATGAGAGGCTAGCTGGAGGTGTCTGGACGGGCAAATTTAACTCTCATTTCCCACCAGGAAGAGGAAATAACCAAAGGCTCAGTGTGCCGGACCGGAACCAGATTAGGGCCTGAAGCCATTCTGCGGTGTTGCGGCCAGCTCAAAAGAAAGCGAGTTGAAGAAAGGAGCTCAGGGGCACTGTAATTCACAAACCTGCAGAGTTATAAATGACAGCTATCGTCCAAAAATAGACTGAAGTAAGGCTGCCAAGAGGACTTGAAAGCGGGGCAGAATTGCAGGAAACCGATTTCAGGAGGTAGACTGGAATTGCATTGAAAGCATAGGAAAAGAGGCAGAACGTCCACAATGATGCACTTGGCCAAAAAGGGCGTATGCGTTTTTTCCTAAATATATTCAGGAAAAAACGCATACGCCCTTTTTGGCCAACCAAGCAAGCTTGCAAAGGAAATCTGCACTACAATGAAGTCTCACTTCACCCCGGTCAAAAGGGCCATCTGAAAAAAGTGTAAAATCCAGAAAGGCAGGACAGGCCATGGAGAACTGGGAGCCTTGTTATGCTGATGGGCGGGATGTAAATTGCCAACAGACACTTGGGAGAAGTGTATGGTGTTTCCTGAAACATCTAAAAAACAAAGCAACAGAGCCTAGGGCACTTCCACTTATGGTCCTATAGCTTAGGGAAATTAAAATCAAAAAGACACAGCCACCCCAAAGTTTGGAACGGCTCTGTTTACAAGAACCTCGTTTACAGTACAAGTTCAACATCGCAGAAAGTGAAAAATGGATAAAGAAGTTGTGGTATTTACTTACAAAGCAATATCACTCAGCAATGAAATCTGTGTCACCAGGCCCTTAGCAGCACAATGAGTGGATTCAGGTATGATGATTCTAACTGAAATAAGTCACACAGAAAAAGAAACATCATAAGATATCAGTAATACACGGAATGTAAACTTGGCTACACAGGAACTGAATTACAGAACAGAACAGGGTCTCAAATTTAGAAAACCAACTTATTCTTGCTTAAGGGTAAAGGTGAGTTGGGGTGCTGCATAAAACCAGAGATTGAAATGAGCACAGATAAAGTTCCTTAAGCCAAATATGGAATAGACAAGAGCTACTCCTTGCTCAACGAAATGGACTCAACACCCCATATTAAACGCCTAAGAATGTACCTGACTAGTAAGTATCTTAAAACCTATGGATTGCTATGTCTCCGAAAGAGAATCAAGCATGTGTACAGGGGCATAAACGCAGCAGTGATAGGATTGGAGAGGTGCGGTGAGCAAATGAAGACCCTTTGAAGTCATATTGCATGGTACCCATTACACGAGTCTCAACTCTCCAGGTTTAAGGTATTCTTCCTTCAGCTAAAACATGCATGTGGAACCTAAGTATGATCAACCATGTGAACGGGAGACGTGTTCAAATATGTCTCAGTTTTCCTCCCCTGGTACTCGGGTGCAACATTCCAGACGCTTTACTAACACTCTCCCCACTTGGAGAGTCAGCGCCTTTAACCTCCTGTTTGGCCCAGTTTGCAATTTCTGCGGAAGATGAACAGGAATAGCGAGAACCAATGAGAGGCTAGCTGGAGGTGTCTGGACGGGCAAATTTAACTCTCATTTCCCACCAGGAAGAGGAAATAACCAAAGGCTCAGTGTGCCGTACCGGAACCAGATTAGGGCCTGAAGCCATCCTGCGGTGTTGCGGCCAGCTCAAAAGAAAGCGAGTTGAAGAAAGGAGCTCAGGGGCACTGTAATTCACAAACCTGCAGAGTTATAAATGACAGCTATCGTCCAAAAATAGACTGAAGTAAGGCTGCCAAGAGGACTTGAAAACGGGGCAGAATTGCAGGAAACCGATTTCAGGAGGTAGACTGGAATTGCATTGAAAGCATAGGAAAAGAGGCAGAACGTCCACAATGATGCACTTGGCCAAAAAGGGCGTATGCGTTTTTTCCTGAATATATTCAGGAAAAAACGCATACGCCCTTTTTGGCCAACCAAGCAAGCTTGCAAAGGAAATCTGCACTACAATGAAGTCTCACTTCCCCCCGGTCAAAAGGGCCATCTGAAAAAAGTGTAAAATCCAGAAAGGCAGGACAGGCCATGGAGAACTGGCAGCCTTGTTATGCTGATGGGCGGGATGTAAATTGCCAACAGACACTTGGGAGAAGTGTATGGTGTTTCCTGAAACATCTAAAAAACAAAGCAACAGAGCCTAGGGCACTTCCACTTATGGTCCTATAGCTTAGGGAAATTAAAATCAAAAAGACACAGCCACCCCAAAGTTTGGAACGGCTCTGTTTACAAGAACCTCGTTTACAGTACAAGTTCAACATCGCAGAAAGTGAAAAATGGATAAAGAAGTTGTGGTATTGACTTACAAAGCAATATCACTCAGCAATGAAATCTATGTCATCAGGCCCTTAGCAGCACAATGAGTGGATTCAGGTATGATGATTCTAACTGAAATAAGTCACACAGAAAAAGAAACATCATAAGATATCAGTAATACACGGAATGGAAACTTGGCTACACAGGAACTGAATTACAGAACAGAACAGGGCCTCAAATTTAGATAAACAACTTATGCTTGCTTAAGGGTAAAGGTGAGTTGGGGTGCTGCATAAAACCAGAGATTGAAATGAGCACAGATAAAGTTCCTTAAGCCAAATATGGAATAGACAAGAGCTACTCCTTGCTCAACGAAATGGACTCAACACCGCATATTAAACGCCTAAGAATGTACCTGACTTGTAAGTATCTTAAAACCTATGGATTGCTATGTCTCCGAAAGAGAATCAAGCATGTGTACAGGGGCATAAATGCAGCAGTGATAGGATTGGAGAGGTTCGGTGAGCAAATGAAGACCCTTTGAAGTCATATTGCATGGTACCCATTCCACGGGTTTCAACTACCCAGGTTTAAGGTATTCTTCCTTCAGCTAAAACATGTATGTGGAACCTAGAGTATGATCAACCATGTGATCGGGAGATGTGTTCAAATATGTCTCAGTTTTCCTCCCCTGGTACTCGGGTGCAACATTCCAGACGCTTTACTAACACTCTCCCCACTTGGAGAGTCAGCGCCTTTAACCTCCTGTTTGGCCCAGTTTGCAATTTTTGCGGAAGATGAATAGGAATAGCGAGAACCAATGAGAGGCTAGCTTGAGGTGTCTGGACGGGCAAATTTAACTCTCATTTCCCACCAGGAAGAGGAAATAACCAAAGGCTCAGCGTGCCGTACCGGAACCAGATTAGGGCCTGAAGCCATCATGCGGTGTTGCGGCCAGGTCACAAGAAAGCGAGTTGAAGAAAGGAGCTCAGGGGCACTGTAATTCACAAACCTGCAGAGTTATAAATGACAGCTATCGTCCAAAAATAGACTGAAGTAAGGCTGCCAAGAGGACTTGAAAGCGGGGCAGAATTGCAGGAAACCGATTTCAGGAGGTAGACTGGAATTGCATTGAAAGCATAGGAAAAGAGGCAGAACGTCCACAATGATGCACTTGGCCAAAAAGGGCGTATGCGTTTTTTCCTGAATATATTCAGAAAAAAACGCATACGCCCTTTTTGGCCAACCAAGCAAGCTTGCAAAGGAAATCTGCACTACAATGAAGTCTCACTTCCCCCCGGTCAAAAGGGCCATCTGAAAAAAGTGTAAAATCCAGAAAGGCAGGACAGGCCATGGAGAACTGGGAGCCTTGTTATGCTGATGGGCGGGATGTAAATTGCCAACAGACACTCGGGAGAAGTGTATGGTGTTTCCTGAAACATCTAAAAAACAAAGCAACAGAGCCTAGAGCACTGCCACTTATGGTCCTATAGCTTAGGGAAATTAAAATCAAAAAGACACAGCCACCCCAAAGTTTGGAACGGCTCTGTTTACAAGAACCTCGTTTACAGTACAAGTTCAACATCACAGAAAGTGAAAAATGGATAAAGAACTTGTGGTACTTACGTACAATGCAGTATCACTCAGCAATGAAATCTATGTCATCAGGCCCGTAGCAGCATAATGAGTAGATTCAGGTACGATGATTCTAACTGAAATAAGTCACACAGAAAAAGAAACATCATAAGATATCACTAATACACGGAATGTAAACTTGGCTACACAGGAACTGAATTCCAAAACAGAACAGGTTCTCAAATTTAGAAAACCAACTTATGCTTGCTTAAGGGTAAAGGTGAGTTGGGGTGCTGCATAAAACCAGAGATTGAAATGAGCACAGATAAAGTTCCTTAAGTCAAATATGGAATAGACAAGAGCTACTCCTTGCTCAACGAAATGGACTCAACACCGCATATTAAACGCCTAAGAATGTACCTGACTAGTAAGTATCTTAAAACCTATGGATTGCTATGTCTCCGAAAGAGAATCAAGCATGTGTACAGGGGCATAAACGCAGCAGTGATAGGATTGGAGAGGTTCGGTGAGCAAATGAAGACCCTTTGAAGTCATATTGCATGGTACCCATTACACGGGTCTCAACTCTCCAGGTTTAAGGTATTCTTCCTTCAGCTAAAACATGCATGTGGAACCCAGAGTATGATCAACCATATGATCGGGAGACGTGTTCAGATATGTCTCAGTTTTCCTCCCCTGGTACTCGGGTGCAACATTCCAGACGCTTTACTAACACTCTCCCCACTTGGAGAGTCAGTCCCTTTAACCTCCTGTTTGGCCCAGTTTGCAATTTCTGCGGAAGATGAACAGGAATAGCGAGAACCAATGAGAGGCTAGCTGGAGGTGTCTGGACGGGCAAATTTAACTCTCATTTCCCACCAGGAAGAGGAAATAACCAAAGGCTCAGCGTGCCGTGCCAGAACCAGATTAGGGCCTGAAGCCATCCTGCGGTGTTGCGGCCAGGTCACAAGAAAGCGAGTTGAAGAAAGGAGCTCAGGGGCACTGTAATTCACAAACCTGCAGAGTTATAAATGACAGCTATCGTCCAAAAATAGACTGAAGTAAGGCTGCCAAGAGGACTTGAAAGTGGGGCAGAATTGCAGGAAACCGATTTCAGGAGGTAGACTGGAATTGCATTGAAAGCATAGGAAAAGAGGCAGAACGTCCACAATGATGCACTTGGCCAAAAAGGGCGTATGAGTTTTTTCCTGAATATATTCAGAAAAAAACGCATACGCCCTTTTTGGCCAACCAAGCAAGCTTGCAAAGGAAATCTGCACTACAATGAAGTCTCACTTCCCCCCGGTCAAAAGGGCCATCTGAAAAAAGTGTAAAATCCAGAAAGGCAGGACAGGCCATGGAGAACTGGGAGCCTTGTTATGCTGATGGGCGGGATGTAAATTGCCAACAGACACTCGGGAGAAGTGTATGGTGTATCCTGAAACATCTAAAAAACAAAGCAACAGAGCCTAGGGCACTGCCACTTATGGTCCTATAGCTTAGGGAAATTAAAATCAAAAAGACACAGCCACCCCAAAGTTTGGGACGCCTCTGTTTACAAGAACCTCGTTTACAGTACAAGTTCAACATCGCAGAAAGTGAAAAATGGATAAAGAAGTTGTGGTATTTACTTACAAAGCAATATCACTCAGCAATGAAATCTGTGTCATCAGGCCCTTAGCAGCACAATGAGTGGATTCAGGTATGATGATTCTAACTGAAGTAAGTCACACAGAAAAAGAAACATCATAAGATATCAGTAATACACGGAATGTAAACTTGGCTACAGAGGAACTGAATTACAGAACAGAACAGGGTCTCAAATTTAGAAAACCAACTCATGCTTGCTTAAGAGTAAAGGTGAGTTGGGGTGCTGCATAAAACCAGAGATTGAAATGAGCACAGATAAAGTTCCTTAAGCCAAATATGGAATAGACAAGAGCTACTCCTTGCTCAACCAATTGGACTCAACACCCCATATTAAACGCCTAAGAATGTACCTGACTAGTAAGTATCTTAAAACCTATGGATTGCTATGTCACCGAAAGAGAATCAAGCATGTGTACAGGGGCATAAACGCAGCAGTGATAGGATTGGAGAGGTTCGGTGAGCAAATGAAGACCCTTTGAAGTCATATTGCATGGTACCCATTACACGGGTCTCAACTCTCCAGGTTTAAGGTATTCTTCCTTCAGCTAAAACATGCATGTGGAACCCAAGTATGATCAACCATGTGAACGGGAGACGTGTTCAAATATGTCTCAGTTTTCCTCCCCTGGTACTCGGGTGCAACATTCTAGATGCTTTACTAACACTCTCCCCACTTGGAGAGTCAGTCCCTTTAACCTCCTGTTTGGCCCAGTTTGCAATTTCTGCGGAAGATGAACAGGAATAGCGAGAACCAATGAGAGGCTAGCTGGAGGTGTCTGGACGGGCAAATTTAACTCTCATTTCCCACCAGGAAGAGGAATTAACCAAAGGCTCAGCATGCCGGGCCGGAACCAGATTAGGGCCTGAAGCCATCCTGCGGTGTTGCGGCCAGATCACAAGAAAGTGAGTTGAAGAAAGGAGCTCAGGGGCACTGTAATTCACAAACCTGCAGAGTTATAAATGACAGCTATCGTCCAAAAATAGACTGAAGTAAGGCTGCCAAGAGGACTTGAAAGCGGGGCAGAATTGCAGGAAACCGATTTCAGGAGGTAGACTGGAATTGCATTGAAAGCATAGGAAAAGAGGCAGAACGTCCACAATGATGCACTTGGCCAAAAAGGGCGTATGCGTTTTTTCCTGAATATATTCAGGAAAAAACGCATACGCCCTTTTTGGCCAACCAAGCAAGCTTGCAAAGGAAATCTGCACTACAATGAAGTCTCACTTTCCCCCGGTCAAAAGGGCCATCTGAAAAAAGTGTAAAATCCAGAAAGGCAACAGGCCATTGAGAACTGGGAGCCTTGTTATGCTGATGGGCGGGATGTAAATTGCCAACAGACACTCGGGAGAAGTGTATGGTGTTTCCTGAAACATCTAAAAAACAAAGCAACAGAGCCTAGGGCACTTCCACTTATGGTCCTATAGCTTAGGGAAATTAAAATCAAAAAGACACAGCCACCCCAAAGTTTGGGACGCCTCTGTTTACAAGAACCTCGTTTACAGTACAAGTTCAACATCGCAGAAATTGAAAAATGGATAAAGAAGTTGTGGTATTTACTTACAAAGCAATATCACTCAGCAATGAAATCTGTGTCATCAGGCCCTTAGCAGCACAATGAGTGGATTCAGGTATGATGATTCTAACTGAAGTAAGTCACACAGAAAAAGAAACATCATAAGATATCAGTAATACACGGAATGTAAACTTGGCTACACAGGAACTGAATTACAGAACAGAACAGGGTCTCAAATTTAGAAAACCAACTTATTCTTGCTTAAAGGTAAAGGTGAGTTGGGGTGCTGCATAAAACCAGAGATTGAAATGAGCACAGATAAAGTTCCTTAAGCCAAATATGGAATAGACAAGAGCTACTCCTTGCTCAACGATATGGACTCAACACCCCATATTAAACGCCTAAGAATGTACCTGACTAGTAAGTATCTTAAAACCTATGGATTGCTATGTCTCCGAAAGAGAATCAAGCATGTGTACAGGGGCATAAACGCAGCAGTGATAGGATTGGAGAGGTTCGGTGAGCAAATGAAGACCCTTTGAAGTCATATTGCATGGTACCCATTACACGGGTCTTAACTTTCCAGGTTTAAGATATTCTTCCTTCAGCTAAAACATGCATGTGGAACCCAAGTATGATCAACCATGTGAACGGGAGACGTGTTCAAATATGTCTCAGTTTTCCTCCCCTGGTACTCGGGTGCAACATTCCAGACGCTTTACTAACACTCTCCCCACTTGGAGAGTCAGCGCCTTTAACCTCCTGTTTGGCCCAGTTTGCAATTTCTGCGGAAGATGAACAGGAATAGCGAGAACCAATGAGAGGCTAGCTGGAGGTGTCTGGACGGGCAAATTTAACTCTCATTTCCCACCAGGAAGAGGAAACAACCAAAGGCTCAGCGTGCCGTACCGGAACCAGATTAGGGCCTGAAGCCATCCTGCGGTGTTGCGGCCAGCTCAAAAGAAAGCGAGTTGAAGAAAGGAGCTCAGGGGCACTGTAATTCACAAACCTGCAGAGTTATAAATGACAGCTATTGTCCAAAAATAGACTGAAGTAAGGCTGCCAAGAGGACTTGAAAGCGGGGCAGAATTGCAGGAAACCGATTTCAGGAGGTAGACTGGAATTGCATTGAAAGCATAGGAAAAGAGACAGAACGTCCACAATGATGCACTTGGCCAAAAAGGGCGTATGCGTTTTTTCCTGAATATATTCAGGAAAAAACGCATACGCCCTTTTTGGCCAACCAAGCAAGCTTGCAAAGGAAATCTGCACTACAATGAAGTCTCACTTCCCCCCGGTCAAAAGGGCCATCTGAAAAAAGTGTAAAATCCAGAAAGGCAACAGGCAATTGAGAACTGGGAGCCTTGTTATGCTGATGGGCGGGATGTAAATTGCCAACAGACACTCGGGAGAAGTGTATGGTGTTTCCTGAAACATCTAAAAAACAAAGCAACAGAGCCTAGGGCACTTCCACTTATGGTCCTATAGCATAGGGAAATTAAAATAAAAAAGACACAGCCACCCAAAAGTTTGGGACGCCTCCATTTACAAGAACCTCGTTTACCGTACAAGTTCAATATCACAGAAAGTGAAAAATGGATAAAGAATTTGTGGTACTTACGTACAATGCAGTATCACTCAGCAATGAAATCTATGTCATCAGGCCCGTAGCAGCATAATGAGTGGATTCAGGTACGATGATTCTAACTGAAATAAGTCACACAGAAAAAGAAACATCATAAGATATCACTAATACACGGAATGTAAACTTGGCTACACAGGAACTGCATTCCAAAACAGAACAGGGTCTCAAATTTAGAAAACCAACTTATGCTTGCTTAAGGGGAAAGGTGAGTTGGGGTGCTGCATAAAACCAGAGATTGAAATGAGCACACATAAAGTTCCTTAAGCCAAATATGGAATAGACAAGAGCTACTCCTTGCTCAACGAAATGGACTCAACACCCCATATTAAACGCCTAAGAATGTACCTGACTAGTAAGTATCTTAAAACCTATGGATTGCTATGTCTCCAAAAGAGAACCAAGCGTGTGTACAGGGGCATAAACGCAGCAGTGATAGGATTGGAGAGGTTCGGTGAGCAAATGAAGACCCTTTGAAGTCATATTGCATGGTACCCATTCCACGGGTCTCAACTCTCCAGGTTTAAGGTATTCTTCCTTCAGCTAAAACATGCATGTGGAACCCAAGTATGATCAACCATGTGAACGGGAGACGTGTTCAAATATGTCTCAGTTTTCCTCCCCTGGTACTCGGGTGCAACATTCCAGACGCTTTACTAACACTCTCCCCACTTGGAGAGTCAGTCCCTTTAACCTCCTGTTTGGCGCAGTTTGCAATTTCTGCGGAAGATGAACAGGAATAGCGAGAACCAATGAGAGACTACCTGGAGGTGTCTGGACGGGCAAATTTAACTCTCATTTCTCACCAGGAAGAGGAATTAACCAAAGGCTCAGCGTGCCGGGCCGGAACCAGATTAGGGCCTGAAGCCATCCTGCGGTGTTGCGGCCAGGTCACAAGAAAGCGAGTTGAAGAAAGGAGCTCAGGGGCACTGTAATTCACAAACCTGCAGAGTTATAAATGACAGCTATCGTCCAAAAATAGACCGAAGTAAGGCTGCCAAGAGGACTTGAAAGCGGGGCAGAATTGCAGGACACCGATTTCAAGAGGTAGACTGGAATTGCATTGAAAGCATAGGAAAAGAGGCAGAACGTCCACAATGATGCACTTGGCCAAAAAGGGCGTATGCGTTTTTTCCTGAATATATTCAGGAAAAAACGCATACGCCCTTTTTGGCCAACCAAGCAAGCTTGCAAAGGAAATCTGCACTACAATGAAGTCTCACTTCCCCCCGGTCAAAAGGGCCATCTGAAAAAAGTGTAAAATCCAGAAAGGCAGGACAGGCCATGGAGAACTGGGAGCCTTGTTATGCTGATGGGCGGGATGTAAATTGCCAACAACCACTCGGGAGAAGTGTATGGTGTTTCCTGAAACATCTAAAAATCAAAGCAACAGAACCTAGGGCACTTCCACTTATGGTCCTATAGCTTAGGGAAATTAAAATCAAAAAGACACAGCCACCCCAAAGTTTGGAACGGCTCTGTTTACAAGAACCTCGTTTACAGTACAAGTTCAACATCGCAGAAAGTGAAAAATGGATAAAGAAGTTGTGGTATTTACTTACAAAGCAATATCACTCAGCAATGAAATCTGTGTCATCAGGCCCTTAGCAGCACAATGAAGGGATTCAGGTATGATGATTCTAACTGAAGTAAGTCACACAGAAAAAGAAACATCATAAGATATCAGTAATACACGGAATGTAAACTTGGCTACACAGGAACTGAATTACAGAACAGAACAGGGACTCAAATTTAGAAAACCAACTTATGCTTGCTTAAGGGGAAAGGTGAGTTGGGGTGCTGAATAAAACCAGAGATTGAAATGAGCACAGATAAAGTTCCTTAAGCCAAATATGGAATAGACAAGAGCTACTCCTTGCTCAACGAAATGGACTCAACACCGCATATTAAACGCCTAAGAATGTACCTGACTAGTAAGTATCTTAAAACCTATGGATTGCTATGTTTCCGAAAGAGAATCAAGCATGTGTACAGGGGCATAAACGCAGCAGCGATAGGATTGGAGAGGTTCGGTGAGCAAATGAAGACCCTTTGAAGTCATATTGCATGGTACCCATTCCACGGGTTTCAACTACCCAGGTTTAAGGTATTCTTCCTTCAGCTAAAACATGCATGTGGAACCTAGAGTATGATCAACCATGTGATCAGGAGACGTGTTCAAATATGTCTCAGTTTTCGTACCCTGGTACTCGGGTGCAACATTCCAGACGCTTTACTAACACTCTCCCGACTTGGAGAGTCAGTCCCTTTAACCTCCTGTTTGGCCCAGTTTGCAATTTCTGCGGAAGATGAACAGGAATAGCGAGAACCAATGAGAGCCTAGCTGGAGGTGTCTGGACGGGCAAATTTAACTCTCATTTCCCACCAGGAAGAGGAAATAACCAAAGGCTCAGCGTGCCATGCCAGAACCAGATTAGGGCCTGAAGCCATCCTGCGGTGTTGCGGCCAGCTCAAAAGAAAGCGAGTTGAAGAAAGGAGCTCAGGGGCACTGTAATTCACAAACCTGCAGAGTTATAAATGACAGCTATCGTCCAAAAATAGACTGAAGTAAGGCTGCCAAGAGGACTTGAAAGCAGGGCAGAATTGCAGGAAACCGATTTCAGGAGGTAGACTGGAATTGCATTGAAAGCATAGGAAAAGAAGCAGAACGTCCACAATGATGCACTTGGCCAAAAAGGGCGTATGCGTTTTTTCCTGAATATATTCAGGAAAAAACGCATACGCCCTTTTTGGCCAACCAAGCAAGCTTGCAAAGGAAATCTGCACTACAATGAAGTCTCACTTCCCCCCGGTCAAAAGGGCCATCTGAAAAAAGTGTAAAATCCAGAAAGGCAGGACAGGCCATGGAGAACTGGGAGCCTTGTTATGCTGATGGGCGGGATGTAAATTGCCAACAACCACTCGGGAGAAGTGTATGGTGTTTCCTGAAACATCTAAAAAACAAAGCAACAGAGCCTAGGGCACTTCCACTTATGGTCCTATAGCTTAGGGAAATTAAAATCAAAAAGACACAGCCACCCCAAAGTTTGGAACGGCTCTGTTTACAAGAACCTCGTTTACAGTACAAGTTCAACATCGCAGAAAGTGAAAAATGGATAAAGAAGTTGTGGTATTTACTTACAAAGCAATATCACTCAGCAATGAAATCTATGTCATCAGGCCCTTAGCAGCACAATGAGTGGATTCAGGTACGATGATTCTAACTGAAATAAGTCACACAGAAAAAGAAACATCATAAGATATCACTAATACACGGAATGTAATCTTGGCTACACAGGAACTGAATTCCAAAACAGAACAGGGTCTAAAATTTAGAAAACCAACTTATGCTTGCTTAAGGGTAAAGGTGAGTTGGGGTGCTGCATAAAACCAGAGATTGAAATGAGCACAGATAAAGTTCCTTAAGTCAAATATGGAATAGACAAGAGCTACTCCTTGCTCAACGAAATGGACTCAACACCGCATATTAAACGCCTAAGAATGTACCTGACTAGTAAGTATCGTAAAACCTATAGATTGCTATGTCTCCAAAAGAGAATCAAGCATGTGTACAGGGGCATAAACGCAGCAGTGATAGGATTGGAGAGGTTCGGTGAGCAAATGAAGACCCTTTGAAGTCATATTGCATGGTACCCATTACACGGGTCTCAACTCTCCAGGTTTAAGGTATTCTTCCTTCAGCTAAAACATGCATGTGGATCCCAAGTATGATCAACCATGTGAACGGGAGACGTGTTCAAATATGTCTTAGTTTTCCTCCCCTGGTACTCGGGTGCAACATTCCAGACGCTTTACTAACACTCTCCCCACTTGGAGAGTCAGCGCCTTTAACCTCCTGTTTGGCCCAGTTTGCAATTTCTGCGGAAGATGAACAGGAATAGCGAGAACCAATGAGAGGCTAGCTGGAGGTGTCTGGACGGGCAAATTTAACTCTCATTTCCCACCAGGAAGAGGAAATAACCAAAGGCTCAGCGTGCCGTACCGGAACCAGATTAGGGCCTGAAGCCACCCTGCGGTGTTGCGGCCAGCTCAAAAGAAAGCGAGTTGAAGAAAGGAGCTCAGGGGCACTGTAATTCACAAACCTGCAGAGTTATAAATGACAGCTATCGTCCAAAAATAGACTGAAGTAAGGCTGCCAAGAGGACTTGAAAGCGGGGCAGAATTGCAGCAAACCGATTTCAGGAGGTAGACTGGAATTGCATTGAAAGCATAGGAAAAGAGGCAGAACGTCCACAATGATGCACTTGGCCAAAAAGGGCATATGCGTTTTTTCCTGAATATATTCAGGAAAAAACGCATACGCCCTTTTTGGCCAACCAAGCAAGCTTGCAAAGGAAATCTGCACTACAATGAAGTCTCACTTCCCCCCGGTCAAAAGGGCCATCTGAAAAAAGTGTAAAATCCAGAAAGGCAACAGGCCATTGAGAACTGGGAGCCTTGTTATGCTGATGGGCGGGATGTAAATTGCCAACAGACACTTGGGAGAAGTGTATGGTGTTTCCTGAAACATCTAAAAAACAAAGCAACAGAGCCTAGGGCACTTCCACTTATGGTCCTATAGCTTAGGGAAATTAAAATCAAAAAGACACAGCCACCCCAAAGTTTGGAACGGCTCTGTTTACAAGAACCTCGTTTACAGTACAAGTTCAACATCGCAGAAAGTGAAAAATGGATAAAGAAGTTGTGCTATTCACTTACAAAGCAATATCACTCAGCAATGAAATCTATGTCATCAGGCCCTTAGCATCGCAATGAGTGGATTCAGGTATGATGATTCTAACTGAAATAAGTCACACAGAAAAAGAAACATCATAAGATATCACTAATACACGGAATGTAAACTTGCCTACACAGGAACTGAATTACAGAACAGAACAGGGTCTCAAATTTAGAAAACCAACTTATGCTTGCTTAAGGGTAAAGGTGAGTTGGGGTGCTGCATAAAACCAGAGATTGAAATGAGCACAGATAAAGTTCCTTAAGCCAAATATGGAATAGACAAGAGCTACTCCTTGCTCAACGAAATGGACTCAACACCCCATATTAAATGCGTAAGAATGTTCCTGACTAGTAAGTATCTTAAAACCTATGGATTGCTATGTCTCCAAAAGAGAATCAAGCAGGTGTACAGGGGCATAAACGCAGCAGTGATAGGATTGGAGAGGTTCGGTGAGCAAATGAAGACCCTTTGAAGTCATATTGCATGGTACCCATTCCACGGGTTTCAACTACCCAGGTTTAAGGTATTCTTCTTTCAGCTAAAACATGCATGTGGAACCTAGAGTATGATCAACCATGTGATCGGGAGACGTGTTCAAATATGTCTCAGTTTTCGTACCCTGGTACTCGGGTGCAACATTCCAGACGCTTTACTAACACTCTCCCGACTTGGAGAGTCAGTCCCTTTAACCTCCTGTTTGACCCAGTTTGCAATTTCTGCGGAAGATGAACAGGAATAGCGAGAACCAATGAGAGGCTAGCTGGAGGTGTCTGGACGGGCAAATTTAACTCTCATTTCCCACCAGGAAGAGGAATTAACCAAAGGCTCAGCATGCCGGGCCGGAACCAGATTAGGGCCTGAAGCCATCCTGCGGTGTTGCGGCCAGGTCACAAGAAAGCGAGTTGAAGAAAGGAGCTCAGGGGCACTGTAATTCACAAACCTGCAGAGTTATAAATGACAGCTATCGTCCAAAAATAGACTGAAGTAAGGCTGCCAAGAGGACTTGAAAGCGGGGCAGCATTGCAGGAAACCGATTTCAGGAGGTAGACTGGAATTGCATTGAAAGCATAGGAAAAGAGGCAGAACGTCCACAATGATGCACTTGGCCAAAAAGGGCGTATGCGTTTTTTCCTGAATATATTCAGGAAAAAACGCATACGCCCTTTTTGGCCAACCAAGCAAGCTTGCAAAGGAAATCTGCACTACAATGAAGTCTCACTTCCCCCCGGTCAAAAGGGCCATCTGAAAAAAGTGTAAAATCCAGAAAGGCAGGACAGGCCATGGAGAACTGGGAGCCTTGTTATGCTGATGGGCGGGATGTAAATTGCCAACAGACACTTGGGAGAAGTGTATGGCGTTTCCTGAAACATCTAAAAAACAAAGCAACAGAGCCTAGGGCACTGCCACTTATGGTCCTATAGCTTAGGGAAATTAAAATCAAAAAGACACAGCCACCCTAAAGTTTGGGACGCCTCTGTTTACAAGAACCTCGTTTACAGTACAAGTTCAACATCGCAGAAAGTGAAAAATGGATAAAGAAGTTGTGGTATTTACTTACAAAGCAATATCACTCAGCAATGAATTCTATGTCATCAGGCCCTTAGCATTACAATGAGTGGATTCAGGTATGATGATTCTAACTGAAATAAGTCACACAGAAAAAGAAACATCATAAGATATCAGTAATACACGGAATGGAAACTTGGCTACACAGGAACTGAATTACAGAACAGAACAGGGTCTCAAATTTAGAAAACCAACTTATGCTTGCTTAAGGGGAAAGGTGAGTTGGGGTGCTGCATAAAACCAGAGATTGAAATGAGCACAGATAAAGTTCCTTAAGCCAAATATGGAATAGACAAGAGCTACTCCTTGCTCAACGAAATGGACTCAAAACCCCATATTAAACCCCTAAGAATGTACCTGACTAGTAAGTATCTTAAAACCTATGGATTGCTATGTCAACGAAAGAGAATCAAGCATGTGTACAGGGGCATAAACGCAGCAGTGATAGGATTGGAGAGGTTCGGTGAGCAAATGAAGACCCTTTGAAGTCATATTGCATGGTACCCATTACACGGGTCTCAACTCTCCAGGTTTAAGGTATTCTTCCTTCAGCTAAAACATGCATGTGGAACCCAAGTATGATCAACCATGTGAACGGGAGACGTGTTCAAATATGTCTCAGTTTTCCTCCCCTGGTACTCGGGTGCAACATTCCAGATGCTTTACTAACACTCTCCCCACTTGGAGAGTCAGTCCCTTTAACCTCCTGTTTGGCCCAGTTTGCAATTTCTGCGGAAGATGAACAGGAATAGCGAGAACCAATGAGAGGCTAGCTGGAGGTGTCTGGACGGGCAAATTTAACTCTCATTTCCCACCAGGAAGAGGAATTAACCAAAGGCTCAGCATGCCGGGCCGGAACCAGATTAGGGCCTGAAGCCATCCTGCGGTGTTGCGGCCAGATCACAAGAAAGTGAGTTGAAGAAAGGAGCTCAGGGGCACTGTAATTCACAAACCTGCAGAGTTATAAATGACAGCTATCGTCCAAAAATAGACTGAAGTAAGGCTGCCAAGAGGACTTGAAAGCGGGGCAGAATTGCAGGAAACCGATTTCAGGAGGTAGACTGGAATTGCATTGAAAGCATAGGAAAAGAGGCAGAACGTCCACAATGATGCACTTGGCCAAAAAGGGCGTATGCGTTTTTTCCTGAATATATTCAGGAAAAAACGCATACGCCCTTTTTGGCCAACCAAGCAAGCTTGCAAAGGAAATCTGCACTACAATGAAGTCTCACTTCCCCCCGGTCAAAAGGGCCATCTGAAAAAAGTGTAAAATCCAGAAAGGCAACAGGCCATTGAGAACTGGGAGCCTTGTTATGCTGATGGGCGGGATGTAAATTGCCAACAGACACTCGGGAGAAGTGTATGGTGTTTCCTGAAACATCTAAAAAACAAAGCAACAGAGCCTAGGGCACTTCCACTTATGGTCCTATAGCTTAGGGAAATTAAAATCAAAAAGACACAGCCACCCCAAAGTTTGGGACGCCTCTGTTTACAAGAACCTCGTTTACAGTACAAGTTCAACATCGCAGAAATTGAAAAATGGATAAAGAAGTTGTGGTATTTACTTACAAAGCAATATCACTCAGCAATGAAATCTGTGTCATCAGGCCCTTAGCAGCACAATGAGTGGATTCAGGTATGATGATTCTAACTGAAGTAAGTCACACAGAAAAAGAAACATCATAAGATATCAGTAATACACGGAATGTAAACTTGGCTACACAGGAACTCAATTACAGAACAGAACAGGGTCTCAAATTTAGAAAACCAACTTATGCTTGCTTAAAGGTAAAGGTGAGTTGGGGTGCTGCATAAAACCAGAGATTGAAATGAGCACAGATAAAGTTCCTTAAGCCAAATATGGAATAGACAAGAGCTACTCCTTGCTCAACGATATGGACTCAACACCCCATATTAAACGCCTAAGAATGTACCTGACTAGTAAGTATCTTAAAACCTATGGATTGCTATGTCTCCGAAAGAGAATCAAGCATGTGTACAGGGGCATAAACGCAGCAGTGATAGGATTGGAGAGGTTCGGTGAGCAAATGAAGACCCTTTGAAGTCATATTGCATGGTACCCATTACACGGGTCTTAACTTTCCAGGTTTAAGATATTCTTCCTTCAGCTAAAACATGCATGTGGAACCCAAGTATGATCAACCATGTGAACGGGAGACGAGTTCAAATATGTCTCAGTTTTCCTCCCCTGGTACTCGGGTGCAACATTCCAGACGCTTTACTAACACTCTCCCCACTTGGAGAGTCAGCGCCTTTAACCTCCTGTTTGGCCCAGTTTGCAATTTCTGCGGAAGATGAACAGGAATAGCGAGAACCAATGAGAGGCTAGCTGGAGGTGTCTGGACGGGCAAATTTAACTCTCATTTCCCACCAGGAAGAGGAAACAACCAAAGGCTCAGCGTGCCGTACCGGAACCAGATTAGGGCCTGAAGCCATCCTGCGGTGTTGCGGCCAGCTCAAAAGAAAGCGAGTTGAAGAAAGGAGCTCAGGGGCACTGTAATTCACAAACCTGCAGAGTTATAAATGACAGCTATTGTCCAAAAATAGACTGAAGTAAGGCTGCCAAGAGGACTTGAAAGCGGGGCAGAATTGCAGGAAACCGATTTCAGGAGGTAGACTGGAATTGCATTGAAAGCATAGGAAAAGAGGCAGAACGTCCACAATGATGCACTTGGCCAAAAAGGGCGTATGCGTTTTTTCCTGAATATATTCAGGAAAAAACGCATACGCCCTTTTTGGCCAACCAAGCAAGCTTGCAAAGGAAATCTGCACTACAATGAAGTCTCACTTCCTCCCGGTCAAAAGGGCCATCTGAAAAAAGTGTAAAATCCAGAAAGGCAACAGGCCATTGAGAACTGGGAGCCTTGTTATGCTGATGGGCGGGATGTAAATTGCCAACAGACACTCTGGAGAAGTGTATGGTGTTTCCTGAAACATCTAAAAAACAAAGCAACAGAGCGTAGGGCACTTCCACTTATGGTCCTATAGCTTAGGGAAATTAAAATCAAAAAGACACAGCCACCCCAAAGTTTGGAACGGCTCTGTTCACAAGAACCTCGTTTACAGTACAAGTTCAACATCGCAGAAAGTGAAAAATGGATAAAGAACTTGTGGTATTTACTTACAAAGCAATATCACTCAGCAATGAAATCTGTGTCATCAGGCCCTTAGCAGCACAATGAGTGGATTCAGGTATGATGATTCTAACTGAAGTAAGTCACACAGAAAAAGAAACATCATAAGATATCAGTAATACACGGAATGTAAACTTGGCTACACAGGAACTGAATTACAGAACAGAACAGGGTCTCAAATTTAGAAAACCAACTTATTCTTGCTTAAAGGTAAAGGTGAGTTGGGGTGCTGCATAAAACCAGAGATTGAAATGAGCACAGATAAAGCTCCTTAAGCCAAATATGGAATAGACAAGAGCTACTCCTTGCTCAACGATATGGACTCAACACCCCATATTAAACGCCTAAGAATGTACCTGACTAGTAAGTATCTTAAAACCTATGGATTGCTATGTCTCCGAAAGAGAATCAAGCATGTGTACAGGGGCATAAACACAGCAGTGATAGGATTGGAGAGGTTCGGTGAGCAAATGAAGACCCTTTGAAGTCATATTGCATGGTACCCATTACACGGGTCTTAACTTTCCAGGTTTAAGATATTCTTCCTTCAGCTAAAACATGCATGTGGAACCCAAGTATGATCAACCATGTGAACGGGAGACGTGTTCAAATATGTCTCAGTTTTCCTCCCCTGGTACTCGGGTGCAACATTCCAGACGCTTTACTAACACTCTCCCCACTTGGAGAGTCAGCGCCTTTAACCTCCTGTTTGGCCCAGTTTGCAATTTCTGCGGAAGATGAACAGGAATAGCGAGAACCAATGAGAGGCTAGCTGGAGGTGTCTGGACGGGCAAATTTAACTCTCATTTCCCACCAGGAATAGGAAACAACCAAAGGCTCAGCGTGCCGTACCGGAACCAGATTAGGGCCTGAAGCCATCCTGCGGTGTTGCGGCCAGCTCAAAAGAAAGCGAGTTGAAGAAAGGAGCTCAGGGGCACTGTAATTCACAAACCTGCAGAGTTATAAATGACAGCTATTGTCCAAAAATAGACTGAAGTAAGGCTGCCAAGAGGACTTGAAAGCGGGGCAGAATTGCAGGAAACCGATTTCAGGAGGTAGACTGGAATTGCATTGAAAGCATAGGAAAAGAGACAGAACGTCCACAATGATGCACTTGGCCAAAAAGGGCGTATGCGTTTTTTCCTGAATATATTCAGGAAAAAACGCATACGCCCTTTTTGGCCAACCAAGCAAGCTTGCAAAGGAAATCTGCACTACAATGAAGTCTCACTTCCCCCCGGTCAAAAGGGCCATCTGAAAAAAGTGTAAAATCCAGAAAGGCAACAGGCAATTGAGAACTGGGAGCCTTGTTATGCTGATGGGCGGGATGTAAATTGCCAACAGACACTCGGGAGAAGTGTATGGTGTTTCCTGAAACATCTAAAAAACAAAGCAACAGAGCCTAGGGCACTTCCACTTATGGTCCTATAGCATCGGGAAATTAAAATCAAAAAGACACAGCCACCCAAAAGTTTGGGACGCCTCCATTTACAAGAACCTCGTTTACCGTACAAGTTCAATATCACAGAAAGTGAAAAATGGATAAAGAATTTGTGGTACTTACGTACAATGCAGTATCACTCAGCAATGAAATCTATGTCATCAGGCCCGTAGCAGCATAATGAGTGGATTCAGGTACGATGATTCTAACTGAAATAAGTCACACAGAAAAAGAAACATCATAAGATATCACTAATACACGGAATGTAAACTTGGCTACACAGGAACTGCATTCCAAAACAGAACAGGGTCTCAAATTTAGAAAACCAACTTATGCTTGCTTAAGGGGAAAGGTGAGTTGGGGTGCTGCATAAAACCAGAGATTGAAATGAGCACACATAAAGTTCCTTAAGCCAAATATGGAATAGACAAGAGCTACTCCTTGCTCAACGAAATGGACTCAACACCCCATATTAAACGCCTAAGAATGTACCTGACTAGTAAGTATCTTAAAACCTATGGATTGCTATGTCTCCAAAAGAGAACCAAGCGTGTGTACAGGGGCATAAACGCAGCAGTGATAGGATTGGAGAGGTTCGGTGAGCAAATGAAGACCCTTTGAAGTCATATTGCATGGTACCCATTCCACGGGTCTCAACTCTCCAGGTTTAAGGTATTCTTCCTTCAGCTAAAACATGCATGTGGAACCCAAGTATGATCAACCATGTGAACGGGAGACGTGTTCAAATATGTCTCAGTTTTCCTCCCCTGGTACTCGGGTGCAACATTCCAGACGCTTTACTAACACTCTCCCCACTTGGAGAGTCAGTCCCTTTAACCTCCTGTTTGGCCCAGTTTGCAATTTCTGCGGAAGATGAACAGGAATAGCGAGAACCAATGAGAGGCTAGCTGGAGGTGTCTGGACGGGCAAATTTAACTCTCATTTCTCACCAGGAAGAGGAATTAACCAAAGGCTCAGCGTGCCGGGCCGGAACCAGATTAGGGCCTGAAGCCATCCTGCGGTGTTGCGGCCAGTTCACAAGAAAGCGAGTTGAAGAAAGGAGCTCAGGGGCACTGTAATTCACAAACCTGCAGAGTTATAAATGACAGCTATCCTCCAAAAATAGACCGAAGTAAGGCTGCCAAGAGGACTTGAAAGCGGGGCAGAATTGCAGGACACCGATTTCAAGAGGTAGACTGGAATTGCATTGAAAGCATAGGAAAAGAGGCAGAACGTCCACAATGATGCACTTGGCCAAAAAGGGCGTATGCGTTTTTTCCTGAATATATTCAGGAAAAAACGCATACGCCCTTTTTGGCCAACCAAGCAAGCTTGCAAAGGAAATCTGCACTACAATGAAGTCTCACTTCCCCCCGGTCAAAAGGGCCATCTGAAAAAAGTGTAAAATCCAGAAAGGCAGGACAGGCCATGGAGAACTGGGAGCCTTGTTATGCTGATGGGCGGGATGTAAATTGCCAACAACCACTCGGGAGAAGTGTATGGTGTTTCCTGAAACATCTAAAAATCAAAGCAACAGAACCTAGGGCACTTCCACTTATGGTCCTATAGCTTAGGGAAATTAAAATCAAAAAGACACAGCCACCCCAAAGTTTGGAACGGCTCTGTTTACAAGAAACTCGTTTACAGTACAAGTTCAACATCGCAGAAAGTGAAAAATGGATAAAGAAGTTGTGGTATTTACTTACAAAGCAATATCACTCAGCAATGAAATCTGTGTCATCAGGCCCTTAGCAGCACAATGAAGGGATTCAGGTATGATGATTCTAACTGAAGTAAGTCACACAGAAAAAGAAACATCATAAGATATCAGTAATACACGGAATGTAAACTTGGCTACACAGGAACTGAATTACAGAACAGAACAGGGACTCAAATTTAGAAAACCAACTTATGCTTGCTTAAGGGGAAAGGTGAGTTGGGGTGCTGAATAAAACCAGAGATTGAAATGAGCACAGATAAAGTTCCTTAAGCCAAATATGGAATAGACAAGAGCTACTCCTTGCTCAACGAAATGGACTCAACACCGCATATTAAACGCCTAAGAATGTACCTGACTATTAAGTATCTTAAAACCTATGGATTGCTATGTTTCCGAAAGAGAATCAAGCATGTGTACAGGGGCATAAACGCAGCAGTGATAGGATTGGAGAGGTTCGGTGAGCAAATGAAGACCCTTTGAAGTCATATTGCATGGTACCCATTCCACGGGTTTCAACTACCCAGGTTTAAGGTATTCTTCCTTCAGCTAAAACATGCATGTGGAACCTAGAGTATGATCAACCATGTGATCAGGAGACGTGTTCAAATATGTCTCAGTTTTCGTACCCTGGTACTCGGGTGCAACATTCCAGACGCTTTACTAACACTCTCCCGACTTGGAGAGTCAGTCCCTTTAACCTCCTGTTTGGCCCAGTTTGCAATTTCTGCGGAAGATGAACAGGAATAGCGAGAACCAATGAGAGGCTAGCTGGAGGTGTCTGGACGGGCAAATTTAACTCTCATTTCCCACCAGGAAGAGGAAATAACCAAAGGCTCAGCGTGCCATGCCAGAACCAGATTAGGGCCTGAAGCCATCCTGCGGTGTTGCGGCCAGCTCAAAAGAAAGCGAGTTGAAGAAAGGAGCTCAGGGGCACTGTAATTCACAAACCTGCAGAGTTATAAATGACAGCTATCGTCCAAAAATAGACTGAAGTAAGGCTGCCAAGAGGACTTGAAAGCAGGGCAGAATTGCAGGAAACCGATTTCAGGAGGTAGACTGGAATTGCATTGAAAGCATAGGAAAAGAAGCAGAACGTCCACAATGATGCACTTGGCCAAAAAGGGCGTATGCGTTTTTTCCTGAATATATTCAGGAAAAAACGCATACGCCCTTTTTGGCCAACCAAGCAAGCTTGCAAAGGAAATCTGCACTACAATGAAGTCTCACTTCCCCCCGGTCAAAAGGGCCATCTGAAAAAAGTGTAAAATCCAGAAAGGCAGGACAGGCCATGGAGAACTGGGAGCCTTGTTATGCTGATGGGCGGGATGTAAATTGCCAACAACCACTCGGGAGAAGTGTATGGTGTTTCCTGAAACATCTAAAAAACAAAGCAACAGAGCCTAGGGCACTTCCACTTATGGTCCTATAGCTTAGGGAAATTAAAATCAAAAAGACACAGCCACCCCAAAGTTTGGAACGGCTCTGTTTACAAGAACCTCGTTTACAGTACAAGTTCAACATCGCAGAAAGTGAAAAATGGATAAAGAAGTTGTGGTATTTACTTACAAAGCAATATCACTCAGCAATGAAATCTATGTCATCAGGCCCTTAGCAGCACAATGAGTGGATTCAGGTACGATGATTCTAACTGAAATAAGTCACACAGAAAAAGAAACATCATAAGATATCACTAATACACGGAATGTAATCTTGGCTACACAGGAACTGAATTCCAAAACAGAACAGGGTCTAAAATTTAGAAAACCAACTTATGCTTGCTTAAGGGTAAAGGTGAGTTGGGGTGCTGCATAAAACCAGAGATTGAAATGAGCACAGATAAAGTTCCTTAAGTCAAATATGGAATAGACAAGAGCTACTCCTTGCTCAACGAAATGGACTCAACACCGCATATTAAACGCCTAAGAATGTACCTGACTAGTAAGTATCGTAAAACCTATGGATTGCTATGTCTCCAAAAGAGAATCAAGCATGTGTACAGGGGCATAAACGCAGCAGTGATAGGATTGGAGAGGTTCGGTGAGCAAATGAAGACCCTTTGAAGTCATATTGCATGGTACCCATTACACGGGTCTCAACTCTCCAGGTTTAAGGTATTCTTCCTTCAGCTAAAACATGCATGTGGATCCCAAGTATGATCAACCATGTGAACGGGAGACGTGTTCAAATATGTCTCAGTTTTCCTCCCCTGGTACTCGGGTGCAACATTCCAGACGCTTTACTAACACTCTCCCCACTTGGAGAGTCAGCGCCTTTAACCTCCTGTTTGGCCCAGTTTGCAATTTCTGCGGAAGATGAACAGGAATAGCGAGAACCAATGAGAGGCTAGCTGGAGGTGTCTGGACGGGCAAATTTAACTCTCATTTACCACCAGGAAGAGGAAATAACCAAAGGCTCAGCGTGCCGTACCGGAACCAGATTAGGGCCTGAAGCCACCCTGCGGTGTTGCGGCCAGCTCAAAAGAAAGCGAGTTGAAGAAAGGAGCTCAGGGGCACTGTAATTCACAAACCTGCAGAGTTATAAATGACAGCTATCGTCCAAAAATAGACTGAAGTAAGGCTGCCAAGAGGACTTGAAAGCGGGGCAGAATTGCAGCAAACCGATTTCAGGAGGTAGACTGGAATTGCATTGAAAGCATAGGAAAAGAGGCAGAACGTCCACAATGATGCACTTGGCCAAAAAGGGCATATGCGTTTTTTCCTGAATATATTCAGGAAAAAACGCATACGCCCTTTTTGGCCAACCAAGCAAGCTTGCAAAGGAAATCTGCACTACAATGAAGTCTCACTTCCCCCCGGTCAAAAGGGCCATCTGAAAAAAGTGTAAAATCCAGAAAGGCAACAGGCCATTGAGAACTGGGAGCCTTGTTATGCTGATGGGCGGGATGTAAATTGCCAACAGACACTTGGGAGAAGTGTATGGTGTTTCCTGAAACATCTAAAAAACAAAGCAACAGAGCCTAGGGCACTTCCACTTATGGTCCTATAGCTTAGGGAAATTAAAATCAAAAAGACACAGCCACCCCAAAGTTTGGAACGGCTCTGTTCACAAGAACCTCGTTTACAGTACAAGTTCAACATCGCAGAAAGTGAAAAATGGATAAAGAAGTTGTGCTATTCACTTACAAAGCAATATCACTCAGCAATGAAATCTATGTCATCAGGCCCTTAGCATCGCAATGAGTGGATTCAGGTATGATGATTCTAACTGAAATAAGTCACACAGAAAAAGAAACATCATAAGATATCACTAATACACGGAATGTAAACTTGCCTACACAGGAACTGAATTACAGAACAGAACAGGGTCTCAAATTTAGAAAACCAACTTATGCTTGCTTAAGGGTAAAGGTGAGTTGCGGTGCTGCATAAAACCAGAGATTGAAATGAGCACAGATAAAGTTCCTTAAGCCAAATATGGAATAGACAAGAGCTACTCCTTGCTCAACGAAATGGACTCAACACCCCATATTAAATGCGTAAGAATGTTCCTGACTAGTAAGTATCTTAAAACCTATGGATTGCTATGTCTCCAAAAGAGAATCAAGCAGGTGTACAGGGGCATAAACGCAGCAGTGATAGGATTGGAGAGGTTCGGTGAGCAAATGAAGACCCTTTGAAGTCATATTGCATGGTACCCATTCCACGGGTTTCAACTACCCAGGTTTAAGGTATTCTTCTTTCAGCTAAAACATGCATGTGGAACCTAGAGTATGATCAACCATGTGAACGGGAGACGTGTTCAAATATGTCTCAGTTTTCCTCCCCTGGTACTCGGGTGCAACATTCCAGATGCTTTACTAACTCTCTCCCGACTTGGAGAGTCAGTCCCTTTAACCTCCTGTTTGGCCCAGTTTGCAATTTCTGCGGAAGATGAACAGGAATAGCGAGAACCAATGAGAGGCTAGCTGGAGGTGTCTGGACGGGCAAATTTAACTCTCATTTCCCACCAGGAAGAGGAATTAACCAAAGGCTCAGCATGCCGGGCCGGAACCAGATTAGGGCCTGAAGCCATCCTGCGGTGTTGCGGCCAGGTCACAAGAAAGCGAGTTGAAGAAAGGAGCTCAGGGGCACTGTAATTCACAAACCTGCAGAGTTATAAATGACAGCTATCGTCCAAAAATAGACTGAAGTAAGGCTGCCAAGAGGACTTGAAAGCGGGGCAGCATTGCAGGAAACCGATTTCAGGAGGTAGACTGGAATTGCATTGAAAGCATAGGAAAAGAGGCAGAACGTCCACAATGATGCACTTGGCCAAAAAGGGCGTATGCGTTTTTTCCTGAATATATTCAGGAAAAAACGCATACGCCCTTTTTGGCCAACCAAGCAAGCTTGCAAAGGAAATCTGCACTACAATGAAGTCTCACTTCCCCCCGGTCAAAAGGGCCATCTGAAAAAAGTGTAAAATCCAGAAAGGCAGGACAGGCCATGGAGAACTGGGAGCCTTGTTATGCTGATGGGCGGGATGTAAATTGCCAACAGACACTTGGGAGAAGTGTATGGCGTTTCCTGAAACATCTAAAAAACAAAGCAACAGAGCCTAGGGCACTGCCACTTATGGTCCTATAGCTTAGGGAAATTAAAATCAAAAAGACACAGCCACCCTAAAGTTTGGGACGCCTCTGTTTACAAGAACCTCGTTTACAGTACAAGTTCAACATCGCAGAAAGTGAAAAATGGATAAAGAAGTTGTGGTATTTACTTACAAAGCAATATCACTCAGCAATGAATTCTATGTCATCAGGCCCTTAGCATTACAATGAGTGGATTCAGGTATGATGATTCTAACTGAAATAAGTCACACAGAAAAAGAAACATCATAAGATATCAGTAATACACGGAATGGAAACTTGGCTACACAGGAACTGAATTACAGAACAGAACAGGGTCTCAAATTTAGAAAACCAACTTATGCTTGCTTAAGGGGAAAGGTGAGTTGGGGTGCTGCATAAAACCAGAGATTGAAATGAGCACAGATAAAGTTCCTTAAGCCAAATATGGAATAGACAAGAGCTACTCCTTGCTCAACGAAATGGACTCAAAACCCCATATTAAACCCCTAAGAATGTAACTGACTAGTAAGTATCTTAAAACCTATGGATTGCTATGTCTCCAAAAGAGAATCGAGTGTGTGTACAGGGGAATAAACACAGCAGTGATAGGATTGGAGAGGTTCGGTGAGCAAATGAAGACCCTTTGAAGTTATATTGCATGGTACCCATTACACGGGTCTCAACTCTCCAGGTTTAAGGTATTCTTCCTTCAGCTAAAACATGCATGTGGAACCCAGAGTATGATCAACCATGTGAACGGGAGACGTGTTCAAATATGTCTCAGTTTTCCTCCCCTGGTACTCGGGTGCAACATTCCAGACGCTTTACTAACACTCTCCCGACTTGGAGAGTCAGTGCCTTTAACCTCCTGTTTGGCCCAGTTTGCAATTTCTGCGGAAGATGAACAGGAATAGCGAGAACCAATGAGAGGCTAGCTGGAGGTGTCTGGACGGGCAAATTTAACTCTCATTTCCCACCAGGAAGAGGAATTAACCAAAGGCTCAGCATGCCGGGCCGGAACCAGATTAGGGCCTGAAGCCATCCTGCGGTGTTGCGGCCAGGTCACAAGAAAGCGAGTTGAAGAAAGGAGCTCAGGGGCACTGTAATTCACAAACCTGCAGAGTTATAAATGACAGCTATCGTCCAAAAATAGACTGAAGTAAGGCTGCCAAGAGGACTTGAAAGCGGGGCAGCATTGCAGGAAACCGATTTCAGGAGGTAGACTGGAATTGCATTGAAAGCATAGGAAAAGAGGCAGAACGTCCACAATGATGCACTTGGCCAAAAAGGGCGTATGCGTTTTTTCCTGAATATATTCAGGAAAAAACGCATACGCCCTTTTTGGCCAACCAAGCAAGCTTGCAAAGGAAATCTGCACTACAATGAAGTCTCACTTCCCCCCGGTCAAAAGGGCCATCTGAAAAAAGTGTAAAATCCAGAAAGGCAGGACAGGCCATGGAGAACTGGGAGCCTTGTTATGCTGATGGGCGGGATGTAAATTGCCAACAGACACTTGGGAGAAGTGTATGGCGTTTCCTGAAACATCTAAAAAACAAAGCAACAGAGCCTAGGGCACTGCCACTTATGGTCCTATAGCTTAGGGAAATTAAAATCAAAAAGACACAGCCACCCTAAAGTTTGGGACGCCTCTGTTTACAAGAACCTCGTTTACAGTACAAGTTCAACATCGCAGAAAGTGAAAAATGGATAAAGAAGTTGTGGTATTTACTTACAAAGCAATATCACTCAGCAATGAATTCTATGTCATCAGGCCCTTAGCATTACAATGAGTGGATTCAGGTATGATGATTCTAACTGAAATAAGTCACACAGAAAAAGAAACATCATAAGATATCAGTAATACACGGAATGGAAACTTGGCTACACAGGAACTGAATTACAGAACAGAACAGGGTCTCAAATTTAGAAAACCAACTTATGCTTGCTTAAGGGGAAAGGTGAGTTGGGGTGCTGCATAAAACCAGAGATTGAAATGAGCACAGATAAAGTTCCTTAAGCCAAATATGGAATAGACAAGAGCTACTCCTTGCTCAACGAAATGGACTCAAAACCCCATATTAAACCCCTAAGAATGTAACTGACTAGTAAGTATCTTAAAACCTATGGATTGCTATGTCTCCAAAAGAGAATCGAGTGTGTGTACAGGGGAATAAACACAGCAGTGATAGGATTGGAGAGGTTCGGTGAGCAAATGAAGACCCTTTGAAGTTATATTGCATGGTACCCATTACACGGGTCTCAACTCTCCAGGTTTAAGGTATTCTTCCTTCAGCTAAAACATGCATGTGGAACCCAGAGTATGATCAACCATGTGAACGGGAGACGTGTTCAAATATGTCTCAGTTTTCCTCCCCTGGTACTCGGGTGCAACATTCCAGACGCTTTACTAACACTCTCCCGACTTGGAGAGTCAGTGCCTTTAACCTCCTGTTTGGCCCAGTTTGCAATTTCTGCGGAAGATGAACAGGAATAGCGAGAACCAATGAGAGGCTAGCTGGAGGTGTCTGGACGGGCAAATTTAACTCTCATTTCCCACCAGGAAGAGGAATTAACCAAAGGCTCAGCATGCCGGGCCGGAAACAGATTAGGGCCTGAAGCCATCCTGCGGTGTTGCGGCCAGCTCACAAGAAAGCGAGTTGAAGAAAGGAGCTCAGGGGCACTGTAATTCACAAACCTGCAGAGTTATAAATGACAGCTATCGTCCAAAAATAGACTGAAGTAAGGCTGCCAAGAGGACTTGAAAGCGGGGCAGCATTGCAGGAAACCGATTTCAGGAGGTAGACTGGAATTGCATTGAAAGCATAGGAAAAGAGGCAGAACGTCCACAATGATGCACTTGGCCAAAAAGGGCGTATGCGTTTTTTCCTGAATATATTCAGGAAAAAACGCATACGCCCTTTTTGGCCAACCAAGCAAGCTTGCAAAGGAAATCTGCACTACAATGAAGTCTCACTTCCCCCCGGTCAAAAGGGCCATCTGAAAAAAGTGTAAAATCCAGAAAGGCAACAGGCCATTGAGAACTTGGAGCCTTGTTATGCTGATGGGCGGGATGTAAATTGCCAACAACCACTCCGGAGAAGTGTACGGTGTTTCCTGAAACATCTAAAAAACAAAGCAACAGAGCCTAGGGCACTTCCACTTATGGTCCTATAGCTTAGGGAAATTAAAATCAAAAAGACACAGCCACCCCAATGTTTGGAACGGCTCCGTTTACAAGAACCTCGTTTACAGTACAAGTTCAACATCGCAGAAAGTGAAAAATGGATAAAGAAGTTGTGGTATTTACTTACAAAGCAATATCACTCAGCAATGAAATCTGTGTCATCAGGCCCTTAGCAGCACAATGAGTGGATTCAGGTATGATGATTCTAACTGAAGTAAGTCACACAGAAAAAGAAACATCATAAGATATCAGTAATACACGGAATGTAAACTTGGCTACACAGGAACTGAATTACAGAACAGAACAGGGTCTCAAATTTAGAAAACCAACTTATGCTTGCTTAAGGGGAAAGGTGAGTTGAGGTGCTGCATAAAACCAGAGATTGAAATGAGCACAGAAAAAGTTCCTTAAGTCAAATATGGAATAGACAAGAGCTACTCCTTGCTCAACGAAATGGACTCAACACCGCATATTAAACGCCTAAGAATGTACCTGACTAGTAAGTATCTTAAAAACCTATGGATTGCTATGTCTCTAAAAGAGAATCAAGCATGTGTACAGGGGCATAAACGCAGCAGTGATAGGATTGGAGAAGTTCGGTGAGCAAATGAAGACCCTTTGAAGTCATATTGCATGGTACCCATTACACGGGTCTTAACTCTCCAGGTTTAAGGTATTCTTCCTTCAGCTAAAACATGCATGTGGAACCCAAGTATGGTCAACCATGTGAACGGGAGACGTGTTCAAATATGTCTCAGTTTTCCTCCCCTGGTACTCGGGTGCAACATTCCAGACGCTTTACTAACACTCTCCCGACTTGGAGAGTCAGTCCCTTTAACCTCCTGTGTGGGCCAGTTTGCAATTTCTGCGGAAGATGAACAGGAATAGCGAGAACCAATGAGAGACTAGCTGGAGGTGTCTGGACGGGGAAATTTAACTCTCATTTCCCACCAGGAAGAGGAAATAACCAAAGGCTCAGCATGCCGTGCCGGAACCAGATTAGGGCCTGAAGCCATCCTGCGGTGTTGCGGCCAGGTCACAAGAAAGCGAGTTGAAGAAAGGAGCTCAGGGGCACTGTAATTCACAAACCTGCAGAATTATAAATGACAGCTATCATCCAAAAATAGACTGAAGTAAGGCTGCCAAGAGGACTTGAAAGCGGGGCAGAATTGCAGGAAACCGATTTCAGGAGGTAGACTGGAATTGCATTGAAAGCATAGGAAAAGAGGCAGAACGTCCACAATGATGCACTTGGCCAAAAAGGGCGTATGCGTTTTTTCCTGAATATATTCAGGAAAAAACGCATACGCCCTTTTTGGCCAACCAAGCAAGCTTGCAAAGGAAATCTGCACTACAATGAAGTCTCACTTCCCCCCGGTCAAAAGGGCCATCTGAAAAAAGTGTAAAATCCAGAAAGGCAGGACAGGCCATGGAGAACTGGGAGCCTTGTTATGCTGATGGGCGGGATGTAAATTGCCAACAGACACTCGGGAGAAGTGTATGGTGTTTCCTGAAACATCTAAAAAACAAAGCAACAGAGCCTAGGGCACTGCCACTTATGGTCCTATAGCTTAGGGAAATTAAAATCAAAAAGACACAGCCACCCCAAAGTTTGGGACGCCTCTGTTTACAAGAACCTCGTTTACAGTACAAGTTCAACATCGCAGAAAGTGAAAAATGGATAAAGAAGTTGTGGTATTTACTTACAAAGCAATATCACTCAGCAATGAATTCTATGTCATCAGGCCCTTAGCATCACAATGAGTGGATTCAGGTATGATGATTCTAACTGAAATAAGTCACACAGAAAAAGAAACATCATAAGATATCAGTAATACACGGAATGTAAACTTGGCTACACAGGAACTGAATTACAGAACAGAACAGGGTCTCAAATTTAGAAAACCAACTTATGCTTGCTTAAGGGGAAAGGTGAGTTGGGGTGCTGCATAAAACCAGAGATTGAAATGAGCACAGATAAAGTTCCTTAAGCCAAATATGGAATAGACAAGAGCTACTCCTTGCTCAACGAAATGGACTCAAAACCCCATATTAAACCCCTAAGAATGTACCTGACTAGTAAGTATCTTAAAACCTATGGATTGCTATGTCTCCAAAAGAGAATCAAGCGTGTGTACAGGGGAATAAACACAGCAGTGATAGGATTGGAGAGGTTCGGTGAGCAAATGAAGACCCTTTGAAGTTATATTGCATGGTACCCATTACACGGGTCTCAACTCTCCAGTTTTAAGGTATTCTTCCTTCAGCTAAAACATGCATGTGGAACCCAGAGTATGATCAACCATGTGAACGGGAGACGTGTTCAAATATGTCTCAGTTTTCCTCCCCTGGTACTCGGGTGCAACATTCCAGACGCTTTACTAACACTCTCCCGACTTGGAGAGTCAGTCCCTTTAACCTCCTGTTTGGCCCAGTTTGCAATTTCTGCGGAAGATGAACAGGAATAGCGAGAACCAATGACAGGCTAGCTGGAGGTGTCTGGACGGGCAAATTTAACTCTCATTTCCCACCAGGAAGAGGAATTAACCAAAGGCTCAGCATGCCGGGCCGGAACCAGATTAGGGCCTGAAGCCATCATGCGGTGTTGCAGCCAGGTCACAAGAAAGCGAGTTGAAGAAAGGAGCTCAGGGGCACTGTAATTCACAAACCTGCAGAGTTATAAATGACAGCTATCGTCCAAAAATAGACTGAAGTAAGGCTGCCAAGAGGACTTGAAAGCGGGGCAGAATTGCAGGAAACCGATTTCAGGAGGTAGACTGGAATTGCATTGAAAGCATAGGAAAAGAGGCAGAACGTCCACAATGATGCACTTGGCCAAAAAGGGCGTATGCGTTTTTTCCTGAATATATTCAGGAAAAAACGCATACGCCCTTTTTGGCCAACCAAGCAAGCTTGCAAAGGAAATCTGCACTACAATGAAGTCTCACTTCCCCCCGGTCAAAAGGGCCATCTGAAAAAAGTGTAAAATCCAGAAAGGCAACAGGCCATTGAGAACTGGGAGCCTTGTTATGCTGATGGGCGGGATGTAAATTGCCAACAGACACTTGGGAGAAGTGTATGGTGTTTCCTGAAACATCTAAAAAACAAAGCAACAGAGCCTAGGGCACTTCCACTTATGGTCCTATAGCTTAGGGAAATTAAAATCAAAAAGACACAGCCACCCCAAAGTTTGGAACGGCTCTGTTTACAAGAACCTCGTTTACAGTACAAGTTCAACATCGCAGAAAGTGAAAAATGGATAAAGAAGTTGTGCTATTCACTTACAAAGCAATATCACTCAGCAATGAAATCTATGTCATCAGGCCCTTAGCATCGCAATGAGTGGATTCAGGTATGATGATTCTAACTGAAATAAGTCACACAGAAAAAGAAACATCATAAGATATCACTAATACACGGAATGTAAACTTGCCTACACAGGAACTGAATTACAGAACAGAACAGGGTCTCAAATTTAGAAAACCAACTTATGCTTGCTTAAGGGTAAAGGTGAGTTGGGGTGCTGCATAAAACCAGAGATTGAAATGAGCACAGATAAAGTTCCTTAAGCCAAATATGGAATAGACATGAGCTACTCCTTGCTCAACAAAATGGACTCAACACCGCATATTAAACGCCTAAGAATGTACCTGACTAGTAAGTATCTTAAAACCTATGGATTGCTATGTCTCCAAAAGAGAATCAAGCATGTGTACAGGGGCATAAACGCAGCAGTGATAGGATTGGAGAGGTTCGGTGAGCAAATGAAGACCCTTTGAAGTCATATTGCATGGTACCCATTCCACGGGTTTCAACTACCCAGGTTTTAGGTATTCTTCCTTCAGCTAAAACATGCATGTGGAACCCAAGTATGATCAACCATGTGAACGGGAGACGTGTTCAAATATGTCTCAGTTTTCCTCCCCTGGTACTCGGGTGCAACATTCCAGACGCTTTACTAACACTCTCCCCACTTGGAGAGTCAGCGCCTTTAACCTCCTGTTTGGCCCAGTTTGCAATTTCTGCGGAAGATGAACAGGAATAGCGAGAACCAATGAGAGGCTAGCTGGAGGTGTCTGGACGGGCAAATTTAACTCTCATTTCCCACCAGGAAGAGGAATTAACCAAAGGCTCAGCGTGCCGTACCGGAACCAGATTAGGGCCTGAAGCCATCCTGCAGTGTTGCGGCCAGCTCAAAAGAAAGCGAGTTGAACAAAGGAGCTCAGGGGCACTGTAATTCACAAACCTGCAGAGTTATAAATGACAGCTATCGTCCAAAAATATACTGAAGTAAGGCTGCCAAGAGGACTTGAAAGCGGGGCAGAATTGCAGGAAACCGATTTCAGGAGGTAGACTGGAATTGCATTGAAAGCATAGGAAAAGAGGCAGAACGTCCACAATGATGCACTTGGCCAAAAAGGGCGTATGCGTTTTTTCCTGAATATATTCAGGAAAAAACGCATACGCCCTTTTTGGCCAACCAAGCAAGCTTGCAAAGGAAATCTGCACTACAATGAAGTCTCACTTCCCCCCGGTCAAAAGGGCCATCTGAAAAAAGTGTAAAATCCAGAAAGGCAGGACAGGCCATGGAGAACTGGGAGCCTTGTTATGCTGATGGGTGGGATGTAAATTGCCAACAACCACTCCGGAGAAGTGTATGGTGTTTCCTGAAACATCTAAAAAACAAAGCAACAGAGCCTAGGGCACTTCCACTTATGGACCTATAGCTTAGGGAAATTAAAATCAAAAAGACACAGCCACCCCAAAGTTTGGAACGGCTCTGTTTACAAGAACCTCGTTTACAATACAAGTTCAACATCGCAGAAAGTGAAAAATGGATAAAGAAGTTGTGGTATTCACTTACAAAGCAATATCACTCAGCAATGAAATCTATGTCATCAGATCCTTAGCATCACAATGAGTGGATTCAGGTATGATGATTCTAACTGAAGTAAGTCACACAGAAAAAGAAACATCATAATATATCACTAATACACGGAATGTAAACTTGGCTACACAGGAACTGAATTACAGAACAGAACAGGGTCTCAAATTTAGAAAACCAACTTATGCTTGCTTAAGGGGAAAGGTGAGTTGGGGTGCTGCATAAAACCAGAGATTGAAATGAGCACAGATAAAGTTCCTTAAGCCAAATATGGAATAGACAAGAGCTACTCCTTGCTCAACGAAATGGACTCAACACCCCATATTAAACGCCTAAGAATGTTCCTGACTAGTAAGTATCTTAAAACCTATGGATTGCTATGTCTCCAAAAGAGAATCAAGCATGTGTACAGGGGCATAAACGCAGCAGTGATAGGATTGGAGAGGTTCGGTGCGCAAATGAAGACACTTTGAAGTCATATTGCATGGTACCCATTCCACGGGTTTCAACTACCCAGGTTTAAGGTATTCTTCCTTCAGCTAAAACATGCATGTGGAACCTAGAGTATGATCAACCATGTGATCGGGAGACGTGTTCAAATATGTCTCAGTTTTTGTACCCTGGTACTCGGGTGCAACATTCCAGACGCTTTACTAACACTCTCCCCACTTGGAGAGTCAGTCCCTTTAACCTCCTGTTTGGCCCAGTTTGCAATTTCTGCGGAAGATGAACAGGAATAGCGAGAACCAATGAGAGGCTAGCTGGAGGTGTCTGGACGGGCAAATTTAACTCTCATTTCCCACCAGGAAGAGGAAATAACCAAAGGCTCAGCGTGCCGTACCGGAACCAGATTAGGGCCTGAAGCCATCCTGCGGTGTTGCGGCCAGCTCAAAAGAAAGCGAGTTGAAGAAAGGAGCCCAGGGGCACTGTAATTCACAAACCTGCAGAGTTATAAATGACAGTTATCGTCCAAAAATACACTGAAGTAAGGCTGCCAAGAGGACTTGAAAGCGGGGCAGAATTGCAGGAAACCGATTTCAGGAGGTAGACTGGAATTGCATTGAAAGCATAGGAAAAGAGGCAGAACGTCCACAATGATGCACTTGGCCAAAAAGTGCGTATGTGTTTTTTCCTGAATATATTCAGGAAAAAACGCATACGCCCTTTTTGGCCAACCAAGCAAGCTTGCAAAGGAAATCTGCACTACAATGAAGTCTCACTTCCCCCCGGTCAAAAGGGCCATCTGAAAAAAGTGTAAAATCCAGAAAGGCAGGACAGGCCATGGAGAACTGGGAGCCTTGTTATGCTGATGGGCGGGATGTAAATTGCCAACAGACACTCGGGAGAAGTGTATGGTGTTTCCTGAAACATCTAAAAAACAAAGCAACAGAGCCTAGGGCACTGCCACTTATGGTCCTATAGCTTAGGGAAATTAAAATCAAAAAGACACAGCCACCCCAAAGTTTGGAACGGCTCTGTTTACAAGAACCTCGTTTACAGTACAAGTTCAACATCGCAGAAAGTGAAAAATGGATAAAGAAGTTGTGGTATTTACTTACAAAGCAATATCACTCAGCAATGAAATCTATGTCATCAGGCCCTTAGCATCACAATGAGTGGATTCAGGTATGATGATTCTAACTGAAATAAGTCACACAGAAAAAGAAACATCATAAGATATCAGTAATACACGGAATGTAAACTTGGCTACACAGGAACTGAATTACAGAACAGAACAGGGTCTCAAATTTAGAAAACCAACTTATGCTTGCTTAAGGGGAAAGGTGAGTTGGGGTGCTGCATAAAACCAGAGATTGAAATGAGCACAGATAAAGTTCCTTAAGTCAAATATGGAATAGACAAGAGCTACTCCTTGCTCAACGAAATGGACTCAACACCGCATATTAAACGCCTAAGAATGTACCTGACTAGTAAGTATTGTAAAACCTATGGATTGCTATGTCTCCAAAAGAGAATCAAGCATGTGAACAGGGGCATAAACGCAGCAGTGATAGGAT
The DNA here is from genome assembly GCF_951394435.1 of Stenella coeruleoalba. NCBI lineage: Eukaryota > Metazoa > Chordata > Mammalia > Artiodactyla > Delphinidae > Stenella > Stenella coeruleoalba. Next base: position 853,867 of record NC_137153.1, read on the forward strand.
TGGAGAGGTTCGGTGAGCAAATGAAGACCCTTTGAAGTCATATTGCATGGTACCCATTCCACGGGTCTCAACTCTCCAGGTTTAAGGTATTCTTCCTTCAGCTAAAACATGCATGTGGAACCCAAGTATGATCAACCATGTGAACGGGAGACGTGTTCAAATATGTCTCAGTTTTCCTCCCCTGGTACTCGGGTGCAACATTCCAGACGCTTTACTAACACTCTCCCCACTTGGAGAGTCAGCGCCTTTAACCTCCTGTTTGGCCCAGTTTGCAAATTCTGCGGAAGATGAACAGGAATAGCGAGAACCAATGAGAGGCTAGCTGGAGGTGTCTGGACGGGCAAATTTAACTCTCATTTCCCACCAGGAACAGGAAATAACCAAAGGCTCAGCGTGCCGTACCGGAACCAGATTAGGGCCTGAAGCCATCCTGCGGTGTTGCGGCCAGCTCAAATGAAAGCGAGTTGAACAAAGGAGCTCAGGGGCACTGTAATTCACAAATCTGCAGAGTTATAAATGACAGCTATCGTCCAAAAATAGACTGAAGTAAGGCTGCCAAGAGGACTTGAAAGCGGGGCAGAATTGCAGGAAACCGATTTCAGGAGGTAGACTGGAATTGCACTGAAAGCATAGGAAAAGAGGCAGAACTTCCACAATGATGCACTTGGTCAAAAAGGGCGTATGCGTTTTTTCCTGAATATATTCAGGAAAAAACGCATACGCCCTTTTTGGCCAACCAAGCAAGCTTGCAAAGGAAATCTGCACTACAATGAAGTCTCACTTCCCCCCGGTCAAAAGGGCCATCTAAAAAAAGTGTAAAATCCAGAAACGCAGGACAGGCCATGGAGAACTGGGAGCCTTGTTATGCTGATGGGCGGGATGTAAATTGCCAACAGACACTCGGGAGAAGTATATGGTGTTTCCTGAAACATCTAAAAAACAAAGCAACAGAGCCTAGGGCACTGCCACTTATGGTCCTATAGCTTAGGGAAATTAAAATCAAAAAGACACAGCCACCCCAAAGTTTGGAACGGCTCTGTTTACAAGAACCTCGTTTACAGTACAAGTTCAACATCGCAGAAAGTGAAAAATGGATAAAGAAGTTGTGGTATTTACTTACAAAGCAATATCACTCAGCAATGAAATCTGTGTCATCAGGCCCTTAGCAGCATAATGAGTGGATTCAGGTACGATGATTCTAACTGAAATAAGTCACACAGAAAAAGAAACATCATAAGATATGACTAATACACGGAATGTAAACTTGGCTACACAGGAACTGAATTCCAAAACAGAACAGGTTCTCAAATTTAGAAAACCAACTTATGCTTGCTTAAGGGTAAAGGTGAGTTGGGGTGCTGCATAAAACCAGAGATTGAAATGAGCACAGATAAAGTTCTTTAAGCCAAATATGGAATAGACAAGAGCTACTCCTTGCTCAACGAAATGGACTCAACACCGCATATTAAACGCCTAAGAATGTACCTGACTAGTAAGTATCTTAAAACCTATGGATTGCTATGTCTCCAAAAGAGAATCAAGCATGTGTACAGCGGCATAAACGCAGCAGTGATAGGATTGGAGAGGTTCGGTGAGCAAATGAAGACCCTTTGAAGTCATATTGCATGGTACCCATTACACGGGTCTCAACTCTCCAGGTTTAAGGTATTCTTCCTTCAGCTAAAACATGCATGTGGAACCCAAGTATGATCAACCATGTGAACGGGAGACGTGTTCAAATATGTCTCAGTTTTCCTCCCCTGGTATTCGGGTGCAACATTCCAGACGCTTTACTAACACTCTCCCCACTTGGAGAGTCAGCGCCTTTAACCTCCTGTTTGGCCCAGTTTGCAATTTCTGCGGAAGATGAACAGGAATAGCGAGAACCAATGAGAGACTAGCTGGAGGTGTCTGGACGGGCAAATTTAACTCTCATTTCCCACCAGGAACAGGAAATAACCAAAGGCTCAGCGTGCCGTACCGGAACCAGATTAGGGCCTGAAGCCATCCTGCGGTGTTGCGGCCAGCTCAAAAGAAAGCGAGTTGAAGAAAGGAGCTCAGGGGCACTGTAATTCACAAACCTGCAGAGTTATAAATGACAGCTATCGTCCAAAAATAGACTGAAGTAAGGCTGCCAAGAGGACTTGAAAGCGGGGCAGAATTGCTGCAAACCGATTTCAGGAGGTAGACTGGAATTGCATTGAAAGCATAGGAAAAGAGGCAGAACGTCCACAATGATGCACTTGGCCAAAAAGGGCGTATGCGTTTTTTCCTGAATATATTCAGGAAAAAACGCATACGCCCTTTTTGGCCAACCAAGCAAGCTTGCAAAGGAAATCTGCACTACAATGAAGTCTCACTTTCCCCCGGTCAAAAGGGCCATCTGAAAAAAGTGTAAAATCCAGAAAGGCAGGACAGGCCATGGAGAACTGGGAGCCTTGTTATGCTGATGGGCGGGATGTAAATTGCCAACAACCACTCGGGAGAAGTGTATGGTGTTTCCTGAAACATCTAAAAAACAAAGCAACAGAACCTAGGGCACTTCCACTTATCGTCCTATAGCTTAGGGAAATTAAAATCAAAAAGACACAGCCACCCCAAAGTTTGGAACGGCTCTGTTTACAAGAACCTCGTTTACAGTACAAGTTCAACATCGCAGAAAGTGAAAAATGGATAAAGAAGTTGTGGTATTTACTTACAAAGCAATATCACTCAGCAATGAAATCTGTGTCATCAGGCCCGTAGCAGCACAATGAGTGGATTCAGGTATGATGATTCTAACTGAAGTAAGTCACACAGAAAAAGAAACATCATAAGATATCAGTAATACACGGAATGTAAACTTGGCTACACAGGAACTGAATTACAGAACAGAACAGGGTCTCAAATTTAGAAAACCAACTTATGCTTGCTTAAGGGTAAAGGTGAGTTGGGGTGCTGCATAAAACCAGAGATTGAAATGAGCACAGATAAAGTTCCTTAAGTCAAATATGGAATAGACAAGAGCTACTCCTTGCTCAACGAAATGGACTCAACACCGCATATTAAACGCCTAAGAATGTACCTGACTAGTAAGTATCTTAAAACCTATGGATTGCTATGTCTCCGAAAGAGAATCAAGCATGTGTACAGGGGCATAAACGCAGCAGTGATAGGATTGGAGAGGTTCGGTGAGCAAATGAAGACCCTTTGAAGTCATATTGCATGGTACCCATTACACGGGTCTTAACTCTCCAGGTTTAAGGTATTCTTCCTTCAGCTAAAACATGCATGTGGAACCCAAGTATGATCAACCATGTGAACGGGAGACGTGTTCAAATATGTCTCAGTTTTCCTCCCCTGGTACTCGGGTGCAACATTCCAGACGCTTTACTAACACTGTCCCCACTTGGAGAGTCAGCGCCTTTAACCTCCTGTTTGGCCCAGTTTGCAATTTCTGCAGAAGATGAACAGGAATACCGAGAACCAATGAGAGACTAGCTGGAGGAGTCTGGATGCTCAAATTTAACTCTCATTTCCCACCAGGAAGAGGAAATAACCAAAGGCTCAGCGTGCCGTGCCGGAACCAGATTAGGGCCTGAAGCCATCCTGCGGTGTTGCGGCCAGGTCACAAGAAAGCAAGTTGAAGAAAGGAGCTCAGGGGCACTGTAATTCACAAACCTGCAGAGTTATAAATGACAGCTATCGTCCAAAAATAGACTGAAGTAAGGCTGCCAAGAGGACTTGAAAGCGGGGCAGAATTGCAGGAAACCGATTTCAGGAGGTAGACTGGAATTGCACTGAAAGCATAGGAAAAGAGGCAGAACGTCCACAATGATGCACTTGGCCAAAAAGGGCGTATGCGTTTTTTCCTGAATATATTCAGGAAAAAACGCATACGCCCTTTTTGGCCAACCAAGCAAGCTTGCAAAGGAAATCTGCACTACAATGAAGTCTCACTTCCCCCCGGTCAAAAGGGCCATCTGAAAAAAGTGTAAAATCCAGAAAGGCAGGACAGGCCATGGAGAACTGGGAGCCTTGTTATGCTGATGGGCGGGATGTAAATTGCCAACAACCACTCGGGAGAAGTATATGGTGTTTCCTGAAACATCTAAAAAACAAAGCAACAGAACCTAGGGCACTTCCACTTATGGTCCTATAGCTTAGGGAAATTAAAATCAAAAAGACACAGCCACCCCAAAGTTTAGAACGGCTCTGTTTACAAGAACCTCGTTTACAGTACAAGTTCAACATCGCAGAAAGTGAAAAATGGATAAAGAAGTTGTGGTATTTACTTACAAAGCAATATCACTCAGCAATGAAATCTATGTCATCAGGCCCTTAGCAGCACAATGAGTGGATTCAGGTATGATGATTCTAACTGAAATAAGTCACACAGAAAAAGAAACATCATAATATATCACTAATACACGGAATGTAAACTTGGCTACACAGGAACTGAATTCCAAAACAGAACAGGGTCTCAAATTTAGAAAACCAACTTATGCTTGCTTAAGTGTAAAGGTGAGTTGGGGTGCTGCATAAAACCAGAGATTGAAATGAGCACAGATAAAGTTCCTTAAGTCAAATATGGAATAGACTAGAGCTACTCCTTGCTCAACGAAATGGACTCAACACCGCATATTAAACGCCTAAGAATGTACCTGACTAGTAAGTATCTTAAAACCTATGGATTGCTATGTCTCCGAAAGAGAATCAAGCATGTGTACAGGGGCATAAACGCAGCAGTGATAGGATTGGAGAGGTTCGGTGAGCAAATGAAGACCCTTTGAAGTCATATTGCATGGTACCCATTCCACGGGTTTCAACTACCCAGGTTTTAGGTATTCTTCCTTCAGCTAAAACATGCATGTGGAACCTAGAGTATGATCAACCATGTGATCGGGAGACGTGTTCAAATATGTCTCAGTTTTCCTCCCCTGGTACTCGGGTACAACATTCCAGACGCTTTACTAACACTCTCCCGACTTGGAGAGTCAGTCCCTTTAACCTCCTGTTTGGCCCAGTTTGCAATTTCTGCGGAAGATGAACAGGAATAGCGAGAACCAATGAGAGGCTAGCTGGAGGTGTCTGGACGGGCAAATTTAACTCTCATTTCCCACCAGGAAGAGGAATTAACCAAAGGCTCAGCATGCCGTGCCGGAACCAGATTAGGGCCTGAAGCCATCCTGCGGTGTTGCGGCCAGCTCAAAAGAAAGCGAGTTGAAGAAAGGAGCTCAGGGGCACTGTAATTCACAAACCTGCAGAGTTATAAATGACAGCTATCGTCCAAAAATAGACTGAAGTAAGGCTGCCAAGAGGACTTGAAAGCGGGGCAGAATTGCAGGAAACCGATTTCAGGAGGTAGACTGGAATTGCATTGAAAGCATAGGAAAAGAGGCAGAACGTCCACAATGATGCACTTGGCCAAAAAGGGCGTATGCGTTTTTTCCTGAATATATTCAGGAAAAAACGCATACGCCCTTTTTGGCCAACCAAGCAAGCTTGCAAAGGAAATCTGCACTACAATGAAGTCTCACTTCCCCCCTGTCAAAAGGGCCATCTGAAAAAAGTGTAAAATCCAGAAAGGCAGGACAGGCCATGGAGAACTGGGAGCCTTGTATTGCTGATGGGTGGGATGTAAATTGCCAACAGACACTCGGGAGAAGTGTATGGTGTTTCCTGAAACATCTAAAAAACAAAGCAACAGAGCCTAGGGCACTGCCACTTATGGTCCTATAGCTTAGGGAAATTAAAATCAAAAAGACACAGCCACCCCAAAGTTTGGGACGCCTCTGTTTACAAGAACCTCGTTTACAGTACAAGTTCAACATCGCAGAAAGTGAAAAATGGATAAAGAAGTTGTGGTATTTACTTACAAAGCAATATCACTCAGCAATGAAATCTATGTCATCAGGCCCTTAGCAGCACAATGAGTGGATTCAGGTATGATGATTCTAACTGAAATAAGTCACACAGAAAAAGAAACATCATAAGATATCAGTAATACACGGAATGTAAACTTGGCTACACAGGAACTGAATTACAGAACAGAACAGGGTCTCAAATTTAGAAAACCAACTTATGCTTGCTTAAGGGTAAAGGTGAGTTGGGGTGCTGCATAAAACCAGAGATTGAAATGAGCACAGATAAAGTTCCTTAAGTCAAATATGGAATAGACAAGAGCTACTCCTTGCTCAATGAAATGGACTCAACACCGCATATTAAACGCCTAAGAATGTACCTGACTAGTAAGTATCGGAAAACCTATGGATTGCTATGTCTCCAAAAGAGAATCAAGCATGTGTACAGGGGCATAAACGCAGCAGTGATAGGATTGGAGAGGTTCGGTGAGCAAATGAAGACCCTTTGAAGTCATATTGCATGGTACCCATTACACGGGTCTTAACTCTCCAGGTTTAAGGTATTCTTCCTTCAGCTAAAACATGCATGTGGAACCCAAGTATGATCAACCATATGAACGGGAGACGTGTTCAAATATGTCTCAGTTTTCCTCCCCTGGTACTCGGGTGCAACATTCCAGACGCTTTACTAACACTCTCCCGACTTGGAGAGTCAGCGCCTTTAACCACCTGTTTGGCCCAGTTTGCAATTTCTGCGGAAGATGAACAGGAATAGCGAGAACCAATGAGAGACTAGCTGGAGGTGTCTGGACGGGCAAATTTAACTCTCATTTCCCAACAGGAAGAGGAAATAACCAAAGGCTCAGCGTGCCGTGCCGGAACCAGATTAGGGCCTGAAGCCATCCTGCGGTGTTGCGGCCAGCTCAAAAGAAAGCGAGTTGAAGAAAGGAGCTCAGGGGCACTGTAATTCACAAACCTGCAGAGTTATAAATGACAGCTATCGTCCAAAAATAGACTGAAGTAAGGCTGCCAAGAGGACTTGAAAGCGGGGCAGAATTGCAGGAAACCGGTTTCAGGAGGTAGACTGGAATTGCACTGAAAGCATAGGAAAAGAGGCAGAACGTCCACAATGATGCACTTGGCCAAAAAGGGCGTATGTGTTTTTTCCTGAATATATTCAGGAAAAAACGCATACGCCCTTTTTGGCCAACCAAGCAAGCTTGCAAAGGAAATCTGCACTACAATGAAGTCTCACTTCTCCCCGGTCAAAAGGGCCATCTGAAAAAAGTGTAAAATCCAGAAAGGCAGGACAGGCCATGGAGAACTGGGAGCCTTGTTATGCTGATGGGCGGGATGTAAATTGCCAACAACCACTCGGGAGAAGTGTATGGTGTTTCCTGAAACATCTAAAAAACAAAGCAACAGAGCCTAGGGCACTGCCACTTATGGTCCTATAGCATAGGGAAATTAAAATCAAAAAGACACAGCCACCCCAAAGTTTGGGACGCCTCTGTTTACAAGAACCTCCTTTACAGTACAAGTTCAACATCGCAGAAAGTGAAAAATGGATAAAGAAGTTGTGGTATTTACTTACAAAGCAATATCACTCAGCAATGAAATCTGTGTCATCAGGCCCTTAGCAGCACAATGAGTGGATTCAGGTATGATGATTCTAACTGAAGTAAGTCACACAGAAAAAGAAACATCATAAGATATCAGTAATACACGGAATGTAAACTTGGCTACACAGGAACTGAATTCCAAAACAGAACAGGGTCTCAAATTTAGAAAACCAACTTATGCTTGCTTAAGGGGAAAGGTGAGTTGGGGTGCTGCATAAAACCAGAGATTGAAATGAGCACAGATAAAGTTCCTTAAGCCAAATATGGAATAGACAAGAGCTACTCCTTGCTCAACGAAATGGACTCAACACCCCATATTAAATGCCTAAGAATGTACCTGACTAGTAAGTATCTTAAAACCTATGGATTGCTATGTGTCCAAAAGAGAATCAAGCGTGTGTACAGGGGCATAAACGCAGCAGTGATAGGATTGGAGAGGTTCGGTGAGCAAATGAAGACCCTTTGAAGTCATATTGCATGGTACCCATTCCACGGGTCTCAACTCTCCAGGTTTAAGGTATTCTTCCTTCAGCTAAAACATGCATGTGGAACCCAGAGTATGATCAACCATGTGAACGGGAGACGTGTTCAAATATGTCTCAGTTTTCCTCCCCTGGTACTCGGGTCCAACATTCCAGACGCTTTACTAACACTCTCCCGACTTGGAGAGTCAGTCCCTTTAACCTCCTGTTTGGCCCAGTTTGCAATTTCTGCGGAAGATGAACAGGAATAGCGAGAACCAATGAGAGACTAGCTGGAGGTGTCTGGACGGGCAAATTTAACTCTCATTTCCCACCAGGAAGAGGAATTAACCAAAGGCTCAGCGTGCCGTGCCGGAACCAGATTAGGGCCTGAAGCCATCCTGCAGTGTTGCGGCCAGGTCACAAGAAAGCGAGTTGAAGAAAGGAGCTCAGGGGCACTGTAATTCACAAACCTGCAGAGTTATAAATGACAGCTATCGTCCAAAAATAGACTGAAGTAAGGCTGCCAAGAGGACTTGAAAGCGGGGCAGAATTGCAGGAAACCGATTTCAGGAGGCAGACTGGAATTGCATTGAAAGCATAGGAAAAGAGGCAGAACGTCCACAATGATGCACTTGGCGAAAAAGGGCGTATGCGTTTTTTCCTGAATATATTCAGGAAAAAACGCATACGCCCTTTTTGGCCAACCAAGCAAGCTTGCAAAGGAAATCTGCACTACAATGAAGTCTCACTTCCCCCCGGTCAAAAGGGCCATCTGAAAAAAGTGTAAAATCCAGAAAGGCAGGACAGGCCATGGAGAACTGGGAGCCTTGTTATGCTGATGGGCGGGATGTAAATTGCCAACAGACACTCGGGAGAAGTGTATGGTGTTTCCTGAAACATCTAAAAAACAAAGCAACAGAGCCTAGGGCACTGCCACTTATGGTCCTATAGCTTAGGGAAATTAAAATCAAAAAGACACAGCCACCCCAAAGTTTGGAACGGCTCTGTTTACAAGAACCTCGTTTACAGTACAAGTTCAACATCGCAGAAAGTGAAAAATGGATAAAGAAGTTGTGGTATTTACTTACAAAGCAATATCACTCAGCAATGAAATCTGTGTCATCAGGCCCGTAGCAGCACAATGAGTGGATTCAGGTATGATGATTCTAACTGAAATAAGTCACACAGAAAAGAAACATCATAAGATATCAGTAATACACGGAATGTAAACTTGGCTACACAGGAACTGAATTACAGAACAGAACAGGGTCTCAAATTTAGAAAACCAACTTATGCTTGCTTAAGGGGAAAGGTGAGTTGGGGTGCTGCATAAAAGCAGAGATTGAAATGAGCACAGATAAAGTTCCTTAAGCCAAATATGGAATAGACAAGAGCTACTCCTTGCTCAACGAAATGGACTCAACACCCCATATTAAACGCCTAAGAATGTACCTGACTAGTAAGTATCTTAAAACCTATGGATTGCTATGTTTCCAAAAGAGAATCAAGCGTGTGTACAGGGGCATAAACGCAGCAGTGATAGGATTGGAGAGGTTCGGTGAGCAAATGAAGACCCTTTGAAGTCATATTGCATGGTACCCATTACATGGGTCTGAACTCTCCAGGTTTAAGGTATTCTTCCTTCAGCTAAAACATGCATGTGGAACCCAAGTATGATCAACCATGTGAACGGGAGACGTGTTCAAATATGTCTCAGTTTTCCTCCCCTGGTACTCGGGTGCAACATTCCAGACGCTTTACTAACACTCTCCCCACTTGGAGAGTCAGTGCCTTTAACCTCCTGTTTGGCCCAGTTTGCAATTTCTGCGGAAGATGAACAGGAATAGCGAGAACCAATGAGAGGCTAGCTGGAGGTGTCTGGACGGGCAAATTTAACTCTCATTTCCCACCAGGAAGAGGAAATAACCAAAGGCTCAGCGTGCCGTGCCGGAACCAGATTAGGGCCTGAAGCCATCCTGCGGTGTTGCGGCCAGGTCACAAGAAAGCGAGTTGAAGAAAGGAGCTCAGGGGCACTGTAATTCACAAACCTGCAGAGTTATAAATGACAGCTATCGTCCAAAAATAGACTGAAGTAAGGCTGCCAAGAGGACTTGAAAGCGGGGCAGCATTGCAGGAAACCGATTTCAGGAGGTAGACTGGAATTGCATTGAAAGCATAGGAAAAGAGGCAGAACGTCCACAATGATGCACTTGGCCAAAAAGGGCGTATGCGTTTTTTCCTGAATATATTCAGGAAAAAACGCATACGCCCTTTTTGGCCAACCAAGCAAGCTTGCAAAGGAAATCTGCACTACAATGAAGTCTCACTTCCCCCCGGTCAAAAGGGCCATCTGAAAAAAGTGTAAAATCCAGAAAGGCAACAGGCCATTGAGAACTGGGAGCCTTGTTATGCTGATGGGCGGGATGTAAATTGCCAACAACCACTCCGGAGAAGTGTACGGTGTTTCCTGAAACATCTAAAAAACAAAGCAACAGAGCCTAGGGCACTTCCACTTATGGTCCTATAGCTTAGGGAAATTAAAATCAAAAAGACACAGCCACCCCAAAGTTTGGAACGGCTCCGTTTACAAGAACCTCGTTTACAGTACAAGTTCAACATCGCAGAAAGTGAAAAATGGATAAAGAAGTTGTGGTATTTACTTACAAAGCAATATCACTCAGCAATGAAATCTGTGTCATCAGGCCCTTAGCAGCACAATGAGTGGATTCAGGTATGATGATTCTAACTGAAGTAAGTCACACAGAAAAAGAAACATCATAAGATATCAGTAATACACGGAATGTAAACTTGGCTACACAGGAACTCAATTACAGAACAGAACAGGGTCTAAAATTTAGAAAACCAACTTATGCTTGCTTAAGGGGAAAGGTGAGTTGGGGTGCTGCATAAAACCAGAGATTGAAATGAGCACAGATAAAGTTCCTTAAGTCAAATATGGAATAGACAAGAGCTACTCCTTGCTCAACGAAATGGACTCAACACCGCATATTAAACGCCTAAGAATGTACCTGACTAGTAAGTATCTTAAAAACCTATGGATTGCTATGTCTCTAAAAGAGAATCAAGCATGTGTACAGGGGCATAAACGCAGCAGTGATAGGATTGGAGAAGTTCGGTGAGCAAATGAAGACCCTTTGAAGTCATATTGCATGGTACCCATTACACGGGTCTTAACTCTCCAGGTTTAAGGTATTCTTCCTTCAGCTAAAACATGCATGTGGAACCCAAGTATGGTCAACCATGTGAACGGGAGACGTGTTCAAATATGTCTCAGTTTTCCTCCCCTGGTACTCGGGTGCAACATTCCAGACGCTTTACTAACACTCTCCCGACTTGGAGAGTCAGTCCCTTTAACCTCCTGTGTGGCCCAGTTTGCAATTTCTGCGGAAGATGAACAGGAATAGCGAGAACCAATGAGAGACTAGCTGCAGGTGTCTGGACGGGCAAATTTAACTCTCATTTCCCACCAGGAAGAGGAAATAACCAAAGGCTCAGCGTGCCGTGCTGGAACCAGATTAGGGCCTGAAGCCATCCTGCGGTGTTGCGGCCAGGTCACAAGAAAGCGAGTTGAAGAAAGGAGCTCAGGGGCACTGTAATGCACAAACCTGCAGAGTTATAAATGACAGCTATCGTCCAAAAATAGACTGAAGTAAGGCTGCCAAGAGGACTTGAAAGCGGGGCAGAATTGCAGCAAACCGATTTCAGGAGGTAGACTGGAATTGCATTGAAAGCATAGGAAAAGAGGCAGAACGTCCACAATGATGCACTTGGCCAAAAAGGGCGTATGCGTTTTTTCCTGAATATATTCAGGAAAAAACGCATACGCCCTTTTTGGCCAACCAAGCAAGCTTGCAAAGGAAATCTGCACTACAATGAAGTCTCACTTCCCCCCGGTCAAAAGGGCCATCTGAAAAAAGTGTAAAATCCAGAAAGGCAGGACAGGCCATGGAGAACTGGGAGCCTTGTTATGCTGATGGGCGGGATGTAAATTGCCAACAACCACTCGGGAGAAGTGTATGGTGTTTCCTGAAACATCTAAAAAACAAAGCAACAGAACCTAGGGCACTTCCACTTATGGTCCTATAGCTTAGGGAAATTAAAATCAAAAAGACACAGCCACCCCAAAGTTTGGAACGGCTCTGTTTACAAGAACCTCGTTTACAGTACAAGTTCAACATCGCAGAAAGTGAAAAATGGATAAAGAAGTTGTGGTATTTACTTACAAAGCAATATCACTCAGCAATGAAATCTGTGTCATCAGGCCCTTAGCAGCACAATGAGTGGATTCAGGTATGATGATTCTAACTGAAGTAAGTCACACAGAAAAAGAAACATCATAAGATATCAGTAATACACGGAATGTAAACTTGGCTACACAGGAACTGAATTACAGAACAGAACAGGGTCTCAAATTTAGAAAACCAACTTATGCTTGCTTAAGGGGAAAGGTGAGTTGGGGTGCTGCATAAAACCAGAGATTGAAATGAGCACAGATAAAGTTCCTTAAGTCAAATATGGAATAGACAAGAGCTACTCCTTGCTCAACGAAATGGACTCAACACCGCATATTAAACACCTAAGAATGTACCTGACTAGTAAGTATCTTAAAACCTATGGTTTGCTATGTCTCCGAAAGAGAATCAAGCATGTGTACAGGGGCATAAACGCAGCAGTGATAGGATTGGAGAGGTTCGGTGAGCAAATGAAGACCCTTTGAAATCATATTGCATGGTACCCATTCCACGGGTTTCAACTACCCAGGTTTAAGGTATTCTTCCTTCAGCTAAAACATGCATGTGGAACCTAGAGTATGATCAACCATTTGATCGGGAGATGTGTTCAATTATGTCTCAGTTTTCGTACACTGGTACTCGGGTGCAACATTCCAGACGCTTTACTAACACTCTCCCGACTTGGAGAGTCAGTCCCTTTAACCTCCTGTTTGGCCCAGTTTGCAATTTCTGCGGAAGATGAACAGGAATAGCGAGAACCAATGAGAGACTAGCTGGAGGTGTCTGGACGGGGAAATTTAACTCTCATTTCCCACCAGGAAGAGGAAATAACCAAAGGCTCAGCGTGCCGTGCCGGAACCAGATTAGGGCCTGAAGCCATCCTGCGGTGTTGCGGCCAGGTCACAAGAAAGCGAGTTGAAGAAAGGAGCTCAGGGGCACTGTAATTCACAAACCTGCAGAATTATAAATGACAGCTATCATCCAAAAATAGACTGAAGTAAGGCTGCCAAGAGGACTTGAAAGCGGGGCAGAATTGCAGGAAACCGATTTCAGGAGGTAGACTGGAATTGCATTGAAAGCATAGGAAAAGAGGCAGAACGTCCACAATGATGCACTTGGCCAAAAAGGGCGTATGCGTTTTTTCCTGAATATATTCAGGAAAAAACGCATACGCCCTTTTTGGCCAACCAAGCAAGCTTGCAAAGGAAATCTGCACTACAATGAAGTCTCACTTCCCCCCGGTCAAAAGGGCCATCTGAAAAAAGTGTAAAATCCAGAAAGGCAGGACAGGCCATGGAGAACTGGGAGCCTTGTTATGCTGATGGGCGGGATGTAAATTGCCAACAGACACTCGGGAGAAGTGTATGGTGTTTCCTGAAACATCTAAAAAACAAAGCAACAGAGCCTAGGGCACTGCCACTTATGGTCCTATAGCTTAGGGAAATTAAAATCAAAAAGACACAGCCACCCCAAAGTTTGGGACGCCTCTGTTTACAAGAACCTCGTTTACAGTACAAGTTCAACATCGCAGAAAGTGAAAAATGGATAAAGAAGTTGTGGTATTTACTTACAAAGCAATATCACACAGCAATGAATTCTATGTCATCAGGCCCTTAGCATCACAATGAGTGGATTCAGGTATGATGATTCTAACTGAAATAAGTCACACAGAAAAAGAAACATCATAAGATATCAGTAATACACGGAATGTAAACTTGGCTACACAGGAACTGAATTACAGAACAGAACAGGGTCTCAAATTTAGAAAACCAACTTATGCTTGCTTAAGGGGAAAGGTGAGTTGGGGTGCTGCATAAAACCAGAGATTGAAATGAGCACAGATAAAGTTCCTTAAGCCAAATATGGAATAGACAAGAGCTACTCCTTGCTCAACGAAATGGACTCAAAACCCCATATTAAACCCCTAAGAATGTACCTGACTAGTAAGTATCTTAAAACCTATGGATTGCTATGTCTCCAAAAGAGAATCAAGCGTGTGTACAGGGGAATAAACACAGCAGTGATAGGATTGGAGAGGTTCGGTGAGCAAATGAAGACCCTTTGAAGTTATATTGCATGGTACCCATTACACGGGTCTCAACTCTCCAGTTTTAAGGTATTCTTCCTTCAGCTAAAACATGCATGTGGAACCCAGAGTATGATCAACCATGTGAACGGGAGACGTGTTCAAATATGTCTCAGTTTTCCTCCCCTGGTACTCGGGTGCAACATTCCAGACGCTTTACTAACACTCTCCCGACTTGGAGAGTCAGTCCCTTTAACCTCCTGTTTGGCCCAGTTTGCAATTTCTGCGGAAGATGAACAGGAATAGCGAGAACCAATGACAGGCTAGCTGGAGGTGTCTGGACGGGCAAATTTAACTCTCATTTCCCACCAGGAAGAGGAATTAACCAAAGGCTCAGCATGCCGGGCCGGAACCAGATTAGGGCCTGAAGCCATCATGCGGTGTTGCAGCCAGGTCACAAGAAAGCGAGTTGAAGAAAGGAGCTCAGGGGCACTGTAATTCACAAACCTGCAGAGTTATAAATGACAGCTATCGTCCAAAAATAGACTGAAGTAAGGCTGCCAAGAGGACTTGAAAGCGGGGCAGAATTGCAGGAAACCGATTTCAGGAGGTAGACTGGAATTGCATTGAAAGCATAGGAAAAGAGGCAGAACGTCCACAATGATGCACTTGGCCAAAAAGGGCGTATGCGTTTTTTCCTGAATATATTCAGGAAAAAACGCATACGCCCTTTTTGGCCAACCAAGCAAGCTTGCAAAGGAAATCTGCACTACAATGAAGTCTCACTTCCCCCCGGTCAAAAGGGCCATCTGAAAAAAGTGTAAAATCCAGAAAGGCAACAGGCCATTGAGAACTGGGAGCCTTGTTATGCTGATGGGCGGGATGTAAATTGCCAACAGACACTTGGGAGAAGTGTATGGTGTTTCCTGAAACATCTAAAAAACAAAGCAACAGAGCCTAGGGCACTTCCACTTATGGTCCTATAGCTTAGGGAAATTAAAATCAAAAAGACACAGCCACCCCAAAGTTTGGAACGGCTCTGTTTACAAGAACCTCGTTTACAGTACAAGTTCAACATCGCAGAAAGTGAAAAATGGATAAAGAAGTTGTGGTATTTACTTACAAAGCAATATCACTCAGCAATGAAATCTATGTCATCAGGCCCTTAGCATCACAATGAGTGGATTCAGGTATGATGATTCTAACTGAAATAAGTCACACAGAAAAAGAAACATCATAAGATATCACTAATACACGGAATGTAAACTTGCCTACACAGGAACTGAATTACAGAACAGAACAGGGTCTCAAATTTAGAAAACCAACTTATGCTTGCTTAAGGGTAAAGGTGAGTTGGGGTGCTGCATAAAACCAGAGATTGAAATGAGCACAGATAAAGTTCCTTAAGCCAAATATGGAATAGACATGAGCTACTCCTTGCTCAACAAAATGGACTCAACACCGCATATTAAACGCCTAAGAATGTACCTGACTAGTAAGTATCTTAAAACCTATGGATTGCTATGTCTCCAAAAGAGAATCAAGCATGTGTACAGGGGCATAAACGCAGCAGTGATAGGATTGGAGAGGTTCGGTGCGCAAATGAAGACACTTTGAAGTCATATTGCATGGTACCCATTCCACGGGTTTCAACTACCCAGGTTTAAGGTATTCTTCCTTCAGCTAAAACATGCATGTGGAACCTAGAGTATGATCAACCATGTGATCGGGAGACGTGTTCAAATATGTCTCAGTTTTTGTACCCTGGTACTCGGGTGCAACATTCCAGACGCTTTACTAACACTCTCCCGACTTGGATAGTCAGTCCCTTTAACCTCCTGTTTGGCCCAGTTTGCAATTTCTGCGGAAGATGAACAGGAATAGCGAGAACCAATGAGAGGCTAGCTGGAGGTGTCTGGACGGGCAAATTTAACTCTCATTTCCCACCAGGAAGAGGAAATAACCAAAGGCTCAGCGTGCCGTTCCGGAACCAGATTAGGGCCTGAAGCCATCCTGCGGTGTTGCGGCCAGCTCAAAAGAAAGCGAGTTGAAGAAAGGAGCTCAGGGGCACTGTAATTCACAAACCTGCAGAGTTATAAATGACAGCTATCGTCCAAAAATATACTGAAGTAAGGCTGCCAAGAGGACTTGAAAGCGGGGCAGAATTACAGGAAACCGATTTCAGGAGGTAGACTGGAATTGCATTGAAAGCATAGGAAAAGAGGCAGAACGTCCACAATGATGCACTTGGCCAAAAAGTGCGTATGCGTTTTTTCCTGAATATATTCAGGAAAAAACGCATACGCCCTTTTTGGCCAACCAAGCAAGCTTGCAAAGGAAATCTGCACTACAATGAAGTCTCACTTCCACCCGGTCAAAAGGGCCATCTGAAAAAAGTGTAAAATCCAGAAAGGCAGGACAGGCCATGGAGAACTGGGAGCCTTGTTATGCTGATGGGCGGGATGTAAATTGCCAACAGACACTCGGGAGAAGTGTATGGTGTTTCCTGAAACATCTAAAAAACAAAGCAACAGAGCCTAGGGCACTGCCACTTATGGTCCTATAGCTTAGGGAAATTAAAATCAAAAAGACACAGCCACCCCAAAGTTTGGAACGGCTCTGTTTACAAGAACCTCGTTTACAGTACAAGTTCAACATCGCAGAAAGTGAAAAATGGATAAAGAAGTTGTGGTATTTACTTACAAAGCAATATCACTCAGCAATGAATTCTATGTCATCAGGCCCTTAGCATCACAATGAGTGGATTCAGGTATGATGATTCTAACTGAAATAAGTCACACAGAAAAAGAAACATCATAAGATATCAGTAATACACGGAATGTAAACTTGGCTACACAGGAACTGAATTACAGAACAGAACAGGGTCTCAAATTTAGAAAACCAACTTATGCTTGCTTAAGGGGAAAGGTGAGTTGGGGTGCTGCATAAAAGCAGAGATTGAAATGAGCAGAGATAAAGTTCCTTAAGTCAAATATGGAATAGACAAGAGCTACTCCTTGCTCAACGAAATGGACTCAACAGCGCATATTAAACGCCTAAGAATGTACCTGACTAGTAAGTATTGTAAAACCTATGGATTGCTATGTCTCCAAAAGAGAATCAAGCATGTGAACAGGGGCATAAACGCAGCAGTGATAGGATTGGAGAGGTTCGGTGAGCAAATGAAGACCCTTTGAAGTCATATTGCATGGTACCCATTCCACGGGTCTCAACTCTCCAGGTTTAAGGTATTCTTCCTTCAGCTAAAACATGCATGTGGAACCCAAGTATGATCAACCATGTGAACGGGAGACGTGTTCAAATATGTCTCAGTTTTCCTCCCCTGGTACTCGGGTGCAACATTCCAGACGCTTTACTAACACTCTCCCCACTTGGAGAGTCAGCGCCTTTAACCTCCTGTTTGGCCCAGTTTGCAATTTCTGCGGAAGATGAACAGGAATAGCGAGAACCAATGACAGGCTAGCTGGAGGTGTCTGGACGGGCAAATTTAACTCTCATTTCCCACCAGGAACAGGAAATAACCAAAGGCTCAGCGTGCCGTACCGGAACCAGATTAGGGCCTGAAGCCATCCTGCGGTGTTGCGGCCAGCTCAAATGAAAGCGAGTTGAACAAAGGAGCTCAGGGGCACTGTAATTCACAAATCTGCAGAGTTATAAATGACAGCTATCGTCCAAAAATAGACTGAAGTAAGGCTGCCAAGAGGACTTGAAAGCGGGGCAGAATTGCAGGAAACCGATTTCAGGAGGTAGACTGGAATTGCATTGAAAGCATAGGAAAAGAGGCAGAACGTCCACAATGATGCACTTGGCCAAAAAGGGCGTATGCGTTTTTTCCTGAATATATTCAGGAAAAAACGCATACGCCCTTTTTGGCCAACCAAGCAAGCTTGCAAAGGAAATCTGCACTACAATGAAGTCTCACTTCCCCCCGGTCAAAAGGGCCATCTGAAAAAAGTGTAAAATCCAGAAAGGCAGGACAGGCCATGGAGAACTGGGAGCCTTGTTATGCTGATGGGCGGGATGTAAATTGCCAACAGACACTCGGGAGAAGTGTATGGTGTTTCCTGAAACATCTAAAAAACAAAGCAACAGAGCCTAGGGCACTGCCACTTATGGTCCTATAGCTTAGGGAAATTAAAATCAAAAAGACACAGCCACCCCAAAGTTTGGAACGGCTCTGTTTACAAGAACCTCGTTTACAGTACAAGTTCAACATCGCAGAAAGTGAAAAATGGATAAAGAAGTTGTGGTATTTACTTACAAAGCAATATCACTCAGCAATGAAATCTGTGTCATCAGGCCCGTAGCAGCACAATGAGTGGATTCAGGTATGATGATTCTAACTGAAATAAGTCACACAGAAAAGAAACATCATAAGATATCAGTAATACACGGAATGTAAACTTGGCTACACAGGAACTGAATTACAGAACAGAACAGGGTCTCAAATTTAGAAAACCAACTTATGCTTGCTTAAGGGGAAAGGTGAGTTGGGGTGCTGCATAAAAGCAGAGATTGAAATGAGCACAGATAAAGTTCCTTAAGCCAAATATGGAATAGACAAGAGCTACTCCTTGCTCAACGAAATGGACTCAACACCCCATATTAAACGCCTAAGAATGTACCTGACTAGTAAGTATCTTAAAACCTACGGATTGCTATGTTTCCGAAAGAGAATCAAGCGTGTGTACAGGGGAATAAACGCAGCAGTGATAGGATTGGAGAAGTTCCGTGAGCAAATGAAGACCCTTTGAAGTCATATTGCATGGTACCCATTACACGGGTCTCAACTCTCCAGGTTTAAGGTATTCTTCCTTCAGCTAAAACATGCATGTGGAACCCAGAGTATGATCAACCATGTGATCGGGAGACGTGTTCAAATATGTCTCAGTTTTCCTCCCCTGGTACTCGGGTGCAACATTCCAGACGCTTTACTAACACTCTCCCGACTTGGAGAGTCAGTCCCTTTAACCTCCTGTTTGGCCCAGTTTGCAATTTCTGCGGAAGATGAACAGGAATAGCGAGAACCAATGAGAGGCTAGCTGGAGGTGTCTGGACGGGCAAATTTAACTCTCATTTCCCACCAGGAAGAGGAATTAACCAAAGGCTCAGCATGCCGGGCCGGAACCAGATTAGGGCCTGAAGCCATCCTGCGGTGTTGCGGCCAGGTCACAAGAAAGCGAGTTGAAGAAAGGAGCTCAGGGGCACTGTAATTCACAAACCTGCAGAGTTATAAATGACAGCTATTGTCCAAAAATAGACTGAAGTAAGGCTGCCAAGAGGACTTGAAAGCGGGGCAGAATTGCAGGAAACCGATTTCAGGAGGTAGACTGGAATTGCATTGAAAGCATAGGAAAAGAGGCAGAACGTCCACAATGATGCACTTGGCCAAAAAGGGCGTATGCGTTTTTTCCTGAATATATTCAGGAAAAAACGCATATGCCCTTTTTGGCCAACCAAGCAAGCTTGCAAAGGAAATCTGCACTACAATGAAGTCTCACTTCCCCCCGGTCAAAAGGGCCATCTGAAAAAAGTGTAAAATACAGAAAGGCAACAGGCCATTGAGAACTGGGAGCCTTGTTATGCTGATGGGCGGGATGTAAATTGCCAACAGACACTTGGGAGAAGTGTATAGTGTTTCCTGAAACATCTAAAAAACAAAGCAACAGAGCCTAGGGCACTTCCACTTATGGTCCTATAGCTTAGGGAAATTAAAATCAAAAAGACACAGCCACCCCAATGTTTGGAACGGCTCTGTTTACAAGAACCTCGTTTACAGTACAAGTTCAACATCGCAGAAAGTGAAAAATGGATAAAGAAGTTGTAGTATTCACTTACAAAGCAATATCACTCAGCAATGAAATCTGTGTAATCAGGCCCTTAGCAGCACAATGAGTGGATTCAGGTATGATGATTCTAACTGAAGTAAGTCACACAGAAAAAGAAACATCATAAGATATCAGTAATACACGGAATGTAAACTTGGCTACACAGGAACTGAATTACAGAACAGAACAGGGTCTCAAATTTAGAAAACCAACTTATGCTTGCTTAAGAGTAAAGGTGAGTTGGGGTGCTGCATAAAACCAGAGATTGAAATGAGCACAGATAAAGTTCCTTAAGTCAAATATGGAATAGACAAGAGCTACTCCTTGCTCAACGAAATGGACTCAACACCGCATATTAAACGCCTAAGAATGTACCTGACTAGTAAGTATCTTAAAACCTATGGATTGCTATGTCTCCGAAAGAGAATCAAGCATGTGTACAGGGGCATAAACGCAGCAGTGATAGGATTGGAGAGGTTCGGTGAACAAATGAAGACCCTTTGAAGTCATATTGCATGGTACCCATTCCACGGGTTTCAACTACCCAGGTTTTAGGTATTCTTCCTTCAGCTAAAACATGCATGTGGAACCCAAGTATGATCAACCATGTGAACGGGAGACGTGTTCAAATATGTCTCAGTTTTCCTCCCCTGGTACTCGGGTGCAACATTCCAGACGCTTTACTAACACTCTCCCCACTTGGAGAGTCAGCGCCTTTAACCTCCTGTTTGGCCCAGTTTGCAATTTCTGCGGAAGATGAACAGGAATAGCGAGAACCAATGACAGGCTAGCTGGAGGTGTCTGGACGGGCAAATTTAACTCTCATTTCCCACCAGGAAGAGGAAATAACCAAAGGCTCAGCGTGCCGTACCGGAACCAGATTAGGGCCTGAAGCCATCCTGCGGTGTTGCGGCCAGCTCAAAAGAAAGCGAGTTGAAGAAAGGAGCTCAGGGGCACTGTAATTCACAAACCTGCAGAGTCATAAATGACAGCTATCGTCCAAAAATATACTGAAGTAAGGCTGCCAAGAGGACTTGAAACCGGGGCAGAATTGCAGGAAACCGATTTCAGGAGGTAGACTGGAATTGCATTGAAAGCATAGGAAAAGAGGCAGAACGTCCACAATGATGCACTTGGCCAAAAAGGGCGTATGCGTTTTTTCCTGAATATATTCAGGAAAAAACGCATACGCCCTTTTTGGCCAACCAAGCAAGCTTGCAAAGGAAATCTGCACTACAATGAAGTCTCACTTCCCTCCGGTCAAAAGGGCCATCTGAAAAAAGTGTAAAATCCAGAAAGGCAGGACAGGCCATGGAGAACTGGGAGCCTTGTTATGCTGATGGGCGGGATGTAAATTGCCAACAGACACTCGGGAGAAGTGTATGGTGTTTCCTGAAACATCTAAAAAACAAAGCAACAGAACCTAGGGCACTTCCACTTATGGTCCTATAGCTTAGGGAAATTAAAATCAAAAAGACACAGCCACCCCAAAGTTTGGAACGGCTCTGTTTACAAGAACCTCGTTTACAGTACAAGTTCAACATCGCAGAAAGTGAAAAATGGATAAAGAAGTTGTGGTATTTACTTACAAAGCAATATCACTCAGCAATGAAATCTGTGTCATCAGGCCCTTAGCAGCACAATGAGTGGATTCAGGTATGATGATTCTAACTGAAGTAAGTCACACAGAAAAAGAAACATCATAAGATATCAGTAATACACGGAATGTAAACTTGGCTACACAGGAACTGAATTACAGAACAGAACAGGGTCTCAAATTTAGAAAACCAACTTATGCTTGCTTAAGGGTAAAGGTGAGTTGGGGTGCTGCATAAAACCAGAGATTGAAATGAGCACAGATAAAGTTCCTTAAGTCAAATATGGAATACACAAGAGCTACTCCTTGCTCAACGAAATGGACTCAACACCGCATATTAAACGCCTAAGAATGTACCTGACTAGTAAGTATCTTAAAACCTATGGATTGCTATGTCTCCGAAAGAGAATCAAGCATGTGTACAGGGGCATAAACGCAGCAGTGATAGGATTGGAGAGGTTCGGTGAGCAAATGAAGACCCTTTGAAGTCATATTGCATGGTACCCATTCCACGGGTCTCAAGTACCCAGGTTTAAGGTATTCTTCCTTCAGCTAAAACATGCATGTGGAACCCAGAGTATTATCAACCATGTGAACGGGAGATGTGTTCAAATATGCCTCAGTTTTCCTCCCCTGGCACTCGGGTGCAACATTCCACACGCTTTACTAACACTCTCCCCACTTGGAGAGTCAGCGCCTTTAACCTCCTGTTTGGCCCAGTTTGCAATTTCTGCGGAAGATGAACAGGAATAGGGAGAACCAATGAGAGACTAGCTGGAGGTGTCTGGACGGGCAAATATAACTCTCATTTCCCACCAGGAAGAGGAAATAACCAAAGGCTCAGCGTGCTGTGCCAGAACCAGATTAGGGCCTGAAGCCATCCTGCGGTGTTGCGGCCAGCTCAAAAGAAAGCGAGTTGAAGAAAGGAGTTCAGGGGCACTGTAATTCACCAACCTGCAGAGTTATAAAAGACAGCTATCGTCCAAAAATATACTGAAGTAAGGCTGCCAAGAGGACTTGAAAGCGGGGCAGAATTGCAGGAAACCGATTTCAGGAGGTAGACTGGAATTGCATTGAAAGCATAGGAAAAGAGGCAGAACGTCCACAATGATGCACTTGGCCAAAAAGGGCGTATGCGTTTTTTCCTGAATATATTCAGGAAAAAACGCAGAAACACTTTTTGGCCATCCAAGCAAGCTTGCAAAGGAAATCTGCACTACAATGAAGTCGCACTTCCCCCCGGTCAAAAGGGCCATCTGAAAAAAGTGTAAAATCCAGAAAGGCAGGACAGGCCATGGAGAACTGGGAGCCTTGTTATGCTGATGGGCGGGATGTAAATTGCCAACAGACACTCTGGAGAAGTGTATGGTGTTTCCTGAATCATCTAAAAAACAAAGCAACAGAGCCTAGGGCACTTCCACTTATGGTCCTATAGCTTAGGGAAATTAAAATCAAAAAGACACAGCCACCCCAAAGTTTGGGACGCCTCTGTTTACAAGAACCTCGTTTACAGTACAAGTTCAACATCGCAGAAAGTGAAAAATGGATAAAGAAGTTGTGGTATTTACTTACAAAGCAATATCACTCAGCAATGAAATCTATGTCATCAGGCCCTTAGCAGCACAATGAGTGGATTCAGGTATGATGATTCTAACTGAAATAAGTCACACAGAAAAAGAAACATCATAAGATATCAGTAATACACGGAATGTAAACTTGGCTACACAGGAACTGAATTACAGAACAGAACAGGGTCTCAAATTTAGAAAACCAACTTATGCTTGCTTAAGGGGAAAGGTGAGTTGGGGTGCTGCATAAAACCAGAGATTGAAATGAGCACAGATAAAGTTCCTTAAGCCAAATATGGGATAGACAGGAGCTACTCCTTGCTCAACGAAATGGACTCAACACCGCATATTAAACGCCTAAGAATGTACCTGACTAGTAAGTATCTTAAAACCTATGGATTGCTATGTCTCCGAAAGAGAATCAAGCGTGTGTACAGGGGCATAAACGCAGCAGTGATAGGATTGGAGAGGTTCGGTGAGCAAATGAAGACCCTTTGAAGTCATATTGCATGGTACCCATTCCACGGGTCTCAACTCTCCAGGTTTAAGGTATTCTTCCTTCAGCTAAAACATGCATGTGGAACCTAGAGTATGATCAACCATGTGATCGGGAGACGTGTTCAAATATGTCTCAGTTTTCATACCCTGGTACTCGGGTGCAACATTCCAGACGCTTTACTAACACTCTCCCGACTTGGAGAGTCAGTCCCTTTAACCTCCTGTTTGGCCCAGTTTGCAATTTCTGTGGAAGATGAACAGGAATAGCGAGAACCAATGAGAGACTAGCTGGAGGTGTCTGGATGGGCAAATTTAACTCTCATTTCCCGCCAGGAAGAGGAATTAACCAAAGGCTCAGCGTGCCGTGCCAGAACCATATTAGGGCCTGAAGCCATCCTGCGGTGTTGCGGCCAGGTCACAAGAAAGCGAGTTGAAGAAAGGAGCTCAGGGGCACTGTAATTCACAAACCTGCAGAGTTATAAATGACAGCTATCGTCCAAAAATATACTGAAGTAAGGCTTCCAAGAGGACTTGAAAGCAGGGCAGAATTACAGGAAACCGATTTCAGGAGGTAGCCTGGAATTGCATTGAAAGCATAGGAAAAGAGGCAGAACGTCCACAATGATGCACTTGGCCAAAAAGGGCGTATGCATTTTTTCCTGAATATATTCAGGAAAAAACGCATACGCCCTTTTTGGCCAACCAAGCAAGCTTGCAAAGGAAATCTGCACTACAATGAAGTCTCACTTCCCCCCGGTAAAAAGGGCCATCTGAAAAAAGTGTAAAATCCAGAAAGGCAGGACAGGCCATGGAGAACTGGGAGCCTTGTTATGCTGATGGGCGGGATGTAAATTGCCAACAGACACTCTGGAGAAGTGTATGGTGTTTCCTGAAACATCTAAAAAACAAAGCAACAGAACGTAGGGCACTTCCACTTATGGTCCTATAGCTTAGGGAAATTAAAATCAAAAAGACACAGCCACCCCAAAGTTTGGGACGCCTCTGTTTACAAGAACCTCGTTTACAGTACAAGTTCAACATCGCAGAAAGTGAAAAATGGATAAAGAAGTTGTGGTATTTACTTACAAAGCAATATCACTCAGCAATGAAATCTATGTCATCAGGCCCTTAGCAGCACAATGAGTGGATTCAGGTATGATGATTCTAACTGAAATAAGTCACACAGAAAAAGAAACATCATAAGATATCAGTAATACACGGAATGTAAACTTGGCTACACAGGAACTGAATTACAGAACAGAACAGGGTCTCAAATTTAGAAAACCAACTTATGCTTGCTTAAGGGTAAAGGTGAGTTGGGGTGCTGCATAAAACCAGAGATTGAAATGAGCACAGATAAAGTTCCTTAAGCGAAATATGGAATAGACAAGAGCTACTCCTTGCTCAACGAAATGGACTCAACACCGCATATTAAACGCCTAAGAATGTACCTGACTAGTAAGTATCTTAAAACCTATGGATTGCTATGTCTCCGAAAGAGAATCAAGCGTGTGTACAGGGGCATAAACGCAGCAGTGATAGGATTGGAGAGGTTCGTTGAGCAAATGAAGACCCTTTGAAGTCATATTGCATGATACCCATTACACGGGTCTCAACTCTCCAGGTTTAAGGTATTCTTCCTGCAGCTAAAACATGCATGTGGAACCCAAGTATGATCAACCATGTGAACAAGAGACGTGTTCAAATATGTCTCAGTTTTCCTCCCCTGGTACTCTGGTGCAACATTCCAGATGCTTTACTAACACTCTCCCCACTTGGAGAGTCAGCGCCTTTAACCTCCTGTTTGGCCCAGTTTGCAATTTCTGCGGAAGATGAACAGGAATAGCGAGTACCAATGAGAGGCTAGCTGGAGGTGTCTGGCCGGGCAAATTTAACTCTCATTTCCCACCAGGAAGAGGAAATAACCAAAGGCTCAGCGTGCCGTGCCGGAACCAGATTAGGGCCTGAAGCCATCCTGCGGTGTTGCGGCCAGGTCACAAGAAAGCGAGTTGAAGAAAGGAGCTCAAGGGCACTGTAATTCACAAACCTGCAGAGTTATAAATGACAGCTATCGTCCAAAAATAGACTGAAGTAAGGCTGCCAAGAGGACTTGAAAGCGGGGCAGAATTGCAGGAAACCGATTTCAGGAGGTAGACTGGAATTGCATTGAAAGCATAGGAAAAGAGGCAGAACGTCCACAATGATGCACTTGGCCAAAAAGGGCGTATGCGTTTTTTCCTGAATATATTCAGGAAAAAACGCATACGCCCTTTTTGGCCAACCAAGCAAGCTTGCAAAGGAAATCTGCACTACAATGAAGTCTCACTTCCCCCCGGTCAAAAGGGCCATCTGAAAAAAGTGTAAAATCCAGAAAGGCAGGACAGGCCATGGAGAACTGGGAGCCTTGTTATGCTGATGGGCGGGATGTAAATTGCCAACAGACACTCTGGAGAAGTGTATGGTGTTTCCTGAAACATCAAAAAAACAAAACAACAGAGCCTAGGGCACTTCCACTTATGGTCCTATAGCTTAGGGAAATTAAAATCAAAAAGACACAGCCACCCCAAAGTTTGGGACGCCTCCGTTTACAAGAACCTCGTTTACCGTACAAGTTCAATATCACAGAAAGTGAAAAATGGATAAAGAACTTGTGGTACTTACGTACAATGCAGTATCACTCAGCAATGAAATCTATGTCATCAGGCCCGTAGCAGCATAATGAGTGGTTTCAGGTACGATGATTCTAACTGAAATAAGTCACACAGAAAAAGAAACATCATAAGATATCACTAATACACGGAATGTAAACTTGGCTACACAGGAACTGCATTCCAAAACAGAACAGGGTCTCAAATTTAGAAAACCAACTTATGCTTGCTTAAGGGGAAAGGTGAGTTGGGGTGCTGCATAAAACCAGAGATTGAAATGAGCACAGATAAAGTTCCTTAAGCCAAATATGGAATAGACAAGAGCTACTCCTTGCTCAACGAAATGGACTCAAAACCCCATATTAAACGCCTAAGAATGTACCTGACTAGTAAGTATCTTAAAACCTATGGATTGCTATGTCTCCAAAAGAGAATCAAGCGTGTGTACAGGGGCTAAATGCAGCAGTGATAGGATTGGAGAGGTTCGGTGAGCAAATGAAGACCCTTTGAAGTCATATTGCACGGTACCCATTCCACGGGTCTCAACTCTCCAGGTTTAAGGTATTCTTCCTTCAGCTAAAACATGCATGTGGAACCCAGAGTATGATCAACCATGTGAACGGGAGACGTGTTCAAATATGTCTCAGTTTTCGTACCCTGGTACTCGGGTGCACCATTCCAGATGCTTTACTAAAACTCTCCCGACTTGGAGAGTCAGCGCCTTTAACCTCCTGTTTGGCCCAGTTTGCAATTTCTGCGGAAGATGAACAGGAATAGGGAGAACCAATGAGAGACTAGCTGGAGGTGTCTGGACGGGCAAATTTAACTCTCATTTCCCACCAGGAAGAGGAAACCACCAAAGGCTCAGCGTGCCGTACCGGAACCAGATTAGGGCCTGAAGCCATCCTGCGGTGTTGCGGCCAGCTCACAAGAAAGCGAGTTGAAGAAAGGAGCTCAGGGGCACTGTAATTCACAAACCTGCAGAGTTATAAATGACAGCTATCGTCCAAAAATAGACTGAAGTAAGGCTGCCAAGAGGACTTGAAAGCGGGGCAGAATTGCAGGAAACCGATTTCAGGAGGTAGACTGGAATTGCATTGAAAGCATAGGAAAAGAGGCAGAACGTCCACAATGATGCACTTGGCCAAAAAGGGCGTATGCGTTTTTTCCTGAATATATTCAGGAAAAAACGCATACGCCCTTTTTGGCCAACCAAGCAAGCTTGCAAAGGAAATCTGCACTACAATGAAGTCTCACTTCCCCTCTGTCAAAAGGGCCATCTGAAAAAAGTGTAAAATCCAGAAAGGCAGGACAGGCCATGGAGAACTGGGAGCCTTGTTATGCTGATGGGCGGGATGTAAATTGCCAACAGACACTCGGGAGAAGTGTATGGTGTTTCCTGAAACATCTAAAAAACAAAGCAACAGAGCCTAGGGCACTTCCACTTATGGTCCTATAGCTTAGGGAAATTAAAATCAAAAAGACACAGCCACCCCAAAGTTTGGGACGCCTCCGTTTACAAGAACCTCGTTTACCGTACAAGTTCAATATCACAGAAAGTGAAAAATGGATAAAGAACTTGTGGTACTTACGTACAATGCAGTATCACTCAGCAATGAAATCTATGTCATCAGGCCCGTAGCAGCATAATGAGTGGTTTCAGGTACGATGATTCTAACTGAAATAAGTCACACAGAAAAAGAAACATCATAAGATATCACTAATACACGGAATGTAAACTTGGCTACACAGGAACTGCATTCCAAAACAGAACAGGGTCTCAAATTTAGAAAACCAACTTATGCTTGCTTAAGGGGAAAGGTGAGTTGGGGTGCTGCATAAAACCAGAGATTGAAATGAGCACAGATAAAGTTCCTTAAGCCAAATATGGAATAGACAAGAGCTACTCCTTGCTCAACGAAATGGACTCAACACCCCATATTAAACGCCTAAGAATGTACCTGACTAGTAAGTATCTTAAAACCTATGGATTGCCATGTCTCCGAAAGAGAATCAAGCGTGTGTACAGGGGCATAAACGCAGCAGTGATAGGATTGGAGAGGTTCGGTGAGCAAATGAAGACCCTTTGAAGTCATATTGCATGGTACACATTCCACGGGTCTCAACTCTCCATGTTTAAGGTATTCTTCCTTCAGCTAAAACATGCATGTGGAACCTAGAGTATGATCAACCATGTGATCGGGAGACGTGTTCAAATATCTCACAGTTTTCGTACCCTGGTACTCGGGTGCAACATTCCAGATGCTTTACTAACACTCTCCCCACTTGGAGAGTAAGTCCCTTTAACCTCCTGTTTGGCCCAGTTTGCAATTTCTGCGGAAGATGAACAGGAATAGCGAGAACCAATGAGAGACTAGCTGGAGGTGTCTGGACGGGCAAATTTAACTCTCATTTCCCACCAGGAAGAGGAATTAACCAAAGGATCAGCGTTCCGTGCCGGGACCAGATTAGGGCCTGAAACCATCCTGCGGTGTTGCGGCCAGCTCACAAGAAA
Organism: Stenella coeruleoalba; assembly: GCF_951394435.1. Taxonomy (NCBI): domain Eukaryota; kingdom Metazoa; phylum Chordata; class Mammalia; order Artiodactyla; family Delphinidae; genus Stenella; species Stenella coeruleoalba. Next base: position 882,750 of record NC_137153.1, read on the forward strand.
GCGAGTTGAAGAAAGGAGCTCAGGGGCACTGTAATTCACAAACCTGCAGAGTTATAAATGACAGCTATCGTCCAAAAATAGACTGAAGTAAGGCTGCCAAGAGGACTTGAAAGCGGGGCAGAATTGCAGGAAACCGATTTCAGGAGGTAGACTGGAATTGCATTGAAAGCATAGGAAAAGAGGCAGAACGTCCACAATGATGCACTTGGCCAAAAAGGGCGTATGCGTTTTTTCCTGAATATATTCAGGAAAAAACGCATACGCCCTTTTTGGCCAACCAAGCAAGCTTGCAAAGGAAATCTGCACTACAATGAAGTCTCACTTCCCCCCGGTCAAAAGGGCCATCTGAATAAAGTGTAAAATCCAGAAAGGCAGGACAGGCCATGGAGAACTGGGAGCCTTGTTATGCTGATGGGCGGGATGTCAATTGCCAACAGACACTCTGGAGAAGTGTATGGTGTTTCCTGAAACATCTAAAAAACAAAGCAACAGAGCCTAGGGCACTGCCACTTATGGTCCTATAGCTTAGGGAAATTAAAATCAAAAAGACACAGCCACCCCAAAGTTTCGGACGCCTCTGTTTACAAGAACCTCGTTTACAGTACAAGTTCAACATCGCAGAAAGTGAAAAATGGATAAAGAAGTTGTGGTATTTACTTACAAAGCAATATCACTCAGCAATGAAATCTATGTCATCAGGCCCTTAGCAGCACAATGAGTGGATTCAGGTATGATGATTCTAACTGAAATAAGTCACACAGAAAAAGAAACATCATAAGATATCAGTAATACACGGAATGCAAACTTGGCTACACAGGAACTGAATTACAGAACAGAACAGGGTCTCAAATTTAGAAAACCAACTTATGCTTGCTTAAGGGGAAAGGTGAGTTGGGGTGCTGCATAAAACCAGAGATTGAAATGAGCACAGATAAAGTTCCTTAAGCCAAATATGGGATAGACAAGAGCTACTCCTTGCTCAACGAAATGGACTCAACACCGCATATTAAACGCCTAAGAATGTACCTGACTAGTAAGTATCTTAAAACCTATGGATTGCTATGTCTCCGAAAGAGAATCAAGCGTGTGTACAGGGGCATAAACGCAGCAGTGATAGGATTGGAGAGGTTCGGTGAGCAAATGAAGACCCTTTGAAGTCATATTGCATGGTACCCATTCCACGGGTCTCAACTCTCCAGGTTTAAGGTATTCTTCCTTCAGCTAAAACATGCATGTGGAACCTAGAGTATGATCAACCATGTGATCGGGAGACGTGTTCAAATATGTCTCAGTTTTCATACCCTGGTACTCGGGTGCAACATTCCAGACGCTTTACTAACACTCTCCCGACTTGGAGAGTCAGTCCCTTTAACCTCCTGTTTGGCCCAGTTTGCAATTTCTGCGGAAGATGAACAGGAATAGCGAGAACCAATGAGAGGCTAGCTGGAGGTGTCTGGACGGGCAAATTTAACTCTCATTTCCCACCAGGAAGAGGAATTAACCAAAGACTCAGCATGCCGGGCCGGAACCAGATTAGGGCCTGAAGCCATCCTGCGGTGTTGCGGCCAGGTCACAAGAAAGCCAGTTGAAGAAAGGAGCTCAGGGGCACTGTAATTCACAAACCTGCAGAGTTATAAATGACAGCTATCGTCCAAAAATAGACTGAAGTAAGGCTGCCAAGAGGACTTGAAAGCGGGGCAGAATTACAGGAAACCGATTTCAGGAGGTAGCCTGGAATTGCATTGAAAGCATAGGAAAAGAGGCAGAACGTCCACAATGATGCACTTGGGCAAAAAGGGCATATGCATTTTTTCCTGAATATATTCAGGAAAAAACGCATACGCCCTTTTTGGCCAACCAAGCAAGCTTGCAAAGGAAATCTGCACTACAATGAAGTCTCACTTCCCCCCGGTCAAAAGGGCCATCTGAAAAAAGTGTAAAATCCAGAAAGGCAGGACAGGCCATGGAGAACTGGGAGCCTTGTTATACTGATGGGCGGGATGTAAATTGCCAACAGACACTCTGGAGAAGTGTATGGTGTTTCCTGAAACATCTAAAAAACAAAGCAACAGAGCGTAGGGCACTTCCACTTATGGTCCTATAGCTTAGGGAAATTAAAATCAAAAACACACAGCCACCCCAAAGTTTGGGACGCCTCTGTTTACAAGAACCTCGTTTACAGTACAAGTTCAACATCGCAGAAAGTGAAAAATGGATAAAGAAGTTGTGGTATTTACTTACAAAGCAATATCACTCAGCAATGAAATCTATATCATCAGGCCCTTAGCAGCACAATGAGTGGATTCAGGTATGATGATTCTAACTGAAATAAGTCACACAGAAAAAGAAACATCATAAGATATCAGTAATACACGGAATGTAAACTTGGCTACACAGGAACTGAATTACAGAACAGAACAGGGTCTCAAATTTAGAAAACCAACTTATGCTTGCTTAAGGGTAAAGGTGAGTTGGGGTGCTGCATAAAACCAGAGATTGAAATGAGCACAGATAAAGTTCCTTAAGCCAAATATGGAATAGACAAGAGCTACTCCTTGCTCAACGAAATGGACTCAACACCGCATATTAAACGCCTAAGAATGTACCTGACTAGTAAGTATCTTAAAACCTATGGATTGCTATGTCTCCGAAAGAGAATCAAGCGTGTGTACAGGGGCATAAACGCAGCAGTGATAGGATTGGAGAGGTTCGGTGAGCAAATGAAGACCCTTTGAAGTCATATTGCATGATACCCATTACACGGGTCTCAACTCTCCAGGTTTATGGTATTCTTCCTTCAGCTAAAACATGCATGTGGAACCCAAGTATGATCAACCATGTGAACAAGAGACGTGTTCAAATATGTCTCAGTTTTCCTCCCCTGGTACTCGGGTGCAACATTCCAGATGCTTTACTAACACTCTCCCCACTTGGAGAGTCAGCGCCTTTAACCTCCTGTTTGGCCCAGTTTGCAATTTCTGCGGAAGATGAACAGGAATAGCGAGTACCAATGAGAGGCTAGCTGGAGGTGTCTGGCCGGGCAAATTTAACTCTCATTTCCCACCAGGAAGAGGAAATAACCAAAGGCTCAGCGTGCCGTGCCGGAACCAGATTAGGGCCTGAAGCCATCCTGCGGTGTTGCGGCCAGCTCACAAGAAAGCGAGTTGAAGAAAGGAGCTCAGGGGCACTGTAATTCACAAACCTGCAGAGTTATAAATGACAGCTATCGTCCAAAAATAGACTGAAGTAAGGCTGCCAAGAGGACTTGAAAGCGGGGCAGAATTGCAGGAAACCGATTTCAGGAGGTAGACTGGAATTGCATTGAAAGCATAGGAAAAGAGGCAGAACGTCCACAATGATGCACTTGGCCAAAAAGGGCGTATGCGTTTTTTCCTGAATATATTCAGGAAAAAACGCATACGCCCTTTTTGGCCAACCAAGCAAGCTTGCAAAGGAAATCTGCACTACAATGAAGTCTCACTTCCCCCCGGTCAAAAGGGCCATCTGAATAAAGTGTAAAATCCAGAAAGGCAGGACAGGCCATGGAGAACTGGGAGCCTTGTTATGCTGATGGGCGGGATGTCAATTGCCAACAGACACTCTGGAGAAGTGTATGGTGTTTCCTGAAACATCTAAAAAACAAAGCAACAGAGCCTAGGGCACTGCCACTTATGGTCCTATAGCTTAGGGAAATTAAAATCAAAAAGACACAGCCACCCCAAAGTTTCGGACGCCTCTGTTTACAAGAACCTCGTTTACAGTACAAGTTCAACATCGCAGAAAGTGAAAAATGGATAAAGAAGTTGTGGTATTTACTTACAAAGCAATATCACTCAGCAATGAAATCTATGTCATCAGGCCCTTAGCAGCACAATGAGTGGATTCAGGTATGATGATTCTAACTGAAATAAGTCACACAGAAAAAGAAACATCATAAGATATCAGTAATACACGGAATGCAAACTTGGCTACACAGGAACTGAATTACAGAACAGAACAGGGTCTCAAATTTAGAAAACCAACTTATGCTTGCTTAAGGGGAAAGGTGAGTTGGGGTGCTGCATAAAACCAGAGATTGAAATGAGCACAGATAAAGTTCCTTAAGCCAAATATGGGATAGACAAGAGCTACTCCTTGCTCAACGAAATGGACTCAACACCGCATATTAAACGCCTAAGAATGTACCTGACTAGTAAGTATCTTAAAACCTATGGATTGCTATGTCTCCGAAAGAGAATCAAGCGTGTGTACAGGGGCATAAACGCAGCAGTGATAGGATTGGAGAGGTTCGGTGAGCAAATGAAGACCCTTTGAAGTCATATTGCATGGTACCCATTCCACGGGTCTCAACTCTCCAGGTTTAAGGTATTCTTCCTTCAGCTAAAACATGCATGTGGAACCTAGAGTATGATCAACCATGTGATCGGGAGACGTGTTCAAATATGTCTCAGTTTTCATACCCTGGTACTCGGGTGCAACATTCCAGACGCTTTACTAACACTCTCCCGACTTGGAGAGTCAGTCCCTTTAACCTCCTGTTTGGCCCAGTTTGCAATTTCTGCGGAAGATGAACAGGAATAGCGAGAACCAATGAGAGGCTAGCTGGAGGTGTCTGGACGGGCAAATTTAACTCTCATTTCCCACCAGGAAGAGGAATTAACCAAAGACTCAGCATGCCGGGCCGGAACCAGATTAGGGCCTGAAGCCATCCTGCGGTGTTGCGGCCAGGTCACAAGAAAGCCAGTTGAAGAAAGGAGCTCAGGGGCACTGTAATTCACAAACCTGCAGAGTTATAAATGACAGCTATCGTCCAAAAATAGACTGAAGTAAGGCTGCCAAGAGGACTTGAAAGCGGGGCAGAATTACAGGAAACCGATTTCAGGAGGTAGCCTGGAATTGCATTGAAAGCATAGGAAAAGAGGCAGAACGTCCACAATGATGCACTTGGGCAAAAAGGGCATATGCATTTTTTCCTGAATATATTCAGGAAAAAACGCATACGCCCTTTTTGGCCAACCAAGCAAGCTTGCAAAGGAAATCTGCACTACAATGAAGTCTCACTTCCCCCCGGTCAAAAGGGCCATCTGAAAAAAGTGTAAAATCCAGAAAGGCAGGACAGGCCATGGAGAACTGGGAGCCTTGTTATACTGATGGGCGGGATGTAAATTGCCAACAGACACTCTGGAGAAGTGTATGGTGTTTCCTGAAACATCTAAAAAACAAAGCAACAGAGCGTAGGGCACTTCCACTTATGGTCCTATAGCTTAGGGAAATTAAAATCAAAAACACACAGCCACCCCAAAGTTTGGGACGCCTCTGTTTACAAGAACCTCGTTTACAGTACAAGTTCAACATCGCAGAAAGTGAAAAATGGATAAAGAAGTTGTGGTATTTACTTACAAAGCAATATCACTCAGCAATGAAATCTATATCATCAGGCCCTTAGCAGCACAATGAGTGGATTCAGGTATGATGATTCTAACTGAAATAAGTCACACAGAAAAAGAAACATCATAAGATATCAGTAATACACGGAATGTAAACTTGGCTACACAGGAACTGAATTACAGAACAGAACAGGGTCTCAAATTTAGAAAACCAACTTATGCTTGCTTAAGGGTAAAGGTGAGTTGGGGTGCTGCATAAAACCAGAGATTGAAATGAGCACAGATAAAGTTCCTTAAGCCAAATATGGAATAGACAAGAGCTACTCCTTGCTCAACGAAATGGACTCAACACCGCATATTAAACGCCTAAGAATGTACCTGACTAGTAAGTATCTTAAAACCTATGGATTGCTATGTCTCCGAAAGAGAATCAAGCGTGTGTACAGGGGCATAAACGCAGCAGTGATAGGATTGGAGAGGTTCGGTGAGCAAATGAAGACCCTTTGAAGTCATATTGCATGATACCCATTACACGGGTCTCAACTCTCCAGGTTTATGGTATTCTTCCTTCAGCTAAAACATGCATGTGGAACCCAAGTATGATCAACCATGTGAACAAGAGACGTGTTCAAATATGTCTCAGTTTTCCTCCCCTGGTACTCGGGTGCAACATTCCAGATGCTTTACTAACACTCTCCCCACTTGGAGAGTCAGCGCCTTTAACCTCCTGTTTGGCCCAGTTTGCAATTTCTGCGGAAGATGAACAGGAATAGCGAGTACCAATGAGAGGCTAGCTGGAGGTGTCTGGCCGGGCAAATTTAACTCTCATTTCCCACCAGGAAGAGGAAATAACCAAAGGCTCAGCGTGCCGTGCCGGAACCAGATTAGGGCCTGAAGCCATCCTGCGGTGTTGCGGCCAGCTCAAAAGAAAGCGAGTTGAAGAAAGGAGCTCAAGGGCACTGTAATTCACAAACCTGCAGAGTTATAAATGACAGCTATCGTCCAAAAATAGACTGAAGTAAGGCTGCCAAGAGGACTTGAAAGCGGGGCAGAATTGCAGGAAACCGATTTCAGGAGGTAGACTGGAATTGCATTGAAAGCATAGGAAAAGAGGCAGAACGTCCACAATGATGCACTTGGCCAAAAAGGGCGTATGCGTTTTTTCCTGAATATATTCAGGAAAAAACGCATACGCCCTTTTTGGCCAACCAAGCAAGCTTGCAAAGGAAATCTGCACTACAATGAAGTCTCACTTCCCGCCGGTCAAAAGGGCCACCTGAAAAAAGTGTAAAATCCAGAAAGGCAGGACAGGCCATGGAGAACTGGGAGCCTTTTTATGCTGAAGGGCGGGATGTAAATTGCCAACAACCACTCGGGAGAAGTGTATGGTGTTTCCTGAAACATCTAAAAAACAAAGCAACAGAGCCTAGGGCACTTCCACTTATGGTCCTATAGCTTAGGGAAATTAAAATCAAAAAGACACAGCCACCCCAAAGTTTGGAACGGCTCTGTTTACAAGAACCTCGTTTACAGTACAAGTTCAACATCGCAGAAAGTGAAAAATGGATAAAGAAGTTGTGGTATTTACTTACAAAGCAATATCACTCAGCAATGAAATCTGTGTCATCAGGCCCTTAGCAGCACAATGAGTGGATTCAGGTATGATGATTCTAACTGAAATAAATCACACAGAAAAAGAAACATCATAAGATATCAGTAATACACGGAATGTAAACTTGGCTACACAGGAACTGAATTACAGAACAGAACAGGGTCTCAAATTTAGAAAACCAACTTATGCTTGCTTAAGGGTAAAGGTGAGTCGGGGTGCTGCATAAAACCAGAGATTGAAATGAGCACAGATAAAGTTCCTTAAGCCAAATATGGAATAGACAAGAACTACTCCTTGCTCAAAGAAATGGACTCAACACCGCATATTAAACGCCTAAGAATGTACCTGACTAGTAAGTATCTTAAAATCTAGGGATTGCTATGTCTCCGAAAGAGAATCAAGCATGTGTACAGGGGCATAAACGCAGCAGTGATAGGATTGGAGAGGTTCGGTGAGCAAATGAAGACCCTTTGAAGTCATATTGCATGGTACCCATTCCACGGGTTTCAACTACCCAGGTTTTAGGTATTCTTCCTTCAGCTAAAACATGCATGTGGAACCCAGAGTATGATCAACCATGTGATCGGGAGACGTGTTCAAATATGTCTCAGTTTTCCTCCCCTGGTACTCGGGTGCAACATTCCAGACGCTTTACTAACACTCTCCCCACTTGGAGAGTCAGCGCCTTTAACCTCCTGTTTGGCCCAGTTTGCAATTTCTGCGGAAGATGAACAGGAATACCGAGAACCAATGAGAGACTAGCTGGAGGTGTCTGGACGGGCAAATTTAACTCTCATTTCCCACCAGGAAGAGGAAATAACCAGAGGCTCAGCGTGCCGTGCCGGAACCAGATTAGGGCCTGAAGCCATCCTGTGGTGTTGCGGCCAGGTCACAAGAAAGCAAGTTGAAGAAAGGAGCTCAGGGGCACTGTAATTCACAAACCTGCAGAGTTATAAATGACAGCTATCGTCCAAAAATAGACTGAAGTAAGGCTGCCAAGAGGACTTGAAAGCGGGGCAGAATTGCAGGAAACCGATTTCAGGAGGTAGACTGGAATTGCATTGAAAGCATAGGAAAAGAGGCAGAACGTCCACAATGATGCACTTGGCCAAAAAGGGCGTATGCGTTTTTTCCTGAATATATTCAGGAAAAAACGCATACGCCCTTTTTGGCCAACCAAGCAAGCTTGCAAAGGAAATCTGCACTACAATGAAGTCTCACTTCCTCCCGGTCAAAAGGGCCATCTGAAAAAAGTGTAAAATCCAGAAAGGCAACAGGCCATTGAGAACTGGGAGCCTTGTTATGCTGATGGGCGGGATGTAAATTGCCAACAGACACTTGGGAGAAGTGTATGGCGTTTCCTGAAACATCTAAAAAACAAAGCAACAGAGCCTAGGGCACTTCCACTTATGGTCCTATAGCTTAGGGAAATTAAAATCAAAAAGACACAGCCACCCCAAAGTTTGGGACGCCTCTGTTTACAAGAACCTCGTTTACAGTAAAAGTTCAACATCGCAGAAAGTGAAAAATGGATAAAGAAGTTGTGGTATTTACTTACAAAGCAATATCACTCAGCAATGAAATCTATGTCATTAGGCCCTTAGCAGCACAATGAGTGGATTCAGGTATGATGATTCTAACTGAAAAAAGTCACACAGAAAAAGAAACATCATAAGATATCAGTAATACACGGAATGGAAACTTGGCTACACAGGAACTGAATTACAGAACAGAACAGGGTCTCAAATTTAGAAAACCAACTTATGCTTGCTTAAGGGTAAAGGTGAGTTGGGGTGCTGCATAAAACCAGAGATTGAAATGAGCACAGATAAAGTTCCTTAAGCCAAATATGGAATAGACAAGAGCTACTCCTTGCTCAACGAAATGGACTCAACACCCCATATTAAACGCCTAAGAATGTACCTGACTAGTAAGTATCTTAAAACCTATGGATTGCTACGTCTCCGAAAGAGAATCAAGCATGTGTACAGGGGCATAAACGCAGCAGTGATAGGATTGGAGAGGTTTGGTGAGCAAATGAAGACCCTTTGAAGTCATATTGCATGGTACCCATTACACGGGTCTTAACTCTCCAGGTTTAAGGTATTCTTCCTTCAGCTAAAACATGCATGTGGAACCCAAGTATGATCAACCATGTGAACGGGAGACGTGTTCAAATATGTCTCAGTTTTCCTCCCCTGGTACTCGGGTGCAACATTCCAGACACTTTACTAAAACTCTCCCCACTTGGAGAGTCAGCGCCTTTAACCTCCTGTTTGGCCCAGTTTGCAATTTCTGCGGAAGATGAACAGGAATAGCGAGAACCAATGAGAGACTAGCTGGAGGTGTCTGGATGGGCAAATTTAACTCTCATTTCCCACCAGGAAGAGGAATTAACCAAAGGCTCAGCGTGCCGTGCCAGAACCAGATTAGGGCCTGAAGACATCCTGCGGTGTTGCGGCCAGGTCACAAGAAAGCGAGTTGAAGAAAGGAGCTCAGGGGCACTGTAATTCACAAACCTGCAGAGTTATAAATGACAGCTATCGTCCAAAAATATACTGAAGTAAGGCTGCCAAGAGGACTTGAAAGCGGGGCAGAATTACAGGAAACCGATTTCAGGAGGTAGACCTTAATTGCATTGAAAGCATAGGAAAAGAGGCAGAACGTCCACAATGATGCACTTGGCCAAAAAGGGCGTATGCGTTTTTTCCTGAATATATTCAGGAAAAATCGCATACTCCCTTTTTGGCCAACCAAGCAAACTTGCAAAGGAAATCTGCACTACAATGAAGTCTCACATCCCCCCGGTCAAAAGGGCCATCTGAAAAATGTGTAAAATCCAGAAACGCAGGACAGGCCATGGAGAACTGGGAGCCTTGTTATGCTGATGGGCGGGATGTAAATTGCCAACAGACACTCAGGAGAAGTGTATGGTGTTTCCTGAAACATCTAAAAAACAAAGCAACAGAGCCTAGGGCACTTCCACTTATGGTCCTATAGCTTAGGGAAATTAAAATCAAAAAGACACAGCCACCCCAAAGTTTGGGACGCCTCCGTTTACAAGAACCTCGTTTACGGTACAAGTTCAATATCACAGAAAGTGAAAAATGGATAAAGAACTTGTGGTACTTACGTACAATGCAGTATCACTCAGCAATGAAATCTATGTCATCAGGCCCGTAGCAGCATAATGAGTGGATTCAGGTACGATGATTCTAACTGAAATAAGTCACACAGAAAAAGAAACATCATAAGATATCACTAATACACGGAATGTAAACTTGGCTACACAGGAACTGCATTCCAAAACAGAACAGGGTCTCAAATTTTGAAAACCAACTTATGCTTGCTTAAGGGGAAAGGTGAGTTGGGGTGCTGCATAAAACCAGAGATTGAAATGAGCACAGATAAAGTTCCTTAAGCCAAATATGGAATAGACAAGAGCTACTCCTTGCTCAACGAAATGGACTCAACACCGCATATTAAACGCCTAAGAATGTACCTGACTAGTAAGTATCTTAAAACCTATGGATTGCTATGTCTCCAAAAGAGAATCAAGCGTGTGTACAGGGGCATAAATGCAGCAGTGATAGGATTGGAGAGGTTCGGTGAGCAAATGAAGACCCTTTGAAGTCATATTGCACGGTACCCATTCCACGGTTCTCAACTCTCCAGGTTTAAGGTACTCTTCCTTCAGCTAAAACATGCATGTGGAACCCAGAGTATGATCAACCATGTGAATGGGAGACGTGTTCAAATATGTCTCAGTTTTCCTACCCTGGTACTCGGGTGCAACACTCCAGACGCTTTACTAACACTCTCCCGACTTGGAGAGTCAGTCCCTTTAACCTCCTGTTTGGCCCAGTTTGCAATTTCTGTGGAAGATGAACAGGAATAGCGAGAACCAATGAGAGGCTAGCTGGAGGTGTCTGGACGGGCAAATTTAACTCTCATTTCCCACCAGGAAGAGGAATTAACCAAAGACTCAGCATGCCGGGCCGGAACCAGATTAGGGCCTGAAGCCATCCTGCGGTGTTGCGGCCAGGTCACAAGAAAGCCAGTTGAAGAAAGGAGCTCAGGGGCACTGTAATTCACAAACCTGCAGAGTTATAAATGACAGGTATCGTCCAAAAATAGACTGAAGTAAGGCTGCCAAGAGGACTTGAAAGCGGGGCAGAATTGCAGGAAACCGATTTCAGGAGGTAGACTGGAATTGCATTGAAAGCATAGGAAAAGAGGCAGAACGTCCACAATGATGCACTTGGCCAAAAAGGGCGTATGCGTTTTTTCCTGAATATATTCAGGAAAAAACGCATACGCCCTTTTTGGCCAACCAAGCAAGCTTGCAAAGGAAATCTGCACTACAATGAAGTCTCACTTCCCGCCGGTCAAAAGGGCCACCTGAAAAAAGTGTAAAATCCAGAAAAGCAGGACAGGCCATGGAGAACTGGGAGCCTTTTTATGCTGAAGGGCGGGATGTAAATTGCCAACAACCACTCGGGAGAAGTGTATGGTGTTTCCTGAAACATCTAAAAAACAAAGCAACAGAGCCTAGGGCACTTCCACTTATGGTCCTATAGCTTAGGGAAATTAAAATCAAAAAGACACAGCCACCCCAAAGTTTGGAACGGCTCTGTTTACAAGAACCTCGTTTACAGTACAAGTTCAACATCGCAGAAAGTGAAAAATGGATAAAAAAGTTGTGGTATTTACTTACAAAGCAATATCACTCAGCAATGAAATCTGTGTCATCAGGCCCTTAGCAGCACAATGAGTGGATTCAGGTATGATGATTCTAACTGAAATAAATCACACAGAAAAAGAAACATCATAAGATATCAGTAATACACGGAATGTAAACTTGGCTACACAGGAACTGAATTACAGAACAGAACAGGGTCTCAAATTTAGAAAACCAACTTATGCTTGCTTAAGGGTAAAGGTGAGTCGGGGTGCTGCATAAAACCAGAGATTGAAATGAGCACAGATAAAGTTCCTTAAGCCAAATATGGAATAGACAAGAGCTACTCCTTGCTCAAAGAAATGGACTCAACACCGCATATTAAACGCCTAAGAATGTACCTGACTAGTAAGTATCTTAAAATCTAGGGATTGCTATGTCTCCGAAAGAGAATCAAGCATGTGTACAGGGGCATAAACGCAGCAGTGATAGGATTGGAGAGGTTCGGTGAGCAAATGAAGACCCTTTGAAGTCATATTGCATGGTACCCATTCCACGGGTTTCAACTACCCAGGTTTTAGGTATTCTTCCTTCAGCTAAAACATGCATGTGGAACCCAGAGTATGATCAACCATGTGATCGGGAGACGTGTTCAAATATGTCTCAGTTTTCCTCCCCTGGTACTCGGGTGCAACATTCCAGACGCTTTACTAACACTCTCCCCACTTGGAGAGTCAGCGCCTTTAACCTCCTGTTTGGCCCAGTTTGCAATTTCTGCGGAAGATGAACAGGAATAGCGAGAACCAATGAGAGACTAGCTGGAGGTGTCTGGACGGGCAAATTTAACTCTCATTTCCCACCAGGAAGAGGAAATAACCAGAGGCTCAGCGTGCCGTGCCGGAACCAGATTAGGGCCTGAAGCCATCCTGCGGTGTTGCGGCCAGGTCACAAGAAAGCAAGTTGAAGAAAGGAGCTCAGGGGCACTGTAATTCACAAACCTGCAGAGTTATAAATGACAGCTATCGTCCAAAAATAGACTGAAGTAAGGCTGCCAAGAGGACTTGAAAGCGGGGCAGAATTGCAGGAAACCGATTTCAGGAGGTAGACTGGAATTGCATTGAAAGCATAGGAAAAGAGGCAGAACGTCCACAATGATGCACTTGGCCAAAAAGGGCGTATGCGTTTTTTCCTGAATATATTCAGGAAAAAACGCATACGCCCTTTTTGGCCAACCAAGCAAGCTTGCAAAGGAAATCTGCACTACAATGAAGTCTCACTTCCTCCCGGTCAAAAGGGCCATCTGAAAAAAGTGTAAAATCCAGAAAGGCAACAGGCCATTGAGAACTGGGAGCCTTGTTATGCTGATGGGCGGGATGTAAATTGCCAACAGACACTTGGGAGAAGTGTATGGCGTTTCCTGAAACATCTAAAAAACAAAGCAACAGAGCCTAGGGCACTTCCACTTATGGTCCTATAGCTTAGGGAAATTAAAATCAAAAAGACACAGCCACCCCAAAGTTTGGGACGCCTCTGTTTACAAGAACCTCGTTTACAGTAAAAGTTCAACATCGCAGAAAGTGAAAAATGGATAAAGAAGTTGTGGTATTTACTTACAAAGCAATATCACTCAGCAATGAAATCTATGTCATTAGGCCCTTAGCAGCACAATGAGTGGATTCAGGTATGATGATTCTAACTGAAAAAAGTCACACAGAAAAAGAAACATCATAAGATATCAGTAATACACGGAATGTAAACTTGGCTACACAGGAACTGAATTACAGAACAGAACAGGGTCTCAAATTTAGAAAACCAACTTATGCTTGCTTAAGGGTAAAGGTGAGTTGGGGTGCTGCATAAAACCAGAGATTGAAATGAGCACAGATAAAGTTCCTTAAGCCAAATATGGAATAGACAAGAGCTACTCCTTGCTCAACGAAATGGACTCAACACCCCATATTAAACGCCTAAGAATGTACCTGACTAGTAAGTATCTTAAAACCTATGGATTGCTACGTCTCCGAAAGAGAATCAAGCATGTGTACAGGGGCATAAACGCAGCAGTGATAGGATTGGAGAGGTTTGGTGAGCAAATGAAGACCCTTTTAAGTCATATTGCATGGTACCCATTACACGGGTCTTAACTCTCCAGGTTTAAGGTATTCTTCCTTCAGCTAAAACATGCATGTGGAACCCAAGTATGATCAACCATGTGAACGGGAGACGTGTTCAAATATGTCTCAGTTTTCCTCCCCTGGTACTCGGGTGCAACATTCCAGACACTTTACTAAAACTCTCCCCACTTGGAGAGTCTGTCCCTTTAACCTCCTGTTTGGCCCAGTTTGCAATTTCTGCGGAAGATGAACAGGAATAGCGAGAACCAATGAGAGACTAGCTGGAGGTGTCTGGATGGGCAAATTTAACTCTCATTTCCCACCAGGAAGAGGAATTAACCAAAGGCTCAGCGTGCCGTGCCAGAACCAGATTAGGGCCTGAAGACATCCTGCGGTGTTGCGGCCAGGTCACAAGAAAGCGAGTTGAAGAAAGGAGCTCAGGGGCACTGTAATTCACAAACCTGCAGAGTTATAAATGACAGCTATCGTCCAAAAATATACTGAAGTAAGGCTGCCAAGAGGACTTGAAAGCGGGGCAGAATTGCAGGAAACCGATTTCAGGAGGTAGACTGGAATTGCATTGAAAGCATAGGAAAAGAGGCAGAACGTCCACAATGATGCACTTGGCCAAAAAGGGCGTATGCGTTTTTTCCTGAATATATTCAGGAAAAATCGCATACTCCCTTTTTGGCCAACCAAGCAAACTTGCAAAGGAAATCTGCACTACAATGAAGTCTCACATCCCCCTGGTCAAAAGGGCCATCTGAAAAATGTGTAAAATCCAGAAAGGCAGGACAGGCCATGGAGAACTGGGAGCCTTGTTATGCTGATGGGCGGGATGTAAATTGCCAACAGACACTCAGGAGAAGTGTATGGTGTTTCCTGAAACATCTAAAAAACAAAGCAACAGAGCCTAGGGCACTTCCACTTATGGTCCTATAGCTTAGGGAAATTAAAATCAAAAAGACACAGCCACCCCAAAGTTTGGGACGCCTCCGTTTACAAGAACCTCGTTTACGGTACAAGTTCAATATCACAGAAAGTGAAAAATGGATAAAGAACTTGTGGTACTTACGTACAATGCAGTATCACTCAGCAATGAAATCTATGTCATCAGGCCCGTAGCAGAATAATGAGTGGATTCAGGTACGATGATTCTAACTGAAATAAGTCACACAGAAAAAGAAACATCATAAGATATCACTAATACACGGAATGTAAACTTGGCTACACAGGAACTGCATTCCAAAACAGAACAGGGTCTCAAATTTAGAAAACCAACTTATGCTTGCTTAAGGGGAAAGGTGAGTTGGGGTGCTGCATAAAACCAGAGATTGAAATGAGCACAGATAAAGTTCCTTAAGCCAAATATGGAATAGACAAGAGCTACTCCTTGCTCAACGAAATGGACTCAACACCGCATATTAAACGCCTAAGAATGTACCTGACTAGTAAGTATCTTAAAACCTATGGATTGCTATGTCTCCAAAAGAGAATCAAGCGTGTGTACACGGGCATAAATGCAGCAGTGATAGGATTGGAGAGGTTCGGTGAGCAAATGAAGACCCTTTGAAGTCATATTGCACGGTACCCATTCCACGGTTCTCAACTCTCCAGGTTTAAGGTACTCTTCCTTCAGCTAAAACATGCATGTGGAACCCAGAGTATGATCAACCATGTGAATGGGAGACGTGTTCAAATATGTCTCAGTTTTCCTACCCTGGTACTCGGGTGCAACACTCCAGACGCTTTACTAACACTCTCCCGACTTGGAGAGTCAGTCCCTTTAACCTCCTGTTTGGCCCAGTTTGCAATTTCTGCGGAAGATGAACAGGAATAGCGAGAACCAATGAGAGGCTAGCTGGAGGTGTCTGGACGGGCAAATTTAACTCTCATTTCCCACCAGGAAGAGGAATTAACCAAAGACTCAGCATGCCGGGCCGGAACCAGATTAGGGCCTGAAGCCATCCTGCGGTGTTGCGGCCAGGTCACAAGAAAGCCAGTTGAAGAAAGGAGCTCAGGGGCACTGTAATTCACAAACCTGCAGAGTTATAAATGACAGGTATCGTCCAAAAATAGACTGAAGTAAGGCTGCCAAGAGGACTTGAAAGCGGGGCAGAATTGCAGGAAACCGATTTCAGGAGGTAGACTGGAATTGCATTGAAAGCATAGGAAAAGAGGCAGAACGTCCACAATGATGCACTTGGCCAAAAAGGGCGTATGCGTTTTTTCCTGAATATATTCAGGAAAAAACGCATACGCCCTTTTTGGCCAACCAAGCAAGCTTGCAAAGGAAATCTGCACTACAATGAAGTCTCACTTCCCCCCGGTCAAAAGGGCCATCTGAAAAATGTGTAAAATCCAGAAAGGCAGGACAGGCCATGGAGAACTGGGAGCCTTGTTATGCTGATGGGCGGGATGTAAATTGCCAACAGACACTGGGGAGAAGTGTATGGTGTTTCCTGAAACATCTAAAAAACAAAGCAACAGAGCCTAGGGCACTGCCACTTATGGTCCTATAGCTTAGGGAAATTAAAATCAAAAAGACACAGCCACCCCAAAGTTTGGGACGCCTCTGTTTACAAGAACCTCGTTTACAGTACAAGCTCAACATCGCAGAAAGTGAAAAATGGATAAAGAAGTTGTGGTATTTACTTACAAAGCAATATCACTCAGCAATGAAATCTATGTCATCAGGCACTTAGCAGCACAATGAGTGGATTCAGGTATGATGATTCTAACTGAAATAAGTCACACAGAAAAAGAAACATCATAAGATATCAGTAATACACGGAATGTAAACTTGGCTACACAGGAACTGAATTACAGAACAGAACAGGTTCTCAAATTTAGAAAACCAACTTATGCTTGCTTAAGGGTAAAGGTGAGTTGGGGTGCTGCATAAAACCAGAGATTGAAATGAGCACAGATAAAGTTCCTTAAGCCAAATATGGAATAGACAAGAGCTA
Organism: Stenella coeruleoalba; assembly: GCF_951394435.1. NCBI lineage: Eukaryota > Metazoa > Chordata > Mammalia > Artiodactyla > Delphinidae > Stenella > Stenella coeruleoalba. Next base: position 899,513 of record NC_137153.1, read on the forward strand.
CTCCTTGCTCAACGAAATGGACTCAACACCGCATATTAAACGCCTAAGAATGTACCTGACTAGTAAGTATCTTAAAACCTATGGATTGCTATGTCTCCGAAAGAGAATCAAGCGTGTGTACAGGGGCATAAACGCAGCAGTGATAGGATTGGAGAGGTTCGGTGAGCAAATGAAGACCCTTTGAAGTCATATTGCATGGTACCCATTACACGGGTCTCAACTCTCCAGGTTTAAGGTATTCTTCCTTCAGCTAAAACATGCATGTGGAACCCAAGTATGATCAACCATGTGAACGAGAGACGTGTTCAAATATGTCTCAGTTTTCCTCCCCTGGTACTCGGGTGCAACATTCCAGATGCTTTACTAACACTCTCCCCACTTGGAGAGTCAGCGCCTTTAACCTCCTGTTTGGCCCAGTTTGCAATTTCTGCGGAAGATGAACAGGAATAGCGAGAACCAATGAGAGGCTAGCTGGAGGTGTCTGGACGGGCAAATTTAACTCTCATTTCCCACCAGGAAGAGGAAATAACCAAAGGCTCAGCGTGCCGTGCCGGAACCAGATTAGGGCCTGAAGCCATCCTGCGGTGTTGCGGCCAGCTCACAAGAAAGCGAGTTGAAGAAAGGAGCTCAGGGGCACTGTAATTCACAAACCTGCAGAGTTATAAATGACAGCTATCGTCCAAAAATAGACTGAAGTAAGGCTGCCAAGAGGACTTGAAAGCTGGACAGAATTGCAGGAAACCGATTTCAGGAGGTAGACTGGAATTGCATTGAAAGCATAGGAAAAGAGGCAGAACGTCCACAATGATGCACTTGGCCAAAAAGGGCGTATGCGTTTTTTCCTGAATATATTCAGGAAAAAACGCATACGCCCTTTTTGGCCAACCAAGCAAGCTTGCAAAGGAAATCTGCACTACAATGAAGTCTCACTTCCCCCAGTCAAACGGGCCATCTGAAAAAAGTGTAAAATCCAGAAAGGCAGGACAGGCCATGGAGAACTGGGAGCCTTGTTATGCTGAAGGGTGGGATGTAAATTGCCAACAACCACTCGGGAGAAGTGTATGGTGTTTCCTGAAACATCTAAAAAACAAAGCAACAGAGCCTAGGGCACTTCCACTTATGGTCCTATAGCTTAGGGAATTTAAAATCAAAAAGACACAGCCACCCCAAAGTTTGGAATGGCTCTGTTTACAAGAACCTCGTTTACAGTACAAGTTCAACATCGCAGAAAGTGAAAAATGGATAAAGAAGTTGTGGTATTTACTTACAAAGCAATATCACTCAGCAATGAAATCTGTGTCATCAGGCCCTTAGTAGCACAATGAGTGGATTCAGGTATGATGATTCCAACTGAAATAAGTCACACAGAAAAAGAAACATCATAAGATATCAGTAATACACGGAATGTAAACTTGGCTACACAGGAACTGAATTACAGAACAGAACAGCGTCTCAAATTTAGAAAACCAACTTATGCTTGCTTAAGGGTAAAGGTGAGTTGGGGTGCTGCATAAAACCAGAGATTGAAATGAGCACAGATAAACTTCCTTAAGCCAAATATGGAATAGACAAGAGCTACTCCTTGCTCAAAGAAGTGGACTCAACACCCCATATTAAACGCCTAAGAATGTACCTGACTAGTAAGTATCTTAAAATCTAGGGATTGCTATGTCTCCGAAAGAGAATCAAGCATGTGTACAGGGGCATAAACGCAGCAGTGATAGGATTGGAGAGGTTCGGTGAGCAAATGAAGACCCTTTGATGTCATATTGCATGGTACCCATTCCAAGGGTTTCAACTACCCAGGTTTTAGGTATTCTTCCTTCAGCTAAAACATGCATGAGGAAACCAGAGTATGATCAACCATGTGATCGGGAGACGTGTTCAAATATGTCTCAGTTTTCCTCCCCTGGTACTCGGGTGCAACATTCCAGACGCTTTACTAACACTCTCCCCACTTGGAGAGTCAGCGCCTTTAACATCCTGTTTGGCCCAGTTTGCAATTTCTGCGGAAGATGAACAGGAATAGCGAGAACCAATGAGAGGCTAGCTGGAGGTGTCTGGACGGGCAAATTTAACTCTCATTTCCCACCAGGAAGAGGAAATAACCAAAGGCTCAGTGTGCCGTACCGGAACCAGATTAGGGCCTGAAGCCATCCTGCGGTGTTGCGGCCAGCTCAAAAGAAAGCGAGTTGAAGAAAGGAGCTCAGGGGCACTGTAATTCACAAACATGCAGAGTTATAAATGACAGCTATCGTCCAAAAATAGACTGAAGTAAGGCTGCCAAGAGGACTTGAAAGCGGGGCAGAATTGCAGGAAACCGATTTCAGGAGGTAGACTTGAATTGCATTGAAAGCATAGGAAAAGAGGCAGAACGTCCACAATGATGCACTTGGCCAAAAAGGGCGTATGCGTGTTTTCCTGAATATATTCAGGAAAAAACGCATACGCCCTTTTTGGCCAACCAAGCAAGCTTGCAAAGGAAATCTGCACTACAATGAAGTCTCACTTCCCCCCGGTCAAAAGGGCCATCTGAAAAAAGTGTAAAATCCAGAAAGGCAGGACAGGCCATGGAGAACTGGGAGCCTTGTTATGCTGAGGGGCGGGATGTAAATTGCCAACAACCACTCAGGAGAAGTGTATGGTGTTTCCTGAAACATCTAAAAAACAAAGCAACAGAGCCTAGGGCACTTCCACTTATGGTCCTATAGCTTAGGGAAATTAAAATCAAAAAGACACAGCCACCCCAAAGTTTGGAACGGCTCTGTTTACAAGAACCTCGTTTACAGTACAAGTTCAACATCGCAGAAAGTGAAAAATGGATAAAGAAGTTGTGGTATTTACTTACAAAGCAATATCACTCAGCAATGAAATCTGTGTCATCAGGCCCTTAGCAGCACAATGAGTGGATTCAGGTATGATGATTCTAACTGAAATAAGTGACACAGAAAAAGAAACATCATAAGATATCACTAATACACGGAATGTAAACTTGGCTACACAGGAAATGAATTACAGAACAGAACAGGGTCTCAAATTTAGAAAACCAACTTATGCTTGCTTAAGGGGAAAGGTGAGTTGGGGTGCTGCATAAAACCAGAGATTGAAATGAGCACAGATAAAGTTCCTTAAGCCAAATATGGAATAGACAAGAGCTACTCCTTGCTCAACGAAATGGACTCAACACCGCATATTAAACGCCTAAGAATGTACCTGACTAGTAAGTATCTTAAAACCTATGGATTGCTATGTCTCCGAAAGAGAATCAAGCATGTGTACAGGGGCATAAATGCAGCAGTGATAGGATTGGAGAGGTTCGGTGAGCAAATGAAGACCCTTTGAAGTCATATTGCATGGTACCCATTCCACGGGTCTCAACTCTCCAGGTTTAAGGTATTCTTCCTTCAGCTAAAACATGCATGTGGAACCCAAGTATGATCAACCATGTGAACGGGAGACGTGTTCAAATATGTCTCAGTTTTCCTCCACTGGTACTCGCGTGCAACATTCCAGACGCTTTACTAACACCCTCCCCACTTGGAGAGTCAGCGCCTTTAACCTCCTGTTTGGCACAGTTTGCAATTTCTGTGGAAGATGAACAGGAATAGCGAGAACCAATGAGAGACTAGCTGGAGGTGTCTGGACGGGCAAATTTAACTCTCATTTCCCACCAGGAAGAGGAAATAACCAAAGGCTCAGCGTGCCGTGCCGGAACCAGATTAGGGCCTGAAGCCATCCTGTGGTGTTGCGGCCAGGTCACAAGAAAGCGAGTTGAAGAAAGGAGCTCAGGGGCACTGTAATTCACAAACCTGCAGAGTTACAAATGACAGCTATCGTCCAAAAATAGACTGAAGTAAGGCTGCCAAGAGGACTTGAATGCGGGGCAGAATTGCAGGAAACCGATTTCAGGAGGTAGACTGGAATTGCATTGAAAGCATAGGAAAAGAGGCAGAACGTCCATAATGATGCACTTGGCCAAAAAGGGCGTATGCGTTTTTTCCTGAATATATTCAGGAAAAAACGCATACGCCCTTTTTGGCCAACCAAGCAAGCTTGCAAAGGAAATCTGCACTACAATGAAGTCTCACTTCCCCCCGGTCAAAACGGCCATCTGAAAAAAGGGTAAAATCCAGAAAGGCAGGACAGGCCATGGAGAACTGGGAGCCTTGTTATGCTGAAGGGCGGGATGTAAATTGACAACAGACACTCGGGAGAAGTGTATGGTGTTTCCTGAAACATCTAAAAAACAAAGCAACAGAGCCTAGGGCACTTCCACTTATGGTCCTATAGCTTAGGGAAATTAAAATCAAAAAGACACAGCCACCCCAAAGTTTGGGACGGCTCTGTTTACAAGAACCTCGTTTACAGTACAAGTTCAACATCACAGAAAGTGAAAAATGGATAAAGAAGTTGTGGTATTTACTTACAAAGCAATATCACTCAGCAATGAAATCTATGTCATCAGGACCTTAGCAGCACAATGAGTGGATTCAGGTATGATGATTCTAACTGAAATAAGTGACACAGAAAAAGAAACATCATAAGATATCAGTAATACACGGAATGTAAACTTGGCTACACAGGAACTGCATTCCAAAACAGAACAGCATCTCAAATTTAGAAAACCAACTTATGCTTGCTTAAGGGGAAAGGTGAGTTGGGGTGCTGCATAAAACCAGAGATTGAAATGAGCACAGATAAAGTTCCTTAAGCCAAATATGGAATAGACAAGAGCTACTCCTTGCTCAACGAAATGGACTCAACACCGCATATTAAACGCCTAAGAATGTACCTGACTAGTAAGTATCTTAAAACCTATGGATTGCTATGTCTCCGAAAGAGAATCAAGCATGTGTACAGGGGCATAAACGCAGCAGTGATAGGATTGGAGAGGTTCGGTGAGCAAATGAAGACCCTTTGAAGTCATATTGCATGGTACCCATTCCACGGGTTTCACCTACCCAGGTTTAGGGTATTCTTCCTTCAGCTAAAACATGCATGTGGAACCTAGAGTATGATCAACCATGTGATCGGGAGACGTGTTCCAATATGTCTCAGTTTTCGTACCCTGGTACTCGGGTGCAACATTCCAGACGCTTTACTAACACACTCCCGACTTGGAGACTCAGTCCCTTTAACCTCCTGTTTGGCCCAGTTTGCAATTTCTGCGGAAGATGAACAGGAATAGCGAGAACCAATGAGAGACTACCTGGAGGTGTCTGAACGGGCAAATTTAACTCTCATTTCCCACCAGGAAGAGGAATTAACCAAAGGCTCAGCGTGCCGTGCCGGAACCAGATTAGGGCCTGAAGCCATCCTGCGGTGTTGCTGCCAGGTCACAAGAAAGCGAGTTGAAGAAAGGAGCTCAGGGGCACTGTAATTCACAAACCTGCAGGGTTATAAATGACAGCTATCGTCCAAAAATAGACTGAAGTAAGGCTGCCAAGAGGACTTGAAAGCGGGGCAGAATTGCAGGAAACCGATTTCAGGAGGTAGACTGGAATTGCATTGAAAGCATAGGAAAAGAGGCAGAACGTCCACAATGATGCACTTGGCCAAAAAGGGCGTATGCGTTTTTTCCTGAATATATTCAGGAAAAAACGCATACGCCCTTTTTGGCCAACCAAGCAAGCTTGCAAAGGAAATCTGCACTACAATGAAGTCTCACTTCTCCCCGGTCAAAAGGGCCATCTGAAAAAAGTGTAAAATCCAGAAAGGCAGGACAGGCCATGGAGAACTGGGAGCCTTGTTATGCTGATGGGCGGGATGTAAATTGCCAACAGACACTCGGGAGAAGTGTATGGTGTTTCCTGAAACATCTAAAAAACAAAGCAACAGAGCCTAGGGCACTTCCACTTATGGTCCTATAGCTTAGGGAATTTAAAATCAAAAAGACACAGCCACCCCAAAGTTTCGAACGGCTCTGTTTACAAGAACCTCGTTTACAGTACAAGTTCAACATCGAAGAAAGTTAAAAATGGATAAAAAGGTTGTGGTATTTACTTACAAAGCAATATCACTCAGCAATGAAATCTGTGTCATCAGGCCCTTAGCAGCACAATGAGTGGATTCAGGTATGATGATTCTAACTGAAATAAGTGACACAGAAAAAGAAACATCATAAGATATCAGTAATACACGGAATGTAAACTTGGCTACACAGGAACTGCATTCCAAAACAGAACAGCGTCTCAAATTTAGAAAACCAACTTATGCTTGCTTAAGGGGAAAGGTGAGTTGGGGTGCTGCATAAAACCAGAGATCGAAATGAGCACAGATAAAGTTCCTTAAGCCAAATATGGAATAGACAAGAGCTACTCCTTGCTCAACGAAATGGACTCAACACCGCATATTAAACGCCTAAGAATGTACCTGACTAGTAAGTATCTTAAAACCTATGGATTGCTATGTCTCCGAAAGAGAATCAAGCATGTGTACAGGGGCATAAACGCAGCAGTGATAGGATTGGAGAGGTTCGTGAGCAAATGAAGACCCTTTGAAGTCATATTGCATGGTACCCATTCCACGGGTTTCAACTACCCAGGTTTTAGGTATTCTTCCTCTAGCTAAAACACGCATGTGGAACCCAGAGTATGATCAACCATGTGATCGGGAGACGTGTTCAAATATGTCTCAGTTTTCGTACCCTGGTACTCGGGTGCAACATTCCAGACGCTTTACTAACACTCTCCCGACTTGGAGAGTCAGTCCCTTTAACCTCCTGTTTGGCTCAGTTTGCAATTTCTGCGGAAGATGAACAGGAATAGCGAGAACCAATGAGAGACTAGCTGGAGGTGTCTGGACGGGCAAATTTAACTCTCATTTCCCACCAGGAAGAGGAAATAACCAAAGGCTCAGCGTGTCGTGCCGGAACCAGATTAGGGCCTGAAGCCATCCTGCGGTGTTGCGGCCAGGTCACAAGAAAGCAAGTTGAAGAAAGGAGCTCAGGGGCCCTGTAATTCACAAACCTGCAGAGTTATAAATGACAGCTATCGTCCAAAAATAGACTGAAGTAAGGCTGCCAAGAGGACTTGAAAGCGGGGCAGAATTGCAGGAAACCGATTTCAGGAGGTAGACTGGAATTGCATTGAAAGCATAGGAAAAGAGGCAGAACGTCCACAATGATGCATTTGGCCAAAAAGGGCGTATGCGTTTTTTCCTGAATATATTCAGGAAAAAACGCATACGTCCTTTTTGGACAACCAAGCAAGCTTGCAAAGGAAATCTGCACTACAATGAAGTCTCACTTCCCCCCGGTCAAAAGGGCCATCTGAAAAAAGTGTAAAATCCAGAAAGGCAGGACAGGCCATGGAGAACTGGGAGCCTTGTTATGCTGATGGGCGGGATGTAAATTGCCAACAGACACTTGGGAGAAGTGTATGGTGTTTCCTGAAACATCTAAAAAACAAAGCAACAGAGCCTAGGGCACTTCCACTTATGGTCCTATAGCTTAGGGAAATTAAAATCAAAAACACACAGCCACCCCAAAGTTTGGAACGCCTCCGTTTACAAGAACATCGTTTACAGTACAAGTTCAATATCACAGAAAGTGAAAAATGGATAAAGAACTTGTGGTACTTACGTACAATGCAGTATCACTCAGCAATGAAATCTATGTCATCAGGCCCGTAGCAGCATAATGAGTGGATTCAGGTACGATGATTCTAACTGAAATAAGTCACACAGAAAAAGAAACATCATAAGATATCACTAATACACGGAGTGTAAACTTGGCTACACAGGAACTGCATTCCAAAACAGAACAGGGTCTCAAATTTAGAAAACCAACTTATGCTTGCTTAAGGGGAAAGGTGAGTTGGGGTGCTGCATAAAACCAGAGATTGAAATGAGCACAGATAAAGTTCCTTAAGCCAAATATGGAATAGACAAGAGCTACTCCTTGCTCAACGAAATGGACTCAACACCCCATATTAAACGCCTAAGAATGTACCTGACTAGTAAGTATCTTAAAACCTATGGATTGCTATGTCTCCAAAAGAGAATCAAGCGTGTGTACAGGGGCATAAACGCAGCAGTGATAGGATTGGAGAGGTTCGGTGAGCAAATGAAGACCCTTTGAAGTCATATTGCATGGTACCCATTCCACGGGTCTCAACTCTCCAGGTGTAAGGTATTCTTCCTTCAGCTAAAACATGCATGTGGAAACCAGAGTATGATCAACCATGTGAAAGGGAGACGTGTTCAATATGTCTCAGTTTTCCTCCCCTTTTACTCGGGTGCAACATTCCAGACGCTTTACTAACACTCTCCCGACTTGGAGAGTCAGTCCCTTTAACCTCCTGTTTGGCCCAGATTGCAATTTCTGCGGAAGATGAACAGGAATAGCGAGAACCAATGAGAGGCTAGCTGGAGGTGTCTGGACGGGCAAATTTAACTCTCATTTCCCACCAGGAAGAGGAATTAACCAAAGGCTCAGCGTGCCGTGCCGGAACCAGATTAGGGCCAGAAGCCATCCTGCGGTGTTGCGGCCAGCTCAAAAGAAAGCGAGTTGAAGAAAGGAGCTCAGGGGCACTGTAATTCACAAACCTGCAGAGTTACAAATGACAGCTATCGTCCAAAAATATACTGAAGTAAGGCTGCCAAGAGGACTTGAAAGCGGGGCAGAATTGCAGGAAACCGATTTCAGGAGGTAGACTGGAATTGCATTGAAAGCATAGGAAAAGAGGCAGAACGTCCACAATGATGCACTTGGCCAAAAAGGGCGTATGCATTTTTTCCTGAATATATTCAGGAAAAAACGCATATGCCCTTTTTGGCCAACCAAGCAAGCTTGCAAAGAAATCTGCACTACAATGAAGTCTCACTTCCCCCCGGTCAAAAGGGCCATCTGAAAAAAGTGTAAAATCCAGAAAGGCAGGACAGGCCATGGAGAACTGGGAGCCTTGTTATGCTGATGGGCGGGATGTAAATTGCCAACAGACACTCGGGAGAAGTGTATCGTGTTTCCTGAAACATCTAAAAAACAAAGCAACAGAGCCTAGGGCACTGCCACTTATGGTCCTATAGCTTAGGGAAATTAAAATCAAAAAGACACAGCCACCCCAAAGTTTGGGACGCCTCTGTTTACAAGAACCTCGTTTACAGTACAAGTTCAACATCGCAGAAAGTGAAAAATGAATAAAGAAGTTGTGGTATTTACTTACAAAGCAATATCACTCAGCAATGAATTCTATGTCATCAGGCCATTAGCATCACAATGAGTGGATTCAGGTATGATGATTCTAACTGAAATAAGTCACAGAGAAAAAGAAACATCATAAGATATCAGTAATACACGGAATGTAAACTTGGCTACACAGGAACTGAATTACAGAACAGAACAGGGTCTCAAATTTAGAAAACCAACTTATGCTTGCTTAAGGGTAAAGGTGAGTTGGGGTGCTGCATAAAACCAGAGATTGAAATGAGCACAGATAAAGTTCCTTAAGCCAAATATGGAATAGACAAGAGCTACTCCTTGTTCAACGAAATGGACTCAACACCGCATATTAAATGCCTAAGAATGTACCTGACTAGTAAGTATCTTAAAAACCTATGGATTGCTATGTCTCCAAAAGAGAATCAAGCATGTGTACAGGGGCATAAACGCAGCAGTGATAGGATTGGAGAGGTTCGGTGAGCAAATGAAGACCCTTTGAAGTCATATTGCATGGTACTCATTACACGGGTCTTAACTCTCCAGGTTTAAGGTATTCTTCCTTCAGCTAAAACATGCATGTGGAACCCAAGTATGATCAACCATGTGAACGGGAGACGTGTTCAAATATGTCTCAGTTTTCCTCCCCTGGTACTCGGGTGCAACATTCCAGACGCTTTACTAACACTCTCCCCACTTGGAGAGTCAGCGCCTTTAACCTCCTGTTTGGCCCAGTTTGCAATTTCTGCGGAAGATGAACAGGAATAGCGAGAACCAATGAGAGACTAGCTGGAGGTGTCTGGACGGGCAAATTTAACTCTCATTTCCCACCAGGAAGAGGAAATAACCAAAGGCTCAGCGAGCCGGGCCGCAACCAGATTAGGGCCTGAAGCCATCCAGCGGTGTTGCGGCCAGGTCACAAGAAAGCAACTTGAAGAAAGGAGCTCACGGGCACTGTAATGCACAAACCTGCAGAGTTATAAATGACAGCTATCGTCCAAAAATAGACTGAAGTAAGGCTGCCAAGAGGACTTGAAAGCGGGGCAGAATTGCAGGAAACCGATTTCAGGAGGTAGACTGGAATTGCATTGAAAGCATAGGAAAAGAGGCAGAACGTCCACAATGATGCACTTGGCCAAAAAGGGCGTATGCGTTTTTTCCTGAATATATTCAGGAAAAAACGCATACGCCCTTTTTGGCCAACCAAGCAAGCTTGCAAAGGAAATCTGCACTACAATGAAGTCACACTTCCCACCGGTCAAAAGGGCCATCTGAAAAAAGTGTAAAATCCAGAAAGGCAGGACAGGCCATGGAGAACTGGGAGCCTTGTTATGCTGATGGGAGGGATGTAAATTGCCAACAACCACTCGGGAGAAGTGTATGGTGTTTCCTGAAACATCTAAAAAACAAAGCAACAGAGCCTAGGGCACTTCCACTTATGGTCCTATAGCTTAGGGAAATTAAAATCAATAAGACACAGCCACCCCAAAGTTTGGAACGGCTCTGTTTACAAGAACCTCGTTTACAGTACAAGTTCAACATCGCAGAAAGTGAAAAATGGATAAAGAACTTGTGGTACTTACGTACAATGCAGTATCACTCAGCAATGAAATCTATGTCATCAGGCCCGTAGCAGCATAGTGAGTAGATTCAGGTACGATGATTCTAACTGAAATAAGTCACACAGAAAAAGAAACATCATAAGATATCACTAATACACGGAATGTAAACTTGGCTACACAGGAACTGAATTCCAAAACAGAACAGGTTCTCAAATTTAGAAAACCAACTTATGCTTGCTTAAGGGGAAAGGTGAGTTGGGTTGCTGCATAAAACCAGAGATTGAAATGAGCACAGATAAAGTTCCTTAAGCCAAATATGGAATAGACAAGAGCTACTCCTTGCTCAACGAAATGGACTCAACACCGCATATTAAATGCCTAAGAATGTACCTGACTAGTAAATATCTTAAAACCTATGGATTGCTATGTCTCCGAAAGAGAATCAAGCATGTGTACAGGGGCATAAACACAGCAGTGATAGGACTGGAGAGGTTCGGTGAGCAAATGAAGACCCTTTGAAGTCATATTGCATGGTACCCATTCCAAGGGTTTCAACTACCCAGGTTTTAGGTATTCTTCCTTCAGCTAAAACATGCATGTGGAACCCAAGTATGATCAACCATGTGAACGGGAGACGTGTTCAAATATGTCTCAGTTTTCCTCCCCTGGTACTCGGGTGCAACATTCCAGACGCTTTACTAACACTCTCCCCACTTGGAGAGTCAGCGCCTTTAACCTCCTGTTTGGCCCAGTTTGCAATTTCTGCGGAAGATGAACAGGAATAGCGAGAACCAATGAGAGGCTAGCTGGAGGTGTCTGGACGGGCAAATTTAACTCTCATTTCCCACCAGGAAGAGGAAATAACCAAAGGCTCAGCGTGCCGTACCGGAACCAGATTAGGGCCTGAAGCCATCCTGCGGTGTTGCGGCCAGCTCAAAAGAAAGCGAGTTGAAGAAAGGAGCTCAGGGGCACTGTAATTCACAAACCTGCAGAGTTATAAATGACAGCTATCGTCCAAAAATAGACTGAAGTAAGGCTGCCAAGAGGACTTGAAAGCGGGGCAGAATTGCAGGAAACCGATTTCAGGAGGTAGACTGGAATTGCATTGAAAGCATAGGAAAAGAGGCAGAACGTCCACAATGATGCACTTGGCCAAAAAGGGCGTATGCGTTTTTTCCTGAATATATTCAGGAAAAAACGCATACGCCCTTTTTGGCCAACCAAGCAAGCTTGCAAAGGAAATCTGCACTACAATGAAGTCTCACTTCCCCCCGGTCAAAAGGGCCATCTGAAAAAAGTGTAAAATCCAGAAAGGCAGGACAGGCCATGGAGAACTGGGAGCCTTGTTATGCTGATGGGCGGGATGTAAATTGCCAACAGACACTCGGGAGAAGTGTATGGTGTATCCTGAAACATCTAAAAAACAAAGCAACAGAGCCTAGGGCACTGCCACTTATGGTCCTATAGCTTAGGGAAATTAAAATCAAAAAGACACAGCCACCCCAAACTTTCGAACGGCTCTGTTTACAAGAACCTCGTTTACAGTACAAGTTCAACATCGCAGAAAGTGAAAAATGGATAAAGAAATTGTGGTATTTACTTACAAAGCAATATCACTCAGCAATGAAATCTGTGTCATCAGGCCCATAACAGCACAATGAGTGGATTCAGGTATGATGATTCTAACTGAAATAAGTCACACAGAAAAGAAACATCATAAGATATCAGTAATACACGGAATGTAAACTTGGCTACACAGGAACTGAATTACAGAACAGAACAGGGTCTCAAATTTAGAAAACCAACTTATGCTTGCTTAAGGGTAAAGGTGAGTTGGGGTGCTGCATAAAACCAGAGATTGAAATGAGCACAGATAAAGTTCCTTAAGTCAAATATGGAATAGACAAGAGCTACTCCTTGCTCAACGAAATGGACTCAACACCGCATATTAAACGCCTAAGAATGTACCTGACTAGTAAGTATCGGAAAACCTATGGATTGCTATGTCTCCAAAAGAGAATCAAGCATGTGTACAGGGGCATAAACGCAGCAGTGATAGGATTGGAGAGGTTCGGTGAGCAAATGAAGACCCTTTGAAGTCATATTGCATGGTACGCATTACACGGGTCTCAACTCTCCAGGTTTAAGGTATTCTTCCTTCAGCTAAAACATGCATGTGGAACCCAAGTATGATCAACCATGTGAACGGGAGACGTGTTCAAATATGTCTCAGTTTTCCTCCCCTGGTACTCGGGTGCAACATTCCAGACGCTTTACTAACACTCTCCCCACTTGGAGAGTCAGCGCCTTTAACCTCCTGTTTGGCCCAGTTTGCAATTTCTGCGGAAGATGTACAGGAATAGCGAGAACCAATGAGAGACTAGCTGGAGGTGTCTGGACGGGCAAATTTAACTCTCATTTCCCACCAGGAAGAGGAAATAACCAAAGGCTCAGCGTGCCATGCCGGAACCAGATTAGGGCCTGAAGCCATCCAGCGGTGTTGCGGCCAGGTCACAAGAAAGCAACTTGAAGAAAGGAGCTCAGGGGCACTGTAATTCACAAACCTGCAGACTTATAAATGACAGCTATCGTCCAAAAATAGACTGAAGTAAGGCTGCCAAGAGGACTTGAAAGCGGGGCAGAATTGCAGGAAACCGATTTCAGGAGGTAGACTGGAATTGCATTGAAAGCATAGGAAAAGAGGCAGAACGTCCACAATGATGCACTTGGCCAAAAAGGGCGTATGCGTTTTTTCCTGAATATATTCAGGAAAAAACGCATACGACCTTTTTGGCCAACCAAGCAAGCTTGCAAAGGAAATCTGCACTACAATGAAGTCTCACTTCCCCCCAGTCAAAACGGCCATCTGAAATAAGTGTAAAATCCAGAAAGGCAAGACAGGCCATGGAGAACTGGGAGCCTTGTTATGCTGATGGGCGGGATGTAAATTGCCAACAACCACTCGGGAGAAGTGTATGGTGTTTCCTGAAACATCTAAAAAACAAAGCAACAGAGCCTAGGGCACTTCCACTTATGGTCCTATAGCTTAGGGAAATTAAAATCAAAAAGACACAGCCACCCCAAAGTTTGGAACGGCTGTGTTTACAAGAACCTCGTTTACAGTACAAGTTCAACATCGCAGAAAGTGAAAAATGGATAAAGAACTTGTGGTACTTACGTACAATACAGTATCACTCAGCAATGAAATCTATGTCATCAGGCCCGTAGCAGCATAATGAGTGTATTCAGGTACGATGATTCTAACTGAAATAAGTCACACAGAAAAAGAAACATCATAAGATATCACTAATACACGGAATGTAAACTTGGCTACACAGGAACTGCATTCCAAAACAGAACAGGGTCTCAAATTTAGAAAACCAACTTATGCTTGCTTAAGGGTAAAGGTGAGTTGGGGTGCTGCATAAAACCAGAGATTGAAATGAGCACAGATAAAGTTCCTTAAGCCAAATATGGAATAGACAAGAGCTACTCCTTGCTCAACGAAATGGACTCAACACCGCATATTAAACGCCTAATAATGTACCTGACTAGTAAGTATCTTAAAACCTATGGATTGCTATGTCTCCGAAAGAGAATCAAGCATGTGTACAGGGGCATAAACGCAGCAGTGATAGGATTGGAGAGGTTCGGTGAGCAAATGAAGACCCTTTGAAGTCATATTGCATGGTACCCATTCCACGGGTCTTAACTCTCCAGGTTTAAGGTATTCTTCCTTCAGCTAAAACATGCATGTGGAACCCAAGTATGATCAACCATGTGAATGGGAGACGTGTTCAAATATGTCTCAGTTTTCCTCCACTGGTACTCGCGTGCAACATTCCAGACGCTTTACTAACACTCTCCCCACTTGGAGAGTCAGCGCCTTTAACCTCCTGTTTGGCACAGTTTGCAATTTCTGCGGAAGATGAACAGGAATAGCGAGAACCAATGAGAGGCTAGCTGCAGGTGTCTGGACGGGCAAATTTAACTCTCATTTCCCACCAGGAAGAGGAATTAACCAAAGGCTCAGCATGCCGGGCCGGAACCAGATTAGGGCCTGAAGCCATCCTGCGGTGTTGCGGCCAGGTCACAAGAAAGCGAGTTGAAGAAAGGAGCTCAGGGGCACTGTAATTCACAAACCTGCAGAGTTATAAATGACAGCTATCGTCCAAAAATAGACTGAAGTAAGGCTGCCAAGAGGACTTGAAAGCGGGGCAGAATTGCAGGAAACCGATTTCAGGAGGTAGACTGGAATTGCATTGAAAGCATAGGAAAAGAGGCAGAACGTCCACAATGATGCACTTGGCCAAAAAGGGCGTATGCGTTTTTTCCTGAATATATTCAGGAAAAAACGCATACGCCCTTTTTGGCCAACCAAGCAAGCTTGCAAAGGAAATCTGCACTACAATGAAGTCTCACTTCCCTCCGGTCAAAAGGGCCATCTGAAAAAAGTGTAAAATCCAGAAAGGCAAGACAGGCCATGGAGAACTGGGAGCCTTGTTATGCTGATGGGCGGGATGTAAATGGCCAAGAACCACTCGGGAGAAGTGTATGGTGTTTCCTGAAACATCTAAAAAACAAAGCAACAGAGCCTAGGGCACTTCCACTTATGGTCCTATAGCTTAGGGAAATTAAAATCAAAAAGACACAGCCACCCCAAAGTTTGGAACGGCTGTGTTTACAAGAACCTCGTTTACAGTACAAGTTCAACATCGCAGAAAGTGAAAAATGGATAAAGAACTTGTGGTACTTACGTACAATACAGTATCACTCAGCAATGAAATCTATGTCATCAGGCCCGTAGCAGCATAATGAGTGTATTCAGGTACGATGATTCTAACTGAAATAAGTCACACAGAAAAAGAAACATCATAAGATATCACTAATACACGGAATGTAAACTTGGCTACACAGGAACTGCATTCCAAAACAGAACAGGGTCTCAAATTTAGAAAACCAACTTATGCTTGCTTAAGGGTAAAGGTGAGTTGGGGTGCTGCATAAAACCAGAGATTGAAATGAGCACAGATAAAGTTCCTTAAGCCAAATATGGAATAGACAAGAGCTACTCCTTGCTCAACGAAATGGACTCAACACCGCATATTAAACGCCTAAGAATGTACCTGACTAGTAAGTATCTTAAAACCTATGGATTGCTATGTCTCCGAAAGAGAATCAAGCATGTGTACAGGGGCATAAACGCAGCAGTGATAGGATTGGAGAGGTTCGGTGAGCAAATGAAGACCCTTTGAAGTCATATTGCATGGTACCCATTCCACGGGTCTTAACTCTCCAGGTTTAAGGTATTCTTCCTTCAGCTAAAACATGCATGTGGAACCCAAGTATGATCAACCATGTGAACGGGAGACGTGTTCAAATATGTCTCAGTTTTCCTCCACTGGTACTCGCGTGCAACATTCCAGACGCTTTACTAACACTCTCCCCACTTGGAGAGTCAGCGCCTTTAACCTCCTGTTTGGCACAGTTTGCAATTTCTGCGGAAGATGAACAGGAACAGCGAGAACCAATGAGAGGCTAGCTGCAGGTGTCTGGACGGGCAAATTTAACTCTCATTTCCCACCAGGAAGAGGAATTAACCAAAGGCTCAGCATGCCGGGCCGGAACCAGATTAGGGCCTGAAGCCATCCTGCGGTGTTGCGGCCAGGTCACAAGAAAGCGAGTTGAAGAAAGGAGCTCAGGGGCACTGTAATTCACAAACCTGCAGAGTTATAAATGACAGCTATCGTCCAAAAATAGACTGAAGTAAGGCTGCCAAGAGGACTTGAAAGCGGGGCAGAATTGCAGGAAACCGATTTCAGGAGGTAGACTGGAATTGCATTGAAAGCATAGGAAAAGAGGCAGAACGTCCACAATGATGCACTTGGCCAAAAAGGGCATATGCGTTTTTTCCTGAATATATTCAGGAAAAAACGCATACGCCCTTTTTGGCCAACCAAGCAAGCTTGCAAAGGAAATCTGCACTACAATGAAGTCTCACTTCCCCCCAGTCAAAAGAGCCATCTGAAAAAAGTGTAAAATCCAGAAAGGCAGGACAGGCCATGGAGAACTGGGAGCCTTGTTATGCTGATGGGCGGGATGTAAATTGCCAACAGACACTCGGGAGAAGTGTATGGTGTATCCTGAAACATCTAAAAAACAAAGCAACAGAGCCTAGGGCACTGCCACTTATGGTCCTATAGCTTAGGGAAATTAAAATCAAAAAGACACAGCCACCCCAAACTTTCGAACGGCTCTGTTTACAAGAACCTCGTTTACAGTACAAGTTCAACATCGCAGAAAGTGAAAAATGGATAAAGAAATTGTGGTATTTACTTACAAAGCAATATCACTCAGCAATGAAATCTGTGTCATCAGGCCCATAAGAGCACAATGAGTGGATTCAGGTATGATGATTCTAACTGAAATAAGTCACACAGAAAGAAACATCATAAGATATCAGTAATACACGGAATGTAAACTTGGCTACACAGGAACTGAATTACAGAACAGAACAGGGTCTCAAATTTAGAAAACCAACTTATGCTTGCTTAAGGGTAAAGGTGAGTTGGGGTGCTGCATAAAACCAGAGATTGAAATGAGCACAGATAAAGTTCCTTAAGTCAAATATGGAATAGACAAGAGCTACTCCTTGCTCAACGAAATGGACTCAACACCGCATATTAAACGCCTAAGAATGTACCTGACTAGTAAGTATCGGAAAACCTATGGATTGCTATGTCTCCAAAAGAGAATCAAGCATGTGTACAGGGGCATAAAGGCAGCAGTGATAGGATTGGAGAGGTTCGGTGAGCAAATGAAGACCCTTTGAAGTCATATTGCATGGTACGCATTACACGGGTCTCAACTCTCCAGGTTTAAGGTATTCTTCCTTCAGCTAAAACATGCATGTGGAACCCAAGTATGATCAACCATGTGAACGGGAGACGTGTTCAAATATGTCTCAGTTTTCCTCCCCTGGTACTCGGGTGCAACATTCCAGACGCTTTACTAACACTCTCCCCATTTGGAGAGTCAGCGCCTTTAACCTCCTGTTTGGCCCAGTTTGCAATTTCTGCGGAAGATGAACAGGAATAGCGAGAACCAATGAGAGACTAGCTGGAGGTGTCTGGACGGGCAAATTTAACTCTCATTTCCCACCAGGAAGAGGAAATAACCAAAGGCTCAGCGTGCCGTGCCGGAACCAGATTAGGGCCTGAAGCCATCCAGCGGTGTTGCGGCCAGGTCACAAGAAAGCAACTTGAAGAAAGGAGCTCAGGGGCACTGTAATGCACAAACCTGCAGAGTTATAAATGACAGCTATCATCCAAAAATAGACTGAAGTAAGGCTGCCAAGAGGACTTGAAAGCGGGGCAGAATTGCAGGAAACCGATTTCAGGAGGTAGACTGGAATTGCATTGAAAGCATAGGAAAAGAGGCAGAACGTCCACAATGATGCACTTGGCCAAAAAGGGCGTATGCGTTTTTTCCTGAATATATTCAGGAAAAAACGCATACGCCCTTTTTGGCCAACCAAGCAAGCTTGCAAAGGAAATCTGCACTACAATGAAGTCACACTTCCCCCCGGTCAAAAGGGCCATCTGAAAAAAGTGTAAAATCCAGAAAGGCAGGACAGGCCATGGAGAATGGGAGCCTTGTTATGCTGATGGGCGGGATGTAAATTGCCAACAACCACTCGGGAGAAGTGTATGGTGTTTCCTGAAACATCTAAAAAACAAAGCAACAGAGCCTAGGGCACTTCCACTTATGGTCCTATAGCTTAGGGAAATTAAAATCAAAAACACACAGCCACCCCAAAGTTTGGAACGGCTCTGTTTACAAGAACCTCGTTTACAGTACAAGTTCAACATCGCAGAAAGTGAAAAATGGATAAAGAACTTGTGGTACTTACGTACAATGCAGTATCACTCAGCAATGAAATCTATGTCATCAGGCCCGTAGCAGCATAGTGAGTAGATTCAGGTACGATGATTCTAACTGAAATAAGTCACACAGAAAAAGAAACATCATAAGATATCACTAATACACGGAATGTAAACTTGGCTACACAGGAACTGAATTCCAAAACAGAACAGGGTCTCAAATTTAGAAAACCAACTTATGCTTGCTTAAGGGGAAAGGTGAGTTGGGTTGCTGCATAAAACCAGAGATTGAAATGAGCACAGATAAAGTTCCTTAAGCCAACTATGGAATAGACAAGAGCTACTCCTTGCTCAACGAAATGGACTCAACACCGCATATTAAATGCCTAAGAATGTACCTGACTAGTAAATATCTTAAAACCTATGGATTGCTATGTCTCTGAAAGAGAATCAAGCATGTGTACAGGGGCATAAACGCAGCAGTGATAGGATTGGAGAGGTTCGGTGAGCAAATGAAGACCCTTTGAAGTCATATTGCATGGTACCCATTCCACGGGTTTCAACTACCCAGGTTTTAGGTATTCTTCCTTCAGCTAAAACATGCATGTGGAACCCAAGTATGATCAACCATGTGAACGGGAGACGTGTTCAAATATGTCTCAGTTTTCCTCCCCTGGTACTCGGGTGCAACATTCCAGACGCTTTACTAACACTCTCCCCACTTGGAGAGTCAGCGCCTTTAACCTCCTGTTTGGCACAGTTTGCAATTTCTGCGGAAGATGAACAGGAATAGCGAGAACCAATGAGAGGCTAGCTGGAGGTGTCTGGACGGGCAAATTTAACTCTCATTTCCCACCAGGAAGAGGAAATAACCAAAGGCTCAGCGTGCCGTACCGGAACCAGATTAGGGCCTGAAGCCATCCTGCGGTGTTGCGGCCAGCTCAAAAGAAAGCGAGTTGAAGAAAGGAGCTCAGGGGCACTGTAATTCACAAACCTGCAGAGTTATAAATGACAGCTATCGTCCAAAAATAGACTGAAGTAAGGCTGCCAAGAGGACTTGAAAGCGGGGCAGAATTGCAGGAAACCGATTTCAGGAGGTAGACTGGAATTGCATTGAAAGCATAGGAAAAGAGGCAGAACGTCCACAATGATGCACTTGGCCAAAAAGGGCGTATGCGTTTTTTCCTGAATATATTCAGGAAAAAACGCATACGCCCTTTTTGGCCAACCAAGCAAGCTTGCAAAGGAAATCTGCACTACAATGAAGTCTCACTTCCCCCCGGTCAAAAGGGCCATCTGAAAAAAGTGTAAAATCCAGAAAGGCAGGACAGGCCATGGAGAACTGGGAGCCTTGTTATGCTGATGGGCGGGATGTAAATTGCCAACAACCACTCGGGAGAAGTGTATGGTGTTTCCTGAAACATCTAAAAAACAAAGCAACAGAGCCTAGGGCACTTCCACTTATGGTCCTATAGCTTAGGGAAATTAAAATCAAAAAGACACAGCCACCCCAAAGTTTGGAACGGCTCTGTTTACAAGAACCTCGTTTACAGTACAAGTTCAACATCGCAGAAAGTGAAAAATGGATAAAGAACTTGTGGTACTTACGTACAATGCAGTATCACTCAACAATGAAATCTATGTCATCAGGCCCGTAGCAGCATAGTGAGTAGATTCAGGTACGATGATTCTAACTGAAATAAGTCACACAGAAAAAGAAACATCATAAGATATCACTAATACACGGAATGTAAACTTGGCTACACAGGAACTGAATTCCAAAACAGAACAGGTTCTCAAATTTAGAAAACCAACTTATGCTTGCTTAAGGGGAAAGGTGAGTTGGGTTGCTGCATAAAACCAGAGATTGAAATGAGCACAGATAAAGTTCCTTAAGCCAAATATGGAATAGACAAGAGCTACTCCTTGCTCAACGAAATGGACTCAACACCGCATATTAAATGCCTAAGAATGTACCTGACTAGTAAATATCTTAAAACCTGTGGATTGCTATGTCTCCGAAAGAGAATCAAGCATGTGTACAGGGGCATAAACGCAGCAGTGATAGGATTGGAGAGGTTCGGTGAGCAAATGAAGACCCTTTGAAGTCATATTGCATAGTACCCATTCCACGGGTTTCAACTACCCAGGTTTTAGGTATTCTTCCTTCAGCTAAAACATGCATGTGGAACCCAAGTATGATCAACCATGTGAACGGGAGACGTGTTCAAATATGTCTCAGTTTTCGTACCCTGGTACTCGGGTGCAACATTCCAGACGCTTTACTAACACTCTCCCCACTTGGAGAGTCAGCGCCTTTAACCTCCTGTTTGGCCCAGTTTGCAATTTCTGCGGAAGATGAACAGGAATAGCGAGAACCAATGAGAGGCTAGCTGGAGGTGTCTGGACGGGCAAATTTAACTCTCATTTCCCACCAGGAAGAGGAAATAACCAAAGGCTAAGCATGCCGTACCGGAACCAGATTAGGGCCTGAAGTCATCCTGCGGTGTTGCGGCCAGCTCAAAAGAAAACGAGTTGAAGAAAGGAGCTCAGGGGCACTGTAATTCACAAACCTGCAGAGTTATAAATGACAGCTATCGTCCAAAAATAGACTGAAGTAAGGCTGCCAAGAGGACTTGAAAGCGGGGCAGCATTGCAGGAAACCGATTTCAGGAGGTAGACTGGAATTGCATTGAAAGCATAGGAAAAGAGGCAGAACGTCCACAATGATGCACTTGGCCAAAAAGGGCGTATGCGTTTTTTCCTGAATATATTCAGGAAAAAACGCATACGCCCTTTTTGGCCAACCAAGCAAGCTTGCAAAGGAAATCTGCACTACAATGAAGTCTCACTTCCCCCCGGTCAAAAGGGCCATCTGAAAAAAGTGTAAAATCCAGAAAGGCAGGACAGGCCATGGAGAACTGGGAGCCTTGTTATGCTGATGGGCGGGATGTAAATTGCCAACAACCACTCGGGAGAAGTGTATGGTGTTTCCTGAAACATCTAAAAAACAAAGCAACAGAACCTAGGTCACTTCCACTTATGGTCCCATAGCTTAGGGAAATTAAAATCAAAAAGACACAGCCACCCCAAAGTTTGGAACGGCTCTGTTTACAAGAACCTCGTTTACAGTACAAGTTCAACATCACAGAAAGTGAAAAATGGATAAAGAAGTTGTGGTATTTACTTACAAAGCAATATCACTCAGCAATGAAATCTGTGTCATCAGGCCCTTAGCAGCACAATGAGTGGATTCAGGTATGATGATTCTAACTGAAGTAAGTCACACAGAAAAAGAAACATCATAAGATATCAGGAATACACGGAATGTAAACTTGGCTACACAGGAACTGAATTACAGAACAGAACAGGGTCTCAAATTTAGAAAACCAACCTATGCTTGCTTAAGGGTAAAGGTGAGTTGGGGTGCTGCATAAAACCAGAGATTGAAATGAGCACAGATAAAGTTCCTTAGGCCAAATATGGAATAGACAAGAGCTACTCCTTGCTCAACGAAATGGACTCAACACCGCATATTAAACGCCTAAGAATGTACCTGACTAGTAAGTATCGGAAAACCTATGGATTGCTATGTCTCCAAAAGAGAATCAAGCATGTGTACAGGGGCATAAACGCAGCAGTGATAGGATTGGAGAGGTTCGGTGAGCAAATGAAGACCCTTTGAAGTCATATTGCATGGTACCCATTACACGGGTCTCAACTCTCCAGGTTTAAGGTATTCTTCCTTCAGCTAAAACATGCATGTGGAACCCAAGTATGATCAACCATGTGAACGGGAGACGTGTTCAAATATGTCTCAGTTTTCCTCCCCTGGTACTCGGGTGCAACATTCCAGACGCTTTACTAACACTCTCCCCACTTGGAGAGTCAGCGTCTTTAAACTCCTGTTTGGCCCAGTTTGCAATTTCTGCGGAAGATGAACAGGAATAGCGAGAACCAATGAGAGACTAGCTGGAGGTGTCTGGACGGGCAAATTTAACTCTCATTTCCCACCAGGAAGAGGAAATAACCAAAGGCTCAGCGTGCCATGCCGGAACCAGATTAGGGCCTGAAGCCATCCAGCGGTGTTGCGGCCAGGTCACAAGAAAGCAACTTGAAGAAAGGAGCTCAGGGGCACTGTAATTCACAAACCTGCAGACTTATAAATGACAGCTATCGTCCAAAAATAGACTGAAGTAAGGCTGCCAAGAGGACTTGAAAGCGGGGCAGAATTGCAGGAAACCGATTTCAGGAGGTAGACTGGAATTGCATTGAAAGCATAGGAAAAGAGGCAGAACGTCCACAATGATGCACTTGGCCAAAAAGGGCGTATGCGTTTTTTCCTGAATATATTCAGGAAAAAACGCATACGCCCTTTTTGGCCAACCAAGCAAGCTTGCAAAGGAAATCTGCACTACAATGAAGTCTCACTTCCCCCCGGTCAAAAGGGCCATCTGAAAAAAGTGTAAAATCCAGAAAGGCAAGACAGGCCATGGAGAACTGGGAGCCTTGTTATGCTGATGGGCGGGATGTAAATTGCCAACAACCACTCGGGAGAAGTGTATGGTGTTTCCTGAAACATCTAAAAAACAAAGCAACAGAGCCTAGGGCACTTCCACTTATGGTCCTATAGCTTAGGGAAATTAAAATCAAAAAGACACAGCCACCCCAAAGTTTGGGACCCCTCCGTTTACAAGAACCTCGTTTACCATACAAGTTCAATATCACAGAAAGTGAAAAATGGATAAAGAACTTGTGGTACTTATGTACAATGCAGTATCACTCAGCAATGAAATCTATGTCATCAGGCCCGTAGCAGCATAATGAGTGGATTCAGGTACGATGATTCTAACTGAAATAAGTCACACAGAAAAAGAAACATCATAAGATATCACTAATACACGGAATGTAAACTTGGCTACACAGGAACTGCATTCCAAAACAGAACAGGGTCTCAAATTTAGAAAACCAACTTATGCTTGCTTAAGGGGAAAGGTGAGTTGGGGTGCTGCATAAAACCAGAGATTGAAATGAGCACAGATAAAGTTCCTTAGGCCAAATATGGAATAGACAAGAGCTACTCCTTGCTCAACGAAATGGACTCAACACCGCATATTAAACGCCTAAGAATGTACCTGACTAGTAAGTATCGGAAAACCTATGGATTGCTATGTCTCCAAAAGAGAATCAAGCATGTGTACAGGGGCATAAACGCAGCAGTGATAGGATTGGAGAGGTTCGGTGAGCAAATGAAGACCCTTTGAAGTCATATTGCATGGTACCCATTTCACGGGTCTCCACTCTCCAGGTTTAAGGTATTCTTCCTTCAGCTAAAACATGCATGTTGAACCCAACTATGATCAACCATGTGAACGGGAGACGTGTTCAAATATGTCTCAGTTTTCCTCCCCTGGTACTCGGGTGCAACATTCCAGACGCTTTACTAACACTCTCCCCACTTGGAGAGTCAGCGTCTTTAACCTCCTGTTTGGCCCAGTTTGCAATTTCTGCGGAAGATGAACAGGAATAGCGAGAACCAATGAGAGACTAGCTGGAGGTGTCTGGACGGGCAAATTTAACTCTCATTTCCCACCAGGAAGAGGAAATAACCAAAGGCTCAGCGTGCCATGCCGGAACCAGATTAGGGCCTGAAGCCATCCAGCGGTGTTGCGGCCAGGTCACAAGAAAGCAACTTGAAGAAAGGAGCTCAGGGGCACTGTAATTCACAAACCTGCAGACTTATAAATGACAGCTATCGTCCAAAAATAGACTGAAGTAAGGCTGCCAAGAGGACTTGAAAGCGGGGCAGAATTGCAGGAAACCGATTTCAGGAGGTAGACTGGAATTGCATTGAAAGCATAGGAAAAGAGGCAGAACGTCCACAATGATGCACTTGGCCAAAAAGGGCGTATGCGTTTTTTCCTGAATATATTCAGGAAAAAACGCATACGCCCTTTTTGGCCAACCAAGCAAGCTTGCAAAGGAAATCTGCACTACAATGAAGTCTCACTTCCCCCCGGTCAAAAGGGCCATCTGAAAAAAGTGTAAAATCAAGAAAGGCAAGACAGGCCATGGAGAACTGGGAGCCTTGTTATGCTGATGGGCGGGATGTAAATTGCCAACAACCACTCGGGAGAAGTGTATGGTGTTTCCTGAAACATCTAAAAAACAAAGCAACAGAGCCTAGGGCACTTCCACTTATGGTCCTATAGCTTAGGGAAATTAAAATCAAAAAGACACAGCCACCCCAAAGTTTGGGACCCCTCCGTTTACAAGAACCTCGTTTACCATACAAGTTCAATATCACAGAAAGTGAAAAATGGATAAAGAACTTGTGGTACTTATGTACAATGCAGTATCACTCAGCAATGAAATCTATGTCATCAGGCCCGTAGCAGCATAATGAGTGGATTCAGGTACGATGATTCTAACTGAAATAAGTCACACAGAAAAAGAAACATCATAAGATATCACTAATACACGGAATGTAAACTTGGCTACACAGGAACTGCATTCCAAAACAGAACAGGGTCTCAAATTTAGAAAACCAACTTATGCTTGCTTAAGGGGAAAGGTGAGTTGGGGTGCTGCATAAAACCAGAGATTGAAATGAGCACAGATAAAGTTCCTTAGGCCAAATATGGAATAGACAAGAGCTACTCCTTGCTCAACGAAATGGACTCAACACCGCATATTAAACGCCTAAGAATGTACCTGACTAGTAAGTATCGGAAAACCTATGGATTGCTATGTCTCCAAAAGAGAATCAAGCATGTGTACAGGGGCATAAACGCAGCAGTGATAGGATTGGAGAGGTTCGGTGAGCAAATGAAGACCCTTTGAAGTCATATTGCATGGTACCCATTTCACGGGTCTCCACTCTCCAGGTTTAAGGTATTCTTCCTTCAGCTAAAACATGCATGTTGAACCCAACTATGATCAACCATGTGAACGGGAGACGTGTTCAAATATGTCTCAGTTTTCCTCCCCTGGTACTCGGGTGCAACATTCCAGACGCTTTACTAACACTCTCCCCACTTGGAGAGTCAGCGTCTTTAACCTCCTGTTTGGCCCAGTTTGCAATTTCTGCGGAAGATGAACAGGAATAGCGAGAACCAATGAGAGACTAGCTGGAGGTGTCTGGACGGGCAAATTTAACTCTTATTTCCCACCAGGAAGAGGAATTAACCAAAGGCTCAGCGGGCCGTGCCAGAACCAGATTAGGGCCTGAAGCCATCCTGCGGTGTTGCGGCCAGGTCACAAGAAAGCGAGTTGAAGAAAGGAGCTCAGGGGCACTGTAATTCACAAACCTGCAGAGTTATAAATGACAGCTATCGTCCAAAAATAGACTGAAGTAAGGCTGCCAAGAGGACTTGAAAGCGGGGCAGAATTGCAGGAAACCGATTTCAGGAGGTAGACTGGAATTGCATTGAAAGCATAGGAAAAGAGGCAGAACGTCCACAATGATGCACTTGGCCAAAAAGGGCGTATGCGTTTTTTCCTGAATATATTCAGGAAAAAACGCATACGCCCTTTTTGGCCAACCAAGCAAGCTTGCAAAGGAAATCTGCACTACAATGAAGTCTCACTTCCCCCCGGTCAAAAGGGCCATCTGAAAAAAGTGTAAAATCCAGAAAGGCAAGACAGGCCATGGAGAACTGGGAGCCTTGTTATGCTGATGGGCGGGATGTAAATTGCCAACAACCACTCGGGAGAAGTGTATGGTGTTTCCTGAAACATCTAAAAAACAAAGCAACAGAGCCTAGGGCACTTCCACTTATGGTCCTATAGCTTAGGGAAATTAAAATCAAAAAGACACAGCCACCCCAAAGTTTGGGACCCCTCCGTTTACAAGAACCTCGTTTACCATACAAGTTCAATATCACAGAAAGTGAAAAATGGATAAAGAACTTGTGGTACTTACGTACAATGCAGTATCACTCAGCAATGAAATCTATGTCATCAGGCCCGTAGCAGCATAATGAGTGGATTCAGGTACGATGATTCTAACTGAAATAAGTCACACAGAAAAAGAAACATCATAAGATATCACTAATACACGGAATGTAAACTTGGCTACACAGGAACTGCATTCCAAAACAGAACAGGGTCTCAAATTTAGAAAACCAACATATGCTTGCTTAAGGGGAAAGGTGAGTTGGGTTGCTGCATAAAACCAGAGATTGAAATGAGCACAGATAAAGTTCCTTAAGCCAAATATGGAATAGACAAGAGCTACTCCTTGCTCAACGAAATGGACTCAACACCCCATGTTAAACGCCTAAGAATGTACCTGACTAGTAAGTATCTTAAAACCTATGGATTGCTATGTCTCCAAAAGAGAATCAAGCGTGTGTACAGGGGCATAAACGCAGCAGTGATAGGATTGGGGAGGTTCGGTGAGCAAATGAAGACCCTTTGAAGTCATATTGCATGGTACCCATTCCACGGGTCTCCACTCTCCAGGTTTAAGGTATTCTTCCTTCAGCTAAAACATGCATGTGGAACCCAGAGTATGATCAACCATGTGAACGGGAGACGTGTTCAAATATGTCTCAGTTTTCCTCCCCTGGTACTCGGGTGCAACATTCCAGATGCTTTACTAACACTCGTCCGACTTGGAGAGTCAGTCCCTTTAACCTCCTGTTTGGACCAGTTTGCAATTTCTGCGGAAGATGAACAGGAATAGCGAGAACCAATGAGAGACTAGCTGGAGGTGTCTGGACGGGCAAATTTAACTCTCATTTCCCACCAGGAAGAGGAATTAACCAAAGGCTCAGCGTGCCGTGCCGGAACCAGATTAGGGCCTGAAGCCATCCTGCGGTGTTGCGGCCAGGTCACAAGAAAGCGAGTTGAAGAAAGGAGCTCAGGGGCACTGTAATTCACAAACCTGCAGAGTTATAAATGACAGCTATCGTCCAAAAATAGACTGAAGTAAGGCTGCCAAGAGGACTTGAAAGCGGGGCAGAATTGCAGGAAACCGATTTCAGGAGGTAGACTGGAATTGCATTGAAAGCATAGGAAAAGAGGCAGAACGTCCACAATGATGCACTTGGCCAAAAAGGGCGTATGCGTTTTTTCCTGAATATATTCAGGAAAAAACGCATACGCCCTTTTTGGCCAACCAAGCAAGCTTGCAAAGGAAATCTGCACTACAATGAAGTCTCACTTCCCCCCGGTCAAAAGGGCCATCTGAAAAAAGTGTAAAATCCAGAAAGGCAGGACAGGCCATGGAGAACTGGGAGCCTTGTTATGCTGATGGGCGGGATGTAAATTGCCAACAGACACTCGGGAGAAGTGTATGGTGTATCCTGAAACATCTAAAAAACAAAGCAACAGAGCCTAGGGCACTGCCACTTATGGTCCTATAGCTTAGGGAAATTAAAATCAAAAAGACACAGCCACCCCAAACTTTCGAACGGCTCTGTTTACAAGAACCTCGTTTACAGTACAAGTTCAACATCGCAGAAAGTGAAAAATGGATAAAGAACTTGTGGTACTTACATACAATGCAGTATCACTCAGCAATGAAATCTATGTCATCAGGCCCGTAGCAGCATAATGAGTGGATTCAGGTATGATGATTCTAACTGAAATAAGTCACACAGAAAAAGAAACATCATAAGTTATCACTAATACACGGAATGTAAACTTGGCTACACAGGAACTGAATTACAGAACAGAACAGGGTCTCAAATTTAGAAAACCAACTTATGCTTGCTTAAGGGGAAAGGTGAGTTGGGGTGCTGCATAAAACCAGAGATTGAAATGAGCACAGATAAATTTCCTTAAGCCAAATATGGAATAGACAAGAGCTACTCCTTGCTCAACGAAATGGACTCAAAACCCCATATTAAACCCCTAAGAATGTACCTGACTAGTAAGTATCTTAAAACCTATGGATTGCTATGTCTCCAAAAGAGAATCAAGCGTGTGTACAGGGGAATAAACGCAGCAGTGATAGGATTGGAGAGGTTCGGTGAGCAAATGAAGACCCTTTGAAGTCATATTGCATGGTACCCATTACACGGGTCTCAACTCTCCAGGTTTAAGGTATTCTTCCTTCAGCTAAAACATGCATGTGGAACCCAAGTATGATCAACCATGTGAACGGGAGACGTGTTCAAATATGTCTCAGTTTTCCTCCCCTGGTATTCGGGTGCAACATTCCAGACGCTTTACTAACACTCTCCCCACTTGGAGAGTCAGCGCCTTTAACCTCCTGTTTGGCCCAGTTTGCAATTTCTGCGGAAGATGAACAGGAATAGCGAGAACCAATGAGAGGCTAGCTGGAGGTGTCTGGAAGGGCAAATTTAACTCTCATTTCCCACCAGGAAGAGGAATTAACCAAAGGCTCAGCGTGCCGTACTGGAACCAGATTACGGCCTGAAGACATCCTGCGGTGTTGCAGCCAGGTCACAAGAAAGCGAGTTGAAGAAAGGAGCTCAGGGGCACTGTAATTCACAAACCTGCAGAGTTATAAATGACAGCTATCGTCCAAAAATAGACTGAAGTAAGGCTGCCAAGAGGACTTGAAAGCGGGGCAGAATTGCAGGAAACCGATTTCAGGAGGTAGACTGGAATTGCATTGAAAGCATAGGAAAAGAGGCAGAACGTCCAAAATGATGCACTTGGCCAAAAAGGGCGTATGCGTTTTTTCCTGAATATATTCAGGAAAAAACGCATACGCCCTTTTTGGCCAACCAAGCAAGCTTGCAAAGGAAATCTGCACTACAATGAAGTCTCACTTCCCCCCGGTCAAAAGGGCCATCTGAAAAAAGTGTAAAATCCAGAAAGGCATGACAGGCCATGGAGAACTGGGAGCCTTGTTATGCTGATGGGCGGGATGGAAATTGCCAACAACCACTCGGGAGAAGTGTATGGTGTTTCCTGAAACATCTAAAAAACAAAGCAACAGAGCCTAGGGCACTGCCACTTATGGTCCTATAGCTTAGGGAAATTAAAATCAAAAAGACACAGCCACCCCAAAGTTTGGAACGGCTCTGTTTACAAGAACCTCGTTTACAGTACAAGTTCAACATCGCAGAAAGTGAAAAATGGATAAAGAAGTTGTGGTATTTACTTACAAAGCAATATCACTCAGCAATGAAATCTGTGTCATCAGGCCCTT
Organism: Stenella coeruleoalba; assembly: GCF_951394435.1. Classification (NCBI taxonomy): domain Eukaryota; kingdom Metazoa; phylum Chordata; class Mammalia; order Artiodactyla; family Delphinidae; genus Stenella; species Stenella coeruleoalba. The sequence continues at coordinate 929,246 of NC_137153.1, forward strand.
AGCAGCACAATGAGTGGATTCAGGTATGATGATTCTAACTGAAGTAAGTCACACAGAAAAAGAAACATCATAAGATATCAGTAATACACGGAATGTAAACTTGGCTACACAGGAACTGAATTACAGAACAGAACAGGGACTCAAATTTAGAAAACCAACTTATGCTTGCTTAAGGGTAAAGGTGAGTTGGGGTGCTGCATAAAACCAGAGATTGAAATGAGCACAGTTAAAGTTCCTTAAGCCAAATATGGAATAGACAAGAGCTACTCCTTGCTCAACGAAATGGACACAACACCCCATATTAAACGCCTAAGAATGTTCCTGACTAGTAAGTATCTTAAAACCTATGGATTGCTATGTCTCCGAAAGAGAATCAAGCATGTGTACAGGGGCATAAACGCAGCAGTGATAGGATTGGAGAGGTTCAGTGAGGAAATGAAGACCCTTTGCAGTCATATTGCATGGTACCCATTCCACGGGTTTCAACTACCCAGGTTTAAGGTATTCTTCCTTCAGCTAAAACATGCATGTGGAACCTAGAGTATGATCAACAATGTGATCGGGAGACGTGTTCAAATATGTCTCAGTTTTCGTACCCTGGTACTCGGGTGCAACATTCCAGATGCTTTACTAACACTCTCCTGACTTGGAGAGTCAGTCCCTTTAACCTCCTGTTTGGCCCAGTTTGCAATTTCTGCGGAAGATGAACAGGAATAGCGAGAACCAATGAGAGAGTAGCTGGAGGTGTCTGGACGGGCAAATTTAACTCTCATTTCCCACCAGGAAGAGGAAATAACCAAAGGCTCAGCGTGCCGTGCCGGAACCAGATTAGGGCCTGAAGCCATCCTGCGGTGTTGCGGCCAGGTCACAAGAAAGCGAGTTGAAGTAGGAGCTCAGGGGCACTGTAATTCACAAACCTGCAGAGTTATAAATGACAGCTATCGTCCAAAAATAGACTGAAGTAAGGCTGCCAAGAGGACTTGAAAGCGGGGCAGAATTGCAGGAAACCGATTTCAGGAGGTAGACTGGAATTGCATTGAAAGCATAGGAAAAGAGGCAGAACGTCCACAATGATGCACTTGGCCAAAAAGGGCGTATGCGTTTTTTCCTGAATATATTCAGGAAAAAACGCATACGCCCTTTTTGGCCAACCAAGCAAACTTGCAAAGGAAATCTGCACTACAATGAAGTCTCACTTCCCCCCGGTCAAAAGGGCCATCTGAAAAAAGTGTAAAATCCAGAAAGGCAGGACAGGCCATGGAGAACTGGGAGCCTTGTTATGCTGATGGGCGGGATGTAAATTGCCAACAGACACTCGGGAGAAGTGTATGGTGTTTCCTGAAACATCTAAAAAATAAAGCAACAGAGCCTAGGGCATTTCCACTTATGGTCCTATAGCTTAGGGAAATTAAAATCAAAAAGACACAGCCACCCCAAAGTTTGGGACGCCTCCGTTTACAAGAACCTCATTTACCGTACAAGTGCAATATCACAGAAAGTGAAAAATGGATAAAGAACTTGTGGTACTTACGTACAATGCAGTATCACTCAGCAATGAAATCTATGTCATCAGGCCCGTAGCAGTATAATGAGTGGATTCAGGTACGATGATTCTAACTGAAATAAGTCACACAGAAAAAGAAACATCATAAGATATCACTAATACACGGAATGTAAACTTGGCTACACAGGAACTGCATTCCAAAACACAACAGTGTCTCAAATTTAGAAAACCAACTTATGCTTGCTTAAGGGGAAAGGTGAGTTGGGGTGCTGCATAAAACCAGAGATTGAAATGAGCACAGATAAAGTTCCTTAAGCCAAATATGGAATAGACAAGAGCTACTCCTTGCTCAACGAAATGGACTCAAAACCCCATATTAAACGCCTAAGAATGTACCTGACTAGTAAGTATCTTAAAACCTATGGATTGCTATGTCTCCAAAAGAGAATCAAGCGTGTGTACAGGGGCATAAACGCAGCAGTGATAGGACTGGAGAGGTTCGGTGAGCAAATGAAGACCCTTTGAAGTCATATTGCACGGTACCCATTCCACGGGTCTCAACTCTCCAGGTTTAAGGTATTCTTCCTTCAGCTAAAACATGCATGTGGAACCCAGAGTATGATCAACCATGTGAACGGGAGACGTGTTCAAATATGTCTCAGTTTTCCTACCCTGGTACTCGGGTGCAACTTTCCAGACGCTTTACTAACACTCTCCCGACTTGGAGAGTCAGTCCCTTTAACCTCCTGTTTGGCCCAGTTTGCAATTTCTGTGGAAGATGAACAGGAATAGCGAGAACCAATGAGAGGCTAGCTGGAGGTGTCTGGACGGGCAAATTTAACTCTCATTTCCCACCAGGAAGAGGAATTAACCAAAGGCTCAGCATGCCGGGCCGGAACCAGATTAGGGCCTGAAGCCATCCTGCGGTGTTGCGGCCAGGTCACAAGAAAGCGAGTTGAAGAAAGGAGCTCAGGGGCACTGTAATTCACAAACCTGCAGAGTTATAAATGACAGCTATCGTCCAAAAATAGACTGAAGTAAGGCTGCCAAGAGGACTTGAAAGCGGGGCAGAATTGCAGGAAACCGATTTCAGGAGGTAGACTGGAATTGCATTGAAAGCATAGGAAAAGAGGCAGAACGTCCACAATGATGCACTTGGCCAAAAAGGGCGTATGCGTTTTTTCCTGAATATATTCAGGAAAAAACGCATACGCCCTTTTTGGCCAACCAAGCAAGCTTGCAAAGGAAATCTGCACTACAATGAAGTCTCACTTCCCCCCGGTCAAAAGGGCCATCTGAAAAAAGGGTAAAATCCAGAAAGGCAGGACAGGCCATGGAGAACTGGGAGCCTTGTTATGCTGATGGGCGGGATGTAAATTGCCAACAGACACTTGGGAGAAGTGTATGGTGTTTCGTGAAACATCTAAAAAACAAAGCAACAGAGCCTAGGGCACTTCCACTTATGGTCCTATAGCTTAGGGAAATTAAAATCAAAAAGACACAGCCACCCCAAAGTTTGGAACGGCTCTGTTTACAAGAACCTCGTTTACAGTACAAGTTCAACATCGCAGAAAGTGAAAAATGGATAAAGAAGTTGTGGTAATCACTTACAAAGAAATATCACTCAGCAATGAAATCTATGTCATCAGGCCCTTAGCAGCACAATGAGTGGATTCAGGTATGATGATTCTAACTGAAATAAGTCACACAGAAAAAGAAACATCATAAGATATCAGTAATACACGGAATGGAAACTTGGCTACACAGGAACTGAATTACAGAACAGAACAGGGTCTCAAATTTAGAAAACCAACTTATGCTTGCTTAAGGGGAAAGGTGAGTTGGGGTGCTGCATAAAACCAGAGATTGAAATGAGCACAGATAAAGTTCCTTAAGCCAAATATGGAATAGACAAGAGCTACTCCTTGCTCAACGAAATGGACTCAACACCGCATATTAAACGCCTAAGAATGTACCTGACTAGTAAGTATCTTAAAACCTATGGATTGCTATGTCTCCGAAAGAGAATCAAGCATGTGTACAGGGGCATAAACGCAGCAGTGATAGGATTGGAGAGGTTCGGTGAGCAAATGAAGACCCTTTGAAGTCATATTGCATGGTACCCATTCCACGGGTTTCACCTACCCAGGTTTAAGTTATTCTTCCTTCAGCTAAAACATGCATGTGGAACCTAGAGTATGATCAACCATGTGATCGGGAGACGTGTTCAAATATTTCTCAGTTTTTGTACCCTGGTACTCCGGTGCAACATTCCAGACGCTTTACTAACACTCTCCCCACTTGGAGAGTCAGCACCTTTAACCTCCTGTTTGGCCCAGTTTGCAATTTCTGCGGAAGATGAACAGGAATAGCGAGAACCAATGAGAGGCTAGCTGGAGGTGTCTGGACGGGCAAATTTAACTCTCATTTCCCACCAGGAAGAGGAAATAACCAAAGGCTCAGCGTGCCGTACCGGAACCAGATTAGGGCCTGAAGCCATCCTGCGGTGTTGCGGCCAGCTCAAAAGAAAGCGAGTTGAAGAAAGGAGCTCAGGGGCACTGTAATTCACAAACCTGCAGAGTTATAAATGACAGCTATCGTCCAAAAATAGACTGAAGTAAGGCTGCCAAGAGGACTTGAAAGCGGGGCAGAATTGCAGGAAACCGATTTCAGGAGGTAGACTGGAATTGCATTGAAAGCATAGGAATAGAGGCAGAACGTCCACAATGATGCACTTGGCCAAAAAGGGCGTATGCGTTTTTTCCTGAATATATTCAGGAAAAAACGCATACGCCCTTTTTGGCCAACCAAGCAAGCTTGCAAAGGAAATCTGCACTACAATGAAGTCTCACTTCCCCCCGGTCAAAAGGGCCATCTGAAAAAAGGGTAAAATCCAGAAAGGCAGGACAGGCCATGGAGAACTGGGAGCCTTGTTATGCTGATGGGCGGGATGTAAATTGCCAACACCCACTCGGGAGAAGTGTATGGTGTTTCCTGAAACATCTAAAAAACAAAGCAACAGAACCTAGGGCACTTCCACTTATGGTCCTATAGCTTAGGGAAATTAAAATCAAAAAGACACAGCCACCCCAAAGTTTGGGATGCCTCTGTTTACAAGAACCTCGTTTACAGTACAAGTTCAACATCGCAGAAAGTGAAAAATGGATAAAGAAGTTGTGGTATTTACTTACAAAGCAATATCACCAAGCAATGAAATCTGTGTCATCAGGCCCTTAGCAGCACAATGAGTGGATTCAGGTATGATGATTCTAACTGAAATAAGTCACACAGAAAATGAAACATCATAAGATATCAGTAATACACGGAATGTAAACTTGGCTACACAGGAACTGAATTACAGAACAGAACAGGGTCTCAAATTTAGAAAACCAACTTATGCTTGCTTAAGATTAAAGGTGTGTTGGGGTGCTGCATAAAACCAGAGATTGAAATGAGCACAGATAAAGTTCCTTAAGCCAAATATGGAATAGACAAGAGCTACTCCTTGCTCAAAGAAATGGACTCAACACCGCATATTAAACGCCTAAGAATGTACCTGACTAGTAAGTATCTTAAAACCTAGGGATTGCTATGTCTCCGAAAGAGAATCAAGCATGTGTACAGGGCATAAACGCAGCAGTGATAGGATTGGAGAGGTTCGGTGAGCAAATGAAGACCCTTTGAAGTCATATTGCATGGTACCCATTCCACGGGTTTCAACTACCCAGGTTTTAGGTATTCTTCCTTCAGCTAAAACATGCATGTGGAACCCAGAGTATGATCAACCATGTGATCGGGAGACGTGTTCAAATATGTCTCAGTTTTCCTCCCCTGGTACTCGGGTGCAACATTCCAGACGCTTTACTAACACTCTCCCCACTTGGAGAGTCAGCGCCTTTAACCTCCTGTTTGGCCCAGTTTGCAATTTCTGCGGAAGATGAACAGGAATAGCGAGAACCAATGAGAGACTAGCTGGAGGTGTCTGGACGGGCAAATTTAACTCTCATTTCCCACCAGGAAGAGGAAATAACCAGAGGCTCAGCGTGCCGTGCCAGAACCAGATTAGGGCCTGAAGCCATCCTGCGGTGTTGCGGCCAGCTCAAAAGAAAGCGAGTTGAAGAAAGGAGCTCAGGGGCACTGTAATTCACAAACCTGCAGAGTTATAAATGACAGCTATCGTCCAAAAATAGACTGAAGTAAGGCTGCCAAGAGGACTTGAAAGTGAGGCAGAATTGCAGGAAACCGATTTCAGGAGGTAGACTGGAATTGCATTGAAAGCATAGGAAAAGAGGCAGAACGTCCACAATGATGCACTTGGCCAAAAAGGGCGTATGCGTTTTTTCCTGAATATATTCAGGAAAAAACGCATACGCCCTTTTTGGCCAACCAAGCAAGCTTGCAAAGGAAATCTGCACTACAATGAAGTCTCACATCCCCCCGGTCAAAAGGGTCATCTGAAAAAAGGGTAAAATCCAGAAAGGCAGGACAGGCCATGGAGAACTGGGAGCCTTGTTATGCTGATGGGCGGGATGTAAATTGCCAACAGACACTCGGGAGATGTGTATGGTGTTTCCTGAAACATCTAAAAAACAAAGCAACAGAACCTAGGGCACTTCCACTTATGGTCCTATAGCTTAGGGAAATTAAAATCAAAAAGACACAGCCACCCCAAAGTTTGGGATGCCTCTGTTTACAAGAACCTCGTTTACAGTACAAGTTCAACATCGCAGAAAGTAAAAAATGGATAAAGAAGTTGTGGTATTTACTTACAAAGCAATATCACTCAGCAATGAAATCTGTGTCATCAGGCCCTTAGCAGCGCAATGAGTGGATTCAGGTATGATGATTCTAACTGAAATAAGTCACACAGAAAAAGAAACATCATAAGATATCACTAATACACGGAATGTAAACTTGGCTACACAGGAACTGAATTACAGAACAGAACAGGGTCTCAAATTTAGAAAACCAACTTATGCTTGCTTAAGGGGAAAGGTGAGTTGGGGTGCTGCATAAAACCAGAGATTGAAATGAGCACAGATAAAGTTCCTTAAGCCAAATATGGAATAGACAAGAGCTACTCCTTGCTCAACGAAATGGACTCAACACCGCATATTAAACGCCTAAGAATGTACCTGACTAGTAAGTATCTTAAAACCTATGGATTGCTATGTCTCCGAAAGAGAATCAAGCATGTGTACAGGGGCATAAACGCAGCAGTGATAGGATTGGAGAGGTTCGTGAGCAAATGAAGACCCTTTGAAGTCATATTGCATGGTACCCATTCCAAGGGTTTCAACTACCCAGGTTTAAGGTATTCTTCCTTCAGCTAAAACATGCATGTGGAACCTAGAGTATGATCAACCATGTGATCGGGAGACGTGTTCAAATATTTCCCAGTTTTCCTCCCCTGGTACTCGGGTGCAACATTCCAGACGCTTTACTAACACTCTCCCCACTTGGAGAGTCAGTCCCTTTAACCTCCTGTTTGGCCCAGTTTGCAATTTCTGCGGAAGATGAACAGGAATAGCGAGAACCAATGAGAGGCTAGCTGGAGGTGTCTGGACGGGCAAATTTAACTCTCATTTCCCACCAGGAAGAGGAATTAACCAAAGGCTCAGCGTGCCGTGCCGGAACCAGATTAGGGCCTGAAGCCATCCTGCGGTGTTGCGGCCAGCTCAAAAGAAAGCGAGTTGAAGAAAGGAGCTCAGAGGCACTGTAATTCACAAACCTGCAGAGTTATAAATGACAGCTATCGTCCAAAAATAGACTGAAGTAAGGCTGCCAAGAGGACTTGAAAGCGGGGCAGAATTGCAGGAAACCGATTTCAGGAGGTAGACTGGAATTGCATTGAAAGCATAAGAAAAGAGGCAGAACGTCCACAATGATGCACTTGGCCAAAAAGGGCGTATGCGTTTTTTCCTGAATATATTCAGGAAAAAACGCATACGCCCTTTTTGGCCAACCAAGCAAGCTTGCAAAGGAAATCTGCACTACAATGAAGTCTCACTTCCCCCCGGTCAAAAGGGCCATCTAAAAAAAGTGTAAAATCCAGAAAGGCAGGACAGGCCATGGAGAACTGGGAGCCTTGTTATGCTGATGGGCGGGATGTAAATTGCCTACAGACACTCGGGAGAAGTGTATGGTGTTTCGTGAAACATCTAAAAAACAAAGCAACAGAGCCTAGGGCACTTCCACTTATGGTCCTATAGCTTAGGGAAAATAAAATCAAAAAGACACAGCCACCCCAAAGTTTGGGACGCCTCCGTTTAGAAGAACCTCGTTTACCGTACAAGTTCAATATGACAGAAAGTGAAAAATGGATAAAGAACTTGTGTTACTTACGTACAATGCAGTATCACTCAGCAATGAAATCTATGTCATCAGGCCCGTAGCAGCATCATGAGTGGATTCAGGTACGATGATTCTAACTGAAATAAGTCACACAGAAAAAGAAACATCATAAGATATCACTAATACACGGAATGTAAACTTGGCTACACAGGAACTGCATTCCAAAACAGAACAGGGTCTCAAATTTAGAAAACCAACTTATGCTTGCTTAAGGGGAAAGGTGAGTTGGGGTGCTGCATAAAACCAGAGATTGAAATGAGCACAGATAAAGTTCCTTAAGCCAAATATGGAATAGACAAGAGCTACTCCTTGCTCAACGAAATGGACTCAAAACCCCATATTAAACGCCTAAGAATGTACCTGACTAGTAAGTATCTTAAAACCTATGGATTGCTATGTCTCCAAAAGAGAATCAAGCGTGTGTACAGGGGCATAAACGCAGCAGTGATAGGATTGGAGAGGTTCGGTGAGCAAATGAAGACCCTTTGAAGTCATATTGCACGGTACCCATTCCACGGGTCTCAACTCTCCAGGTTTAAGGTATTCTTCCTTCAGCTAAAACATGCATGTGGAACCCAGAGTATGATCAACCATGTGAACGGGAGACGTGTTCAAATATGTCTCAGTTTTCCTCCCCTGGTACTCAGGTGCAACATTCCAGACGCTTTACTAACACTCTCCCGACTTGGAGAGTCAGTCCCTTTAACCTCCTGTTTGGCCCAGTTTGCAATTTCTGCGGAAGTTGAACACGAATAGCGAGAACCAATGAGATGCTAGCTGGAGGTGTCTGGAAGGGCAAATTTAACTCTCATTTCCCACCAGGAAGAGGAATTAACCAAAGGCTCAGCATGCCGGGCCGGAACCAAATTAGGGCCTGAAGCCATCCTGCGGTGTTGCGGCCAGGTCACAAGAAAGCGAGTTGAAGAAAGGAGCTCAGGGGCACTGTAATTCACAAACCTGCAGAGTTATAAATGACAGCTATCGTCCAAAAATAGACTGAAGTAAGGCTGCCAAGAGGACTTGAAAGCGGGGCAGAATTGCAGGAAACCGATTTCAGGAGGTAGACTGGAATTGTATTGAAAGCATAGGAAAAGAGGCAGAACGTCCACAATGATGCACTTGGCCAAAAAGGGCGTATGCGTTTTTTCCTGAATATATTCAGGAAAAAACGCATACGCCCTTTTTGGCCAACCAAGCAAGCTTGCAAAGGAAATCTGCACTACAATGAAGTCTCACTTCCCCCCGGTCAAAAGGGCCATCTGAAAAAAGTGTAAAATCCAGAAAGGCAGGACAGGCCATGGAGAACTGGGAGCCTTGTTATGCTGATGGGCGGGATGTAAATTGCCAACAGACACTCGGGAGAAGTGTATGGTGTTTCCTGAAACATCTAAAAAACAAAGCAACAGAGCCTAGGGCACTTCCACTTATGGTCCTATAGCTTAGGGAAATTAAAATCAAAAAGACACAGCCACCCCAAAGTTTGGAATGGCTCTGTTTACAAGAACCTCGTTTACAGTACAAGTTCAACATTGCAGAAAGTGAAAAATGGATAAAGAAGTTGTGGTAATCACTTACAAAGCAATATCACTCAGCAATGAAATCTATGTCATCAGGCCCTTAGCAGCACAGTGAGTGGATTCAGGTATGAAGATTCTAACTGAAATAAGTCACACAGAAAAAGAAACATCATAAGATATCAGTAATACACGGAATGGAAACTTGGCTACACAGGAACTGAATTACAGAACAGAACAGGGTCTCAAATTTAGAAAACCAACTTATGCTTGCTTAAGGGGAAAGGTGAGTTGGGGTGCTGCATAAAACCAGAGATCGAAATGAGCACAGATAAAGTTCCTTAAGCCAAATATGGAATAGACAAGAGCTACTCCTTGCTAAACGAAATGGACTCAACACCGCATATTAAACGCCTAAGAATGTACCTGACTAATAAGTATCTTAAAACCTATAGATTGCTATATCTCCGAAAGAGAATCAAGCATGTGTACAGGGGCATAAACGCAGCAGTGATAGGATTGGAGAGGTTCGGTGAGCAAATGAAGACCCTTTGAAGTCATATTGCATGGTACCCATTCCACGGGTTTCAACTACCCAGGTTTTAGGTATTCTTCCTTCAGCTAAAACATGCATGTGGAACCTAGAGTATGATCAACCATGTGATCGGGAGACGTGTTCAAATATTTCCCAGTTTTCCTCCCCTGGTACTCGGGTGCAACATTCCAGACGCTTTACTAACACTCTCCCCACTTGGAGAGTCATTCCCTTTAACCTCCTGTTTGGCCCAGTTTGCAATTTCTGCGGAAGATGAACAGGAATAGCGAGAACCAATGAGAGGCTAGCTGGAGGTGTCTGGACGGGCAAATTTAACTCTCATTTCCCACCAGGAAGAGGAATTAACCAAAGGCTCAGCGTACCGTGCCGGAACCAGATTAGGGCCTGAAGCCATCCTGCGGTTTTGCGGCCAGCTCAAAAGAAAGAGAGTTGAAGAAAGGAGCTCAGGGGCACTGTAATTCACAAACCTGCAGAGTTATAAATGACAGCTATCGTCCAAAAATAGACTGAAGTAAGGCTGCCAAGAGGACTTGAAAGCGGGGCAGAATTGCAGGAAACCGATTTCAGGAGGTAGACTGGAATTGCATTGAAAGCATAGGAAAAGAGGCAGAACGTCCACAATGATGCACTTGGCCAAAAAGGGCGTATGCGTTTTTTCCTGAATATATTCAGGAAAAAACGCATACGCCCTTTTTGGCCAACCAAGCAAGCTTGCAAAGGAAATCTGCACTACAATGAAGTCTCACTTCCCCCCGGTCAGAAGGGCCATCTAAAAAAAGTGTAAAATCCAGAAAGGCAGGACAGGCCATGGAGAACTGGGAGCCTTGTTATGCTGATGGGCGGGATGTAAATTGCCTACAGACACTCGGGAGAAGTGTATGGTGTTTCCTGAAACATCTAAAAAACAAAGCAACAGAGCCTAGGGCACTTCCACTTATGGTCCTATAGCTTAGGGAAAATAAAATCAAAAAGACACAGCCACCCCAAAGTTTGGGACGCCTCCGTTTACAAGAACCTCGTTTACCGTACAAGTTCAATATGACAGAAAGTGAAAAATGGATAAAGAACTTGTGTTACTTACGTACAATGCAGTATCACTCAGCAATGAAATCTATGTCATCAGGCCCGTAGCAGCATCATGAGTGGATTCAGGTACGATGATTCTAACTGAAATAAGTCACACAGAAAAAGAAACATCATAAGATATCACTAATACACGGAATGTAAACTTGGCTACACAGGAACTGCATTCCAAAACAGAACAGGGTCTCAAATTTAGAAAACCAACTTATGCTTGCTTAAGGGGAAAGGTGAGTTGGGGTGCTGCATAAAACCAGAGATTGAAATGAGCACAGATAAAGTTCCTTAAGCCAAATATGGAATAGACAAGAGCTACTCCTTGCTCAACGAAATGGACTCAAAACCCCATATTAAACGCCTAAGAATGTACCTGACTAGTAAGTATCTTAAAACCTATGGATTGCTATGTCTCCAAAAGAGAATCAAGCGTGTGTACAGGGGCATAAACGCAGCAGTGATAGGATAGGAGAGGTTCGGTGAGCAAATGAAGACCCTTTGAAGTCATATTGCACGGTACCCATTCCACGGGTCTCAACTCTCCAGGTTTAAGGTATTCTTCCTTCAGCTAAAACATGCATGTGGAACCCAGAGTATGATCAACCATGTGAACGGGAGACGTGTTCAAATATGTCTCAGTTTTCCTCCCCTGGTACTCGGGTGCAACATTCCAGATGATTTACTAACACTCTCCCGACTTGGAGAGTCAGTCCCTTTAACCTCCTGTTTGGCCCAGTTTGCAATTTCTGTGGAAGTTGAACAGGAATAGCGAGAACCAATGAGAGGCTAGCTGGAGGTGTCTGGAAGGGCAAATTTAACTCTCATTTCCCACCAGGAAGAGGAATTAACCAAAGGCTCAGCATGCCGGGCCGGAACCAAATTAGGGCCTGAAGCCATCCTGCGGTGTTGCGGCCAGGTCACAAGAAAGCGAGTTGAAGAAAGGAGCTCAGGGGCACTGTAATTCACAAACCTGCAGAGTTATAAATGACAGCTATCGTCCAAAAATAGACTGAAGTAAGGCTGCCAAGAGGACTTGAAAGCGGGGCAGAATTGCAGGAAACCGATTTCAGGAGGTAGACTGGAATTGTATTGAAAGCATAGGAAAAGAGGCAGAACGTCCACAATGATGCACTTGGGCAAAAAGGGCGTATGCGTTTTTTCCTGAATATATTCAGGAAAAAACGCATACGCCCTTTTTGGCCAACCAAGCAAGCTTGCAAAGGAAATCTGCACTACAATGAAGTCTCACTTCCCCCCGGTCAAAAGGGCCATCTGAAAAAAGTGTAAAATCCAGAAAGGCAGGACAGGCCATGGAGAACTGGGAGCCTTGTTATGCTGATGGGCGGGATGTAAATTGCCAACAGACACTTGGGAGAAGTGTATGGTGTTTCGTGAAACATCTAAAAAACAAAGCAACAGAGCCTAGGGCACTTCCACTTATGGTCCTATAGCTTAGGGAAATTAAAATAAAAAAGACACAGCCACCCCAAAGTTTGGAACGGCTCTGTTTACAAGAACCTCGTTTACAGTACAAGTTCAACATCGCAGAAAGTGAAAAATGGATAAAGAAGTTGTGGTAATCACTTACAAAGCAATATCACTCAGCAATGAAATCTATGTCATCAGGCCCTTAGCAGCACAATGAGTGGATTCAGGTATGATGATTCTAACTGAAATAAGTCACACAGAAAAAGAAACATCATAAGATATCAGTAATACACGGAATGTAAACTTGGCTACACAGGAACTGAATTACAGAACAGAACAGGGTCTCAAATTTAGAAAACCAACTTATGCTTGCTTAAGGGGAAAGGTGAGTTGGGGTGCTGCATAAAACCAGAGATTGAAATGAGCACAGATAAAGTTCCTTAAGCCAAATATGGAATAGACAAGAGCTACTCCTTGCTCAACGAAATGGACTCAACACCGCATATTAAACGCCTAAGAATGTACCTGACTAGTAAGTATCTTAAAACCTATGGATTGCTATGTCTCCGAAAGAGAATCAAGCATGTGTACAGGGGCATAAACGCAGCAGTGATAGGATTGGAGAGGTTCGGTGAGCAAATGAAGACCCTTTGAAGTCATATTGCATGGTACCCATTCCACGGGTCTCAACTCTCTAGGTTTAAGGTATTCTTCCTTCAGCTAAAACATGCATGTGGAACCCAGAGTATGATCAACCATGTGAACGGGAGACGTGTTCAAATATGTCTCAGTTTTCCTCCCCTGGTACTCGGGTGCAACATTCCAGACGCTTTACTAACACTCTCCCCACTTGGAGAGTCAGCGCCTTTAACCTCCTGTTTGGCACAGTTTGCAATTTCTGCGGAAGATGAACAGGAATAGCGAGAACCAATGAGAGACTAGCTGGAGGTGTCTGGACGGGCAAATTTAACTCTCATTTCCCACCAGGAAGAGGAAATAACCAGAGGCTCAGCGTGCCGTGCCGGAACCAGATTAGGGCCTGAAGCCTTCCTGCGGTGTTGCGGCCAGGTCACAAGAAAGCGAGTTGAAGAAAGGAGCTCAGGGACACTGTAATTCACAAACCTGCAGAGTTATAAATGACAGCTATCGTCCAAAAATAGACTGAAGTAAGGCTGCCAAGAGGACTTGAAAGTGGGGCAGAATTGCAGGAAACCGATTTCAGGAGGTAGACTGGAATTGCATTGAAAGCATAGGAAAAGAGGCAGAACGTCCACAATGATGCACTTGGCCAAAAAGGGCGTATGCGTTTTTTCCTGAATATATTCAGGAAAAAACGCATACGCCCTTTTTGGCCAACCAAGCAAGCTTGCAAAGGAAATCTGCACTACAATGAAGTCTCACTACCCCTGGTCAAAAGGGTCATCTGAAAAAAGGGTAAAATCCAGAAAGGCAGGACAGGCCATGGAGAACTGGGAGCCTTGTTATGCTGATGGGCGGGATGTAAATTGCCAACAACCACTCGGGAGAAGTGTATGGTGTTTCCTGAAACATCTAAAAAACAAAGCAACAGAACCTAGGGCACTTCCACTTATGGTCCTATAGCTTAGGGAAATTAAAATCAAAAAGACACAGCCACCCCAAAGTTTGGGACGCCTCTGTTTACAAGAACCTCGTTTACAGTACAATTTCAACATCGCAGAAAGTGAAAAATGGATAAAGAAGTTGTGGTATTTACTTACAAAGCAATATCACTCAGCAATGAAATCTGTGTCATCAGGCCCTTAGCAGCACAATGAGTGGATTCAGGTATGATGATTCTAACTGAAATAAGTCACACAGAAAAAGAAACATCATAAGATATCAGTAATACACGGAATGTAAACTTGGCTACACAGGAACTGAATTACAGAACAGAACAGGGTCTCAAATTTAGAAAACCAACTTATGCTTGCTTAAGGGTAAAGGTGAGTTGGGGTGCTGCATAAAACCAGAGATTGAAATGAGCACAGATAAAGTTCCTTAAGCCAAATATGGAATAGACAAGAGCTACTCCTTGCTCAACGAAATGGACTCAACACCCCATATTAAACGCCTAAGAATGTACCTGACTAGTAAGTATCTTAAAACCTATGCATTGCTATGTCTCCGAAAGAGAATCAAGCATGTGTACAGGGGCATAAACGCAGCAGTGATAGGATTGGAGAGGTTCGGTGAGCAAATGAAGACCCTTTGAAGTCATATTGCATGGTACCCATTCCACGGGTTTCAACTACCCAGGTTTAAGGTATTCTTCCTTCAGCTAAAACATGCATGTGGAACCTAGAGTATGATCAACCATGTGATCGGGAGACGTGTTCAAATATGTCTCAGTTTTCGTACCATGGTACTCGGGTGCAACATTCCAGACGCTTTACTAACACTCTCCCCACTTGGAGAGTCAGTCCCTTTAACCTCCTGTTTGGCCCAGTTTGCAATTTCTGTGGAAGATGAACAGGAATAGCGAGAACCAATGAGAGACTAGCTGGAGGTGTCTGGATGGGCAAATTTAACTCTCATTTCCCACCAGGAAGAGGAATTAACGAAAGGCTCAGCATGTCGTGCAAGAACCAGATTAGGGCCTGAAGACATCCTGCGGTGTTGCGGCCAGGTCACAAGAAAGCGAGTTGAAGAAAGGAGCTCAGGGGCACTGTAATTCACAAACCTGCAGAGTTATAAATGACAGCTATCGTCCAAAAATATACTGAAGTAAGGCTGCCAAGAGGACTTGAAAGCGGGGCAGAATTGCAGGAAACTGATTTCAGGAGGTAGACTGGAATTGCATTGAAAGCATAGGAAAAGAGGCAGAACGTCCACAATGATGCACTTGTCCAAAAAGGGCGTATGCGTTTTTTCCTGAATATATTCAGGAAAAAACGCATACGCACTTTTTGGCCAACCAAGCAAACTTGCAAAGGATATCTGCACTACAATGAAGTCTCACTTCCCCCCGGTCAATAGGGCCATCTGAAAAAAGTGTAAAATCCAGAAAGGCAGGACAGGCCATGGAGAACTGGGAGCCTTGTTATGCTGATGGGCGGGATGTAAATTGCCAACAGACACTTGGGAGAAGTGTATGGTGTTTCCTGAAACATCTAAAAACAAAGCAACAGAGCCTAGGACTTTTCCGCTTATGGTCCTATAGCTTAGGGAAATTAAAATCAAAAAGACACAGCCACCCCAAAGTTTGGGACGCCTCCGTTTACAAGAACCTCGTTTACCGTACAAGTTCAATATCACAGAAAGTGAAAAATGCATAAAGAACTTGTGGTACTTACGTACAATGCAGTATCACTCAGCAATGAAATCTATGTCATCAGGCCCGTAGCAGCATAATGAGTGGATTCAGGTACGATGATTCTAACTGAAATAAGTCACACAGAAAAAGAAACATCATAAGATATCTCTAATACACGGAATGTAAACTTGGCTACACAGGAACTGCATTCCAAAACAGAACAGGGTCTCAAATTTAGAAAACCAACTTATGCTTGCTTAAGGGGAAAGGTGAGTTGGGGTGCTGCATAAAACCAGAGATTGAAATGAGCACAGATAAAGTTCCTTAAGCCAAATATGGAATAGACAAGAGCTACTCCTTGCTCAACGAAATGGACACAAAACCCCATATTAAAAGCCTAAGAATGCACGTGACTAGTACGTATCTCAAAACCTATGGTTTGCTATGTCTCCGAAAGAGAATCAAGCATGTGTACAGGGGCATAAACGCAGCAGTGATAGGATTGGAGAGGTTCGTGAGCAAATGAAGACCCTTTGAAGTCATATTGCATGGTACCCATTCCACGGGTTTCAATTCTCCAGGTTTAAGGTATTCTTCGTTCAGCTAAAACATGCATGTGGAACCCAGAGTATGATCAACCATGTGAACGGGAGACGTGTTCAAATATGTCTCAGTTTTCCTCCCCTGGTACTCGGGTGCAACATTCCAGACGCTTTACTAACACTCTCCCCACTTGGAGAGTCAGTCCCTTTAACCTCCTGTTTGGCCCAGTTTGCAATTTCTGCGGAAGATGAACAGGAATAGCGAGAACCAATGAGAGGCTAGCTGGAGGTGTCTGGACGGGCAAATTTAACTCTCATTTCCCACCAGGAAGAGGAATTAACCAAAGGCTCAGCATGCCAGGCCGGAACCAGATTAGGGCCTGAAGCCATCCTGCGGTGTTGCGGCCAGGTCACAAGAAAGCGAGTTGAAGAAAGGAGCTCAGGGGCACTGTAATTCACAAACCTGCAGAGTTATAAATGACAGCTATCGTCCAAAAATAGACTGAAGTAAGGCTGCCAAGAGGACTTGAAAGCGGGGCAGAATTGCAGGAAACCGATTTCAGGAGGTAGACTGGAATTGCATTGAAAGCATAGGAAAAGAGGCAGAACGTCCACAATGATGCACTTGGCCAAAAAGGGCGTATGCGTTTTTTCCTGAATATATTCAGGAAAAAACGCATATGCCCTTTTTGGCCAACCAAGCAAACTTGCAAAGGAAATCTGCACTACAATGAAGTCTCACTTCCCCCCGGTCAAAAGGGCCATCTGAAAAAAGTGTAAAATCGAGAAAGGCAGGACAGGCCATGGAGAACTGGGAGCCTTGTTATGCTGATGGGCGGGATGTAAATTGCCAACAGACACTCAGGAGAAGTGTATGGTGTTTCCTGAAACATCTAAAAAACAAAGCAACAGAGCCTAGGGCACTTCCACTTATGGTCCTATAGCTTAGGGAAATTAAAATCAAAAAGACACAGCCATCCCAAAGTTTGGGACGCCTCCGTTTACAAGAACCTCGTTTACAGTACAAGTTCAATATCACAGAAAGTGAAAAATGGATAAAGAACTTGTGGTACTTACGTACAATGCAGTATCACTCAGGAATGAAATCTATGTCATCAGGCCCGTAGCAGCATAATGAGTGGATTCAGGTACGATGATTCTAACTGAAATAAGTCACACAGAAAATGAAACATCATAAGATATCACTAATACACGGAATGTAAACTTGGCTACACAGGAATTGCATTCCAAAACAGAACAGGGTCTCAAATTTAGAAAACCAACTTATGCTTGCTTAAGGGGAAAGGTGAGTTGGGGTGCTGCATAAAACCAGAGATTGAAATGAGCACAGATAAAGTTCCTTAAGCCAAATATGGAATAGACTAGAGCTACTCCTTGCTCAATGAAATGGACTCAAAACCCCATATTAAACGCCTAAGAATGTACCTGACTAGTAAGTATCTTAAAACGTATGGATTGCTATGTCTCCAAAAGAGAATCAAGCGTGTGTACAGGGGCATAAACGCAGCAGTGATAGGATTGGAGAGGTTCGGTGAGCAAATGAAGACCCTTTGAAGTCATATTGCATGGTACCCATTACACGGGTCTCAGCTCTCCAAGTTTAAGGTATTCTTCCTTCAGCTAAAACATGCATGTGGAACCCAGAGTATGATCAACCATGTGAACGGGAGACGTGTTCAAATATGTCTCAGTTTTCCTCCCCTGGTACTCGGGTGCAACATTCCAGACGCTTTACTGACACTCTCCCGACTTGGAGAGCCAGTCCCTTTAACCTCCTGTTTGGCCCAGTTTGCAATTTCTGCGGAAGATGAACAGGAATAGCGAGAACCAATGAGAGGCTAGCTGGAGGTGTCTGGACGGACAAATTTAACTCTCATTTCCCACCAGGAAGAGGAGTTAACCAAAGGCTCAGCGTGCCGTACCGGAACCAGATTAGGGCCTGAAGCCATCCTGCGGTGTTGCGGCCAGCTCAAAAGAAAGCGAGTTGAAGAAAGGAGCTCAGGGGCACTGTAATTCACAAACCTGCAGAGTTATAAATGACAGCTATCGTCCAAAAATAGACTGAAGTAAGGCTGCCAAGAGGACTTGAAAGCGGGGCAGAATTGCAGGAAACCGATTTCAGGAGGTAGACTGGAATTGCATTGAAAGCATAGGAAAAGAGGCAGAACGTCCACAATGATGCACTTGGCCAAAAAGGGCGTATGCGTTTTTTCCTGAATATATTCAGGAAAAAACGCATACGCCCTTTTTGGCCAACCAAGCAAGCTTGCAAAGGAAATCTGCACTACAATGAAGTCTCACTTCCCCCCGGTCAAAAGGGCCATCTGAAAAAAGTGTAAAATCCAGAAAGGCAGGACAGGCCATGGAGAACTGGGAGCCTTGTTATGCTGATGGGCGGGATGTAAATTGCCAACAGACACTCGGGAGAAGTGTATGGTGTATCCTGAAACATCTAAAAAACAAAGCAACAGAGCCTAGGGCACTTCCACTTATGGTCCTATAGCTTAGGGAAATTAAAATCAAAAAGACACAGCCACCCCAAAGTTTGGATCGGCTCTGTTTACAAGAACCTCGTTTACAGTACAAGTTCAACATCGCAGAAAGTGAAAAATGGATAAAGAAGTTGTGGTATTTACTTACAAAGCAATATCACTCAGCAATGAAATCTGTGTCATCAGGCCCTTAGCAGCACAATGAGTGGATTCAGGTATGATGATTCTAACTGAAATAAGTCACACAGAAAAAGAAACATCATAAGATATCAGTAATACACGGAATGGAAACTTGGCTACACAGGAACTGAATTACAGAACAGAACAGGGTCTCAAATTTAGAAAACCAACTTATGCTTGCTTAAGGGGAAAGGTGAGTTGGGGTGCTGCATAAAACCAGAGATCGAAATGAGCACAGATAAAGTTCCTTAAGCCAAATATGGAATAGACAAGAGCTACTCCTTGCTAAACGAAATGGACTCAACACCGCATATTAAACGCCTAAGAATGTACCTGACTAATAAGTATCTTAAAACCTATAGATTGCTATATCTCCGAAAGAGAATCAAGCATGTGTACAGGGGCATAAACGCAGCAGTGATAGGATTGGAGAGGTTCGGTGAGCAAATGAAGACCCTTTGAAGTCATATTGCATGGTACCCATTCCACGGGTTTCAACTACCCAGGTTTTAGGTATTCTTCCTTCAGCTAAAACATGCATGTGGAACCTAGAGTATGATCAACCATGTGATCGGGAGACGTGTTCAAATATTTCCCAGTTTTCCTCCCCTGGTACTCGGGTGCAACATTCCAGACGCTTTACTAACACTCTCCCCACTTGGAGAGTCAGTCCCTTTAACCTCCTGTTTGGCCCAGTTTGCAATTTCTGCGGAAGATGAACAGGAATAGCGAGAACCAATGAGAGGCTAGCTGGAGGTGTCTGGACGGGCAAATTTAACTCTCATTTCCCACCAGGAAGAGGAATTAACCAAAGGCTCAGCGTACCGTGCCGGAACCAGATTAGGGCCTGAAGCCATCCTGCGGTGTTGCGGCCAGCTCAAAAGAAAGAGAGTTGAAGAAAGGAGCTCAGGGGCACTGTAATTCACAAACCTGCAGAGTTATAAATGACAGCTATCGTCCAAAAATAGACTGAAGTAAGGCTGCCAAGAGGACTTGAAAGCGGGGCAGAATTGCAGGAAACCGATTTCAGGAGGTAGACTGGAATTGCATTGAAAGCATAGGAAAAGAGGCAGAACGTCCACAATGATGCACTTGGCCAAAAAGGGCGTATGCGTTTTTTCCTGAATATATTCAGGAAAAAACGCATACGCCCTTTTTGGCCAACCAAGCAAGCTTGCAAAGGAAATCTGCACTACAATGAAGTCTCACTTCCCCCCGGTCAGAAGGGCCATCTAAAAAAAGTGTAAAATCCAGAAAGGCAGGACAGGCCATGTAGAACTGGGAGCCTTGTTATGCTGATGGGCGGGATGTAAATTGCCTACAGACACTCGGGAGAAGTGTATGGTGTTTCGTGAAACATCTAAAAAACAAAGCAACAGAGCCTAGGGCACTTCCACTTATGGTCCTATAGCTTAGGGAAAATAAAATCAAAAAGACACAGCCACCCCAAAGTTTGGGACGCCTCCGTTTACAAGAACCTCGTTTACCGTACAAGTTCAATATGACAGAAAGTGAAAAATGGATAAAGAACTTGTGTTACTTACGTACAATGCAGTATCACTCAGCAATGAAATCTATGTCATCAGGCCCGTAGCAGCATCATGAGTGGATTCAGGTACGATGATTCTAACTGAAATAAGTCACACAGAAAAAGAAACATCATAAGATATCACTAATACACGGAATGTAAACTTGGCTACACAGGAACTGCATTCCAAAACAGAACAGGGTCTCAAATTTAGAAAACCAACTTATGCTTGCTTAAGGGGAAAGGTGAGTTGGGGTGCTGCATAAAACCAGAGATTGAAATGAGCACAGATAAAGTTCCTTAAGCCAAATATGGAATAGACAAGAGCTACTCCTTGCTCAACGAAATGGACTCAAAACCCCATATTAAACGCCTAAGAATGTACCTGACTAGTAAGTATCTTAAAACCTATGGATTGCTATGTCTCCAAAAGAGAATCAAGCGTGTGTACAGGGGCATAAACGCAGCAGTGATAGGATAGGAGAGGTTCGGTGAGCAAATGAAGACCCTTTGAAGTCATATTGCACGGTACCCATTCCACGGGTCTCAACTCTCCAGGTTTAAGGTATTCTTCCTTCAGCTAAAACATGCATGTGGAACCCAGAGTATGATCAACCATGTGAACGGGAGACGTGTTCAAATATGTCTCAGTTTTCCTCCCCTGGTACTCGGGTGCAACATTCCAGATGCTTTACTAACACTCTCCCGACTTGGAGAGTCAGTCCCTTTAACCTCCTGTTTGGCCCAGTTTGCAATTTCTGTGGAAGTTGAACAGGAATAGCGAGAACCAATGAGAGGCTAGCTGGAGGTGTCTGGAAGGGCAAATTTAACTCTCATTTCCCACCAGGAAGAGGAATTAACCAAAGGCTCAGCATGCCGGGCCGGAACCAAATTAGGGCCTGAAGCCATCCTGCGGTGTTGCGGCCAGGTCACAAGAAAGCGAGTTGAAGAAAGGAGCTCAGGGGCACTGTAATTCACAAACCTGCAGAGTTATAAATGACAGCTATCGTCCAAAAATAGACTGAAGTAAGGCTGCCAAGAGGACTTGAAAGCGGGGCAGAATTGCAGGAAACCGATTTCAGGAGGTAGACTGGAATTGTATTGAAAGCATAGGAAAAGAGGCAGAACGTCCACAATGATGCACTTGGCCAAAAAGGGCGTATGCGTTTTTTCCTGAATATATTCAGGAAAAAACGCATACGCCCTTTTTGGCCAACCAAGCAAGCTTGCAAAGGAAATCTGCACTACAATGAAGTCTCACTTCCCCCCGGTCAAAAGGGCCATCTGAAAAAAGTGTAAAATCCAGAAAGGCAGGACAGGCCATGGAGAACTGGGAGCCTTGTTATGCTGATGGGTGGGATGTAAATTGCCAACAGACACTTGGGAGAAGTGTATGGTGTTTCGTGAAACATCTAAAAAACAAAGCAACAGAGCCTAGGGCACTTCCACTTATGGTCCTATAGCTTAGGGAAATTAAAATCAAAAAGACACAGCCACCCCAAAGTTTGGAACGGCTCTGTTTACAAGAACCTCGTTTACAGTACAAGTTCAACATCGCAGAAAGTGAAAAATGGATAAAGAAGTTGTGGTAATCACTTACAAAGCAATATCACTCAGCAATGAAATCTATGTCATCAGGCCCTTAGCAGCACAATGAGTGGATTCAGGTATGATGATTCTAACTGAAATAAGTCACACAGAAAAAGAAACATCATAAGATATCAGTAATACACGGAATGTAAACTTGGCTACACAGGAACTGAATTACAGAACAGAACAGGGTCTCAAATTTAGAAAACCAACTTATGCTTGCTTAAGGGGAAAGGTGAGTTGGGGTGCTGCATAAAACCAGAGATTGAAATGAGCACAGATAAAGTTCCTTAAGCCAAATATGGAATAGACAAGAGCTACTCCTTGCTAAACGAAATGGACTCAACACCGCATATTAAACGCCTAAGAATGTACCTGACTAATAAGTATCTTAAAACCTATAGATTGCTATATCTCCGAAAGAGAATCAAGCATGTGTACAGGGGCATAAACGCAGCAGTGATAGGATTGGAGAGGTTCGGTGAGCAAATGAAGACCCTTTGAAGTCATATTGCATGGTACCCATTCCACGGGTTTCAACTACCCAGGTTTTAGGTATTCTACCTCCAGCTAAAACATGCATGTGGAACCCAGAGTATGATCAACCATGTGATCGGGAGACGGGTTCAAATATGTCTCAGTTTTCCTCCCCTGGTACTCGGGTGCAACATTCCAGATGCTTTACTAACACTCTCCCCAGTTGGAGAGTCAGCGCCTTTACCTCCTGTTTGGCCCAGTTTGCAATTTCTGCGGAACATGAACAGGAATAGTGAGAACCAATGAGAGGCTAGCTGGAGGTGTCTGGACGGGCAAATTTAACTCTCATTTCCCACCAGGAAGAGGAAATAACCAAAGGCTCAGCTTGCCGTACCGGAACTAGATTAGGTCCTGAAGCCATCCTGCGGTGTTGCGGCCAGCTCAAAAGAAAGCGAGTTGAAGAAAGGAGCTCAGGGGCACTGTAATTCACAAACCTGCAGAGTTATAAATGACAGCTATCGTCCAAAAATAGACTGAAGTAAGGCTGCCAAGCGGACTTGAAAGCGGGGCAGAATTGCAGGAAACCGATTTCAGGAGGTAGACTGGAATTGCATTGAAAGCATAGGAAAAGAGGCAGAACGTCCACAATGATGCACTTGGCCAAAAAGGGCGTATGCGTTTTTTCCTGAATATATTCAGGAAAAAACGCATACGCACTTTTTGGCCAACCAAGCAAACTTGCAAAGGAAATCTGCACTACAATGAAGTCTCACTTCCCCCCGGTCAAAAGGGCCATCTGAAAAAAGTGTAAAATCCAGAAAGGCAGGACAGGCCATGGAGAACTGGGAGCCTTGATATGCTGATGGGCGGGATGTAAATTGCCAACAGACACTCGGGAGAAGTGTATGGTGTTTCCTGAAACATCTAAAAAACAAAGCAACAGAGCCTAGGGCACTTCCACTTACGGTCCTATAGCTTAGGGAAATTAAAATCAAAAAGACACAGCCACCCCAAAGTTTGGGACGCCTCTGTTTACAAGAACCTCGTTTACAGTACAAGTTCAATATCACAGAAAGTGAAAAATGGATAAAGAACTTGTGGTACTTACGTACAATGCAGTATCACTCAGCAATGAAATCTATGTCATCAGGCCCGTAGCAGCATCATGAGTGGATTCAGGTACGATGATTCTAACTGAAATAAGTCACACAGAAAAAGAAACATCATAAGATATCACTAATACACGGAATGTAAACTTGGCTACACAGGAACTGAATTACAGAACAGAACAGGGTCTCAAATTTAGAAAACCAACTTATGCTTGCTTAAGGGGAAAGGTGAGTTGGGGTGCTGCATAAAACCAGAGATTGAAATGAGCACAGATAAAGTTCCTTAAGCCAAATATGGAATAGACAAGAGCTACTCCTTGCTCAACGAAATGGACTCAACACCGCATATTAAACGCCTAAGAATGTACCTGACTAGTAAGTATCTTAAAACCTATGGATTGCTATGTCTCCGAAAGAGAATCAAGCATGTGTACAGGGGCATAAACGCAGCAGTGATAGGATTGGAGAGGTTCGGTGAGCAAATGAAGACCCTTTGAAGTCATATTGCATGGTACCCATTCCACGGGTCTCAACTCTCCAGGTTTAAGGTATTCTTCCTTCAGCTAAAACATGCATGTGGAACCCAGAGTATGATCAACCATGTGAACGGGAGACGTGTTCAAATATGTCTCAGTTTTCCTACCCTGGTACTCGGGTGCAACATTCCAGACGCTTTACTAACACTCTCCCGACTTGGAGAGTCACTCCCTTTAACCTCCTGTTTGGCCCAGTTTGCAATTTCTGCGGAAGATGAACAGGAATAGCGAGAACCAATGAGAGGCTAGCTGGAGGTGTCTGGACGGGCAAATTTAACTCTCATTTCCCACCAGGAAGAGGAATTAACCAAAGGCTCAGCGTGCCATGCCAGAACCAGATTAGGGCCTGAAGACATCCTGCGGTGTTGCGGCCAGCTCAAAAGAAAGCGAGTTGAAGAAAGGAGCTCAGGGGCACTGTAATTCACAAACCTGCAGAGTTATAAATGACAGCTATTGTCCAAAAATATACTGAAGTAAGGCTGCCAAGAGGACTTGAAAGCGGGGCAGAATTACAGGAAACCGATTTCAGGAGGTAGACTGGAATTGCATTGAAAGCATAGGAAAAGAGGCAGAACGTCCACAATGATGCACTTGGCCAAAAAGGGCGTATGCGTTTTTTCCTGAATATATTCAGGAAAAAACGCATACGCACTTTTTGGCCAACCAAGCAAACTTGCAAAGGAAATCTGCACTACAATGAAGTCTCACTTCCCCCCGGTCAAAAGGGCCATCTGAAAAAAGTGTAAAATCCAGAAAGGCAGGACAGGCCATGGAGAACTGGGAGCCTTGTTATGCTGATGGGCGGGATGTAAATTGCCAACAGACACTCAGGAGAAGTGTATGGTGTTTCCTGAAACATGTAAAAAACAAAGCAACAGAGCCTAGGGCACTTCCACTTATGGTCCTATAGCTTAGGGAAATTAAAATCAAAAAGACACAGCCACCCCAAAGTTTGGGATGCCTCTGTTTACAAGAACCTCGTTTACCGTACATGTGCAATATCACAGAAAGTGAAAAATGGATAAAGAACTTGTGGTACTTACGTACAATGCAGTATCACTCAGCAATGAAATCTATGTCATCAGGCCCGTAGCAGCATAATGAGTGGATTCAGGTACGATGATTCTAACTGAAATAAGTCACACAGAAAAAGAAACATCATAAGATATCACTAATACACGGAATGTAAACTTGGCTACACAGGAACTGCATTCCAAAACAGAACAGGGTCTCAAATTTAGAAAACCAACTTATGCTTGCTTAAGGTGAAAGGTGAGTTGGGGTGCTGCATAAAATCAGAGATTGAAATGAGCACAGATAAAGTTCCTTAAGCCAAATATGGAATAGACAAGAGCTACTCCTTGCTCAAAGAAATGGACTCAACACCGCATATAAAACGCCTAAGAATGTACCTGACTAGTAAGTATCTTAAAACCTAGGGATTGCTATGTCTCCGAAAGAGAATCAAGCATGTGCACAGGGGCATAAACGCAGCAGTGATAGGATTGGAGAGGTTCTGTGAGCAAATGAAGACCCTTTGAAGTCATATTGCATGGTACCTATTCCACGGGTTTCAACTACCCAGATTTTAGGTATTCTTCCTTCAGCTAAAACATGCATGTGGAACCCAGAGTATGATCAACCATGTGATCAGGAGACGTGTTCAAATATGTCTCAGTTTTCCTCCCCTGGTACTCGGGTGCAACATTCCAGACGCTTTACTAACACTCTCCCCACTTGGAGAGTCAGCGCCTTTAACCTCCTGTTTGGCACAGTTTGCAATTTCTGCGGAAGATGAACAGGAATAGCGAGAACCAATGAGAGACTAGCTGGAGGTGTCTGGACGGGCAAATTTAACTCTCATTTCCCACCAGGAAGAGGAAATAACCAGAGGCTCAGCGTGCCGTGCCGGAACCAGATTAGGGCCTGAAGCCTTCCTGCGGTGTTGCGGCCAGGTCACAAGAAAGCGAGTTGAAGAAAGGAGCTCAGGGGCACTGTAATTCACAAACCTGCAGAGTTATAAATGACAGCTATCGTCCAAAAATAGACTGAAGTAAGGCTGCCAAGAGGACTTGAAAGTGGGGCAGAATTGCAGGAAACCGATTTCAGGAGGTAGACTGGAATTGCATTGAAAGCATAGGAAAAGAGGCAGAACGTCCACAATGATGCACTTGGCCAAAAAGGGCGTATGCGTTTTTTCCTGAATATATTCAGGAAAAAACGCATACGCCCTTTTTGGCCAACCAAGCAAGCTTGCAAAGGAAATCTGCACTACAATGAAGTCTCACTACCCCTGGTCAAAAGGGTCATCTGAAAAAAGGGTAAAATCCAGAAAGGCAGGACAGGCCATGGAGAACTGGGAGCCTTGTTATGCTGATGGGCGGGATGTAAATTGCCAACAACCACTCGGGAGAAGTGTATGGTGTTTCCTGAAACATCTAAAAAACAAAGCAACAGAACCTAGGGCACTTCCACTTATGGTCCTATAGCTTAGGGAAATTAAAATCAAAAAGACACAGCCACCCCAAAGTTTGGGACGCCTCTGTTTACAAGAACCTCGTTTACAGTACAATTTCAACATCGCAGAAAGTGAAAAATGGATAAAGAAGTTGTGGTATTTACTTACAAAGCAATATCACTCAGCAATGAAATCTGTGTCATCAGGCCCTTAGCAGCACAATGAGTGGATTCAGGTATGATGATTCTAACTGAAATAAGTCACACAGAAAAAGAAACATCATAAGATATCAGTAATACACGGAATGTAAACTTGGCTACACAGGAACTGAATTACAGAACAGAACAGGGTCTCAAATTTAGAAAACCAACTTATGCTTGCTTAAGGGGAAAGGTGAGTTGGGGTGCTGCATAAAACCAGAGATTGAAATGAGCACAGATAAAGTTCCTTAAGCCAAATATGGAATAGACAAGAGCTACTCCTTGCTCAACGAAATGGACTCAACACCCCATATTAAACGCCTAAGAATGTACCTGACTAGTAAGTATCTTAAAACCTATGCATTGCTATGTCTCCGAAAGAGAATCAAGCATGTGTACAGGGGCATAAACGCAGCAGTGATAGGATTGGAGAGGTTCGGTGAGCAAATGAAGACCCTTTGAAGTCATATTGCATGGTACCCATTCCACGGGTTTCAACTACCCAGGTTTAAGGTATTCTTCCTTCAGCTAAAACATGCATGTGGAACCTAGAGTATGATCAACCATGTGATCGGGAGACGTGTTCAAATATGTCTCAGTTTTCGTACCCTGGTACTCGGGTGCAACATTCCAGACGCTTTACTAACACTCTCCCCACTTGGAGAGTCAGTCCCTTTAACCTCCTGTTTGGCCCAGTTTGCAATTTCTGTGGAAGATGAACAGGAATAGCGAGAACCAATGAGAGACTAGCTGGAGGTGTCTGGATGGGCAAATTTAACTCTCATTTCCCACCAGGAAGAGGAATTAACGAAAGGCTCAGCATGTCGTGCAAGAACCAGATTAGGGCCTGAAGACATCCTGCGGTGTTGCGGCCAGGTCACAAGAAAGCGAGTTGAAGAAAGGAGCTCAGGGGCACTGTAATTCACAAACCTGCAGAGTTATAAATGACAGCTATCGTCCAAAAATATACTGAAGTAAGGCTGCCAAGAGGACTTGAAAGCGGGGCAGAATTGCAGGAAACTGATTTCAGGAGGTAGACTGGAATTGCATTGAAAGCATAGGAAAAGAGGCAGAACGTCCACAATGATGCACTTGTCCAAAAAGGGCGTATGCGTTTTTTCCTGAATATATTCAGGAAAAAACGCATACGCACTTTTTGGCCAACCAAGCAAACTTGCAAAGGATATCTGCACTACAATGAAGTCTCACTTCCCCCCGGTCAAAAGGGCCATCTGAAAAAAGTGTAAAATCCAGAAAGGCAGGACAGGCCATGGAGAACTGGGAGCCTTGTTATGCTGATGGGTGGGATGTAAATTGCCAACAGACACTTGGGAGAAGTGTATGGTGTTTCCTGAAACATCTAAAAACAAAGCAACAGAGCCTAGGACTTTTCCGCTTATGGTCCTATAGCTTAGGGAAATTAAAATCAAAAAGACACAGCCACCCCAAAGTTTGGGACGCCTCCGTTTACAAGAACCTCGTTTACCGTACAAGTTCAATATCACAGAAAGTGAAAAATGCATAAAGAACTTGTGGTACTTACGTACAATGCAGTATCACTCAGCAATGAAATCTATGTCATCAGGCCCGTAGCAGCATCATGAGTGGATTCAGGTACGATGATTCTAACTGAAATAAGTCACACAGAAAAAGAAACATCATAAGATATCTCTAATACACGGAATGTAAACTTGGCTACACAGGAACTGCATTCCAAAACAGAACAGGGTCTCAAATTTAGAAAACCAACTTATGCTTGCTTAAGGGGAAAGGTGAGTTGGGGTGCTGCATAAAACCAGAGATTGAAATGAGCACAGATAAAGTTCCTTAAGCCAAATATGGAATAGACAAGAGCTACTCCTTGCTCAACGAAATGGACACAAAACCCCATATTAAAAGCCTAAGAATGCACGTGACTAGTACGTATCTCAAAACCTATGGTTTGCTATGTCTCCGAAAGAGAATCAAGCATGTGTACAGGGGCATAAACGCAGCAGTGATAGGATTGGAGAGGTTCGTGAGCAAATGAAGACCCTTTGAAGTCATATTGCATGGTACCCATTCCACGGGTTTCAATTCTCCAGGTTTAAGGTATTCTTCGTTCAGCTAAAACATGCATGTGGAACCCAGAGTATGATCAACCATGTGAACGGGAGACGTGTTCAAATATGTCTCAGTTTTCCTCCCCTGGTACTCGGGTGCAACATTCCAGACGCTTTACTAACACTCTCCCCACTTGGAGAGTCAGTCCCTTTAACCTCCTGTTTGGCCCAGTTTGCAATTTCTGCGGAAGATGAACAGGAATAGCGAGAACCAATGAGAGGCTAGCTGGAGGTGTCTGGACGGGCAAATTTAACTCTCATTTCCCACCAGGAAGAGGAATTAACCAAAGGCTCAGCATGCCAGGCCGGAACCAGATTAGGGCCTGAAGCCATCCTGCGGTGTTGCGGCCAGGTCACAAGAAAGCGAGTTGAAGAAAGGAGCTCAGGGGCAGTGTAATTCACAAACCTGCAGAGTTATAAATGACAGCTATCGTCCAAAAATAGACTGAAGTAAGGCTGCCAAGAGGACTTGAAAGCGGGGCAGAATTGCAGGAAACCGATTTCAGGAGGTAGACTGGAATTGCATTGAAAGCATAGGAAAAGAGGCAGAACGTCCACAATGATGCACTTGGCCAAAAAGGGCGTATGCGTTTTTTCCTGAATATATTCAGGAAAAAACGCATACGCCCTTTTTGGCCAACCAAGCAAGCTTGCAAAGGAAATCTGCACTACAATGAAGTCTCACTTCCCCCCGGTCAAAAGGGCCATCTGAAAAAAGTGTAAAATCCAGAAAGGCAGGACAGGCCATGGAGAACTGGGAGCCTTGTTATGCTGATGGGCGGGATGTAAATTGCCAACAGACACTCGGGAGAAGTGTATGGTGTATCCTGAAACATCTAAAAAACAAAGCAACAGAGCCTAGGGCACTTCCACTTATGGTCCTATAGCTTAGGGAAATTAAAATCAAAAAGACACAGCCACCCCAAAGTTTGGATCGGCTCTGTTTACAAGAACCTCGTTTACAGTACAAGTTCAACATCGCAGAAAGTGAAAAATGGATAAAGAAGTTGTGGTATTTACTTACAAAGCAATATCACTCAGCAATGAAATCTGTGTCATCAGGCCCGTAGCAGCACAATGAGTGGATTCAGGTATGATGATTCTAACTGAAATAAGTCACACAGAAAAAGAAACATCATAAGATATCAGTAATACACGGAATGGAAACTTGGCTACACAGGAACTGAATTACAGAACAGAACAGGGTCTCAAATTTAGAAAACCAACTTATGCTTGCTTAAGGGGAAAGGTGAGTTGGGGTGCTGCATAAAACCAGAGATCGAAATGAGCACAGATAAAGTTCCTTAAGCCAAATATGGAATAGACAAGAGCTACTCCTTGCTAAACGAAATGGACTCAACACCGCATATTAAACGCCTAAGAATGTACCTGACTAATAAGTATCTTAAAACCTATAGATTGCTATATCTCCGAAAGAGAATCAAGCATGTGTACAGGGGCATAAACGCAGCAGTGATAGGATTGGAGAGGTTCGGTGAGCAAATGAAGACCCTTTGAAGTCATATTGCATGGTACCCATTCCACGGGTTTCAACTACCCAGGTTTTAGGTATTCTTCCTTCAGCTAAAACATGCATGTGGAACCTAGAGTATGATCAACCATGTGATCGGGAGACGTGTTCAAATATTTCCCAGTTTTCCTCCCCTGGTACTCGGGTGCAACATTCCAGACGCTTTACTAACACTCTCCCCACTTGGAGAGTCAGTCCCTTTAACCTCCTGTTTGGCCCAGTTTGCAATTTCTGCGGAAGATGAACAGGAATAGCGAGAACCAATGAGAGGCTAGCTGGAGGTGTCTGGACGGGCAAATTTAACTCTCATTTCCCACCAGGAAGAGGAATTAACCAAAGGCTCAGCGTACCGTGCCGGAACCAGATTAGGGCCTGAAGCCATCCTGCGGTGTTGCGGCCAGCTCAAAAGAAAGAGAGTTGAAGAAAGGAGCTCAGGGGCACTGTAATTCACAAACCTGCAGAGTTATAAATGACAGCTATCGTCCAAAAATAGACTGAAGTAAGGCTGCCAAGAGGACTTGAAAGCGGGGCAGAATTGCAGGAAACCGATTTCAGGAGGTAGACTGGAATTGCATTGAAAGCATAGGAAAAGAGGCAGAACGTCCACAATGATGCACTTGGCCAAAAAGGGCGTATGCGTTTTTTCCTGAATATATTCAGGAAAAAACGCATACGCCCTTTTTGGCCAACCAAGCAAGCTTGCAAAGGAAATCTGCACTACAATGAAGTCTCACTTCCCCCCGGTCAGAAGGGCCATCTAAAAAAAGTGTAAAATCCAGAAAGGCAGGACAGGCCATGGAGAACTGGGAGCCTTGTTATGCTGATGGGCGGGATGTAAATTGCCTACAGACACTCGGGAGAAGTGTATGGTGTTTCGTGAAACATCTAAAAAACAAAGCAACAGAGCCTAGGGCACTTCCACTTATGGTCCTATAGCTTAGGGAAAATAAAATCAAAAAGACACAGCCACCCCAAAGTTTGGGACGCCTCCGTTTACAAGAACCTCGTTTACCGTACAAGTTCAATATGACAGAAAGTGAAAAATGGATAAAGAACTTGTGTTACTTACGTACAATGCAGTATCACTCAGCAATGAAATCTATGTCATCAGGCCCGTAGCAGCATCATGAGTGGATTCAGGTACGATGATTCTAACTGAAATAAGTCACACAGAAAAAGAAACATCATAAGATATCACTAATACACGGAATGTAAACTTGGCTACACAGGAACTGCATTCCAAAACAGAACAGGGTCTCAAATTTAGAAAACCAACTTATGCTTGCTTAAGGGGAAAGGTGAGTTGGGGTGCTGCATAAAACCAGAGATTGAAATGAGCACAGATAAAGTTCCTTAAGCCAAATATGGAATAGACAAGAGCTACTCCTTGCTCAACGAAATGGACTCAAAACCCCATATTAAACGCCTAAGAATGTACCTGACTAGTAAGTATCTTAAAACCTATGGATTGCTATGTCTCCAAAAGAGAATCAAGCGTGTGTACAGGGGCATAAACGCAGCAGTGATAGGATAGGAGAGGTTCGGTGAGCAAATGAAGACCCTTTGAAGTCATATTGCACGGTACCCATTCCACGGGTCTCAACTCTCCAGGTTTAAGGTATTCTTCCTTCAGCTAAAACATGCATGTGGAACCCAGAGTATGATCAACCATGTGAACGGGAGACGTGTTCAAATATGTCTCAGTTTTCCTCCCCTGGTACTCGGGTGCAACATTCCAGATGCTTTACTAACACTCTCCCGACTTGGAGAGTCAGTCCCTTTAACCTCCTGTTTGGCCCAGTTTGCAATTTCTGTGGAAGTTGAACAGGAATAGCGAGAACCAATGAGAGGCTAGCTGGAGGTGTCTGGAAGGGCAAATTTAACTCTCATTTCCCACCAGGAAGAGGAATTAACCAAAGGCTCAGCATGCCGGGCCGGAACCAAATTAGGGCCTGAAGCCATCCTGCGGTGTTGCGGCCAGGTCACAAGAAAGCGAGTTGAAGAAAGGAGCTCAGGGGCACTGTAATTCACAAACCTGCAGAGTTATAAATGACAGCTATCGTCCAAAAATAGACTGAAGTAAGGCTGCCAAGCGGACTTGAAAGCGGGGCAGAATTGCAGGAAACCGATTTCAGGAGGTAGACTGGAATTGCATTGAAAGCATAGGAAAAGAGGCAGAACGTCCACAATGATGCACTTGGCCAAAAAGGGCGTATGCGTTTTTTCCTGAATATATTCAGGAAAAAACGCATACGCACTTTTTGGCCAACCAAGCAAACTTGCAAAGGAAATCTGCACTACAATGAAGTCTCACTTCCCCCCGGTCAAAAGGGCCATCTGAAAAAAGTGTAAAATCCAGAAAGGCAGGACAGGCCATGGAGAACTGGGAGCCTTGATATGCTGATGGGCGGGATGTAAATTGCCAACAGACACTCGGGAGAAGTGTATGGTGTTTCCTGAAACATCTAAAAAACAAAGCAACAGAGCCTAGGGCACTTCCACTTACGGTCCTATAGCTTAGGGAAATTAAAATCAAAAAGACACAGCCACCCCAAAGTTTGGGACGGCTCTGTTTACAAGAACCTCGTTTACAGTACAAGTTCAATATCACAGAAAGTGAAAAATGGATAAAGAAGTTGTGGTAATCACTTACAAAGCAATATCACTCAGCAATGAAATCTATGTCATCAGGCCCTTAGCAGCACAATGAGTGGATTCAGGTATGATGATTCTAACTGAAATAAGTCACACAGAAAAAGAAACATCATAAGATATCAGTAATACACGGAATGTAAACTTGGCTACACAGGAACTGAATTACAGAACAGAACAGGGTCTCAAATTTAGAAAACCAACTTATGCTTGCTTAAGGGGAAAGGTGAGTTGGGGTGCTGCATAAAACCAGAGATTGAAATGAGCACAGATAAAGTTCCTTAAGCCAAATATGGAATAGACAAGAGCTACTCCTTGCTAAACGAAATGGACTCAACACCGCATATTAAACGCCTAAGAATGTACCTGACTAATAAGTATCTTAAAACCTATAGATTGCTATATCTCCGAAAGAGAATCAAGCATGTGTACAGGGGCATAAACGCAGCAGTGATAGGATTGGAGAGGTTCGGTGAGCAAATGAAGACCCTTTGAAGTCATATTGCATGGTACCCATTCCACGGGTTTCAACTACCCAGGTTTTAGGTATTCTACCTCCAGCTAAAACATGCATGTGGAACCCAGAGTATGATC
This sequence comes from Stenella coeruleoalba, assembly GCF_951394435.1. Lineage (NCBI taxonomy): Eukaryota > Metazoa > Chordata > Mammalia > Artiodactyla > Delphinidae > Stenella > Stenella coeruleoalba. The sequence goes on from NC_137153.1 coordinate 962,965, forward strand.
AACCATGTGATCGGGAGACGTGTTCAAATATGTCTCAGTTTTCCTCCCCTGGTACTCGGGTGCAACATTCCAGATGCTTTACTAACACTCTCCCCAGTTGGAGAGTCAGCGCCTTTACCTCCTGTTTGGCCCAGTTTGCAATTTCTGCGGAAGATGAACAGGAATAGTGAGAACCAATGAGAGGCTAGCTGGAGGTGTCTGGACGGGCAAATTTAACTCTCATTTCCCACCAGGAAGAGGAAATAACCAAAGGCTCAGCGTGCCGTACCGGAACTAGATTAGGTCCTGAAGCCATCCTGCGGTGTTGCGGCCAGCTCAAAAGAAAGCGAGTTGAAGAAAGGAGCTCAGGGGCACTGTAATTCACAAACCTGCAGAGTTATAAATGACAGCTATCGTCCAAAAATAGACTGAAGTAAGGCTGCCAAGCGGACTTGAAAGCGGGGCAGAATTGCAGGAAACCGATTTCAGGAGGTAGACTGGAATTGCATTGAAAGCATAGGAAAAGAGGCAGAACGTCCACAATGATGCACTTGGCCAAAAAGGGCGTATGCGTTTTTTCCTGAATATATTCAGGAAAAAACGCATACGCACTTTTTGGCCAACCAAGCAAACTTGCAAAGGAAATCTGCACTACAATGAAGTCTCACTTCCCCCCGGTCAAAAGGGCCATCTGAAAAAAGTGTAAAATCCAGAAAGGCAGGACAGGCCATGGAGAACTTGGAGCCTTGATATGCTGATGGGCGGGATGTAAATTGCCAACAGACACTCGGGAGAAGTGTATGGTGTTTCCTGAAACATCTAAAAAACAAAGCAACAGAGCCTAGGGCACTTCCACTTACGGTCCTATAGCTTAGGGAAATTAAAATCAAAAAGACACAGCCACCCCAAAGTTTGGGACGGCTCTGTTTACAAGAACCTAGTTTAGAGTACAAGTTCAATATCACAGAAAGTGAAAAATGGATAAAGAACTTGTGGTACTTACGTACAATGCAGTATCACTCAGCAATGAAATCTATGTCATCAGGCCCGTAGCAGCATCATGAGTGGATTCAGGTACGATGATTCTAACTGAAATAAGTCACACAGAAAAAGAAACATCATAAGATATCAGTAATACACGGAATGTAAACTTGGCTACACAGGAACTGAATTACAGAACAGAACAGGGTCTCAAATTTAGAAAACCAACTTATGCTTGCTTAAGGGGAAAGGTGAGTTGGGGTGCTGCATAAAACCAGAGATTGAAATGAGCACAGATAAAGTTCCTTAAGCCAAATATGGAATAGACAAGAGCTACTCCTTGCTCAACGAAATGGACTCAACACCGCATATTAAACGCCTAAGAATGTACCTGACTAGTAAGTATCTTAAAACCTATGGATTGCTATGTCTCCGAAAGAGAATCAAGCATGTGTACAGGGGCATAAACGCAGCAGTGATAGGATTGGAGAGGTTCGGTGAGCAAATGAAGACCCTTTGAAGTCATATTGCATGGTACCCATTCCACGGGTCTCAACTCTCCAGGTTTAAGGTATTCTTCCTTCAGCTAAAACATGCATGTGGAACCCAGAGTATGATCAACCATGTGAACGGGAGACGTGTTCAAATATGTCTCAGTTTTCCTACCCTGGTACTCGGGTGCAACATTCCAGACGCTTTACTAACACTCTCCCGACTTGGAGAGTCACTCCCTTTAACCTCCTGTTTGGCCCAGTTTGCAATTTCTGCGGAAGATGAACAGGAATAGCGAGAACCAATGAGAGGCTAGCTGGAGGTGTCTGGACGGGCAAATTTAACTCTCATTTCCCACCAGGAAGAGGAATTAACCAAAGGCTCAGCGTGCCATGCCAGAACCAGATTAGGGCCTGAAGCCATCCTGCGGTGTTGCGGCCAGGTCACAAGAAAGCGAGTTGAAGAAAGGAGCTCAGGGGCACTGTAATTCACAAACCTGCAGAGTTATAAATGACAGATATTGTCCAAAAATATACTGAAGTAAGGCTGCCAAGAGGACTTGAAAGCGGGGCAGAATTACAGGAAACCGATATCAGGAGGTAGACTGGAATTGCATTGAAAGCATAGGAAAAGAGGCAGAACGTCCACAATGATGCACTTGGCCAAAAAGGGCGTATGCGTTTTTTCCTGAATATATTCAGGAAAAAACGCATACGCACTTTTTGGCCAACCAAGCAAACTTGCAAAGGAAATCTGCACTACAATGAAGTCTCACTTCCCCCCGGTCAAAAGGGCCATCTGAAAAAAGTGTAAAATCCAGAAAGGCAGGACAGGCCATGGAGAACTGGGAGCCTTGTTATGCTGATGGGCGGGATGTAAATTGCCAACAGACACTCAGGAGAAGTGTATGGTGTTTCCTGAAACATGTAAAAAACAAAGCAACAGAGCCTAGGGCACTTCCACTTATGGTCCTATAGCTTAGGGAAATTAAAATCAAAAAGACACAGCCACCCCAAAGTTTGGGATGCCTCTGTTTACAAGAACCTCGTTTACCGTACAAGTGCAATATCACAGAAAGTGAAAAATGGATAAAGAACTTGTGGTACTTACGTACAATGCAGTATCACTCAGCAATGAAATCTATGTCATCAGGCCCGTAGCAGCATAATGAGTGGATTCAGGTACGATGATTCTAACTGAAATAAGTCACACAGAAAAAGAAACATCATAAGATATCACTAATACACGGAATGTAAACTTGGCTACACAGGAACTGCATTCCAAAACAGAACAGGGTCTCAAATTTAGAAAACCAACTTATGCTTGCTTAAGGTGAAAGGTGAGTTGGGGTGCTGCATAAAATCAGAGATTGAAATGAGCACAGATAAAGTTCCTTAAGCCAAATATGGAATAGACAAGAGCTACTCCTTGCTCAAAGAAATGGACTCAACACCGCATATTAAACGCCTAAGAATGTACCTGACTAGTAAGTATCTTAAAACCTAGGGATTGCTATGTCTCCGAAAGAGAATCAAGCATGTGTACAGGGGCATAAACGCAGCAGTGATAGGATTGGAGAGGTTCTGTGAGCAAATGAAGACCCTTTGAAGTCATATTGCATGGTACCCATTCCACGGGTTTCAACTACCCAGATTTTAGGTATTCTTCCTTCAGCTAAAACATGCATGTGGAACCCAGAGTATGATCAACCATGTGATCAGGAGACGTGTTCAAATATGTCTCAGTTTTCCTCCACTGGTACTCGGGTGCAACATTCCAGACGCTTTACTAACACTCTCCCCACTTGGAGAGTCAGCGCCTTTAACCTCCTGTTTGGCACAGTTTGCAATTTCTGCGGAAGATGAACAGGAATAGCGAGAACCAATGAGAGACTAGCTGGAGGTGTCTGGACGGGCAAATTTAACTCTCATTTCCCACCAGGAAGAGGAAATAACCAGAGGCTCAGCGTGCCGTGCCGGAACCAGATTAGGGCCTGAAGCCTTCCTGCGGTGTTGCGGCCAGGTCACAAGAAAGCGAGTTGAAGAAAGGAGCTCAGGGGCACTGTAATTCACAAACCTGCAGAGTTATAAATGACAGCTATCGTCCAAAAATAGACTGAAGTAAGGCTGCCAAGAGGACTTGAAAGTGGGGCAGAATTGCAGGAAACCGATTTCAGGAGGTAGACTGGAATTGCATTGAAAGCATAGGAAAAGAGGCAGAACGTCCACAATGATGCACTTGGCCAAAAAGGGCGTATGCGTTTTTTCCTGAATATATTCAGGAAAAAACGCATACGCCCTTTTTGGCCAACCAAGCAAGCTTGCAAAGGAAATCTGCACTACAATGAAGTCTCACTACCCCTGGTCAAAAGGGTCATCTGAAAAAAGGGTAAAATCCAGAAAGGCAGGACAGGCCATGGAGAACTGGGAGCCTTGTTATGCTGATGGGCGGGATGTAAATTGCCAACAACCACTCGGGAGAAGTGTATGGTGTTTCCTGAAACATCTAAAAAACAAAGCAACAGAACCTAGGGCACTTCCACTTATGGTCCTATAGCTTAGGGAAATTAAAATCAAAAAGACACAGCCACCCCAAAGTTTGGGACGCCTCTGTTTACAAGAACCTCGTTTACAGTACAATTTCAACATCGCAGAAAGTGAAAAATGGATAAAGAAGTTGTGGTATTTACTTACAAAGCAATATCACTCAGCAATGAAATCTGTGTCATCAGGCCCTTAGCAGCACAATGAGTGGATTCAGGTATGATGATTCTAACTGAAATAAGTCACACAGAAAAAGAAACATCATAAGATATCAGTAATACACGGAATGTAAACTTGGCTACACAGGAACTGAATTACAGAACAGAACAGGGTCTCAAATTTAGAAAACCAACTTATGCTTGCTTAAGGGGAAAGGTGAGTTGGGGTGCTGCATAAAACCAGAGATTGAAATGAGCACAGATAAAGTTCCTTAAGCCAAATATGGAATAGACAAGAGCTACTCCTTGCTCAACGAAATGGACTCAACACCCCATATTAAACGCCTAAGAATGTACCTGACTAGTAAGTATCTTAAAACCTATGCATTGCTATGTCTCCGAAAGAGAATCAAGCATGTGTACAGGGGCATAAACGCAGCAGTGATAGGATTGGAGAGGTTCGGTGAGCAAATGAAGACCCTTTGAAGTCATATTGCATGGTACCCATTCCACGGGTTTCAACTACCCAGGTTTAAGGTATTCTTCCTTCAGCTAAAACATGCATGTGGAACCTAGAGTATGATCAACCATGTGATCGGGAGACGTGTTCAAATATGTCTCAGTTTTCGTACCCTGGTACTCGGGTGCAACATTCCAGACGCTTTACTAACACTCTCCCCACTTGGAGAGTCAGTCCCTTTAACCTCCTGTATGGCCCAGTTTGCAATTTCTGTGGAAGATGAACAGGAATAGCGAGAACCAATGAGAGACTAGCTGGAGGTGTCTGGATGGGCAAATTTAACTCTCATTTCCCACCAGGAAGAGGAATTAACGAAAGGCTCAGCATGTCGTGCAAGAACCAGATTAGGGCCTGAAGACATCCTGCGGTGTTGCGGCCAGGTCACAAGAAAGCGAGTTGAAGAAAGGAGCTCAGGGGCACTGTAATTCACAAACCTGCAGAGTTATAAATGACAGCTATCGTCCAAAAATATACTGAAGTAAGGCTGCCAAGAGGACTTGAAAGCGGGGCAGAATTGCAGGAAACTGATTTCAGGAGGTAGACTGGAATTGCATTGAAAGCATAGGAAAAGAGGCAGAACGTCCACAATGATGCACTTGTCCAAAAAGGGCGTATGCGTTTTTTCCTGAATATATTCAGGAAAAAACGTATACGCACTTTTTGGCCAACCAAGCAAACTTGCAAAGGATATCTGCACTACAATGAAGTCTCACTTCCCCCCGGTCAAAAGGGCCATCTGAAAAAAGTGTAAAATCCAGAAAGGCAGGACAGGCCATGGAGAACTGGGAGCCTTGTTATGCTGATGGGCGGGATGTAAATTGCCAACAGACACTTGGGAGAAGTGTATGGTGTTTCCTGAAACATCTAAAAACAAAGCAACAGAGCCTAGGACTTTTCCGCTTATGGTCCTATAGCTTAGGGAAATTAAAATCAAAAAGACACAGCCACCCCAAAGTTTGGGACGCCTCCGTTTACAAGAACCTCGTTTACCGTACAAGTTCAATATCACAGAAAGTGAAAAATGCATAAAGAACTTGTGGTACTTACGTACAATGCAGTATCACTCAGCAATGAAATCTATGTCATCAGGCCCGTAGCAGCATCATGAGTGGATTCAGGTACGATGATTCTAACTGAAATAAGTCACACAGAAAAAGAAACATCATAAGATATCTCTAATACACGGAATGTAAACTTGGCTACACAGGAACTGCATTCCAAAACAGAACAGGGTCTCAAATTTAGAAAACCAACTTATGCTTGCTTAAGGGGAAAGGTGAGTTGGGGTGCTGCATAAAACCAGAGATTGAAATGAGCACAGATAAAGTTCCTTAAGCCAAATATGGAATAGACAAGAGCTACTCCTTGCTCAACGAAATGGACACAAAACCCCATATTAAAAGCCTAAGAATGCACGTGACTAGTACGTATCTCAAAACCTATGGTTCGCTATGTCTCCGAAAGAGAATCAAGCATGTGTACAGGGGCATAAACGCAGCAGTGATAGGATTGGAGAGGTTCGTGAGCAAATGAAGACCCTTTGAAGTCATATTGCATGGTACCCATTCCACGGGTTTCAATTCTCCAGGTTTAAGGTATTCTTCGTTCAGCTAAAACATGCATGTGGAACCCAGAGTATGATCAACCATGTGAACGGGAGACGTGTTCAAATATGTCTCAGTTTTCCTCCCCTGGTACTCGGGTGCAACATTCCAGACGCTTTACTAACACTCTCCCCACTTGGAGAGTCAGTCCCTTTAACCTCCTGTTTGGCCCAGTTTGCAATTTCTGCGGAAGATGAACAGGAATAGCGAGAACCAATGAGAGGCTAGCTGGAGGTGTCTGGACGGGCAAATTTAACTCTCATTTCCCACCAGGAAGAGGAATTAACCAAAGGCTCAGCATGCCAGGCCGGAACCAGATTAGGGCCTGAAGCCATCCTGCGGTGTTGCGGCCAGGTCACAAGAAAGCGAGTTGAAGAAAGGAGCTCAGGGGCACTGTAATTCACAAACCTGCAGAGTTATAAATGACAGCTATCGTCCAAAAATATACTGAAGTAAGGCTGCCAAGAGGACTTGAAAGCGGGGCAGAATTGCAGGAAACCGATTTCAGGAGGTAGACTGGAATTGCATTGAAAGCATAGGAAAAGAGGCAGAACGTCCACAATGATGCACTTGGCCAAAAAGGGCGTATGCGTTTTTTCCTGAATATATTCAGGAAAAAACGCATACGCCCTTTTTGGCCAACCAAGCAAACTTGCAAAGGAAATCTGCACTACAATGAAGTCTCACTTCCCCCCGGTCAAAAGGGCCATCTGAAAAAAGTGTAAAATCGAGAAAGGCAGGACAGGCCATGGAGAACTGGGAGCCTTGTTATGCTGATGGGCGGGATGTAAATTGCCAACAGACACTCAGGAGAAGTGTATGGTGTTTCCTGAAACATCTAAAAAACAAAGCAACAGAGCCTAGGGCACTTCCACTTATGGTCCTATAGCTTAGGGAAATTAAAATCAAAAAGACACAGCCATCCCAAAGTTTGGGACGCCTCCGTTTACAAGAACCTCGTTTACCGTACAAGTTCAATATCACAGAAAGTGAAAAATGGATAAAGAACTTGTGGTACTTACGTACAATGCAGTATCACTCAGCAATGAAATCTATGTCATCAGGCCCGTAGCAGCATAATGAGTGGATTCAGGTACCATGATTCTAACTGAAATAAGTCACACAGAAAATGAAACATCATAAGATATCACTAATACACGGAATGTAAACTTGGCTACACAGGAATTGCATTCCAAAACAGAACAGGGTCTCAAATTTAGAAAACCAACTTATGCTTGCTTAAGGGGAAAGGTGAGTTGGGGTGCTGCATAAAACCAGAGATTGAAATGAGCACAGATAAAGTTCCTTAAGCCAAATATGGAATAGACAAGAGCTACTCCTTGCTCAATGAAATGGACTCAAAACCCCATATTAAACGCCTAAGAATGTACCTGACTAGTAAGTATCTTAAAACGTATGGATTGCTATGTCTCCAAAAGAGAATCAAGCGTGTGTACAGGGGCATAAACGCAGCAGTGATAGGATTGGAGAGGTTCGGTGAGCAAATGAAGACCCTTTGAAGTCATATTGCATGGTACCCATTCCACGGGTTTCAACTACCCAGGTTTAAGGTATTCTTCCTTCAGCTAAAACATGCATGTGGAACCTAGAGTATGATCAACCATGTGATCGGGAGACGTGTTCAAATATGTCTCAGTTTTCGTACCCTGGTACTCGGGTGCAACATTCCAGACGCTTTACTAACACTCTCCCCACTTGGAGAGTCAGTCCCTTTAACCTCCTGTATGGCCCAGTTTGCAATTTCTGTGGAAGATGAACAGGAATAGCGAGAACCAATGAGAGACTAGCTGGAGGTGTCTGGATGGGCAAATTTAACTCTCATTTCCCACCAGGAAGAGGAATTAACGAAAGGCTCAGCATGTCGTGCAAGAACCAGATTAGGGCCTGAAGACATCCTGCGGTGTTGCGGCCAGGTCACAAGAAAGCGAGTTGAAGAAAGGAGCTCAGGGGCACTGTAATTCACAAACCTGCAGAGTTATAAATGACAGCTATCGTCCAAAAATATACTGAAGTAAGGCTGCCAAGAGGACTTGAAAGCGGGGCAGAATTGCAGGAAACTGATTTCAGGAGGTAGACTGGAATTGCATTGAAAGCATAGGAAAAGAGGCAGAACGTCCACAATGATGCACTTGTCCAAAAAGGGCGTATGCGTTTTTTCCTGAATATATTCAGGAAAAAACGTATACGCACTTTTTGGCCAACCAAGCAAACTTGCAAAGGATATCTGCACTACAATGAAGTCTCACTTCCCCCCGGTCAAAAGGGCCATCTGAAAAAAGTGTAAAATCCAGAAAGGCAGGACAGGCCATGGAGAACTGGGAGCCTTGTTATGCTGATGGGCGGGATGTAAATTGCCAACAGACACTTGGGAGAAGTGTATGGTGTTTCCTGAAACATCTAAAAACAAAGCAACAGAGCCTAGGACTTTTCCGCTTATGGTCCTATAGCTTAGGGAAATTAAAATCAAAAAGACACAGCCACCCCAAAGTTTGGGACGCCTCCGTTTACAAGAACCTCGTTTACCGTACAAGTTCAATATCACAGAAAGTGAAAAATGCATAAAGAACTTGTGGTACTTACGTACAATGCAGTATCACTCAGCAATGAAATCTATGTCATCAGGCCCGTAGCAGCATCATGAGTGGATTCAGGTACGATGATTCTAACTGAAATAAGTCACACAGAAAAAGAAACATCATAAGATATCTCTAATACACGGAATGTAAACTTGGCTACACAGGAACTGCATTCCAAAACAGAACAGGGTCTCAAATTTAGAAAACCAACTTATGCTTGCTTAAGGGGAAAGGTGAGTTGGGGTGCTGCATAAAACCAGAGATTGAAATGAGCACAGATAAAGTTCCTTAAGCCAAATATGGAATAGACAAGAGCTACTCCTTGCTCAACGAAATGGACACAAAACCCCATATTAAAAGCCTAAGAATGCACGTGACTAGTACGTATCTCAAAACCTATGGTTTGCTATGTCTCCAAAAGAGAATCAAGCGTGTGTACAGTGGCATAAACGCAGCAGTGATAGGATTGGAGAGGTTCGGTGAGCAAATGAAGACCCTTTGAAGTCATATTGCATGGTACCCATTACACGGGTCTCAGCTCTCCAAGTTTAAGGTATTCTTCCTTCAGCTAAAACATGCATGTGGAACCCAGAGTATGATCAACCATGTGAACGGGAGACGTGTTCAAATATGTCTCAGTTTTCCTCCCCTGGTACTCGGGTGCAACATTCCAGACGCTTTACTGACACTCTCCCGACTTGGAGAGCCAGTCCCTTTAACCTCCTGTTTGGCCCAGTTTGCAATTTCTGCGGAAGATGAACAGGAATAGCGAGAACCAATGAGAGTCTAGCTGGAGGTGTCTGGACGGACAAATTTAACTCTCATTTCCCACCAGGAAGAGGAATTAACCAAAGGCTCAGCATGCCGTGCCGGAACCAGATTAGGGCCTGAAGCCATCCTGCGGTGTTGCGGCCAGGTCACAAGAAAGTGAGTTGAAGAAAGGAGCTCAGGGGCACTGTAATTCACAAACCTGCAGAGTTATAAATGACAGCTATCGTCCAAAAATAGACTGAAGTAAGGCTGCCAAGAGGACTTGAAAGCGGGGCAGAATTGCAGGAAACCGATTTCAGGAGGTAGACTGGAATTGCATTGAAAGCATAGGAAAAGAGGCAGAACGTCCACAATGATGCACTTGGCCAAAAAGGGCGTATGCGTTTTTTCCTGAATATATTCAGGAAAAAACGCATACGCCCTTTTTGGCCAACCAAGCAAGCTTGCAAAGGAAATCTGCACTAAAATGAAGTCTCACTTCCCCCCGGTCAAAAGGGCCATCTGAAAAAAGTGTAAAATCCAGAAAGGCAACAGGCCATTGAGAACTGGGAGCCTTGTTATGCTGATGGGCGGGATGTAAATTGCCAACATACACTTGGGAGAAGTGTATGGTGTTTCCTGAAACATCTAAAAAACAAAGCAACAGAACCTAGGGCACTTCCACTTATGGTCCTATAGCTTAGGGAAATTAAAATAAAAAAGACACAGCCACCCCAAAGTTTGGATCGGCTCTGTTTACAAGAAGCTCATTTACCGTACAAGTTCAACATCGCAGAAAGTGAAAAATGGATCAAGAAGTTGTGGTATTTACTTACAAAGCAATATCACTCAGCAATGAAATCTGTGTCATCTGGCCCTTAGCAGCACAATGAGTGGATTCAGGTATGATGATTCTAACTGAAATAAGTCACACAGAAAAAGAAACATCATAAGATATCAGTAATACACGGAATGTAAACTTGGCTACACAGGAACTGAATTACAGAACAGAACAGGGTCTCAAATTTAGAAAACCAACTTATGCTTGCATAAGGGTAAAGGTGAGTTGGGGTGCTGCATAAAACCAGAGATTGAAATGAGCACAGATAAAGTTCCTTAAGCCAAATATGGAATAGACAAGAGCTACTCCTTGCTCAACGAAATGGACTCAACACCCCATATTAAACGCCTAAGAATGTACCTGACTAGTAAGTATCTTAAAACCTATGGATTGCTATGTCTCCGAAAGAGAACCAAGCATGTGTACAGGGGCATAAACGCAGCAGTGATAGGATTGGAGAGGTTCGGTGAGCATATGAATACCCTTTGAAGTCATATTGCATGGTACCCTTTACACGGGTCTCAACGCTCCAGGTTTAAGGTATTCTTCCTTCAGCTAAAACATGCATGTGGAACCCAGAGTATGATCAACCATGTGAACGGGAGACGTGTTCAAATATGTCTCAGTTTTCCTCCCCTGGTACTCGGGTGCAACATTCCAGATGCTTTACTAACACTCTCCCCACTTGGAGAGTCAGCGCCTTTAACCTCCTGTTTGGCCCAGTTTGCAATTTCTGCGGAAGATGAACAGGAATAGCGAGAACCAATGAGAGGCTAGCTGGAGGTGTCTGGACGGGCAAATTTAACTCTCATTTCCCACCAGGAAGAGAAAATAACCAAAGGCTCAGCGTGCCGTACCGGAACCAGATTAGGGCCTGAAGCCATCCTGCGGTGTTGCGGCCAGCTCAAAAGAAAGCGAGTTGAAGAAAGGAGCTCAGGGGCACTGTAATTCACAAACCTGCAGAGTTATAAATGACAGCTATCGTCCAAAAATATACTGAAGTAAGGCTGCCAAGAGGACTTGAAAGAGGGGCAGAATTGCAGGAAACCGATTTCAGGAGGTAGACTGGAATTGCATTGAAAGCATAGGAAAAGAGGCAGAACGTCCACAATGATGCACTTGGCCAAAAAGGGCGTATGCGTTTTTTCCTGAATATATTCAGGAAAAAACGCATACGCCCTTTTTGGCCAACCAAGCAAGCTTGCAAAGGAAATCTGCACTACAATGAAGTCTCACTTCCCCCCGGTCAAAAGGGCCATCTGAAAAAAGTGTAAAATCCAGAAAGGCAGGACAGGCCATGGAGAACTGGGAGCTTTGTTATGCTGATGGGCGGGATGTAAATTGCCAACAACCACTTGGGAGAAGTGTATGGTGTTTCCTGAAACATCTAAAAAACAAAGCAACAGAACCTAGGGCACTTCCACTTATGGTCCTATAGCTTAGGGAAATTAAAATCAAAAAGACACAGCCACCCCAAAGTTTGGATCGGCTCTGTTTACAAGAACCTCGTTTACAGTACAAGTTCAACATCGCAGAAAGTGAAAAATGGATAAAGAAGTTGTGGTATTTACTTACAAAGCAATATCACTCAGCAATGAAATCTGTGTCATCAGGCCCTTAGCAGCACAATGAGTGGATTCAGGTATGATGATTCTAACTGAAATAAGTCACACAGAAAAAGAAACATCATAAGATATCAGTAATACACGGAATGTAAACTTGGCTACACAGGAACTGAATTACAGAACAGAACAGGGTCTCAAATTTAGAAAACCAACTTATGCTTGCATAAGGGTAAAGGTGAGTTGGGGTGCTGCATAAAACCAGAGATTGAAATGAGCACAGATAAAGTTCCTTAAGCCAAATATGGAATAGACAAGAGCTACTCCTTGCTCAACGAAATGGACTCAACACCCCATATTAAACGCCTAAGAATGTACCTGACTAGTAAGTATCTTAAAACCTATGGATTGCTATGTCTCCGAAAGAGAACCAAGCATGTGTACAGGGGCATAAACGCAGCAGTGATAGGATTGGAGAGGTTCGGTGAGCATATGAATACCCTTTGAAGTCATATTGCATGGTACCCTTTACACAGGTCTCAACGCTCCAGGTTTAAGGTATTCTTCCTTCAGCTAAAACATACATGTGGAACCCAGAGTATGATCAACCATGTGAACGGGAGACGTGTTCAAATATGTCTCAGTTTTCCTCCCCTGGTACTCGGGTGCAACATTCCAGATGCTTTACTAACACTCTCCCCACATGGAGAGTCAGCGCCTTTAACCTCCTGTTTGGCCCAGTTTGCAATTTCTGCGGAAGATGAACAGGAATAGCGAGAACCAATGAGAGGCTAGCTGGAGGTGTCTGGACGGGCAAATTTAACTCTCATTTCCCACCAGGAAGAGAAAATAACCAAAGGCTCAGCGTGCCGTACCGGAACCAGATTAGGGCCTGAAGCCATCCTGCGGTGTTGCGGCCAGCTCAAAAGAAAGCGAGTTGAAGAAAGGAGCTCAGGGGCACTGTAATTCACAAACCTGCAGAGTTATAAATGACAGCTATCGTCCAAAAATATACTGAAGTAAGGCTGCCAAGAGGACTTGAAAGCAGGGCAGAATTGCAGGAAACCGATTTCAGGAGGTAGACTGGAATTGCATTGAAAGCATAGGAAAAGAGGCAGAACGTCCACAATGATGCACTTGGCCAAAAAGGGCGTATGCGTTTTTTCCTGAATATATTCAGGAAAAAACGCATACGCCCTTTTTGGCCAACCAAGCAAGCTTGCAAAGGAAATCTGCACTACAATGAAGTCTCACTTCCCCCCGGTCAAAAGGGCCATCTGAAAGAAGTGTAAAATCCAGAAAGGCAGGATAGGCCATGGAGAACTGGGAGCCTTGTTATGCTGATGGGCGGGATGTAAATTGCCAACAGACACTCGGGAGAAGTGTATGGTGTTTCCTGAAACATCTAAAAAACAAAGCAACAGAGCCTAGGGCACTTCCACTTATGGTCCTATAGCTTAGGGAAATTAAAATCAAAAAGACACAGCCACCCCAAAGTTTGGAACGGCTCTGTTTACAAGAAACTCGTTTAAAGTACAAGTTCAACATCGCAGAAAGTGAAAAATGGATAAAGAAATTGTGGTATTTACTTACAAAGCAATATCACTCAGCAATGAAATCTATGTCATCAGGCCCTTAGCAGCACAATGAGTGGATTCAGGTATGATGATTCTAACTGAAGTAAGTCACACAGAAAAAGAAACATCATAAGATATCAGTAATACACGGAATGTAAACTTGGCTACACAGGAACTGAATTACAGAACAGAACAGGGTCTCAAATTTAGAAAACCAACTTATGCTTGCTTAAGGGGAAAGGTGAGTTGCGGTGCTGCATAAAACCAGAGATTGAAATGAGCACAGATAAAGTTCCTTAAGCCAAATATGGAATAGACAAGAGCTACTCCTTGCTCAATGAAATCGACTCAACACCGCATATTAAATGCCTAAGAATGTACCTGACTAGTAAGTATCTTAAAACCTATGGATTGCTATGTCTCCGAAAGAGAATCAAGCATGTGTACAGGGGCATAAACGCAGCAGTGATAGGATTGGAGAGGTTCGGTGAGCAAATGAAGACCCTTTGAAGTCATATTGCATGGTACACATTCCACGGGTTTCAACTACCCAGATTTTAGGTATTCTTCCTTCAGCTAAAACATGCATGTGGAACCCAGAGTATGATCAACCATGTGATCGGGAGACGTGTTCAAATATGTCTCAGTTTTCGTACCCTGGTACTCGGGTGCAACATTCCACACGCTTTACTAACACTCTCCCCACTTGGAGAGTCAGCGCCTTTAACCTCCTGTTTGGCCCAGTTTGCAATTTCTGCGGAAGATGAACAGGAATAGCGAGAACCAATGAGAGGCTAGCTGGAGGTGTCTGGACGGGCAAATTTAACTCTCATTTCCCACCAGGAAGAGGAAATAACCAAAGGCTCAGCGTGCCGTACCGGAACCAGATTAGGGCCTGAAGCCATCCTGCGGTGTTGCGGCCAGCTCAAAAGAAAGCGAGTTGAAGAAAGGAGCTCAGTGGCATTGTAATTCACAAACCTGCAGAGTTATAAATGACAGCTATCGTCCAAAAATAGACTGAAGTAAGGCTGCCAAGAGGACTTGAAAGCGGGACAGAATTGCAGGAAACCGATTTTAGGAGGTAGACTGGAATTTCATTGAAAGCATAGGAAAAGAGGCAGAACGTCCACAATGATGCACTTGGCCAAAAAGGGCATATGCGTTTTTTCCTGAATATATTCAGGAAAAAACGCATATGCGCTTTTTGGCCAACCAAGCAAGCTTGCAAAGGAAATCTGCACTACAATGAAGTCTCACTTCCCCCCGGTCAAAAGGGCCATCTGAAAAAAGTGTAAAATCCAGAAAGGCAGGACAGGCCATGGAGAACTGGGAGCCTTGTTATGCTGATGGGCGGTATGTAAATTGCCAACAGACACTCCGGAGAAGTGTATGGTGTTTCCAGAAACATCTAAAAAACAAAGCAACAGAGCCTAGGGCACTTCCACTTATGGTCCCATAGCTTAGGGAAATTAAAATCAAAAAGACACAGCCACCCCAAAGTTTGGGACGCCTCCGTTTACAAGAACCTCGTTTACCGTACAAGTTCAATATCACAGAAAGTGAAAAACGGATAAAGAACTTGTGGTACTTACGTACAATGCAATATCACTCAGCAATGAAATCTATGTCATCAGGCCCGTAGCAGCATAATGAGTGGATTCAGGTACGATGATTCTAACTGAAATAAGTCACACAGAAAAAGAAACATCATAAGATATCACTAATACACAGAATGTAAAGTTGGCTACACAGGAACTGAATTACAGAACAGAACAGGGTCTCAAATTTAGAAAACCAACTTATGCTTGCTTAAGGGGAAAGGTGAGTTGGGGTGCTGCATAAAACCAGAGATTGAAATGAGCACAGATAAAGTTCCTTAAGCCAAATATGGAATAGACAAGAGCTACACCTTGCTCAACGAAATGGACTCAACACCGCATATTAAATGCCTAAGAATGTACCTGACTAGTAAGTATCTTAAAACCTATGGATTGCTATGTCTCCGAAAGAGAATCAAGCATGTGTACAGGGGCATAAACGCAGCAGTGATAGGATTGGAGAGGTTCGGTGAGCAAATGAAGACCCTTTGAAGTCATATTGCATGGTACCCATTCCACGGGTTTCAACTACCCAGGTTTAAGGTATTCTTCCTTCAGCTAAAACATGCATGTGGAACCTAGAGTATGATCAACCATGTGATCGGGAGACGTGTTCAAATATGTCTAAGTTTTCCTCCCTTGGTACTCGGGTGCAACATTCCAGACGCTTTACTAACACTCTCCCCACTTGGAGAGTTAGTCCCTTTAACCTCCTGTTTGGCCCAGTTTGCAATTTCTGCGGAAGATGAACAGGAATAGCGAGAACCAATGAGAGGCTAGCTGGAGGTGTCTGGACGGGCAAATTTAACTCTCATTTCCCACCAGGAAGAGGAATTAACCAAAGGCAAAGCGTGCCGTGCCGTAACCAGATTAGGGCCTGAAGCCATCCTGCGGTGTTGCGGCCAGGTCACAAGAAAGCGAGTTGAAGAAAGGAGCTCAGGGGCACTGTAATTCACAAACCTGCAGAGTTATAAATGACAGCTATCGTCCAAAAATACACTGAAGTAAGGCTGCCAAGAGGACTTGAAAGCGGGGCAGAATTGCAGGAAACCGATTTCAGGAGGTAGACTGGAATTGCATTGAAAGCATAGGAAAAGAGGCAGAACGTCCACAATGATGCACTTGGCCAAAAAGGGCGTATGCGTTTTCTCCTGAATATATTCAGGAAAAAACGCATACGCCCTTTTTGGCCAACCAAGCAAGCTTGCAAAGGAAATCTGCACTACAATGAAGTCTCACTTCCCCCCGGTCAAAAGGGCCATCTGAAAAAAGTGTAAAATCCAGAAAGGCAGGACAGGCCATGGAGAACTGGGAGCCTTGTTATGCTGATGGGCGGGATGTAAATTGCCAACAACCACTTGGGAGAAGTGTATGGTGTTTCCTGAAACATCTAAAAACAAAGCAACAGAGCCTAGGGCACTTCCGCTTATGGTCCTATAGCTTAGGGAAATTAAAATCAAAAAGACACAGCCACCCCAAAATTTGGGACGCCTCCGTTTACAAGTACCTCGTTTACCATACAAGTTCAATATCACAGAAAGTGAAAAAAGGATAAAGAACTTGTGGTACTTACGTACAATGCAGTATCACTCAGCAATGAAATCTATGTCATCAGGCCCGTAGCAGCATAATGAGTGGATTCAGGTACGATGATTCTAACTGAAATAAGTCACACAGAAAAAGAAACATCATAAGATATCACTAATACACGGAATGTAAACTTGGCTACACAGGAACTGCATTCCAAAACAGAACAGGGTCTCAAATTTAGAAAACCAACTTATGCTTGCTTAAGGGGAAAGGTGAGTTGGGGTGCTGCATAAAACCAGAGATTGAAATGAGCACAGATAAAGTTCCTTAAGCCAAATATGGAATAGACAAGAGCTACTCCTTGCTCAGCGAAATGGACACAAAACCCCATATTAAACGCCTAAGAATGCACCTGACTAGTAAGTATCTTAAAACCTATGGATTGCTATGTCTCCGAAAGAGAATCAAGCATGTGTACAGGGGCATAAACGCAGCAGTGATAGGATTGGAGAGGTTCGTGAGCAAATGAAGACCCTTTGAAGTCATATTGCATGGTACCCATTCCACGGGTTTCAACTACCCAGGTTTAAGGTATTGTTCCTTCAGCTAAAACATGCATGTGGAACCTAGAGTATGATCAACCATGTGATTGGGAGACGTGTTCAAATATGTCTCAGTTTTCCTCCCCTGGTACTCGGGTGCAACATTCCAGACGCTTTACTAACACTCTCCCCACTTGGAGAGTCACTCCCTTTAACCTCCTGTTTGGCCCAGTTTGCAATTTCTGCGGAAGATGAACAGGAATAGCGAGAACCAATGAGAGGCTAGCTGGAGGTGTCTGGACGGGCAAATTTAACTCTCATTTCCCACCAGGAAGAGGAATTAACCAAAGGCTCAGCATGCCGGGCCGGAACCAGATTAGGGCCTGAAGCCATCCTGCGGTGTTGCGGCCAGGTCACAAGAAAGCGAGTTGAAGAAAGGAGCTCAGGGGCACTGTAATTCACAAACCTGCAGAGTTATAAATGACAGCTATCGTCCAAAAATACACTGAAGTAAGGCTGCCAAGAGGACTTGATAGCGGGGCAGAATTGCAGGAACCCGATTTCAGGAGGTAGACTGGAGTTGCATTGAAAGCATAGGAAAAGAGGCAGAACGTCCACAATGATGCACTTGGCCAAAAAGGGCGTATGCGTTTTTTCCTGAATATATTCAGGAAAAAACGCATACGCCCTTTTTGGCCAACCAAGCAAGCTTGCAAAGGAAATCTGCACTACAATGAAGTCTCACTTCCCCACGGTCAAAAGGGCCATCTGAAAAAAGTGTAAAATCCAGAAAGGCAGGACAGGCCATGGAGAACTGGGAGCCTTGTTATGCTGATGGGCGGGATGTAAATTGCCAACAGACACTCGGGAGAAGTGTATGGTGTTTCCTGAAACATCTAAAAAACAAAGCAACAGAGCCTAGGGCACTTCCACTTATGGTCCTATAGCTTAGGGAAATTAAAATGAAAAAGACACAGCCACCCCAAAGTTTGGGACGCCTCTGTTTACAAGAACCTCGTTTACAGTACAAGTTCAACATCGCAGAAAGTGAAAAATGGATAAAGAAGTTGTGGTATTTACTTACAAAGCAATATCACTCAGCAATGAAATCTGTGTCATCAGGCCCTTAGCAGCACAATGAGTGGATTCAGGTATGATGATTCTAACTGAAATAAGTCACACAGAAAAAGAAACATCATAAGATATCACTAATACACGGAATGTAAACTTGGCTACACAGGAACTGCATTCCAAAACAGAACAGGGTCTCAAATTTAGAAAACCAACTTATGCTTGCTTAAGGGGAAAGGTGAGTTGGGGTGCTGCATAAAACCAGAGATTGAAATGAGCACAGATAAAGTTCCTTAAGCCTAATATGGAATAGACAAGAGCTACTCCTTGCTCAACGAAATGGACTCAAAACCCCATATTAAACGCCTAAGAATGTACATGACTAGTAAGTATCTTAAAACGTATGGATTGCTATGTCTCCAAAAGAGAATCAAGCGTGTGTACAGGGGCAGAAACGCAGCAGTAATAGGATTGGAGAGGTTCGGTGAGCAAATGAAGACCCTTTGAAGTCACATTGCATGGTACCCATTCCACGGGTTTCAACTACCCAGGTTTAAGGTATTCTTCCTTCAGCTAAAACATGCATGTGGAACCTAGAGTATGATCAACCATGTGATCGGGAGACGTGTTCAAATATGTCTCAGTTTTCGTACCCTGGTACTCGGGTGCAACATTCCACACGCTTTACTAACACTCTCCCCACTTGGAGAGTCAGTCCCTTTAACCTCCTGTTTGGCCCAGTTTGCAATTTCTGTGGAAGATGAACAGGAATAGCGAGAACCAATGAGAGGCTAGCTGGAGGTGTCTGGATGGGCAAAATTAACTCTCATTTCCCACCAGGAAGAGGAATTAACCAAAGGCTCAGCGTGCCGTGCCAGAACCAGATTAGGGCCTGAAGACATCCTGCAGTGTTGCGGCCAGGTCACAAGAAAGCGAGTTGAAGAAAGGAGCTCAGGGGCGCTGTAATTCACAAACCTGCAGAGTTATAAATGACAGCTATCCTCCAAAAATAGACTGAAGTAAGGCTGCCAAGAGGACTTGAAAGCGGGGCAGAATTGCAGGAAATCGATTTCAGGAGGTAGACTGGAATTGCATTGAAAGCATAGGAAAAGAGGCAGAACGTCCACAATGATGCACTTGGCCAAAAAGGGCGTATGCGTTTTTTCCTGAATATATTCAGGAAAAAACGCATACGCCCTTTTTGTCCAACGAAGCAAACTTGCAAAGGAAATCTGCACTACAATGAAGTCTCACCTTCTCCCCGGTCAAAAGGGCCATCTGAAAAAAGTGTAAAATCCAGAAAAGCAGGAGAGGCCATGGAGAACTGGGAGCCTTGTTATGCTGATGGGCGGGATGTAAATTGCCAACAGACACTCAGGAGAAGTGTATGGTGTTTCCTGAAACATCTAAAAAACAAAGCAACAGAGCCTAGGGCACTTCCACTTATGGTCCTATAGCTTAGGGAAATTAAAATCAAAAAGACACAGCCACCCCAAAGTTTGGGACGCCCCCGTTTACAAGAACCTCGTTTACCGTACAAGTTCAATATCACAGAAAGTGAAAAATGGATAAAGAACTTGTGGTACTTATGTACAATGCAGTATCACTCAGCAATGAAATCTATGTCATCAGGCCCGTAGCAGCATAATGAGTGGATTCAGGTATGATGATTCTAACTGAAATAAGTCACACAGAAAAAGAAACATCATAAGATATCACTAATACACGGAATGTAAACTTGGCTACACAGGAACTGCATTCCAAAACAGAACAGGGTCTCAAATTTCGAAAACCAACTTATGCTTGCTTAAGGGGAAAGGTGAGTTGGGGTGCTGCATAAAACCAGAGATTGAAATGAGCACAGATAAAGTTCCTTAAGCCAAATATGGAATAGACAAGAGCTACTCCTTGCTCAACGAAATGGACTCAAAACCCCATATTAAACGCCTAAGAATGTACCTGACTAGTAAGTATCTTAAAACCTATGGATTGCTAGGTCTCCAAAAGAGAATCAAGCGTGTGTACAGGGCCATAAACGCAGCAGTGATAGGATTGGAGAGGTTCGGTGAGCAAATGAAGACCCTTTGAAGTCATATTGCATGGTTCCCATTCCACGGGTTTCAACTCTCCAGTTTTAAGGTATTCTTCCTTCAGCTAAAACATGCATGTGGAACCCAGAGTATGATCAACCATGTGAACGGGAGACGTGTTCAAATATGTCTCAGTTTTCCTCCCCTGGTACTCGGGTGCAACATTCCAGACGCTTTACTAACACTCTCCCGACTTGGAGAGTCAGTCCCTTTAACCTCCTGTTTGGCCCAGTTTGCAATTTCTGCGGAAGATGAACAGGAATAGCGAGAACCAATGAGAGGCTAGCTGGAGGTGTCTGGACGGGCAAATTTAACTCTCATTTCCCACCAGGAAGAGGAATTAATCAAAGGCTCATCATGCCGTGCCAGAACCAGATTAGGGCCTGAAGGCATCCTGCGGTGTTGCGGCCAGGTCACAAGAAAGCGAGTTGAAGAAAGGAGCTCAGGGGCACTGTAATTCACAAACCTGCAGAGTTATAAATGACAGCTATCGTCCAAAAATAGACTGAAGTAAGGCTGCCAAGAGGACTTGAAAGCGGGGCAGAATTGCAGGAACCCGATTTCAGGAGGTAGACTGGAGTTGCATTGAAAGCATAGGAAAAGAGGCAGAACGTCCACAATGATGCACTTGGCCAAAAAGGGCGTATGCGTTTTTTCCTGAATATATTCAGGAAAAAACGCATACGCCCTTTTTGGCCAACCAAGCAAGCTTGCAAAGGAAATCTGCACTACAATGAAGTCTCACTTCCCCCCGGTCAAAAGGGCCATCTGAAAAAAGTGTAAAATCCAGAAAGGCAGGACAGGCCATGGAGAACTGGGAGCCTTGTTATGCTGATGGGCGGGATGTAAATTGCCAACAGACACTCGGGAGAAGTGTATGGTGTTTCCTGAAACATCTAAAAAACAAAGCAACAGAGCCTAGGGCACTTCCACTTATGGTCCTATAGCTTAGGGAAATTAAAATGAAAAAGACACAGCCACCCCAAAGTTTGGGACGCCTCTGTTTACAAGAACCTCGTTTACAGTACAAGTTCAACATCGCAGAAAGTGAAAAATGGATAAAGAAGTTGTGGTATTTACTTACAAAGCAATATCACTCAGCAATGAAATCTGTGTCATCAGGCCCTTAGCAGCACAATGAGTGGATTCAGGTATGATGATTCTAACTGAAATAAGTCACACAGAAAAAGAAACATCATAAGATATCACTAATACACGGAATGTAAACTTGGCTACACAGGAACTGCATTCCAAAACAGAACAGGGTCTCAAATTTAGAAAACCAACTTATGCTTGCTTAAGGGGAAAGGTGAGTTGGGGTGCTGCATAAAACCAGAGATTGAAATGAGCACAGATAAAGTTCCTTAAGCCTAATATGGAATAGACAAGAGCTACTCCTTGCTCAACGAAATGGACTCAAAACCCCATATTAAACGCCTAAGAATGTACATGACTAGTAAGTATCTTAAAACGTATGGATTGCTATGTCTCCAAAAGAGAATCAAGCGTGTGTACAGGGGCAGAAACGCAGCAGTAATAGGATTGGAGAGGTTCGGTGAGCAAATGAAGACCCTTTGAAGTCACATTGCATGGTACCCATTCCACGGGTTTCAACTACCCAGGTTTAAGGTATTCTTCCTTCAGCTAAAACATGCATGTGGAACCTAGAGTATGATCAACCATGTGATCGGGAGACGTGTTCAAATATGTCTCAGTTTTCGTACCCTGGTACTCGGGTGCAACATTCCACACGCTTTACTAACACTCTCCCCACTTGGAGAGTCAGTCCCTTTAACCTCCTGTTTGGCCCAGTTTGCAATTTCTGTGGAAGATGAACAGGAATAGCGAGAACCAATGAGAGGCTAGCTGGAGGTGTCTGGATGGGCAAAATTAACTCTCATTTCCCACCAGGAAGAGGAATTAACCAAAGGCTCAGCGTGCCGTGCCAGAACCAGATTAGGGCCTGAAGACATCCTGCAGTGTTGCGGCCAGGTCACAAGAAAGCGAGTTGAAGAAAGGAGCTCAGGGGCGCTGTAATTCACAAACCTGCAGAGTTATAAATGACAGCTATCCTCCAAAAATAGACTGAAGTAAGGCTGCCAAGAGGACTTGAAAGCGGGGCAGAATTGCAGGAAATCGATTTCAGGAGGTAGACTGGAATTGCATTGAAAGCATAGGAAAAGAGGCAGAACGTCCACAATGATGCACTTGGCCAAAAAGGGCGTATGCGTTTTTTCCTGAATATATTCAGGAAAAAACGCATACGCCCTTTTTGTCCAACGAAGCAAACTTGCAAAGGAAATCTGCACTACAATGAAGTCTCACCTTCTCCCCGGTCAAAAGGGCCATCTGAAAAAAGTGTAAAATCCAGAAAAGCAGGAGAGGCCATGGAGAACTGGGAGCCTTGTTATGCTGATGGGCGGGATGTAAATTGCCAACAGACACTCAGGAGAAGTGTATGGTGTTTCCTGAAACATCTAAAAAACAAAGCAACAGAGCCTAGGGCACTTCCACTTATGGTCCTATAGCTTAGGGAAATTAAAATCAAAAAGACACAGCCACCCCAAAGTTTGGGACGCCCCCGTTTACAAGAACCTCGTTTACCGTACAAGTTCAATATCACAGAAAGTGAAAAATGGATAAAGAACTTGTGGTACTTATGTACAATGCAGTATCACTCAGCAATGAAATCTATGTCATCAGGCCCGTAGCAGCATAATGAGTGGATTCAGGTATGATGATTCTAACTGAAATAAGTCACACAGAAAAAGAAACATCATAAGATATCACTAATACACGGAATGTAAACTTGGCTACACAGGAACTGCATTCCAAAACAGAACAGGGTCTCAAATTTCGAAAACCAACTTATGCTTGCTTAAGGGGAAAGGTGAGTTGGGGTGCTGCATAAAACCAGAGATTGAAATGAGCACAGATAAAGTTCCTTAAGCCAAATATGGAATAGACAAGAGCTACTCCTTGCTCAACGAAATGGACTCAAAACCCCATATTAAACGCCTAAGAATGTACCTGACTAGTAAGTATCTTAAAACCTATGGATTGCTAGGTCTCCAAAAGAGAATCAAGCGTGTGTACAGGGCCATAAACGCAGCAGTGATAGGATTGGAGAGGTTCGGTGAGCAAATGAAGACCCTTTGAAGTCATATTGCATGGTTCCCATTCCACGGGTTTCAACTCTCCAGTTTTAAGGTATTCTTCCTTCAGCTAAAACATGCATGTGGAACCCAGAGTATGATCAACCATGTGAACGGGAGACGTGTTCAAATATGTCTCAGTTTTCCTCCCCTGGTACTCGGGTGCAACATTCCAGACGCTTTACTAACACTCTCCCGACTTGGAGAGTCAGTCCCTTTAACCTCCTGTTTGGCCCAGTTTGCAATTTCTGCGGAAGATGAACAGGAATAGCGAGAACCAATGAGAGGCTAGCTGGAGGTGTCTGGACGGGCAAATTTAACTCTCATTTCCCACCAGGAAGAGGAATTAATCAAAGGCTCATCATGCCGTGCCAGAACCAGATTAGGGCCTGAAGGCATCCTGCGGTGTTGCGGCCAGGTCACAAGAAAGCGAGTTGAAGAAAGGAGCTCAGGGGCACTGTAATTCACAAACCTGCAGAGTTATAAATGACAGCTATCGTCCAAAAATAGACTGAAGTAAGGCTGCCAAGAGGACTTGAAAGCGGGGCAGAATTGCAGGAAACCGATTTCAGGAGGTAGACTGGAATTGCATTGAAAGCATAGGAAAAGAGGCAGAACGTCCACAATGATGCACTTGGCCAAAAAGGGCGTATGCGTTCTTTCCTGAATATATTCAGGAAAAAACGCATACGCCCTTTTTGGCCAACCAAGCAAGCTTGCAAAGGAAATCTGCACTACAATGAAGTCTCACTTCCCCCCGGTCAAAAGGGCCATCTGAAAAAAGTGTAAAATCCAGAAAGGCAGGACAGGCCATGGAGAACTGGGAGCCTTGTTATGCTGATGGGCGGGATGTAAATTGCCAAGAACCACTTGGGAGAAGTGTATGGTGTTTCCTGAAACAACTAAAAAACAAAGCAACAGAACCTAGGGCACTTCCACTTATGGTCCTATAGCTTAGGGAAATTAAAATGAAAAAGACACAGCCACCCCAAAGTTTGGAACGGCTCTGTTTACAAGAACCTCGTTTACAGTACAAGTTCAACATCGCAGAAAGTGAAAAATGGATAAAGAAGTTGTGGTATTTACTTACAAAGCAATATCACTCAGCAATGAAATCTGTGTCATCAGGCCCTTAGCAGCACAATGAGTGGATTCAGGTATGATGATTCTAACTGAAATAAGTCACACAGAAAAAGAAACATCATAAGATATCACTAATACATGGAATGTAAACTTGGCTACACAGGAACTGCATTCCAAAACAGAACAGGGTCTCAAATTTAGAAAACCAACTTATGCTTGCTTAAGGGGAAAGGTGAGTTGGGGTGCTGCATAAAACCAGAGATTGAAATGAGCACAGATAAAGTTCCTTAAGCCAAATATGGAATAGACAAGAGCTACTCCTTGCTCAACGAAATGGACTCAAAACCCCATATTAAACGCCTAAGAATGTACATGACTAGTAAGTATCTTAAAACCTATGGATTGCTATGTCTCCAAAAGAGAATCAAGCGTGTGTACAGGGGCATAAACGCAGCACTAATAGGATTGGACAGGTTTGGTGAGCAAATGAAAACCCTTTGAAGTCATATTGCATGGTACCCATTACACGGTTCTCAACTCTCCAGGTTTAAGGTATTCTTCCTTCAGCTAAAACATGCATGTGGAACCCAGAGTATGATCAACCATGTGAACGGGAGGCGTGTTCAAATATGTCTCAGTTTTCCTCCCCTGGTACTCGGGTGCAACATTCCAGACGCTTTACTAACACTCTCCCCACTTGGAGAGTCAGTCCCTTTAACCTCCTGTTTGGCCCAGTTTGCAATTTCTGCGGAAGATGAACAGGAATAGTGAGATCCAATGAGAGGCTAGCTGGAGGTGTCTGGACGGGCAAATTTAACTCTCATTTCCCACCAGGAAGAGGAAATAACCAAAGGCTCAGCGTGCCGTACCGGAACCAGATTAGGGCCTGAAGCCTGCCTGCGGTGTTGCGGTCAGCTCAAAAGAAAGCGAGTTGAAGAAAGGAGCTCAGGGGCATTGTAATTCACAAACCTGCAGAGTTATAAATGACAGCTATCGTCCAAAAATAGACTGAAGTAAGGCTGCCAAGAGGACTTGAAAGCGGGGCAGAATTGCAGGAAACCGATTTCAGGAGGTAGACTGGAATTGCATTGAAAGCATAGGAAAAGAGGCAGAACGTCCACAATGATGCACTTGGCCAAAAAGGGCGTATGCGTTTTCTCCTGAATATATTCAGGAAAAAACGCATACGCCCTTTTTGGCCAACCAAGCAAGCTTGCAAAGGAAATCTGCACTACAATGAAGTCTCACTTCCCCCCGGTCAAAAGGGCCATCTGAAAAAAATGTAAAATCCAGAAAGGCAGGACAGGCCATGGAGAACTGGGAGCCTTGTTATGCTGATGGGCGGGATGTAAATTGCCAACAGACACTTGGGAGAAGTGTATGGTGTTTCCTGAAACATCTAAAAAACAAAGCAACAGAGCCTAGGGCACTTCCACTTATGGTCCTATAGCTTAGGGAAATTAAAATCAAAAAGACACAGCCACCCCAAAGTTTGGAACGGCTCTGTTTACAAGAAACTCGTTTACAGTACAAGTTCAACATCGCAGAAAGTGAAAAATGGATAAAGAAGTTGTGGTATTTACTTACAAAGCAATATCACTCAGCAATGAAATCTGTGTCATCAGGCCCTTAGCAGCACAATGAGTGGATTCAGGTATGATGATTCTAACTGAAATAAGTCACACAGAAAAAGAAACATCATAAGATATCAGTAATACACGGAATGTAAACTTGGCTACACAGGAACTGAATTACAGAACAGAACAGGGTCTCAAATTTAGAAAACCAACTTATGCTTGCTTAAGGGGAAAGGTGAGTTGGGGTGCTGCATAAAACCAGAGATTGAAATGAGCACAGATAAAGTTCCTTAAGCCAAATATGGAATAGACAAGAGCTACTCCTTGCTCAACGAAATGGACTCAACACCCCATATTAAACGCCTAAGAATGTACATGACTAGTAAGTATCTTAAAACCTATGGATTGCTATGTCTCCAAAAGAGAATCAAGCGTGTGTACAGGGGCATAAACGCAGCAGTGATAGGATTGGAGAGGTTCGGTGAGCAAATGAAGACCCTTTGAAGTCATATTGCATGGTACCCATTCCACGGGTTTCAACTCTCCAGTTTTAAGGTATTCTTCCTTCAGCTAAAACATGCATGTGGAACCCAGAGTATGATCAACCATGTGAACGGGAGACGTGTTCAAATATGTCTCAGTTTTCCTACCCTGGTACTCGGGTGCAACATTCCAGACGCTTTCCTAACACTCTCCCGACTTGGAGAGTCAGTCCCTTTAACCTCCTGTTTGGCCCAGTTTGCGATTTCTGCGGAAGATGAACAGGAATAGCGAGAACCAATGAGAGGCTAGCTGGAGGTGTCTGGACGGGCAAATTTAACTCTCATTTCCCACCAGGAAGAGGAATTAACCAAAGGTTCATCATGCCGTGCCAGAACCAGATTAGGGCCTGAAGGCATCCTGCGGTGTTGCGGCCAGCTCAAAAGAAAGCGAGTTGAAGAAAGGAGCTCAGGGGCACTGTAATTCACAAACCTGCAGAGTTATAAATGACAGCTATCGTCCAAAAATAGACTGAAGTAAGGCTGCCAAGAGGACTTGAAAGCGGGGCAGAATTGCAGGAAACCGATTTCAGGAGGTAGACTGGAATTGCATTGAAAGCATAGGAAAAGAGACAGAACGTCCACAATGATGCACTTGGCCAAAAAGGGCGTATGCGTCTTTTCCTGAATATATTCAGGAAAACACGCATACGCCCTTTTTGGCCAACCAAGCAAGCTTGCAAAGGAAATCTGCACTACAATGAAGTCTCACTTCCCCCCGGTCAAAAGGGCCATCTGAAAAAAGTGTAAAATCCAGAAAGGCAGGACAGGCCATGGAGAACTGGGAGCCTTGTTATGCTGATGGGCGGGATGTAAATTGCCAAGAACCACTTGGGAGAAGTGTATGGTGTTTCCTGAAACATCTAAAAAACAAAGCAACAGAGCCTTGGGCACTTCCACTTATGGTCCTATAGCTTAGGGAAATTAAAATCAAAAAGACACAGCCACCCCAAAGTTTGGGACGCCTCCGTTTACAAGAACCTCGTTTACCGTACAAGTTCAATATCACAGAAAGTGAAAAATGGATAAAGAACTTGTGGTACTTACGTACAATGCAGTATTACTCGGCAATAAAATCTATGTCATCAGGCCCGTAGCAGCATAATGAGTGGATTCAGGTACGATGATTCTAACTGAAATAAGTCACACAGAAAAAGAAACATCATAAGATATCACTAATACACGGAATGTAAACTTGGCTACACAGGAACTGCATTCCAAAACAGAACAGGGTCTCAAATTTAGAAAACCAACTTATGTTTGCTTAAGGGGAAAGGTGAGTTGGGGTGCTGCATAAAACCAGAGATTGAAATGAGCACAGATAAAGTTCCTTAAGCCAAATATGGAATAGACAAGAGCTACTCCTTGCTCAACGAAATGGACTCAACACCCCATATTAAACGCCTAAGAATGTACCTGACTAGTAAGTATCTTAAAACCTATGGATTGCTATGTCTCCAAAAGAGAATCAAGCGTGTGTACAGGGGCATAAACGCAGCAGTGATAGGATTGGAGAGGTTCGGTGAGCAAATGAAGACCCTTTGAAGTCATAATGCACGGTACCCATTCCACGGGTTTCAACTACCCAGGTTTAAGGTATTCTTCCTTCAGCTAAAACATGCATGTGGAACCTAGGGTATGATCAAGCATGTGATCGGGAGACGTGTTCTAATATGTCTCAGTTTTCGTACCCTGGTACTCGGGTGCAACATTCCAGACGCTTTACTTACACTCTCCCGACTTGGAGAGTCAGTCCCTTTAACCTCCTGTTTGGCCCAGTTTGCAATTTCTGCAGAAGATGAACAGGAATAGGGAGAACCAATGAGAGACTAGGTGGAGGTGTCTGGACGGGCAAATTTAACTCTCACTTCCCAGCAGGAAGAGGAAATAACCAAAGGCTCAGCATGCCGTGCCGGAACCAGATTAGAGCCTGAATCCATCCTGCGGTGTTGCGGCCAGCTCAAAAGAAAGCGAGTTGAAGAAAGGAGCTCAGGGGCACTGTAATTCACAAACCTGCAGAGTTATAAATGACAGCTATCGTCCAAAAATATACTGAAGTAAGGCTGCCAAGAGGACTTGAAAGCGGGGCAGAATTGCAGGAAACCGATTTCAGGAGGTAGACTGGAATTGCATTGAAAGCATAGGAAAAGAGGCAGAACGTCCACAATGATGCACTTGGCCAAAAAGGGCGTATGCGTTTTTTCCTGAATATATTCAGGAAAAAACGCATACGCCCTTTTTGGCCAACCAAGCAAGCTTGCAAAGGAAATCTGCACTACAATGAAGTCTCACTTCCCCCCGGTCAAAAGGGCCATCTGAAAAAAGTGTAAAATCCAGAAAGGCAGGACAGGCCATGGAGAACTGGGAGCCTTGTTATGCTGATGGGCGGGATGTAAATTGCCAACAGACACTCGGGAGAAGTGTATGGTGTTTCCTGAAACATCTAAAAAACAAAGCAACAGAGCCTAGGGCACTTCCACTTATGGTCCTATAGATTAGAGAAATTAAAATCAAAAAGACACAGCCACCCCAAAGTTTGGGACGCCTCTGTTTACAAGAACCTCGTTTACAGTACAATTCAACATCGCAGAAAGTGAAAAATGGATAAAGAAGTTGTGGTATTTACTTACAAAGCAATATCACTCAGTAATGAAATCTATGTCATCAGGCCCTTAGCAGCACAATGAGTGGATTCAGGTATGATGATTCTAACTGAAATAAGTCACACAGAAAAAGAAACATCATAAGATATCAGTAATACAAGGAATATAAACTTGGCTACACAGGAACTGAATTACATAACAAAACAGGGTCTCAAATTTAGAAAACCAACTTATGTTTGCTTAAGGGTAAAAGTCAATTGGGGTGCTGCATAAAACCAGAGATTGAAATGAGCACAGATAAAGTTCCTTAAGCCAAATATGGAATAGACAAAAGCTACTCCTTGCTCAACGAAATGGACTCAACACCCCATATAAAACGCCTAGGAATGTACCTGACTAGTAAGTATCTTAAAACCTATGGATTGCTAGGTCTCCAAAAGAGAATCAAGCGTGTGAACAGGGGCATAAATGCAGCAGTGATAGGATTGGAGAGGTTCGGTGAGCAAATGAAGACCCTTTGAAGTCATATTGCATGGTACCCATTCCACGGGTCTCAACTCTCCAGGTTTAAGGTATTCTTCCTTCAGCTAAAACATGCATGTGGAACCCAGAGTATGATCAACCATGTGAACGGGAGACGTGTGCAAATATGTCTCAGTTTTCCTCCCCTGGTACTCGGGTGCAACATTCCAGATGCTTTACTAACACTCTCCCCACTTGGAGAGTCAGCGCCTTTAACCTCCTGTTTGGCCCAGTTTGCAATTTCTGCGGAAGATGAACAAGAATAGGGAGAACCAATGAGAGACTAGCTGGAGGTGTCTGGACGGGCAAATTTAACTCTCATTTCCCACCAGGAAGGAGAAATAACCAAAGGCTCAGCATGCCATGCGGGAACCAGTTTAGGGCCTGAAGCAATATTGCGGTGTTGCGGCCAGCTCAAAAGAAAGCGAGTTGAAGAAAGGATCTCAGGGGCACTGTAATTCACAAACCTGCAGAGTTATAAATGACAGCTATCGTCCAAAAATATACTGAAGTAAGGCTGCCAAGAGGACTTGAAAGCGGGGCAGAATTGCAGGAAACCGATTTCAGGAGGTAGACTGGAGTTGCATTGAAAGCATAGGAAAGGAGGCAGAACGTCCACAATGATGCACTTGGCCAACAAGGGCGTATGCGTTTTTTCCTGAATATATTCAGGAAAAAACGCATACGCCCTTTTTGGCCAACCAAGCAAGCTTGAAAAGGAAATCTGCACTACAATGAAGTCTCACTACCCCCCGGTCAAAAGGGGTCTCTGAAAAAAGAGTAAAATCCAGAAAGGCAGGACAGGCCATGGAGAACTGGGAGCCTTGTTATGCTGAAGGGCGGGATGTAAATTGACAACAGACACTCGGGAGAAGTGTATGGTGTTTCCTGAAACATCTAAAAAACAAAGCAACAGAGCCTAGGACACTTCAACTTATGGTCCTATAGCTTAGGGAAATTAAAATCAAAAAGACACAGCCACCCCAAAGTTTGGGACGGCTCTGTTTACAAGAACCTCGTTTACAGTACAAGTTCAACATCACAGAAAGTGAAAAATGGATAAAGAAGTTGTGGTATTTACTTACAAAGCAATATCACTCAGCAATGAAATCTATGTCATCAGGACCTTAGCAGCACAATGAGTGGATTCAGGTATGATGATTCTAACTGAAATAAGTCACACAGAAAAAGAAACATCATAAGATATCAGTAATACACAGAATGTAAACTTGGCTACACAGGAACTGAATTACAGAACAGAACAGGGTCTCAAATTTAGAAAACCAACTTATGCTTGCTTAAGGGGAAAGGTGAGTTGGGGTGCTGCATAAAACCAGAGATCGAAATGAGCACAGATAAAGTTCCTTAAGCCAAATATGGAATAGACAAGAGCTACTCCTTGCTCAACGAAATGGACTCAACACTGCATATTAAACGTCTAAGAATGTACCTGACTAGTAAGTATCTTAAAACCTATGGAATGCTATGTCTCCGAAAGAGAATCAAGCTTGTGTACAGGGGCATAAACGCAGCAGTGATAGGATTGGAGAGGTTCGGTGAGCAAATGAAGACCCTTTGAAGTCATATTGCATGGTACCCGTTCCACGGGTTTCAACTACCCAGGTTTAAGGTATTCTTCCTTCAGCTAAAACATGCGTGTGGAACCTAGAGTATGATCAACCATGTGATCGGGAGACGTGTTCAAATATGTCTCAGTTTTCGTACGCTAGTACACGGGTGCAACATTCCAGACGCTTTACTAACACTCTCCCGACTTGGAGAGTCAGTCCCTTTAACCTCGTGTTTGGCCCGGTTTGCAATTTCTGCGGAAGATGAAAAGGAATAGCGAGAACCAATGAGAGACTAGCTGGAGGTGTCTGGACGGGCAAATTTAACTCTCATTTCCCACCAGGAAGAGGAATTAACCAAAGGCTCAGCGTGCCGTGCCGGAACCATATTAGGGCCTGAAGCCATCCTGCGGTGTTCTGGCCAGCTCAAAAGAAAGCGAGTTGAAGAAAGGAGCTCAGGGGCACTGTAATTCACAAACCTGCAGAGTTATAAATGACAGCTATCGTCCAAAAATATACTGAAGTAAGGCTGCCAAGAGGACTTGAAAGCGGGGCAGAATTGCAGGAAACCGATTTCAGGAGGTAGACTGGAGTTGCATTGAAAGCATAGGAAAGGAGGCAGAACGTCCACAATGATGCACTTGGCCAACAAGGGCGTATGCGTTTTTTCCTGAATATATTCAGGAAAAAACGCATACGCCCTTTTTGGCCAACCAAGCAAGCTTGAAAAGGAAATCTGCACTACAATGAAGTCTCACTACCCCCCGGTCAAAAGGGGTCTCTGAAAAAAGAGTAAAATCCAGAAAGGCAGGACAGGCCATGGAGAACTGGGAGCCTTGTTATGCTGAAGGGCGGGATGTAAATTGACAACAGACACTCGGGAGAAGTGTATGGTGTTTCCTGAAACATCTAAAAAACAAAGCAACAGAGCCTAGGACACTTCAACTTATGGTCCTATAGCTTAGGGAAATTAAAATCAAAAAGACACAGCCACCCCAAAGTTTGGGACGGCTCTGTTTACAAGAACCTCGTTTACAGTACAAGTTCAACATCACAGAAAGTGAAAAATGGATAAAGAAGTTGTGGTATTTACTTACAAAGCAATATCACTCAGCAATGAAATCTATGTCATCAGGACCTTAGCAGCACAATGAGTGGATTCAGGTATGATGATTCTAACTGAAATAAGTCACACAGAAAAAGAAACATCATAAGATATCAGTAATACACAGAATGTAAACTTGGCTACACAGGAACTGAATTACAGAACAGAACAGGGTCTCAAATTTAGAAAACCAACTTATGCTTGCTTAAGGGGAAAGGTGAGTTGGGGTGCTGCATAAAACCAGAGATCGAAATGAGCACAGATAAAGTTCCTTAAGCCAAATATGGAATAGACAAGAGCTACTCCTTGCTCAACGAAATGGACTCAACACTGCATATTAAACGTCTAAGAATGTACCTGACTAGTAAGTATCTTAAAACCTATGGAATGCTATGTCTCCGAAAGAGAATCAAGCTTGTGTACAGGGGCATAAACGCAGCAGTGATAGGATTGGAGAGGTTCGGTGAGCAAATGAAGACCCTTTGAAGTCATATTGCATGGTACCCGTTCCACGGGTTTCAACTACCCAGGTTTAAGGTATTCTTCCTTCAGCTAAAACATGCGTGTGGAACCTAGAGTATGATCAACCATGTGATCGGGAGACGTGTTCAAATATGTCTCAGTTTTCGTACGCTAGTACACGGGTGCAACATTCCAGACGCTTTACTAACACTCTCCCGACTTGGAGAGTCAGTCCCTTTAACCTCGTGTTTGGCCCGGTTTGCAATTTCTGCGGAAGATGAAAAGGAATAGCGAGAACCAATGAGAGACTAGCTGGAGGTGTCTGGACGGGCAAATTTAACTCTCATTTCCCACCAGGAAGAGGAATTAACCAAAGGCTCAGCGTGCCGTGCCGGAACCATATTAGGGCCTGAAGCCATCCTGCGGTGTTCTGGCCAGCTCAAAAGAAAGCGAGTTGAAGAAAGGAGCTCAGGGGCACTGTAATTCACAAACCTGCAGAGTTATAAATGACAGCTATCGTCCAAAAATATACTGAAGTAAGGCTGCCAAGAGGACTTGAAAGCGGGGCAGAATTGCAGGAAACCGATTTCAGGAGGTAGACTGGAATTGCATTGAAAGCATAGGAAAAGAGGCAGAACGTCCACAATGATGCACTTGGCCAAAAAGGGCGTATGTGTCTTTTCCTGAATATATTCAGGAAAAAACGCATACGCCCTTTTTCGCCAACCAAGCAAGGTTGCAAAGGAAATGTGCACTACAATGAAGTCTCACTTCCGCCCGGTCAAAAGGGCCATCTGAAAAAAGTGTAAAATGCAGAAAGGCAGGACAGGCCATGGAGAACTGGGAGCCTTGTTATGCTGATGGGCGGGATGTAAATTGCCAACAGACACTCGGGAGAAGTGTATGGTGTTTCCTGAAACATCTAAAAAACAAAGTAACAGAGCCTAGGGCACTACCACTTATGGTCCTATAGCTTAGGGAAATTAAAATCAAAAAGACACAGCCACCCCAAAGTTTGGGACGCCTCTGTTTACAAGAACCTCGTTTACAGTAAAAGTTTAATATCACAGAAAGTGAAAAATGGATAAAGAACTTGTGCTACTTACGTACAATGCAGTATCACTCAGCAAAGAAATCTATGTCATCAGACCTGTAGCAGCATAATGAGTGGATTCAGGTACGATGATTCTAACTGAAATAAGTCACACAGAAAAAGAAACATCATAAGATATCAGTAATACACGGAATGTAAACTTGGCTACACAGAAACTGAATTCCAAAACAGAACAGGGTCTCAAATTTAGAAAACCAACTTATGCTTGCTTAAGGGGA
The DNA here is from genome assembly GCF_951394435.1 of Stenella coeruleoalba. NCBI lineage: Eukaryota > Metazoa > Chordata > Mammalia > Artiodactyla > Delphinidae > Stenella > Stenella coeruleoalba. Next base: position 997,346 of record NC_137153.1, read on the forward strand.
AAGGTGAGTTGGGGTGCTGCATAAAACCAGAGATTGAAATGAGCACAGATAAAGTTCCTTAAGCCAAATATGGAATAGACAAGAGCTACTCCTTGCTCAACGAAATGGACTCAACACCCCATATTAAACGCCTAAGAATGTACCTGACTAGTAAGTATCTTAAAACCTATGGATTGCTATGTCTCCAAAAGAGAATCAAGCGTGTGTACAGGGGCATAAACGCAGCAGTGATAGGATTGGAGAGGTTCGGTGAACAAATGAAGACCCTTTGAAGTCACATGGTACCCATTACACGGGACTCAACTCTCCAGGTTTAAGGTATTCTTCCTTCAGCTAAAACATGCATGTGGAACCCAGAGTATGATCAACCGTGTGAACGGGAGACGTGTTCAAATATGTCTCAGTTTTCCTCCCCAGGTACTCGGGTGCAACATTCCAGACGCTTTACTAACACTCTCCCCACTTGGAGAGTCAGCGCCTTTAACCTCCTGTTTGGCCCAGTTTGCAATTAATGCAGAAGATGAACAGGAATAGCGAGAACCAATGAGAGACTAGCTGGAGGTGTCTGGACGGGCAAATTTAACTCTCATTTCCCACCAGGAAGAGGAATTAACCAAAGGCTCAGCGTGCCATGCCGGAACCAGATTAGGGCCTGAAGCCATCCTGCGGTGTTGCGGCCAGCTCACAAGAAAGCGAGTTGAAGAAAGGATCTCAGGGGCACTGTAATTCACAAACCTGCAGAGTTATAAATGACAGTTATCGTCCAAAAATATACTGAAGTAAGGCTGCCAAGAGGACTTGAAAGACGGGCAGAATTGTAGGAAACCGATTTCAGGAGGTAGACTGGAATTGCATTGAAAGCATAGGAAAAGAGGCAGAACGTCCACAATGATGCACTTGGCTAAAAAGGGCATATGCGTTTTTTCCTGAATATATTCAGGAAAAAACGCATATGCCCTTTTTGGCCAACCAAGCAAGCTTGCAAAGGAAATCTGCACTACAATGAAGTCTCACTTCCCCCCGGTCAAAAGGGCACTCTGAAAAAAGTGTAAAATCCAGAAAGGCAGGACAGGCCATGGAGAACTGGGAGCCTTGTTATGCTGATGGGCGGGATGTAAATTGTCAACAGACTCTCCGGAGAAGTGTATGGTGTTTCCTGAAACATCTAAAAAACAAAATAACAGAGCCTAGGGCACTTCCACTTATGGTCCTATAGCTTAGGGAAATTAAAATCAAAAAGACACAGCCACCCCAAAGTTTGGGACGCCTCTGTTTACAAGAACCTCGTTTACTGTACAAGTTCAATATCACAGAAAGTGAAAAATGGATAAAGGACTTGTGGTACTTACGTACAATGCAGTATCACTCAGCAAAGAAATCTATGTCATCAGGCCTGTAGCAGCATAATGAGTGGATTCAGGTACGATGATTCTAACTGAAATAAGTCACACAGAAAAAGAAACATCATAAGATATCACTAATACACGGAATGTAAACTTGGCTACACAGGAACTGAATTCCAAAACAGAACAGGGTCTCAAATTTAGAAAACCAACTTATGCTTGCTTAAGGGGAAAGGTGAGTTGGGGTGCTGCATAAAACCAGAGATTGAAATGAGCACAGATAAAGTTCCTTAAGCCAAATATGGAATAGACAAGAGCTACTCCTTGCTCAACGAAATGGACTCAACACCCCATATTAAACGCCTAAGAATGTACCTGACTAGTAAGTATCTTAAAAGCTATGGATTGCTATGTCTCCAAAAGAGAATCAAGCGTGTGTACAGGCGCATAAACGCAGCAGTGATAGGATTGGAGAGGTTCGGTGAGCAAATGAAGACCCTTTGAAGTCATATTACATTGTACCCATTACACGGGACTCAACTCTCCAGGTTTAAGGTATTCTTCCTTCAGCTAAAACATGCATGTGGAACCCAGAGTATGATCAACCGTGTGAACGGGAGACGTGTTCAAATATATCTCAGTTTTCCTCCCCTGGTACTCGGGTGCAACATTCCAGACGCTTTACTAACACTCTCCCCACTTGGAGAGTCAGCGCCTTTAACCTCCTGTTTGGCCCAGTTTGCAATTAATGCGGAAGATGAACAGGAATAGCGAGAACCAATGAGAGACTAGCTGGAGGTGTCTGGACGGGCAAATTTAACTCTCATTTCCCACCAGGAAGAGGAAATAACCAAAGGCTCAGCGTGCCATGCCGGAACCAGATTAGGGCCTGAAGCCATCCTGCGGTGTTTCGGCCAGCTCACAAGAAAGCGAGTTGAAGAAAGGAGCTCAGGGGCACTGTAATTCACAAACCTGCAGAGTTATAAATGACAGCTATTGTCCAAAAATATACTGAAGGAAGGCTGCCAAGAGGACTTGAAAGCGGGGCAGAATTGCAGGAAACTGATTTCAGGAGGTAGACTTGATTTGCATTGAAAGCATAGGAAAAGAGGCAGAACGTCCACAATGATGCACTTGGCCAAAAAGGGCGTATGCGTTTTTTCCTGAATATATTCAGGAAAAAATGCATACGCCCTTTTTGGCCAACCAAGCAAGCTTGCAAAGGAAATCTGCACTACAATGAAGTCTCACTTCCCCCCAGTCAAAAGGGCCATCTGAAAAAAGTGTAAAATCCAGAAAGGCAGGACAGGCCATGGAGAACTGGGAGCCTTGTTATGCTGATGGGCGTGATGTAAATTGCCAAAAGACACTTGGGAGAAGTGTATGGTGTTTCCTAAAACATCTAAAAAACAAAGCAACAGAGCCTAGGGCACTTCCACTTATGGTCCTATAGCTTAGGGAAATTAAAATCAAAAAGACACAGCCACCCCAAAATGGAACGGCTCTGTTTACAAGAACCTCGTTTACAGTACAAGTTCAACATCGCAGAAAGTGAAAACTGGATAAAGAAATTGTGGTATTTACTTACAAAGCAATATCACTCAGCAATGAAATCTATGTCATCAGGCCCTTAGCAGCACAATGAGTGGATTCAGGTATGATGATTCTAACTGAAATAAGTCACACAGAAAAAGAAACATCATAAGATATCACTAACACACGGAATGTAAACTTGGCTACACAGGAACTGAATTACAGAACAGAACAGGGTCTCAAATTTAGAAAACCAACTTATGCTTGCTTAAGGTTAAAGGTGAGTTGGGGTGCTGCATAAAACCAGAGATTGAAATGAGCACAGATAAAGTTCCTTAAGCCAAATATGGAATAGACAAGAGCTACTCCTTGCTCAACGAAATGGACTCAACACCGCATATTAAACGCCTAAGAATGTACCTGACTAGTAAGTATCTTAAAACCTATGGATTGCTATGTCTCCAAAAGAGAATCAAGCGTGTGTACAGGGGCATAAACGCAGCAGTGATAGGATTGGAGAGGTTCGGTGAGCAAATGAAAACCCTTTGAAGTCATATTGCATGGTACCCATTCCACGGGTTTCAACTGCCCGGGTTTAAGGTATTCTTCCTTTAGCTAAAACATGCATGTGGAACCCAGAGTATGATCAACCGTGTGAACGGGAGACGTGTTCAAATATGTCTCAGTTTTCCTCCCCTGGTACTCGGGTGCAACATTCCAGATGCTTTACTAACACTCTCCCCACTTGGAGAGTCAGCGCCTTTAACCTCCTGTTTGGCCCAGTTTGCAATTTCTGCGGAAGATGAACAGGAATAGGGAGAACCAATGAGAGACTAGCTGGAGGTGTCTGGATGGGCAAATTTAACTCTCATTTCCCACCAGGAAGAGGAAATAACCAAAGGCTCAGCGTGCCGTGCCGGAACCAGATTAGGGCCTGAAGCCATCCTGCGGTGTTTCGGCCAGCTCACAAGAAAGCGAGTTGAAGAAAGGAGCTCAGGGGCACTGTAATTCACAAACCTGCAGAGTTATAAATGACAGCTATCGTCCAAAAATATACTGAAGTAAGGCTGCCAAGAGGACTTGAAAGTGGGGCAGAATTGCAGGAAACCTATTTCAGGAGGTAGACTGGAATTGCATTGATAGAATAGGAAAAGAGGCAGAACGTCCACAATGATGCACTTGGCCAAAAAGGGCGTATGCGTTTTTTCCTGAATATATTCAGGAAAAAACGCATACGCCCCTTTTGGCCAAATAAGCAAGCTTCCAAAGGAAATCTGCACTACAATGAAGTCTCACTTCCCCCCGGTCAAAAGGGCCATCTGAAAAAAGTGTAAAATCCAGAAAGGCAGGACAGGCCATGGAGAACTGGGAGCCTTGTTACGCTGATGGGCGGGATGTAAATTGCCAACAGACACTCGGGAGAAGTGTATGGTGTTTCCTGAAACATCTAAAAAACAAAGCAACAGAGCCTAGGGCACTTCCACTTATGGTCCTATAGCTTAGGGAAATTAAAATCAAAAAGACACAGCCACCCCAAAGTATGGAACGGCTCTGTTTACAAGAACCTCGTTTACAGTACAAGTTCAACATCGCAGAAAGTGAAAAATGGATAAAGAAGTTGTGGTACTTACGTACAATGCAATATCACTCAGCAATGACATCTATGTCATCAGGCCCGTAGCAGCATAATGAGTGGATTCAGGAATGATGATTCTAACTGAAATAAGTCACACAGAAAAAAAAATCATAAGATATCACTAATAAACGGAATGTGAACTTGGCTACACAGTAACTGAGTTACAAAACAGAACAGGGTCTCAAGTTTAGAAAACCAACTTATGTTTGCTTAAGGGGGAAGGTGAGTTGGGGTGCTGCATAAAACCAGAGTTTGAAATTAGCACAGATACCGTTCCATAAGCCAAATATTTAATAGACAAGACCTACCCCTTGCTCAACAAAATGGACTCAACAATGAGGTATCACCTCACACCTGATAGAATGGGCATCATCAGAAAATCTACAAACAAAAATGCTGGAAAGGGTGTGGAGAAAAGGAACACTCTTCCACTATTGTTGGGAATATAAATTGATACAGTCACTATGGAGAACAATATGGAGTTTCTTAAGAAACTAACAATAGAATTACCATATGATACAGCAATCCCTGTACTGGACATATACCCAGACAAAACCATAAATCAAAAAGAGACATTCACCACAATGTTCATTGCATCACTATTTACAATATCGAGGTAATGGAAGCAATCTAAATGCCCACAGACAGACGAATGCATAAAGCTGTGGTACATATATAAAATGGAATATTACTAAGCCACGAAAAGGAATGAAATTGGGTCATTTGTAGAGACGTCGATGGATCTAGAGACTGTCATACAGAGTGAAGTAAGTCAGAAAGAGAAAAACAAATCTTGTATATTCATGCATATATGTGGAACCTAGAAAAACTGTACAGATTAACCATTTTGCAAGGCATAAATAGAGCAACAGATGTAGACAACAAACGTATGGACAACAAGGGGGGAAAGCTGTTGGGGGGGTGGTGGTGGGAGGAGTTGAGAGACTGGGATTGGCATGTATACATTTATATGTATAAAATAGATAACCAATAAGAACCTGCTGTATAAAAATATAAAATAAAATTCAAAATTAAAAAGAAATAAAATTTAAAAAATAAAACAGAAAAAACAATTATTCTCTTCACATACATGTATTTATATGAATAAATTATTTCCATGCTTATATCTGTAAATACAAAAAAGAGGAATAAAACCTACCTTGAATCAAAAACGAAAAAGAGAAAAAAAACACAGAACCCACCAGTTCCACAGAGGAAAACCGTATCAGGGCACTTGCTCCAGTTGTAAACAATTCTGAAGTTGGTCAGTGGTGGGGAATCGTCTCCCATTCAGCCAGCAGCCCCCACGCAACAAGCGTCCTCATTGCAAAGCTGGGGCACCGTGCCGAGGCATCTGTGAGTAAACGTGAGCTGAGCCCCAGGCCAGTTGCTGCTGAACTATTCCCACCCGTCCCAGGTAAAACACCTGAATATATACAAGGACTTGAAAGCCTAGAGGAAGGGCCATAGAGCCACACGAGTGACAGCATGCCGGCCGACTTGGTGCCTGCAGGCCAGCCAGGATGGTCCTGGCCCTGGGTGCTCTTCTGGAAGATTTCCATTTCCCTGCCTGAGATACCCGTCCTGTCCCTGCCCCCACTGCTTTTTTCCTTCCTCACCTCTGCCCAGGGAGAAATTCCAGCAGCAGGTATGGGTGACACATCCTCTTCTTTAGCAGGTGGCAGCATGGCAACTGCTGCAGAAAGTCCAGCAGAGCCCCACTCACACTGGGCCACCCACAAAGCTGTGGCCTCTCACTCCCTCCCACCAGCCCAGCCCCGAGACTGCTGACAGGGCAGAGAAAATGGCGTCAGGCACTGCAGGGGCTCTTGCTGCCTGGAGTGGTATTTATATTGATCTCAACCCAGGCACACCTGGGGAGGGCTGGCCGGCATGGTAAGGCTGCCCAGCTCAGCCAATCATCACCCCTCAGGGGCTCACAGTTGCAGAAAATGGAACTTGCTAAACCGGCCAGGTCCAAGGAACAGGTGTGGGCTCCTGAGAGTCAGGATAGACAAGGGGCTGCAGCTTTGGCTTGTTTTCTAATCATTTTATCTGGCCCATGAGTGGGAGACAACTTCAAGAAAACCCTCTCCTAATGAGAGGAAACCAGGAGTCAGGGAGAGGAGGGGTGGGTGGTGGTTGGAGACAGAGGCCTGGTGCCCCGGGTGCAGTGGAAGTCTCTGGAAGACCAGGTGGAAGGAGGCCACACAGAGTGATGCCCAGGGTCACAGACCTGTCGCAGCTGCTGTTTGTTAGTTCAAGTCCTGCTCTGAGGTGCTCTGTGTCAGCTCTGAGCGACAGGTGAGCTGGGGGTGCTCTGCAATGAGGGCTATGTGCACAGTTCCTGTGTGCCCAGCCCTGCCACGGTACCTGCAAGGGTAGCTCTGTATCCTGGGAGGGGCCTGACCACGAGAGCCCCATGGGCTGGGGTGGGGGTGGGGTACCTGCCCAGGTGAGCTCCATATTCTGGGATTGGTCTGACCACGAGAGCCCCATGGGCTGCTGGGGACCTGGTAAAGGATGTCAGGACAGTCAGTGAAGCCACCGAGGATATACCTCCAGTTGCTCCTAATTCCTACACCCTGCTGGTCATTCTACCAACCACCAGGACATGGTATTCTGTATTAGTCTTCAATGATGCCTTCTTTTGCATTCCATTAGTCCCAGAGTCACAAGAAATTTTGGCTTGTGAGTGGCAGGACTCAACATACAACTAAAACAATACTTCCGGGCCGTCTTGCCCCAAGGGTGCAAAAATTCCCACACCATCTTTGGGGAAAGCTTAGCTAAAGACCTAAAAGTTCTACCTCTGGAAAAGGAAATCCTCCTTCAGTACGCAGACGACATTCTGATCGCCAGCCCTACTAAGGAGGCCTCTGAACTACCAAGCCAATAAAGGATAGAAGTTGTCCAAGAAAAAGCTCAAATATCACAGACTGCGGTGACCTGCCTGGGCTTCATTCTCACAGAAGGTCAGAGAAGCCCATCCCAGGAAAGGGAAGAAACCATTTTCAGCCTTACCCCTTTCTAAAACTAGAAGACAGCTTAGGGGTTCCTGGGGAGGCCAGGGTTTGCTGCTTCTGGATCCCTAACTATAGTCTACTAGCTGGGTCTCTATATGAAACACTGAAAGGAAAAGATGATGATCCTTTTGAATAGAATCCAGAAGTGACCTTTCAAGAATGGAAAGAGCAGTCAATTCAGACCCTTGCCATGGAACTCCCTAATTTAGCTAAACCCTTTGACCTTTACATTCCCGGTGAAAGGTGAATCGCCATTGGAGAATTAGTGCAAAAACTGGGACCACTTGAAATGGAACAATGCAAGAATGCCATCCAGGTAGGATAAACTACGGTCACCAAGGGGCTTGGCCCACTGCCACATCTGGCCAAGATACTGGCGGTATCTAAAAACCTGGAAATCAGCAGCCCAAAAGGCCACCTCCCTCCTAAGGGAAAAGGACCCCACGTGGTGATCCTAACCACCAACCATGCCCTGAAGTTGCAGGGTTCGCTCCGTGGGCACACCAACCTCGAGTGAGGAGGCCCTCCAACTCCAACATCCAGAGAGATAACCAGGGGCAACAGGGCACCATGACGACTCGTGTGAACATCACTTGACCTGGAGTTTCTCTCATAAAACAACAAGAGTGTGTCCCAAAAGAGTAGACTACTGCTTGCAGGACTTACTGCACCCAGAGGGGAGCTAATAATCTTGGCGGGGGAACCGTATATCACACTGTCACCATAGAAAAGCCTACAGACACTGTGCTGATGGTGGCCAATAAGACCGGCTGGACTCCTGTTTACTTCAAAAGGCTGTTGACTCAGTGGCCATCATGGTCCTTGATCACCACTGACCCTGGACTGTCTGGGAGTGGAGCGGGCAGGGCTCTGACACCTGGTGCTGTTTGTACATTAATTCAGGGGCCTAATTGAAGAAAGCGCAGACTACTGGTCAGAGCATCTAGGCTGGCAGAAACGGTCAGCCTAAGGTGGCCAAACAAATGTGGGGCGGGGTGAAACCGGCCCCCACAGCGTCTCTGCACATCTCTTTCCTGGACCCTTAAAGGTCATTAGAATCTATAACACTTCCAATGCTGGTGCTCAGGTGGACGAGCAGGGAGGCAGGGGTCCTGGGGACAATCAACGTCACCTGGAGGCTGCTGGGGAGAAGCTCTGACCCTCGCCCCCGGGTATGAGGGCTCCCAACTCAGCACTCAGCAGTTACAGAAGAAGGGTCTGCACCCTCAGCACTCCAAGAATGAGGAACGGGACAAAAGGCAGAGGAGGGGTTTGTCCCCAGCAAAGCCCATTAAAAATCCCTGGGAGATAAAAATAGAATCTGGGCAATAAAGTCAAGTCTAACCTTTTTTATCCTTTGTGCTTTGTCTAATTTCATGTGCTCCTAGGGTCCCGCATGCAGAGGTTCCACACCCGGCACTTCAGACCAGATTTCCTAGTGCAGAATGGCTGGGTCGACACCTCAGCTCCTGGGGCCCAGTGCAGACTCCGCGATATAGAGCCTGAGCTGCAGCCAACCCCGCCCTCGAGAGCTCCGCCCCCTCCCTCCCACTGACTCTGACAGGATCTCTACACAGCAGCCCAGCCCACAGCCCACGGGGTAGTGCATGCTCTCACCTCTCCATTCTCTGATCAAAATATAAAGTTTCCTTTGCTTGTGAACCAAACTCAGTCTCGATCTGTTGGCCCCAATGACACTGGGCAGGGGGACACTTGTTGGGGTCCACTCTGGAGGATCAGTAACAGAAATTGAGACTATTGTAACCTCAATGAACAGATGTGTGAGCCAAACTGTAGTTAACATAGAACAGTGTATAAGGCTCCGGTAAAATAAGATGTTTCTAACACTTCCATTTGATATTTCCATCACTTTATTATAAGCAAGTTCAGTGAAAAGGTTTGTCTTATTTGTCAGGTCAATATTAGAGAAACGAAGTGATTTCTTTCCAAGGATGTACAGCTAATAATCTTGGTTAAACCTTCAATCTTGTTTTAAATGCTTTTCCATTGAAAATGATACCTCTCTTTCAGCTCCCCCATTTCTGAGAAGTATAAAATCTTATAATTTATTATTACCAAAGGGGAAAGGTGGGAGGAGGGATAAATTAACAGTTTGGGATTAACACATACACACTGCTATGTATAAAATAGATCATCAACAAGGAACTACTGTATAGCACAGGGAACTACACTCAACATTTTGCAATAACCTATAAGGGGAAATAATCTGAAAAAGAATAGATATTTTTATTGACATCATCTATCAATGACAGTTAAAGTGTAACCTAAGGGAAGCTGGTGGTGAGTGCTTCTGACCCTGAAGACTTCAATCATCTAAAGTTTGGACTCTGCCTACTTCCCAAGGCCCTTAATGAACATATGTGTAGCCGTAGCTTAAAAAATTCCCCAGTTTGGGTTTCGGGGAGACACTGATTTTGAAAAAGCCCTGGTGTTCTCCTTACATGAATGGGACTCTTCCTACTGCTAAAACATGTCTGTCACACCCAGAGGATGGTATACCGTCTGATCGGGAAGAGTTTGGAAAAGGCATCTCATCTCCTCATCTCCTGGTGCTCGGGTTCACCCCTCCAGCGTCTTTACTAACAGTCTCCCCACTTGGAGATGTCAGCACTGTCAACATCCTGTTGCGTACAGTTTGGAATTTGTCCAGAGGATGAAGCGGAAGGATGAGGAACAATGAGAGACAAGTCCTAGGTGTTCAGACAGGCACATGTCACTCTAATTTCCAATCAGGAAGACGAATTGACCAAAGGCTAGGGTTGCCCATGGAAACAGTATAGGGCTTGAGGAAATCCTGCTGCTTTGTGGCCAGTTCCCATAAACACAAGTTGAACAATGGAACTCAGGGGCAGTAAAATTCACGAAACTGCAGAGTTGAAAATATCCATCACTGAAAAATGTCTTGAGGAAAGTCAGAGAAAAGGACTTGTAAGCAAGGGAGAATGGCAGGAAAGGGATTTGAGGAGGTAGAAAGGACTCGCCATTAAGCACAAGAAAAGGAGCTGAACATTGCCAACATTGCAGTTGGCCAAAAAGGGTGTATGCGTTTTTTTCTGTATATATTCAAGAAAAGGGCATACACTTTTTTAGCCAACCAAACAGGTGGGCACTGGAAGTCAATACTACAAAAGATATCACTTCGCATCAGTCAGAAGAGCCATCCTCATAAAGCGTAAACAACAGAAATGCAGGACAGGGCAACGAGAAGAGGGAGCCCTGTGAGACTTATAGTGGAAATGTATATTGCCAATGGCCATTCTGGAGAAGTGTATTGTGTTTACTAAAGCATCTAAAAAATGAGCTACAGAGCATAGGGCACTTGCACTCATGGGCGTATATCTTGGGAAAAACAAAAATCGAGAGGACACAGGCACCCCAATGTTTACCCCCTCTCTGTTTAAAAGATCCTCGACTAGGATATAACTTAAATGTCTCTGGAGGGAAAAAATGGATAGAGATGTGGTACTTAGGTAGAGTGGAATATTATTCAGCCTGGAAATCAATGAAATATGGCCAGTTGTAACAACTCCGGAGGAGTTACGTATGATCATTCTAAGTGACATAATTCAAAAAGAAAAAGACACATATCATAAGATATCACTTAAAGGTGGAATCCAAAATGGCTACACATGAAATAAATTACAAAACAAAAACATAGTCAAATATGTAGAAAACACACATAAGGCTGCTAAACGGGAAAGGTGGGGAGGGGTGAGGCATCATCCAGGAGGTTGAAATTAGCAAAGATACCATTCCAAATACCAAACTGATAATCAACAAGGCCTACACGGTAGCTAAAAGAACTGCACTCAGCACACTCAAGTCACCGGAAAAGAATATATACGACTGGTAAGAATCTGAAAAAGAATTTATTGATGTCTCTCTGTACGTGAATCAAGTGGATGTACAGCAGCAAGAAACAGAGCTCTGAAAATCAGCTGTAACCAATATAGTAATAAATTGAAAAAAATAAATGACAGAGAGACAGAGAAAACCTCTTACAACTTTTCCTCAGGGATGGTGATGCAACATGGATTGAACACATCTAGACCCACAGCAGGATGAGACATAAGGCTGGAAACTGCGCTAAGAGAAATGTGAGGTTGGGTGAGGAAATGCACACCCTTTAAAGTAATACTACCTGGTGCCCATTCAATGGGTCCCAAATCTGCAGGTTCAAGGGATCTTCCTACAGCTAAAACATGCATGGAAAACCCAGAGGACTGTACACCATGTGATCGGGAGATGTGTCTAAAATGCAGCTCATTTATCCTCTCCTGGTGCTCCTGTTCACCATTCCAGCCACGTTACTTAGAATCTCCCCACTTGGAGAATCAGCACATTTAAACTTCTGTTTCACACATTTTGCAAATTGTGAGGAGGATGAACGGGAAGAGGGGGAACCAATGAGAGAATAGTTGTAGGGGGTTGGACGGGCACATATCAATCTAATTTCCCATTAAGAATAAGAATTGAAAAAAGGCTCAGCCTGCCTCGCCGGAGCCAAAATAGGGCCTGAAGCAATCCTGCGGGTTTGAGGCCAGCTCACAAAAGAGCAACTTAAAAAATGGAGCTCAGGGTCACTGCAATTCACAAACCTGCAGAGTTATAAATGAAAACTAACGTCCAAAAATATGTTGAGGTAAGGCAAAGAAGAGGATCTGAATGCAAGACAGAATTGCAAGAAACAGATTTCAAGAGATAGATTGGACTCATCTTTAAAGCACATGAAAAGCGGCAGAATTTCGACAATGATGCAGTTGGCCCAAAAGGGCATATGCGTTTTTCCTGATTATATCCAGGAAAAAACGCATACGCACTTTATGGGAAGGAAGCCCATATGGGCAGGCAAGCAATGCAAATGTGCACAACAAAGAAGTCTCATTTCCCACCGGTCAAAAGAGCCATCCTAAAAAATTGTAAAAACCAGAAATGCAGGACAGGCCATGGAGAACAGGGAGCCTTTATACGCTGATGGGCAGTGTGTGAACTGCCGAGAGCCACTCTGGAGAAGTGTATGGTGGTTCCTAAATCATCTAAAAAACAGAGCTACAGAGCATAGGACACTTCCAATCATGGGAGTATATCTAGGGAAGTCTAAAAATCAACAAGAAACAAGCACACCACAGTTTAGGGCTACTCTGTTTACAAGAACCTCAACTTCAGTACACCTTAAATATCCCAGGAAAGAGAACAATGGATAAAGAAGATGTGGTACTTATGTACAACGGAATATCTCTTCACCATGAAATCAATGTAATAAGGCTAGTAGAAGGATAAAGAGTGGATTTAGGTCCGATAATACTACTTGAAATAAGTCAAACAGAAAAAGAAACATATCATAAGATATCACCTATAGAGGGAGGGTAAATATGGCTGCACAAGAAATGAATTACAGAACAGAACAGTGTCTCACATTTAGAAAACACACTTATGTCAGCTTAAGGGGAAAGGAGAGGTGGGGTGATGCATAAAACCAGAGTTTGAAATTAGCACAGATACTGTTCAATAAACCAAATAGGTATTAGACAAGATCTACACCTTGCTCAATGAACTGGCCTCAACACACCCTATACACCACAGAGAAATATATCTGAGTAATAAGAGTCTTAAAACCCATGTATTGATATATCTCCATAAGGGAATCAAGTGTGTGCAGAGCAGCACAAACACAGCAGTGAAAATGAGCTAAACCCCATTATAGAAATAAATTTTAAAAACAAAATGCAGAAACAATGAAAGAGAGAAAAATTCTTACAAAATTCGCTCAGGGGCTGTGATGCAACCTGGATTGACCACATATAAACCCACAGCTGGATAAGACATAAGGCTGGACACTTGGGGCTGAGAGGATTGGTGAGCTTTGGTGAGCAACTGCCGAAAGTTTAATGCAATACTTCATGCTGCTCATTCCAAGGGTCCCAACACTCCAGGTTGAAGGGAATCTTCCTACAGCTAAACCATGCTTGGGAAACCCAGCGACTGGTATACCATATGATCGGGAAAGGTTTCTAAAACGCACCTCATTTTTCCTCTCCTGGGGCTCCGGATCGACATTCCAGCCGCTTTACTAACAACATCCCCACAAGGAGAGTCAATGCCTTTAAGATCTGGTATCGCACAGTCTGCAGTTAGTGCGGAGGATGAATGGGAATAGGGGGAACCAGCGAGAAACTAGCTGTAGCGGTTTCAATGGGCACATGTCACTCTAATTTCACATCAGTAAGAAGAATTAACCAAAGGCACAGCAAGGTGCCCCAGAAGAATAGGGCCTGAAGGAATCGTGTGGTTATGAGGCAAAATCACAAAAATAAGAGCTGAAAAATGGAGCTAAGGGACACTGCAATTCAAAAACCTGCAGAGTTATAAAGGCCAACTACTTTCAAAAAATATACTGAGGTAAGGCTATGAAGAGTCAATGAAAGCAAGGCAGAAATGCAGGAAACCGATTTGAGGAGGTAGACTGGAATTGCATTGAAAACATATGAAGAAAGTCAGAACCTCGACAATGATGCACTTGGCCAAAAAAGGCGTATGCGTTTTTTCCTGAATATATTCAGGAAAAAACGCATATGCACTTTTTGGCCAACCAAGCAAGCTTGCAAAGGAAATCTGCACTACAATGAAGTCTCACTTCCCCCCGGTCAAAAGGGCCATCTGAAAAAAGTGTAAAATCCAGAAAGGCAGGACAGGCCATGGAGAACTGGGAGCCCTGTTATGCTGATGGGCGGGATGTAAGTTGCCAACACCACTTGGGAGAAGTGTATGGTGTTTCCTGAAATATCTAAAAAACAAAGCAACAGAGCCTAGGGCACTTCCACTTATGGTCCTATAGCTTAGGGAAATGAAAATCAAAAAGACACAGCCACCCCAAAGTTTGGGACGGCTCTGTTTACAAGAACCTCGTTTACGGGACAAGTTCAATATCGCAGAAAGTGAAAAATGGATGAAGAAGTTGTGGTACTTACGTACAATGCAATATCACTCAGCAATGAAATCTATGTCATCAGGCCCATAGCAGCATAATGAGTGGATTCAGGTATGATGATTCTAACTGAAATAAGTCACACAGAAAAAGAAACATCATAAGATATCACTAATACACGGAATGTAAACTTGGCTACACAGGAACTGAATTACAAAACAGAACAGGGTCTCCAATTTAGAAAACTAACCTATGCTTGCTTAAGGGGAAAGGTGAGTTGGGGTGCTGCATAAAACCAGAGATTGAAATGAGCACAGATAAAGTTCCTTAAGCCAAATATGGAATAGACAAGAGCTACTCCTTGCTCAACGAAATGGACTCAACACCCCATATTAAACGCCTAAGAATGTACCTGACTAGTAAGTATCTTAAAACCTATGGATTGCTATGTCTCCGAAAGAGAATCAAGCGTGCGTACAGGGGCATAAACGCAGCAGTGATAGGATTGGAGAGGTTCCGTGAGCAAATGAAGACCCTTTGAAGTCATATTGCATGGTACCCATTCCACGGGTCTAAACTCTCCAGGTTTAAGGGATTCTTCCTTCAGCTAAAACATGCATGTGGAACCTAGAGTATGATCAACCGTGTGATCGGGAGACGTGTTCAAATATGTCTCAGTTTTCATACCCTGGTACTAGGATGCAACATTCCAGACGCTTTACTAACACTCTCCCGACTTGGAGAGTCAGTGCCTTTAACCTCCTGTTTGGCCCAGTTTGCAATTTCTGCGGAAGTTGAACAGGAAGAGGGAGAACCAATGAGAGACTAGTTGGAGGTGTCTGGACGGGCAAATTTAACTCTCTTTTCCCACCAGGCAGAGGAATTAACCAAAGGCTCAGCGTGCCGTGCCGGAACCAGATTAGGGCCTGAAGCAATCCTGCGGTGTTGCGGCCAGCTCACAAGAAAGCGAGTGGAAGAAAGGAGCTCAGGGGCACTGTAATTCACAAACCTGCAGAGTTATGAATGACAGCTATCGTCCAAAAATATACTGAAGTAAGGCTGCCAAGAGGACTTGAAAGCGGGGCAGAATTGCAGGAAACCGATTTCAGGAGGTAGACTGGAATTGCATTGAAAGCATAGGAAAAGAGGCAGAACGTCCACAATGATGCACTTGGCCAAAAAGGGCGTATGCGTTTTTTCCTGAATATATTCAGGAAAAAACGCATACGCCCTTTTTGGCCAACCAAGCAAGCTTGCAAAGGAAATCTGCACTACAATGAAGTCTCACTTCCCCCCGGTCAAAAGGGCCATCTGAAAAAAGTGTAAAATCCAGAAAGGCAGGACAGGCCATGGAGAACTGGGAGCCTTGTTATGCTGATGGGCGGGATGTAAATTGCCAACAGACACTCGGGAGAAGTGTATGGTGTTTCCTGAAACATCTAAAAAACAAAGCAACAGAGCCTAGGGCACTTCCACTTATGGTCCTATAGCTTAGGGAAATGAAAATCAAAAAGACACCACCACCCCAAAGATTGGGACGGCTCTGTTTACAAGAACCTCGTTTACGGTACAAGTTCAATATCGCAGAAAGTGAAAAACGGATGAAGAGGTTGTGGTACTTACGTACAATGCAATATCACTCAGCAATGACATCTATGTCATCAGGCCCTTAGCATCACAATGAGTGGATACAGGTATGATGATTCTAACTGAAATAAGTCACACAGAAAAAGAAACATCATAAGATATCACTAATACATGGAATGTAAACTTGGCTAAACAGGAACTGGATTACAAAACAGAACATGGTCTCAAATTTAGAAAACCAACTTATGCTTGCTTAAGGGGAAAGGTGAGTTGGGGTGCTGCATAAAACCAGAGATTGAAATGAGCACAGATAAAGTTCCTTAAGCCAAATATGGAATAGACAAGAGCTACTCCTTGCTCAACGAAATGGACTCAACTCCCCATATTAAACGCCTAAGAATGTACCTGACTAGTAAGTATCTTAAAAGCTATGGATTGCTATGTCTCCAAAAGAGAATCAAGCGTGTGTACAGGGGCATAAACGCAGCAGTGATAGGATTGGAGAGGTTCGGTGAGCAAATGAAGACCCTTTGAAGTCATATTGCATGGTACCCATTCCACGGGTCTCAACTCTCCAGGTTTAAGGTATTCTTCCTTCAGCTAAAACATGCATGTGGAACCCAGAGTATGATCAACCGTGTGAACGGGAGACGTGTTCAAATATGTCTCAGTTTTCCTCCCCTGGTACTCGGGTGCAACATTCCAGACGCTTTACTAACACTCTCCCCACTTGGAGAGTCAGTCCCTTTAACCTGCTGTTTGGCCCAGTTTCCAATTTCTGCGGAAGATGAACAGGAATAGGGAGAACCAATGAGAGACTAGCTGGAGGTGTCTGGACGGGCAAATTTAACTCTCATTTCCCACCAGGAAGAGGAAATAACCAAAGGCTCAGCGTACCGTGCCGGAACCAGATTAGGGCCTGAAGCCATCCTGCGGTGTTGCGGCCAGGTCACAAGAAAGCGAGTTGAAGAAAGGAGCTCAGGGGCACTGTAATTCACAAACCTGCAGAGTTATAAATGACAGCTATCGTCCAAAAATAGACTGAAGTAAGGCTGCCAAGAGGACTTGAAAGCGGGGCAGAATTGCAGGAAACCGATTTCAGGAGGTAGACTGGAATTGCATTGAAAGCACAGGAAAAGAGGCAGAACGTCCACAATGATGCACTTGGCCAAAAAGGGCGTATGCGTTTTTTCCTGAATATATTCAGGAAAAAACGCATACGCCCTTTTTGGTCAACCAAGCAAACTTGCAAAGGAAATCTGCACTACAATGAAGTCTCACTTCCCCAGGGTAAATAGGGCCATCTGAAAAAAGTGTAAAGTCCAGAAAGGGAGGACAGGCCATGGAGAATTGGGAGCCTTGTTATGCTGATGGGCGGGATGTAACTTGACAACTGACACTCTGGAGAAGTGTATGGTGTTTCCTGAAACATCTAAAAAACAAAGTAACAGAGCCTAGGGCACTTCCACTTATGGTCCTATAGCTTAGGGAAATTAAATTCAAAAAGTCACAGCCACCCCAAAGTTTGGGACGCCTCTGTTTACAAGAACCTCGTTTATAGTACAAGTTCAACATCGCAGAAAGTGAAAAATGGATAAAGAAGTTGTGGTATTTACTTACAAAGCAATATCGCTCAGCAATGAAATCTATGTCATCAGGCCCTTAGCAGCACAATGAGTGGATTCAGGTATGATGACTCTAACTGAAATAAGTCACACAGAAAAAGAAACATCATAAGATATCAGTAATACACAGAATGTAAACTTGGCTACACAGGAACTGAATTACAGAACAGAACAGGGTCTCAAATTTAGAAAACCAACTTATGCTTGCTTAAGGGGAAAGGTGAGTTGGGGTGCTGCATAAAACCAGAGATTGAAATGAGCACAGATAAATTTCCTTAAGCCAAATATGGAATAGACAAGAGTTACTCCTTGCTCAACGAAATGGACACAACACCGCATATTAAACGCCTAAGAATTTACCTGAGTAGTAAGTATCTTAAAACCTATGGATTGCTATGTCTCCGAAAGAGAATCAAGCATGTGTACAGGGGCATAAACGCAGCAGTGATAGGATTGGAGAGGTTCGGTGAGCAAATGAAGACCCTTTGAAGTCATATTGCATGGTACCCATTCCACGGGTTTCAAATACCCAGGTTTTAGGTATTCTTCCTTCAGCTAAAACATGCATGTGGAACCCAGAGTATGATCAACCATGAGATCGGGAGACGTGTTCAAATATGTCTCAGTTTTCGTACCCTGGTACTCGGGTGCAACATTCCAGACGCTTTACTAACACTCTCCCCACTTGGAGAGTCAGTCCCTTTAACCTCCTGTTTGGCCCAGTTTGCAATTTCTGCGGAAGATGAACAGGAATAGCGAGAACCAATGAGAGACTAGCTGGAGGTGTCTGGACGGGCAAATTTAACTCTCATTTCCCACCAGGAAGAGGAATTAACCAAAGGCTCAGCGTGCCGTGCCGGAACCAGATTAGGGCCTGAAGCCATCCTGCGGTGTTGCGGCCAGCTCACAAGAAAGCGAGTTGAAGAAAGGAGCTCAGGGGCACTGTAATTCACAAACCTGCAGAGTTATAAATGACAGCTATCGTCCAAAAATAGACTGAAGTAAGGCTGCCAAGAGGACTTGAAAGCGGGGCAGAATTGCAGCAAACCGATTTCAGGAGGTAGACTGGACTAGCACTGAAAGCATAGGAAAAGAGGCAGAACGTCCACAATGATGCACTTGGCCAAAAAGGGCATATGGGTTTTTTCCTGAATATATTCAGGAAAAAATGCATACGCACTTTTTGGCCAACCAAGCAAACTTGCAAAGGAAATCTGCAGTACAATGAAGTCTCACTTCCCCCCGGTCAAAAGGGCCATCTGAAAAAAGTGTAAAATCCAGAAAGGCAGGACAGGCCATGGAGAACTGGGAGCCTTGTTATGCTGATGGGCGGGATGTAAATTGCCAACAGACACTCAGGAGAAGTGTATGGTGTTTCCTGAAACATCTAAAAAACAAAGCAACAGAGCTTAGGGCACTTCCACTTATGGTCCTATAGCTTAGGGAAATTAAAATCAAAAAGACACAGCCACCCCAAAGTTTGGGACACCTCTGTTTACAAGAACCTCGTTTACCGTACAAGTACAATATCACAGAAAGTGAAAAATGGATAAAGAACTTGTGGTACTTACGTACAATGCAGTATCACTCAGCAATGAAATCTATGTCATCAGGCCCTTAGCAGCATAATGAGTGGATTCAGGTACAATGATTTTAACTGAAATAAGTCACACAGAAAAAGAAACAGCATAAGATATCACTAATACACGGAATGGAAACTTGGCTACACAGTAACTGAATTCCAAAACAGAACAGGGTCTCAAATTTAGAAAACCAACTTATGCTTGCTTTAGGGGAAAGGTGCGTTGGGGAGCTGCATAAAACCAGAGATTGAAATGAGCACAGATAAAGTTCCTTAAGCCAAATATGGAATAGACAAGAGCTACTCCTTGCTCAAGGAATTGGACTCAAGAACCCATATTAAACGCCTAAGAATGTACCTGACTAGTAAGTATCTTAAAACCTATGGATTGCTATGTCTCCAAAAGAGAATCAAGCATGTGTACAGGGCATAAACGCAGCAGTGATAGGATTGGAGAGGTTCGGTGAGCAAATGAAGACCCTTTGAAGTCATATTGCATGGTACCCATTCCACGGGTTTCAAATACCCAGGTTTAAGGTATTCTTCCTTCAGCTAAAACATGCATGTGGAACCTAGAGTATGATCAACCATGTGATCGGGAGACGTGTTCAAATATGTCTCAGTTTTCGTACCCTGGTACTCGGGTGCAACATTCCAGACGCTTTACTAACACTCTCCCGACTTGGAGAGTCAGTCCCTTTAACCTCCTGTTCGGCCCAGTTTGCAATTTCTGCGGAAGATGAACAGGAATAGCGAGAACCAATGAGAGACTAGCTGGAGGTGTCAGGACGGGCAAATTTAACTCTCATTTCCCACCAGGAAGAGGAATTAACCAAAGGCTCAGCGTGCCGTGCCGGAACCAGATTAGGGCCTGAAGCCATCCTGCGGTGTTGCGGCCAGCTCAAAAGAAAGCGAGTTGAAGAAAGGAGCTCAGGGGCACTGTAATTCACAAACCTGCAGAGTTATAAATGACAGCTATCGTCCAAAAATAGACTGAAGTAAGGCTGCCAAGAGGACTTGAAAGCGGGGCAGAATTGCAGCAAACCGATTTCAGGAGGTAGACAGGAATTGCATTGAAAGCATAGGAAAAGAGGCAGAACGTCCACAATGATGCACTTGGCCAAAAAGGGCGTATGGGTTTTTTCCTGAATATATTCAGGAAAAAACGCATACGCCCTTTTTGGCCAACCAAGCAAACTTGCAAAGGAAATCTGCAGTACAATGAAGTCTCACTTCCCCCCGGTCAAAAGGGCCATCTTAAAAAAGTGTAAAATCCAGAAAGGCAGGACAGGCCATGGAGAACTGGGAGCCTTGTTATGCTGATGGGCGGGATGTAAATTGCCAACAGACACTCGGGAGAAGTGTATGGTGTTTCCTGAAACACCTAAAAAACAAAGCAACAGAGCCTAGGGCACTTCCACTTATGGTCCTATAGCTTAGGGAAATTAAAATCAAAAAGACACAGCCACCCCAAAGTTTGGGACACCTCTGTTTACAAGAACCTCGTTTACCGTACAAGTTCAATATCACAGAAAATGAAAAATGGATAAAGAACTTGTGGTACTTACGTACAATGCAGTATCACTCAGCAATGAAATCTATGTCATCAGGCCCTTAGCAGCATAATGAGTGGATTCAGGTACAATGATTCTAACTGAAATAAGTCACACAGAAAAATAAACAGCATAAGATATCACTAATACACGGAATGGAAACTTGGCTACACAGGAACTGAATTCGAAAACAGAACAGGGTCTCAAATTTAGAAAACCAACTTATGCTTGCTTAAGGGGAAAGGTGAGTTGGGGAGCTGCATAAAACCAGAGATTGAAATGAGCACAGATAAAGTTCCTTAAGCCAAATATGGAATAGACAAGAGCTACTCCTTGCTCAAGGAATTGGACTCAACAACCCATATTAAACGCCTAAGAATGTACCTGACTAGTAAGTATCTTAAAACCTATGGATTGCTATGTCTCCAAAAGAGAATCAAGCATGTGTACAGGGGCATAAACGCAGCAGTGATAGGATTGGAGAGGTTCGGTGAGCAAATGAAGACCCTTTGAAGTCATATTTCATGGTACCCATTCCACGGGTCTCAACTCTCCAGGTTTAAGGTATTCTTCCTTCAGCTAAAACATGCATGTGGAACCCAGAGTATGATCAACCATGTGATCGGGAGACGTGTTCAAATATGTCTCAGTTTTCGTACCCTGGTACTCTTGTGCAACATTCCTGACGCTTTACTAACACTCTCCCGACTTGGAGAGTCAGTCCCTTTAACCTCCTGTTTGGCGCAGTTTGCAATTTCTGCGGAAGATGAACAGGAATAGCGAGAAACAATGATAGACTAGCTGGAGGTGTCTGGACGTGTAAATTTAACTCTCATTTCCGACCAGGAAGAGGAATTAACCAAAGGCTCAGCGTGCCGTGCCGGGACCAGATTAGGGCCTGAAGCCATCCTGCGGTGTTGCGGCCAGGTCACAAGAAAGCGAGTTGAAGAAAGGAGCTCAGGGGCACTGTAATTCACAAATCTGCAGAGTTATAAATGACAGCTATCGTCCAAAAATATACTGAAATAAGGCTGCCAAGAGGACTTGAAAGCGGGGCAGAATTGCAGGAAACCGATTTCAGGAGGTAGACTGGAATTGCATTGAAAGCATAGGAAAAGAGGCAGAACGTCCACAATGATGCACTTGGCCAAAAAGGGCGTATGCGTTTTTTCCTGAATATATTCAGGAAAAAACGCATACGCCCTTTTTGGTCAACCAAGCAAACTTGCAAAGGAAATCTGCACTACAATGAAGTCTCACTTCCCCCGGTCAAAAGGGCCATCTGAAAAAAGTGTAAAATCCAGAAAGGGAGGACAGGCCATGGAGAACTGGGAGCCTTGTTATGCTGATGGGCGGGATGTAAATTGCCAACAACCACTTGGGAGAAGTGTATGGTGTTTCCTGAAACATCTAAAAAACAAAGCAACAGAGCCTAGGGCACTTCCAATTATGGTCCTATAGCTTAGGGAAATTAAAATCAAAAAGACACAGCCACCCCAAAGTTTGGGACGCCTCTGTTTACAAGAACCTAGTTTAGAGTACAAGTTCAACATCGCAGAAAGTGAAAAATGGATAAAGAAGTTGTGGTATTTACTTACAAAGCAATATCGCTCAGCAATGAAATCTATGTCTTCAGGCCCTTAGCAGCACAATGAGTGGATTCAGGTATGATGATTCTAACTGAAATAAGTCACACAGAAAAAGAAACATCATAAGATATCACTAATACACGGAATGTAAACTTGGCTACACAGGAACTGAATTACAGAACAGAACAGGGTCTCAAATTTAGAAAACCAACTTATGCTTGCTTAAGGGGAAAGGTGAGTTGGGGTGCTGCATAAAACCAGAGATTGAAATGAGCACAGATAAAGTTCCTTAAGCCAAATATGGAATAGACAAGAGCTACTCCTTGCTCAACGAAATGGACACAACACCGCATATTAAACACCTAAGAATGTACCTGACTAGTAAGTATCTTAAAACCTATGGATTGCTATGTCTCCGAAAGAGAATCAAGCATGTGTACAGGGGCATAAACGCAGCAGTGATAGGATTGGAGAGGTTCGGTGAGCAAATGAAGACCCTTTGAAGTCATATTGCATGGTACCCATTCCACGGGTTTCAACTACCCAGGTTTAAGGTATTCTTCCTTCAGCTAAACATGCATGTGGAACCTAGAGTATGATCAACCATGTGATCGGGAGACGTGTTCAAATATGTCTCAGTTTTCCTCCCCTGGTACTCGGGTGCAACATTCCAGACGCTTTACTAACACTCTCCCGACTTTGAGAGTCAGTCCCTTTAACCTCCTGTTTGGCCCAGTTTGCAATTTCTGCGGAAGATGAACAGGAATAGCGAGAACCAATGACAGACTAGCTGGAGGTGTCTGGTCGGGTAAATTTAACTCTCATTTCCCACCATGAAGAGGAATTAACCAAAGGCTCAGCGTGCCGTGCCGGAACCAGATTAGGGCCTGAAGCCATCCTGCGGTGTTGCGGCCAGCTCACAAGAAAGCGAGTTGAAGAAAGGAGCTCAGGGGCACTATAATTCACAAACCTGCAGAGTTATAAATGACAGCTATCATCCAAAAATAGACTGAAGTAAGGCTGCCAAGAGGACTTGAAAGCGGGGCAGAATTGCAGGAAACCTATTTCAGGAGGTAGACTGGAATTGCATGGAAAGCATAGGAAAAGAGGCAGAACGTCCACAATGATGCACTTGCCCAAAAAGGGCGTATGCGTTTTTTCCTGAATATATTCAGGAAAAAATGCATACGCCCTTTTTGGCCAACCAAGGAAACTTGCAAAGGAAATCTGCACTACAATGAAGTCTCACTTCCCCCCGGTCAAAAGGGTCATCTGAAAATAGTGTAAAATCCAGAAAGGCAGGACAGGCCATGGAGAACTGGGAGCCTTGTTATGCTGATGGGCGGGATGTAAATCGCCAACAGACACTCGGGAGAAGTGTATGGTGTTTCCTGAAACATCTAAAAAACAAAGCAACAGAGCCTAGGGCACTTCCACTTATGGTCCTATAGCTTAGGGAAATTAAAATCAAAAAGACACAGCCACGCCAAAGTTTGGGACGCCTCTGTTTACAAGAACCTCGTTTAGAGTACAAGTTCAACATCACAGAAAGTGAAAAATGGATAAAGAATTTGTGGTATTTACTTACAAAGCAATATCACTCAGCAATGAAATCTATGTCATCAGGCCCGTAGCAGCATAATGAGTGGATTCAGGTACGATGATTCTAACTGAAATAAGTCACACAGAAAAAGAAACATCATAAGATATCACTAATACACGGAATGTAAACTTGACTACACAGGAACTGAATTACAGAACAGAACAGGGTCTCAAATTTAGAAAACCAACTTATGCTTGCTTAAGGGGAAAGGTGAGTTGGGGTGCTGCATAAAACCAGAGATTGAAATGAGCACAGATAAAGTTCCTTAAGCCAAATATGGAATAGACAAGAGCTACTCCTTGCTCAACGAAATGGACTCAACACCCCATATTAAACGCCTAAGAATGTACCTGACTAGTAACTATCTTAAAACCTATGGATTGCTATGTATCCAAAAGAGAATCAGGCATCTGTACAGGGGCATAAACACAGCATTCATAGGATTGGAGAGGTTCGGTGCACAAATGAAGACCCTTTGAAGTCATATTGCATGGTACCCATTCCACGGGTCTCAACTCTCCAGGTTTAAGGTATTCTTCCTTCAGCTAAAACATGCATGTGGAACCCAGAGTATGATCAACCGTGTGAACGGGAGATGTGTTCAAATATGTCTCAGTTTTCCTCCCCTGGTACTCGGGTGCAACATTCCAGACGCTTTACTAACACTCTCCCCACTTGGAGAGTCAGCGCCTTTAACCTCCTGTTTGGCCCAGTTTGCAATTTCTGCGGAAGATGAACAGGAATAGCGATAACCAATGAGAGACTAGCTGGAGGTGTCTGGACGGGCAAATTTAACTCTCATTTCCCACCAGGAAGAGGAAATAACCAAAGGCTCAGCGTGCCGTGCCGGAACCAGATTAGGGCCTGAAGCCATCCTGCGGTGTTGCGGCCAGCTCAAAAGAAAGCGAGGTGAAGAAAAGAGCTCAGGGGCACTGTAATTCACAAACCTGCAGAGTTATAAATGACAGCTATCGTCCAAAAATATACTGAAGTAAGGCTGCCAAGAGGACTTGAAAGCGGGGCAGAATTGCAGGAAACCGATTTCAGGAGGTAGACTGGAATTGCATTGAAAGCATAGGAAAAGAGGCAGAACGTCCACAATGATGCACTTGGCCAAAAAGGGCGTATGCGTTTTTTCCTGAATATATTCAGGAAAAAACGCATACGCCCTTTTTGGCCAACCAAGCAAGCTTGCAAAGGAAATCTGCACTACAATGAAGTCTCACTTCCCAGCGGTCAAAAGGGCCATCTGAAAAAAGTGTAAAATCCAGAAAGGCAGGACAGGCCATGGAGAACTGGGAGCCTTGTTATGCTGATGGGCGGGATGTAAATTGCCAACAGACACTCGGGAGAAGTGTATGGTGTTTCCTGAAACATCTAAAAAACAAAGCAACAGAGCCTAGGGCACTGCCACTTATGGTCCTATAGCTTAGGGAAATTAAAATCAAAAAGACACAGCCACCCCAAAGTTTGGGACGCCTCTGTTTACAAGAACCTCGTTTACCGTACAAGTGCAATATCACAGAAAGTGAAAAATGGATAAAGAACTTGTGGTACTTACGTACAATGCAGTATCACTCAGCAATGAAATCTATGTCATCAGGCCCGTAGCAGCATAATGAGTGGATTCAGGTATGATGATTCTAACTGAAATAAGTCACACAGAAAAAGAAACATCATAAGATATCACTAATACACGGAATGTAAACTTGCCTACACAGGAACTGAATTCCAAAACAGAACAGGGTCTCAAATTTAGAAAACCAACTTATGCTTGCTTAAGGGGAAAGGTGAGTTGGGGTGCTGCATAAAACCAGAGATTGAAATGAGCACAGATAAAGTTCCTTAAGCCAAATATGGTATAGACAAGAGCTACTCCTTGCTCAACGAAATGGACTCAACACCGCATATTAAACGCCTAAGAATGTACCTGACTAGTAAGTATCTTAAAACCTATGGATTGCTATGTCTCCGAAAGAGAATCAAGCATGTGTACAGGGGCATAAACGCAGCAGTGATAGGATTGGAGAGGTTCGGTGAGCAAATGAAGACCCTTTGAAGTCATATTGCATGGTACCCATTCGACGGGTTTCAACTCTCCAGGTTTAAGGTATTCTTCCTTCAGCTAAAACATGCATGTGGAACCTAGAGTATGATCAACCATGTGATCGGGAGACGTGTTCAAATATGTCTCAGTTTTCGTACCCTGGTACTCGGGTGCAACATTCCAGACGCTTTACTAACACTCTCCCTACTTGGAGAGTCAGTCCCTTTAACCTCCTGTTTGGCCCAGTTTGCAATTTCTGCGGAAGATGAACAGGGATAGCGAGAACCAATGAGAGACTAGCTGGAGGTGTCTGGACGGGCAAATTTAACTCTCATTTCCCACCAGGAAGAGGAATTAACCAAAGGCTCAGCGTGCCGTGCGGGAACCAGATTAGGGCTTGAAGCCATCCTGCTGTGTTGCGGCCAGGTCACAAAAGAGCGAGTTGAAAAAAGGAGCTCAGGGGCACTGTAATTCACAAACCTGCAGAGTTATAAATGACAGCTATCGTCCAAAAATATACTGAAGTAAGGCTGCCAAGAGGACTTGAAAGCCGGGCAGAATTGCAGGAAACCGATTTCAGGAGGTAGACTGGAATTGCATTGAAAGCATAGGAAAAGAGGCAGAACGTCCACAATGATGCACTTGGCCAAAAAGGGCGTATGCGTTTTTTCCTGAATATATTCAGGAAAAAACGCATACACCCTTTTTGGCCAACCAAGCAAGCTTGCAAAGGAAATCTGCACTACAATGAAGTCTCACTTCCCCCCGGTCAAAAGGGCCATCTGAAAAAAGTGTAAAATCCAGAAAGGCAGGACAGTCCATGGAGAACTGGGAGCCTTGTTATGCTGATGGGCGGGATGTAAATTGCCAACAGACACTTGGGAGAAGTGTATGGTGTTTCCTGAAACATCTAAAAAACAAAGCAACAGAGCCTAGGGCACTTCCACTTATGGTCCTATAGCTTAGGGAAATTAAAATCAAAAAGACACAGCCACCCCAAAGTTTGGAACGGCTCTGTTTACAAGAACCTCGTTTACAGTAGAAGTTCAACATCCCAGAAAGTGAAAAATGGATAAAGAAGTTGTGGTATTTACTTACAAAGCAATATCACTCAGCAATGAAATCTATGTCATCAGGCCTGTAGCAGCATAATGAGTGGATTCAGATAGGATGATTCTAACTGAAATAAATCACACAGAAAAAGAAACATCATAAGATATCACTAATACACGGAATGTAAACTTGGCTACACAGGAACTGAATTCCAAAACAGAACAGGGTCTCAAATTTAGAAAACCAACTTATGCTTGCTTAAGGGGAAAGGTGAGTTGGGGTGCTGCATAAAACCAGAGATTGAAATGAGCACAGATAAAGTTCCTTAAGCCAAATATGGAATAGACAAGAGCTATTCCTTGCTCAACGAAATGGACTCAACACCCCATATTAAACGCCTAAGAATGTACCTGACTTGTAAGTATCTTAAAACCTATGGATTGCTATGTCTCCAAAAGAGAATCAAGCGTGTGTACAGGGACATAAACGCAGCAGTGATAGGATTGGAGAGGTTCAGTGAGCAAATGAAGACCTTTGAATTCATATTGCATGGTACCCATTCCACGGGTCTCAACTCTCCAGGTTTAAGGTATTCTTCCTTCAGCTAAAACATGCATGTGGAACCCAGAGTACGATGAACCATGGGAACGGGAGACGTGTTCAAATATGTCTCAGTTTTCCTCCCCTGGTACTCGGGTGCAACATTCCAGACACTTTACTAACAATCTCCCCACTTGGAGAGTCAGCGCCTTTAACCTCCTGTTTGGCCCAGTTTGCAATTTCTGTGGAAGATGAACAGGAATAGGGAGAACCAATGAGAGACTAGCTGGAGGTGTGTGGACGGGCAAATTTAACTCTCATTTCCCACCAGGAAGAGGAATTAACCAAAGGCTCAGTGTGCCGTGCCTGAACCAGATTAGGGCCTGAAGCCATCCTGCGGTGTTGCGGACAGCTCACAAGAAAGCCAGTTGAAGAAAGGAGCTCGGGGACACTGTAATGCAGAAACCTGCAGAGTTATAAATGACAGCTATCGTCCAAAAATTTACTGAAGTAAGGCTGCCAAGAGGACTTGAAAGCAGGGCAGAATTGCAGGAAACCGATTTCAGGAGGTAGACTGGAATTGCATTGAAAGCATTGGAAAAGAGGCAAAACGTCCACAATGATGCACTTGGCCAAAAAGGGCGTATGCGTTTTTTCCTGAATATATTCAGGAAAAAACGCATACGCCCTTTTTGGCCAACCAAGCAAGCTTGCAAAGGAAATCTGCACTACAATGAAGTCTCACTTCCCCCCGGTCAAAAGGGCCATCTGAAAAAAGTGTAAAATCCAGAAAGGCAGGACAGGCCATGGAGAACTGGGAGCCTTGTTATGCTGATGGGCGGGATGTAAATTGCCAACAGACACTAGGGAGAAGTGTATGGTGTTTCCTGAAACATCTAAAAAACAAAGCAACAGAGCCTAGGGCACTTCCACTTATGGTCCTATAGCTTAGGGAAATTAAAATCCAAAAGACACAGCCACCCCAAAGTTTGGAACGGCTCTGTTTACAAGAACCTCGTTTACAGTAGAAGTTCAACATCCCAGAAAGTGAAAAATGGATAAAGAAGTTGTGGTATTTACTTACAAAGCAATATCACTCAGCAATGAAATCTATGTCATCAGGCCCTTAGCAGCACAATGAGTGGATTCAGGTATGATGATTCTAACTGAAATAAGTCACACAGAAAAAGAAACATCATAAGATATCACTAATACACGGAATGTAAACTTGGCTACACAGGAACTGAATTCCAAAACAGAACAGGGTCTCAAATTTAGAAAACCAACTTATGCTTGCTTAAGGGGAAAGGTGAGTTGGGGTGCTGCATAAAACCAGAGATTGAAATGAGCACAGATAAAGTTCCTTAAGCCAAATATGGAATAGACAAGAGCTACTCCTTGCTCAACGAAATGGACTCAACACCGCATATTAAACGCCTAAGAATGTACCTGACTAGTAAGTATCTTAAAACCTATGGATTGCTATGTCTCCAAAAGAGAATCAAGCGTGTGTACAGGGACATAAACGCAGCAGTGATAGGATTGGAGAGGTTCGGTGAGCAAATGAAGACCTCTGAAGTCATATTGCATGGTACCCATTCCACGGGTCTCAACTCTCCAGGTTTAAGGTATTCTTCCTTCAGCTAAAACATGCATGTGGAACCCAGAGTATGATCAACCGTGTGAACGGGAGCCGTGTTTAAATATGTCTCAGTTTTCCTCCCCTGGTACTCGGGTGCAACATTCCAGACGCTTTACTAACACTCTCTCCACTTGGAGAGTCAGCGCCTTTAACCTCCTGTTTGGCCCAGTTTGCAATTTCTGCGGAAGATGAACAGGAATAGGGAGAACCAATGAGAGACTAGCTGGAGGTGTCTGGACGGGCAAATTTAACTCTCATTTCCCACCAGGAAGAGGAAATAACCAAAGGCTCAGCGTGCCGTGCCGGAACCAGATTAGGGCCTGAAGCCATCCTGCGGTGTTGCGGCCAGCTCAAAAGAAAGCGAGTTGAAGAAAAGAGCTCAGGGGCACTGTAATTCACAAACCTGCAGAGTTATAAATGACAGCTATCGTCCAAAAATAGACTGAAGTAAGGCTGCCAAGAGGACTTGAAAGCGGGGCAGAATTGCAGGAAACCGATTTCAGGAGGTAGACTGGAATTGCATTGAAAGCATAGGAAAAGAGGCAGAACGTCCACAATGATGCACTTGGCCAAAAAGGGCGTATGCGTTTTTTCCTGAATATATTCAGGAAAAAACGCATACGCCCTTTTTGGCCAACCAAGCAAGCTTGCAAAGGAAATCTGCACTACAATGAAGTCTCACTTCCCCCCGGTCAAAAGGGCCATCTGAAAAAAGTGTAAAATCCAGAAAGGCAGGACAGGCCATGGAGAACTGGGAGCCTTGTTATGCTGATGGGCGGGATGTAAATTGCCAACAGACACTCCAGAGAAGTGTATGGTGTTTCCTGAAACATCTAAAAAACAAAGCAACAGAGCCTAGGGCACTTCCACTTATGGTCCTATAGCTTAGGGAAATTAAAATCAAAAAGACACAGCCACCCCAAAGTTTGGAACGGCTCTGTTTACAAGAACCTCGTTTACAGTAGAAGTTCAACATCCCAGAAAGTGAAAAATGGATAAAGAAGTTGTGGTATTTACTTACAAAGCAATATCACTCAGCAATGAAATCTATGTCATCAGGCCCGTAGCAGCATAATGAGTGGATTCAGGTACGATGATTCTAACTGAAATAAGTCACACAGAAAAAGAAACATCATAAGATATCAGTAATACACGGAATGTAAACTTGGCTACACAGGAACTGAATTCCAAAACAGAACAGGGTCTCAAATTTAGAAAACCAACTTATGCTTGCTTAAGGGGAAAGGTGAGTTGGGGTGCTGCATAAAACCAGAGATTGAAATGAGCACAGATAAAGTTCCTTAAGCCAAATATGGAATAGACAAGAGCTACTCCTTGCTCAACGAAATGGACTCAACACGCCATATTAAACGCCTAAGAATGTACCTGACTAGTAAGTATCTTAAAACCTATGGATTGCTATGTCTCCAAAAGAGAATCAAGCGTGTGTACAGCGGCATAAACGCAGCAGTGATAGGATTGGAGAGGATCGGTGAGCAAATGAAGACCTTTGAAGTCATATTGCATGGTACCCATTCCACGGGTCTCAACTCTCCAGGTTTAAGGTATTCTTCCTTCAGCTAAAACATGCATGTGGAACCCAGAGTATGATCAACCGTGTGAACGGGAGACGTGTTCAAATATGTCTCAATTTTCCTCCCCTGGTACTCGGGTGCAACATTCCAGACGCTTTACTAACACTCTCCCCACTTGGAGAATCAGCGCCTTTAACCTCCTGTTTGGCCCAGTTTGCAATTTCTGCGGAAGATGAACAGGAATAGCGAGAACCAATGAGAGACTAGCTGGAGGTGTCTGGACGGGCAAATTTAACTCTCATTTCCCACCAGGAAGAGGAAATAACCAAAGGCTCAGCGTGCCGTGCCGGAACCAGATTAGGGCCTGAAGCCATCCTGCGGTGTTGCGGTCAGCTCAAAAGAAGCGAGGTGAAGAAAAGAGTTCAGGGGCACTGTAATTCACAAACCTGCAGAGTTATAAATGACAGCTATCGTCCAAAAATATACTGAAGTAAGGCTGTCAAGAGGACTTGAAAGCGGGGCAGAATTGCAGGAAACTGATTTCAGGAGGTAGACTGGAATTGCATTGAAAGCATAGGAAAAGAGGCAGAACGTCCACAATGATGCACTTGGCCAAAAAGGGCGTATGCGTTTTTTCCTGAATATATTCAGGAAAAAATGCATACGCCCTTTTTGGCCAACCAAGCAAGCTTGCAAAGGAAACCTGCACTACAATGAAGTCTCACTTCCACCCGGTCAAAAGGGCCATCTGAAAAAAGTGTAAAATCCAGAAAGGCAGGACAGGCCATGGAGAACTGGGAGCCTTGTTATGCTGATGGGCGGGATGTAAATTGCCAACAGACACTCGGGAGAAGTGTATGGTGTTTCCTGAAACATCTAAAAAACAAAGCAACAGAGCCTAGGGCACTTCCACTTATGGTCCTATAGCTTCGGGAAATTAAAATCAAAAAGACACAGCCACCCCAAAGTTTGGAACGGCTCTGTTTACAAGAACCTCGTTTACAGTAGAATTTCAACATCGCAGAAAGTGAAAAATGGATAAAGAACTTGTGGTACTTACGTACAATGCAGTATCACTCAGCAATGAAATCTATGGTTCAAGACCTTAGCAGCACAATGAGTGGATTCAGGTATGATGATTCTAACTGAAATAAGTCACACAGAAAAAGAAACATCATAAGATATCAGTAATACATGGAATGTAAACTTGGCTACAGAGGAACTGAATTACAGAACAGAACAGGGTCTCAAATTTAGAAAACCAACTTATGCTTGCTTAAGGGGAAAGGTGAGTTGGGGTGCTGCATAAAACCAGAGATTGAAATGAGCACAGATAAAGTTCCTTAAGCCAAATATGGAATAGACAAGAGCTACTCCTTGCTCAACGAAATGGACTCAACACCCCATATTAAACGCCTAAGAATGTACCTGACTAGTAAGTATCTTAAAACCTATGGATTGCTATGTCTCTGAAAGAGAATAAAGCATGTGTACAGGGGCATAAACGCAGCAGTGATAGGATTGGAGAGGTTCGGTGAGCAAATGAAGACCCTTTGAAGTCATATTGCATGGTACCCATTCCACGGGTTTCAACTCTCCAGGTTTAAGGTATTCTTCCTTCAGCTAAAACATGCATGTGGAACCTAGAGTATGATCAACCATGTGATCGGGAGACGTGTTCAAATATGTCTCAGTTTTCCTCCCCTGGTACTCGGGTGCAACATTCCAGACGCTTTACTAACACTCTCCCGACTTGGAGAGTCAGTCCCTTTAACCTCCTGTTTGGCCCAGTTTGCAATTTCTGCGGAAGATGAACAGGAATAGCGAGAACCAATGAGAGACTAGCTGGAGGTGTCTGGACGGGCAAATTTAACTCTCATTTCCCACCAGGAAGAGGAATTAACCAAAGGCTCAGCGTGCCTTGCCGGAACCAGATTAGGGCCTGAAGCCATCCTTCGGTGTTGCGGCCAGGTCACAAGAAAGCGAGTTGAAGAAAGGAGCTCAGGGGCACTGTAATTCACAAACCTGCAGAGTTATAAATGACAGCTATCATCCAAAAATATACTGAAGTAAGGCTGCCAAGAGGACTTGAAAGCGGGGCAGAATTGCAGGAAACCGATTTCAGGAGGTAGACTGGAATTGCATTGAAAGCATACGAAAAGAGGCAGAACGTCCACAATGATGCACTTGGCCAAAAAGGGCGTATGCGTTTTTTCCTGAATATATTCAGGAAAAAACGCATACGCCCTTTTTGGCCAACCAAGCAAGCTTGCAAAGGAAGTCTGCACTACAATGAAGTCTCACATCCCCCCGGTCAAAAGGGCCATCTGAAAAAAGTGTAAAATCCAGAAAGGCAGGACAGGCCATGGAGAACTGGGAGCCTTGTTATGCTGATGGGCGGGATGTAAATTGCCAACAGACACTCGGGAGAAGTGTATGGTGTTTCCTGAAACATCTAAAAAACAAAGCAACAGAGCCTAGGGCACTTCCACTTACGGTCCTATAGATTAGGGAAATTAAATTCAAAAAGACACAACCACCCCAAAGTTTGGGACGGCTCTGTTTACAAGAACCTCGTTTACAGTACAAGTTCAAAATCGCAGAAAGTGAAAAATGGATAAAGAACTTGTGGTACTTACGTACAAAGCAATATCACTCAGCAATGAAATCTATGTCATCAGGCCCTTAGCAGCACAATGAGTGGATTCAGGTACGATGATTCTAACTGAAATAAGTCACACAGAAAAAGAAACATCATAAGATATCACTAATACACGGAATGTAAACTTGGCTACACAGGAACTGAATTCCAAAACAGAACAGGGTCTCAAATTTAGAAAACCAACTTATGCTTGTTTAAGGGGAAAGGTGAGTTGGGGTGCTGCATAAAACCAGAGATTGAAATGAGCACAGATAAAGTTCCTTAAGCCAAATATGGAATAGACAAGTGCTACTCCTTGCTCAACGAAATGGACTCAACACCCCATATTAAACGCCTAAGAATGTACCTGACTAGTATGTATCTTAAAACCTATGGATTGCTATGCCTCCAAAAGAGAATCAAGCGTGTGTACAGGGGCATAAACGCAGCAGTGATAGGATTGGAGAGGTTCGGTGAGCAAATGAAGACCCTTTGAAGTCATATTGCATGGTACCCATTCCACGGGTCTCAACTCTCCAGGTTTAAGGTATTCTTCCTTCAGCTAAAACATGCATGTGGAACCCAGAATATGATCAACCGTGTGATCGGGAGACGTGTTCAAATATGTCTCAGTTTTCGTACCCTGGTACTCGGGTGCAACATTCCAGACGCTTTACTAACACTCTCCCGACTTGGAGAGTCAGTCCCTTTAACCTCCTGTTTGGCCCAGTTTGCAATTTCTGTGGAAGATGAACACGAATAGGGAGAACAAATGAGAGATTAGCTGGAGGTGTCTGGACGGGCAAATTTAACTCTCATTTCCCACCAGGAAGAGGAAATAACCAAAGGCTCAGCGTGCCGTGCCGGAACCAGATTAGGGCCTGAAGCCATTCTGCGGTGTTTCGGCCAGCTCAAAAGAAAGCGAGTTGAAGAACGGAGCTCAGGGGCACTGTAATTCACAAACGTGCAGAGTTATAAATGACAGCTATCGTCCAAAAATATACTGAAGTAAGGCTGCCAAGAGGACTTGAAAGCGGGGCAGAATTGCAGGAAACCGATTTCAGGAGGTAGACTGGAATTGCATTGAAAGCATAGGAAAAGAGGCAGAACGTCCACAATGATGCACTTGGCCAAAAAGGGCGTATGCGTTTTTTCCTTAATATATTCAGGAAAAAACACATACGCCCTTTTTGGCCAACCAAGCAAGCTTGCAAAGGAAAACTGCACTACAATGAAATCTCACTTCCCCCCGATCAAAAGGACCATCTGAGAAAAGTGTAAAATCCAGAAAGACAGGACAGGCCATGGAGAACTGGGAGCCTTGTTATGCTGATGGGCGGGATGTAAATTACCAACAGACACTCGGGAGAAGTGTATGTTGTTTCCTGAAACATCTAAAAAACAAAGCAACAGAGCCTAGGGCACTTCCACTTATGGTCCTATAACTTAGGGAAATTAAAATCAAAAAGACACAGCCACCCCAAAGTTTGGGACACCTCTGTTTAAAAGAACCTCGTTTACCATACAAGTTCAATATCACAGAAAGTGAAAAATGGATAAAGAACTTGTGGTACTTACGTACAATGCAGTATCACTCAGCAATGAAATCTATGTCATCAGGCCCTTAGGAGCACAATGAGTGGATTCAGGTACGATGATTCTAACTGAAATATGTAACACAGAAAAAGAAACATCATAAGATATCACTAATACACGGAATGTAAACTTGGCTACACAGGAACTGAATTACAAAACATAACAGGGTCTCAAATTTAGAAAACCAACTTATGCTTGCTTAAGGGAAAAGGTGAGTTGGGGTGCTGCATAAAACCAGAGATTGAAATGAGCACAGATAAAGTTCCTTAAGCCAAATATGGAATAGATAAGACCTACTCCTTGCTCGACAAAATGGACTCAACACCGCATATTAAACGCCTAAGAATGTACCTGACTAGTAAGTATCTTAAAACCTATGGATTGCTATGTCTCCGAAAGGGAATCAAGCTTGTGTACAGGGACATAAACCCAGCAGTGATAGGATTGGAGAGGTACGGTGAGCAAATGAAGACCCTTTGAAGTCATATTGCATGGTACCCATTCCACGGGTTTCAACTACCCAGGTTTAAGGTATTCTTCCTTCAGCTAAAACATGCATGTGGAACCTAGAGTATGATCAACCATGTGATCGGGAGACATGTTCAAATATGTCTCAGTTTTCGTACCCTGGTACTCGGGTGCAACATCCCAGACGCTTTACTAACACTCTCCCGACTTGGAGAGTCAGTCCCTTTAACCTCCTGTTTGGCCCAGTTTGCAATTTCTGCGGAAGATGAACAGGAATAGCGAGAACCAATGAGAGACTAGCTGGAGATGTCTGGACGGGCAAATTTAACTCTCATTTCCCACCAGGAAGAGGAAGTAACTAAAGGCTCACCGTGCCATGCCGGAACCAGATTAGGGCCTGAAGCCATCCTGTGGTGTTGCGGCCAGCTCACAAGAAAGCGAGTTGAAGAAAGGAGCTCAAGGTCACTGTAATTCACAAACCTGCAGAGTTATAAATGACAGCTATCGTCCAAAAATAGACTGAAGTAAGGCTGCCAACAGGACTTGAAAGCGGGGCAGAATTGCAGGAAACCGATTTCAGGAGGTAGACTGGAATTGCATTGAAAGCATAGGAAAAGAGGCAGAACGTCCACAATGATGCACTTGGCCAAAAAGGGCGTATGCGTTTTTTCCTGAATATATTCAGGAAAAAACGCATACGCACTTTTTGGCCAACCAAGCAAGCTTGCGAAGGAAATCTGCACTACAATGAAGTCTCACTTCCGCCCGGTCAAAAGGGCCATCTGAAAAAAGTGTAAAATCCAGAAAGGCAGGACAGGCCATGGAGAACTGGGAGCCTTGTTATGCTGATGGGCGGGATGTAAATTGCCAACAGACACTCGGGAGAAGTGTATGGTGTTTCCTGAAACATCTAAAAAACAAAGCAACAGAGCCTAGGGCACTTCCACTTATGGTCCTATAGCTTAGGGAAATTAAATTAAAAGAAACAGCCACCCCAACGTTTGGCACGGCTCTGTTTACAAGAACCTCGTTTACAGTACAAGTTCAACATCGCAGAAAGTGAAAAATGGATAAAGAAGTTGTGGTATTTACTTACAAAACAATATCACTCAGCAATGAAATCTATGTCATCAGGCCCTTAGCAGCACAATGAGTGGATTCAGGTATGATGATTCTAACTGAAATAAGTCACACAGAAAAAGAAACATCATAAGATATCAGTAATACACGGAATGTAAACTTGGCTACACAGGAACTGAATTACAGAACAGAAGAGGGTCTCAAATTTAGAAAACCAACTTATGCTTGCTTAAGGGTAAAGGTGAGTTGGGTTGCTACATAAAACCAGAGATTGAAATGAGCACAGATAAAGTTCCTTA
This sequence comes from Stenella coeruleoalba, assembly GCF_951394435.1. Classification (NCBI taxonomy): domain Eukaryota; kingdom Metazoa; phylum Chordata; class Mammalia; order Artiodactyla; family Delphinidae; genus Stenella; species Stenella coeruleoalba. The sequence continues at coordinate 1,034,270 of NC_137153.1, forward strand.
AGCCAAATATGGAATAGACAAGAGCTACTCCTTGCTCAACGAAATGGACTCAACACCGCATACTAAACGCCTAAGAATGTACCTGACTAGTAAGTATCTTAAAACCTATGGATTGCTATGTCTCCGAAAGAGAATCAAGCATGTGTACAGGGTCATAAACGCAGCAGTGATAGGATTGGAGAGGGTCGGTGAGGAAATGAAGACCCTTTGAAGTCATATTGCATGGTACCCATTACACGGGTTTCAACTACCCAGGTTTAAGATATTCTTCCTTCAGCTAAAACATGCATGTGGTACCTAGAGTATGATCAACCATGTGATCGGGAGACGTGTTCAAATATGTCTCAGTTTTCATACCCTGGTACTCGGGTGCAACACTCCAGATGCTTTACTTACACTCTCCCGACTTGGAGAGTCAGTCCGTTTAACCTCCTGTTTGGCCCAGTTTGCAATTTCTGCGGAAGATGAACAGGAATAGGGAGAACCAATGAGAGACTAGCTGGAGGTGTCTGGACGGCCAAATTTAACTCTCATTTCCCTCCAGGAAGAGGAATTAACCAAAGGCTCAGCGTGCCGTGCCGGAACCAGATTAGGGCCTGAAGCCATCCTGCCGTGTTGCCGCCAGGTCACAAGAAAGCGAGTTGAAGAAAGGAGCTCAGGGGCACTGTAATTCACAAACCTGCAGAGTTATAAATGACAGCTATCGTCCAAAAATATACTGAAGTAAGGCTGCCAAGAGGACTTGAAAGCGGGGCAGAATTGCAAGAAACCGATTTCAGGAGATAGACTGGAATTGCATTGAAAGCATAGGAAAAGAGGCAGAACGTCCACAATAATGCACTTGGCCAAAAAGTGCGTATGCGTTTTTTCCTGAATATATTCAGGAAAAAACGCATACGCCCCTTTTTGGCCAACCAAGCCAGCTTGTAAAGGAAATCTGCACTACAATGAAGTCTCACATCTCCCAGGTCAAAAGGGCCATCTGAAAAAAGTGTAAAATCCAGAAAGGCAGGACAGGCCATGGACAACTGGGAGCTTTGTTATGCTGATGGGCGGGATGGAAATTGCCAACAGACACTCGGGAGAAGTGTATGGTGTTTCCTGAAACATCTAAAAAAAAAGCAACAGAGCCTAGGGCACTTCCACTTATGGTCCTATAGCTTAGGGAAATTAAAATCAAAAAGACACAGCCACCCCAAAGTTTGGAATGGCTCTGTTTACAAGAACCTCGTTTACAGTACAAGTTCAACATCGCAGAAAGTGAAAAATGGATAAAGAAGTTGTGGTATTTACGTATAAAGCAATATCACTCAGCAAAGAAATCTATGTCATCAGGCCCTTAGCAGTACAATGAGTGGATTCAGGTACGATGATTCTACCTGAAATAAGTCACACAGAAAAAGAAACATAATAAGATATCACTAATACACGGAATGTAAACTTGGCTACACAGGAACTGAATTACAGAACAGAAGAGGGTCTCAAATTTAGAAAACCAACTTATGCTTGCTTAAGGGTAAAGGTGAGTTGGGTTGCTGCATAAAACCAGAGATCGAAATGAGGACAGATAAAGTTCCTTAAGCCAAATATGGAATAGACAAGAGCTACTCCTTGCTCAACGAAATGGACTCAACACCGCATATTAAACGCCTAAGAATGTACCTGACTAGTAAATATCTTAAAACCTATGGATTGCTATGTCTCCGAAAGAGAATCAAGCATGTGTACAGGGGCATAAACGCAGCATTGATAGAATTGGAGAGGTTTGGTGAGCAAATGAAGACCCTTTGAAGTCATATTGCATGGTACCCATTACACGGGTTTCAACTACCCAGGTTTAAGGTATTCTTCCTTCAGCTAAAACATGTATGTGGAACCTAGAGTATGATCAACCATGTGATCGGGAGACGTGTTCAAATATGTCTCAGTTTTCGTACCTGGTACTCAGGTGCAACATTCCAGACGCTTTACTAACACTCTCCCGACTTGGAGAGTCAGTCCCTTTAACCTCCTGTTTGGCCCAGTTTGCAATTTCTGCGGAAGATGAACAGGAATAGCGAGAACCAATGAGAGACTAGCTGGAGGTGTCTGGACGGGCATATTTAACTCTCATTTCCCACCAGGAAGAGGAAATAACCAAAGGCTCAGCGTGCCTTGCCGGACAAGATTAGGGCCTGAAGCCATCCTGCGGTGTTGCGGCCAGCTCACAAGAAAGCGAGTTGAAGAAAGGAGCTCAGGGGCACTGTAATTCACAAACCTGCAGAGTTATAAATGGCAGCTATCGTCCAAAAATATACTGAAGTAAGGCTGCCAAGAGGACTTGAAAGCGGGGCAGAATTGCAGGAAACCGATTTCAGGAGGTAGACTGGAATTGCATTGAAAGCATAGGAAAAGAGCCAGAATGTCCACAATGATGCACTTGGCCAAAAAGGGCGTATGCGTTTTTTCCTGAATATATTCAGGAAAAAACGCATACGCCCTTTTTGGCCAAACAAGCAAGCTTGCAAAGGAAATCTGCACTACAATGAAGTCTCACTTCCCCCCGGTCAAATGGGCCATCTGAAAAAAGCATAAAATCCAGAAAGGCAGGAGAGGCCATGGAGAACTGGGAGCCTTGTTATGCTGATGGGCGGGATGTAAATTGCCAACAGACACTCGGGAGAAGTGTATGGTGTTTCCTGAAACATCTAAAAAACAAAGCAACAGAGCCTAGGGCACTTCCACTTATGGTCCTATAGCTTAGGGAAATTAAAATCAAAAAGACACAGCCACCCCAAAGTTTGGGACGCCTCTGTTTACAAGAACCTCATTTACCGTACAAGTTCAATATCACAGAAAGTGAAAAATGGATAAAGAACTTGTGCTACTTACGAACAATGCAGTATCACTCAGCAATGAAATCTATGTCATCAGGCCCGTAGCAGCATAATGACTGGATTCAGGTACGATGATTCTAACTGAAATAAGTCACACAGAAAAAGAAACATCATAAGATATCACTAATACACGGAATGTAAACTTGCCTACACAGGAACTGAATTCCAAAACAGAACAGGGTCTCAAATTTAGAAAACCAACTTATGCTTGCTTAAGGGGAAAGGTGAGTTGGGGTGCTGCATAAAACCAGAGATTGAAATGAGCACAGATAAAGTTCCTTAAGCCAAATATGGAATAGACAAGAACTACTCTTTGCTCAATGAAATGGACTCAACACCCCATATTAAACGCCTAAGAATGTACCTGACTAGTAAGTATCTTAAAACCTATGGATTGCTATGTCTCCAAAAGAGAATCAAGTGTGTGTACAGGGGCATAAACGCAGCAGTGATAGGATTGGAGAGGTTCAGTGAGCAAATGAAGACCCTTTGAAGTCATATTGCATGGTACCCATTCCACGGGTTTCAACTACCCAGGTTTGAGGTATTCTTCCTTCAGCTAAAACATGCATGTGGAACCTAGAGTATGATCAACCATGTGATCGGGAGACGTGTTCAAATATGTCTCAGTTTTCCTCCCCTGGTACTCGGGTGCAACATTCCAGACGCTTTACTAACACTCTCCCCACTTGGAGAGTCAGTCCCTTTAACCTCCTGTTTAGCCCAGTTTGCAATTTCTGCGGAAGATGAACAGGAATAGCGAGAACCAATGAGAGACTAGCTGGAGGTGTCTGGACGGGCAAATTTAACTCTCATTTCCCACCAGGAAGAGGAAATAACCAAAGGCTCAGCGTGCCGTGCCAGACAAGATTAGGGCCTGAAGCCATTCTGCCGTGTTGCGGCCAGCTCACAAGAAAGCGAGTTGAAGAAAGGAGCTCAGGGGCACTGTAATTCACAAACCTGCAGAGTTATAAATGGCAGCTATCGTCCAAAAATACACTGAAGTAAGTCTGCCAAGAGGACATGAAAGCGGGGCAGAATTGCAGGAAATCGATTTCTGGAGGTAGACTGGAATTGCATTGAAAGCATAGGAAAGGAGGCAGAGCGTCCACAATGATGCACTTGGCCAAAAAGGGCGTATGCGTTTTTTCCTGAATATATTCAGTTAAAAACGCATACACCCTTTTTGGCCAACCAAGCAAGCTTGCAAAGGAAATCTGCACTACAATGAAGTCTCACTTCCCCCCGGTCAAACGGTCCACCTGAAAAAAGCGTAAAATCCAGAAAGGCAGGACAGGCCATGGAGAACTGGGAGCCTTGTTATGCTGATGGGCGAGATGGAAATTGCCAACAGACACTCGGGAGAAGTGTATGGTGTTTCCTGAAACATCTAAAAAACAAAGCAACAGAGCCTAGGGCACTTCCACTTATGGTCCTATAGCTTAGGGAAATTAAAATCAAAAAGACACAGCCACCCCAAAGTTTGGGACGCCTCTGTTTACAAGAACCTCATTTACTGTACAAGTTCAATATCACAGAAAGTGAAAAATGGATAAAGAACTTTTGGTACTTACGTACAATGCAGTATCACTCAGCAATGAAATCTATGTCATCAAGCCCGTAGCAGCATAATGAGTGGATTCAGGTACGATGATTCTAACTGAAATAAGTCACACAGAAAAAGAAACATCATAAGATATCACTAATACACGGAATGTAAACTTGGCTACACAGGAACTGAATTCCAAAACAGAACAGGGTCTCAAATTTAGAAAACCAACTTATGCTTCCTTAAGGGGAAAGGTGAGTTGGGGTGCTGCATAAAACCAGAGATCGAAATGAGCACAGATAAAGTTCCTTAAGCCAAATATGGAATAGACAAGAGCTACTCCTTGCTCAACGAAATGGACTCAACACCCCATATTAAACGCCTAAGAATGTACCTGACTAGTAAGTATCTTAAAACCTATGGATTGCTATGTCTCCAAAAGAGAATCAAGTGTGTGTACAGGGGCATAATCGCAGCAGTGATAGGATTGGAGAGGTTCGGTGAGCAAATGAAGACCCTTTGAAATCATATTGCATGGTACCCATTACACGGGTCTCAACTCTCCAGGTTTAAGGTATTCTTCCTTCTGCTAAAACATGCATGTGGAACCCACAGTATGATCAACCATGTGAACGGGAGATGTGTTCAAATATGTCTCAGTTTTCCTCCCCTGGTACTCGGGTGCAACATTCCAGACGCTTTACTAACACTCTCCCCACTTGGAGAGTCAGCGCCTTTAACTTCCTGTTTGGCCCAGTTTGCAATTGCTGCGGAAGATGAACAGGAATAGGGAGAACAAATGAGAGACTAGCTGGAGGTGTCTGGACGGGCAAATTTAACTCTGATTTCCCACCAGGAAGAGGAAATAACCAAAGGCTCAGCGTTCCGTGCCGGAACCAGATTAGGGCCTGAAGCCATCCTGCGGTGTTGCGGCCAGCTCACAAGAAAGCCAGTTGAAGAAAGGAGCTCAGGGGCACTGTAATTCACAAACCTGCAGAGTTATAAATGACAGCTATCGTCCAAAAATATACTGAAGTAAGGCTGCCAAGAGGACTTGAAAGCGGGGCAGAATTGCAGGAAACCGATTTCAGGAGGTAGACTGGAACTGCAGTGAAAGCATAGGAAAAGAGGCAGAGCGTCCACAATGATGCACTTGGCCAAAAAGGGCGTATGCGTTTGTTCCTGAATATATTCAGGAAAAAACGCATACGCCCTTTTTGGCCAACCAAGCAAGCTTGCAAAGGAAATCTGCACTACAATGAAGTCTCACTTCCCCCCGGTTAAACGGGCCATCTGAAAAAAGCGTAAAATCCAGAAAGGCACGACAGGCCATGGAGAACTGAGAGCCTTGTTATGCTGATGGGCGGGATGTAAATTGCCAACAGACACTCGGGAGAAGTGTATGGTGTTTCCTGAAACATCTAAGAAACAAAGCAACAGAGCCTAGGGCACTTCCACTTATGGTCCTATAGCTTAGGGAAATTAAAATCAAAAAGACACAGCCACCCCAAAGTTCGGGACGCCTCTGTTTACAAGAACCTCGTTTACCGTACAAGTTCAATATCACAGAAAGTGAAAAATGGATAAAGAACTTGTGGTACTTACGTACAATTCAGTATCACTCAGCAATGAAATCTATGTCATCAGGCCCGTAGCAGCATAATGAGTGGATTCAGGTACGATGATTCTAACTGAAATAAGTCACACAGAAAAAGAAACATCATAAGATATCACTAATACACGGAATGTAAACTTGGCTACACAGGAACTGAATTCCAAAACAGAACAGGGTCTCAAATTTAGAAAACCAACTTATGCTTGCTTAAGGGGAAAGGTGAGTTGGGGTGCTGCATAAAACCAGAGATTGAAATGAGCACAGATAAATTTCCTTAAGCCAAATATGGAATAGAAAAGAGCTACTCCTTGCTCAACGAAATGGACTCAACACCCCATATTAAACGCCTAAGAATGTACCTGACTAGTAAGTATCTTAAAACCTATGGATTGCTATGTCTCCAAAAGAGAATCAAGTGTGTGTACAGGGGCATAATCGCAGCAGTGATAGGATTGGAGACGTTCCGTGAGCAAATGAAGACCCTTTGAAGTCATATTGCATGGTACCCATTCCACGGGTCTCAACTCTCCAGGTTTAAGGTATTCTTCCTTCTGCTAAAACATGCATGTGGATCCCAGAGTATGATCAACCGTGTGAACGGGAGACGTGTTCAAATATGTCTCAGTTTTCCTCCCCTGGTACTTGGGTGCAACATTCAAGACGCTTTACTAACATTCTCCCCACTTGGAGAGTCAGCGCCTTTAACCTCCTGTTTGGCCCAGTTTGCAATTTCTGCGGAAGATGAACAGGAATAGGGAGAACCAATGAGAGACTAGCTGGAGGTGTCTGGACGGGCAAATTTAACTCTCATTTCCCACCAGGAAGAGGAAATAACCAAATGCTCAGCGTGCCATGCCGGAACCAGATTAGGGCCTGAAGCCATCCTGCGGTGTTGCGGCCAGGTCACAAGAAAGCGAGTTGAAGAAAGGAGCTCAGGGGAACTGTAATTCACAAACCTGCAGAGTTATAAATGACAGCTATCGTCCAAAAATATACTGAAGTAAGGCTGCCAAGAGGACTTGAAAGCGGGGCAGAATTGCAGGAAACCGATTTCAGGAGGTAGACTGGAATTGCATTGAAAACATAGGAAAAGAGGCAGAATGTCCACAATGATGCACTTGGCCAAAAAGGACGTATGCGTTTTTTCCTGAATATATTCAGGAAAAAACGCATACGCCCTTTTTGGCCAACCAAGCAAGCTTGCAAAGGCAATCTGCACTACAATGAAGTCTCACTTCCCCCCGGTCAAAAGGGCCATCTGAAAAAGGTGTAAAATCCAGAAAGGCAGGACAGGCCATGGAGAACTGGGAGCCTTGTTATGCTGATGGACGGGATGGAAATTGCCAACAGACACTTGGGAGAAGTGTATGGTGTTTCCTGAAACATCTAAAAAACAAAGCAACAGAGCCTAGGGCACTTCCACTTATGGTCTTTTAGCTTAGGGAAATTAAAATCAAAAAGACACAGCCACCCCAAAGTTTGGGACGCCTCTGTTTACAAGAACTTCGTTTACCGTACAAGTTCAATATCACTGAAAGTGAAAAATGGATAAAGAACTTGTGGTACTTACGTACAATGCAGTATCACTCAGCAATGAAATCTATGTCATCAGGCCCGTAGCAGCATAATGAGTGGATTCAGGTACGATGATTCTAACTGAAATAAGTCACACAGAAAAAGAAACATCATAAGATATCACTAATACACGGAATGTAAACTTGGCTACACAGGAACTGAATTCCAAAACAGAACAGGGTCTCAAATTTAGAAAACCAACTTATGCTTGCTTAAGGGGAAAGGAGAGTTGGGGTGCTGCATAAAACCAGAGATCGAAATGAGCACAGATAAAGTTCCTTAAGCCAAATATGGAATAGACAAGAGCTACTCCTTGCTCAACGAAATGGACTCAACACCCCATATTAAACGCCTAAGAATGTACCTGACTAGTAAGTATCTTAAAACCTATGGATTGCTATGTCTCCGAAAGAGAATCAAGCATGTGTACAGGGGCATAAACGCAGCAGTGATAGGATTGGAGAGGTTCGGTGAGCAAATGAAGACCCTTTGAAGTCATATTGCATGGTACCCATTACACGGGTCTCAACTCTCCATGTTTAAGGTATTCTTCCTTCAGCTAAAATATGCATGTGGAACCCAGAGTATGATCAACCGTGTGAATCGGAGACGTGTTCAAATATGTCTCAGTTTTCCTCCCCTGGTACTCTTGTGCAACATTCCAGACGCTTTACTAACACTCTCCCCACTTGGAGAGTCAGCCCCTTTAACCACCTGTTTGGCCCAGTTTGCAATTTCTGCGGAAGATGAAGAGGAATAGGGAGAACCAATGAGAGACTAGTTGGAGGTGTCTGGACACGCAAATTTAACTCTCATTTCCCACCAGGAAGAGGAAATAACCAAAGGCTCAGCGTGCCGTGCCGGAACCAGATTAGTGCCTGAAGCCATCCTGCGGTGTTGCGGCCAGCTCACAAGAAAGCGAGTTGAAGAAAGGAGCTCAGGGGCACTGTAATTCACAAACCTGCACAGTTATAAATGACAGCTATCGTCCAAAAATATACTGAAGTAAGGCTGCCAAGAGGACTTGAAAGCGGGGCAGAATTGCAGGAAACCGATTTCAGGAGGTAGACTGGAATTGCATTGAAAGCATAGGAAAAGAGGCAGAGCGTCCACAATGATGCACTTGGCCAAAAAGGGCATATGCCTTTTTTCCTGAATATATTCAGGAAAAAACGCATACGCCCTTTTTGGCCAACCAAGCAAGCTTGCAAAGGAAATCTGCACTACAATGAAGTCTCACCTCCCCCTGGTGAAACAGGCCATCTGAAAAGAGCGTAAAATCCAGAAAGGCACTACAGGCCATGGAGAACTGAGAGCCTTGTTATGCTGATGGGCGGGATGTAAATTGCCAACAGACACTCGGGAGAAGTGTATGGTGTTTCCTGAAACATCTAAGAAACAAAGCAACAGAGCCTAGGGCACTTCCACTTATGGTCTTATAGCTTAGGGAAATTAAAATCAAAAAGACACAGCCACCCCAAAGTTTGGGACGCCTCTGTTTACAAGAACCTCATTTACCGTACAAGTTCAATATCACAGAAAGTGAAAAATGGATAAAGAACTTGTGGTACTTACGTACAATGCAGTATCACTCAGCAATGAAATCTATGTCATCAGGCCCGTAGCAGCATAATGAGTGGATTCAGGTACGATGATTCTAACTGAAATAAGTCACACAGAAAAAGAAACATCATAAGATATCACTAATACACGGAATGTAAACTTGGCTACACAGGAACTGAATTCCAAAACAGAACAGGGTCTCAAATTTAGAAAACCAACTTATGCTTGCTTAAGGGGAAAGGTGAGTTGGGGTGCTGCATAAAACCAGAGATTGAAATGAGCACAGATAAAGTTCCTTAAGCCAAATATGGAATAGACAAGAGCTACTCCTTGCTCAAAGAAATGGACTCAACACCGCATATTAAACGCCTAAGAATGTACCTGACTAGTAAGTATCTTAAAACCTATGGATTGCTATGTCTCCAAAAGAGAATCAAGCGTGTGTACACGGGCATAAACGCAGCAGTGATAGGATTGGAGAGGTTCGGTGAGCAAATGAAGACCCTTTGAAGTCATATTGCATGGTACCCATTCCACGGGTCTCAACTCTCCAGGTTTAAGGTATTCTTCCTTCAGCTAAAACATGCATGTGGAACCCAGAGTATGATCACCCATGTGATCGGGAGACGTGTTCAAATATGTCTCAGTTTTCCTCCCCTGGTACTCGGGTGCAACATTCCAGACGCTTTACTAATACTCTCCCCACTTGGAGAGTCAGCGCCTTTAACCTCCTGTTTGGCCCAGTTTGCAATTGCTGCGGAAGATGAACAGGAATAGGGAGAACAAATGAGAGACTAGCTGGAGGTGTCTGGACGGGCAAATTTAACTCTTATTTCCCACCAGGAAGAGGAATTAACCAAAGGCTCAGCGTGCCGTGCCGGAAACAGATTAGGGCCTGAAGCCATCCTGCGGTGTTGCGGCCAGCTCACAAGAAAGCGAGTTGAAGAAAGGAGCTCAGGGGCACTGTAATTCACAAACCTGCAGAGTTATAAATGACAGCTATCGTCCAAAAATAGACTGAAGTAAGGCTGCCAAGAGGACTTGAAAACGGGGTAGAATTGCAGGAATCCGATTTCAGGAGGTAGACTGGAATTGCATTGAAAGCATAGGAAAAGAGGCAGAGCGTCCACAATGATGCACTTGGCCAAAAAGGGCGTATGCGTTTTTTCCTGAATATATTCAGGAAAAAACGCATACGCCCTTTTTGGCCAACCAAGCAAGCTTGCAAAGGAAATCTGCACTACAATGAAGTCTCACTTCCCCCCGGTCAAACGGGCCATCTGAAAAAAGCGTAAAATCCAGAAAGGCAGGACAGGCCATGGAGAACTGGGAGCCTTGTTATGCTGATGGGCGGGATGTAAATTGCCAACAACCACTCGGGAAGAGTGTATGGTGTTTCCTGAAACATCTAAAAAACAAAGCAACAGAGCCTAGGGCACTTCCACTTATGGTCCTTTAGCTTAGGGAAATTAAAATCAAAAAGACACAGCCACCCCAAAGTTTGGGACGCCTCTGTTTACAAGAACTTCGGTTACCGTACAAGTTCAATATCACTGAAAGTGAAAAATGGATAAAGAACTTGTGGTACTTACGTACAATGCAGTATCACTCAGCAATGAAATCTATGTCATCAGGCCCGTAGCAGCATAATGAGTGGATTCAGGTACGATGATTCTAACTGAAATAAGTCACACAGAAAAAGAAACATCATAAGATATCACTAATACACGGAATGTAAACTTGGCTACACAGGAACTGAATTACAGAACAGAACAGGGTCTCAAATTTAGAAAACCAACTTATGCTTGCTTAAGGGGAAAGGTGAGTTGGGGTGCTGCATAAAACCAGAGATCGAAATGAGCACAGATAAAGTTCCTTAAGCCAAATATGGAATAGACAAGAGCTACTCCTTGCTCAACGAAATGGACTAAACACCGCATATTAAACGCCTAAGAATGTACCTGACTAGTAAGTATCTTAAAACCTATGGATTGCTATGTCTCCGAAAGAGAATCAAGCATGTGTACAGGGGCATAAACGCAGCAGTGATAGGATTGGAGAGGTTCGGTGAGCAAATGAAGACCCTTTGAAGTCATATTGTATGGTACCCATTACACGGGTCTCAACTCTCCAGGTTTAAGGTATTCTTCCTTCAGCTAAAATATGCATGTGGAACCCAGAGTATGATCAACCGTGTGAATCGGAGACGTGTTCAAATATGTCTCAGTTTTCCTCACCTGGTAATCTTGTGCAACATTCCAGATGCTTTACTAACACTCTCCCCACTTGGAGAGTCAGCGCCTTTAACCACCTGTTTGGCCCAGTTTGCAATTTCTGCGGAAGATGAACAGGAATAGGGAGAACCAATGAGACACTAGCTAGAGGTGTCTGGACACACAAATTTAACTCTCATTTCCCACCAGGAAGAGGAAATAACCAAAGGCTCAGCGTGCCATGCCGGAACAAGATTAGGGCCTGAAGCCATCCTGCGGTGTTGCGGCCAGCTCACAAGAAAGCCAGTTGTAGAAAGGAGCTCAGGGGCACTGTAATTCACAAACCTGCAGAGTTATAAATGACAGCTATCATCCAAAAATATACTGAAGTAAGGCTGCCAAGAGGACTAGAAAGCGGGGCAGAATTGCAGGAACCGATTTCAGGAGGTAGACTGGAACTGCATTGAAAGCATAGGAAAAGAGGCAGAGCGTCCACAATGATGCACTTGGCCAAAAAGGGCGTATGCGTTTGTTCCTGAATATATTCAGGAAAAAATGCATACGCCCTTTTTGGCCAACCAAGCAAGCTTGCAAAGGAAATCTGCACTACAATGATGTCTCACTTCCCCCCGGTTAAACGGGCCATCTGAAAAAAGCGTAAAATCCAGAAAGGCACGACAGGCCATGGAGAACTGAGAGCCTTGTTATGCTGATGGGCGGGATGTAAATTGCCAACAGACACTCCGGAGAAGTGTATGGTGTTTCCTGAAATATCTAAGAAACAAAGCAACAGAGCCTAGGGCACTTCCACTTATGGTCCTATAGCTTAGGGAAATTAAAATCAAAAAGACACAGCCACCCCAAAGTTTGGGACGCCTCTGTTTACAAGAACCTCGTTTACCGTACAAGTTCAATATCACTGAAAGTGAAAAATGGATAAAGAACTTGTGGTACTTACGTACAATGCAGTATCACTCAGCAATGAAATCTATGTCATCAGGCCCGTAGCAGCATAATGAGTGGATTCAGGTACGATGATTCTAACTGAAATAAGTCACACAGAAAAAGAAACATCATAAGATATCACTAATACACGGAATGTAAACTTGGCTACACAGGAACTGAATTCCAAAACAGAACAGGGTCTCAAATTTAGAAAACCAACTTATGCTTGCTTAAGGGGAAAGGTGAGTTGGGGTGCTGCATAAAACCAGAGATTGAAATGAGCACAGATAAATTTCCTTAAGCCAAATATGGAATAGAAAAGAGCTACTCCTTGCTCAACGAAATGGACTCAACACCCCATATTAAACGCCTAAGAATGTACCTGACTAGTAAGTATCTTAAAACCTATGGATTGCTATGTCTCCAAAAGAGAATCAAGTGTGTGTACAGGGGCATAATCGCAGCAGTGATAGGATTGGAGACGTTCCGTGAGCAAATGAAGACCCTTTGAAGTCATATTGCATGGTACCCATTCCACGGGTCTCAACTCTCCAGGTTTAAGGTATTCTTCCTTCTGCTAAAACATGCATGTGGAACCCAGAGTATCATCAACCGTGTGAACGGGAGACGTGTTCAAATATGTCTCAGTTTTCCTCCCCTGGTACTTGGGTGCAACATTCAAGACGCTTTACTAACATTCTCCCCACTTGGAGAGTCAGCGCCTTTAACCTCCTGTTTGGCCCAGTTTGCAATTTCTGCGGAAGATGAACAGGAATAGGGAGAACCAATGAGAGACTAGCTGGAGGTGTCTGGACGGGCAAATTTAACTCTCATTTCCCACCAGGAAGAGGAAATAACCAAAGGCTCAGCGTGCCATGCCGGAACCAGATTAGGGCCTGAAGCCATCCTGCGGTGTTGCTGCCAGCTCACAAGAAAGCGAGTTGAAGAAAGGAGCTCAGGGGCACTGTAATTCACAAACCTGCAGAGTTATAAATGACAGCTATCGTCCAAAAATATACTGAAGTAAGGCTGCCAAGAGGACTTGAAAGCGGGGCAGAATTGCAGGAAACCGATTTCAGGAGGTAGACTGGAATTGCATTGAAAGCATAGGAAAAGAGGCAGAATGTCCACAATGATGCACTTGGCCAAAAAGGACGTATGCGTTTTTTCCTGAATATATTCAGGAAAAAAACGCATACGCACTTTTTGGCCAACCAAGCAAGCTTGCAAAGGAAATCTGCACTACAATGAAGTCTCACTTCCCCCCGGTCAAAAGGGCCATCTGAAAAAGGTGTAAAATCCAGAAAGGCAGGACAGGCCATGGAGAACTGGGAGCCTTGTTATGCTGATGGGCGGGATGGAAATTGCCAACAGACACTCGGGAGAAGTGTATGGTGTTTTCTGAAACATCTAAAAAACAAAGCAACAGAGCCTAGGGCACTTCCACTTATGGTCTTTTAGCTTAGGGAAATTAAAATCAAAAAGACACAGCCACCCCAATGTTTGGGACGCCTCTGTTTACAAGAACTTCGTTTACCATACAAGTTCAATATCACTGAAAGTGAAAAATGGATAAAGAACTTGTGGTACTTACGTACAATGCAGTATCACTCAGCAATGAAATCTATGTCATCAGGCCCATAGCAGCATAATGAGTGGATTCAGGTACGATGATTCTAACTGAAATAAGGCACACAGAAAAAGAAACATCATAAGATATCACTAATACACGGAATGTAAACTTGGCTACACAGGAACTGAATTCCAAAACAGAACAGGGTCTCAAATTTAGAAAACCAACTTATGCTTGCTTAAGGGGAAAGGTGAGTTGGGGTGCTGCATAAAACCAGAGATCGAAATGAGCACAGATAAAGTTCCTTAAGCCAAATATGGAATAGACAAGAGCTACTCCTTGCTCAACGAAATGGACTCAACACCCCATATTAAACGCCTAAGAATGTACCTGACTAGTAAGTATCTTAAAACCTATGGATTGCTATGTCTCCGAAAGAGAATCAAGCATGTGTACAGGGGCATAAACGCAGCAGTGATAGGATTGGAGAGGTTCGGTGAGCAAATGAAGACCTTTGAAGTCATATTGCATGGTACCCATTCCACGGGTCTCAACTCTCCAGGTTTAAGGTATTCTTCCTTCAGCTAAAACATGCATGTGGAACCCAGAGTATGATCAACCATGTGAACGGGAGACGTGTTCAAATATGTCTCAGTTTTCCTCCCCTGGTACTCGGGTGCAACATTCCAGACGCTTTACTAACACTCTCCCCCTTGGAGAGTCAGCGCCTTTAACCTCCTGTTTGGCCCAGTTTGCAATTTCTGTGGAAGATGAACAGGAATAGGGAGAACCAATGAGAGACTAGCTGGAGGTGTCTGGACGGGCAAATTTAACTCTCATTTCCCACCAGGAAGAGGAAATAACCAAAGACTCAGCATGCCGTGCCGGAACCAGATTAGGGCCTGAAGCCATCCTGCGGTGTTGCGGCCAGCTCACAAGAAAGCGAGTTGAAGAAAGGAGCTCAGGGGCACTGTAATTCACAAACCTGCAGAGTTATAAATGACAGCTATCGTCCAAAAATAGACTGAAGTAAGGCTGTCAAGAGGACTTGAAAGCGGGGCAGAATTGCAGGAAACCGATTTCAGGAGGTAGACTGGAATTGCATTGAAAGCATAGGAAAAGAGGCAGAACGTCCACAATGATGCACTTGGCCAAAAAGGGCGTATGCGTTTTTTCCTGAATATATTCAGGAAAAAACGCATACGCCCTTTTTGGCCAACCAAGCAAGCTTGCAAAGGAAACCAGCACTACAATGAAGTCTCACTTCCACCCGGTCAAAAGGGCCATCTGAAAAAAGTGTAAAATCCAGAAAGGCAGGACAGGCCATGGAGAACTGGGAGCCTTGTTATGCTGATGGGCGGGATGTAAATTGCCAACAGACACTCGGGAGAAGTGTATGGTGTTTCCTGAAACATCTAAAAAACAAAGCAACAGAGCCTAGGGCACTTCCACTTAGGGTCCTATAGCTTAGGGAAATTAAATTCAAAAAGACACAGCCATCCCAAAGTTTGGGACGGCTCTGTTTACAAGAACCTCGTTTACAGTACAAGTTCAACATCGCAGAAAGTGAAAAATGGATAAAGAAGTTGTGGTATTTACTTACAAAGCAATATCACTCAGCAATGAAATCTATGTCATCAGGCCCTTAGGAGCACAATGAGTGGATTCAGGTACGATGATTCTAACTGAAATAAGTAACACAGAAAAAGAAACATCATAAGATATCACTAATACACGGAATGTAAACTTGGCTACACAGGAACTGAATTACAAAACATAACAGGGTCTCAAATTTAGAAAACCAACTTATGCTTGCTTAAGGGTAAAGGTGAGTTGGGGTGCTGCATAAAACCAGAGATTGAAATGAGCACAGATAAAGTTCCTTAAGCCAAATATGGAATAGACAAGAGCTACTCCTTGCTCGACGAAATGGACTCAACACCGCATATTAAACGCCTAAGAATGTACCTGACTAGTAAGTATCTTAAAACCTATGGATTGCTATGTCTCCGAAAGAGAATCAAGCATGTGTACAGGGGCATAAACGCAGCAGTGATAGGATTGGAGAGGTTCGGTGAGCAAATGAAGACCCTTTGAAGTCATATTGCATGGTACCCATTCCACGGGTTTCAACTACCCAGGTTTAAGGTATTCTTCCTTCAGCTAAAACATGCATGTGGAACCTAGAGTATGATCAACCATGTGATCGGGAGACGTGTTCAAATATGTCTCAGTTTTCGTACCCTGGTACTCGGGTGCATCATTCCAGACACTTTACTAACACTCTCACAACTTGGAGAGTCAGTGCCTTTAACCTCCTGTTTGGCCCAGTTTGCAATTTCTGCGGAAGATGAACAGGAATAGCGAGAACCAATGAGAGTATAGCTGGAGGTGTCTGGACGGGCAAATTTAACTCTCATTTCCCACCAGGAAGAGGAATTAACCAAAGGCTCAGCGTGCCGTGCCGGAACCATATTAGGGCCTGAAGCCATCCTGCGGTGTTGCGGCCAGCTCACAAGAAAGCGAGTTGAAGAAAGGAGCTCAGGGGCACTGTAATTCACAAACCTGCAGAGTTATAAATGACAGCTATCGTCCAAAAATACACTGAAGTAAGGCTGCCAAGAGGACCTGAAAGCGGCGCAGAATTGCAGGAAACCGATTTCAGGAGGTAGACTGGAATTGCATTGAAAGCATAGGAAAAGAGGCAGAACGTCCACAATGATGCACTTGGCCAAAAAGGGCGTATGCGTTTTTTCCTGAATATATTCAGGAAAAAACGCATACGCCCTTTTTGGCCAACCAAGCAAGCTTGCAAAGGAAATCTGCACTACAATGAAGTCTCACATCCCCCCGGTCAAAAGGGCCATCTGAAAAAAGTGTAAAATCCAGAAAGGCAGGACAGGCCATGGAGAACTGGGAGCCTTGTTATGCTGATGGGCGGGATGTAAATTGCCAACAGACACTCGGGAGAAGTGTATGGTGTTTCCTGAAACATCTAAAAAACAAAGCAACAGAGCCTAGGGCACTTCCACTTAGTGTCCTATAGCTTAGGGAAATTAAATTCAAAAAGACACAGCCATCCCAAAGTTTGGGACGGCTCTGTTTACAAGAACCTCGTTTACAGTACAAGTTCAACATCGCAGAAAGTGAAAAATGGATAAAGAAGTTGTGGTATTTACTTACAAAGCAATATCACTCAGCAATGAAATCTATGTCATCAGGCCCTTAGGAGCACAATGAGTGGATTCAGGTACGATGATTCTAACTGAAATAAGTAACACAGAAAAAGAAACATCATAAGATATCACTAATACACGGAATGTAAACTTGGCTACACAGGAACTGAATTACAAAACAGAACAGGGTCTCAAATTTAGAAAACCAACTTATGCTTGCTTAAGGGGAAAGGTGAGTTGGGGTGCTGCATAAAACCAGAGATTGAAATGAGCACAGATAAAGTTCCTTAAGCCAAATATGGAATAGACAAGAGCTACTCCTTGCTCGACGAAATGGACTCAACACCGCATATTAAACGCCTAAGAATGTACCTGACTAGTAAGTATCTTAAAACCTATGGATTGCTATGTCTCCGAAAGAGAATCAAGCATGTGTACAGGGGCATAAACGCAGCAGTGATAGGATTGGAGAGGTTCGGTGAGCAAATGAAGACCCTTTGAAGTCATATTGCATGGTACCCATTCCACGGGTTTCAACTACCCAGGTTTAAGGTATTCTTCCGTCAGCTAAAACATGCATGTGGAACCTAGAGTATGATCAACCATGTGATCGGGAGACGTGTTCAAATATGTCTCAGTTTTCCTCCCCTGGTACTCGGGTGCAACATTCCAGACGCTTTACTAACACTCTCACCACTTGGAGAGTCAGTCCCTTTAACCTCCTCTTTGGCCCAGTTTGCAATTTCTGCGGAAGATGAACAGAAATAGCGAGAACCAATGAGAGACTAGCTGGAGGTGTCTGGACGGGCAAATTTAACTCTCATTTCCCACCAGGAAGAGGAAGTAACTAAAGGCTCACCGTGCCACGCCGGAACCAGATTAGGGCCTGAAGCCATCCTGTGGTGTTGCGGCCAGCTCACAAGAAAGCGAGTTGAAGAAAGGAGCTCAAGGTCACTGTAATTCACAAACCTGCAGAGTTATAAATGACAGCTATCGTCCAAAAATATACTGAAGTAAGGCTGCCAAGAGGACTTGAAAGCGGGGCAGAATTGCAGGAAACCGATTTCAGGAGGTAGACTGGAATTGCATTGAAAGCATAGGAAAAGAGGCAGAATGTCCACAATGATGCACTTGGCCAAAAAGGGCGTATGTGTTTTTTCCTGAATATATTCAGGAAAAAACGCATACGCCCTTTTTGGCCAACCAAGCAAGCTTGCAAAGGAAATCTGCACTACAATGAAGTCTCACTTCCCCCCGGTCAAAAGGGTCATCTGAAAAAAGTGTAAAATCCAGAAAGGCAGGACAGGCCATGGAGAACTGGGAGCCTTGTTATGCTGATGGGCGGGATGTAAATTGCCAACAGACACTTGGGAGAAGTGTATGGTGTTTCCTGAAACATCTAAAAAACAAAGCAACCGAGCCTAGGGCACTTCCACTTATGGTCCTATAGCTTAGGGAAATTAAAATCAAAAAGACACAGCCACCCGAAAGTTTGGGACGCCTCTGTTAACAAGAACCTCGTTTACCGTACAAGTTCAATATCACAGAAAGTGAAAAATGGATAAGGAACTTGCGGTACTTACGAACAATGCAGTATCACTCAGCAATGAAATCTATGTCATCAGGCCCTTAGCAGCACAATGAGTGGATTCAGGTATGATGATTCTAAATGAAATAAGTCACACAGAAAAAGAAACATCATAAGATATCAGTAATATACGCAATAAACTTGGCTACACAGGAAATGAATTACAGAACAGAACAGGGTCTCAAATTTAGAAAACCAACTTATGCTTGCTTAAGGGGAAAGGTGAGTTGGGGTGCTGCATAAAACCAGAGATTGAAATGAGCACAGATAAAGTTCCTTAAGCCAAATATGGAATAGACAAGAGCTACTCCTTGCTCAATGAAATGGACTCAACACCGCATAATAAACGCCTAAGAATGTACCTGACTAGTAAGTATCTTAAAAGCTATGGATTGCTATGTCTCCGAAAGGGAATCAAGCATGTGTACAGGGGCATAAGCGCAGCAGTGATAGGATTGGAGAGGTTCGGTGAGCAAATGAAGACCCTTTGAAGTCATATTGCATGGTACCCTTTCCACGGGTTTCAACTACCCAGGTTTAAGGTATTCTTCCTTCAGCTAAAACATGCATGTGGAACCTAGAGTATGATCAACCATGTGAACGGGAGACATGTTCAAATATGTCTCAGTTTTCGTACCCTGGTACTCGGGTGCAACATTCCAGACGCTTTACTAACACTCTCCCGACTTGGAGAGTCAGTCCCTTTAACCTCCTGTTTCGCCCAGTTTGCAATTTCTGCGGAAGATGAACAGGAATAGCGAAAACCAATGACAGACTAGCTGGAGGTGTCTGGACGGGCAAATTTAACTCTCATTTCCCACCAGGAAGAGGAATTAACCAAAGGCTCAGCGTGCCGTGCCGGAACCAGATTAGGGCCTGAAGCCATCCTGCGGTGTTGCGGCCAGCTCACAAGAAAGCGAGTTGAAGAAAGGGGCTCAGGGGCACTGTAATTCACAAACCTGCAGAGTTATAAATGACAGCTATCGTCCAAAAATAGACTGAAGTAAGGCTGCCAAGAGGACTTGAAAGCGGGGCAGAATTGCAGGAAACCGATTTCAGGAGGTAGACTGGAATTGCATTGAAAGCATAGGAAAAGAGGCAGAACGTCCACAATGATGCACTTGGCCAAAAAGGGCGTATGCGTTTTTTCCTGAATATATTCAGGAAAAAACGCATACGCCCTTTTTGGCCAACCAAGCAAGCTTGCAAAGGGAATCTGCACTACAATGAAGTCTCACTTCCCCCCGGTCAAAAGGGCCATCTGAAAAAAGTGTAAAATCCAGAAAGGCAGGACAGGCCATGGAGAACTGGGAGCCTTGTTATGCTGATGGGCGGGATGTAAATTGCCAACAGACACTCGGGAGAAGTGTATGGTGTTTCCTGAAACATCTAAGAAACAAAGCAACAGAGCCTAGGGCACTTCCACTTATGGTCCTATAGCTTAGGGAAATTAAAATCAAAAAGACACAGCCACCCCAAAGTTTGGGACGCCTCTGTTTACAAGAACCTCGTTTACCGTACAAGTTCAATATCACAGAAAGTGAAAAATGGATAAAGAACTTGTGGTACTTACGTACAATGCAGTATCACTCAGTAATGAAATCTATGTCATCAGGCCCGTAGCAGCAAAATGAGTGGATTCAGGTACGATGATTCTAACTGAAATAAGTCACACAGAAAAAGAAACATCATAAGATATCACTAATACATGGAATGTAAACTTGGCTACACAGGAACTGAATTCCAAAACAGAACAGGGTCTCAAATTTAGAAAACCAACTTATGCTTGCTTAAGGGGAAAGGTGAGTTGGGGTGCTGCATAAAACCAGAGATTGAAATGAGCACAGATAAATTTCCTTAAGCCAAATATGGAATAGAAAAGAGCTACTCCTTGCTCAACAAAATGGACTCAACACCCCATATTAAACGCCTAAGAATGTACCTGACTAGTAAGTATCTTAAAACCTATGGATTGCTATGTCTCCAAAAGAGAATCAAGTGTGTGTACAGGGGCATAATCGCAGCAGTGATAGGATTGGAGACGTTCCGTGAGCAAATGAAGACCCTTTGAAGTCATATTGCATGGTACCCATTCCACGGGTCTCAACTCGCCAGGTTTAAGGTATTCTTCCTTCTGCTAAAACATGCATGTGGAACCCAGAGTATGATCAACCGTGTGAACGGGAGACGTGTTCAAATATGTCTCAGTTTTCCTCCCCTGGTACTTGAGTGCAACATTCAAGACGCTTTACTAACATTCTCCCCACTTGGAGAGTCAGCGCCTTTAACCTCCTGTTTGGCCCAGTTTGCAATTTCTGCGGAAGATGAACAGGAATAGCGAGAACCAATGAGAGACTAGCTGGAGGTGTCTGGACGGGCAAATTTAACTCTCATTTCCCACCAGGAAGAGGAAATAACCAAAGGCTCAGCGTGCCATGCCGGAACAAGATTAGGGCCTGAAGCCATCCTGCGGTGTTGCGGCCAGCTCAAAAGAAAGCGAGTTGAAGAAAGGAGCTCCGGGACACTGTAATGCACAAACCTGCAGAGTTATAAATGACAGCTATCGTCCAAAAATATACTGAAGGAAGGCTGCCAAGAGGACTTGAAAGCGGGGCAGAATTGCAGGAAACCGATTTCAGGAGGTAGACTGGAATTGCATTGAAAGCATAGGAAAAGAGGCAGAACGTCCACAATGATGCACTTGGCCAAAAAGGGCGTATGCGTTTTTTCCTGAATATATTCAGGAAAAAACGCATACGCACTTTTTGGCCAACCAACCAAGCTTGCAAAGGAAATCTGCACTACAATGAAGTCTCACTTTCCCAGGGTCAAAAGGGCCATCTGAAAAAGGTGTAAAATCCAGAAAGGCAGGACAGGCCATGGAGAACTGGGAGCCTTGTTATGCTGATGGGCGGGATGGAAATTGCCAACAGACACTCGGGAGAAGTGTATGGTGTTTCCTGAAACATCTAAAAAACAAAGCAACAGAGCCTAGGGCACTTCCACTTATGGTCCTATAGCTTAGGGAAATTAAAATCAAAAAGACACAGCCACCCCAAAGTTTGGGACACCTCTGTTTACAAGAACTTCGGTTACCGTACAAGTTCAATATCACTGAAAGTGAAAAATGGATAAAGAACTTGTGGTACTTACGTACAATGCAGTATCACTCAGCAATGAAATCTATGTCATCAGGCCCGTAGCAGCATAATGAGTGGATTCAGGTACGATGATTCTAACTGAAATAAGTCACACAGAAAAATAAACATCATAAGTTATCACTAATACACGGAATGTAAACTTGGCTACACAGGAACTGAATTCCAAAACAGAACAGGGTCTCAAATTTAGAAAACCAACTTATGCTTGCTTAAGGGGAAAGGTGAGTTGGGGTGCTGCATAAAACCAGAGATCGAAATGAGCACAGATAAAGTTCCTTAAGCCAAATATGGAATAGACAAGAGCTACTCCTTGCTCAACGAAATGGACTCAACACCGCATATTAAACGCCTAAGAATGTACCTGACTAGTAAGTATCTTAAAACCTATGAATTGCTATGTCTCCGAAAGAGAATCAAGCATGTGTACAGGGGCATAAACGCAGCAGTGATAGGATTGGAGAGGTTCGGTGAGCAAATGAATACCCTTTGAAGTCATATTGCATGGTACCCATTCCACGGGTCTCAACTCTCCAGGTTTAAGGTATTCTTCCTTCTGCTAAAACATGCATGTGGAACCCAGAGTATGATCAACCATGTGAATGGGAGACGTGTTCAAATATGTCTCAGTTTTCCTCCCCTGGTACTTGAGTGCAACATTCAAGACGCTTTACTAACATTCTCCCCACTTGGAGAGTCAGCGCCTTTAACCTCCTGTTTGGCCCAGTTTGCAATTTCTACGGAAGATGAACAGGAATAGGGAGAACCAATGAGAGAATAGCTGGAGGTGTCTGGACGGGCAAATTTAATTCTCATTTCCCACCAGGAAGAGGAAATAACCAAAGGCTCAGCGTGCCATGCCGGAACCAGATTAGGGCCTGAAGCCATCCTGCGGTGTTGCGGCCAGCTCAAAAGAAAGCGAGTTGAAGAAAGGAGCTCAGGGGCAGTGTAATTCACAAACCTGCAGAGTTATAAATGACAGCTATCGTCCAAAAATATACTGAAGGAAGGCTGCCAAGAGGACTTGAAAGCAGGGCAGAATTGCAGGAAACCGATTTCAGGAGGTAGACTGGAATTGCATTGAAAGCATAGGAAAAGAGGCAGAACGTCCACAATGATGAACTTGGCCAAAAAGGGCGTATGCGTTTTTTCCTGAATATATTCAGGAAAAAACGCATACGCCCTTTTTGGCCAACCAACCAAGCTTGCAAAGGAAATCTGCACTACAATGAAGTCTCACTTCCCCCCGGTCAAAAGGGCCATCTGAAAAAGGTGTAAAATCCAGAAAGGCAGGACAGGCCATGGAGAACTGGGAGCCTTGTTATGCTGATGGGCGGGATGGAAATTGCCAACAGACACTCGGGAGAAGTGTATGGTGTTTCCTGAAACATCTAAAAAACAAAGCAACAGAGCCTAGGGCACTTCCACTTATGGTCCTATAGCTTAGGGAAATTAAAATCAAAAAGACACAGCCACCCCAAAGTTTGGGACAGCTCTGTTTACAAGAACATCGTTTACCGTACAAGTTCACTATCACAGAAAGTGAAAAACGGATAAAGAACTTGTGGTACTTACGTACAATGCAGTATCACTCAGCATGAAATCTATGTCATCAGGCTCGTAGCAGCACAATGAGTGGATTCAGGTACGATGATTCTAACTGAAATAAGTCACACAGAAAAAGAAACATCATAAGATATCAGTAATACACGGAATGTAAACTTGGCTACACAGGAACTGAATTACAGAACAGAACAGGGTCTCAAATTTAGAAAACCAACTTATGCTTGCTTAAGGGGAAAGGTGAGTTGGGGAGCTGCATAAAACCAGAGATTGAAATGAGCACAGATAAAGTTCCTTAAGCCAAATATGGAATAGACAAGAGCTACTCCTTGCTCAACGAAATGGACTCAACACCGCATATTAAATGCCTAAGAATGTACCTAACTAGTAAGTATCTTAAAAGCTATGGATTGCTATGTCTCCAAAAGAGAATCAAGCGTGTGTACAGGGGCATAAACGCAGCAGTGATAGGATTGGAGAGGTTCGGTGAGCAAATGAAGACCCTTTGAAGTCATATTGCATGGTACCCATTCCACGGGTTTCACCTACCCAGGTTTAAGGTATTCTTCCTTCAGCTAAAACATGCATGTGGAACCTAGAGTATGATCAACCATGTGATCGGGAGACGTGTTCAAATATGTCTCAGATTTCGTACCCTGGTACTCGGGTGCAACATTCCAGACGCTTTACTAACACTCTCCCGACTTGGAGAGTCAGTCCCTTTAACCTCCTGTTTGGCCCAGTTTGCAATTTCTGCGGAAGATGAACAGGAATAGCGAGAACCAATGAGAGACTAGCTGGAGGTGTCTGGACGGGCAAATTTAACTCTCATTTCCCACCAGGAAGAGGAATTACCCAAAGGCTCAGCGTGCCGTGCTGGAACCAGATTAGGGCCTGAAGCCATCCTGCGGTGTTGCGGCCAGCTCAAAAGAAAGCGAGTTGAAGAAAGGAGCTCAGGGGCACTGTTATTCACAAACCTGCAGAGTTATAAATGACAGCTATCATCCAAAAATATACTGAAGTAAGGCTGCCAAGAGGACTTGAAAGCGGGGCAGAATTGCAGGAAACCGATTTCAGGAGGTAGACTGGAATTGCATTGAAAGCATAGGAAAAGAGGCAGAACGTCCACAATGATGCACTTGGCCAAAAAGGGCGTATGCGTTTTTTCCTAAATATATTCAGGAAAAAACGCATACGTCCTTTTTGGCCAACCAAGCAAGCTTGCAAAGGAAATCTGCACTACAATGAAGTCTCACTTCCCCCCGGTCAAAAGGGCCATCTGAAAAAAGTGTAAAATCCAGAAAGGCAGGACAGGCCATGGAGAACTGGGAGCCTTGTTATGCTGATGGGCGGGATGTAAATTGCCAACAGACACTCCGCAGAAGTGTATGGTGTTTCCTGAAACATCTAAAAAACAAAGCAACAGAGCCTAGGGCACTTCCACTTATGGTCCTATAGCTTAGGGAAATTAAAATCAAAAAGACACAGCCACCCCAAAGTTTGGGACGCCTCTGTTTACAAGAACCTCGTTTACAGTACAAGTTCAACATCGCAGAAAGTGAAAAATGGATAAAGAAGTTGTGGTATTTACTTACAAAGCAATATCACTCAGCAATGAAATCTATGTCATCAGGCCCTTAGCAGCACAATGAGTGGATTCAGGTATGATGATTCTAACTGAAAAAAGTCACACAGAAAAAGAAACATCATAAGATATCGGTAATACACGCAATAAACTTGGCTACACAGGAAATGAATTACAGAACAGAACAGGGTCTCAAATTTAGAAAACCAACTTATGCTTAATTAAGGGTAAAGGTGAGTTGGGGTGCTGCATAAAACCAGAGATCGAAATGAGCACAGATAAAGTTCCTTAAGCCAAATATGGAATAGACAAGAGCTACTCCTTGCTCAACGAAATGGACTCAACACCGCATATTAAACGCCTAAGAATGTACCTGACTAGTAAGTATCTTAAAACCTATGGATTGCTATGTCTCCGAAAGAGAATCAAGCATGTGTACAGGGGCATAAACGCAGCAGTGATAGGATTGGAGAGGTTCGGTGAGCAAATGAAGACCCTTTGAAGTCATATTGCATGGTACCCATTACACGGTTTTCTACTACCCAGGTTTAAGGTATTCTTCCTTCAGCTAAAACATGCATGTGGAACCTAGAGTATGATCAACCATGTGATCGGGAGACATGTTCAAACATGTCTCAGTTTTCGTACCCTGGTACTCGGGTGCAACATTCCAGACGCTTTACTAACACTCTCCCGACTTGGAGAGTCAGTCCCTTTAACCTCCTGTTTGGCCCAGTTTGCAATTTCTGCGGAAGATGAACAGGAATAGCGAGAACCAATGAGAGACTAGCTGGAGGTGTCTGGACGGGCAAATTTAACTCTCATTTCCCACCAGGAAGAGGAATTAACCAAAGGCTCAGCGTGCCGTGCCGGAACCAGATTAGGGCCTGAAGCCATCCTGCGGTGTTGCGGCCAGGTCACAAGAAAGCGAGTTGAAGAAAGGAGCTCAGGGGCACTGTAATTCACAAACCTGCAGAGTTATAAATGACAGCTATCATCCAAAAATATACTGAAGTAAGGCTGCCAAGAGGACTTGAAAGCGGGGCAGAATTGCAGGAAACCAATTTCAGGAGGTAGACTGGAATTGCATTGAAAGCATAGGAAAAGAGGCAGAACGTCCACAATGATGCAATTGGCCAAAAAGGGCATATGTGTTTTTTCCTGAATATATTCAGGAAAAAACGCATACGCACTTTTTGGCCAACCAAGCAAGCTTGTAGAGGAAACCTGCACTACAATGAAGTCTCACTTCCCCCCGGTCAAAAGAACCATCTGAAAAAAGTGTAAAATGCAGAAAGGCAGGACAGGCCATGGAGAACTGGGAGCCTTGTTATGCTGATGGGCGGGATGTAAATTGCCAACAGACACTCGGGAGAACTGTATGGTGTTTCCTGAAACATCTAAAAAACAAAGCAACAGAGCCTAGGGCACTTCCACTTACGGTCCTATAGCTTAGGGAAATTAAAATAAAAAAGACACAGCCACCCCAAAGTTTGAGACGCCTCTGTTTACAAGAACCTCGTTTACAGTACAAGTTCAACATCGCAGAAAGTGAAAAATGGATAAAGAACTTGTGGTACTTACGTACAAAGCAATATCACTCAGCAATGAAATCTATGTCATCAGGCCCTTAGCAGCACAATGAGTGGATTCAGGTACGATGATTCTAACTGAAATAAGTCACACAGAAAAAGAAACATCATAAGATATCAGTAATACACGGAATATAAACTTGGCTAACAGGAACTGAATTCCAAAACAGAACAGGGTCTCAAATTTAGAAAACCAACTTATGCTTGCTTAAGGGGAAAGGTGAGTTGGGGTGCTGCATAAAACCAGAGATTGAAATGAGCACAGATAAAGTTCCTTAAGCCAAATATGGAATAGACAAGAGCTATTCCTTGCTCAACGAAATGGACTCAACACCCCATATTAAACGCCTAAGAATGTACCTGACTAGTAAGTATCTTAAAACCTATGGATTGCTATGTCTCCAAAAGAGAATCAAGCGTGTGCACAGGGACATAAACGCAGCAGTGATAGGATTGGAGAGGTTCAGTGAGCAAATGAAGACCTTTGAATTCATATTGCATGGTACCCATTCCACGAGTCTCAACTCTCCAGGTTTAAGGTATTCTTCCTTCAGCTAAAACATGCATGTGGATCCCAGAGTACGATGAACCATGGGAACGGGAGACGTGTTCAAATATGTCTCAGTTTTCCTCCCCTGGTACTCGGGTGCAACATTCCAGACGCTTTACTAACACTCTCCCCCTTGGAGAGTCAGCGCCTTTAACCTCCTGTTTGGCCCAGTTTGCAATTTCTGTGGAAGATGAACAGGAATAGGGAGAACCAATGAGAGACTAGCTGGAGGTGTCTGGACGGGGAAATTTAACTCTCATTTCCCACCAGGAAGAGGAAATAACCAAAGACTCAGCATGCCGTGCCGGAACCAGATTAGGGCCTGAAGCCATCCTGCGGTGTTGCGGCCAGCTCACAAGAAAGCGAGTTGAAGAAAGGAGCTCAGGGGCACTGTAATTCACAAACCTGCAGAGTTATAAATGACAGCTATCTTCCAAAAATATACTGAAGTAAGGCTGTCAAGAGGACTTGAAAGCGGGGCAGAATTGCAGGAAACCGATTTCAGGAGGTAGACTGGAATTGCATTGAAAGCATAGGAAAAGAGGCAGAACGTCCACAATGATGCACTTGGCCAAAAAGGGCGTATGCGTTTTTTCCTGAATATATTCAGGAAAAAACGCATACGCCCTTTTTGGCCAACCAAGCAAGCTTGCAAAGGAAACCTGCACTACAATGAAGTCTCACTTCCACCCGGTCAAAAGGGCCATCTGAAAAAAGTGTAAAATCCAGAAAGTCAGGACAGGCCATGGAGAACTGGGAGCCTTGTTATGCTGATGGGCGGGATGTAAATTGCCAACAGACACTCGGGAGAAGTGTATGGTGTTTCCTGAAACATCTAAAAAACAAAGCAACAGAGCCTAGGGCACTTCCACTTATGGTCCTATAGCTTAGGGAAATTAAAATCAAAAAGACACAGCCACCCCAAAATTTGGGACGCCTCTGTTTACAAGAACCTCGTTTACAGTACAAGTTCAACATCGCAGAAAGTGAAAAATGGATAAAGAACTTGTGGAACTTACGTACAATGCAGTATCACTCAGCAATGAAATCTATGTCATCAGGCCCTTAGCAGCACAATGAGTGGATTCAGGTACGGTGATTCTAACTGAAATAAGTCACACAGAAAAAGAAACATCATAAGATATCAGTAATACACGGAATGTAAACTTGGCTACACAGGAACTGAATTACAGAACAGAACAGGGTCTCAAATTTAGAAAACCAACTTATGCTTGCTTAAGGGGAAAGGTGAGTTGGGGAGCTGCATAAAACCAGAGATTGAAATGAGCACAGATAAATTTCCTTAAGCCAAATATGGAATAGACAAGAGCTACTCCTTGCTCAACGAAATGGACTCAACACCGCATATTAAACGCCTAAGAATGTACCTGACTAGTAAGTATCTTAAAAGCTATGGATTGCTATGTCTCCAAAAGAGAATCAAGCGTGTGTACAGGGGCATAAACGCAGCAGTGATAGGATTGGAGAGGTTCGGTGAGCAAATGAAGACCCTTTGAAGTCATATTGCATGGTACCCATTCCACGGGTTTCACCTACCCAGGTTTAAGGTATTCTTCCTTCAGCTAAAACATGCATGTGGAACCTAGAGTATGATCAACCATGTGATCGGGAGACGTGTTCAAATATGTGTCAGATTTCGTACCCTGGTACTCGGGTGCAACATTCCAGACGCTTTACTAACACTCTCCCGACTTGGAGAGTCAGTCCCTTTAACCTCCTGTTTGGCCCAGTTTGCAATTTCTGCGGAAGATGAACAGGAATAGCGAGAACCAATGAGAGACTAGCTGGAGGTGTCTGGACGGGCAAATTTAACTCTCATTTCCCACCAGGAAG
This sequence comes from Stenella coeruleoalba, assembly GCF_951394435.1. Classification (NCBI taxonomy): domain Eukaryota; kingdom Metazoa; phylum Chordata; class Mammalia; order Artiodactyla; family Delphinidae; genus Stenella; species Stenella coeruleoalba. The sequence goes on from NC_137153.1 coordinate 1,063,245, forward strand.
AGGAATTAACCAAAGGCTCAGCGTGCCGTGCCGAAACCAGATTAGGGCCTGAAGCCATCCTGCGGTGTTGCGGCCAGCTCAAAAGAAAGCGAGTTGAAGAAAGGAGCTCAGGGGCACTGTTATTCACAAACCTGCAGAGTTATATATGACAGCTATCATCCAAAAATATACTGAAGTAAGGCTGCCAAGAGGACTTGAAAGCGGGGCAGAATTGCAGGAAACCGATTTCAGGAGGTAGACTGGAATTGCATTGAAAGCATAGGAAAAGAGGCAGAACGTCCACAATGATGCACTTGGCCAAAAAGGGCGTATTCGTTTTTTCCTAAATATATTCAGGAAAAAACGCATACGTCCTTTTTGGCCAACCAAGCAAGCTTGCAAAGGAAATCTGCACTACAATGAAGTCTCACATCCCCCCGGTCAAAAGGGCCATCTGAAAAAAGTGTAAAATCCAGAAAGGCAGGACAGGCCATGGAGAACTGGGAACCTTGTTATGCTGATGGGCGGGATGTAAATTGCCAACAGACACTCGGGAGAAGTGTATGGTGTTTCCTGAAACATCTAAAAAACAAAGCAACAGAGCCTAGGTCACTTCCACTTAGGGTCCTATAGCTTAGGGAAATTAAATTCAAAAAGACACAGCCATCCCAAAGTTTGGGACGGCTCTGTTTACAAGAACCTCGTTTACAGTACAAGTTCAACATCGCAGAAAGTGAAAAATGGATAAAGAAGTTGTGGTATTTACTTACAAAGCAATATCACTCAGCAATGAAATCTATGTCATCAGGCCCTTAGGAGCACAATGAGTGGATTCAGGTACGATGATTCTAACTGAAATAAGTAACACAGAAAAAGAAACATCATAAGATATCACTAATACACGGAATGTAAACTTGGCTACACAGGAACTGAATTACAAAACATAACAGGGTCTCAAATTTAGAAAACCATCTTATGCTTGCTTAAGGGAAAAGGTGAGTTGGGGTGCTGCATAAAACCAGAGATTGAAATGAGCACAGATAAAGTTCCTTAAGCCAAATATGGAATAGACAAGAGCTACTCCTTGCTCAACGAAATGGACTCAACACCGCATATTAAACGCCTAAGAATGTACCTGACTAGTAAGTATCTTAAAACCTATGGATTGCTATGTCTCCGAAAGGGAATCAAGCGTGTGTACAGGGACATAAACGCAGCAGTGATAGGATTGGAGAGGTTCGGTGAGCAAATGAAGACCCTTTGAAGTCATATTGCATGGTACCCATTCCACGGGTTTCAACTACCCAGGTTTAAGGTATTCTTCCTTCAGCTAAAACATGCATGTGGAACCTAGAGTATGATCAACCATGTGATCGGGAGACATGTTCAAATATGTCTCAGTTTTCGTACCCTGGTACTCGGGTGCAACATCCCAGACGCTTTACTAACACTCTCCCAACTTGGAGAGTCAGTCCCTTTAACCTCCTGTTTGGCCCAGTTTGCAATTTCTGCGGAAGATGAACAGGAATAGCGAGAACCAATGAGAGACTAGCTGGAGGTGTCTGGACGGGCAAATTTAACTCTCATTTCCCACCAGGAAGAGGAAGTAACTAAAGGCTCACCGTGCCACGCCGGAACCAGATTAGGGCCTGAAGCCATCCTGTGGTGTTGCGGCCAGGTCACAAGAAAGCGAGTTGAAGAAAGGAGCTCAAGGTCACTGTAATTCACAAACCTGCAGAGTTATAAATGACAGCTATCGTCCAAAAATATACTGAAGTAAGGCTGCCAAGAGGACTTGAAAGTGGGGCAGAATTGCAGGAAACCGATTTCAGGAGGTAGACTGGAATTGCATTGAAAGCATAGGAAAAGAGGCAGAACGTCCACAATGATGCACTTGGCCAAAAAGGGCGTATGCGTTTTATCCTGAATATATTCAGGAAAAAACGCATACGCCCTTTTTGGCCAACCAAGCAAGCTTGCAAAGCAAATCTGCACTACAATGAAGTCTCACATCCCCCCGGTCAAAAGGGTCATCTGAAAAAAGTGTAAAATCCAGAAAGGCAGGACAGGCCATGGAGAACTGGGAGCCTTGTTATGCTGATGGGCGGGATGTAAATTGCCAACAGACACTCGGGAGAAGTGTATGGTGTTTCCTGAAACATCTAAAAAACAAAGCAACAGAGCCTAGGGCACTTCCACTTATGGTCCTATAGCTTAGGGAAATTAAAATCAAAAAGACACAGCCACCTGAAAGTTTGGCACGGCTCTGTTTACAAGAACCTCGTTTACAGTACAAGTTCAACATCGCAGAAAGTGAAAAATGGATAAAGAAGTTGTGGTATTTACTTACAAAGCAATATCACTCAGCAATGAAATCTATGTCATCAGGCCCTTAGGAGCACAATGAGTGGATTCAGGTACGATGATTCTAACTGAAATAAGTAACACAGAAAAAGAAACATCATAAGATATCAGTAATACACGGAATGTAAACTTGGCTACACAGGAACTGAATTACAAAACAAAACAGGGTCTCAAATTTAGAAACCAACTTATTCTTGCTTAAGGGGAAAGGTGAGTTGGGGTGCTGCATAAAACCAGAGATTGAAATGAGCACAGATAAAGTTCCTTAAGCCAAATATGGAATAGACAAGAGCTACTCCTTGCTCGACGAAATGGACTCAACACCGCATATTAAACGCCTAAGAATGTACCTGACTAGTAAGTATCTTAAAACCTATGGATTGCTATGTCTCCGAAAGAGAATCAAGCATGTGTACAGGGGCATAAACGCAGCAGTGATAGGATTGGAGAGGTTCGGTGAGCAAATGAAGACCCTTTGAAGACATATTGCATGGTACCCATTCCACGGGTTTCAACTACCCAGTTTTAAGGTATTCTTCCTTCAGCTAAAACATGCATGTGGAACCTAGAGTATGATCAACCATGTGATCGGGAGACATGTTCAAATATGTCTCAGTTTTCGTACCCTGGTACTCGGGTGCAACATCCCAGACGCTTTACTAACACTCTCCCGACTTGGAGAGTCAGTCCCTTTAACCTCCTGTTTGGCCCAGTTTGCAATTTCTGCGGAAGATGAACAGGAATAGCGAGAACCAATGAGAGACTAGCTGGAGGTGTCTGGACGGGCAAATTTAACTCTCATTTCCCACCAGGAAGAGGAAGTAACTAAAGGCTCACCGTGCCACGCCGGAACCAGATTAGGGCCTGAAGCCATCCTGTGGTGTTGCGGCCAGCTCACAAGAAAGCGAGTTGAAGAAAGGAGCTCAAGGTCACTGTAATTCACAAACCTGCAGAGTTATAAATGACAGCTATCGTCCAAAAATATACTGAAGTAAGGCTGCCAAGAGGACTTGAAAGTGGGGCAGAATTGCAGGAAACCGATTTCAGGAGGTAGACTGGAATTGCATTGAAAGCATAGGAAAAGAGGCAGAACGTCCACAATGATGCACTTGGCCAAAAAGGGTGTATGCGTTTTTTCCTGAATATATTCAGGAAAAAACGCATACGCCCTTTTTGGCCAACCAAGCAAGCTTGCAAAGCAAATCTGCACTACAATGAAGTCTCACATCCCCCCGGTCAAAACGGTCATCTGAAAAATGTGTAAAATCCAGAAAGGCAGGACAGGCCATGGAGAACTGGGAGCCTTGTTATGTTGATGGGCGGGATGTAAATTGCCAACAGACACTCGGGAGAAGTGTATGGTGTTTCCTGAAACATCTAAAAAACAAAGCAACAGAGCCTAGGGCACTTCCACTTATGGTCCTATAGCTTAGGGAAATTAAAATCAAAAAGACACAGCCACCTGAAAGTTTGGCACGGCTCTGTTTACAAGAACCTCGTTTACAGTACAAGTTCAACATCGCAGAAAGTGAAAAATGGATAAAGAAGTTGTGGTATTTACTTACAAAGCAATATCACTCAGCAATGAAATCTATGTCATCAGGCCCTTAGGAGCACAATGAGTGGATTCAGGTACGATGATTCTAACTGAAATAAGTAACACAGAAAAAGAAACATCATAAGATATCAGTAATACACGGAATGTAAACTTGGCTACACAGGAACTGAATTACAAAACAAAACAGGGTCTCAAATTTAGAAAACCAACTTATGCTTGCTTAAGGGGAAAGGTGAGTTGGGGTGCTGCATAAAACCAGAGATTGAAATGAGCACAGATAAAGTTCCTTAAGCCAAATATGGAATAGACAAGAGCTACTCCTTGCTCGAAGAAATGGACTCAACACCGCATATTAAACGCCTAAGAATGTACCTGACTAGTAAGTATCTTAAAACCTATGGATTGCTATGTCTCCGAAAGAGAATCAAGCATGTGTACAGGGGCATAAACGCAGCAGTGATAGGATTGGAGAGGTTCGGTGAACAAATGAAGACCCTTTGAAGTCATATTGCATGGTATCCATTCCACGGGTTTCAACTACCCAGGTTTAAGGTATTCTTCCTTCAGCTAAAACATGCATGTGGAACCTAGAGTATGATCAACCATGTGATCGGGAGACGTGTTCAAATATGTCTCAGTTTTCGTACCCTGGTACTCGGGTGCATCATTCCAGACACTTTACTAACACTCTCACAACTTGGAGAGTCAGTCCCTTTAACCTCCTGTTTGGCCCAGTTTGCAATTTCTGCGGAAGATGAACAGGAATAGCGAGAACCAATGAGAGACTAGCTGGAGGTGTCTGGACGGGCAAATTTAACTCTCATTTCCCACCAGGAAGAGGAATTAACCAAAGGCTCAGCGTGCCGTGCCGGAACCAGATTAGGGCCTGAAGCCATCCTGCGGTGTTGCGGCCAGGTCACAAGAAAGCGAGTTGAAGAAAGGAGCTCAGGGGCACTGTAATTCACAAACCTGCAGAGTTATAAATGACAGCTATCGTCCAAAAATATACTGAAGTAAGGCTGCCAAGAGGACTTGAAAGCGGCGCAGAATTGCAGGAAACCGATTTCAGGAGGTAGACTGGAATTGCATTGAAAGCATAGAAAAAGAGGCAGAACGTCCACAATGATGCACTTGGCCAAAAAGGGCGTATGGGTTTTTTCCTGAATATATTCAGGAAAAAACCCATACGCCCTTTTTGGCCAACCAAGCAAGCTTGCAAAGGAAATCTGCACTACAATGAAGTCTCACATCCCCCCGGTCAAAAGGGCCATCTGAAAAAAGTGTAAAATCCAGAAAGGCAGGACAGGCCATGGAGAACTGGGAGCCTTGTTATGCTGATGGGCGGGATGTAAATTGCCAACAGACACTCGGGAGAAGTGTATGGTGTTTCCTGAAACATCTAAAAAACAAAGCAACAGAGCCTAGGGCACTTCCACTTATGGTCCTATAGCTTAGGGAAATTAAAATCAAAAAGACACAGCCACCCCAAAATTTGGGACGCCTCTGTTTACAAGAACCTCGTTTACAGTACAAGTTCAACATCGCAGAAAGTGAAAAATGGATAAAGAACTTGTGGAACTTACGTACAATGCAGTATCACTCAGCAATGAAATCTATGTCATCAGGCCCTTAGCAGCACAATGAGTGGATTCAGGTACGGTGATTCTAACTGAAATAAGTCGCACAGAAAAAGAAACATCATAAGATATCAGTAATACACGGAATGTAAACTTGGCTACACAGGAACTGAATTACAGAACAGAACAGGGTCTCAAATTTAGAAAACCAACTTATGCTTGCTTAAGGGGAAAGGTGAGTTGGGGAGCTGCATAAAACCAGAGATTGAAATGAGCACAGATAAATTTCCTTAAGCCAAATATGGAATAGACAAGAGCTACTCCTTGCTCAACGAAATGGACTCAACACCGCATATTAAACGCCTAAGAATGTACCTGACTAGTAAGTATCTTAAAAGCTATGGATTGCTATGTCTCCAAAAGAGAATCAAGCGTCTGTACAGGGGCATAAACGCAGCAGTGATAGGATTGGAGAGGTTCGGTGAGCAAATGAAGACCCTTTGAAGTCATATTGCATGGTACCCATTCCACGGGTTTCACCTACCCAGGTTTAAGGTATTCTTCCTTCAGCTAAAACATGCATGTGGAACCTAGAGTATGATCAACCATGTGATCGGGAGACGTGTTCAAATATGTGTCAGATTTCGTACCCTGGTACTCGGGTGCAACATTCCAGACGCTTTACTAACACTCTCCCGACTTGGAGAGTCAGTCCCTTTAACCTCCTGTTTGGCCCAGTTTGCAATTTCTGCGGAAGATGAACAGGAATAGCGAGAACCAATGAGAGACTAGCTGGAGGTGTCTGGACGGGCAAATTTAACTCTCATTTCCCACCAGGAAGAGGAATTAACCAAAGGCTCAGCGTGCCGTGCCGGAACCAGATTAGGGCCTGAAGCCATCCTGCGGTGTTGCGGCCAGCTCAAAAGAAAGCGAGTTGAAGAAAGGAGCTCAGGGGCACTGTTATTCACAAACCTGCAGAGTTATATATGACAGCTATCATCCAAAAATATACTGAAGTAAGGCTGCCAAGAGGACTTGAAAGCGGGGCAGAATTGCAGGAAACCGATTTCAGGAGGTAGACTGGAATTGCATTGAAAGCATAGGAAAAGAGGCAGAACGTCCACAATGATGCACTTGGCCAAAAAGGGCGTATTCGTTTTTTCCTAAATATATTCAGGAAAAAACCCATACGCCCTTTTTGGCCAACCAAGCAAGCTTGCAAAGGAAATCTGCACTACAATGAAGTCTCACATCCCCCCGGTCAAAAGGGCCATCTGAAAAAAGTGTAAAATCCAGAAAGGCAGGACAGGCCATGGAGAACTGGGAACCTTGTTATGCTGATGGGCGGGATGTAAATTGCCAACAGACACTCGGGAGAAGTGTATGGTGTTTCCTGAAACATCTAAAAAACAAAGCAACAGAGCCTAGGTCACTTCCACTTAGGGTCCTATAGCTTAGGGAAATTAAATTCAAAAAGACACAGCCATCCCAAAGTTTGGGACGGCTCTGTTTACAAGAACCTCGTTTACAGTACAAGTTCAACATCGCAGAAAGTGAAAAATGGATAAAGAAGTTGTGGTATTTACTTACAAAGCAATATCACTCAGCAATGAAATCTATGTCATCAGGCCCTTAGGAGCACAATGAGTGGATTCAGGTACGATGATTCTAACTGAAATAAGTAACACAGAAAAAGAAACATCATAAGATATCACTAATACACGGAATGTAAACTTGGCTACACAGGAACTGAATTACAAAACATAACAGGGTCTCAAATTTAGAAAACCAACTTATGCTTGCTTAAGGGAAAAGGTGAGTTGGGGTGCTGCATAAATCCAGAGATTGAAATGAGCACAGATAAAGTTCCTTAAGCCAAATATGGAATAGACAAGAGCTACTCCTTGCTCAACGAAATGGACTCAACACCGCATATTAAACGCCTAAGAATGTACCTGACTAGTAAGTATCTTAAAACCTATGGATTGCTATGTCTCCGAAAGGGAATCAAGCGTGTGTACAGGGACATAAACGCAGCAGTGATAGGATTGGAGAGGTTCGGTGAGCAAATGAAGACCCTTTGAAGTCATATTGCATGGTACCCATTCCACGGGTTTCAACTACCCAGGTTTAAGGTATTCTTCCTTCAGCTAAAACATGCATGTGGAACCTAGAGTATGATCAACCATGTGATCGGGAGACATGTTCAAATATGTCTCAGTTTTCGTACCCTGGTACTCGGGTGCAACATCCCAGACGCTTTACTAACACTCTCCCGACTTGGAGAGTCAGTCCCTTTAACCTCCTGTTTGGCCCAGTTTGCAATTTCTGCGGAAGATGAACAGGAATAGCGAGAACCAATGAGAGACTAGCTGGAGGTGTCTGGACGGGCAAATTTAACTCTCATTTCCCACCAGGAAGAGGAAGTAACTAAAGGCTCACCGTGCCACGCCGGAACCAGATTAGGGCCTGAAGCCATCCTGTGGTGTTGCGGCCAGGTCACAAGAAAGCGAGTTGAAGAAAGGAGCTCAAGGTCACTGTAATTCACAAACCTGCAGAGTTATAAATGACAGCTATCGTCCAAAAATATACTGAAGTAAGGCTGCCAAGAGGACTTGAAAGTGGGGCAGAATTGCAGGAAACCGATTTCAGGAGGTAGACTGGAATTGCATTGAAAGCATAGGAAAAGAGGCAGAACGTCCACAATGATGCACTTGGCCAAAAAGGGCGTATGCGTTTTATCCTGAATATATTCAGGAAAAAACGCATACGCCCTTTTTGGCCAACCAAGCAAGCTTGCAAAGCAAATCTGCACTACAATGAAGTCTCACATCCCCCCGGTCAAAAGGGTCATCTGAAAAAAGTGTAAAATCCAGAAAGGCAGGACAGGCCATGGAGAACTGGGAGCCTTGTTATGCTGATGGGCGGGATGTAAATTGCCAACAGACACTCGGGAGAAGTGTATGGTGTTTCCTGAAACATCTAAAAAACAAAGCAACAGAGCCTAGGGCACTTCCACTTATGGTCCTATAGCTTAGGGAAATTAAAATCAAAAAGACACAGCCACCTGAAAGTTTGGCACGGCTCTGTTTACAAGAACCTCGTTTACAGTACAAGTTCAACATCGCAGAAAGTGAAAAATGGATAAAGAAGTTGTGATATTTACTTACAAAGCAATATCACTCAGCAATGAAATCTATGTCATCAGGCCCTTAGGAGCACAATGAGTGGATTCAGGTACGATGATTCTAACTGAAATAAGTAACACAGAAAAAGAAACATCATAAGATATCAGTAATACACGGAATGTAAACTTGGCTACACAGGAACTGAATTACAAAACAAAACAGGGTCTCAAATTTAGAAACCAACTTATTCTTGCTTAAGGGGAAAGGTGAGTTGGGGTGCTGCATAAAACCAGAGATTGAAATGAGCACAGATAAAGTTCCTTAAGCCAAATATGGAATAGACAAGAGCTACTCCTTGCTCGACGAAATGGACTCAACACCGCATATTAAACGCCTAAGAATGTACCTGACTAGTAAGTATCTTAAAACCTATGGATTGCTATGTCTCCGAAAGAGAATCAAGCATGTGTACAGGGGCATAAACGCAGCAGTGATAGGATTGGAGAGGTTCGGTGAGCAAATGAAGACCCTTTGAAGTCATATTGCATGGTACCCATTCCACGGGTTTCAACTACCCAGTTTTAAGGTATTCTTCCTTCAGCTAAAACATGCATGTGGAACCTAGAGTATGATCAACCATGTGATCGGGAGACATGTTCAAATATGTCTCAGTTTTCGTACCCTGGTACTCGGGTGCAACATCCCAGACGCTTTACTAACACTCTCCCGACTTGGAGAGTCAGTCCCTTTAACCTCCTGTTTGGCCCAGTTTGCAATTTCTGCGGAAGATGAACAGGAATAGCGAGAACCAATGAGAGACTAGCTGGAGGTGTCTGGACGGGCAAATTTAACTCTCATTTCCCACCAGGAAGAGGAAGTAACTAAAGGCTCACCGTGCCACGCCGGAACCAGATTAGGGCCTGAAGCCATCCTGTGGTGTTGCGGCCAGCTCACAAGAAAGCGAGTTGAAGAAAGGAGCTCAAGGTCACTGTAATTCACAAACCTGCAGAGTTATAAATGACAGCTATCGTCCAAAAATATACTGAAGTAAGGCTGCCAAGAGGACTTGAAAGTGGGGCAGAATTGCAGGAAACCGATTTCAGGAGGTAGACTGGAATTGCATTGAAAGCATAGGAAAAGAGGCAGAACGTCCACAATGATGCACTTGGCCAAAAAGGGTGTATGCGTTTTTTCCTGAATATATTCAGGAAAAAACGCATACGCCCTTTTTGGCCAACCAAGCAAGCTTGCAAAGCAAATCTGCACTACAATGAAGTCTCACATCCCCCCGGTCAAAACGGTCATCTGAAAAATGTGTAAAATCCAGAAAGGCAGGACAGGCCATGGAGAACTGGGAGCCTTGTTATGTTGATGGGCGGGATGTAAATTGCCAACAGACACTCGGGAGAAGTGTATGGTGTTTCCTGAAACATCTAAAAAACAAAGCAACAGAGCCTAGGGCACTTCCACTTATGGTCCTATAGCTTAGGGAAATTAAAATCAAAAAGACACAGCCACATGAAAGTTTGGCAGGGCTCTGTTTACAAGAACCTCGTTTACAGTACAAGTTCAACATCGCAGAAAGTGAAAAATGGATAAAGAAGTTGTGGTATTTACTTACAAAGCAATATCACTCAGCAATGAAATCTATGTCATCAGGCCCTTAGGAGCACAATGAGTGGATTCAGGTACGATGATTCTAACTGAAATAAGTAACACAGAAAAAGAAACATCATAAGATATCAGTAATACACGGAATGTAAACTTGGCTACACAGGAACTGAATTACAAAACAAAACAGGGTCTCAAATTTAGAAAACCAACTTATGCTTGCTTAAGGGGAAAGGTGAGTTGGGGTGCTGCATAAAACCAGAGATTGAAATGAGCACAGATAAAGTTCCTTAAGCCAAATATGGAATAGACAAGAGCTACTCCTTGCTCGAAGAAATGGACTCAACACCGCATATTAAACGCCTAAGAATGTACCTGACTAGTAAGTATCTTAAAACCTATGGATTGCTATGTCTCCGAAAGAGAATCAAGCATGTGTACAGGGGCATAAACGCAGCAGTGATAGGATTGGAGAGGTTCGGTGAACAAATGAAGACCCTTTGAAGTCATATTGCATGGTATCCATTCCACGGGTTTCAACTACCCAGGTTTAAGGTATTCTTCCTTCAGCTAAAACATGCATGTGGAACCTAGAGTATGATCAACCATGTGATCGGGAGACGTGTTCAAATATGTCTCAGTTTTCGTACCCTGGTACTCGGGTGCATCATTCCAGACACTTTACTAACACTCTCACAACTTGGAGAGTCAGTCCCTTTAACCTCCTGTTTGGCCCAGTTTGCAATTTCTGCGGAAGATGAACAGGAATAGCGAGAACCAATGAGAGACTAGCTGGAGGTGTCTGGACGGGCAAATTTAACTCTCATTTCCCACCAGGAAGAGGAATTAACCAAAGGCTCAGCGTGCCGTGCCGGAACCAGATTAGGGCCTGAAGCCATCCTGCGGTGTTGCGGCCAGGTCACAAGAAAGCGAGTTGAAGAAAGGAGCTCAGGGGCACTGTAATTCACAAACCTGCAGAGTTATAAATGACAGCTATCGTCCAAAAATATACTGAAGTAAGGCTGCCAAGAGGACTTGAAAGCGGCGCAGAATTGCAGGAAACCGATTTCAGGAGGTAGACTGGAATTGCATTGAAAGCATAGAAAAAGAGGCAGAACGTCCACAATGATGCACTTGGCCAAAAAGGGCGTATGGGTTTTTTCCTGAATATATTCAGGAAAAAACCCATACGCCCTTTTTGGCCAACCAAGCAAGCTTGCAAAGGAAATCTGCACTACAATGAAGTCTCACATCCCCCCGGTCAAAAGGGCCATCTGAAAAAAGTGTAAAATCCAGAAAGGCAGGACAGGCCATGGAGAACTGGGAGCCTTGTTATGCTGATGGGCGGGATGTAAATTGCCAACAGACACTCGGGAGAAGTGTATGGTGTTTCCTGAAACATCTAAAAAACAAAGCAACAGAGCCTAGGGCACTTCCACTTAGGGTCCTATAGCTTAGGGAAATTAAATTCAAAAAGACACAGCCATCCCAAAGTTTGGGACGGCTCTGTTTACAAGAACCTCGTTTACAGTACAAGTTCAACATCGCAGAAAGTGAAAAATGGATAAAGAAGTTGTGGTATTTACTTACAAAGCAATATCACTCAGCAATGAAATCTATGTCATCAGGCCCTTAGGAGCACAATGAGTGGATTCAGGTACGATGATTCTAACTGAAATAAGTAACACAGAAAAAGAAACATCATAAGATATCACTAATACACGGAATGTAAACTTGGCTACACAGGAACTGAATTACAAAACATAACAGGGTCTCAAATTTAGAAAACCAACTTATGCTTGCTTAAGGGAAAAGGTGAGTTGGGGTGCTGCATAAAACCAGAGATTGAAATGAGCACAGATAAAGTTCCTTAAGCCAAATATGGAATAGACAAGAGCTACTCCTTGCTCAACGAAATGGACTCAACACCGCATATTAAACGCCTAAGAATGTACCTGACTAGTAAGTATCTTAAAACCTATGGATTGCTATGTCTCCGAAAGGGAATCAAGCGTGTGTACAGGGACATAAACGCAGCAGTGTTAGGATTGGAGAGGTTCGGTGAGCAAATGAAGACCCTTTGAAGTCATATTGCATGGTACCCATTCCACGGGTTTCAACTACCCAGGTTTAAGGTATTCTTCCTTCAGCTAAAACATGCATGTGGAACCTAGAGTATGATCAACCATGTGATCGGGAGACATGTTCAAATATGTCTCAGTTTTCGTACCCTGGTACTCGGGTGCAACATCCCAGACGCTTTACTAACACTCTCCCGACTTGGAGAGTCAGTCCCTTTAACCTCCTGTTTGGCCCAGTTTGCAATTTCTGCGGAAGATGAACAGGAATAGCGAGAACCAATGAGAGACTAGCTGGAGGTGTCTGGACGGGCAAATTTAACTCTCATTTCCCACCAGGAAGAGGAAGTAACTAAAGGCTCACCGTGCCACGCCGGAACCAGATTAGGGCCTGAAGCCATCCTGTGGTGTTGCGGCCAGCTCACAAGAAAGCGAGTTGAAGAAAGGAGCTCAAGGTCACTCTAATTCACAAACCTGCAGAGTTATAAATGACAGCTATCGTCCAAAAATATACTGAAGTAAGGCTGCCAAGAGGACTTGAAAGTGGGGCAGAATTGCAGGAAACCGATTTCAGGAGGTAGACTGGAATTGCATTGAAAGCATAGGAAAAGAGGCAGAACGTCCACAATGATGCACTTGGCCAAAAAGGGCGTATGCGTTTTTTCCTGAATATATTCAGGAAAAAACGCATACGCCCTTTTTGGCCAACCAAGCAAGCTTGCAAAGCAAATCTGCACTACAATGAAGTCTCACATCCCCCCGGTCAAAAGGGTCATCTGAAAAAAGTGTAAAATCCAGAAAGGCAGGACAGGCCATGGAGAACTGGGAGCCTTGTTATGCTGATGGGCGGGATGTAAATTGCCAACAGACACTCGGGAGAAGTGTATGGTGTTTCCTGAAACATCTAAAAAACAAAGCAACAGAGCCTAGGGCACTTCCACTTATGGTCCTATAGCTTAGGGAAATTAAAATCAAAAAGACACAGCCACCTGAAAGTTTGGCACGGCTCTGTTTACAAGAACCTCGTTTACAGTACAAGTTCAACATCGCAGAAAGTGAAAAATGGATAAAGAAGTTGTGGTATTTACTTACAAAGCAATATCACTCAGCAATGAAATCTATGTCATCAGGCCCTTAGGAGCACAATGAGTGGATTCAGGTACGATGATTCTAACTGAAATAAGTAACACAGAAAAAGAAACATCATAAGATATCAGTAATACACGGAATGTAAACTTGGCTACACAGGAACTGAATTACAAAACAAAACAGGGTCTCAAATTTAGAAAACCAACTTATTCTTGCTTAAGGGGAAAGGTGAGTTGGGGTGCTGCATAAAACCAGAGATTGAAATGAGCACAGATAAAGTTCCTTAAGCCAAATATGGAATAGACAAGAGCTACTCCTTGCTCGACGAAATGGACTCAACACCGCATATTAAACGCCTAAGAATGTACCTGACTAGTAAGTATCTTAAAACCTATGGATTGCTATGTCTCCGAAAGAGAATCAAGCATGTGTACAGGGGCATAAACGCAGCAGTGATAGGATTGGAGAGGTTCGGTGAGCAAATGAAGACCCTTTGAAGTCATATTGCATGGTACCCATTCCACGGGTTTCAACTACCCAGTTTTAAGGTATTCTTCCTTCAGCTAAAACATGCATGTGGAACCTAGAGTATGATCAACCATGTGATCGGGAGACGTGTTCAAATATGTCTCAGTTTTCGTACCCTGGTACTCGGGTGCATCATTCCAGACACTTTACTAACACTCTCACCACTTGGAGAGTCAGTCCCTTTAACCTCCTCTTTGGCTCAGTTTGCAATTTCTGCGGAAGATGAACAGGAATAGCGAGAACCAATGAGAGACTAGCTGGAGGTGTCTGGACGGGCAAATTTAACTCTCATTTCCCACCAGGAAGAGGAAGTAACTAAAGGCTCACCGTGCCACGCCGGAACCAGATTAGGGCCTGAAGCCATCCAGTGGTGTTGCGGCCAGCTCACAAGAAAGCGAGTTGAAGAAAGGACCTCAAGGTCACTGTAATTCACAAACCTGCAGAGTTATAAATGACAGCTATCGTCCAAAAATATACTGAAGTAAGGCTGCCAAGAGGACTTGAAAGCGGGGCAGAATTGCAGGAAACCGATTTCAGGAGGTAGACTGGAATTGCATTGAAAGCATAGGAAAAGAGGCAGAACGTCCACAATGATGCACTTGGCCAAAAAGGGCGTATGCGTTTTATCCTGAATATATTCAGGAAAAAACGCATACGCCCTTTTTGGCCAACCAAGCAAGCTTGCAAAGGAAATCTGCACTACAATGAAGTCTCACTTCCCCCCGGTCAAAAGGGTCATCTGAAAAAAGTGTAAAATCCAGAAAGGCAGGACAGGCCATGGAGAACTGGGAGCCTTGTTATGCTGATGGGCGGGATGTAAATTGCCAACAGACACTTGGGAGAAGTGTATGGTGTTTCCTGAAACATCTAAAAAACAAAGCAACCGAGCCTAGGGCACTTCCACTTATGGTCCTATAGCTTAGGGAAATTAAAATCAAAAAGACACAGCCACCCGAAAGTTTGGGACGCCTCTGTTAACAAGAACCTCGTTTACCGTACAAGTTCAATATCACAGAAAGTGAAAAATGGATAAAGAACTTGCGGTACTTACGTACAATGCAGTATCACTCAGCAATGAAATCTATGTCATCAGGCCCTTAGCAGCACAATGAGTGGATTCAGGTATGATGATTCTAACTGAAATAAGTCACACAGAAAAAGAAACATCATAAGATATCAGTAATATACGGAATAAACTTGGCTACACAGGAACTGAATTACAGAACAGAACAGGGTCTCAAATTTAGAAAACCAACTTATGCTTGCTTAAGGGAAAAGGTGAGTTGGGGTGCTGCATAAAACCAGAGATTGAAATGAGCACAGATAAAGTTCCTTAAGCCAAATATGGAATAGACAAGAGCTACTCCTTGCTCAATGAAATGGACTCAACACCGCATATTAAACGCCTAAGAATGTACCTGACTAGTAAGTATCTTAAAAGCTATGGATTGCTATGTCTCCGAAAGGGAATCAAGCATGTGTACAAGGGCATAAGCGCAGCAGTGATAGGATTGGAGAGGTTCGGTGAGCAAATGAAGACCCTTTGAAGTCATATTGCATGGTACCCATTCCACGGGTTTCAACTACCCAGGTTTAAGGTATTCTTCCTTCAGCTAAAACATGCATGTGGAACCTAGAGTATGATCAACCATGTGAACGGGAGACATGTTCAAATATGTCTCAGTTTTCGTACCCTGGTACTCGGGTGCAACATTCCAGATGCTTTACTAACACTCTCCCGACTTGGAGAGTCAGTCCCTTTAACCTCCTGTTTCGCCCAGTTTGCAATTTCTGCGGAAGATGAACAGGAATAGCGAAAACCAATGACAGACTAGCTGGAGGTGTCTGGACGGGCAAATTTAACTCTCATTTCCCACCAGGAAGAGGAATTAACCAAAGGCTCAGCGTGCCGTGCCGGAGAAGATTAGGGCCTGAAGCCATTCTGCGGTGTTGCGGCCAGCTCAAAAGAAAGCGAGTTGAAGAAAGGAGCTCAGGGGCACTGTAATTCACAAAACTGCAGAGTTATAAATGGCAGCTATCGTCCAAAAATAGACTGAAGTAAGGCTGCCAAGAGGACTTGAAAGCGGGGCAGAATTGCAGGAAACCGATTTCAGGAGGTAGACTGGAATTGCATTGAAAGCATAGGAAAAGAGGCAGAACGTCCACAATGATGCACTTGGCCAAAAAGGGCGTATGCGTTTTTTCCTGAATATATTCCGGAAAAAACGCATACGCCCTTTTTGGCCAACCAAGCAAGCTTGCAAAGGGAATCTGCACTACAATGAAGTCTCACTTCCCCCCGGTCAAAAGGGCCATCTGAAAAAAGTGTAAAATCCAGAAAGGCAGGACAGGCCATGGAGAACTGGGAGCCTTGTTATGCTGATGGGCGGGATGTAAATTGCCAACAGACACTCAGGAGAAGTGTATGGTGTTTCCTGAAACATCTAAAAAACAAAGCAACAGAGCCTAGGGCACTTCCACTTATGGTCCTATAGCTTAGGGAAATTAAAATCAAAAAGACACAGCCACCCCAAAGTTTGGAATGGCTCTGTTTACAAGAACGTCGTTTACAGTACAAGTTCAACATCGCAGAAAGTGAAAAATGGATAAAGAAGTTGTGGTACTTACGTACAATGCAGTATCACTCAGCAATGAAATCTATGTCATCAGGCCCATAGCAGCATAATGAGTGGATTCAGGTACGATTATTGTAACTGAAATAAGTCACACAGAAAAAGAAACATCATAAGATATCACTAATACACGGAATGTAAACTTGGCTACACAGGTACTGAATTACAGAACAGAACAGGGTCTCAAATTTAGAAAACCAACTTATGCTTGCTTAAGGGTAAAGGTGAGTTGGGTTGCTGCATAAAACCAGAGATTGAAATGAGCACAGATAAAGTTCCTTAAGCCAAATATGGAATAGACAAGAGCTACTCCTTGCTCAACGAAATGGACTCAACACCCCATATTAAATGCCTAAGAATGTACCTGACTAGTAAGTATCTTAAAACCTATGGATTGCTATGTCTCCAAAAGAGAATCAAGCGTGTGTACAGGGGCATAAACGCAGCAGTGATAGGATTGGAGAGGTTCGGTGAGCAAATGAAGACCCTTTGAAGTCATATTGCATGGTACCCATTCCACGGGTCTCAACTCTCCAGGTTTAAGGTATTCTTCCTTCAGCTAAAACATGCATGTGGAACCCAGAGTATGATCAACCGTGTGAACGGGAGACATGTTCAAATATGTCTCAGTTTTCCTCCCCTGGTACTTGGGTGCAACTTTCCAGACGCTTTACTAACACTCTCCCGACTTGGAGAGTCAGTCCCTTTAACCTCCTGTTTGGCCCAGTTTGCAATTTCTGCGGAAGATGAACAGGAATAGGGAGAACCAATGAGAGACTAGCTGGAGGTGTCTGGACGGGCAAATTTAACTCTCATTTCCCACCAGGAAGAGGAATTAACCAAAGGCTCAGCGTGCCGAGCCGGACAAGATTAGGGCCTGAAGCCATTCTGCGGTGTTGCGGCCAGCTCACAAGAAAGCGAGTTGAAGAAAGGAGCTCAGGGGCACTGTAATTCACAAACCTGCAGAGTTATAAATGGCAGCTATCGTCCAAAAATATACTGAAGTAAGGCTGCCAAGAGGACTTGAAAGCGGGGCAGAATTGCAGGAAACCGATTTCAGGAGGTAGACTGGAATTGCATTGAAAGCATAGGAAAAGAGGCAGAGCGTCCACAATGATGCACTTGGCCAAAAAGGGCGTATGCGTTTTTTCCTGAATATATTAAGTTAAAAACGCATACACCCTTTTTGGCCAACCAAGCAAGCTTGCAAAGAAATCTGCACTACAATGAAGTCTCACTTCCCCCCGGTCAAACGGTCCACCTGAAAAAAGCGTAAAATCCAGAAAGGCAGGACAGGCCATGGAGAACTGAGAGCCTTGTTATGCTGATGGGCGAGATGGAAATTGCCAACAGACACTCGGGAGAAGTGTATGGTGTTTCCGGAAATATCTAAAAAACAAAGCTACAGAGCCTAGGGCACTTCCACTTATGGTCCTATAGCTTAGGGAAATTAAAATGAAAAAGACACAGCCACCCCAAAGTTTGGGACGCCTCTGTTTACAAGAACCTCATTTATCGTACAAGTTCAATATCACAGAAAGTGAAAAATGGATAAAGAACTTGTGGTACTTACATACAATGCAGTATCACTCAGCAATGAAATCTATGTCATCAGGCCCGTAGCAGCATAATGAGTGGATTCAGGTACAATGATTCTAACTGAAATAAGTCACACAGAAAAAGAAACATCATAAGATATCACTAATACACGGAATGTAAACTTGGCTACACAGGAACTGAATTCCAAAACAGAACAGGGTCTCAAATTTAGAAAACCAACTTATGCTTCCTTAAGGGGAAAGGTGAGTTGGGGTGCTGCATAAAACCAGAGATTGAAATGAGCACAGATAAAGTTCCTTAAGCCAAATATGGAATAGACAAGAGCTACTCCTTGCTCAACGAAATGGACTCAACACCCCATATTAAACGCCTAAGAATGTACCTGACTAGTAAGTATCTTAAAACCTATGGATTGCTATGTCTCCAAAAGAGAATCAAGTGTGTGTACAGGGGCATAATCGCAGCAGTGATAGGATTGGAGAGGTTCGGTGAGCAAATGAAACCCTTTGAAATCATATTGCATGGTACCCATTACACGGGTCTCAACTCTCCAGGTTTAAGGTATTCTTCCTTCAGCTAAAATATGCATGTGGAACCCAGAGTATGATCAACCGTGTGAATCGGAGACGTGTTCAAATATGTCTCAGTTTTCCTCTCCTGGTACTCTTGTGCAACATTCCAGATGCTTTACTAACACTCTCCCCACTTGGAGAGTCAGCGCCTTTAACCACCTGTTTGGCCCAGTTTGCAATTTCTGCGGAAGATGAACAGGAATAGGGAGAACCAATGAGACACTAGCTGGAGGTGTCTGGACACGCAAATTTAACTCTCATTTCCCACCAGGAAGAGGAAATAACCAAAGGCTCAGCGTGCCGTGCCGGAACCAGATTAGGGCCTGAAGCCATCCTGCGGTGTTGCGGCCAGCTCACAAGAAAGCGAGTTGAAGAAAGGAGCTCAGGGACACTGTAATTCACAAACCTGCAGAGTTATAAATGACAGCTATCGTCCAAAAATATACTGAAGTAAGGCTGCCAAGAGGACTTGAAAGCGGGGCAGAATTGTAGGAAACCGATTTCAGGAGGTAGACTGGAATTGCATTGAAAGCATAGGAAAAGAGGCAGAGCGTCCACAATGATGCACTTGGCCAAAAAGGACGTATGCGTTTGTTCCTGAATATATTCAGGAAAAAACGCATACGCCCTTTTTGGCCAACCAAGCAAGCTTGCAAAGGAAATCTGCACTACAATGAAGTCTCACTTCCCCCCGGTTAAACGGGCCATCTGAAAAAAGCGTAAAATCCAGAAAGGCACGACAGGCCATGGAGAACTGAGAGCCTTGTTATGCTGATGGGCGGGATGTAAATTGCCAACAGACACTCGGGAGAAGTGTATGGTGTTTCCTGAAACATCTAAGAAACAAAGCAACAGAGCCTAGGGCACTTCCACTTATGGTCCTATAGCTTAGGGAAATTAAAATGAAAAAGACACAGCCACCCCAAAGTTTGGGACGCCTCTGTTTACAAGAACCTCGTTTACCGTACAAGTTCAATATCACAGAAAGTGAAAAATGGATAAAGAACTTGTGGTACTTACGTACAATGCAGTATCACTCAGCAATGAAATCTATGTCATCAGGCCCGTAGCAGCATAATGAGTGGATTCAGGTACGATGATTCTAACTGAAATAAGTCACACAGAAAAAGAAACATCATAAGATATCACTAATACACGGAATGTAAACTTGGCTACACAGGAACTGAATTCCAAAACAGAACAGGGTCTCAAATTTAGAAAACCAACTTATGCTTGCTTAAGGGGAAAGGTGAGTTGGGGTGCTGCATAAAACCAGAGATTGAAATGAGCACAGATAAATTTCCTTAAGCCAAATATGGAATAGAAAAGAGCTACTCCTTGCTCAATGAAATGGACTCAACACCCCATATTAAACGCCTAAGAATGTACCTGACTAGTAAGTATCTTAAAACCTTTGGATTGCTATGTCTCCAAAAGAGAATCAAGTGTGTGTACAGGGGCATAATCGCAGCAGTGATAGGATTGGAGACGTTCCGTGAGCAAATGAAGACCCTTTGAAGTCATATTGCATGGTACCCATTCCACGGGTCTCAACTCTCCAGGTTTAAGGTATTCTTCCTTCTGCTAAAACATGCATGTGGAACCCAGATTATGATCAACCGTGTGAACGGGAGACGTGTTCAAATATGTCTCAGTTTTCCTCCCCTGGTACTTGAGTGCAACATTCAAGACGCTTTACTAACATTCTCCCCACTTGGAGAGTCAGCGCCTTTAACCTCCTGTTTGGCCCAGTTTGCAATTTCTGCGGAAGATGAACAGGAATAGGGAGAACCAATGAGAGACTAGCTGGAGGTGTCTGGACGGGCAAATTTAACTCTCATTTCCCACCAGGAAGAGGAAATAACCAAAGGCTCAGCGTGCCATGCCGGAACCAGATTAGGGCCTGAAGCCATCCTGCGGTGTTGCGGCCAGCTCAAAAGAAAGCGAGTTGAAGAAAGGAGCTCAGGAGCACTGTAATTCACAAACCTGCAGAGTTATAAATGACAGCTATCGTCCAAAAATATACTGAAGGAAGGCTGCCAAGAGGACTTGAAAGCAGGGCAGAATTGCAAGAAACCGATTTCAGGAGGTAGACTGGAATTGCATTGAAAGCATAGGAAAAGAGGCAGAACGTCCACAATGATGCACTTGGCCAAAAAGGGCGTATGCGTTTTTTCCTGAATATATTCAGGAAAAAACTCATACGCCCTTTTTGGCCAACCAACCAAGCTTGCAAAGGAAATCTGCACTACAATGAAGTCTCACTTCCCCCCGGTCAAAAGGGCCATCTGAAAAAGGTGTAAAATCCAGAAAGGCAGGACAGGCCATGGAGAACCGGGAGCCTTGTTATGCTGATGGGCGGGATGGAAATTGCCAACAGACACTCGGGAGAAGTGTATGGTGTTTCCTGAAACATCTAAAAAACAAAGCAACAGAGCCTAGGGCACTTCCACTTATGGTCCTATAGCTTAGGGAAATTAAAATCAAAAAGACACAGCATCCCCAAAGCTTGGGACGCCGCTGTTTACAAGAACCTCGTTTACAGTACAAGTTCAACATCGCAGAAAGTGAAAAATGGATAAAGAATTTGTGGTATTTGCTTACAAAGCAATATCACTCAGCAATGAAATCTATGTCATCAGGCCCGTAGCAGCATAATGAGTGGATTCAGGTACGATGATTCTAACTGAAATAAGTCATACAGAAAAAGAAACATCATAAGATATCAGTAATACACGGAATGTAAACTTGGCTACACAGGAACTGAATTCCAAAACAGAACAGGGTCTTAAATTTAGAAAACCAACTTATGCTTGCTTAAGGGGAAAGGTGAGTTGGGGTGCTGCATAACACCAGAGATTGAAATGAGCATAGATAAAGTTCCTTAAGCCAAATATGGAATAGACAAGAGCTACTCATTGCTCAACGAAATGGACTCAACACCCCATATTAAACGCCTAAGAATGTACCTGACTAGTAAGTATCTTAAAACCTATGGATTGCTATGTCTCCAAAAGAGAATCAAGCGTGTGTACAGGGGCGTAAACGCAGCAGTGATAGGATTGGAGAGGTTCGGTGAGCAAATGAAGACCCTTTGAAGTCATATTGCATGGTACCCATTCCACGGGTCTCAACACTCCAGGTTTAAGGTATTCTTCCTTCAGCTAAAACATGCATGTGGAACCTAGAGTATGATCAACCATGTGATCGGGAGACGTGTTCAAATATGTCTCAGTTTTCGTACCCTGGTACTCGGTTGCAACATTCCAGACGCTTTACTAACACTCTCCCCACTTGGAGAGTCAGCGCCTTTAACCTCCTGTTTGGCCCAGTTTGCAATTTCTGCGGAAGATGAACAGGAATAGCGAGAACCAATGAGAGACTAGCTGGAGGTGTCTGGACGGGCAAATTTAACTCTCATTTCCCACCAGGAAGAACAATTAACCAAAGGCTCAGCGTGCCGTGCCGGAACCAGATTAGGGCCTGAAGCCATCCTGCGGTGTTGCGGCCAGCTCAAAAGAAAGCGAGTTGAAGAAAGGAGCTCAGGGGCACTGTAATTCACAAACCTGCAGAGTTATAAATGACAGCTATCGTCCAAAAATACACTGAAGTAAGGCTGCCAAGAGGACTTGAAAGCGGGGCAGAATTGCAGGAAACCGATTTCAGGAGGTAGACTGGAATTGCATTGAAAGCATAGGAAAAGAGGCAGAGCGTCCACAATGATGCACTTGGCCAAAAAGGGCGTATGCGTTTTTTCCTGAATATATTCAGGAAAAAACGCATACGCACTTTTTGGCCAACCAAGCAAGCTTGCAAAGGAAATCTGCACTACAATGAAGTCTCACTTCCCCCCGGTGAAACGGGCCATCTGAAAAAAGTGTAAAATCATGAAAGACAGGACAGGCCATGGAGAACTGGGAGCCTTGTTATGCTGATGGGTGGGCTGTAAATTGCCAACAGACACTCCGGAGAAGTGTATGGTGTTTTTGAAATATCTAAAAAACAAAGCAACAGAGCCTAGGGCACTTCCAATTATGGTCCTAGAGCTTAGGGAAATTAAAATCAAAAAGACACAGCCACCCCAAAGTTTGGGACGCCTCTGTTTACAAGAACCTCGTTTACTGTACAAGTTCAATATCACAGAAAGTGAAAAATGGATAAAGAACTTGTGGTACATACGTACAATGCAGTATCACTCAACAATGAAATCTATGTCATCAGGCCCGTAGCAGCATAATGAGTGGATTCAGGTACGATGATTCTAACTGAAATAAGTCACACAGAAAAAGAAACATCATAAGACATCACTAATACACGGAATGTAAACTTGGCTACACAGGAACTGAATTAGAGAACAGAACAGGGTCTCAAATTTAGAAAACCAACTTATGCTTGCTTAAGGGGAAAGGTGAGTTGGGGTGCTGCATAAAACCAGAGATTGAAATGAGCACAGATAAAGTTCCTTATGCCTAATATGGAATAGACAAGAGCTACTCCTTGCTCAACGAAATGGACTCAACACCCCATATTAAACGCCTAAGAATGTACCTGACTAGTAAGTATCTTAAAACCTATGGATTGCTATGTCTCCAAAAGAGAATCAAGCGTGTGTACACGGGCATAAACGCAGCAGTGATAGGATTGGAGAGGTTCGGTGAGCAAATGAAGACCCTTTGAAGTCATATTGCATGGTACCCATTACACGGGTCTCAACTCTCCAGGTTTAAGGTATTCTTCCTTCAGCTAAAACATGCATGTGGAACCCAGAGTATGATCAACCGTGTGAACGGGAGACGTGTTCAAATATGTCTCACTTTTCCTCCCCTTGTACTGGGGTGCAACATTCCAGACGCTTTACTAACACTCTTCCCTCTTGGAAAGTCAGCGTCTTTAACCTCCTGTTTGGCCCAGTTTGCAATTTCTGCGGAACATGAACAGGAATAGGGAGAACCAATGAGAGACTAGCTGGAGGTGTCTGGACGGGCAAATTTAACTCTCATTTCCCACCAGGAAGAGGAAATAACCAAAGGCTCAGCGTGCCGTGCCGGAACCAGATTAGGGCCTGAAGCCATCCTGCGGTGTTGCGGCCAGCTCACAAGAAAGCGAGTTGAAGAAAGGAGCTCAGGGGCACTGTAATTCACAAACCTGCAGAGTTATAAATGACAGCTATCGTCCAAAAATATACTGAAGTAAGGCTGCGAAGAGGACTTGAAAGCGGGGCAGAATTGCAGGAAACCCATTTCAGGAGGTAGACTGGAATTGCATTGAAAGCATAGGAAAAGAGGCAGAGCGTCCACAATGATGCACTTGGCCAAAAAGGGCGTATGCGTTTTTTCCTGAATATATTCAGGAAAAAACGCATACGCCCTTTTTGGCCAACCAAGTAAGCTTGCAAAGGAAATCTGCACTACAATGAAGTCTCACTTCCCCCCGGTCAAAAGGGCCATCTGAAAAAAGTGTAAAATCCAGAAAAGCAGGAGAGGCCATGGAGAACTGGGAGCGTTGTTATGCTGATGGGCGGGATGGAAATTGCCAACAGACACTCGGGAGAAGTGTATGGTGTTTCCTGAAACATCTAAAAAACAAAGCAACAGAGCCTAGGGCACTTCCACTTATGGTCCTATAGCTTAGGGAAATTAAAATCAAAATGACACAGCGTCCCCAAAGCTTGGGACGCCTCTGTTTACAAGAACCTCGTTTACAGTACAAGTTCAACATCGCAGAAAGTGAAAAATGGATAAAGAACTTGTGGTATTTGCTTACAAAACAATATCACTCAGCAATGAAATCTATGTCATCAGGCCCGTAGCAGCATAATGAGTGGATTCAGGTACGATGATTCTAACTGAAATAAGTCACACAGAAAAAGAAACATCATAATATATCAGTAATAAACGGAATGTAAACTTGTCTACACAGGAACTGAATTCCAAAACAGAACAGGGTCTCAAATTTAGAAAACCAACTTATGCTTGCTTAAGGGGAAAGGTGAGTTGGGGTGCTGCATAAAACCAGAGATTGAAATGAGCACAGATAAAGTTCCTTAAGCCAAATATGGAATAGACAAGAGCTACTCCTTGCTCAACGAAATGGACTCAACACGCCATATTAAACGCCTAAGAATGTACCTGACTAGTAAGTATCTTAAAACCTATGGATTGCTATGTCTCCAAAAGAGAATCAAGCGTGTGTACAGGGGCATAAACGCAGCAGTGATAGGATTGGAGAGGTTCGGTGAGCAAATGAAGACCCTTTGAAGTCATATTGCATGGTACCCATTACACGGGTCTCAACTCTCCAGGTTTAAGGTATTCTTCCTTCAGCTAAAACATGCATGTGGAACCCAGAGTAGATCAACCGTGTGAACGGGAGACGTGTTCAAATATGTCTCAGTTTTCCTCCCCTTGTACTCGGGTGCAACATTCCAGACGCTTTACTAACACTCTCCCCACTTGGAAAGTAAGCGCCTTTAACCTCCTGTTTGGCCCAGTTTGCAATTTCTGCGGAAGATGAACAGGAATAGGGAGAACCAATGAGAGAGTAGCTGGAGGTGTCTGGACGGGCAAATTTAACTCTCATTTCCCACCAGGAAGAGGAAATAACCAAAGGCTCAGCGTGCCGTGCCGGAACCAGATTAGGGCCTGAAGCCATCCTGCGGTGTTGCGGCCAGCTCACAAGAAAGCGAGTTGAAGAAAGGAGCTCAGGGGCACTGTAATTCACAAACCTGCAGAGTTATAAATGACAGCTATCGTCCAAAAATATACTGAAGTAAGGCTGCCAAGAGGACTTGAAAGCGGGGCAGAATTGCAGGAAACCGATTTCAGGAGGTAGACTGGAATTGCATTGAAAGCATAGGAAAAGAGGCAGAGCGTCCACAATGATGCACTTGGCCAAAAAGAGCGTATGCGTTTTTTCCTGAATATATTCAGGAAAAAACGCATACGCCCTTTTTGGCCAACCAAGCAAGCTTGCAAAGGAAATCTGCACTACAATGAAGTCTCACTTCCCCCTGGTCAAAAGGGCCATCTGAAAAAAGTGTAAAATCCAGAAAAGCAGGAGAGGCCATGGAGAACTGGGAGCCTTGTTATGCTGATGGGCGGGATGGAAATTGCCAACAGACACTCGGGAGAAGTGTATGGTGTTTCCTGAAACATCTAAAAAACAAAGCAACAGAGCCTAGGGCACTTCCACTTATGGTCCTATAGCTCAGGGAAATTAAAATCAAAAAGACACAGCCACCCCAAAGTTTGGGACGCCTCTGTTTACAAGAACCTCGTTTACCGTACAAGTTCAATATCACAGAAAGTGAAAAATGGATAAAGAACTTGTGGTACTTACGTACAATGCAGTATCACTCAGCAATGAAATCTATGTCATCAGGCCCTTTGCAGCACAATGAATGGATTCAGGTATGATGATTCTAACTGAAATAAGTCACACAGAAAAAGAAACATCCTAAGATATCAGTAATACACGGAATGTAAACTTGGCTACACAGGAACTGAATTACAGAACAGAACAGGGTCTCAAATTTAGAAAACCAACTTATGCTTGCTTAAGGGGAAAGGTGAGTTGGGGTGCTGCATAAAACCAGAGATTGAAATGAGCACAGATAATGTTCCTTAAGCCAAATATGGAATAGACAAGAGCTACTCCTTGCTCAACGAAATGGACTCAACACCCCATATTAAACGCCTAAGAATGTACCTGACTAGTAACTATCTTAAAACCTATGGATTGCTATGTCTCCAAAAGAGAATCAAACGTGTGTACAGGGGCATAAACGCAGCAGTGTTAGGATTGGAGAGGTTCGGTGAGCAAATGAAGACCCTTTGAAGTCATATTGCATGGTACCCATTCCACGGATTTCAACTACCCAGGTTTAAGGTATTCTTCCTTCAGCGAAAACATGCATGTGGAACCCAGAGTATGATCAACCGTGTGAACGGGAGACGTGTTCAAATATGTCTCAGTTTTCCTCCCCTGGTACTCGGGTGCAACATTCCAGACGCTTTACTAACACTCTCCCCACTTGGAGAGTCAAGCGCCTTTAAACTCTTGTTTGAAGCAGTTTGCAATTTCTGCGGAAGATGAACAGGAATAGGGAGAACCAATGAGAGACTAGCTGGAGGTGTCTGGACGGGCAAATTTAACTCTCATTTCCCACCCGGAAGAGGAAATAACCAAAGGCTCAGCGTGCCATGCCGGAACCAGATTAGGGCCAGAAGCCATCCTGCGGTGTTGCGGCCAGCTCAAAACAAAGCGAGTTGAAGAAAGGACCTCAGGGGCACTGTAATTCACAAACCTGCAGAGTTATAAATGACAGCTATCGTCCAAAAATATACTGAAGTAAGGCTGCCAAGAGGACTTGAAAGCGGGGCAGAATTGCAGGAAACCGATTTCAGGAGGTAGACTGGAATTGCATTGAAAGCATAGGAAAAGAGGCAGAACGTCCACAATGATGCACTTGGCCAAAAAGGGCGTATGCGTTTTTTCCTTAATATATTCAGGAAAAAACGCATACACACTTTTTGGCCAACCAAGCAAGCTTGCAAAGGAAATCTGCAGTACAATGAAGTCTCACTTCCCCCCGGTCAAAAGGGCCATCTGAAAAAAGTGTAAAATCCAGAAAGGCAGGACAGGCCATGGAGAACTGGGAGCCTTGTTATGCTGATGGGCGGGATGTAAATTGCCAACAGACACTCCGGAGAAGTGTATGGTGTTTCCTGAAACATCTAAAAAACAAAGCAACAGAGCCTAGGGCACTTCCACTTATGGTCCTATAGCTTAGGGAAATTAAAATCAAAAAGACACAGCCACCCCAAAGTTTGGGACGCCTCTGTTTACAAGAACCTCGTTTACAGTACAAGTTCAACATCGCAGAAAGTGAAAAATGGATAAAGAAGTTGTGGTATTTACTTACAAAGCAATATCACTCAGCCATGAACTCTATGTCATCAGGCACTTAGCAGCACAATGAGTCGATTCAGGTATGATGATTCTAACTGAAATAAGTCACACAGAAAAAGAATCATCATAAGATATCAGTAATACACGGAATGTAAACTTGGCTACACAGGAACTGAATTCCAAAACAGAACAGGGTCTCAAATTTAGAAAACCAACTTATGCTTGCTTAAGGGGAAAGGTGAGTTGGGGTGCTGCATAAAACCAGAGATTGAAATGAGCACAGATAAAGTTCCTTAAGCCAAATATGGAATAGACAAGAGCTACTCCTTGCTCAACGAAATGGACTCAACACCGCATATTAAACGCCTAAGAATGTACCTGACTAGTAAGTATCTTAAAACCTATGGATTGCTATGTCTCTGAAAGAGAATCAAGCATGTGTACAGGGACATAAACGCAGCAGTGATAGGATTGGAGAGGTTCGGTGAGCAAATGAAGACCCTTTGAAGTCATATTGCATGGTACCCATTCCACGGGTTTCAACTACCCAGGTTTAAGGTATTGTTCCTTCAGCTAAAACATGCATGTGGAACCTAGAGTATGATCAACCATGTGATCGGGAGACGTGTTCAAATATGTCTCAGTTTTCCTCCCCTGGTACTCGGGTGCAACATTCCAGACACTTTACTAACACTCTCCCGACTTGGAGAGTCAGTCCCTTTAACCTCCTGTTTGGCCCAGTTTGCAATTTCTGCGGAAGATGAACAGGAATAGCGAGAACCAATGAGAGACTAGCTGGAGGTGTCTGGACGTGTAAATTTAACTCTCATTTCCCACCAGGAAGAGGAATTAACCAAAGGCTCAGCGTGCCGTGCCGTGACCAGATTAGGGCCTGAAGTCATCCTGCGGTGTTGCGGCCAGCTCACAAGAAAGCGAGTTGAAAAAAGGAGCTCAGGGGCACTGTAATTCACAAACCTGCAGAGTTATAAATGACAGCTATCATCCAAAAATATACTGAAATAAGGCTGCCAAGAGGACTTGAAAGCAGGGCAGAATTGCAGGAAACCGATTTCAGGAGGTAGACTGGAATTGCATTGAAAGATTAGGAAAAGAGGCAGAACGTCCACAATGATGCACTTGGCCAAAAGGGGCGTATGCGTTTTTTCCTGAATATATTCAGGAAAAAACGCATACGCCCTTTTTGGTCAACCAAGCAAACTTGCAAAGGAAATCTGCACTACAATGAAGTCTCACTTCCCCCCGGTCAAAAGGGCCATCTGAAAAAAGTGTAAAATCCAGAAAAGCAGGAGAGGCCATGGAGAACTGGGAGCCTTGTTATGCTGATGGGCGGGATGGAAATTGCCAACAGACACTCGGGAGAAGTGTATGGTGTTTCCTGAAACATCTAAAAAACAAAGCAACAGAGCCTAGGGCACTTCCACTTATGGTCCTATAGCTTAGGGAAATTAAAATCAAAAAGACACAGCGTCCCCAAAGCTTGGGACGCCTCTGTTTACAAGAACCTCGTTTACAGTACAAGTTCAACATCGCAGAAAGTGAAAAATGGATAAAGAAGTTGTGGTATTTACTTACAAAGCAATATCACTCAGCAATGAAATCTATGTCATCAGGCCCTTAGCAGCACAATGAGTGGATTCAGGTATGATGATTCTAACTGAAATAAGTCACACAGAAAAAGAAACATCATAAGATATCAGTAATACATGGAATGTAAACTTGGCTACACAGGAACTGAATTCCAAAACAGAAGAGGGTCTCAAATTTAGAAAACCAACTTATGCTTGCTTAAGGGTAAAGGTGAGTTGGGGTGCTGCATAAAACCAGAGATTGAAATGAGCACAGATAAAGTTCCTTAAGCCAAATATGGAATAGACAAGAGCTACTCCTTGCTCAACGAAATGGACTCAACACCGCATATTAAACGCCTAAGAATGTACCTGACTAGTAAGTATCTTAAAACCTATGGATTGCTATGTCTCCGAAAGAGAATCAAGCATGTGTGCAGGGACATAAACGCAGCAGTAATAGGATTGGAGAGGTTCGGTGAGCAAATGAAGACCCTTTGAAGTCATATTGCATGGTATCCATTACACGGGTCTCAACTCTCCAGGTTTAAGGTATTCTTCCTTCAGCTAAAACATGCATGTGGAACCCAGAGTACGATCAACCGTGTGAATGGGAGACGTGTTCAAATATGTCTCAGTTTTCCTCCCCTGGTACTCGGGTGCAACATTCCAGATGCTTAACTAACACTCTCCCCACTTGGAGAGTCAGCGCCTTTAACCTCCTGTTTGGCCCAGTTTGCAATTTCTGCGGAAGATGAACAGGAATAGCGAGCATAATGAGAGACTAGCTGGAGGTGTCTGGACGAGCAAATTTAACTCTCATTTCCCACCAGGAAGAGGAAATAACCAAAGGATCAGCGTGCCGTGCCGGAACCAGATTAGGGCCTGAAGCCATCCTGCGGTGTTGCGGCCATCTCACAAGAAAGCGAGTTGAAGAAAGGAGCTCAGGGGCACTGTAATTCACAAACCTGCAGAGTTATACATGACAGCTATCATCCAAAAATAGACTGAAGTAAGGCTGCCAAGAGGACTTGAAAGCGGGGCAGAATTGCAGGAAACCGATTTCAGGAGGTAGACTGGAATTGCATTGAAAGCATAGGAAAAGAGGCAGAACGTCCACAATGATGCACTTGGCCAAAAAGGGCGTATGCGTTTTTTCCTGAATATATTCAGGAAAAAACGCATACGCCCTTTTTGGCCAACCAAGCAAGCTTGCAAAGGAAATCTGTAGTACAATGAAGTCTCACTTCCCCCCGGTCAAAAGGGCCATCTGAAAAAAGTGTAAAATCCAGAAAGGCAGGACAGGCCATGGAGAACTGGGAGCCTTGTTATGCTGATGGGCGGGATGTAAATTGCCAACAGACACTTGGGAGAAGTGTATGGTGTTTCCTGAAACATCTAAAAAACAAAGCAACAGAGCCTAGGGCACTTCCACTTATGGTCCTATAGCTTAGGGAAATTAAAATCAAAAAGACACAGCCACCCCAAAGTTTGGGACGCCTCTGTTTACAAGAACGTCGTTTACAGTACAAGTTCAACATCGCAGAAAGTGAAAAATGGATAAAGAAGTTGTGGTATTTACTTACAAAGCAATATCACTCAGCAATGAATTCTATGACATCAGGCCCTTAGCAGCACAATGAGTGGATTCAGGTATGATGATTCTAACTGAAATAAGTCACACAGAAAAAGAAACATCATAAGATATCAGTAATACACGGAATGTAAACTTGGCTACACAGGAACTGAATTACAGAACAGAACAGGGTCTCAAATTTAGAAAACCAACTTATGCTTGCTTAAGGGGAAAGGTGAGTTGGGGTGCTGCATAAAACCAGAGATTGAAATGAGCACAGATAAAGTTCCTTAAGCCAAATATGGAATAGACAAGAGCTACTCCTTGCTCAACGAAATGGACTCAACACCGCATATTAAACGCCTAAGAATGTACCTGACTAGTAAGTATCTTAAAACCTATGGATTGCTATGTCTCCGAAAGAGAATCAAGCATGTGTACAGGGGCATAAACGCAGCACTGATAGGATTGGAGAGGTTCAGTGAGCAAATGAAGACCCTTTGAAGTCATATTGCATGGTACCCATTCCACGGGTTTCAACTCTCCAGGTTTAAGGTATTCTTCCTTCAGCTAAAACATGCATGTGGAACCTAGAGTATGATCAACCATGTGATCGGGAGACGTGTTCAAATATGTCTCAGTTTTCCTCCCCTGGTACTCGGGTGCAACATTCCAGACGCTTTACTAACACTCTCCCCACTTGGAGAGTCAGCGCCTTTAACCTCCTGTTTGGCCCAGTTTGAAATTTCAGCGGAAGATGAACAGGAATAGGGAGAACCAATGAGAGACTAGCTGGAGGTGTCTGGACGGGCAAATTTAACTCTCATTTCCCACCAGGAAGAGGAAATAACCAAAGGCTCAGCGTGCCGTGCAGGAACCAGATTACGGCCTGAAGCCATCCTGCGGTGTTGCGGCCAGCTCACAAGAAAGCAAGTTGAAGAAAGGAGCTCAGGGGCACTGTAATTCACAAACCTGCAGAGTTATAAATGACAGCTATCGTCCAAAAATATACTGAAGTAAGGCTGCCAAGAGGACTTATAAGTGGGGCAGAATTGCAGGAACCCGATTTCAGGAGGTAGACTGGAATTGCATTGAAAGCATAGGAAAAGAGGCAGAACGTCCACAAATGATGCACTTGGCGAAAAAGGGCGTATGCGTTTTTTCCTGAATATATTCAGGAAAAAACGCATACGCCCTTTTTGGCCAACCAAGCAAGCTTGCAAAGGAAATCTGCACTACAATGAAGTCTCACTTCCCCCCGGTCAAAAGGGCCATCTGAAAAAAGTGTATAATCCAGAAAGGCAGGACAGGCCATGGAGAACTGGGAGCCTTGTTATGCTGATGGGCGGGATGTAAATTGCCAACAGACACTCGGGAGAAGTGTATGGTGTTTCCTGAAACATCTAAAAAACAAAGCAACAGAGCCTAGGGCACTTCCACTTATGGTCCTATAGCTTAGGGAAATTAAAATGAAAAAGACACAGCCACCCCAATGTTTGGGACGCCTCTATTTACAAGAACCTCGTTTACAGGACAAGTTCAAAATCGCAGAAAGTGAAAAATGGATAAAGAAGTTGTGGTATTTACTTACAAAGCAATATCACTCAGCAATGAAATCTATGTCATCAGGCCCTTAGCTGCACAATGAGTGGATTCAGGTACGATGAGTCTAACTGAAATAAGTCACACAGAAAAAGAAACATCATAAGATATCAGTAATACACGGAATATAAACTTGGCTACACAGGAACTGAATTACAGAACAGAACAGGGTCTCATACTTAGAAAACCAACTTATGCTTGCTTAAGGGGAAAGGTGAGTTGGGGTGCTGCATAAAACCAGAGATTGAAATGAGCACAGATAAAGTTCCTTAAGCCAAATATGGAATAGACAAGAGCTACTCCTTGCTCAACGAAATGGACTCAACACCCCATATTAAACGCCTAAGAATGTACCTGACTAGTAAGTATCTTAAAACCTATGGATTGCTATGTCTCCAAAAGAGAATCAAGCGTGTGTACAGGGGCATAAACGCAGCAGTGATAGGATTGGAGAGGTTCGGTGAGCAAATGAAGACCCTTTGAAGTCATATTGCATGGTACCCATTCCACGGGTCTCAACTCTCCAGGTTTAAGGTATTCTTCCTTCAGCTAAAACATGCATGTGGAACCCAGAGTAAGATCAACCGTGTGAACGTGAGACGTGTTCAAATATGTCTCAGATTTCTTACCCTGGTACTCGGGTGCAACATTCCAGACGCTTTACTAACACTCTCCCCACTTGGAGAGTCAGTCCCTTTAACCTCCTGTTTGGCCCAGTTTGCAATTTCTGTGGAAGATGAACAGGAATAGCGAGAATAATGAGAGACTAGCTGGAGGTGTCTGGACGGGCAAATTTAACTCTCATTTCCCACCAGGAAGAGGAATTAACCAAAGGCTCAGCGTGCCATGCCGGAACCAGGTTAGGGCCTGAAACCATCCTGCGGTGTTGCGTCCAGCTCAAAAGTAAGCGAGTTGAAGAAAGGAGCTCAGGAGCACTGTAATTCACAATCCTGCAGAGTTATAAATGACAGCTATCGTCCAAAAATATACTGAAGTAAGGCTGCCAAGAGGACTTGAAAGCAGGGCAGAATTGCAGGAAACCGATTTCAGGAGGTAGACTGGAATTGCATTGAAAGCATAGGAAAAGAGGCAGAACGTCCACAATGATGCACTTGGCCAAAAAGGGCGTATGCGTTTTTTCCTGAATATATTCAGGAAAAAACGCATATACACTTTTTGGCCAACCAAGCAAGTTTGCAAAGGAAATCTGCACTACAATGAAGTCTCACTTCCCCCCGGTCAAAAGGGCCATCTGAAAAAAGTGTAAAATCCAGAAAGGCTGGACAGGCCATGGAGAACTGGGAGCCTTGTTATGCTGATGGGCGGGATGTAAATTGCCAACAGACACTTGGGAGAAGTGTATGGTGTTTCCTGAAACATCTAAAAAACAAAGCAACAGAGCCTAGGGCACTTCCACTTATGGTCCTATAGCTTAGGGATATTAAAATCAAAAAGACACAGCCACCCCAAAGTTTGGGACGCCTCTATTTACAAGAACCTCGTTTACAGTACAAGTTCAACATCGCAGAAAGTGAAAAATGGATAAAGAAGTTGTGGTATTTACTTACAAAGCAATATCAATCAGCAATGAATTCTATGTCATCAGGCCCTTAGCAGCACAATGAGTGGATTCAGGTATGATGATTCTACCTGAAATAAGTCACACAGAAAAAGAAACATCATAAGATATCAGTAATACACGGAATGTAAACTTGGCTACACAGGAACTGAATTACAGAACAGAACAGGGTCTCAAATTTAGAAAACCAACTTATGCTTGCTTAAGGGGAAAGGTGAGTTGGGGTGCTGCATAAAACCAGAGATTGAAATGAGCACAGATAAAGTTCCTTAAGCCAAATATGGAATAGACAAGAGCTACTCCATGCTCAGCGAAATGGACCCAACACCGCATATTAAACGCCTAAGAATGTACTTGACTAGTAAGTATCTTAAAACCTATGGATTGCTATGTCTCCGAAAGAGAATCAAGCGTGTGTACAGGGGCATAAACGTAGCAGTGATAGGATTGGAGAGGTTCGGTGAGCAAATAAAGACCCTTTGAAGTCATATTGCATGGTACCCATTCCACGGGTTTCAACTACCCAGGTTTAAAGTATTCTTCCTTCAGCTAAAACATGCATGTGGAACCTAGAGTATGATCAACGATGTGATCGGGAGACGTGTTCAAATATGTCTCAGTTTTCCTCCCCTGGTACTCGGGTGCAACATTCCAGACGCTTTACTAACACTCTCCCGACTTGGAGAGTCAGTCCCTTTAACCTCCTGTTTGGCCCAGTTTGCAATTTCTGCGGAAGATGAACAGGAATAGCGAGAACCAATGAGAGACTAGCTGGAGGTGTCTGGACGGGCAAATTTAACTCTCATTTCCCACCAGGAAGAGGAATTAACCAAAGGCTCAGCGTGCCGTGCCAGAACCAGATTAGGGCCTGAAGCCATCCTGCGGTGTTGCGTCCAGCTCAAAAGAAAGCGAGTTGAAGAAAGGAGCTCAGGGGCACTGTAATTCACAATCCTGCAGAGTTATAAATGACAGCTATCGTCCAAAAATATACTGAAGTAAGGCTGCCAAGAGGACTTGAAAGCGGGGCAGAATTGCAGGAAACCGATTTCAGGAGGTAGACTGGAATTGCTTTGAAAGCATAGGAAAAGAGGCAGAACGTCCACAATGATGCACTTGGCCAAAAAGGGCGTATGCGTTTTTTCCTGAATATATTCAGGAAAAAACGCATATACACTTTTTGGCCAACCAAGCAAGTTTACAAAGGAAATCTGCACTACAATGAAGTCTCACTTCCCCCCGGTCAAAAGGGCCATCTGAAAAAAGTGTAAAATCCAGAAAGGCTGGACAGGCCATGGAGAACTGGGAGCCTTGTTATGCTGATGGGCGGGATGTAAATTGCCAACAGACACTTGGGAGAAGTGTATGGTGTTTCCTGAAACATCTAAAAAACAAAGCAACAGAGCCTAGAGCACTTCCACTTATGGTCCTATAGCTTAGGGATATTAAAATCAGAAAGACACAGCCACCCCAAAGTTTGGGACGCCTCTATTTACAAGAACCTCGTTTACAGTACAAGTTCAACATCGCAGAAAGTGAAAAATGGATAAAGAAGTTGTGGTATTTACTTACAAAGCAATATCACTCAGCAATGAATTCTATGTCATCAGGCCCTTAGCAGCACAATGAGTGGATTCAGGTATGATGATTCTAACTGAAATAAGTCACACAGAAAAAGAAACATCATAAGATTTCAGTAATACACGGAATGTAAACTTGGCTACACAGGAACTGAATTACAGAACAGAACAGGGTCTCAAATTTAGAAAACCAACTTATGCTTGCTTAAGGGGAAAGGTGAGTTGGGGTGCTGCATAAAACCAGAGATTGAAATGAGCACAGATAAAGTTCCTTAAGCCAAATATGGAATAGACAAGAGCTACTCCATGCTCAGCGAAATGGACCCAACACCGCATATTAAACGCCTAAGAATGTACTTGACTAGTAAGTATCTTAAAACCTATGGATTGCTATGTCTCCGAAAGAGAATCAAGCGTGTGTACAGGGGCATAAACGCAGCAGTGATAGGATTGGAGAGGTTCGGTGAGCAAATAAAGACCCTTTGAAGTCATATTGCATGGTACCCATTCCACGGGTTTCAACTACCCAGGTTTAAAGTATTCTTCCTTCAGCTAAAACATGCATGTGGAACCTAGAGTATGATCAACGATGTGATCGGGAGACGTGTTCAAATATGTCTCAGTTTTCCTCCCCTGGTACTCGGGTGCAACATTCCAGACGCTTTACTAACACTCTCCCGACTTGGAGAGTCAGTCCCTTTAACCTCCTGTTTGGCCCAGTTTGCAAATTCTGCGGAAGATGAACAGGAATAGCGAGAACCAATGAGAGACTAGCTGGAGGTGTCTGGACGGGCAAATTTAACTCTCATTTCCCACCAGGAAGAGGAATTAACCAAAGGCTCAGCGTGCCGTGCCGGAACCATATTAGGGCCTGAAGCCATCCTGCGGTGTTGCGTCCAGCTCAAAAGAAAGCGAGTTGAAGAAAGGAGCTCAGGGGCACTGTAATTCACAATCCTGCAGAGTTATAAATGACAGCTATCGTCCAAAAATATACTGAAGTAAGGCTGCCAAGAGGACTTGAAAGCGGGGCAGAATTGCAGGAAACCGATTTCAGGAGGTAGACTGGAATTGCATTGAAAGCATAGGAAAGGAGGCAGAACGTCCACAATGATGCACTTGGCCAAAAAGGGCGTATGCGTTTTTTCCTGAATATATTCAGGAAAAAACGCATACGCCCTTTTTGGCCAACCAAGCAAGCTTGCAAACGGAATCTGCAGTACAATGAAGTCTCACTTCCCCCCGGTCCAAAGGGCCATCTGAAAAAAGTGTAAAATCCAGAAAGGCAGGACAGGCCATGGAGAACTGGGAGCCTTGTTATGCTGATGGGCGGGATGTAAATTGCCAACAGACACTCGGGAGAAGTGTATGGTGTTTCCTGAAACATCTAAAAAACAAAGCAACAGAGCCTAGGGCACTTCCACTTATGGTCCTAGAGCTTAGGGAAATTAAAATCAAAAAGACACAGCCACCCCAAAGTTTGGGACGTCTCTGTTTACAAGAACCTCGTTTACCGTACAAGTTCAATATCACAGAAAGTGAAAAATGGATAAAGAACTTGTGGTACTGACGTACAATGCAGTATCACTCAGCAATGAAATCTATGTCATCAGGCCCGTAGCAGCATAATGAGTGGATTCAGGTACGATGATTCTAACTGAAATAAGTCACACAGAAAAAGAAACATCATAAGATATCACTAATACACGGAATGTAAACTTGGCTACACAGGAACTGGATTCCAAAACAGAACAGGGTCTCAAATTTAGAAAACCAACTTATGCTTGCTTAAGGGGAAAGGTGAGTTGGGGTGCTGCATAAAACCAGAGATTGAAATGAGCACAGATAAAGTTCCTTAAGCCAAATATGGAATAGACAAGAGCTACTCCTTGCTCAACGAAATGGCCTCAACACCCCATATTAAACGCCTAAGAATGTACCTGACTAGTAAGTATCTTAAAACCTATGCATTGCTATGTCTCCGAAAGAGAATCAAGCATGTGTACAGGGGCATAAACGCAGCAGTGATAGGATTGGAGCGGTTCGGTGAGCAAATGAAGACCCTTTGAAGTCATATTGCATGGTACCCATTCCACGGGTTTCAACTACCCAGGTTTAAGGTATTCTTCCTTCAGCTAAAACATGCATGTGGAACCTAGAGTATGATCAACCATGTGATCGGGAGACGTGTTCAAATATGTCTCAGTTTTCCTACCCTGGTACTCGGGTGCAACATTCCAGACGCTTTACTAACACTCTCCCGACTTGGAGAGTCAGTCCCTTTAACCTCCTGTTTGGCCCAGTTTGCAATTTCTGCGGAAGATAAACAGGAACAGCGAGAACCAATGAGAGGCTAGCTGGAGGTGTCTGGACGGGCAAATTTAACTCTAATTTCCCACCAGGAAGAGGAATTAACCAAAGGCTCAGCGTGCCGTGCCGGAACCAGAGTAGGGCCTGAAGCCATCCTGCAGTGTTGCGGCCAGGTCACAAGAAAGCGAGTTGAAGAAAGGAGCTCAGGGGCACTGTAATTCACAAACCTGCAGAGTTATAAATGACAGCTATCGTCCAAAAATATACTGAAGTAAGGCTGCCAAGAGGACTTGAAAGCGGGGCAGAATTGCAGGAAACAGATTTCAGGAGGTAGACTGGAATTGCATTGAAAGCATAGGAAAAGAGGCAGAACGTCCACAATGATGCACTTGGCCAAAAAGGGCGTATGCGTTTTTTCCTGAATATATTCAGGAAAAAACGCATACGCCCTTTTTGGCCAAACAAGCAAGGTTGCAAAGGAAATCTGCACTACAATGAAGTCTCACTTCCCCCCGGTCAAAAGGGCCATCTGAAAAAAGTGTAAAATCCAGAAAGGCAGGACAGGCCATGGAGAACTGGGAGCCTTGTTATGCTGATGGGCGGGATGTAAATTGCCAACAGACACTCGGGAGAAGTGTATGGTGTTTCCTGAAACATCTAAAAAACAAAGCAACAGAGCCTAGGGCACTTCCACTTATGGTCCTAGAGCTTAGGGAAATTAAAATCAAAAAGACACAGCCACCCCAAAGTTTGGGACGTCTCTGTTTACAAGAACCTCGTTTACCGTACAAGTTCAATATCACAGAAAGTGAAAAATGGATAAAGAACTTGTGGTACTGACGTACAATGCAGTATCACTCAGCAATGAAATCTATGTCATCAGGCCCGTAGCAGCATAATGAGTGGATTCAGGTACGATGATTCTAACTGAAATAAGTCACACAGAAAAAGAAACATCATAAGATATCACTAATACACGGAATGTAAACTTGGCTACACAGGAACTGAATTCCAAAACAGAACAGGGTCTCAAATTTAGAAAACCAACTTATGCTTGCTTAAGGGGAAAGGTGAGTTGGGGTGCTGCATAAAACCAGAGATTGAAATGAGCACAGATAAAGTTCCTTAAGCCAAATATGGAATAGACAAGAGCTACTCCTTGCTCAACGAAATGGCCTCAACACCCCATATTAAACGCCTAAGAATGTACCTGACTAGTAAGTATCTTAAAACCTATGCATTGCTATGTCTCCGAAAGAGAATCAAGCATGTGTACAGGGGCATAAACGCAGCAGTGATAGGATTGGAGCGGTTCGGTGAGCAAATGAAGACCCTTTGAAGTCATATTGCATGGTACCCATTCCACGGGTTTCAACTACCCAGGTTTAAGGTATTCTTCCTTCAGCTAAAACATGCATGTGGAACCTAGAGTATGATCAACCATGTGATCGGGAGACGTGTTCAAATATGTCTCAGTTTTCCTACCCTGGTACTCGGGTGCAACATTCCAGACGCTTTACTAACACTCTCCCGACTTGGAGAGTCAGTCCCTTTAACCTCCTGTTTGGCCC
This sequence comes from Stenella coeruleoalba, assembly GCF_951394435.1. NCBI lineage: Eukaryota > Metazoa > Chordata > Mammalia > Artiodactyla > Delphinidae > Stenella > Stenella coeruleoalba. The sequence continues at coordinate 1,102,630 of NC_137153.1, forward strand.
AGTTTGCAATTTCTGCGGAAGATAAACAGGAACAGTGAGAACCAATGAGAGGCTAGCTGGAGGTGTCTGGACGGGAAAATTTAACTCTAATTTCCCACCAGGAAGAGGAATTAACCAAAGGCTCAGCGTGCCGTGCCGGAACCAGAGTAGGGCCTGAAGCCATCCTGCAGTGTTGCGGCCAGGTCACAAGAAAGAGAGTTGAAGAAAGGAGCTCAGGGGCACTGTAATTCACAAACCTGCAGAGTTATAAATGACAGCTATCGTCCAAAAATATACTGAAGTAAGGCTGCCAAGAGGACTTGAAAGCAGGGCAGAATTGCAGGAAACCGATTTCAGGAGGTAGACTGGAATTGCATTGAAAGCATAGGAAAAGAGGCAGAACGTCCACAATGATGCACTTGGCCAAAAAGGGCGTATGCGTTTTTTCCTGAATATATTCAGGAAAAAACGCATACGCCCTTTTTGGCCAAACAAGCAAGGTTGCAAAGGAAATCTGCACTACAATGAAGTCTCACTTCCCCCCGGTCAAAAGGGCCATCTGAAAAAAGTGTAAAATCCAGAAAGGCAGGACAGGCCATGGAGAACTGGGAGCCTTGTTATGCTGATGGGCGGGATGTAAATTGCCAACAGACACTCAGGAGAAGTGTATGGTGTTTCCTGAAACATCTAAAAAACAAAGCAACAGAGCCTAGGGCACTTCCACTTATGGTCCTAGAGCTTAGGGAAATTAAAATCAAAAAGACAGAGCCACCCCAAAGTTTGGGACGCCTCTGTTTACAAGAACCTCGTTTACCGTACAAGTTCAATATCACAGAAAGTGAAAAATGGATAAAGAACTTGTGGTACTTACGTACAATGCAGTATCACTCAGCAATGAAATCTATGTCATCAGGCCCGTAGCAGCATAATGAGTGGATTCAGGTACGATGATTCTAACTGAAATAAGTCACACAGAAAAAGAAACATCATAAGATATCACTAATACACGGAATGTAAACTTGGCTACACAGGAACTGGATTCCAAAACAGAACAGGGTCTCAAATTTAGAAAACCAACTTATGCTTGCTTAAGGGGAAAGGTGAGTTGGGGTGCTGCATAAAACCAGAGATTGAAATGAGCACAGATAAAGTTCCTTAAGCCAAATATGGAATAGACAAGAGCTACTCCTTGCTCAACGAAATGGCCTCAACACCCCATATTAAACGCCTAATTATGTACCTGACTAGTAAGTATCTTAAAACCTATGCATTGCTATGTCTCCGAAAGAGAATCAAGCATGTGTACAGGGGCATAAACGCAGCAGTGATAGGATTGGAGCGGTTCGGTGAGCAAATGAAGACCCTTTGAAGTCATATTGCATGGTACCCATTCCACGGGTTTCAACTACCCAGGTTTAAGGTATTCTTCCTTCAGCTAAAACATGCATGTGGAACCTAGAGTATGATCAACCATGTGATCGGGAGACGTGTTCAAATATGTCTCAGTTTTCGTACCCTGGTACTCGGGTGCAACATTCCAGACGCTTTACTAACACTCTCCCGACTTGGAGAGTCAGTCCCTTTAACCTCCTGTTTGGCCCAGTTTGCAATTTCTGCGGAAGATGAACAGGAACAGCGAGAACCAATGAGAGGCTAGCTGGAGGTGTCTGGACGGGCAAATTTAACTCTAATTTCCCACCAGGAAGAGGAATTAACCAAAGGCTCAGCGTGCCGTGCCGGAACCAGAGTAGGGCCTGAAGCCATCCTGCAGTGTTGCGGCCAGGTCACAAGAAAGAGAGTTGAAGAAAGGAGCTCAGGGGCACTGTAATTCACAAACCTGCAGAGTTATAAATGACAGCTATCGTCCAAAAATATACTGAAGTAAGGCTGCCAAGAGGACTTGAAAGCGGGGCAGAATTGCAGGAAACCGATTTCAGGAGGTAGACTGGAATTGCATTGAAAGCATAGGAAAAGAGGCAGAACGTCCACAAGGATGCACTTGGCCAAAAAGGGCGTATGCGTTTTTTCCTGAATATATTCAGGAAAAAACCCATACGCCCTTTTTGGCCAAACAAGCAAGGTTGCAAAGGAAATCTGCACTACAATGAAGTCTCACTTCCCCCCGGTCAAAAGGGCCATCTGAAAAAAGTGTAAAATCCAGAAAGGCAGGACAGGCCATGGAGAACTGGGAGCCTTGTTATGCTGATGGGCGGGATGTAAATTGCCAACAGACACTCGGGAGAAGTGTATGGTGTTTCCTGAAACATCTAAAAAACAAAGCAACAGAGCCTAGGGCACTTCCACTTATGGTCCTATAGCTTAGGGAAATTAAAATCAAAAAGACACAGCCACCCCAAAGTTTGGGACGCCTCTGTTTACAAGAACCTCGTTTACCGTACAAGTTCAATATCACAGAAAGTGAAAAATGGATAAAGAACTTGTGGTACTTACGTACAATGCAGTATCACTCAGCAATGAAATCTATGTCATCAGGCCCGTAGCAGCATAATGAGTGGATTCAGGTACGATGATTCTAACTGAAATAAGTCACACAGAAAAAGAAACATCATAAGATATCACTAATACACGGAATGTAAACTTGGCTACACAGGAACTGAATTCCAAAACAGAACAGGGTCTCAAATTTAGAAAACCAACTTATGCTTGCTTAAGGGGAAAGGTGAGTTGGGGTGCTGCATAAAACCAGAGATTGAAATGAGCACAGATAAATTTCCTTAAGCCAAATATGGAATAGACAAGAGCTACTCCTTGCTCAACGAAATGGCCTCAACACCCCATATTAAACGCCTAAGAATGTACCTGACTAGTAAGTATCTTAAAACCTATGCATTGCTATTTCTCCGAAAGAGAATCAAGCATGTGTACAGGGGCATAAACGCAGCAGTGATAGGATTGGAGCGGTTCGGTGAGCAAATGAAGACCCTTTGAAGTCATATTGCATGGTACCCATTCCACGGGTTTCAACTACCCAGGTTTAAGGTATTCTTCCTTCAGCTAAAACATGCATGTGGAACCTAGAGTATGATCAACCATGTGATCGGGAGACGTGTTCAAATATGTCTCAGTTTTCGTACCCTGGTACTCGTGTGCAACATTCCAGACGCTTTACTAACACTCTCCCGACTTGGAGAGTCAGTCCCTTTAACCTCCTGTTTGGCCCAGTTTGCAAATTCTGCGGAAGATGAACAGGAACAGCGAGAACCAATGAGAGGCTAGCTGGAGGTGTCTGGACGGGCAAATTTAACTCTAATTTCCCACCAGGAAGAGGAATTAACCAAAGGCTCAGCGTGCCGTGCCGGAACCAGAGTAGGGCCTGAAGCCATCCTGCAGTGTTGCGGCCAGGTCACAAGAAAGAGAGTTGAAGAAAGGAGCTCAGGGGCACTGTAATTCACAAACCTGCAGAGTTATAAATGACAGCTATCGTCCAAAAATATACTGAAGTAAGGCTGCCAAGAGGACTTGAAAGCAGGGCAGACTTGCAGGAAACCGATTTCAGGAGGTAGACTGGAATTGCATTGAAAGCATAGGAAAAGAGGCAGAACGTCCACAATGATGCACTTGGCCAAAAAGGGCGTATGCGTTTTTTCCTGAATATATTCAGGAAAAAACGCATACGCCCTTTTTGGCCAAACAAGCAAGGTTGCAAAGGAAATCTGCACTACAATGAAGTCTCACTTCCCCCCGGTCAAAAGGGCCATCTGAAAAAAGTGTAAAATCCAGAAAGGCAGGACAGGCCATGGAGAACTGGGAGCCTTGTTATGCTGATGGGCGGGATGTAAATTGCCAACAGACACTCGGGAGAAGTGTATGGTGTTTCCTGAAACATCTAAAAAACAAAGCAACAGAGCCTAGGGCACTTCCACTTATGGTCCTAGAGCTTAGGGAAATTAAAATCAAAAAGACACAGCCACCCCAAAGTTTGGGACGCCTCTGTTTACAAGAACCTCGTTTACCGTACAAGTTCAATATCACAGAAAGTGAAAAATGGATAAAGAACTTGTGGTACTTACGTACAATGCAGTATCACTCAGCAATGAAATCTATGTCATCAGGCCCGTAGCAGCATAATGAGTGGATTCAGGTACGATGATTCTAACTGAAATAAGTCACACAGAAAAAGAAACATCATAAGATATCACTAATACACGGAATGTAAACTTGGCTACACAGGAACTGGATTCCAAAACAGAACAGGGTCTCAAATTTAGAAAACCAACTTATGCTTGCTTAAGGGGAAAGGTGAGTTGGGGTGCTGCATAAAACCAGAGATTGAAATGAGCACAGATAAAGTTCCTTAAGCCAAATATGGAATAGACAAGAGCTACTCCTTGCTCAACGAAATGGCCTCAACACCCCATATTAAACGCCTAAGAATGTACCTGACTAGTAAGTATCTTAAAACCTATGCATTGCTATGTCTCCGAAAGAGAATCAAGCATGTGTACAGGGGCATAAACGCAGCAGTGATAGGATTGGAGCGGTTCGGTGAGCAAATGAAGACCCTTTGAAGTCATATTGCATGGTACCCATTCCACGGGTTTCAACTACCCAGGTTTAAGGTATTCTTCCTTCAGCTAAAACATGCATGTGGAACCTAGAGTATGATCAACCATGTGATCGGGAGACGTGTTCAAATATGTCTCAGTTTTCCTACCCTGGTACTCGGGTGCAACATTCCAGACGCTTTACTAACACTCTCCCGACTTGGAGAGTCAGTCCCTTTAACCTCCTGTTTGGCCCAGTTTGCAATTTCTGCGGAAGATGAACAGGAACAGCGAGAACCAATGAGAGGCTAGCTGGAGGTGTCTGGACGGGCAAATTTAACTCTAATTTCCCACCAGTAAGAGGAATTAACCAAAGGCTCAGCGTGCCGTGCCGGAACCAGAGTAGGGCCTGAAGCCATCCTGCAGTGTTGCGGCCATGACACAAGAAAGAGAGTTGAAGAAAGGAGCTCAGGGGCACTGTAATTCACAAACCTGCAGAGTTATAAATGACAGCTATCGTCCAAAAATATACTGAAGTAAGGCTGCCAAGAGGACTTGAAAGCGGGGCAGAATTGCAGGAAACCGATTTCAGGAGGTAGACTGGAATTGCATTGAAAGCATAGGAAAAGAGGCAGAACGTCCACAATGATGCACTTGGCCAAAAAGGGCGTATGCGTTTTTTCCTGAATATATTCAGGAAAAAACGCATACGCCCTTTTTGGCCAAACAAGCAAGCTTGCAAAGGAAATCTGCACTACAATGAAGTCTCACTTCCCCCCGGTCAAAAGGGCCATCTGAAAAAAGTGTAAAATCCAGAAAGGCAGGACAGGCCATGGAGAACTGGGAGCCTTGTTATGCTGATGGGCGGGATGTAAATTGCCAACAGACACTCGGGAGAAATGTATGGTGTTTCCTGAAACATCTAAAAAACAAAGCAACAGAGCCTAGGGCACTTCCACTTATGGTCCTAGAGCTTAGGGAAATTAAAATCAAAAAGACACAGTCACCCCAAAGTTTGGGACGCCTCTGTTTACAAGAACCTTATTTACCGTACATGTTCAATATCACAGAAAGTGAAAAATGGATAAAGAACTTGTGGTACTTACGTACAATGCAGTATCACTCAGCAATGAAATCTATGTCATCAGGCCCGTAGCAGCATAATGAGTGGATTCAGGTACGATGATTCTAACTGAAATAAGTCACACAGAAAAAGAAACATCATAAGATATCACTAATACACGGAATGTAAACTTGGCTACACAGGAACTGAATTCCAAAACAGAACAGGATCTCAAATTTAGAAAACCAACTTATGCTTGCTTAAGGGGAAAGGTGAGTTGGGGTGCTGCATAAAACCAGAGATTGAAATTGAGCACAGATAAAGTTCCTTAAGCCAAATATGGAATAGACAAGAGCTACTCCTTGCTCAACGAAATGGCCTCAACACCCCATATTAAACGCCTAAGAATGTACCTGACTAGTAAGTATCTTAAAACCTATGCATTGCTATGTCTCCGAAAGAGAATCAAGCATGTGTACAGGGGCATAAACGCAGCAGTGATAGGATTGGAGCGGTTCGGTGAGCAAATGAAGACCCTTTGAAGTCATATTGCATGGTACCCATTCCACGGGTTTCAACTACCCAGGTTTAAGGTATTCTTCCTTCAGCTAAAACATGCATGTGGAACCTAGAGTATGATCAACCATGTGATCGGGAGACGTGTTCAAATATGTCTCAGTTTTCGTACCCTGGTACTCGGGTGCAACATTCCAGACGCTTTATTAACACTCTCCCGACTTGGAGAGTCAGTCCCTTTAACCTCCTGTTTGGCCCAGTTTGCAATTTCTGCGGAAGATGAACAGGAACAGCGAGAACCAATGAGAGGCTAGCTGGAGGTGTCTGGACGGGCAAATTTAACTCTAATTTCCCACCAGGAAGAGGAATTAACCAAAGGCTCAGCGTGCCGTGCCGGAACCAGATTAGGGCCTGAAGCCATCCTGCAGTGTTGCGGCCAGGTCACAAGAAAGAGAGTTGAAGAAAGGAGCTCAGGGGCACTGTAATTCACAAACCTGCAGAGTTATAAATGACAGCTATCGTCCAAAAATATACTGAAGTAAGGCTGCCAAGAGGACTTGAAAGCGGGGCAGAATTGCAGGAAACCGATTTCAGGAGGTAGACTGGAATTGCATTGAAAGCATAGGAAAAGAGGCAGAACGTCCACAATGATGCACTTGGCCAAAAAGGGCGTATGCGTTTTTTCCTGAATATATTCAGGAAAAAACGCATACGCCCTTTTTGGCCAAACAAGCAAGCTTGCAAAGGAAATCTGCACTACAATGAAGTCTCACTTCCCCCCGGTCAAAAGGGCCATCTGAAAAAAGTGTAAAATCCAGAAAGGCAGGACAGGCCATGGAGAACTGGGAGCCTTGTTATGCTGATGGGCGGGATGTAAATTGCCAACAGACACTCGGGAGAAATGTATGGTGTTTCCTGAAACATCTAAAAAACAAAGCAACAGAGCCTAGGGCACTTCCACTTATGGTCCTAGAGCTTAGGGAAATTAAAATCAAAAAGACACAGTCACCCCAAAGTTTGGGACGCCTCTGTTTACAAGAACCTTATTTACCGTACATGTTCAATATCACAGAAAGTGAAAAATGGATAAAGAACTTGTGGTACTTACGTACAATGCAGTATCACTCAGCAATGAAATCTATGTCATCAGGCCCGTAGCAGCATAATGAGTGGATTCAGGTACGATGATTCTAACTGAAATAAGTCACACAGAAAAAGAAACATCATAAGATATCACTAATACACGGAATGTAAACTTGGCTACACAGGAACTGAATTCCAAAACAGAACAGGATCTCAAATTTAGAAAACCAACTTATGCTTGCTTAAGGGGAAAGGTGAGTTGGGGTGCTGCATAAAACCAGAGATTGAAATGAGCACAGATAAAGTTCCTTAAGCCAAATATGGAATAGACAAGAGCTACTCCTTGCTCAACGAAATGGCCTCAACACCCCATATTAAACGCCTAAGAATGTACCTGACTAGTAAGTATCTTAAAACCTATGCATTGCTATGTCTCCGAAAGAGAATCAAGCATGTGTACAGGGGCATAAACGCAGCAGTGATAGGATTGGAGCGGTTCGGTGAGCAAATGAAGACCCTTTGAAGTCATATTGCATGGTACCCATTCCACGGGTTTCAACTACCCAGGTTTAAGGTATTCTTCCTTCAGCTAAAACATGCATGTGGAACCTAGAGTATGATCAACCATGTGATCGGGAGACGTGTTCAAATATGTCTCAGTTTTCGTACCCTGGTACTCGGGTGCAACATTCCAGACGCTTTATTAACACTCTCCCGACTTGGAGAGTCAGTCCCTTTAACCTCCTGTTTGGCCCAGTTTGCAATTTCTGCGGAAGATGAACAGGAACAGCGAGAACCAATGAGAGGCTAGCTGGAGGTGTCTGGACGGGCAAATTTAACTCTAATTTCCCACCAGGAAGAGGAATTAACCAAAGGCTCAGCGTGCCGTGCCGGAACCAGATTAGGGCCTGAAGCCATCCTGCAGTGTTGCGGCCAGGTCACAAGAAAGAGAGTTGAAGAAAGGAGCTCAGGGGCACTGTAATTCACAAACCTGCAGAGTTATAAATGACAGCTATCGTCCAAAAATATACTGAAGTAAGGCTGCCAAGAGGACTTGAAAGCGGGGCAGAATTGCAGGAAACCGATTTCAGGAGGTAGACTGGAATTGCATTGAAAGCATAGGAAAAGAGGCAGAACGTCCACAATGATGCACTTGGCCAAAAAGGGCGTATGCGTTTTTTCCTGAATATATTCAGGAAAAAACGCATACGCCCTTTTTGGCCAAACAAGCAAGCTTGCAAAGGAAATCTGCACTACAATGAAGTCTCACTTCCCCCCGGTCAAAAGGGCCATCTGAAAAAAGTGTAAAATCCAGAAAGGCAGGACAGGCCATGGAGAACTGGGAGCCTTGTTATGCTGATGGGCGGGATGTAAATTGCCAACAGACACTCGGGAGAAGTGTATGGTGTTTCCTGAAACATCTAAAAAACAAAGCAACAGAGCCTAGGGCACTTCCACTTATGGTCCTATAGCTTAGGGAAATTAAAATCAAAAAGACACAGCCACCCCAAAGTTTGGGACGCCTCTGTTTACAAGAACCTCGTTTACCGTACAAGTTCAATATCACAGAAAGTGAAAAATGGATAAAGAACTTGTGGTACTTACGTACAATGCAGTATCACTCAGCAATGAAATCTATGTCATCAGGCCCGTAGCAGCATAATGAGTGGATTCAGGTACGATGATTCTAACTGAAATAAGTCACACAGAAAAAGAAACATCATAAGATATCACTAATACACGGAATGTAAACTTGGCTACACAGGAACTGGATTCCAAAACAGAACAGGGTCTCAAATTTAGAAAACCAACTTATGCTTGCTTAAGGGGAAAGGTGAGTTGGGGTGCTGCATAAAACCAGAGATTGAAATGAGCACAGATAAAGTTCCTTAAGCCAAATATGGAATAGACTAGAGCTACTCCTTGCTCAATGAAATGGACTCAACACCCCATATTAAACGCCTAAGAATGTATCTGACTAGTAAGTATCTTAAAACCTATGGATTGCTATGTCTCCAAAAGAGAATCAAGCGTGTGTACAGGGGCATAAACGCAGCAGTGATAGGATTGGAAAGGTTCGGTGAGCAAATGAAGACCCTTTGAAGTCATATTGCATGGTACCCATTACACGGGTTTCAACTACCCAGGTTTAAGGTATTCTTCCTTCAGCTAAAACATGCATGTGGAACCCAGAGTATGATCAACCGTGTGAACGGGAGACGTGTTCAAATATGTCTCAGTTTTCCTCCCCTGGTACTCGGGTGCAACATTCCAGACACTTTACTAACACTCTCCCCACTTGGAGAGTCAGCGCCTTTAACCTCCTGTTTGGCCCAGTTTGCAATTTCTGCGGAAGATGAACAGGAATAGCGAGAACCAATGAGAGGCTAGCTGGAGGTGTCTGGACGGGCAAATTTAACTCTCATTTCCCACCAGGAAGAGGAATTAACCAAAGGCTCAGCGTGCCGTGCCGGAACCAGATTAGGGCCTGAAGCCATCCTGCGGTGTTGCGGCCAGCTCACAAGAAAGCGAGTTGAAGAAAGGAGCTCAGGGGCACTGTAATTCACAAACCTGCAGAGTTATAAATGACAGCTATCGTCCAAAAATATACTGAAGTAAGGCTGCCAAGAGGACTTGAAAGCGGGGCAGAATTGCAGGAAACCGATTTCAGGAGGTAGACTGGAATTGCATTGAAAGCATAGGAAAAGAGGCAGAACGTCCACAATGATGCACTTGGCCAAAAAGGGCGTATGCGTTTTTTCCTGAATATATTCAGGAAAAAACGCATACGCCCTTTTTGGCCAAACAAGCAAGCTTGCAAAGGAAATCTGCACTACAATGAAGTCTCACTTCCCCCCGGTCAAAAGGGCCATCTGAAAAAAGTGTAAAATCCAGAAAGGCAGGACAGGCCATGGAGAACTGGGAGCCTTGTTATGCTGATGGGCGGGATGTAAATTGCCAACAGACACTCAGGAGAAGTGTATGGTGTTTCCTGAAACATCTAAAAAACAAAGCAACAGAGCCTAGGGCACTTCCACTTATGGTCCTATAGCTTAGGGAAATTAAAATCAAAAAGACACAGCCACCCCAAAGTTTGGGACGCCTCTGTTTACAAGAACCTCGTTTACCGTACAAGTTCAATATCACAGAAAGTGAAAAATGTATAAAGAACTTGTGGTACTTACGTACAATGCAGTATCACTCAGCAATGAAATCTATGTCATCAGGCCCGTAGCAGCATAATGAGTGGATTCAGGTACGATGATTCTAACTGAAATAAGTCACACAGAAAAAGAAACATCATAAGATATCACTAATACACGGAATGTAAACTTGGCTACACAGGAACTGAATTCCAAAACAGAACAGGGTCTCAAATTTAGAAAACCAACTTATGCTTGCTTAAGGGTTAAGGAGAGTTGGGGTGCTGCATAAAACCAGAGATTGAAATGAGCACAGATAAAGTTCCTTAAGCCAAATATGGAATAGAGAAGAGCTACTCCTTGCTCAACGAAATGGACTCAACACCGCATATTAAACGCCTAAGAATGTACCTGACTAGTAAGTATCTTAAAACCTATGGATTGCTATGTCTCCAAAAGTGAATCAAGCGTGTGTAGAGGGGCATAAACGCAGCAGCAGTGATAGGATTGGAGAGGTTCGGTGAGCAAATGAAGACCCTTTGAAGTCATATTGCATGGTACCCATTCCACGGGTCTCAACTCCCCAGGTTTAAGGTATTCTTCCTTCAGCTAAAACATGCATGTGGAACCCAGAGTATGATCAACCGTGTGAACGGGAGACGTGTTCAAATATGTCTCAGTTTTCCTCCCCTGGTACTAGGGTGCAACATTCCAGACGCTTTACTAACACTCTCCCCACTAGGAGAGTCAGCGCCTTTAACCTCCTGTTTGGCCCAGTTTGCAACTTCTGCGGAAGATGAACAGGAATAGGGAGAACCAATGAGAGACTAGCTGGAGGTGTCTGGACGGGCAAATTTAACTCTCATTTCCCACCAGGAAGAGGAATTAACTAAAGGCTCAGCGTGCCATGCCGGAAGCACATTAGGGCTTGAAGCCATCCTGCGGTGTTGCGGCCAGCTCACAAGAAAGCGAGTTGAAGAGAGGAGCTCAGGGGCACTGTAATTCACAAACTTGCAGAGTTATAAATGACAGCTATCGTCCAAAAATATACTGAAGTAAGGCTGCCAAGAGGACTTGAAAGCAGGGCAGAATTGCAGGAAACCGATTTCAGGAGGTAGACTGGAATTGCATTGAAAGCATAGGAAAAGAGGCAGAACGTCCACAATGATGCACTTGGCCAAAAAGGGCGTATGCGTTTTTTCCTGAATATATTCAGGAAAAAACGCATACGCCCTTTTTGGCCAACCAAGCAAGCTTGCAAATGAAAAATGCACTACAATGAAGTCTCACTTCCCCCCTATCAAAGGGACCATCTGAAAAAAGTGTAAAATCCAGAAAGGCAGGACAGGCCATGGAGATCTGGGAGCCTTGTTATGCTGATGGGCGGGATGTAAATTGCCAACAGACACTTGGGAGAAGTGTATGGTGTTTCCTGAAACATCTAAAAAATTAAGCAACAGAGCCTAGGGCACTTCCACTTATGGTCCTATAGCTTAGGGAAATTAAAATCAAAAAGACACAGCCACCCCAAAGTATGGAACTGCTCTGTTTACAAGAACCTCGTTTACCGTACAAGTTCAATATCACAGAAATTGAAAAATGGATAAAGAACTTGTGGTACATACGTACAATGCAGTATCACTCAGCAAAGAAATCTATGTCATCAGGCCTGTAGCAGCATAATGAGTGGATTCAGGTACGATGATTCTAACTGAAATATGTCACACAGAAAAAGAAACATCATAAGATAACAGTAATACACGGAATGTAAACTTGGCTACACAGGAACTGAATTCCAAAACAGAACAGGGTCTCAAATTTAGAAAAGCAACTTATGCTTGCTTAAGGGGAAAGGTGAGTTGGGGTGCTGCATAAAACCAGAGATTGAAATGAGCACAGATAAAGTTCCTTAAGCCAAATATGGAATAGACAAGAGCTACTCCTTGCTCAACGAAATGGACTTTACACCCCATATTAAACGCCTAAGAATGTACCTGACTAGTAAGTATCTTAAAACCTATGGATTGCTATGTCTCCAAAAGAGAATCAAGCATGTGTACAGGGGCATAAACGCAGCAGTGATAGGAATGGAGAGGTTCGGTGAGCAAATGAAGACCCTTTGAAGTCATATTGCATGGTACACATTGCACGGGTCTCAACTCTCCAGATTTAAGGTATTCTTCCTTCAGCTAAAACATGCATGTGGAACCCAGAGTATGATCAACCGTGTGAACGGGAGATGTGTTCAAATATGTCTCAGTTTTCCTCCCCTGGTACACGGGTGCAACATTCCAGACGCTTTACTAACACTCTCCCCACTTGGAGAGTCAGCGCCTTTAACCTCCTGTTTGGCCCAGTTTGCAATTTCTGCGGAAGATGAACAGGAATAGGGAGAACCAATGAGAGACTAGCTGGAGGTGTCTGGACGGGCAAATTTAACTCTCATTTCCCACCAGGAAGAGGAAATAACCAAAGGCTCAGCGTGCCGTGCCGGAACCAGATTAGGGCCTGAAGCCATCCTGCGGTGTTGCGGCCAGCTCAAAAGAAAGCGAGTTGAAGAAAGGAGCTCAGGGGCACTGTAATTCACAAACCTGCAGAGTTATAAATGACAGCTATCGTCCAAAAATATACTGAAGTAAGGCTGCCAAGAGGACTTGAAAGCGGGGCAGAATTGCAGGAAACCGATTTCAGGAGGTAGACTGGAATTGCATTGAAAGCATAGGAAAAGAGGCAGAACGTCCACAATGATGCACTTGCCCAAAAAGGGCGTATGCGTTTTTTCCTGACTATATTCAGGAAAAAACGCATACGCCCTTTTTGGCCAACCAAGCGATCTTGCAAAGGAAATCTGCACTACAATGAAGTCTCACTTCTCCCCGGTCAAAAGGGCCATCTGAAAAAAGTGTAAAATCCAGAAAGGCAGGACAGGCCATGGAGAACTGGGAGCCTTGTTATGCTGATGGGCGGGATGTAAATTGCCAACAGACACTTGGGAGAAGTGTATGGTGTTTCCTGAAACATCTAAAAAACAAAGCAACAGAGCCTAGGGCACTTCCACTTATGGTCCTATAGCTTAGGGAAATTAAAATTAAAAAGACACAGCCACCCCAAAGTTTGGGACGCCTCTGTTTACAAGAACCTCGTTTACAGTACAAGTTCAACATCGCAGAAAGTGCAAAATGGATAAAGAAATTGTGGTATTTACTTACAAAGCAATATCACTCAGCAATGAAATCTATGTCATCAGGCCCTTAGCAGCACAATGAGTGGATTCAGGTATGATGATTCTAACTGAAATAAGTCACACAGAAATAGAAACATCATAAGATATCAGTAATACACGGAATGTAAACTTGGCTACACAAGAACTGAATTACAGAACAGAACAGGGTCTCAAATTTAGAAAACCAACTTATGCTTGCTTAAGGGGAAAGGTGAGTTGGGGTGCTGCATAAAACCAGAGATTGAAATGAGCACAGATAAAGTTCCTTAAGCCAAATATGGAATAGACTAGAGGTACTCCTTGCTCAACGAAATGGACTCAACACCGCATATTAAACGCCTAAGAATGTACCTGACTAGTAAGTACCTTAAAACCTATGGATTGCTATGTCTCCGAAAGAGAATCAAGCGTGTGTACAGGGGCATAAACGCAGCAGTGATAGGATTGGAGAGGTTCGGTGAGCAAATGAAGACCCTTTGAAGTCATATTGCATGGTACCCATTCCACGGGTTTCAACTACCCAGGTTTAAGGTATTCTTCCTTCAGCTAAAACACGCGTGTGGAACCCAGAGCATGATCAACCATGTGTTCGGGAGACGTGTTCAAATATGTCTCAGTTTTCGTACCCTGGTACTCGGGTGCAACATTCCAGACGCTTTACTAACACTCTCCCGACTTGGAGAGTCAGTCCCTTTAACCTCCTGTTTGGCCCAGTTTGCAATTTCTGCGGAAGATGAACAGGAATAGCGAGAACCAATGAGAGACTAGCTGGAGGTGTCTGGACGGGCAAATTTCACTCTCATTTCCCACCAGGAAGAGGAAATAACCAAAGGCTCAGCGTGCCGTGCCGGAACCAGATTAGGGCCTGAAGCCATCCTGCGGTGTTGCGGCCAGCTCACAAGAAAGCGAGTTGAAGAAAGGAGCTCAGGGGCACTGTAATTCACAAACCTGCAGAGTTATAAATGACAGCTATCGTCCAAAAATAGACTGAAGTAAGGCTGCCAAGAGGACTTGAAAGCGGGGCAGAATTGCAGGAAACCGATTTCAGGAGGTAGACTGGAATTGCATTGAAAGCATAGGAAAAGAGGCAGAACGTCCACAATGATGCACTTGGCCAAAAAGGGCGTATGCGTTTTTTCCTGAATATATTCAGGAAAAAACGCATACGCCCTTTCTGGCCAACCAAGCAAGCTTGCAAAGGAAATCTGCACTACAATGAAGTCTCACTTCCCCCCGGTAAAAAGGGCCATCTGAAAAAAGTGTAAAATCCAGAAAGGCAGGACAGGCCATGGAGAACTGGGAGCCTTGTTTTGCTGACGGGCGGGATGTAAATTGCCAACAGACACTCGGGAGAAGTGTATGGTGTTTCCTGAAACATCTAAAAAACAAAGCAACAGAGCAGAGGGCACTTCCACTTATGGTCCTATAGCTTAGGGAAATTAAAATCAAAAAGACACAGCCACCTCAAAGTTTGGGACGCCTCTGTTTACAAGAACCTCGTTTACCGTACAAGTTCAGTATCACAGAAAGTGAAACATGGATAAAGAACATGTGGTACTTACGTACAATGCAGTATCACTCAGCAATGAAATCTATGCCATCAGGACCTTAGCAGCACAATGAGTGGATTCAGGTATGATGATTCTAACTGAAATAAGTCACACAGAAAAAGAAACATCATAAGATATCAGTAATATACGGAATGTAAACTTGGCTACAGAGGAACTGAATTACAGAACAGAACAGGGTCTCAAATTTAGAAAACCAACTTATGCTTCCTTAAGGGGAAAGGTGAGTTGGGGTGCTGCATGAAACCAGAGATTGAAATGAGCACAGATAAAGTTCCTTAAGCCAAATATGGAATAGACAAGAGCTACTCCTTGCTCAACGAAATGGACTCAACACCCCATATTAAACGCCTAAGAATTTATCTGACTAGTAAGTATCTTAAAACCTATGGATTGCTATGTCTCCAAAAGAGAATCAAGCGTGTGTACAGGGGCATAAACGCAGCAGTGATAGGATTGGAGAGGTTCGGTGAACAAATGAAGACCCTTTTAAGTCATATTGCATGGTACCCATTCCACGGGTTTCAACTACCCAGGTTTAAGGTATTCTTCCTTCAGCTAATACATGCATGTGGAACCTAGAGTATGATCAACCATGTGATCGGGAGATGTGTTCAAATATGTCTCAGTTTTCATACCCCGGTACTCGGGTGCAACATTCCAGACGCTTTACTAACACTCTCCCGACTTGGACAGTCAGTCCCTTTAACCTCCTGTTTGGCCCAGTTTGCAATTTCTGCGGAAGATGAACAGGAATAGCGAGAACCAATGAGAGACTAGCTGGAGGTGTCTGGACGGGCAAATTTCACTCTCATTTCCCACCAGGAAGAGGAAATAACCAAAGGCTCAGCGTGCCGTGCCGGAACCAGATTAGGGCCTGAAGCCATCCTGCGGTGTTGCGGCCAGCTCACAAGAAAGCGAGTTGAAGAAAGGAGCTCAGGGGCACTGTAATTCACAAACCTGCAGAGTTATAAATGACAGCTATCGTCCAAAAATATACTGAAGTAAGGCTGCCAAGAGGACTTGAAAGCGGGGCAGAATTGCAGGAAACCGATTTCAGGAGGTAGACTGGAATTGCATTGAAAGCATAGGAAAAGAGGCAGAACGTCCACAATGATGCACTTGGCCAAAAAGGGCATATGCGTTTTTTCCTGAATATATTCAGGAAAAAACGCATACGCCCTTTCTGGCCAACCAAGCAAGCTTGCAAAGGAAATCTGCACTACAATGAAGTCTCACTTCCCCCCGGTAAAAAGGGCCATCTGAAAAAAGTGTAAAATCCAGAAAGGCAGGACAGGCCATGGAGAACTGGGAGCCTTGTTTTGCTGACGGGTGGGATGTAAATTGCCAACAGACACTCGGGAGAAGTGTATGGTGTTTCCTGAAACATCTAAAAAACAAAGCAACAGAGCAGAGGGCACTTCCACTTATGGTCCTATAGCTTAGGGAAATTAAAATCAAAAAGACACAGCCACCTCAAAGTTTGGGACGCCTCTGTTTACAAGAACCTCGTTTACCGTACAAGTTCAGTATCACAGAAAGTGAAAAATGGATAAAGAACACGTGGTACTTACGTACAATGCAGTATAACTCAGCAATGAAATCTATGCCATCAGGACCTTAGCAGCACAATGAGTGGATTCAGGTATGATGATTCTAACTGAAATAAGTCACACAGAAAAAGAAACATCATAAGATATCAGTAATATACGGAATGTAAACTTGGCTACAGAGGAACTGAATTACAGAACAGAACAGGGTCTCAAATTTAGAAAACCAACTTATGCTTCCTTAAGGGGAAAGGTGAGTTGGGGTGCTGCATGAAACCAGAGATTGAAATGAGCACAGATAAAGTTCCTTAAGCCAAATATGGAATAGACAAGAGCTACTCCTTGCTCAACGAAATGGACTCAACACCCCATATTAAACGCCTAAGAATGTATCTGACTAGTAAGTATCTTAAAACCTATGGATTGCTATGTCTCCAAAAGAGAATCAAGCGTGTGTACAGGGGCATAAACGCAGCAGTGATAGGATTGGAGAGGTTCGGTGAACAAATGAAGACCCTTTTAAGTCATATTGCATGGTACCCATTCCACGGGTTTCAACTACCCAGGTTTAAGGTATTCTTCCTTCAGCTAATACATGCATGTGGAACCTAGAGTATGATCAACCATGTGATCGGGAGATGTGTTCAAATATGTCTCAGTTTTCATACCCTGGTACTCGGGTGCAACATTCCAGACGCTTTACTAACACTCTCCCGACTTGGAGAGTCAGTCCCTTTAACCTCCTGTTTGGCCCAGTTTGCAATTTCTGCGGAAGATGAACAGGAATAGCGAGAACCAATGAGAGACTAGCTGGAGGTGTCTGGACGGGCAAATTTAACTCTCATTTCCCACCAGGAAGAGGACTTAACCAAAGGCTCAGTGTGCCGTGCCGGAACCAGATTAGGGCCTGAAGCCATCCTGCGGTGTTGCGGCCGGCTCACAAGAAAACGAGTTGAATAAAGGAGCTCAGGGGCACTGTAATATACAAACCTGCAGAGTTATAAATGACAGCTATCGTCCAAAAATATACTGAAGTAAGGCTGCCAAGAGGACTTGAAAGCGGGGCAGAATTGTAGGAAACTGATTTCAGGAGGTAGACTGGAATTGCATTGAAAGCATAGGAAAAGAGGCAGAACGTCCACAATGATGCACTTGGCCAAAAAGGGCGTATGCGTTTTTTCCTGAATATATTCAGGAAAAAACGCATACGTCCTTTTTGGCCAACCAAGCAAGCTTGCAAATGAAATCTGCACTACAATGAAGTCTCACTTCCCCCCGGTCAAAAGGGCAATCTGAAAAAAGTGTAAAATCCAGAAAGGCAGGACAGGCCATGGAGAACTGGGAGCCTTGTTATGCTGATGGGCGGGATGTAAATTGCCAAGAGACACTCGGGAGAAGTGTTTGGTGTTTCCTGAAACATCTAAAAAACAAAGCAACAGAGCCTAGGGCACTTCCACTTATAGTCCTATAGCTTAGGGAAATTAAAATCAAAAAGACACAGCCACCCCAATTTTGGGACGCCTCTGTTTACAAGAACCTTGTTTCCCGTACAAGTTCAATATCACAGAAAGTGAAAAATGGATAAAGAACTTGTGGTACTTACGTACAATGCAGTATCACTCAGCAATGAAATCTATGTCATCAGGCCCGTAGCAGCATAATGAGTGGATTCAGGTACGATGATTCTAACTGAAATAAGTCACACAGAAAAAGAAACATCATAAGATATCACTAATACACGGAATGTAAACTTGGCTACACAGGAACTGAATTCCAAAACAGAACAGGGTCTCAAATTTAGAAAACCAACTTATGCTTGCTTAAGGGGAAAGGTGAGTTCGGGTGCTGCATAAAACCAGAGATTGAAATGAGCACAGATAAAGTTCCTTAAGCCAAATATGGAATAGACAAGAGCTACTCCTTGCTCAACGAAATGGACTCAACACCACATATTAAACGCCTAAGAATGTACCTGACTAGTAAGTATCTTAAAACCTATGGATTGCTATGTCTCCGAAAGAGAATCAAGCGTGTGTACAGGGGCATAAACGCAGCAGTGATAGGATTGGAGAGGTTCGGTGAGCAAATGAAGACCCTTTGAAGTCATATTGCATGGTACCCATTCCACGGGTTTCAACTACCCAGGTTTAAGGTAGTCTTCCTTCAGCTAAAACATGCATGTGGAACCTAGAGTATGATCAACCATGTGATCGGGAGACGTGTTCAAATATGTCTCAGTTTTCGTACCCTGGTACTCGGGTGCCACATTCCAGACGCTTTACTAACACTCTCCCAACTTGCAGAGTCAGTCCCTTTAACCTCCTGTTTGGCCCAGTTTGCAATTTCTGCGGAAGATGAACAGGAAGAGCGAGAACCAATGAGATACTAGCTGGAGGTGTCTGGACGGGCAAATTTAACTCCCATTTCCCACCAGGAAGAGGAATTAACCAAAGGCTCAGTGTGCCGCGCCGGAACCATATTAGGGCCTGAAGCCATCCTGCGGTGTTGCGGCCAGCTCACAAGAAAGCGAGTTGAAGAAAGGAGCTCAGGGGCACTGTAATTCACAAACCTGCAGAGTTATAAATGACAGCTATCGTCCAAAAATATACTGAAGTAAGGCTGCCAAGAGGACTTGAAAGCGGGGCAGAATTGCAGGAAACCGATTTCAGGAGGTAGACTGGAATTGCATTGAAAGCATAGGAAAAGAGGCAGAACGTCCACAATGATGCACTTGGCCAAAAAGGGCGTATGCGTTTTTTCCTGAATATATTCAGGAAAAAACGCATACGCCCTTTTTGGCCAACCAAGCAAGCTTGCAAAGGAAATCTG
This sequence comes from Stenella coeruleoalba, assembly GCF_951394435.1. NCBI lineage: Eukaryota > Metazoa > Chordata > Mammalia > Artiodactyla > Delphinidae > Stenella > Stenella coeruleoalba. The sequence goes on from NC_137153.1 coordinate 1,122,089, forward strand.
CACTACAATGAAGTCTCACTTCCCCCTGGTCAAAAGGGCCATCTGAAAAAAGTGTAAAATCCAGAAAGGCAGGACAGGCCATGGAGAACTGGGAGCCTTGTTATGCTGATGGGCAGGATGTAAATTGCCAACAGACACTCGGGAGAAGTGTATGGTGTTTCCTGAAACATCTAAAAAACAAACGACAGAGCCTAGGGCACTTCCACTTATGGTCCTAGAGCTTAGGGAAATTAAAATCAAAAAGACACAGCCACCCCAAAGTTTGGGACGCCTCTGTTTACAAGAACCTCGTTTACCATACAAGTTCAATATCACAGAAAGTGAAAAATGGATAAAGAACTTGTGGTACTTACGTACAATGCAGTATCACTCAGCAATGAAATCTATGTCATCAGGCCCGTAGCAGCATAATGAGTGGATTCAGGTACGATGATTCTAACTGAAATAAGTCACACAGAAAAAGAAACATCATAAGATATCACTAATACACGGAATGTAAACTTGGCTACACAGGAACTGAATTCCAAAACAGAACAGGGTCTCAAATTTAGAAAACCAACTTATGCTTGCTTAAGGGGAATGGTGAGTTCGGGTGGTGCATAAAACCAGAGATTGAAATGAGCACAGATAAAGTTCCTTAAGCCAAATATGGAATAGACAAGAGCTACTCCTTGCTCAACGAAATGGACTCAACACCGCATATTAAACGCCTAAGAATGTACCTGACTAGTAAGTATCTTAAAACCTATGGATTGCTATGTCTCCAAAAGAGAATCAAGCGTGTTTACAGGGGCATAAACGCAGCAGTGATAGGATTGGAGAGGTTCGGTGAGCAAATGAAGACACTTTGAAGTCATATTGCATGGTACCCATTCCACGGGTTTCAACTACCCAGGTTTAAGGTAGTCTTCCTTCAGCTAAAACATGCATGTGGAACCTAGAGTATGATCAACCATGTGATCGGGAGACGTGTTCAAATATGTCTCAGTTTTCGTACCCTGGTACTCGGTTGCAACATTCCAGACGCTTTACTAACACTCTCCCAACTTGGAGAGTCAGTCCCTTTAACCTCCTGTTTGGCCCAGTTTGCAATTTCTGCGGAAGATGAACAGGAATAGCGAGAACCAATGAGAGACTAGCTGGAGGTGTCTGGACGGGCAAATTTAACTCCCATTTCCCACCAGGAAGAGGAATTAACCAAAGGCTCAGCCTGCCGTGCTGGAACCAGATTAGGGCCTGAAGCCATCCTGCGGTGTTGCGGCCAGCTCACAAGAAAGCGAGTTGAAGAAAGGAGCTCAGGGGCACTCTAATTCACAAACCTGCAGAGTTATAAATGACAGCTATCATCCAAAAATATACTGAAGTAAGGCTGCCAAGAGGACTTGAAAGCGGGGCAGAATTGCAGGAAATCGATTTCAGGAGGTAGACTGGAATTGCATTGAAAGCATAGGAAAAGAGGCAGAACGTCCACAATGATGCACTTGGCCAAAAAGGGCGTATGCGTTTTTTCCTGAATATATTCAGGAAAAAACGCATACGCCCTTTTTGGCCAACCAAGCAAACTTGCAAAGGAAATCTGCACTACAATGAAGTCTCACTTCCCCCCGGTCAAAAGGGCCATCTGAAAAAAGTGTAAAATCCAGAAAGGCAGGACAGGCCATGGAGAACTGGGAGCCTTGTTATGCTGATGGGCGGGATGTAAATTGCCAACAGACACTGGGGAGAAGTGTATGGTGTTTCCTGAAACAACTAAAAAACAAAGCAACAGAGCCTAGGGCACTTCCACTTATGGTCCTATAGCTTAGGGAAATTAAAATCAAAAAGACACAGCCACCCCAAAGTTTGGGACGCCTCTGTTTACAAGAACCTCGTTTACCGTACAAGTTCAATATCACAGAAAGTGAAAAATGGATAAAGAACTTGTGGTACTTTCGTACAATGCAGTATCACTCAGCAATGAAATCTATGTCATCAGGCCCGTAGCAGCATAATGAGTGGATTCAGGTACGATTATTGTAACTGAAATCAGTCACACAGAAAAAGAAACATCATAAGATATCACTAATACACGGAATGTAAACTTGGCTACACAGGAACTGAATTCCAAAACAGAACAGGGTCTCAAATTTAGAAAACCAACTTATGCTTGCTTAAGGGGAAAGGTGAGTTGGGGTGCTGCATAAAACCAGAGATTGAAATGAGCACAGATAAAGTTCCTTAAGCCAAATATGAAATAGACAAGAGCTACTCCTTGCTCAATGAAATGGACTCAACACCCCATATTAAACGCCTAAGAATGTACCTGACTAGTAAGTATCTTAAAACCTATGGATTGCTATGTCTCCAAAAGATAATCAAGCGTGTGTACAGGGGCATAAACGCAGCAGTGATAGGATTGGAGAGGTTCGGTGAACAAATGAAGACCCTTTGAAGTCATATTGCATGGTACCCATTCCACGGGTTTCAACTACCCAGGTTTAAGGTATTCTTCCTTCAGCTAATACATGCATGTGGAACCTAGAGTATGATCAACCATGTGATCGGGAGATGTTTTCAAATATGTCTCAGTTTTCATACCCTGGTACTCGGGTGCAACATTCCAGACGCTTTACTAACACTCTCCCGACTTGGAGAGTCAGTCCCTTTAACCTCCTGTTTGGCCCAGTTTGCAATTTCTGCGGAAGATGAACAGGAATAGCGAGAACCAATGAGAGACTAGCTGGAGGTGTCTGGACGGGCAAATTTAACTCTCATTTCCCACCAGGAAGAGGACTTAACCAAAGGCTCAGCGTGCCGTGCCGGAACCAGATTAGGGCCTGAAGCCATCCTGCGGTGTTGCGGCCAGCTCACAAGAAAGCGAGTTGAATAAAGGAGCTCAGGGGCACTGTAATATACAAACCTGCAGAGTTATAAATGACAGCTATCGTCCAAAAATATACTGAAGTAAGGCTGCCAAGAGGACTTGAAAGCGGGGCAGAATTGTAGGAAACTGATTTCAGGAGGTAGACTGGAATTGCATTGAAAGCATAGGAAAAGAGGCAGAACGTCCACAATGATGCACTTGGCCAAAAAGGGCGTATGCGTTTTTTCCTGAATATATTCAGGAAAAAACGCATACGTCCTTTTTGGCCAACCAAGCAAGCTTGCAAAGGAAATCTGCACTACAATGAAGTCTCACTTCCCCCCGGTCAAAAGGGCCATCTGAAAAAAGTGTAAAATCCAGAAAGGCAGGACAGGCCATGGAGAACTGGGAGCCTTGTTATGCTGATGGGCGGGATGTAAATTGCCAACAGACACTCAGGAGAAGTGTATGGTGTTTCCTGAAACATCTAAAAAACAAAGCAACAGAGCCTAGGGCACTTCCACTTATGGTCCTATAGCTTAGGGAAATTAAAATCAAAAAGACACAGCCACCCCAAAGTTTGGGACGCCTCTGTTTACAAGAACCTTGTTTACCGTACAAGTTCAATATCACAGAAAGTGAAAAATGGATAAAGAACTTGTGGTACTTACGTACAATGCAGTATCACTCAGCAATGAAATCTATGTCATCAGGCCCGTAGCAGCATAATGAGTGGATTCAGGTACGATGATTCTAACTGAAATAAGTCACACAGAAAAAGAAACATCATAAGATATCACTAATACACGGAATGTAAACTTGGCTACACAGGAACTGAATTCCAAAACAGAACAGGGTCTCAAATTTAGAAAACCAACTTATGCTTGCTTAAGGGGAAAGGTGAGATCGGGTGCTGCATAAAACCAGAGATTGAAATGAGCACAGATAAAGTTCCTTAAGCCAAATATGGAATAGACAAGAGCTACTCCTTGCTCAACGAAATGGACTCAACACCACATATTAAACGCCTAAGAATGTACCTGACTAGTAAGTATCTTAAAACCTATGGATTGCTATGTCTCCAAAAGAGAATCAAGCGTGTGTACAAGGGCATAAACGCAGCAGTGATAGGATTGGAGAGGTTCGGTGAGCAAATGAAGACCCTTTGAAGTCATATTGCATGGTACCCATTACACGGGTCTCAACTCTCCAGGTTTAAGGTATTCTTCCTTCAGCTAAAACATGCATGTGGAACCTAGAGTATGATCAACCATGTGATCGGGAGACGTGTTCAAATATGTCTCAGTTTTCCTCCCCTGGTACTCGGGTGCAACATTCCAGACGCTTTACTAACACTCTACCCACTTGGAGAGTCAGTCCCTTTAACCTCCTGTTTGGCCCAGTTTGCAATTTCTGCGGAAGATGAACAGGAATAGCGAGAACCAATGAGAGACTAGCTGGAGGTGTGTGGACGGGCAAATTTAACTCACATTTCCCACCAGGAAGAGGAATTAACCAAAGGCTCAGCGTGCCGTGCCAGAACCAGATTAGGGCCTGAAGCCATCCTGCGGTGTTGTGGCCAGCTCAAAAGAAAGCGAGTTGAAGAAAGGAGCTCAGGGGCACTGTAATTCACTAACCTGCAGAGTTATAAATGACAGCTATCGTCCAAAAATATATTGAAGTAAGGCTGCCAAGAGGACTTGTAAGCGGGGCAGAATTGCAGGAAACTGATTTCAGGAGGTAGACTGGAATTGCATTGAAAGCATAGGAAAAGAGGCAGAACGTCCACAATGATGCCCTTGGCCAAAAAGGGCGTATGCGTTTTTTCCTGAATATATTCAGGAAAAAACGCATACGCCCTTTTTGGCCAACCAAGCAAGCTTGCAAAGGAAATCTGCACTACAATGAAGTCTCAATTCCACTCGGTCAAAAGGGCCATCTGAAAAAAGTGTAAAATCCAGAAAGGCAGGACAGGCCATGGAGAACTGGGAGCCTTGTTATGCTGATGGGCGGGATGTAAATTGCCAACAGACACTCAGGAGAAGTGTATGGTGTTTCCTGAAACATCTAAAAAACAAAGCAACAGAGCCTAGGGCACTTCCACTTATGGTCCTATAGCTTAGGGAAATTAAAATCAAAAAGACACAGCCACCCCAAAGTTTGGGACGCCTCTGTTTACAAGAACCTTGTTTACCGTACAAGTTCAATATCACAGAAAGTGAAAAATGGATAAAGAACTTGTGGTACTTACGTACAATGCAGTATCACTCAGCAATGAAATCTATGTCATCAGGCCCGTAGCAGCATAATGAGTGGATTCAGGTACGATGATTCTAACTGAAATAAGTCACACAGAAAAAGAAACATCATAAGATATCACTAATACACGGAATGTAAACTTGGCTACACAGGAACTGAATTCCAAAACAGAACAGGGTCTCAAATTTAGAAAACCAACTTATGCTTGCTTAAGGGGAAAGGTGAGATCGGGTGCTGCATAAAACCAGAGATTGAAATGAGCACAGATAAAGTTCCTTAAGCCAAATATGGAATAGACAAGAGCTACTCCTTGCTCAACGAAATGGACTCAACACCACATATTAAACGCCTAAGAATGTACCTGACTAGTAAGTATCTTAAAACCTATGGATTGCTATGTCTCCAAAAGAGAATCAAGCGTGTGTACAAGGGCATAAACGCAGCAGTGATAGGATTGGAGAGGTTCGGTGAGCAAATGAAGACCCTTTGAAGTCATATTGCATGGTACCCATTACACGGGTCTCAACTCTCCAGGTTTAAGGTATTCTTCCTTCAGCTAAAACATGCATGTGGAACCTAGAGTATGATCAACCATGTGATCGGGAGACGTGTTCAAATATGTCTCAGTTTTCCTCCCCTGGTACTCGGGTGCAACATTCCAGACGCTTTACTAACACTCTACCCACTTGGAGAGTCAGTCCCTTTAACCTCCTGTTTGGCCCAGTTTGCAATTTCTGCGGAAGATGAACAGGAATAGCGAGAACCAATGAGAGACTAGCTGGAGGTGTGTGGACGGGCAAATTTAACTCACATTTCCCACCAGGAAGAGGAATTAACCAAAGGCTCAGCGTGCCGTGCCAGAACCAGATTAGGGCCTGAAGCCATCCTGCGGTGTTGTGGCCAGCTCAAAAGAAAGCGAGTTGAAGAAAGGAGCTCAGGGGCACTGTAATTCACTAACCTGCAGAGTTATAAATGACAGCTATCGTCCAAAAATATATTGAAGTAAGGCTGCCAAGAGGACTTGTAAGCGGGGCAGAATTGCAGGAAACTGATTTCAGGAGGTAGACTGGAATTGCATTGAAAGCATAGGAAAAGAGGCAGAACGTCCACAATGATGCCCTTGGCCAAAAAGGGCGTATGCGTTTTTTCCTGAATATATTCAGGAAAAAACGCATACGCCCTTTTTGGCCAACCAAGCAAGCTTGCAAAGGAAATCTGCACTACAATGAAGTCTCAATTCCACTCGGTCAAAAGGGCCATCTGAAAAAAGTGTAAAATCCAGAATGCAAGGACAGGCCATGGAGATCAGGGAGCCTTGTTATGCTGATGGGCGGGATGTAAATTTCCAACAGACACTCGGGAGAAGTGTATGGTGTTTCCTGAAACATCTAAAAAACAAAACAACAGAGCCTAGGGCACTTCCACTTATGGTCCTATAGCTTAGGGAAATTAAAATCAAAAAGACACAGCCACCCCAACGTTTGGGACGCCTCTGTTTACAAGAACCTCGTTTACAGTACAAGTTCAACATCGCAGAAAGTGAAAAATGGATAAAGAAGTTGTGGTATTTACTTGCAAAGCAATATCACTCAGCAATGAAATCTATGTCATCAGGCCCTTAGCAGCACAATGAGTGGATTCAGGTATGATGATTCTAACTGAAATAAGTCACACAGAAAAAGAAACATCATAAGATATCAGTAATACACGGAATGTAAACTTGGCAACACAGGAACTGAATTACAGAACAGAACAGGGTCTCAAATTTAGAAAACCAACTTATGCTTGCTTAAGGGGAAAGGTGAGTTGGGGTGCTGCATAAAACCAGAGATTGAAATGAGCACAGATAAAGTTCCTTAAGCCAAATATGGAATAGACAAGAGCTACTCCTTGCTCAACGAAATGGACTCAACACCGCATATTAAACGACTAAGAATGTACCTGACTAGTAAGTATCTTAAAACCTATGGATTGCTATGTCTCCGAAAGAGAATCAAGCGTGTGTACAGGGGTATAAACGCAGCAGTGATAGCATTGGAGAGGTTCGGTGAGCAAATGAAGACCCTTTGAAGTCATATTAAACGGTACCCATTACACGGGTCTCAACTCTCCAGGTTTAAGGTATTCTTCCTTCAGCTAAAACATGCATGTGGAACCCAGAGTATGATCAACCGTGTGAACGGGAGACGTGTTAAAATATGTCTCAGTTTTCTTCCCCTGGTACTCGGGTGCAACATTCCAGACGCTTTACTAACACCCTCCCCACTTGGAGAGTCAGCGCCTTTAACCTCCTGTTTGGCCCAGTTTGCAATTTCTGCGGAAGATGAACAGGAATAGGGAGAACCAATGAGAGACTAGCTGGAGGTGTCTGGACGGGCAAATTTAACTCTCATTTCCCACCAGGAAGAGGAAATAACCAAAGGCTCAGCGTGCTGTGCCGGAACCATATTAGGGCCTGAAGCCATCCTGCGGTGTTGCGGCCAGCTCAAAAGAAAGCGAGTTGAAGAAAGGAGCTCAGGGGCACTGTAATTCACAAACCTGCAGAGTTATAAATGACAGCTATCGTCCAAAAATAGACTGAAGTAAGGCTGCCAAGAGGACTTGAAAGCGGGGCAGAATTGCAGGAAACCGATTTCAGGAGGTAGACTGGAATTGCATTGAAAGCATAGGAAAAGAGGCAGAACGTCCACAATGATGCACTTGGCCAAAAAGGGCGTATGCATTTTTCCTGAATATATTCAGGAAAAAACGCATACGCCCTTTTTGGCCAACCAAGCAAGCTTGCAAAGGAAATCTGCACTACAATGAAGTCTCACTTCCCCCCGGTCAAAAGGGCCATCTGAAAAAAGTGTAAAATCCAGAAAGGCAGGACAGGCCATGGAGAACTGGGAGCCTTGTTATGCTGATGGGCGGGATGTAAATTGCCAACAGACACTTGGGAGAAGTGTACGGTGTTTCCTGAAACATCTAAGAAACAAAGCAACAGAGCCTAGGGCACTTCCACTTATGGTCCTATATCTTAGGGAAATTAAAATCAAAAAGACACAGCCACCCCAAAGTTTGGAACGGCTCTGTTTACAAGAACCTCGTTTACAGTACAAGTTCAACATCGCAGAAAGTGAAAAATGGATAAAGAAGTTTTGGTATTTACTTACAAAGCAATATCACTCAGCAATGAAATTTATGTCATCAGGCCCTTAGCAGCACAATGAGTGGATTCAGGTATGATGATTCTAACTGAAATAAGTCACACAGAAAAAGAAACATCATAAGATATCAGTAATACACGGAATATAAACTTGGCTACACAGGAACTGAAATACAGAACAAAACAGGGTCTCAAATTTAGAAAACCAACTTATGTTTGCTTAAGGGTAAAGGTGAGTTGGGGTGCTGCATAAAACCAGAGATTGAAATGAGCACAGATAAAGTTCCTTAAGCCAAATATGGAATAGACAAGAGCTACTCCTTGCTCAACGAAATGGACTCAACACCCCATATTAAACGCCTAAGAATGTACCTGACTAGTAAGTATCTTAAAACCTATGGATTGCTATGTCTCCGAAAGAGAATCAAGCATGTGTACAGGGGCATAAACGCAGCAGTGATAGGATTGGAGAGGTTCGGTGAGCAAATGAAGACCCTTTGAAGTCATATTGCATGGTACCCATTCCACGGGTCTCAACTCTCCAGGTTTAAGGTATTCTTTCTTCAGCTAAAACATGCATGTGGAACCTAGAGTATGATCAACCATGTGATTCGGAGACGTGTTCAAATATGTCTCAGTTTTCGTACCCTGGTACTCGGGTGCAACATTCCAGACGCTTTACTAACACTCTCCCGACTTGGAGAGTCAGTCCCTTTAACCTCTTGTTTGGCCCAGTTTGCAATTTCTGCGGAAGATGAACAGGAATAGGGAGAACCAATGAGAGACTAGCTGGAGGTGTCTGGACGGGCAAATTTAACTCTCATTTCCCACCAGGAAGAGGAAATAACCAAAGGCTCAGCGTGCCATGCCGGAACCAGATTAGGGCCTGAAGCCATCCTGCGGTGTTGCGGCCAGGTCACAAGAAAGCGAGTTGAAGAAAGGAGCTCAGGGGCACTGTAATTCACAAACCTGCAGAGTTATAAATGACCGCTATCGTCCAAAAATATACTGAAGTAAGGCTGCCAAGAGGACTTGAATGCGGGGCAGAATTGCAGGAAACCGATTTCAGGAGGTAGACTGGAATTGCATTGAAAGCATAGGAAAACAGGCAGAACGTCCACAATGATGTACTTGGCCAAAAAGGGCGTATGCGTTTATTCCTGAATATATTCAGGAAAAAACGCATACGCACTTTTTGGCCAACCAAGCAAGCTTGCAAAGGAAATGTGCACTACAATGAAGTCTCACTTCTCCCTGGTCAAAAGGGCCATCTGAAAAAAGTGTAAAATCCAGAAAGGCAGGACAGGCCATGGAGAACTGGGAGCCTTGTTATGCTGATGGGCGGGATGTAAATTGCCAACAGACACTCGGGAGAAGTGTATGGTGTTTCCTGAAACATCTAAAAAACAAAGCAACAGAGCGTAGGGCACTTCCACTTATGGCCCTATAGCTTAGGGAAATTAAAATCAAATAGACACAGCCATCCCAAAGTTTGGGACGCCTCTCTTTACAAGAACCTCGTTTACAGTACAAGTTCAACATCGCAGAAAGTGAAAAATGGATAAAGAAGTTGTGGTATTTACTTACAAAGCAATATCACTCAGCAATGAAATCTATGTCATCAGGCCCTTAGCAGCACAATGAGTGGATTCAGGTACGATGATTCTAACTGAAATAAGTCACACAGAAAAAGAAACATCATAAGATATCAGTAATACACGGAATGTAAACTTGGCTACACAGGAACTGAATTACAGAACAGAACAGGGTCTCAAATTTAGAAAACCAACTTATGCTTGCTTAAGGGTAAAGGTGAGTTGGGGTGCTGCATTAAACCAGAGATTGAAATGAGCACAGATAAAGTTCCTTAAGCCAAATATGGAATAGACCAGAGCTACTCCCTGCTCAACGAAATGGACTCAACACCCCATATTAAACGCCTAAGAATGTACCTGACTTGTAAGTATCTTAAAACCTACGGATTGCTATGTCTCCAAAAGAGAATCAAGCGTGTGTACAGGGACATAAAGGCAGCAGTGATAGGATTGGAGAGGTTCGGTGAGCAAATGAAGACCCTTTGAAGTCATATTGCATGGTACCCATTACACGGGTCTCACCTCTCCAGGTTTAAGGTATTCTTCCTTCAGCTAAAACATGCATGTGGAACCCAGAGTATGATCAACCGTGTGAACGGGATACGTGTTCAAATATGTCTCAGTTTTCCTCCCCTGGTACTCGGGTGCAACATTCCAGACGCTTTAGTAACACTCTCCCCACTTGGAGAGTCAGCGCCTTTAACCTCCTGTTTGGCCCAGTTTGCAATTTCTGCGGAAGATGAACAGGAATAGGGAGAACCAATGAGAGACTAGCTGGAGGTGTCTGGACGGGCATATTTAACTCTCATTTCCCACCAGGAAGAGGAAATAACCAAAGGCTCAGCGTGCCGTGCCGGAACCAGATTAGGGCCTGAAGCCATCCTGCGGTGTTGCGGCCAGCTCAAAAGAGAGCAAGTTGAAGAAAGGAGCTCGGGGCACTGTAATTCACAAACCTGCAGAGTCATAAATGACAGCTATCGTCCAAAAATAGACTGAAGTAAGGCTGCCAAGAGGACTTGAAAGCGGGGCAGAATTGCAGGAAACCGATTTCAGGAGGTAGACTGGAATTGCATTGAAAGCATAGGAAAACAGGCAGAACGTCCACAATGATGCACTTGGCCAAAAAGGGCGTATGCGTTTTTTCCTGAATATATTCAGGAAAAAACGCATACGCCCTTTTTGGCCAACCAAGCAAGCTTGCAAAGGAAATCTGCACTACAATGAAGTCTCACTTCCCCCCGGTCAAAAGGGCCATCTGAAAAAAGTGTAAAATCCAGAAATGCAGGACAGGCCATGGAGAACTGGGAGCCTTGTTGTACTGATGGGCGGGATGTAAATTGCCAACAGACACTCGGGAGAAGTGTATGGTGTTTCCTGAAACATCTAAAAAACAAAGCAACAGAGCCTAGGGCACTTCCACTTATGGTCCTATAGCTCAGGGAAATTAAAATCAAAAAGACACAGCCACCCCAAAGTTTGGGACGCCTCTGTTTACAAGAACCTCATTTACCGTACAAGTTCAACATCACAGAAAGTGAAAAATGGATAAAGAACTTGTGGTACTTACGTACAATGCAGTATCACTCAGCAATGAAATCTATGTCATCAGGCCCATAGCAGCATAATGAGTGGATTCAGGTACGAGGATTCTAACTGAAATAAGTCACACAGAAAAAGAAACATCATAAGATATCACTAATACACGGAATGTAAACTTGGCTACACAGGAACTGAATTCCAAAACAGAACAGGGTCTCAAATTTAGAAAACCAACTTATGCTTGCTTAAGGAGAAAGGTGAGTTGGGGTGCTGCATAAAACCAGACATTGAAATGAGCACAGATAAAGTTCCTTAAGCCAAATATGGAATAGACAAGAGCTACTCCTTGCTCAACGAAATGGACTCAACACCGCATATTAAACGCCTAAGAATGTACCTGACTAGTAAGTATCTTAAAACCTATGGATTGCTATGTCTCCGAAAGAGAATCAAGCATGTGTACAGGGGCATAAACGCAGCAGTGATAGGATTGGAGAGGTTCGGTGAGCAAATGAAGACCCTTTGAAGTCATATTGCATGGTACCCATTCCACGGGTCTCAACTCTCCAGGTTTAAGGTATTCTTCCTTCAGCCAAAACATGCATGTGGAACCTAGAGTACGATCAACCATGTGATCGGGAGACGTGTTCAAATATGTCTCAGTTTTCGTACCCTGGTACTCGGGTGCAACATTCCAGACGCTTTACTAACACTCTGCCGACTTGGAGAGTCAGTCCCTTTAACCTCCTGCTTGGCCCAGTTTGCAATTTCTGCGGAAGATGAACAGGAATAGGGAGAACCAATGAGAGACTAGCTGGAGGTGTCTGGACGGGCAAATTTAACTCTCATTTCCCACCAGGAAGAGGAAATAACCAAAGGCTCAGCGTGCCGTGCCGGAACGAGATTAGGGCCTGAAGCCATCCTGCGGTGTTGCGGCCAGGTGACAAGAAAGCGAGTTGAAGAAAGGAGCTCAGGGGCACTGTAATTCATAAACCTGCAGAGTTATAAATGACAGCTATCGTCCAAAAATAGACTGAAGTAAGGCTGCCAAGAGGACTTGAAAGCGGGGCAGAAATGCAGGAAACTGATTTCAGGAGGTAGACTGGAATTGCATTGAAAGCATAGGAAAAGAGGCAGAACGTCCACAATGATGCACTTGGCCAAAAAGGGCGTATGCGTTTTTTCCTGAATATATTCAGGAAAAAACGCATACGCCCTTTTTGGCCAACCAAGCAAGCTTGCAAAGGGAATCTGCAGTACAATGAAGTCTCACTTCCCCCCAGTCAAAAGGGCCATCTGAAAAAAGTGTAAAATCCAGAAAGGCAGGACAGGCCATGGAGAACTGGGAGCCTTGTTATGCTGATGGGCGGGATGTAAATTGCCAACAACCACTCGGGAGAAGTGTATGGTGTTTCCTGAAACATCTAAAAAACAAAGCAACAGAGCCTAGGGCACTTCCACTTATGGTCCTATAGCTTAGGGAAATTAAAATCAAAAAGACACAGTCACCCCAAAGTTTGGGACGCCTCTGTTTACAAGAACCTCGTTTACAGTACAAGTTCAACATCGCAGAAAGTGAAAAATGGATAAAGAAGTTGTGGTATTTACTTACAAAGCAATATCACTCAGCAATGAAATCTATGTCATCAGGCCCTTAGCAGCACAATGAGTGGATTCAGGTATGATGATTCTAACTGAAATAAGTCACACAGAAAAAGAAACATCATAAGATATCAGTAATACATGGAATGCAAACCTGGCTACACAGGAACTGAATTACAGAACAGAACAGTGTCTCAAAGTTAGAAAAGCAACTTATGCTTGTTTAAGGGGAAAGGTGAGTTGGGGTGCTGCATAAAACCAGAGATTGAAATGAGCACAGATAAAGTTCCTTAAGCCAAATATGGAATAGACAAGAGCTACTCCTTGCTCAACGAAATGGACTCAACACCGCATATTAAACGCCTAAGAATGTACCTGACTAGTAAGTATCTTAAAACCTATGGATTGCTATGTCTCCGAAAGAGAATCAAGCATGTGTACAGGGGCATAAACGCAGCAGTGATAGGATTGGAGAGGTTCGGTGAGCAAATGAAGACCCTTTGAAGTCATATTGCATGGTACCCATTCCACGGGTTTCAACTACCCAGGTTTAAGGTATTCTTCCTTCAGCTAAAACATGCATGTGGAACCTAGAGTATGATCAAACATGTGATCGGGAGACGTGTTCAAATATGTCTCAGTTTTCGTACCCTGGTACTCGGGTGCAACATTCCAGACGCTTTACTAACACTCTCCCGACTTGGAGAGTCAGTCCCTTTAACCTCCTGTTTGGCCCAGTTTGCAATTTCTGCGGAAGATGAACAACAATAGCGAGAACCAATGAGAGACTAGCTGGAGGTGTTTGGACGGGCAAATTTAACTCTCATTTCCCACCAGGAAGAGGAAATAACCAAAGGCTCAGCGTGCCGTGCCGGAACCAGATTAGGGCCTGAAGCCATCCTGTGGTGTTGCGGCCAGCTCAAAAGAAAACGAGTTGAAGAAAGGAGCTCAGGGGCACTGTAATTCACAAACCTGCAGAGTTATAAATGACAGCTATCGTCCAAAAATAGACTGAAGTAAGGCTGCCAAGAGGACTTGAAAGCTGGGCAGAATTGCAGGAAACCGATTTCAGGAGGTAGACTGGAATTGCATTGAAAGCATAGGAAAGGAGGCAGAACGTCCACAATGATGCACTTGGCCAAAAAGGGCGTATGCGTTTTTTCCTGAATATATTCAGGAAAAAATGCATACGCCCTTTTTTGCCAAACAAGCAAGCTTGCAAAGGGAATCTGCAGTACAATGAAGTCTCACTTCCCCCCGGTCAAAAGGGCCATCTGAAAAAAGTGTAAAATCCAGAAAGGCAGGACAGGCAATGGAGAACTGGGAGCCTTGTTATGCTGATGGGCGGGATGTAAATTGCCAACAGACACTCGGGAGAAGTGTATGGTGTTTCCTGAAACATCTAAAAAACAAAGCAACAGAGCCTAGGGAACTTCCACTTATGGTCCTAGAGCGTAGGGAAATTAAAATCAAAAAGACACAGTCACCCGAAAGTTTGGGACGCCTCTGTTTACAAGAACCTCGTTTACAGTACAAGTTCAACATCGCAGAAAGTGAAAAATGGATAAAGAAGTTGTGGTATTTACTTACAAAGCAATATCACTCAGCAATGAAATCTATGTCATCAGGCCCTTAGCAGCACAATGAGTGGATTCAGGTATGATGATTCTAACTGAAATAAGTCACACAGAAAAAGAAACATCATAAGATATCAGTAATACATGGAATGCAAACCTGGCTACACAGGAACTGAATTACAGAACAGAACAGTGTCTCAAAGTTAGAAAAGCAACTTATGCTTGTTTAAGGGGAAAGGTGAGTTGGGGTGCTGCATAAAACCAGAGATTGAAATGAGCACAGATAAAGTTCCTTAAGCCAAATATGGAATAGACAAGAGCTACTCCTTGCTCAACGAAATGGACTCAACACCCCATATTAAACGCCTAAGAATGTACCTGACTAGTAAGTATCTTAAAACCTATGGATTGCTATGTCTCCGAAAGAGAATCAAGCATGTGTACAGGGGCATAAACGCAGCAGTGATAGGATTGGAGAGGTTCGGTGAGCAAATGAAGACCCTTTGAAGTCATATTGCATGGTACCCATTCCACGGGTTTCAACTACCCAGGTTTAAGGTATTCTTCCTTCAGCTAAAACATGCATGTGGAACCTAGAGTATGATCAACCATGTGATCGGGAGACGTGTTCAAATATGTCTCAGTTTTCCTCCCCTGGTACTCGGGTGCAACATTCCAGACGCTTTACTAACACTCTCCCGACTTGGAGAGTCAGTCCCTTTAACCTCCTGTTTGGCCCAGTTTGCAATTTCTGCGGAAGATTAACAGGAACAGCGAGAACCAATGAGAGGCTAGCTGGAGGTGTCTGGACGGGAAAATTTAACTCTCATTTCCCACCAGGAAGAGGAATTAACCAAAGGCTCAGCGTGCCGTGCCGGAACCAGAGTAGGGCCTGAAGCCATCCTGCAATGTTGCGGCCAGGTCACAAGAAAGAGAGTTGAAGAAAGGAGCTCAGGGGCACTGTAATTCACAAACCTGCAGAGTTATAAATGACAGCTATCGTCCAAAAATATACTGAAGTAAGGCTGCCAAGAGGACTTGAAAGCGGGGCAGAATTGCAGGAAACCGATTTCAGGAGGTAGACTGGAATTGCATTGAAAGCATAGGAAAAGAGGCAGAACGTCCACAATGATGCACTTGGCCAAAAAGGGCGTATGCGTTTTTTCCTGAATATATTCAGGAAAAAACGCATACGCCCTTTTTGGCCAAACAAGCAAGCTTGCAAAGGAAATCTGCACTACAATGAAGTCTCACTTCCCCCCGGTCAAAAGGGCCATCTGAAAAAAGTGTAAAATCCAGAAAGGCAGGACAGGCCATGGAGAACTGGGAGCCTTGTTATGCTGATGGGCGGGATGTAAATTGCCAACAGACACTCGGGAGAAGTGTATGGTGTTTCCTGAAACATCTAAAAAACAAAGCAACAGAGCCTAGGGCACTTCCACTTATGGTCCTATAGCTTAGGGAAATTAAAATCAAAAAGACACAGCCACCCCAAAGTTTGGGACGCCTCTGTTTACAAGAACCTCGTTTACCGTACAAGTTCAATATCACAGAAAGTGAAAAATGGATAAAGAACTTGTGGTACTTACGTACAATGCAGTATCACTCAGCAATGAAATCTATGTCATCAGGCCCGTAGCAGCATAATGAGTGGATTCAGGTACGATGATTCTAACTGAAATAAGTCACACAGAAAATGAAACATCATAAGATATCACTAATACACGGAATGTAAACTTGGCTACACAGGAACTGGATTCCAAAACAGAACAGGGTCTCAAATTTAGAACACCAACTTATGCTTGCTTAAGGGGAAAGGTGAGTTGGGGTGCTGCATAAAACCAGAGATTGAAATGAGCACAGATAAAGTTCCTTACGCTAAATATGGAACAGACAATAGCTACTCCTTGTTCAACGAAATGGACTCAACACCCGATATTAAACGCCTAAGAATGTACCTGACTATTAAGTATCTTAAAACCTATGGATTACTATGTCTCCAAAAGAGAATCAAGCGTGTGTACAGCGGCATAAATGCAACAATGATAGGACTGGAGAGCTTTGTGAGCAAATGAAGACCCTTTGAAGTCATACTGCATGGTACCCATTCCACGGGTCTCAACTCTCCAGGTTTAAGGTATTCTTCCTTCAGCTAAAACATGCATGTGGAACCTAGAGTATGATCAACCATGTGATCAGGAGACGTGTTCAAATATGTCTCAGTTTTCGTACCCAGGTACTCGGGTGCAACATTCCAGACGCTTTACTAACACTCTCCCGACTTGGAGAGTCAGTCCCTTTAACCTCCTGTTTGGCCCAGTTTGCAATTTCTGCGGAAGATGAACAGGAATAGTGAGAACCAATGAGAGACTAGCTGGAGGTGTCTGGACGGGCAAATTTAACTCTCAATTCCCACCAGGAAGAGGAAATAACCAAAGGCTCAGTGTGCCATGCCGAAAGCAGATTAGGGCCTGAAGCCATCCTGCGGTGTTGCGGCCAGCCCAAAAGAAAGCGAGTTGAATAAAGGAGCTCAGGGGCACTGTAATTCACAAACCTGCAGAGTTATAAATGACAGCTTTTATCCAAAAATATACTGAAGTAAGGCTGCCAAGAGGACTTGAAAGCGGGGCAGAATTGCAGAAAACCGATTTCAGGAGGTAGACTGGAATTGCATTGAAAGCATAGGAAAAGAGGCAGAACATCCACAATGATGCACTTGGCCAAAAATGGCGTATGCGTTTTTTCCTGAATATATTCAGGAAAAAACGCATATGCCCTTTTTGGCCAACCAAGCAAGCTTGCAAAGGAAATCTGCACTACAATGAAGTCTCACTTCCCCCCGGTCAAAAGGGCCATCTGAAAAAAGTGTAAAATCCAGAAAGGCAGGACAGGCCATGGAGAACTGGGAGCCTTGTTATGCTGATGGGCGGGATGTAAATTGCCAACAGACACTCGGGAGAAGTGTATGGTGTTTCCTGAAACATATAAAAAACAAAGCAACAGAGCCTAGGGCACTTCCACTTATGGTCCTATAGCTTAGAGAAATTAAAATAAAAAAGACACAGCCACCCCAAAGTTTGGGACGCCTCTGTTTACAAGAACCTCGTTTACAGTGCAAGTTCAACATCGCAGAAAGTGAAAAATGGATAAAGAAGTTGTGGTATTTACTTACAAAGCAATATCACTCAGCAATGAAATCTATGTCACCAGGCCCTTAGCAGCACAATGAGTGGATTCAGGTATGATGATTCTAACTGAGATAAGTCACACAGAAATAGAAACATCATAAGATATCAGTAATACACGGAATGTAAACTTGGCTACACAGGAACTGAATTATAGAACAGAACAGGGTCTCAAATTTAGAAAACCAACTTATGCTTGCTTAAGGGGAAAGGTGAGTTGGGGTGCTGCATAAAACCAGAGATTGAAATGAGCACAGATAAAGTTCCTTAAGCCAAATATGGAATAGACAAGAGCTACTCCTTGCTCAACGAAATGGACTCAACACCGCCTATTAAACGCCTAAGAATGTACCTGACTAGTAAGTATCTTAAACCTATGGATTGCTATGTCTCCGAAAGAGAATCAAGCATGTGTATAGGGGCATAAACGCAGCAGTGATAGGATTGGAGAGGTTCGGTGCGCAAATGAAGACCCTTTGAAGTCATATTGCATGGTACCCATTCCACGGGTTTCAACTACCCAGGTTTAAAGTATTCTTCCTTCAGCTAAAACATGCATGTGGAACCTAGAGTATGATCAACCATGTGATCGGGAGACGTGTTCAAATATGTCTCAGTTTTCCTCCCCTGGTACTCGGGTGCAACATTCCAGACGCTTTACTAACACTCTCCCGACTTGGAGAGTCAGTCCCTTTAACCTCCTGTTTGGCCCAGTTTGCAATTTCTGCGGAAGATGAACAGGAATAGCGAGAACCAATGAGAGACTAGCTGGAGGTGTCTGGACGGGCAAATTTAACTCTCATTTCCCACCAGGAAGAGGAATTAACCAAAGGCTCAGCATGCCGTGCCGGAACCAGATTAGGGCCTGAAGCCATCCTGCGGTGTTGCGTCCAGCTCAAAAGAAAGCGAGTTGAAGAAAGGAGCTCAGGGGCACTGTAATTCACAATCCTGCAGAGTTATAAATGACAGCTATCGTCCAAAAATAGACTGAAGTAAGGCTGCCAAGAGGACTTGAAAGCGGGGCAGAAATGCAGGAAACTGATTTCAGGAGGTAGACTGGAATTGCATTGAAAGCATAGGAAAAGAGGCAGAACGTCCACAATGATGCACTTGGCCAAAAAGGGCGTATGCGTTTTTTCCTGAATATATTCAGGAAAAAACGCATACGCCCTTTTTGGCCAACCAAGCAAGCTTGCAAAGGGAATCTGCAGTACAATGAAGTCTCACTTCCCCCCGGTCAAAAGGGCCATCTGAAAAAAGTGTAAAATCCAGAAAGGCAGGACAGGCCATGGAGAACTGGGAGCCTTGTTATGCTGATGGGCGGGATGTAAATTGCCAACAACCACTCGGGAGAAGTGTATGGTGTTTCCTGAAACATCTAAAAAACAAAGCAACAGAGCCGAGGGCACTTCCACTTATGGTCCTATAGCTTAGGGAAATTAAAATCAAAAAGACACAGTCACCCCAAAGTTTGGGACGCCTCTGTTTACAAGAACCTCGTTTACAGTACAAGTTCAACATCGCAGAAAGTGAAAAATGGATAAAGAAGTTGTGGTATTTACTTACAAAGCAATATCACTCAGCAATGAAATCTATGTCATCAGGCCCTTAGCAGCACAATGAGTGGATTCAGGTATGATGATTCTAACTGAAATAAGTCACACAGAAAAAGAAACATCATAAGATATCAGTAATACATGGAATGCAAACCTGGCTACACAGGAACTGAATTACAGAACAGAACAGTGTCTCAAAGTTAGAAAAGCAACTTATGCTTGTTTAAGGGGAAAGGTGAGTTGGGGTGCTGCATAAAACCAGAGATTGAAATGAGCACAGATAAAGTTCCTTAAGCCAAATATGGAATAGACAAGAGCTACTCCTTGCTCAACGAAATGGACTCAACACCGCATATTAAACGCCTAAGAATGTACCTGACTAGTAAGTATCTTAAAACCTATGGATTGCTATGTCTCCGAAAGAGAATCAAGCATGTGTACAGGGGCATAAACGCAGCAGTGATAGGATTGGAGAGGTTCGGTGCGCAAATGAAGACCCTTTGAAGTCATATTGCATGGTACCCATTCCACGGGTTTCAACTACCCAGGTTTAAGGTATTCTTCCTTCAGCTAAAACATGCATGTGGAACCTAGAGTATGATCAAACATGTGATCGGGAGACGTGTTCAAATATGTCTCAGTTTTCGTACCCTGGTACTCGGGTGCAACATTCCAGACGCTTTACTAACACTCTCCCGACTTGGAGAGTCAGTCCCTTTAACCTCCTGTTTGGCCCAGTTTGCAATTTCTGCGGAAGATGAACAACAATAGCGAGAACCAATGAGAGACTAGCTGGAGGTGTTTGGACGGGCAAATTTAACTCTCATTTCCCACCAGGAAGAGGAAATAACCAAAGGCTCAGCGTGCCGTGCCGGAACCAGATTAGGGCCTGAAGCCATCCTGTGGTGTTGCGGCCAGCTCAAAAGAAAACGAGTTGAAGAAAGGAGCTCAGGGGCACTGTAATTCACAAACCTGCAGAGTTATAAATGACAGCTATCGTCCAAAAATATACTGAAGTAAGGCTGCCAAGAGGACTTGAAAGCTGGGCAGAATTGCAGGAAACCGATTTCAGGAGGTAGACTGGAATTGCATTGAAAGCATAGGAAAGGAGGCAGAACGTCCACAATGATGCACTTGGCCAAAAAGGGCGTATGCGTTTTTTCCTGAATATATTCAGGAAAAAATGCATACGCCCTTTTTTGCCAAACAAGCAAGCTTGCAAAGGGAATCTGCAGTACAATGAAGTCTCACTTCCCCCCGGTCAAAAGGGCCATCTGAAAAAAGTGTAAAATCCAGAAAGGCAGGACAGGCAATGGAGAACTGGGAGCCTTGTTATGCTGATGGGCGGGATGTAAATTGCCAACAGACACTCGGGAGAAGTGTATGGTGTTTCCTGAAACATCTAAAAAACAAAGCAACAGAGCCTAGGGAACTTCCACTTATGGTCCTAGAGCGTAGGGAAATTAAAATCAAAAAGACACAGTCACCCGAAAGTTTGGGACGCCTCTGTTTACAAGAACCTCGTTTACAGTACAAGTTCAACATCGCAGAAAGTGAAAAATGGATAAAGAAGTTGTGGTATTTACTTACAAAGCAATATCACTCAGCAATGAAATCTATGTCATCAGGCCCTTAGCAGCACAATGAGTGGATTCAGGTATGATGATTCTAACTGAAATAAGTCACACAGAAAAAGAAACATCATAAGATATCAGTAATACATGGAATGCAAACCTGGCTACACAGGAACTGAATTACAGAACAGAACAGTGTCTCAAAGTTAGAAAAGCAACTTATGCTTGTTTAAGGGGAAAGGTGAGTTGGGGTGCTGCATAAAACCAGAGATTGAAATGAGCACAGATAAAGTTCCTTAAGCCAAATATGGAATAGACAAGAGCTACTCCTTGCTCAACGAAATGGACTCAACACCCCATATTAAACGCCTAAGAATGTACCTGACTAGTAAGTATCTTAAAACCTATGGATTGCTATGTCTCCGAAAGAGAATCAAGCATGTGTACAGGGGCATAAACGCAGCAGTGATAGGATTGGAGAGGTTCGGTGAGCAAATGAAGACCCTTTGAAGTCATATTGCATGGTACCCATTCCACGGGTTTCAACTACCCAGGTTTAAGGTATTCTTCCTTCAGCTAAAACATGCATGTGGAACCTAGAGTATGATCAACCATGTGATCGGGAGACGTGTTCAAATATGTCTCAGTTTTCCTCCCCTGGTACTCGGGTGCAACATTCCAGACGCTTTACTAACACTCTCCCGACTTGGAGAGTCAGTCCCTTTAACCTCCTGTTTGGCCCAGTTTGCAATTTCTGCGGAAGATTAACAGGAACAGCGAGAACCAATGAGAGGCTAGCTGGAGGTGTCTGGACGGGAAAATTTAACTCTCATTTCCCACCAGGAAGAGGAATTAACCAAAGGCTCAGCGTGCCGTGCCGGAACCAGAGTAGGGCCTGAAGCCATCCTGCAATGTTGCGGCCAGGTCACAAGAAAGAGAGTTGAAGAAAGGAGCTCAGGGGCACTGTAATTCACAAACCTGCAGAGTTATAAATGACAGCTATCGTCCAAAAATATACTGAAGTAAGGCTGCCAAGAGGACTTGAAAGCGGGGCAGAATTGCAGGAAACCGATTTCAGGAGGTAGACTGGAATTGCATTGAAAGCATAGGAAAAGAGGCAGAACGTCCACAATGATGCACTTGGCCAAAAAGGGCGTATGCGTTTTTTCCTGAATATATTCAGGAAAAAACGCATACGCCCTTTTTGGCCAAACAAGCAAGCTTGCAAAGGAAATCTGCACTACAATGAAGTCTCACTTCCCCCCGGTCAAAAGGGCCATCTGAAAAAAGTGTAAAATCCAGAAAGGCAGGACAGGCCATGGAGAACTGGGAGCCTTGTTATGCTGATGGGCGGGATGTAAATTGCCAACAGACACTCGGGAGAAGTGTATGGTGTTTCCTGAAACATCTAAAAAACAAAGCAACAGAGCCTAGGGCACTTCCACTTATGGTCCTATAGCTTAGGGAAATTAAAATCAAAAAGACACAGCCACCCCAAAGTTTGGGATGCCTCTGTTTACAAGAACCTCGTTTACCGTACAAGTTCAATATCACAGAAAGTGAAAAATGGATAAAGAACTTGTGGTACTTACGTACAATGCAGTATCACTCAGCAATGAAATCTATGTCATCAGGCCCGTAGCAGCATAATGAGTGGATTCAGGTACGATGATTCTAACTGAAATAAGTCACACAGAAAATGAAACATCATAAGATATCACTAATACACGGAATGTAAACTTGGCTACACAGGAACTGGATTCCAAAACAGAACAGGGTCTCAAATTTAGAACACCAACTTATGCTTGCTTAAGGGGAAAGGTGAGTTGGGGTGCTGCATAAAACCAGAGATTGAAATGAGCACAGATAAAGTTCCTTACGCTAAATATGGAACAGACAATAGCTACTCCTTGTTCAACGAAATGGACTCAACACCCGATATTAAACGCCTAAGAATGTACCTGACTATTAAGTATCTTAAAACCTATGGATTACTATGTCTCCAAAAGAGAATCAAGCGTGTGTACAGCGGCATAAATGCAACAATGATAGGACTGGAGAGCTTTGTGAGCAAATGAAGACCCTTTGAAGTCATACTGCATGGTACCCATTCCACGGGTTTCAACTACCCAGGTTTAAGGTATTCTTCCTTCAGCTAAAACATGCATGTGGAACCTAGAGTATGATCAACCATGTGATCAGGAGACGTGTTCAAATATGTCTCAGTTTTCGTACCCAGGTACTCGGGTGCAACATTCCAGACGCTTTACTAACACTCTCCCGACTTGGAGAGTCAGTCCCTTTAACCTCCTGTTTGGCCCAGTTTGCAATTTCTGCGGAAGATGAACAGGAATAGCGAGAACCAATGAGAGACTAGCTGGAGGTGTCTGGACGGGCAAATTTAACTCTCAATTCCCACCAGGAAGAGGAAATAACCAAAGGCTCAGTGTGCCATGCCGAAAGCAGATTAGGGCCTGAAGCCATCCTGCGGTGTTGCGGCCAGCCCAAAAGAAAGCGAGTTGAATAAAGGAGCTCAGGGGCACTGTAATTCACAAACCTGCAGAGTTATAAATGACAGCTTTTATCCAAAAATATACTGAAGTAAGGCTGCCAAGAGGACTTGAAAGCGGGGCAGAATTGCAGAAAACCGATTTCAGGAGGTAGACTGGAATTGCATTGAAAGCATAGGAAAAGAGGCAGAACATCCACAATGATGCACTTGGCCAAAAAGGGCGTATGCGTTTTTTCCTGAATATATTCAGGAAAAAACGCATACGCCCTTTTTGGCCAACCAAGCAAGCTTGCAAAGGAAATCTGCACTACAATGAAGTCTCACTTCCCCCCGGTCAAAAGGGCCATCTGAAAAAAGTGTAAAATCCAGAAAGGCAGGACAGGCCATGGAGAACTGGGAGCCTTGTTATGCTGATGGGCGGGATGTAAATTGCCAACAGACACTCTGGAGAAGTGTATGGTGTTTCCTGAAACATCTAAAAAACAAAGCAACAGAGCCTAGGGCACTTCCACTTATGGTCCTATAGCTTAGAGAAATTAAAATAAAAAAGACACAGCCACCCCAAAGTTTGGGACGCCTCTGTTTACAAGAACCTCGTTTACAGTGCAAGTTCAACATCGCAGAAAGTGAAAAATGGATAAAGAAGTTGTGGTATTTACTTACAAAGCAATATCACTCAGCAATGAAATCTATGTCACCAGGCCCTTAGCAGCACAATGAGTGGATTCAGGTATGATGATTCTAACTGAGATAAGTCACACAGAAATAGAAACATCATAAGATATCAGTAATACACGGAATGTAAACTTGGCTACACAGGAACTGAATTATAGAACAGAACAGGGTCTCAAATTTAGAAAACCAACTTATGCTTGCTTAAGGGGAAAGGTGAGTTGGGGTGCTGCATAAAACCAGAGATTGAAATGAGCACAGATAAAGTTCCTTAAGCCAAATATGGAATAGACAAGAGCTACTCCTTGCTCAACGAAATGGACTCAACACTGCCTATTAAACGCCTAAGAATGTACCTGACTAGTAAGTATCTTAAACCTATGGATTGCTATGTCTCCGAAAGAGAATCAAGCATGTGTACAGGGGCATAAACGCAGCAGTGATAGGATTGGAGAGGTTCGGTGCGCAAATGAAGACCCTTTGAAGTCATATTGCATGGTACCCATTCCACGGGTTTCAACTACCCAGGTTTAAAGTATTCTTCCTTCAGCTAAAACATGCATGTGGAACCTAGAGTATGATCAACCATGTGGTCGGGAGACGTGTTCAAATATGTCTCAGTTTTCCTCCCCTGGTACTCGGGTGCAACATTCCAGACGCTTTACTAACACTCTCCCGACTTGGAGAGTCAGTCCCTTTAACCTCCTGTTTGGCCCAGTTTGCAATTTCTGCGGAAGATGAACAGGAATAGCGAGAACCAATGAGAGACTAGCTGGAGGTGTCTGGACGGGCAAATTTAACTCTCATTTCCCACCAGGAAGAGGAATTAACCAAAGGCTCAGCATGCCGTGCCGGAACCAGATTAGGGCCTGAAGCCATCCTGCGGTGCTGCGTCCAGCTCAAAAGAAAGCGAGTTGAAGAAAGGAGCTCAGGGGCACTGTAATTCACAATCCTGCAGAGTTATAAATGACAGCTATCGTCCAAAAATAGACTGAAGTAAGGCTGCCAAGAGGACTTGAAAGCGGGGCAGAAATGCAGGAAACTGATTTCAGGAGGTAGACTGGAATTGCATTGAAAGCATAGGAAAAGAGGCAGAACGTCCACAATGATGCACTTGGCCAAAAAGGGCGTATGCGTTTTTTCCTGAATATATTCAGGAAAAAACGCATACGCCCTTTTTGGCCAACCAAGCAAGCTTGCAAAGGGAATCTGCAGTACAATGAAGTCTCACTTCCCCCCGGTCAAAAGGGCCATCTGAAAAAAGTGTAAAATCCAGAAAGGCAGGACAGGCCATGGAGAACTGGGAGCCTTGTTATGCTGATGGGCGGGATGTAAATTGCCAACAACCACTCGGGAGAAGTGTATGGTGTTTCCTGAAACATCTAAAAAACAAAGCAACAGAGCCGAGGGCACTTCCACTTATGGTCCTATAGCTTAGGGAAATTAAAATCAAAAAGACACAGTCACCCCAAAGATGGGACGCCTCTGTTTACAAGAACCTCGTTTACAGTACAAGTTCAACATCGCAGAAAGTGAAAAATGGATAAAGAAGTTGTGGTATTTACTTACAAAGCAATATCACTCAGCAATGAAATCTATGTCATCAGGCCCTTAGCAGCACAATGAGTGGATTCAGGTATGATGATTCTAACTGAAATAAGTCACACAGAAAAAGAAACATCATAAGATATCAGTAATACATGGAATGCAAACCTGGCTACACAGGAACTGAATTACAGAACAGAACAGTGTCTCAAAGTTAGAAAAGCAACTTATGCTTGTTTAAGGGGAAAGGTGAGTTGGGGTGCTGCATAAAACCAGAGATTGAAATGAGCACAGATAAAGTTCCTTAAGCCAAATATGGAATAGACAAGAGCTACTCCTTGCTCAACGAAATGGACTCAACACCGCATATTAAACGCCTAAGAATGTACCTGACTAGTAAGTATCTTAAAACCTATGGATTGCTATGTCTCCGAAAGAGAATCAAGCATGTGTACAGGGGCATAAACGCAGCAGTGATAGGATTGGAGAGGTTCGGTGAGCAAATGAAGACCCTTTGAAGTCATATTGCATGGTACCCATTCCACGGGTTTCAACTACCCAGGTTTAAGGTATTCTTCCTTCAGCTAAAACATGCATGTGGAACCTAGAGTATGATCAAACATGTGATCGGGAGACGTGTTCAAATATGTCTCAGTTTTCGTACCCTGGTACTCGGGTGCAACATTCCAGACGCTTTACTAACACTCTCCCGACTTGGAGAGTCAGTCCCTTTAACCTCCTGTTTGGCCCAGTTTGCAATTTCTGCGGAAGATGAACAACAATAGCGAGAACCAATGAGAGACTAGCTGGAGGTGTTTGGACGGGCAAATTTAACTCTCATTTCCCACCAGGAAGAGGAAATAACCAAAGGCTCAGCGTGCCGTGCCGGAACCAGATTAGGGCCTGAAGCCATCCTGTGGTGTTGCGGCCAGCTCAAAAGAAAACGAGTTGAAGAAAGGAGCTCAGGGGCACTGTAATTCACAAACCTGCAGAGTTATAAATGACAGCTATCGTCCAAAAATATACTGAAGTAAGGCTGCCAAGAGGACTTGAAAGCTGGGCAGAATTGCAGGAAACCGATTTCAGGAGGTAGACTGGAATTGCATTGAAAGCATAGGAAAGGAGGCAGAACGTCCACAATGATGCACTTGGCCAAAAAGGGCGTATGCGTTTTTTCCTGAATATATTCAGGAAAAAATGCATACGCCCTTTTTTGCCAAACAAGCAAGCTTGCAAAGGGAATCTGCAGTACAATGAAGTCTCACTTCCCCCCGGTCAAAAGGGCCATCTGAAAAAAGTGTAAAATCCAGAAAGGCAGGACAGGCAATGGAGAACTGGGAGCCTTGTTATGCTGATGGGCGGGATGTAAATTGCCAACAGACACTCGGGAGAAGTGTATGGTGTTTCCTGAAACATCTAAAAAACAAAGCAACAGAGCCTAGGGAACTTCCACTTATGGTCCTAGAGCGTAGGGAAATTAAAATCAAAAAGACACAGTCACCCGAAAGTTTGGGACGCCTCTGTTTACAAGAACCTCGTTTACAGTACAAGTTCAACATCGCAGAAAGTGAAAAATGGATAAAGAAGTTGTGGTATTTACTTACAAAGCAATATCACTCAGCAATGAAATCTATGTCATCAGGCCCGTAGCAGCACAATGAGTGGATTCAGGTATGATGATTCTAACTGAAATAAGTCACACAGAAAAAGAAACATCATAAGATATCAGTAATACATGGAATGCAAACCTGGCTACACAGGAACTGAATTACAGAACAGAACAGTGTCTCAAAGTTAGAAAAGCAACTTATGCTTGTTTAAGGGGAAAGGTGAGTTGGGGTGCTGCATAAAACCAGAGATTGAAATGAGCACAGATAAAGTTCCTTAAGCCAAATATGGAATAGACAAGAGCTACTCCTTGCTCAACGAAATGGACTCAACACCCCATATTAAACGCCTAAGAATGTACCTGACTAGTAAGTATCTTAAAACCTATGGATTGCTATGTCTCCGAAAGAGAATCAAGCATGTGTACAGGGGCATAAACGCAGCAGTGATAGGATTGGAGAGGTTCGGTGAGCAAATGAAGACCCTTTGAAGTCATATTGCATGGTACCCATTCCACGGGTTTCAACTACCCAGGTTTAAGGTATTCTTCCTTCAGCTAAAACATGCATGTGGAACCTAGAGTATGATCAACCATGTGATCGGGAGACGTGTTCAAATATGTCTCAGTTTTCCTCCCCTGGTACTCGGGTGCAACATTCCAGACGCTTTACTAACACTCTCCCGACTTGGAGAGTCAGTCCCTTTAACCTCCTGTTTGGCCCAGTTTGCAATTTCTGCGGAAGATTAACAGGAACAGCGAGAACCAATGAGAGGCTAGCTGGAGGTGTCTGGACGGGAAAATTTAACTCTCATTTCCCACCAGGAAGAGGAATTAACCAAAGGCTCAGCGTGCCGTGCCGGAACCAGAGTAGGGCCTGAAGCCATCCTGCAATGTTGCGGCCAGGTCACAAGAAAGAGAGTTGAAGAAAGGAGCTCAGGGGCACTGTAATTCACAAACCTGCAGAGTTATAAATGACAGCTATCGTCCAAAAATATACTGAAGTAAGGCTGCCAAGAGGACTTGAAAGCGGGGCAGAATTGCAGGAAACCGATTTCAGGAGGTAGACTGGAATTGCATTGAAAGCATAGGAAAAGAGGCAGAACGTCCACAATGATGCACTTGGCCAAAAAGGGCGTATGCGTTTTTTCCTGAATATATTCAGGAAAAAACGCATACGCCCTTTTTGGCCAAACAAGCAAGCTTGCAAAGGAAATCTGCACTACAATGAAGTCTCACTTCCCCCCGGTCAAAAGGGCCATCTGAAAAAAGTGTAAAATCCAGAAAGGCAGGACAGGCCATGGAGAACTGGGAGCCTTGTTATGCTGATGGGCGGGATGTAAATTGCCAACAGACACTCGGGAGAAGTGTATGGTGTTTCCTGAAACATCTAAAAAACAAAGCAACAGAGCCTAGGGCACTTCCACTTATGGTCCTATAGCTTAGGGAAATTAAAATCAAAAAGACACAGCCACCCCAAAGTTTGGGACGCCTCTGTTTACAAGAACCTCGTTTACCGTACAAGTTCAATATCACAGAAAGTGAAAAATGGATAAAGAACTTGTGGTACTTACGTACAATGCAGTATCACTCAGCAATGAAATCTATGTCATCAGGCCCGTAGCAGCATAATGAGTGGATTCAGGTACGATGATTCTAACTGAAATAAGTCACACAGAAAATGAAACATCATAAGATATCACTAATACACGGAATGTAAACTTGGCTACACAGGAACTGGATTCCAAAACAGAACAGGGTCTCAAATTTAGAACACCAACTTATGCTTGCTTAAGGGTAAAGGTGAGTTGGGGTGCTGCATAAAACCAGAGATTGAAATGAGCACAGATAAAGTTCCTTACGCTAAATATGGAACAGACAATAGCTACTCCTTGTTCAACGAAATGGACTCAACACCCGATATTAAACGCCTAAGAATGTACCTGACTATTAAGTATCTTAAAACCTATGGATTACTATGTCTCCAAAAGAGAATCAAGCGTGTGTACAGCGGCATAAATGCAACAATGATAGGACTGGAGAGCTTTGTGAGCAAATGAAGACCCTTTGAAGTCATACTGCATGGTACCCATTCCACGGGTCTCAACTCTCCAGGTTTAAGGTATTCTTCCTTCAGCTAAAACATGCATGTGGAACCTAGAGTATGATCAACCATGTGATCAGGAGACGTGTTCAAATATGTCTCAGTTTTCGTACCCAGGTACTCGGGTGCAACATTCCAGACGCTTTACTAACACTCTCCCGACTTGGAGAGTCAGTCCCTTTAACCTCCTGTTTGGCCCAGTTTGCAATTTCTGCGGAAGATTAACAGGAACAGCGAGAACCAATGAGAGGCTAGCTGGAGGTGTCTGGACGGGAAAATTTAACTCTCATTTCCCACCAGGAAGAGGAATTAACCAAAGGCTCAGCGTGCCGTGCCGGAACCAGAGTAGGGCCTGAAGCCATCCTGCAATGTTGCGGCCAGGTCACAAGAAAGAGAGTTGAAGAAAGGAGCTCAGGGGCACTGTAATTCACAAACCTGCAGAGTTATAAATGACAGCTATCGTCCAAAAATATACTGAAGTAAGGCTGCCAAGAGGACTTGAAAGCGGGGCAGAATTGCAGGAAACCGATTTCAGGAGGTAGACTGGAATTGCATTGAAAGCATAGGAAAAGAGGCAGAACGTCCACAATGATGCACTTGGCCAAAAAGGGCGTATGCGTTTTTTCCTGAATATATTCAGGAAAAAACGCATACGCCCTTTTTGGCCAAACAAGCAAGCTTGCAAAGGAAATCTGCACTACAATGAAGTCTCACTTCCCCCCGGTCAAAAGGGCCATCTGAAAAAAGTGTAAAATCCAGAAAGGCAGGACAGGCCATGGAGAACTGGGAGCCTTGTTATGCTGATGGGCGGGATGTAAATTGCCAACAGACACTCGGGAGAAGTGTATGGTGTTTCCTGAAACATCTAAAAAACAAAGCAACAGAGCCTAGGGCACTTCCACTTATGGTCCTATAGCTTAGGGAAATTAAAATCAAAAAGACACAGCCACCCCAAAGTTTGGGACGCCTCTGTTTACAAGAACCTCGTTTACCGTACAAGTTCAATATCACAGAAAGTGAAAAATGGATAAAGAACTTGTGGTACTTACGTACAATGCAGTATCACTCAGCAATGAAATCTATGTCATCAGGCCCGTAGCAGCATAATGAGTGGATTCAGGTACGATGATTCTAACTGAAATAAGTCACACAGAAAATGAAACATCATAAGATATCACTAATACACGGAATGTAAACTTGGCTACACAGGAACTGGATTCCAAAACAGAACAGGGTCTCAAATTTAGAACACCAACTTATGCTTGCTTAAGGGGAAAGGTGAGTTGGGGTGCTGCATAAAACCAGAGATTGAAATGAGCACAGATAAAGTTCCTTACGCTAAATATGGAACAGACAATAGCTACTCCTTGTTCAACGAAATGGACTCAACACCCGATATTAAACGCCTAAGAATGTACCTGACTATTAAGTATCTTAAAACCTATGGATTACTATGTCTCCAAAAGAGAATCAAGCGTGTGTACAGCGGCATAAATGCAACAATGATAGGACTGGAGAGCTTTGTGAGCAAATGAAGACCCTTTGAAGTCATACTGCATGGTACCCATTCCACGGGTCTCAACTCTCCAGGTTTAAGGTATTCTTCCTTCAGCTAAAACATGCATGTGGAACCTAGAGTATGATCAACCATGTGATCAGGAGACGTGTTCAAATATGTCTCAGTTTTCGTACCCAGGTACTCGGGTGCAACATTCCAGACGCTTTACTAACACTCTCCCGACTTGGAGAGTCAGTCCCTTTAACCTCCTGTTTGGCCCAGTTTGCAATTTCTGCGGAAGATGAACAGGAATAGCGAGAACCAATGAGAGACTAGCTGGAGGTGTCTGGACGGGCAAATTTAACTCTCAATTCCCACCAGGAAGAGGAAATAACCAAAGGCTCAGTGTGCCATGCCGAAAGCAGATTAGGGCCTGAAGCCATCCTGCGGTGTTGCGGCCAGCCCAAAAGAAAGCGAGTTGAATAAAGGAGCTCAGGGGCACTGTAATTCACAAACCTGCAGAGTTATAAATGACAGCTTTTATCCAAAAATATACTGAAGTATGGCTGCCAAGAGGACTTGAAAGCGGGGCAGAATTGCAGAAAACCGATTTCAGGAGGTAGACTGGAATTGCATTGAAAGCATAGGAAAAGAGGCAGAACATCCACAATGATGCACTTGGCCAAAAAGGGCGTATGCGTTTTTTCCTGAATATATTCAGGAAAAAACGCATACGCCCTTTTTGGCCAACCAAGCAAGCTTGCAAAGGAAATCTGCACTACAATGAAGTCTCACTTCCCCCCGGTCAAAAGGGCCATCTGAAAAAAGTGTAAAATCCAGAAAGGCAGGACAGGCCATGGAGAACTGGGAGCCTTGTTATGCTGATGGGCGGGATGTAAATTGCCAACAGACACTCTGGAGAAGTGTATGGTGTTTCCTGAAACATCTAAAAAACAAAGCAACAGAGCCTAGGGCACTTCCACTTATGGTCCTATAGCTTAGAGAAATTAAAATAAAAAAGACACAGCGACCCCAAAGTTTGGGACGCCTCTGTTTACAAGAACCTCGTTTACAGTGCAAGTTCAACATCGCAGAAAGTGAAAAATGGATAAAGAAGTTGTGGTATTTACTTACAAAGCAATATCACTCAGCAATGAAATCTATGTCACCAGGCCCTTAGCAGCACAATGAGTGGATTCAGGTATGATGATTCTAACTGAGATAAGTCACACAGAAATAGAAACATCATAAGATATCAGTAATACACGGAATGTAAACTTGGCTACACAGGAACTGAATTATAGAACAGAACAGGGTCTCAAATTTAGAAAACCAACTTATGCTTGCTTAAGGGGAAAGGTGAGTTGGGGTGCTGCATAAAACCAGAGATTGAAATGAGCACAGATAAAGTTCCTTAAGCCAAATATGGAATAGACAAGAGCTACTCCTTGCTCAACGAAATGGACTCAACACCGCCTATTAAACGCCTAAGAATGTACCTGACTAGTAAGTATCTTAAACCTATGGATTGCTATGTCTCCGAAAGAGAATCAAGCATGTGTACAGGGGCATAAACGAAGCAGTGATAGGATTGGAGAGGTTCGGTGCGCAAATGAAGACCCTTTGAAGTCATATTGCATGGTACCCATTCCACGGGTTTCAACTACCCAGGTTTAAAGTATTCTTCCTTCAGCTAAAACATGCATGTGGAACCTAGAGTATGATCAACCATGTGATCGGGAGACGTGTTCAAATATGTCTCAGTTTTCCTCCCCTGGTACTCGGGTGCAACATTCCAGACGCTTTACTAACACTCTCCCGACTTGGAGAGTCAGTCCCTTTAACCTCCTGTTTGGCCCAGTTTGCAATTTCTGCGGAAGATGAACAGGAATAGCGAGAACCAATGAGAGACTAGCTGGAGGTGTCTGGACGGGCAAATTTAACTCTCATTTCCCACCAGGAAGAGGAATTAACCAAAGGCTCAGCATGCCGTGCCGGAACCAGATTAGGGCCTGAAGCCATCCTGCGGTGTTGCGTCCAGCTCAAAAGAAAGCGAGTTGAAGAAAGGAGCTCAGGGGCACTGTAATTCACAATCCTGCAGAGTTATAAATGACAGCTATCGTCCAAAAATAGACTGAAGTAAGGCTGCCAAGAGGACTTGAAAGCGGGGCAGAAATGCAGGAAACTGATTTCAGGAGGTAGACTGGAATTGCATTGAAAGCATAGGAAAAGAGGCAGAACGTCCACAATGATGCACTTGGCCAAAAAGGGCGTATGCGTTTTTTCCTGAATATATTCAGGAAAAAACGCATACGCCCTTTTTGGCCAACCAAGCAAGCTTGCAAAGGGAATCTGCAGTACAATGAAGTCTCACTTCCCCCCGGTCAAAAGGGCCATCTGAAAAAAGTGTAAAATCCAGAAAGGCAGGACAGGCCATGGAGAACTGGGAGCCTTGTTATGCTGATGGGCGGGATGTAAATTGCCAACAACCACTCGGGAGAAGTGTATGGTGTTTCCTGAAACATCTAAAAAACAAAGCAACAGAGCCGAGGGCACTTCCACTTATGGTCCTATAGCTTAGGGAAATTAAAATCAAAAAGACACAGTCACCCCAAAGTTTGGGACGCCTCTGTTTACAAGAACCTCGTTTACAGTACAAGTTCAACATCGCAGAAAGTGAAAAATGGATAAAGAAGTTGTGGTATTTACTTACAAAGCAATATCACTCAGCAATGAAATCTATGTCATCAGGCCCTTAGCAGCACAATGAGTGGATTCAGGTATGATGATTCTAACTGAAATAAGTCACACAGAAAAAGAAACATCATAAGATATCAGTAATACATGGAATGCAAACCTGGCTACACAGGAACTGAATTACAGAACAGAACAGTGTCTCAAAGTTAGAAAAGCAACTTATGCTTGTTTAAGGGGAAAGGTGAGTTGGGGTGCTGCATAAAACCAGAGATTGAAATGAGCACAGATAAAGTTCCTTAAGCCAAATATGGAATAGACAAGAGCTACTCCTTGCTCAACGAAATGGACTCAACACCGCATATTAAACGCCTAAGAATGTACCTGACTAGTAAGTATCTTAAAACCTATGGATTGCTATGTCTCCGAAAGAGAATCAAGCATGTGTACAGGGGCATAAACGCAGCAGTGATAGGATTGGAGAGGTTCGGTGAGCAAATGAAGACCCTTTGAAGTCATATTGCATGGTACCCATTCCACGGGTTTCAACTACCCAGGTTTAAGGTATTCTTCCTTCAGCTAAAACATGCATGTGGAACCTAGAGTATGATCAAACATGTGATCGGGAGACGTGTTCAAATATGTCTCAGTTTTCGTACCCTGGTACTCGGGTGCAACATTCCAGACGCTTTACTAACACTCTCCCGACTTGGAGAGTCAGTCCCTTTAACCTCCTGTTTGGCCCAGTTTGCAATTTCTGCGGAAGATGAACAACAATAGCGAGAACCAATGAGAGACTAGCTGGAGGTGTTTGGACGGGCAAATTTAACTCTCATTTCCCACCAGGAAGAGGAATTAACCAAAGGCTCAGGGTGCCGTGCCGGAACCAGAGTAGGGCCTGAAGCCATCCTGCAATGTTGCGGCCAGGTCACAAGAAAGAGAGTTGAAGAAAGGAGCTCAGGGGCACTGTAATTCACAAACCTGCAGAGTTATAAATGACAGCTATCGTCCAAAAATATACTGAAGTAAGGCTGCCAAGAGGACTTGAAAGCGGGGCAGAATTGCAGGAAACCGATTTCAGGAGGTAGACTGGAATTGCATTGAAAGCATAGGAAAAGAGGCAGAACGTCCACAATGATGCACTTGGCCAAAAAGGGCGTATGCGTTTTTTCCTGAATATATTCAGGAAAAAACGCATACGCCCTTTTTGGCCAAACAAGCAAGCTTGCAAAGGAAATCTGCACTACAATGAAGTCTCACTTCCCCCCGGTCAAAAGGGCCATCTGAAAAAAGTGTAAAATCCAGAAAGGCAGGACAGGCCATGGAGAACTGGGAGCCTTGTTATGCTGATGGGCGGGATGTAAATTGCCAACAGACACTCGGGAGAAGTGTATGGTGTTTCCTGAAACATCTAAAAAACAAAGCAACAGAGCCTAGGGCACTTCCACTTATGGTCCTATAGCTTAGGGAAATTAAAATCAAAAAGACACAGCCACCCCAAAGTTTGGGACGCCTCTGTTTACAAGAACCTCGTTTACCGTACAAGTTCAATATCACAGAAAGTGAAAAATGGATAAAGAACTTGTGGTACTTACGTACAATGCAGTATCACTCAGCAATGAAATCTATGTCATCAGGCCCGTAGCAGCATAATGAGTGGATTCAGGTACGATGATTCTAACTGAAATAAGTCACACAGAAAAAGAAACATCATAAGATATCACTAATACACGGAATGTAAACTTGGCTACACAGGAACTGGATTCCAAAACAGAACAGGGTCTCAAATTTAGAACACCAACTTATGCTTGCTTAAGGGGAAAGGTGAGTTGGGGTGCTGCATAAAACCAGAGATTGAAATGAGCACAGATAAAGTTCCTTACGCTAAATATGGAACAGACAATAGCTACTCCTTGTTCAACGAAATGGACTCAACACCCGATATTAAACGCCTAAGAATGTACCTGACTATTAAGTATCTTAAAACCTATGGATTACTATGTCTCCAAAAGAGAATCAAGCGTGTGTACAGCGGCATAAATGCAACAATGATAGGACTGGAGAGCTTTGTGAGCAAATGAAGACCCTTTGAAGTCATACTGCATGGTACCCATTCCACGGGTCTCAACTCTCCAGGTTTAAGGTATTCTTCCTTCAGCTAAAACATGCATGTGGAACCTAGAGTATGATCAACCATGTGATCAGGAGACGTGTTCAAATATGTCTCAGTTTTCGTACCCAGGTACTCGGGTGCAACATTCCAGACGCTTTACTAACACTCTCCCGACTTGGAGAGTCAGTCCCTTTAACCTCCTGTTTGGCCCAGTTTGCAATTTCTGCGGAAGATGAACAGGAATAGCGAGAACCAATGAGAGACTAGCTGGAGGTGTCTGGACGGGCAAATTTAACTCTCAATTCCCACCAGGAAGAGGAAATAACCAAAGGCTCAGTGTGCCATGCCGAAAGCAGATTAGGGCCTGAAGCCATCCTGCTGTGTTGC
This sequence comes from Stenella coeruleoalba, assembly GCF_951394435.1. Classification (NCBI taxonomy): domain Eukaryota; kingdom Metazoa; phylum Chordata; class Mammalia; order Artiodactyla; family Delphinidae; genus Stenella; species Stenella coeruleoalba. Next base: position 1,158,097 of record NC_137153.1, read on the forward strand.
GGCCAGCCCAAAAGAAAGCGAGTTGAATAAAGGAGCTCAGGGGCACTGTAATTCACAAACCTGCAGAGTTATAAATGACAGCTTTTATCCAAAAATATACTGAAGTAAGGCTGCCAAGAGGACTTGAAAGCGGGGCAGAATTGCAGAAAACCGATTTCAGGAGGTAGACTGGAATTGCATTGAAAGCATAGGAAAAGAGGCAGAACATCCACAATGATGCACTTGGCCAAAAAGGGCGTATGCGTTTTTTCCTGAATATATTCAGGAAAAAACGCATACGCCCTTTTTGGCCAACCAAGCAAGCTTGCAAAGGAAATCTGCACTACAATGAAGTCTCACTTCCACGCGGTCAAAAGGGCCATCTGAAAAAAAGTATAAAATCCAGAAAGGCAGGATAGGCCATGGAGAACTGGGAGCCTTGTTATGCTGATGGGCGGGATGTAAATTGCCAACAGACACTCTGGAGAAGTGTATGGTGTTTCCTGAAACATCTATAAAACAAAGCAACAGAGCCTAGGGCACTTCCACTTATGGACCTATAGCTTAGGGAAGTAAAATCAAAAAGACACAGCCACCCCAAAGTTTGGAACGGCTCTGTTTACAAGAACCTCGTTTACAGTACAAGTTCAACATCGCAGAAAGTGAAAAATGGATAAAGAAGTTGTGGTACTTACTTAGAAAGCAATATCACTCAGCAATGAAATCTATGTCATCAGGCCCTTAGCAGCACAATGACTGGATTCAGGTATGATGATTCTAACTGAAATAAGTCACACAGAAAAAGAAACATCATAAGATATCAGTAATACACTGAATGTAAACTTGGCTACACAGGAAGTGAATTACAGAACAGAACAGGGTCTTAAATTTAGAAAACAAACGTATGCTTGCTACGGGTAAAGGTGAGTTGGGGTGCTGCATAAAATCAGAGATTGAAATGAGCACAGATAAAGTTCCTTAAGCCAAATATGGAATAGACAAGAGCTACTCCTTGCTCAACGAAATTGACTCAACACCGCATATTAAACGCCTAAGAATGTACCTGACTAGTAAGTATCTTAAAACCTATGGATTGCTATGTCTCCAAAAGAGAATCAAGCATGTGTACAGGTGCATAAACGCAGCAGTGATAGGACTGGAGAGGTTCGGTGAGCAAATGAAGACCCTTTGAAGTCATATTGCATGGTACCCATTCCACGGGTCTCAACTCTCCAGGTTTAAGGTATTCTTCCTGAAGCTAAAACATGCATGTGGAACCCAGAGTATGATCAACCATGTGAACGGGAGACGTGTTCAAATATGTCTCAGTTTTCCTCCCCTGGTACTCGGGTGCAACATTCCAGACACTTTACTAACACCCTCCACACTTGGAGAGTAAGTGCCTTTAACCACCTGTTTGGCCCAGTTTGCAATTTCTGCGGAAGATGAACAGGAATAGGGAGAACCAATGAGAGACTAGCTGGAGGTGTCTGGACGGGCAAATTTAACTCTCATTTCCCACCAGGAAGAGGAAATAACCAAAGGCTCAGCATGCTGTGCCGGAACCAGATTAGGGCCTGAAGCCATCCTGCGGTGCTGCGGCCAGCTCACAAGAAAGAGAGTTGAGGAAAGGAGCTCAGGGGCACTGTAATTCACAAACCTACAGAGTTATAAATGACAGCTATCGTCCAAAAATATACTGAAGTAAGGCTGCCAAGAGGACTTGAAAGCGGGGCAGAATTGCAGGAAACCGATTTCAGAAGGTAGACTGGAATTGCATTGAAAGCATAGGAAAAGAGGCAGAACGTCCACAATGATGCACTTGGCCAAAAAGGGCGTATGCGTTTTTCCCTGAATATATTCAGGAAAAAACGCATACGCACTTTTTGGCCAACCAAGCAAGCTTGCAAAGGAAATCTGCACTACAATGAAGTCTCACTTCCCCCTGGTCAAAAGGGCCATCTGAAAAAAGTGTAAAATCCAGAAAGGCAGGACAGGCCATGGAGAACTGGGAGCCTTGTTATGCTGATGGGCGGGATGTAAATTGCCAACAGACACTCGGGAGAAGTGTATGGTGTTTCCTGAAACATCTAAAAACCAAAGCAACAGAGCCTAGGGCACTTCCACTTATGGTCCTATAGCTTAGGGAAATTAAAATCAAAAAGACAGAGCTACCCCAAAGTTAGGGACGCCTCTGTTTACAAGAACCTCGTTTACCATACAAGTTCAATATCACAGAAATTGAAAAATGAATAAAGTACTTATGGTACTTACGTACAATGCAGTATCACTCAGCAATGAAATCTATGTCATCAGTCCCTTAGCAGCATAATGAGTGGATTCAGGTACGATGATTCTAACTGAAATATGTCACACAGAAAAAGAAACATCATAAGCTATCACTAATACACGGAATGTAAACTTGGCTACACAGGAAGTGAATTCCAAAACAGAACAGGGTCTCAAATTTAGAAAAGCAACTTATGCTTGCTTAAGGGGAAAGGTGAGTTGGGGTGCTGCATAAAACCAGAGATTCAAATGAGCACAGATAAAGTTCCTTACGCTAAATATGGAAGAGACAATAGCTACTACTTGTTCAACGAAATGGACTCAACACCCGATATTAAACGCCTAAGAATGTACCTGACTATTAAGTATCTTAAAACCTATGGATTGCTATGTCTCCAAAAGAGAATCAGGCGTGTGTACAGCGGAATAAATGCAACAGTGATAGGACTGGAGAGCTTTGTGAGCAAATGAAGACCCTTTGAAGTCATACTGCATGGTACCCATTCCACGGGTCTCAACTCTCCAGGTTTAAGGTATTCTTCCTTCAGCTAAAACATGCATGTGGAACCTAGAGTATGATCAACCATGTGATCAGGAGACGTGTTCAAATATGTCTCAGTTTTCGTACCCAGGTACTCGGGTGCAACATTCCAGACGCTTTACTAACACTCTCCCGACTTGGAGAGTCAGTCCCTTTAACCTCCTGTTTGGCCCAGTTTGCAATTTCTGCGGAAGATGAACAGGAATAGCGAGAACCAATGAGAGACTAGCTGGAGGTGTCTGGACGGGCAAATTTAACTCTCAATTCCCACCAGGAAGAGGAAATAACCAAAGGCTCAGTGTGCCGTGCCGAAAGCAGATTAGGGCCTGAAGCCATCCTGCGGTGTTGCGGCCAGCCCAAAAGAAAGCGAGTTGGAGAAAGGAGCTCAGGGGCACTGTAATTCACAAACCTGCAGAGTTATAAATGACAGCTTTTATCCAAAAATATACTGAAGTAAGGCTGCCAAGAGGACTTGAAAGCGGGGCAGAATTGCAGAAAACCGATTTCAGGAGGTAGACAGGAATTGCATTGAAAGCATAGGAAAAGAGGCAGAACATCCACAATGATGCACTTGGCCAAAAAGGGCGTATGCGTTTTTTCCTGAATATATTCAGGAAAAAACGCATACGCCCTTTTTGGCCAACCAAGCAAGCTTGCAAAGGAAATCTGCACTACAATGAAGTCTCACTTCCACGCGGTCAAAAGGGCCATCTGAAAAAAAGTATAAAATCCAGAAAGGCAGGACAGGCCATGGAGAACTGGGAGCCTTGTTATGCTGATGGGCGGGATGTAAATTGCCAACAGACACTCTGGAGAAGTGTATGGTGTTTCCTGAAACATCTATAAAACAAAGCAACAGAGCCTAGGGCACTTCCACTTATGGACCTATAGCTTAGGGAAGTAAAATCAAAAAGACGCAGCCACCCCAAAGTTTGGGACGCCTCTGTTTACAAGAACCTCGTTTACAGTACAAGTTCAACATCGCAGAAAGTGAAAAATGAATAAAGAAGTTTTGGTATTTACTTACAAAGCAATATCACTCAGCAATGAAATCTATGTCATTCAGGCCCTTAGCAGCACAATGAGTGGATTCAGGTATGATGATTCTAACTGAAATAAGTCACACAGAAAAAGAAACATCATAAGATATCACTAATACACGGAATGTAAACTTGGCTACACAGGAACTGAATTCCAAAACAGAACAGGGTCCCAAATTTAGAAAACCAACTTATGCTTGCTTAAGGGGAAAGGTGAGTTGGGGTGCTGCATAAAACCAGAGATTGAAATGAGCACAGATAAAGTTCCTTAAGCCAAATATGGAATAGACAAGAGCTACTCCTTGCTCAATGAAATGGACTCAACACCCCATATTAAACGCCTAAGAATGTACCTGACTAGTAAGTATCTTAAAACCTATGGATTGCTATGTCTCCAAAAGAGAATCAAGCATGTGTACAGGGGCATAAATGCAACAGTGATAGGATTGGAGAGGTTCGGTGAGCAAATGAAGACCCTTTGAAGTCATATTGCATCTTACCCATTCCAGGGGTCTCAACTCTCCAGGTTTAAGGTATTCTTCCTTCAGCTAAAACATGCATGTGGAACCCAGAGTATGATCAACCGTGTGAATGGGAGACGTGTTCAAATATGTCTCAGTTTTCCTCCCCTGGTACTCGGGTGCAACATTCCAGATGCTTTACTAACACTCTCCCCACTTGGAGAGTCCGCAAGTTTAACCTCCTGTTTGGCCCAGTTTGCAATTTCTGCGGAAGATGAACAGGAATAGCGAGAACCAATGAGAGACTAGCTGGAGGTGTCTGGACGGGCAAATTTAACTCTCATTTCCCACCAGGAAGAGGAAATAACCAAAGGCTCAGCGTGCCGTGCCGGAACCAGATTAGGGCCTGAAGCCATCCTTCGGTGTTGCGGCCAGCTCAAAAGAAAGCGAGTTGAAGAAAGGAGCTCAGGGGCACTGTAATTCACAAACATGCAGAGTTATAAATGACAGCTATCGTCCAAAAATAGACTGAAGTAAGGCTGCCAAGAGGACTTGAAAGCGGGGCAGAATTGCAGGAAACCGATTTCAGGAGGTAGACTGGAATTGCATTGAAAGCATAGGAAAAGAGGCAGAGCGTCCACAATGATGCACTTGGCCAAAAAGGGCATATGCGTTTTTTCCTGAATATATTCAGGAAAAAACGCATAAGCTCTTTTTGGCCAACCAAGCAAGCTTGCAAAGGAAATCTGCACTACAATGAAGTCTCACTTACTCCCGGTCAAAAGGGCCATCTGAAAAAAGTGTAAAATCCAGAAAGGCAGGACAGGCCATGGAGAACTGGGAGCCTTGTTATGCTGATGGGCGGGATGTAAATTGCCAACAGACACGCGGGAGAAATGTATGGTGTTTCCTGAAACATCTAAAAAACAAAGCAACAGAGCCTAGGGCACTTCCACTTATGGTCCTATAGCTTAGGGAAATTAAAATCAAAAAGACACAGCCACCCCAAAGTTTGGGACACCTCTGTTTACAAAAACCTCCTTTACAGTACAAGTTCAACATCGCAGAAAGTGAAAAATGGATAAAGAAGTTGTGGTATTTACTTACAAAGCAATATCACTCAGCAATGAAATCTATGTCATCAGGTCCTTAGCAGCACAATGAGTGGATTCAGGTATGATGATTCTAACTGAAATAAGTCACACAGAAAAAGAAACATCATAAGATATCAGTAATACACGGAATGTAAACTTGGCTACACAGGAACTGAATTACAGAACAGAACAGGGTCTCAAATTTAGAAACCCAACTTATGCTTGCTTAAGGGGAAAGGTGAGTTGGGGTGCTGCATGAAACCAGAGATTGAAATGAGCACAGATAAAGTTCCTTAAGCCAAATATGGAATAGACAAGAGCTACTCCTTGCTCAACGAAATGGACTCAACACCCCATATTAAACGCCTAAGAATGTACCTGACTAGTAAGTATCTTAAAACCTATGGATTGCTATGTCTCCAAAAGAAAATCAAACGTGTGTACAGGGGCATAAACGCAGCAGTTTTAGGATTGGAGAGGTTCGGTGAGCAAATGAAGACCCTTTGAAGTCATATTGCATGGTACCCATTCCACGGGTCTCAACTCTCCAGGTTTAAGGTATTCTTCCTTCAGCTAAAACATGCATGTGGAACCCAGAGTATGATCAACCGTGTGAATGGGAGACGTGTTCAAATATGTCTCAGTTTTCATACCCTGGTACTCGGGTGCAACATTCCAGACGCTTTACTAACACTCTCCCCACTTGGAGAGTCAGCGCCTTTAACCTCCTGTTTGGCCCAGTTTGCAATTTCTGCGGAAGATGAACAGGAATAGGGAGAACCAATGAGAGACTAGCTGGAGGTGTCTGGACGGGCAAATTTAACTCTCATTTCCCACCAGGAAGAGGAAATAACCAAAGGCTCAGCATGCCGTGCCGGAACCAGATTACGGCCTGAAGCCATCCTGCGGTGTTGTGGCCAGCTGAAAAGAAAGCGAGTTGAAGAAAGGAGCTCAGGGGCACTGTAATTCACAAACCTGCAGAGTTATAAATGACAGCTATCGTCCAAAAATAGACTGAAGTAAGGCTGCCAAGAGGACTTGAAAGCGGGGCAGAATTGCAGGAAACCGATTTCAGGAGGTAGACTGGAATTGCATTGAAAGCATAGGAAAAGAGGCAGAACGTCCACAATGATGCACTTGGCCAAAAAGGGCGTATGCGTTTTTTCCTGAATATATTCAGGAAAAAACGCATATGCCCTTTTTGGCCAACCAAGCAAGCTTGCAAAGAAAATCTGCACTACAATGAAGTCTCACTTCCCCCCGGTCAAAAGGGCCATCTGAAAAAAGTGTAAAATCCAGAAAGGCAGGACAGGCCATGGAGATCCGGGAGCCTTGTTATGCTGATGGGCGGGATGTAAATTGCCAACAGACACTCGGGAGAAGTGTATGGTGTTTCCTGAAACATCTAAAAAACAAAGCAACAGAGCCTAGGGCAATGCCACTTATGGTCCTATAGCTTAGGGAAATTAAAATCAAAAAGACACAGCCACCCCAAAGTTTGGGACGCCTGTGTTTACAAGAACCTCGTTTACAGTACAAGTTCAACATCGCAGAAAGTGAAAAATGGATAAAGAATTTGTGGTATTTACTTACAAACCAATATCACTCAGCAATGAAATCTATGTCATCAGGCCCTTAGCATCACAATGAGTGGATTCAGGTATGATGATTCTAACTGAAATAAGTCACACAGAAAAAGAAACATCATAAGATATCAGTAATACACGGAATGTAAACTTGGCTACACAGGAACTGAATTACAGAACAGAACAGGTTCTCAAATTTAGAAAACCAACTTATGCTTGCTTAAGGGTAAAGGTGAGTTGGGGTGCTGCATAAAACCAGAGATTGAAATGAGCACAGATAAAGTTCCTTAAGTCAAATATGGAATAGACAAGAGCTACTCCTTGCTCAACGAAATGGACTCAACACCGCATATTAAACGCCTAAGAATGTAACTGACTAGTAAGTATCTTAAAAACCTATGGATTGCTATGTCTCCGAAAGAGAATCAAGCATGTGTACAGGGGCATAAACGCAGCAGTGATAGGATTGGAGAGGTTCGGTGAGCAAATGAAGACCCTTTGAAATTATATTGCATGGTACCCATTCCACGGGTTTCAACTCTCCAGGTTTAAGGTATTCTTCCTTCAGCTAAAACATGCATGTGCAACCCAAGTATGATCAACCATGTGAACGGGAGACGTGTTCAAATATGTCTCAGTTTTCCTCCCCTGGTACTCGGGTGCAACATTCCAGACGCTTTACTAACACTCTCCCCACTTGGAGAGTCAGCGCCTTTAACCTCCTGTTTGGCCCAGTTTGCAATTTCTGCGGAAGATGAACAGGAATAGCGAGAACCAATGAGAGGCTAGCTGGAGGTGTCTGGACGGGCAAATTTAACTCTCATTTCCCACCAGGAAGAGGAATTAACCAAAGGCTCAGCGTGCCGGGCCGGAACCAGATTAGGGCCTGAAGCCATCCTGCGGTGTTGCGGCCAGGTCACAAGAAAGCGAGTTGAAGAAAGGAGCTCAGGGGCACTGTAATTCACAAACCTGCAGAGTTATAAATGACAGCTATCGTCCAAAAATAGACTGAAGTAAGGCTGCCAAGAGGACTTGAAAGCGGGGCAGAATTGCAGGAAACCGATTTCAGGAGGTAGACTGGAATTGCATTGAAAGCATAGGAAAAGAGGCAGAACGTCCACAATGATGCACTTGGCCAAAAAGGGCGTATGCGTTTTTTCCTGAATATATTCAGGAAAAAACGCATACGCCCTTTTTGGCCAACCAAGCAAGCTTGCAAAGGAAATCTGCACTACAATGAAGTCTCACTTCCCCCCGGCCAAAAGGGCCATCTGAAAAAAGTGTAAAATCCAGAAAGGCAGGACAGTACATGGAGAACTGGGAGCCTTGTTATGCTGATGGGCGGGATGTAAATTGCCAACAACCACTCGGGAGAAGTGTATGGTGTTTCCTGAAACATCTAAAAAACAAAGCAACAGAACCTAGGGCACTTCCACTTATGGTCCTATAGCTTAGGGAAATTAAAATCAAAAAGACACAGCCACCCCAAAGTTTGGAACAGCTCTGTTTACAAGAACCTCATTTACAGTACAAGTTCAACATCGCAGAAAGTGAAAAATGGATAAAGAAGTTGTGGTATTTACTTACAAAGCAATATCACTCAGCAATGAAATCTGTGTCATCAGGCCCTTAGCAGCACAATGAGTGGATTCAGGTATGATGATTCTAACTGAAATAAGTCACACAGAAAAAGAAACATCATAGGATATCAGTAATACACGGAATGGAACCTTGGCTACACAGGAACTGAATTACAGAACAGAACAGGGTCTCAAATTTAGAAAACCAACTTATTCTTGCTTAAGGGTAAAGGTGAGTTGGGGTGCTGCATAAAACCAGAGATTGAAATGAGCACAGATAAAGTTCCTTAAGCCAAATATGGAATAGACAAGAGCTACTCCTTGCTCAACGAAATGGACTCAACACCCCATATTAAACGCCTAAGAATGTACCTGACTAGTAAGTATCTTAAAACCTATGGATTGCTATGTCTCCGAAAGAGAATCAAGCATGTGTACAGGGGCATAAACGCAGCAGTGATAGGATTGGAGAGGTTCGGTGAGCAAATGAAGACCCTTTGAAGTCATATTGCATGGTACCCATTCCACGGGTTTCAACTACCCAGGTTTAAGGTATTCTTCCTTCAGCTAAAACATGCATGTGGAACCTAGAGTATGATCAACCATGTGATCGGGAGACGTGTTCAAATATGTCTCAGTTTTCCTCCCCTGGTACTCGGGTGCAACATTCCAGACGCTTTACTAACACTCTCCCCACTTGGAGAGTCAGTCCCTTTAACCTCCTGTTCGGCCCAGTTTGCAATTTCTGCGGAAGATGAACAGGAATAGCGAGAACCAATGAGAGGCTAGCTGGAGGTGTCTGGACGGGCAAATTTAACTCTCATTTCCCACCAGGAAGAGGAATTAACCAAAGGCTCAGCGTGCCGGGCCGGAACCAGATTAGGGCCTGAAGCCATCCTGCGGTGTTGCGGCCAGGTCACAAGAAATCGAGTTGAAGAAAGGAGCTCAGGGGCACTGTAATTCACAAACCTGCAGAGTTATAAATGACAGCTATCGTCCAAAAATATACTGAAGTAAGGCTGCCAAGAGGACTTGAAAGCGGGACAGAATTGCGGGAAACCGATTTCAGGAGGTAGACTGGAATTGCATTGAAAGCATAGGAAAAGAGGCAGAACGTCCACAATGATGCACTTGGCCAAAAAGGGCGTATGCGTTTTTTCCTGAATATATTCAGGAAAAAACGCATACGCCCTTTTTGGCCAACCAAGCAAGCTTGCAAAGGAAATCTGCACTACAATGAAGTCTCACTTCCCCCCGGCCAAAAGGGCCATCTGAAAAAAGTGTAAAATCCAGAAAGGCAACAGGCCATTGAGAACTGGGAGCCTTGTTATGCTGATGGGCGGGATGTAAATTGCCAACAGACACTTGGGAGAAGTGTATGGTGTTTCCTGAAACATCTAAAAAACAAAGCAACAGAGCCTAGGGCACTTCCACTTATGGTCCTATAGCTTACGGAAATTAAAATCAAAAAGACACAGCCACCCCAAAGTTTGGAACGGCTCTGTTTACAAGAACCTCGTTTACAGTACAAGTTCAACATCGCAGAAAGTGAAAAATGGATAAAGAAGTTGTGGTATTTACTTACAAAGCAATATCACTCAGCAATGAAATCTGTGTCATCAGGCACTTAGCAGCACAATGAGTGGATTCAGGTATGATGATTCTAACTGAAATAAGTCACACAGAAAAAGAAACATCATAAGATATCAGTAATACACGGAATGTAAACTTGGCTACACAGGAACTGAATTACAGAACAGAACAGGGTCTCAAATTTAGAAAACCAACTTATTCTTGCTTAAGGGTAAAGGTGACTTGGGGTCCTGCATAAAACCAGAGATTGAAATGAGCACAGATAAAGTTCCTTAAGCCAAATATGGAATAGACAAGAGCTACTCCTTGCTCAACGAAATGGACTCAACACCGCATATTAAACGCCTAAGAATGTACCTGACTAGTAAGTATCTTAAAATCTATGGATTGCTATGTCTCCGAAAGAGAATCAAGCATGTGTACAGGGGCATAAACGCAGCAGTGATAGGATTGGAGAGGTTCGGTGAGCAAATGAAGACCCTTTGAAGTCATATTGCATGGTACCCATTCCACGGGTTTCAACTACCCAGGTTTAAGGTATTCTTCCTTCAGCTAAAACATGCATGTGGAACCTAGAGTATGATCAACCATGTGATCGGGAGACGTGTTCAAATATGTCTCAGTTTTCCTCCCCTGGTACTCGGGTGCAACATTCCAGACGCTTTACTAACACTCTCCCCACTTGGAGAGTCAGTCCCTTTAACCTCCTGTTTGGCCCAGTTTGCAATTTCTGCGGAAGATGAACAGGAATAGCGAGAACCAATGAGAGACTAGCTGGAGGTGTCTGGACGGGCAAATTTAACTCTCATTTCCCACCAGGAAGAGGAAATAACCAAAGGCTCAGCGTGCCGTGCCGGAACCAGATTAGGGCCTGAAGCCATCCTGCGGTGTTGCGGCCAGGTCACAAGAAAGCGAGTTGAAGAAAGGAGCTCAGGGGCACTGTAATTCACAAACCTGCAGAGTTATAAATGACAGCTATCGTCCAAAAATAGACTGAAGTAAGGCTGCCAAGAGGACTTGAAAGCGGGGCAGAATTGCAGGAAACCGATTTCAGGAGGTAGACTGGAATTGCATTGAAAGCATAGGAAAAGAGGCAGAACGTCCACAATGATGCACTTGGTCAAAAAAGGGCGTATGCGTTTTTTCCTGAATATATTCAGGAAAAAACGCATACGCCCTTTTTGGCCAACCAAGCAAGCTTGCAAAGGAAATCTGCACTACAATGAAGTCTCACTTCCCCCCGGCCAAAAGGGCCATCTGAAAAAAGTGTAAAATCCAGAAAGGCAACAGGCCATTGAGAACTGGGAGCCTTGTTATGCTGATGGGCGGGATGTAAATTGCCAACAGACACTTGGGAGAAGTGTATGGTGTTTCCTGAAACATCTAAAAAACAAAGCAACAGAGCCTAGGGCACTTCCACTTATGGTCCTATAGCTTAGGGAAATTAAAATCAAAAAGACACAGCCACCCCAAAGTTTGGAACGGCTCTGTTTACAGGAACCTCGTTTACAGTACAAGTTCAACATCACAGAAAGTGAAAAATGGATAAAGAAGTTGTGGTATTTACTTACAAAGCAATATCACTCAGCAATGAAATCTGTGTCATCAGGCCCTTAGCAGCACAATGAGTGGATTCAGGTATGATGATTCTAACTGAAATAAGTCACACAGAAAAAGAAACATCATAAGATATCAGTAATACACGGAATGTAAACTTGGCTACACAGGAACTGAATTACAGAACAGAACAGGGTCTCAAATTTAGAAAACCAACTTATGCTTGCTTAAGGGTAAAGGTGAGTTGGGGTGCTGCATAAAACCAGAGATTGAAATGAGCACAGATAAAGTTCCTTAAGTCAAATATGGAATAGACAAGAGCTACTCCTTGCTCAACGAAATGGACTCAACACCGCATATTAAACGCCTAAGAATGTACCTGACTAGTAAGTATCTTAAAACCTATAGATTACTATGTCTCCGAAAGAGAATCAAGCATGTGTACAGGGGCATAAACGCAGCAGTGATAGGATTGGAGAGGTTCGGTGAGCAAATGAAGACCCTTTGAAGTCATATTGCATGGTACCCATTACACGGGTTTCAACTCTCCAGGTTTAAGGTATTCTTCCTTCAGCTAAAACATGCATGTGGAACCCAAGTATGATCAACCATGTGAACGGGAGACGTGTTCAAATATGTCTCAGTTTTCCTCCCCTGGTACTCGGGTGCAACATTCCAGACGCTTTACTAACACTCTCCCCACTTGGAGAGTCAGTGCCTTTAACCTCCTGTTTGGCCCAGTTTGCAATTTCTGCGGAAGATGAACAGGAATAGCGAGAACCAATGAGAGGCTAGCTGGAGGTGTCTGGACGGGCAAATTTAACTCTCATTTCCCACCAGGAAGACGAAATAACCAAAGGCTCAGCGTGCCGTACCGGAACCAGATTAGGGCCTGAAGCCATCCTGCGGTGTTGCGGCCAGCTCAAAAGAAACCGAGTTGAAGAAAGGAGCTCAGGGGCACTGTAATTCACAAACCTGCAGAGTTATAAATGACAGCTATCGTCCAAAAATAAACTGAAGTAAGGCTGCCAAGAGGACTTGAAAGCGGGGCAGAATTGCAGGACACCGATTTCAAGAGGTAGACTGGAATTGCATTGAAAGCATAGGAAAAGAGGCAGAACGTCCACAATGATGCACTTGGCCAAAAAGGGCGTATGCGTTTTTTCCTGAATATATTCAGGAAAAAACGCATACGCCCTTTTTGGCCAACCAAGCAAGCTTGCAAAGGAAATCTGCACTACAATGAAGTCTCACTTCCCCCCGGTCAAAAGGGCCATCTGAAAAAAGTGTAAAATCCAAAAAGGCAGGACAGGCCATGGAGAACTGGGAGCCTTGTTATGCTGATGGGCGGGATGTAAATTGCCAACAACCACTCGGGAGAAGTGTATGGTGTTTCCTGAAACATCTAAAAAACAAAGCAACAGAACCTAGGGCACTTCCACTTATGGTCCTATAGCTTAGGGAAATTAAAATCAAAAAGACACAGCCACCCCAAAGTTTGGAACGGCTCTGTTTACAAGAACCTCGTCTACAGTACAAGTTCAACATCGCAGAAAGTGAAAAATGGATAAAGAAGTTGTGGTATTTACTTACAAAGCAATATCACTCAGCAATGAAATCTGTGTCATCAGGCCCTTAGCAGCACAATGAGTGGATTCAGGTATGATGATTCTAACTGAAGTAATTCACACAGAAAAAGAAACATCATAAGATATCAGTAATACATGGAATGTAAACTTGGCTACACAGGAACTGAATTACAGAACAGAACAGGGTCTCAAATTTAGAAAACCAACTTATGCTTGCTTAAGGGTAAAGGTGAGTTGGGGTGCTGCATAAAACCAGAGATTGAAATGAGCACAGATAAAGTTCCTTAAGCCAAATATGGAATAGACAAGAGCTACTCCTTGCTCAACGAAATGGACTCAACACCCCATATTAAACGCCTAAGAATGTACCTGACTAGTAAGTATCTTAAAACCTATGGATTGCTATGTCTCCGAAAGAGAATCAAGCATGTGTACAGGGGCATAAACGCAGCAGTGATAGGATTGGAGAGGTTCGGTGAGCAAATGAAGACCCTTTGAAGTCATATTGCATGGTACCCATTCCACGGGTTTCAACTACCCAGGTTTAAGGTATTCTTCCTTCAGCTAAAACATGCATGTGGAACCTAGAGTATGATCAACCATGTGATCGGGAGACGTGTTCAAATATGTCTCAGTTTTCCTCCCCTGGTACTCGGGTGCAACATTCCAGACGCTTTACTAACACTCTCCCCACTTGGAGAGTCAGTGCCTTTAACCTCCTGTTTGGCCCAGTTTGCAATTTCTGCGGAAGATGAACAGGAATAGCGAGAACCAATGAGAGGCTAGCTGGAGGTGTCTGGACGGGCAAATTTAACTCTCATTTCCCACCAGGAAGAGGAATTAACCAAAGGCTCAGCATGCCGTGCCGGAACCAGATTAGGGCCTGAAGCCATCCTGCGGTGTTGCGGCCAGGTCACAAGAAAGCGAGTTGAAGAAAGGAGCTCAGGGGCACTGTAATTCACAAACCTGCAGAGTTATAAATGACAGCTATCGTCCAAAAATAGACTGAAGTAAGGCTGCCAAGAGGACTTGAAAGCGGGGCAGAATTGCAGGAAACCGATTTCAGGAGGTAGACTGGAATTGCATTGAAAGCATAGGAAAAGAGGCAGAACGTCCACAATGATGCACTTGGCCAAAAAGGGCGTATGCGTTTTTTCCTGAATATATTCAGGAAAAAACGCATACGCCCTTTTTGGCCAACCAAGCAAGCTTGCAAAGAAAATCTGCACTACAATGAAGTCTCACTTCTCCCCGGTCAAAAGGGCCATCTGAAAAAAGTGTAAAATCCAGAAAGGCAGGACAGGCCATGGAGATTCGGGAGCCTTGTTATGCTGATGGGCGGGATGTAAATTGCCAACAGACACTCGGGAGAAGTGTATGGTGTTTCCTGAAACATCTAAAAAACAAAGCAACAGAGCCTAGGGCAATGCCACTTATGGTCCTATAGCTTAGGGAAATTAAAATCAAAAAGACACAGCCACCCCAAAGTTTGGGACGCCTGTGTTTACAAGAACCTCGTTTACAGTACAAGTTCAACATCGCAGAAAGTGAAAAATGGATAAAGAATTTGTGGTATTTACTTACAAACCAATATCACTCAGCAATGAAATCTGTGTCATCAGGCCCTTAGCAGCACAATGAGTGGATTCAGGTATGATGATTCTAACTGAAATAAGTCACACAGAAAAAGAAACATCATAGGATATCAGTAATACACGGAATGGAAACTTGGCTACACAGGAACTGAATTACAGAACAGAACAGGGTCTCAAATTTAGAAAACCAACTTATTCTTGCTTAAGGGTAAAGGTGAGTTGGGGTGCTGCATAAAACCAGAGATTGAAATGAGCACAGATAAAGTTCCTTAAGCCAAATATGGAATAGACAAGAGCTACTCCTTGCTCAACGAAATGGACTCAACACCCCATATTAAACGCCTAAGAATGTACCTGACTAGTAAGTATGGTAAAACCTATGGATTGCTATGTCTCCGAAAGAGAATCAAGCATGTGTACAGGGGCATAAACGCAGCAGTGATAGGATTGGAGAGGTTCGGTGAGCAAATGAAGACCCTTTGAAGTCATATTGCATGGTACCCATTACACGGGTCTCAACTCTCCAGGTTTAAGGTATTCTTCCTTCAGCTAAAACATGCATGTGGAACCCAAGTATGATCAACCATGTGAACGGGAGACGTGTTCAAATATGTCTCAGTTTTCCTCCCCTGGTACTCGGGTGCAACATTCCAGACGCTTTACTAACACTCTCCCCACTTGGAGAGTCAGCGCCTTTAACCTCCTGTTTGGCCCAGTTTGCAATTTCTGCGGAAGATGAATAGGAATAGCGAGAACCAATGAGAGGCTAGCTGAAGGTGTCTGGACGGGCAAATTTAACTCTCATTTCCCACCAGGAAGAGGAAATAACCAAAGGCTCAGCGTGCCATGCCGGAACCAGATTAGGGCCTGAAGCCATCCTGCTGTGTTGCGGCCAGGTCACAAGAAAGCAAGTTGAAGAAAGGAGCTCAGGGGCACTGTAATTCACAAACCTGCAGAGTTATAAATGACAGCTATCGTCCAAAAATAGACTGAAGTAAGGCTGCCAAGAGGACTTGAACACGGGGCAGAATTGCAGGAAACCGATTTCAGGAGGTAGACTGGAATTGCATTGAAAGCATAGGAAAAGAGGCAGAACGTCCACAATGATGCACTTGGCCAAAAAGGGCGTATGCGTTTTTTCCTGAATATATTCAGGAAAAAACGCATACGCCCTTTTTGGCCAACCAAGCAAGCTTGCAAAGGAAATCTGCACTACAATGAAGTCTCACTTCCCCCCGGTCAAAAGGGCCATCTGAAAAAAGTGTAAAATCCAGAAAGGCAGGACAGGCCATGGAGAACTGGGAGCCTTGTTATGCTGATGGGCGGGATGTAAATTGCCAACAACCACTCGGGAGAAGTGTATGGTGTTTCCTGAAACATCTAAAAAACAAAGCAACAGAACCTAGGGCACTTCCACTTATGGTCCTATAGCTTAGGGAAATTAAAATCAAAAAGACACAGCCACACCAAAGTTTGGAACGGCTCTGTTTACAAGAACCTCGTTTACAGTACAAGTTCAACATCGCAGAAAGTGAAAAATGGATAAAGAAGTTGTGGTATTTACTTACAAAACAATATCACTCAGCAATGAAATCTGTGTCATCAGGCCCTTAGCAGCACAATGAGTGGATTCAGGTATGATGATTCTAACTGAAATAAGTCACACAGAAAAAGAAACATCATAAGATATCAGTAATACACGGAATGGAAACTTGGCTACACAGGAACTGAATTACAGAACAGAACAGGGTCTCAAATTTAGAAAACCAACTTATTCTTGCTTAAGGGTAAAGGTGAGTTGGGGTGCTGCATAAAACCAGAGATTGAAATGAGCACAGATAAAGTTCCTTAAGCCAAATATGGTATAGACAAGAGCTACTCCTTGCTCAACGAAATGGACTCAACACCCCATATTAAACGCCTAAGAATGTACCTGACTAGTAAGTATCTTAAAACCTATGGATTGCTATGTCTCCGAAAGAGAATCAAGCATGTGTACAGGGGCATAAACGCAGCAGTGATAGGATTGGAGAGGTTCGGTGAGCAAATGAAGACCCTTTGAAGTCATATTGCATGGTACCCATTCCACGGGTTTCAACTACCCAGGTTTAAGGTATTCTTCCTTCAGCTAAAACATGCATGTGGAACCTAGAGTATGATCAACCATGTGATCGGGAGACGTGTTCAAATATGTCTCAGTTTTCCTCCCCTGGTACTCGGGTGCAACATTCCAGACGCTTTACTAACACTCTCCCCACTTGGAGAGTCAGTGCCTTTAACCTCCTGTTTGGCCCAGTTTGCAATTTCTGCGGAAGATGAACAGGAATAGCGAGAACCAATGAGAGGCTAGCTGGAGGTGTCTGGACGGGCAAATTTAACTCTCATTTCCCACCAGGAAGAGGAATTAACCAAAGGCTCAGCATGCCGTGCCGGAACCAGATTAGGGCCTGAAGCCATCCTGCGGTGTTGCGGCCAGGTCACAAGAAAGCGAGTTGAAGAAAGGAGCTCAGGGGCACTGTAATTCACAAACCTGCAGAGTTATAAATGACAGCTATCGTCCAAAAATAGACTGAAGTAAGGCTGCCAAGAGGACTTGAAAGCGGGGCAGAATTGCAGGAAACCGATTTCAGGAGGTAGACTGGAATTGCATTGAAAGCATAGGAAAAGAGGCAGAACGTCCACAATGATGCACTTTGCCAAAAAGGGCGTATGCGTTTTTTCCTGAATATATTCAGGAAAAAACGCATACGCCCTTTTTGGCCAACCAAGCAAGCTTGCAAAGAAAATCTGCACTACAATGAAGTCTCACTTCCCCCCGGTCAAAAGGGCCATCTGAAAAAAGTGTAAAATCCAGAAAGGCAGGACAGGCCATGGAGATCCGGGAGCCTTGTTATGCTGATGGGCGGGATGTAAATTGCCAACAGACACTCGGGAGAAGTGTATGGTGTTTCCTGAAACATCTAAAAAACAAAGCAACAGAGCCTAGGGCAATGCCACTTATGGTCCTATAGCTTAGGGAAATTAAAATCAAAAAGACACAGCCACCCCAAAGTTTGGGACGCCTGTGTTTACAAGAACCTCGTTTACAGTACAAGTTCAACATCGCAGAAAGTGAAAAATGGATAAAGAATTTGTGGTATTTACTTACAAACCAATATCACTCAGCAATGAAATCTATGTCATCAGGCCCTTAGCATCACAATGAGTGGATTCAGGTATGATGATTCTAACTGAAATAAGTCACACAGAAAAAGAAACATCATAAGATATCAGTAATACACGGAATGTAAACTTGGCTACACAGGAACTGAATTACAGAACAGAACAGGTTCTCAAATTTAGAAAACCAACTTATGCTTGCTTAAGGGTAAAGGTGAGTTGGGGTGCTGCATAAAACCAGAGATTGAAATGAGCACAGATAAAGTTCCTTAAGTCAAATATGGAATAGACAAGAGCTACTCCTTGCTCAACGAAATGGACTCAACACCGCATATTAAACGCCTAAGAATGTACCTGACTAGTAAGTATCTTAAACACCTATGGATTGCTATGTCTCCGAAAGAGAATCAAGCATGTGTACAGGGGCATAAACGCAGCAGTGATAGGATTGGAGAGGTTCGGTGAGCAAATGAAGACCCTTTGAAATTATATTGCATGGTACCCATTCCACGGGTTTCAACTCTCCAGGTTTAAGGTATTCTTCCTTCAGCTAAAACATGCATGTGGAACCCAAGTATGATCAACCATGTGAACGGGAGACGTGTTCAAATATGTCTCAGTTTTCCTCCCCTGGTACTCGGGTGCAACATTCCAGACGCTTTACTAACACTCTCCCCACTTGGAGAGTCAGCGCCTTTAACCTCCTGTTTGGCCCAGTTTGCAATTTCTGCGGAAGATGAACAGGAATAGCGAGAACCAATGAGAGGCTAGCTGGAGGTGTCTGGACGGGCAAATTTAACTCTCATTTCCCACCAGGAAGAGGAATTAACCAAAGGCTCAGCGTGCCGGGCCGGAACCAGATTAGGGCCTGAAGCCATCCTGCGGTGTTGCGGCCAGGTCACAAGAAAGCGAGTTGAAGAAAGGAGCTCAGGGGCACTGTAATTCACAAACCTGCAGAGTTATAAATGACAGCTATCGTCCAAAAATAGACTGAAGTAAGGCTGCCAAGAGGACTTGAAAGCGGGGCAGAATTGCAGGAAACCGATTTCAGGAGGTAGACTGGAATTGCATTGAAAGCATAGGAAAAGAGGCAGAACGTCCACAATGATGCACTTGGCCAAAAAGGGCGTATGCGTTTTTTCCTGAATATATTCAGGAAAAAACGCATACGCCCTTTTTGGCCAACCAAGCAAGCTTGCAAAGGAAATCTGCACTACAATGAAGTCTCACTTCCCCCCGGTCAAAAGGGCCATCTGAAAAAAGTGTAAAATCCAGAAAGGCAGGACAGGCCATGGAGAACTGGGAGCCTTGTTATGCTGATGGGCGGGATGTAAATTGCCAACAACCACTCGGGAGAAGTGTATGGTGTTTCCTGAAACATCTAAAAAACAAAGCAACAGAACCTAGGGCACTTCCACTTATGGTCCTATAGCTTAGGGAAATTAAAATCAAAAAGACACAGCCACCCCAAAGTTTGGAACAGCTCTGTTTACAAGAACCTCGTTTACAGTACAAGTTCAACATCGCAGAAAGTGAAAAATGGATAAAGAAGTTGTGGTATTTACTTACAAAGCAATATCACTCAGCAATGAAATCTGTGTCATCAGGCCCTTAGCAGCACAATGAGTGGATTCAGGTATGATGATTCTAACTGAAATAAGTCACACAGAAAAAGAAACATCATAGGATATCAGTAATACACGGAATGGAAACTTGGCTACACAGGAACTGAATTACAGAACAGAACAGGGTCTCAAATTTAGAAAACCAACTTATTCTTGCTTAAGGGTAAAGGTGAGTTGGGGTGCTGCATAAAACCAGAGATTGAAATGAGCACAGATAAAGTTCCTTAAGCCAAATATGGAATAGACAAGAGCTACTCCTTGCTCAACGAAATGGACTCAACACCCCATATTAAACGCCTAAGAATGTACCTGACTAGTAAGTATGGTAAAACCTATGGATTGCTATGTCTCCGAAAGAGAATCAAGCATGTGTACAGGGGCATAAACGCAGCAGTGATAGGATTGGAGAGGTTCGGTGAGCAAATGAAGACCCTTTGAAGTCATATTGCATGGTACCCATTACACGGGTCTCAACTCTCCAGGTTTAAGGTATTCTTCCTTCAGCTAAAACATGCATGTGGAACCCAAGTATGATCAACCATGTGAACGGGAGACGTGTTCAAATATGTCTCAGTTTTCCTCCCCTGGTACTCGGGTGCAACATTCCAGACGCTTTACTAACACTCTCCCCACTTGGAGAGTCAGCGCCTTTAACCTCCTGTTTGGCCCAGTTTGCAATTTCTGCGGAAGATGAACAGGAATAGCGAGAACCAATGAGAGGCTAGCTGAAGGTGTCTGGACGGGCAAATTTAACTCTCATTTCCCACCAGGAAGAGGAAATAACCAAAGGCTCAGCGTGCCATGCCGGAACCAGATTAGGGCCTGAAGCCATCCTGCTGTGTTGCGGCCAGGTCACAAGAAAGCAAGTTGAAGAAAGGAGCTCAGGGGCACTGTAATTCACAAACCTGCAGAGTTATAAATGACAGCTATCGTCCAAAAATAGACTGAAGTAAGGCTGCCAAGAGGACTTGAACACGGGGCAGAATTGCAGGAAACCGATTTCAGGAGGTAGACTGGAATTGCATTGAAAGCATAGGAAAAGAGGCAGAACGTCCACAATGATGCACTTGGCCAAAAAGGGCGTATGCGTTTTTTCCTGAATATATTCAGGAAAAAACGCATACGCCCTTTTTGGCCAACCAAGCAAGCTTGCAAAGGAAATCTGCACTACAATGAAGTCTCACTTCCCCCCGGTCAAAAGGGCCATCTGAAAAAAGTGTAAAATCCAGAAAGGCAGGACAGGCCATGGAGAACTGGGAGCCTTGTTATGCTGATGGGCGGGATGTAAATTGCCAACAACCACTCGGGAGAAGTGTATGGTGTTTCCTGAAACATCTAAAAAACAAAGCAACAGAACCTAGGGCACTTCCACTTATGGTCCTATAGCTTAGGGAAATTAAAATCAAAAAGACACAGCCACACCAAAGTTTGGAACGGCTCTGTTTACAAGAACCTCGTTTACAGTACAAGTTCAACATCGCAGAAAGTGAAAAATGGATAAAGAAGTTGTGGTATTTACTTACAAAACAATATCACTCAGCAATGAAATCTGTGTCATCAGGCCCTTAGCAGCACAATGAGTGGATTCAGGTATGATGATTCTAACTGAAATAAGTCACACAGAAAAAGAAACATCATAAGATATCAGTAATACACGGAATGTAAACTTGGCTACACAGGAACTGAATTACAGAACAGAACAGGGTCTCAAATTTAGAAAACCAACTTATTCTTGCTTAAGGGTAAAGGTGAGTTGGGGTGCTGCATAAAACCAGAGATTGAAATGAGCACAGATAAAGTTCCTTAAGCCAAATATGGTATAGACAAGAGCTACTCCTTGCTCAACGAAATGGACTCAACACCCCATATTAAACGCCTAAGAATGTACCTGACTAGTAAGTATCTTAAAACCTATGGATTGCTATGTCTCCGAAAGAGAATCAAGCATGTGTACAGGGGCATAAACGCAGCAGTGATAGGATTGGAGAGGTTCGGTGAGCAAATGAAGACCCTTTGAAGTCATATTGCAGGGTACCCATTCCACGGGTTTCAACTACCCAGGTTTAAGGTATTCTTCCTTCAGCTAAAACATGCATGTGGAACCTAGAGTATGATCAACCATGTGATCGGGAGACGTGTTCAAATATGTCTCAGTTTTCCTCCCCTGGTACTCGGGTGCAACATTCCAGACGCTTTACGAACACTCTCCCCACTTGCAGAGTCAGTCCCTTTAACCTCCTGTTTGGCCCAGTTTGCAATTTCTGCGGAAGATGAACAGGAATAGCGAGAACCAATGACAGGCTAGCTGGAGGTGTCTGGACGGGCAAATTTAACTCTCATTTCCCACCAGAAAGAGGAATTAACCAAAGGCTCAGCGTGCCGGGCCGGAACCAGATTAGGGCCTGAAGCCATCCTGCGGTGTTGCGGCCAGGTCACAAGAAAGCGAGTTGAAGAAAGGAGCTCAGGGGCACTGTAATTCACAAACCTGCAGAGTTATAAATGACAGCTATCGTCCAAAAATAGACTGAAGTAAGGCTGCCAAGAGGACTTGAAAGCGGGGCAGAATTGCAGGAAACCGATTTCAGGAGGTAGATTGGAATTGCATTGAAAGCATAGGAAAAGAGGCAGAACGTCCACAATGATGCACTTGGCCAAAAAGGGCGTATGCGTTTTTTCCTGAATATATTCAGGAAAAAACGCATACGCCCTTTTTGGCCAACCAAGCAAGCTTGCAAAGGAAATCTGCACTACAATGAAGTCTCACTTCCCCCCGGTCAAAAGGGCCATCTGAAAAAAGTGTAAAATCCAGAAAGGCAGGACAGTACATGGAGAACTGGGAGCCTTGTTATGCTGATGGGCGGGATGTAAATTGCCAACAGACACTCGGGAGAAGTGTATGGTGTTTCCTGAAACATCTAAAAAACAAAGCAACAGAGCCTAGGGCACTGCCACTTATGGTCCTATAGCTTAGGGAAATTAAAATCAAAAAGACACAGCCACCCCAAAGTTTGGGACGCCTCTGTTTACAAGAACCTCGTTTACAGTACAAGTTCAACATCGCAGAAAGTGAAAAATGGATAAAGAAGTTGTGGTATTTACTTACAAAGCAATATCACTCAGCAATGAAATCTATGTCATCAGGCCCTTTGCATCACAATGAGTGGATTCAGGTATGATGATTCTAACTGAAATAAGTCACACAGAAAAAGAAACATCATAAGATATCAGTAATACACGGAATGTAAACTTGGCTACACAGGAACTGAATTACAGAACAGAACAGGGTCTCAAATTTAGAAAACCAACTTATGCTTGCTTAAGGGTAAAGGTGAGTTGGGGTGCTGCATAAAACCACAGATTGAAATGAGCACAGATAAAGTTCCTTAAGTCAAATATGAAATAGACAAGAGCTACTCCTTGCTCAACGAAATGGACTCAACACCGCATATTAAACGCCTAAGAATGAACCTGACTAGTAAGTATCGTAAAACCTATGGATTGCTATGTCTCCAAAAGAGAATCAAGCATGTGTACAGGGGCATAAACGCAGCAGTGATAGGATTGGAGAGGTTCGGTGAGCAAATGAAGACCCTTTGAAGTCATATTGCATGGTACCCATTACACGGGTCTCAACTCTCCAGGTTTAAGGTATTCTTCCTTCAGCTAAAACATGCATGTGGAACCCAAGTATGATCAACCATGTGAACGGGAGACATGTTCAAATATGTCGCAGTTTTCCTCCCCTGGTACTCGGGTGCAACATTCCAGACGCTTTACTAACACTCTCCCCACTTGGAGAGTCAGCGTCTTTAACCTCCTGTTTGGCCCAGTTTGCAATTTCTGCGGAAGATGAACAGGAATAACGAGAACCAATGAGAGGCTAGCTGGAGGTGTCTGGACGGGCAGATTATTCCTGAATATATTCAGGAAAAAACGCATACGCCCTTTTTGGCCAACCAAGCAAGCTTGCAAAGGAAATCTGCACTACAATGAAGTCTCACTTCCCCCCGGTCAAAAGGGCCATCTGAAAAAAGTGTAAAATCCAGAAAGGTAGGACAGGCCATGGAGAACTGGGAGCCTTGTTATGCTGATGGGCGGGATGTAAATTGCCAACAGACACTCGGGAGAAGTGTATGGTGTTTCCTGAAACATCTAAAAAACAAAGCAACAGAGCCTAGGGCACTGCCACTTATGGTCCTATAGCTTAGGGAAATTAAAATCAAAAAGACACAGCCACCCCAAAGTTTGGGACGCCTCTGTTTACAAGAACCTCGTTTACAGTACAAGTTCAACATCGCAGAAAGTGAAAAATGGATAAAGAAGTTGTGGTATTTACTTACAAAGCAATATCACTCAGCAATGAAATCTATGTCATCAGGCCCTTAGCATCACAATGAGTGGATTCAGGTATGATGATTCTAACTGAAATAAGTCACACAGAAAAAGAAACATCATAAGATATCAGTAATACACGGAATGTAAACTTGGCTACACAGGAACTGAATTACAGAACAGAACAGGGTCTCAAATTTAGAAAACCAACTTATGCTTGCTTAAGGGGAAAGGTGAGCTGGGGTGCTGCATAAAACCAGAGATTGAAATGAGCACAGATAAAGTTCCTTAAGTCAAATATGGAATAGACAAGAGCTACTCCTTGCTCAAAGAAATGGACTCAACACCGCATATTAAACGCCTAAGAATGTACCTGACTAGTAAGTATCTTAAAACCTATGGATTGCTATGTCTCCGAAAGAGAATCAAGCATGTGTACAGGGGCATAAACGCAGCAGTGATAGGATTGGAGAGGTTCGGTGAGCAAATGAAGACCCTTTGAAGTCATATTGCATGGTACCCATTCCACGGGTTTCAACTACCCAGGTTTAAGGTATTCTTCCTTCAGCTAAAACATGCATGTGGAACCCAAGTATGATCAACCATGTGAACGGGAGACGTGTTCAAATATGTCTCAGTTTTCCTCCCCTGGTACTCGGGTGCAACATTCCAGACGCTTTACTAACACTCTCCCCACTTGAAGAGTCAGCGCCTTTAACCTCCTGTTTGGCCCAGTTTGCAATTTCTGCGGAAGATGAACAGGAATAGCGAGAACCAATGAGAGGCTAGCTGGAGGTGTCTGGACGGGCAAATTATTCCTGAATATATTCAGGAAAAAACTCATACGCCCTTTTTGGCCAACCAAGCAAGCTTGCAAAGGAAATCTGCACTACAATGAAGTCTCACTTCCCCCCGGTCAAAAGGGCCATCTGAAAAAAGTGTAAAATACGGAAAGGCAGGACAGGCCATGGAGAACTGGGAGCCTTGTTATGCTGATGGGCGGGATGTAAATTGCCAACAGACACTCGGGAGAAGTGTATGGTGTTTCCTGAAACATCTAAAAAACAAAGCAACAGAGCCTAGGGCACTGCCGCTTATGGTCCTATAGCTTAGGGAAATTAAAATCAAAAAGACACAGCCACCCCAAAGTTTGGGACGCCTCTGTTTACAAGAACCTCGTTTACAGTACAAGTTCAACATCGCAGAAAGTGAAAAATGGCTAAAGAAGTTGTGGTATTTACTTACAAAGCAATATCACTCAGCAATGAAATCTATGTCATCAGGCCCTTAGCATCACAATGAGTGGATTCAGGTATGATGATTCTAACTGAAATAAGTCACAAAGAAAAAGAAACATCATAAGATATCAGTAATACACGGAATGTAAACTTGGCTACACAGGAACTGAATTACAGAACAGAACAGGGTCTCAAATTTAGAAAACCAACTTATGCTTGCTTAAGTGTAAAGGTGAGTTGGGGTGCTGCATAAAACCAGAGATTGAAATGAGCACAGATAAAGTTCCTTAAGTCAAATATGGAATAGACAAGAGCTACTCCTTGCTCAACGAAATGGACTCAACACCGCATATTAAACGCCTAAGAATGTACCTGACTAGTAAGTATTGTAAAACCTATGGATTGCTATGTCTCCAAAAGAGAATCAAGCATGTTTACAGGGGCATAAACGCAGCAGTGATAGGATTGGAGAGGTTCGGTGAGCAAATGAAGACCCTTTGAAGTCACATTGCATGGTACCCATTACACGGGTCTTAACTCTCCAGGTTTAAGGTATTCTTCCTTCAGCTAAAACATGCATGTGGAACCCAAGTATGATCAACCATGTGAACGGGAGACGTGTTCAAATATGTCTCAGTTTTCCTCCCCTGGTACTCGGGTGCAACATTCCAGACGCTTTACTAACACTCTCCCCACTTGGAGAGTCAGCGCCTTTAACCTCCTGTTTGGCCCAGTTTGCAATTTCTGTGGGAGATGAACAGGAATAGCGAGAACCAATGAGAGACTAGCTGGAGGTGTCTGGACGGGCAAATTTAACTCTCATTTCCCACCAGGAAGAGGAAATAACGAAAGGCTCAGCGTGCCGTGCCGGAAACAGATTAGGGCCTGAAGCCATCCTGCGGTGTTGCGGCCAGGTCACAAGAAAGCGAGTTGAAGAAAGGAGCTCAGGGGCACTGTAATTCACAAACCTGCAGAGTTATAAATGACAGCTATCGTCCAAAAATAGACGGAAGTAAGGCTGCCAAGAGGACTTGAAAGCAGGGCAGAATTGCAGGAAACCGATTTCAGGAGGTAGACTGGAATTGCATTGAAAGCATAGGAAAAGAGGCAGAACGTCCACAATGATGCACTTGGCCAAAAAGTGCGTATGCGTTTTTTCCTGAATATATTCAGGAAAAAACGTATACGCCCTTTTTGGCCAACCAAGCAAGCTTGCAAAGGAAATCTGCACTACAATGAAGTCTCACTTCCCCCGGTCAAAAGGGCCATCTGAAAAAAGTGTAAAATCCAGAAAGGCAGGACAGGCCATGAAGAACTGGGAGCCTTGTTATGCTGATGGGCGGGATGTAAATTGCCAACAACCACTCGGGAGAAGTGTACGGTGTTTCCTGAAACATCTAAAAAACAAAGCAACAGAACCTAGGGCACTTCCACTTATGGTCCTATAGCTTAGGGAAATTAAAATCAAAAAGACACAGCCACCCCAAAGTTTGGAACGGCTCTGTTTACAAGAACCTCGTTTACAGTACAAGTTCAACATCGCAGAAAGTGAAAAATGGATAAAGAAGTTGTGGTATTTACTTACAAAGCAATATCACTCAGCAATGAAATCTGTGTCATCACGCCCTTAGCAGCACAATGAGTGGATTCAGGTATGATGATTCTAACTGAAATAAGTCACACAGAAAAAGAAACATCATAAGATATCAGTAATACATGGAATGTAAACTTGACTACACAGGAAATGAATTACAGAACAGAACAGGGTCTCAAATTTAGAAAACCAACTTATGCTTGCTTAAGGGTAAAGGTGAGTTGGGGTGCTGCATAAAACCAGAGATTGAAATGAGCACAGATAAAGTTCCTTAAGTCAAATATGGAATAGACAAGAGCTACTCCTTGTTCAACGAAATGGACTCAACACCGCATATTAAACGCCTAAGAATGTACCTGACTAGTAAGTATCTTAAAACCTATGGATTGCTATGTCTCCGAAAGAGAATCAAGCATGTGTACAGGGGCATAAACGCAGCAGTGATAGGATTGGAGAGGTTCGGTGAGCAAATGAAGACCCTTTGAAGTCATATTGCATGGTACCCATTCCACGGGTTTCAACTACCCAGGTTTTAGGTATTCTTCCTTCAGCTAAAACATGCATGTGGAACCCAGAGTATGATCAACCATGTGATCGGGAGACGTGTTCAAATATGTCTCAGTTTTCCTCCCCTGGTACTCGGGTGCAACATTCCAGACGCTTTACTAACACTCTCCCCACTTGGAGAGTCAGGGCCTTTAACCTCCTGTTTGGCACAGTTTGCAATTTCTGCGGAAGATAAACAGGAAGAGCGAGAACCAATGAGAGGCTAGCTGGAGGTGTCTGCACGGGCAAATTTAACTCTCATTTCGCAACAGGAAGAGGAAATAACCAAAGGCTCAGCGTTCCGTACCGGAACCAGATTAGGGCCTGAAGCCATCCTGCTGTGTTGCGGCCAGCTCAAAAGAAACCGAGTTGAATAAAGGAGCTCAGGGGCACTGTAATTCACAAACCTGCAGTTATCAATGACAGCTATCGTCCAAAAATATACTGAAGTAAGGCTGCCAAGAGGACTTGAAAGCGGGGCAGAATTGCAGGAAAGCGATTTCAGGAGGTAGACTGGAATTGCATTGAAAGCATAGGAAAAGAGGCAGAACGTCCACAATGATGCACTTGGCCAAAAAGGGCGTATGCGTTTTTTCCTGAATATATTCAGGAAAAAACGCATACGCCCTTTTTGGCCAACCAAGCAAGCTTGCAAAGGAAATCTGCACTACAATGAAGTCTCACTTCCCCCCGGTCAAAAGGGCCATCTGAAAAAAGTGTAAAATCCAGAAAGGCAGGACAGGCCATGGAGAACTGGGAGCCTTGTTATGCTGATGGGCGGGATGTAAATTGCCAACAACCACTTGGGAGAAGTGTATGGTGTTTCCTGAAACATCTAAAAAACAAAGCAACAGAACCTAGGGCACTTCCACTTATGGTCCTATAGCTTAGGGAAATTAAAATAAAAAATACACAGCCACCCCAAAGTTTGGAATGGCTCTGTTTACAAGAACCTCGTTTACAGTACAAGTTCAACATCGCAGAAAGTGAAAAATGGATAAAGAAGTTGTGGTATTTACTTACAAAGCAATATCACTCAGCAATGAAATCTGTGTCATCAGGCCCTTAGCAGCACAATGAGTGGATTCAGGTATGATGATTCTAACTGAAATAAGTCACACAGAAAAAGAAACATCATAAGATATCAGTAATACACGGAATGTAAACTTGGCTACACAGGAACTGAATTACAGAACAGAACAGGGTCTCAAATTTAGAAAACCAACTTATTCTTGCTTAAGGGTAAAGGTGACTTGGGGTGCTGCATAAAAACAGAGATTGAAATGAGCACAGATAAAGTTCCTTAAGCCAAATATGGAATAGACAAGAGCTACTCCTTGCTCAACGAAATGGACTCAACACCGCATATTAAACGCCTAAGAATGTACCTGACTAGTAAGTATCTTAAAACCTATGGATTGCTATGTCTCCGAAAGAGAATCAAGCATGTATACAGGGGCATAAACGCAGCAGTGATAGGATTGGAGAGGTTCGGTGAGCAAATGAAGACCCTTTGAAGTCATATTGCATGGTACCCATTACACGGGTCTCAACTCTCCAGGTTTAAGGTATTCTTCCTTCAGCTAAAACATGCATGTGGAACACAAGTATGATCAACCATGTGAACGGGAGACGTGTTCAAATATGTCTCAGTTTTCCTCCCCTGGTACTCGGGTGCAACATTCCAGACGCTTTACTAACACTCTCCCCACTTGGAGAGTCAGCGCCTTCAACCTCCTGTTTGGCCCAGTTTGCAATTTCTGCGGAAGATGAACAGGAATAGCGAGAACCAATGAGAGACTAGCTGGAGGTGTCTGGACGGGCAAATTTAACTCTCATTTCCCACCAGGAAAAGGAAATAACCAAAGGCTCAGCGTGCCGTGCCGGAACCAGATTAGGGCCTGAAGCCATCCTGCGGTGTTGCGGCCAGGTCACAAGAAAGCAAGTTGAAGAAAGGAGCTCAGGGGCACTGTAATTCACAAATCTGCAGAGTTATAAATGACAGCTATCATCCAAAATAGACTGAAGTAAGGCTGTCAAGAGGACTTGAAAGCGGGGCAGAATTGCAGGAAACCGATTTCAGGAGGTAGACTGGAATTGCATTGAAAGCATAGGAAAAGAGGCAGAACGTCCACAATGATGCACTTGGCCAAAAAGGGCGTATGCGTTTTTTCCTGAATATATTCAGGAAAAAACGCATACGCCCTTTTTGGCCAACCAAGCATGCTTGCAAAGGAAATCTGCACTACAATGAAGTCTCACATCCCCCCGGTCAAAAGGGCCATCTGAAAAAAGTGTAAAATCCAGAAAGGCAGGACAGGCCATTGAGAACTGGGAGCCTTGTTATGCTGATGGGCGGGATGTAAATTGCCAACAACCACTCCGGAGAAGTGTATGGTGTTTCCTGAAACATCTAAAAAACAAAGCAAGAGAACCTAGGGCACTTCCACTTATGGTCCTATAGCTTAGGGAAATTAAAATCAAAAAGACACAGCCACCCCAAAGTTTGGAACGGCTCTGTTTACAAGAACCTCGTTTACAGTACAAGTTCAACATCGCAGAAAGTGAAAAATGGATAAAGAAGTTGTGGTATTTACTTACAAAGCAATATCACTCAGCAATGAAATCTGTGTCATCAGGCCCTTAGCAGCACAATGAGTGGATTCAGGTATGATGATTCTAACTGAAATAAGTCACACAGAAAAAGAAACATCATAAGATATCAGTAATACACGGAATGGAAACTTGGCTACACAGGAACTGAATTACAGAACAGAACAGGGTCTCAAATTTAGAAAACCAACTTATTCTTGCTTAAGGGTAAAGGTGAGTTGGGGTGCTGCATAAAACAAGAGATTGCAATGAGCACAGATAAAGTTCCTTAAGCCAAATATGGAATAGACAAGAGCTACTCCTTGCTCAACGAAATGGACTCAACACCCCATATTAAACGCCTAAGAATGTTCCTGACTAGTAAGTATCTTAAAACCTATGGATTGCTATGTCTCCGAAAGAGAATCAAGCATGTGTACAGGGGCATAAACGCAGCAGTGATAGGATTGGAGAGGTGCGGTGAGCAAATGAAGACCCTTTGAAGTCATATTGCATGGTACCCATTACACGGGTCTCAACTCTCCAGGTTTAAGGTATTCTTCCTTCAGCTAAAACATGCATGTGGAACCTAGAGTATGATCAACCATGTGATCGGGAGACGTGTTCAAATATGTCTCAGGTTTCCTCCCCTAGTACTCGGGTGCAACATTCCAGACGCTTTACTAACACTCTCCCGACTTGGAGAGTCAGTCCCTTTAACCTCCTGTTTGGCCCAGTTTGCAATTTCTGCGGAAGATGAACAGGAATAGCGAGAACCAATGAGAGACTACCTGGAGGTGTCTGGACGGGCAAATTTAACTCTCATTTCCCACCAGGAAGAGGCATTAACCAAAGGCTCAGCGTGCCGTGCCGGAACCAGATTAGGGCCTGAAGCCATCCTGCGGTGTTGCGGCCAGGTCACAAGAAAGCGAGTTGAAGAAAGGAGCTCAGGGGCACTGTAATTCACAAACCTGCAGAGTTATAAATGACAGCTATCGTCCAAAAATAGACTGAAGTAAGGCTGCCAAGAGGACTTGAAAGCGGGGCAGAATTGCAGGAAACCGATTTCAGGAGGTAGACTGGAATTGCATTGAAAGCATAGGAAAAGAGGCAGAACGTCCACAATGATGCACTTGGCCAAAAAGGGCGTATGCGTTTTTTCCTGAATATATTCAGGAAAAAACGCATACGCCCTTTTTGGCCAACCAAGCAAGCTTGCAAAGGAAATCTGCACTACAATGAAGTCTCACTTCCCCCCGGTCAAAAGGGCCATCTGAAAAAAGTGTAAAATCCAGAAAGGCAGGACAGGCCATGGAGAACTGGGAGCCTTGTTATGCTGATGGGCGGGATGTAAATTGCCAACAGACACTCTGGAGAAGTGTATGGTGTTTCCTGAAACATCTAAAAAACAAAGCAACAGAGCCTAGGGCACTGCCACTTATGGTCCTATAGCTTAGGGAAATTAAAATAAAAAAGACACAGCCACCCCAAAGTTTGGAACGGCTCTGTTTACAAGAACCTCATTTACAGTACAAGTTCAACATCGCAGAAAGTCAAAAATGCATAAAGAAGTTGTGGTATTCACTTACAAAGCAATTACACGCAGCAATGAAATCCATGTCATCAGGCCCTTAGCAGCACAATGAGTGGATTCAGGTATGATGATTCTAACTGAAATAAGTCACATAGAAAAAGAAACATCATAAGATATCAGTAATACACGGAATGGAAACTTGGCTACACAGGAACTGAATTACAGAACAGAACACGGTCTCAAATTTAGAAAAACAACTTATGCTTGCTTAAGAGTAACGGTGAGTTGGGGTGCTGCATAAAACCAGAGATTTAAATGAGCACAGATAAAGTTCCTTAAGCCAAATATGGAATAGACAAGAGCTACTCCTTGCTCAACGAAATGGACTCAACACCGCATATTAAACACCTAAGAATGTACCTGACTTGTAAGTATCTTAAAACCTATGGATTGCTATGTCTCCGAAAGAGAATCAAGCATGTGTACAGGGGCATAAATGCAGCAGTGATAGGATTGGAGAGGTGCGGTGAGCAAATGAAGACCCTTTGAAGTCATATTGCATGGTACCCATTACACGGGTTTCAACTACCCAGGTTTAAGGTATTCTTCCTTCAGCTAAAACATGCATGTGGAACCTAGAGTATGATCAAAAATGTGATCGGGAGACGTGTTCAAATATGTCTCAGTTTTCCTCCCCTGGTACTCGGGTGCAACATTCCAGACGCTTTACTAACACTCTCCCCACTTGGAGAGTCAGTCCCTTTAACCTCCTGTTTGGCCCAGTTTGCAATTTCTGCGGAAGATGAACAGGAATAGCGAGAACCAATGAGAGGCTAGCTGGAGGTGTCTGGACGGGCAAATTTAACTCTCATTTCCCACCAGGAAGAGGAATTAACCAAAGGCTCAGCATGCCGGGCCGGAACCAGATTAGGGCCTGAAGCCATCCTGCGGTGTTGCGGCCAGGTCACAAGAAAGCGAGTTGAAGAAAGGAGCTCAGGGGCACTGTAATTCACAAACCTGCAGAGTTATAAATGACAGCTATCGTCCAAAAATAGACTGAAGTAAGGCTGCCAAGAGGACTTGAAAGCGGGGCAGAATTGCAGGACACCGATTTCAAGAGGTAGACTGGAATTGCATTGAAAGCATAGGAAAAGAGGCAGAACGTCCACAATGATGCACTTGGCCAAAAAGGGCGTATGCGTTTTTTCCTGAATATATTCAGGAAAAAACGCATACGCACTTTTTGGCCAACCAAGCAAGCTTGCAAAGGAAATCTGCACTACAATGAAGTCTCACTTCCCCCCGGTCAAAAGGGCCATCTGAATAAAGTGTAAAATCCAGAAAGGCAGGACAGGCCATTGAGAACTGGGAGCCTTGTTATGCTGATGGGCGGGATGTAAATTGCCATCAGACACTTGGGAGAAGTGTATGGTGTTTCCTGAAACATCTAAAAAACAAAGCAACAGAGCCTAGGGCACTTCCACTTATGGTCCTATAGCTTAGGGAAATTAAAATCAAAAAGACACAGCCACCCCAAAGTTTGGAACGGCTCTGTTTACAAGAACCTCGTTTACAGTACAAGTTCAACATCGCAGAAAGTGAAAAATGGATAAAGAAGTTGTGGTATTTACTTACAAAGCAATATCACTCAGCAATGAAATCTGTGTCATCAGGCCCGTAGCAGCACAATGAGTGGATTCAGGTATGATGATTCTAACTGAAATAAGTCACACAGAAAAAGAAACATCATAAGATATCAGTAATACACGGAATGGAAACTTGGCTACACAGGAACTGAATTACAGAACAGAACAGGGTCTCAAATTTAGAAAACCAACTTATGCTTGCTTAAGGGTAAAGGTGAGTTGGGGTGCTGCATAAAACCAGAGATTGAAATGAGCACAGATAAAGTTCCTTAAGCCAAATATGGAATAGACAAGAGCTACTCCTTGCTCAACGAAATGGACTCAACACCCCATATTAAACGCCTAAGAATGTACCTGACTAGTAAGTATCTTAAAACCTATGGATTGCTATGTCTCCAAAAGAGAATCAAGCATGTTTACAGGGGCATAAACGCAGCAGTGATAGGATTGGAGAGGTTCGGTGAGCAAATGAAGACCCTTTGAAGTCACATTGCATGGTACCCATTACACGGGTCTTAACTCTCCAGGTTTAAGGTATTCTTCCTTCAGCTAAAACATGCATGTGGAACCCAAGTATGATCAACCATGTGAACGGGAGACGTGTTCAAATATGTCTCAGTTTTCCTCCCCTGGTACTCGGGTGCAACATTCCAGACGCTTTACTAACACTCTCCCCACTTGGAGAGTCAGCGCCTTTAACCTCCTGTTTGGCCCAGTTTGCAATTTCTGTGGGAGATGAACAGGAATAGCGAGAACCAATGAGAGACTAGCTGGAGGTGTCTGGACGGGCAAATTTAACTCTCATTTCCCACCAGGAAGAGGAAATAACGAAAGGCTCAGCGTGCCGTGCCGGAAACAGATTAGGGCCTGAAGCCATCCTGCGGTGTTGCGGCCAGGTCACAAGAAAGCGAGTTGAAGAAAGGAGCTCAGGGGCACTGTAATTCACAAACCTGCAGAGTTATAAATGACAGCTATCGTCCAAAAATAGACGGAAGTAAGGCTGCCAAGAGGACTTGAAAGCAGGGCAGAATTGCAGGAAACCGATTTCAGGAGGTAGACTGGAATTGCATTGAAAGCATAGGAAAAGAGGCAGAACGTCCACAATGATGCACTTGGCCAAAAAGTGCGTATGCGTTTTTTCCTGAATATATTCAGGAAAAAACGTATACGCCCTTTTTGGCCAACCAAGCAAGCTTGCAAAGGAAATCTGCACTACAATGAAGTCTCACTTCCCCCGGTCAAAAGGGCCATCTGAAAAAAGTGTAAAATCCAGAAAGGCAGGACAGGCCATGAAGAACTGGGAGCCTTGTTATGCTGATGGGCGGGATGTAAATTGCCAACAACCACTCGGGAGAAGTGTACGGTGTTTCCTGAAACATCTAAAAAACAAAGCAACAGAACCTAGGGCACTTCCACTTATGGTCCTATAGCTTAGGGAAATTAAAATCAAAAAGACACAGCCACCCCAAAGTTTGGAACGGCTCTGTTTACAAGAACCTCGTTTACAGTACAAGTTCAACATCGCAGAAAGTGAAAAATGGATAAAGAAGTTGTGGTATTTACTTACAAAGCAATATCACTCAGCAATGAAATCTGTGTCATCACGCCCTTAGCAGCACAATGAGTGGATTCAGGTATGATGATTCTAACTGAAATAAGTCACACAGAAAAAGAAACATCATAAGATATCAGTAATACATGGAATGTAAACTTGACTACACAGGAAATGAATTACAGAACAGAACAGGGTCTCAAATTTAGAAAACCAACTTATGCTTGCTTAAGGGTAAAGGTGAGTTGGGGTGCTGCATAAAACCAGAGATTGAAATGAGCACAGATAAAGTTCCTTAAGTCAAATATGGAATAGACAAGAGCTACTCCTTGTTCAACGAAATGGACTCAACACCGCATATTAAACGCCTAAGAATGTACCTGACTAGTAAGTATCTTAAAACCTATGGATTGCTATGTCTCCGAAAGAGAATCAAGCATGTGTACAGGGGCATAAACGCAGCAGTGATAGGATTGGAGAGGTTCGGTGAGCAAATGAAGACCCTTTGAAGTCATATTGCATGGTACCCATTCCACGGGTTTCAACTACCCAGGTTTTAGGTATTCTTCCTTCAGCTAAAACATGCATGTGGAACCCAGAGTATGATCAACCATGTGATCGGGAGACGTGTTCAAATATGTCTCAGTTTTCCTCCCCTGGTACTCGGGTGCAACATTCCAGACGCTTTACTAACACTCTCCCCACTTGGAGAGTCAGGGCCTTTAACCTCCTGTTTGGCACAGTTTGCAATTTCTGCGGAAGATAAACAGGAAGAGCGAGAACCAATGAGAGGCTAGCTGGAGGTGTCTGCACGGGCAAATTTAACTCTCATTTCGCAACAGGAAGAGGAAATAACCAAAGGCTCAGCGTTCCGTACCGGAACCAGATTAGGGCCTGAAGCCATCCTGCTGTGTTGCGGCCAGCTCAAAAGAAACCGAGTTGAATAAAGGAGCTCAGGGGCACTGTAATTCACAAACCTGCAGTTATCAATGACAGCTATCGTCCAAAAATATACTGAAGTAAGGCTGCCAAGAGGACTTGAAAGCGGGGCAGAATTGCAGGAAAGCGATTTCAGGAGGTAGACTGGAATTGCATTGAAAGCATAGGAAAAGAGGCAGAACGTCCACAATGATGCACTTGGCCAAAAAGGGCGTATGCGTTTTTTCCTGAATATATTCAGGAAAAAACGCATACGCCCTTTTTGGCCAACCAAGCAAGCTTGCAAAGGAAATCTGCACTACAATGAAGTCTCACTTCCCCCCGGTCAAAAGGGCCATCTGAAAAAAGTGTAAAATCCAGAAAGGCAGGACAGGCCATGGAGAACTGGGAGCCTTGTTATGCTGATGGGCGGGATGTAAATTGCCAACAACCACTTGGGAGAAGTGTATGGTGTTTCCTGAAACATCTAAAAAACAAAGCAACAGAACCTAGGGCACTTCCACTTATGGTCCTATAGCTTAGGGAAATTAAAATAAAAAATACACAGCCACCCCAAAGTTTGGAATGGCTCTGTTTACAAGAACCTCGTTTACAGTACAAGTTCAACATCGCAGAAAGTGAAAAATGGATAAAGAAGTTGTGGTATTTACTTACAAAGCAATATCACTCAGCAATGAAATCTGTGTCATCAGGCCCTTAGCAGCACAATGAGTGGATTCAGGTATGATGATTCTAACTGAAATAAGTCACACAGAAAAAGAAACATCATAAGATATCAGTAATACACGGAATGTAAACTTGGCTACACAGGAACTGAATTACAGAACAGAACAGGGTCTCAAATTTAGAAAACCAACTTATTCTTGCTTAAGGGTAAAGGTGACTTGGGGTGCTGCATAAAAACAGAGATTGAAATGAGCACAGATAAAGTTCCTTAAGCCAAATATGGAATAGACAAGAGCTACTCCTTGCTCAACGAAATGGACTCAACACCGCATATTAAACGCCTAAGAATGTACCTGACTAGTAAGTATCTTAAAACCTATGGATTGCTATGTCTCCGAAAGAGAATCAAGCATGTATACAGGGGCATAAACGCAGCAGTGATAGGATTGGAGAGGTTCGGTGAGCAAATGAAGACCCTTTGAAGTCATATTGCATGGTACCCATTACACGGGTCTCAACTCTCCAGGTTTAAGGTATTCTTCCTTCAGCTAAAACATGCATGTGGAACACAAGTATGATCAACCATGTGAACGGGAGACGTGTTCAAATATGTCTCAGTTTTCCTCCCCTGGTACTCGGGTGCAACATTCCAGACGCTTTACTAACACTCTCCCCACTTGGAGAGTCAGCGCCTTCAACCTCCTGTTTGGCCCAGTTTGCAATTTCTGCGGAAGATGAACAGGAATAGCGAGAACCAATGAGAGACTAGCTGGAGGTGTCTGGACGGGCAAATTTAACTCTCATTTCCCACCAGGAAAAGGAAATAACCAAAGGCTCAGCGTGCCGTGCCGGAACCAGATTAGGGCCTGAAGCCATCCTGCGGTGTTGCGGCCAGGTCACAAGAAAGCAAGTTGAAGAAAGGAGCTCAGGGGCACTGTAATTCACAAATCTGCAGAGTTATAAATGACAGCTATCATCCAAAATAGACTGAAGTAAGGCTGTCAAGAGGACTTGAAAGCGGGGCAGAATTGCAGGAAACCGATTTCAGGAGGTAGACTGGAATTGCATTGAAAGCATAGGAAAAGAGGCAGAACGTCCACAATGATGCACTTGGCCAAAAAGGGCGTATGCGTTTTTTCCTGAATATATTCAGGAAAAAACGCATACGCCCTTTTTGGCCAACCAAGCATGCTTGCAAAGGAAATCTGCACTACAATGAAGTCTCACATCCCCCCGGTCAAAAGGGCCATCTGAAAAAAGTGTAAAATCCAGAAAGGCAGGACAGGCCATTGAGAACTGGGAGCCTTGTTATGCTGATGGGCGGGATGTAAATTGCCAACAACCACTCCGGAGAAGTGTATGGTGTTTCCTGAAACATCTAAAAAACAAAGCAAGAGAACCTAGGGCACTTCCACTTATGGTCCTATAGCTTAGGGAAATTAAAATCAAAAAGACACAGCCACCCCAAAGTTTGGAACGGCTCTGTTTACAAGAACCTCGTTTACAGTACAAGTTCAACATCGCAGAAAGTGAAAAATGGATAAAGAAGTTGTGGTATTTACTTACAAAGCAATATCACTCAGCAATGAAATCTGTGTCATCAGGCCCTTAGCAGCACAATGAGTGGATTCAGGTATGATGATTCTAACTGAAATAAGTCACACAGAAAAAGAAACATCATAAGATATCAGTAATACACGGAATGGAAACTTGGCTACACAGGAACTGAATTACAGAACAGAACAGGGTCTCAAATTTAGAAAACCAACTTATTCTTGCTTAAGGGTAAAGGTGAGTTGGGGTGCTGCATAAAACAAGAGATTGCAATGAGCACAGATAAAGTTCCTTAAGCCAAATATGGAATAGACAAGAGCTACTCCTTGCTCAACGAAATGGACTCAACACCCCATATTAAACGCCTAAGAATGTTCCTGACTAGTAAGTATCTTAAAACCTATGGATTGCTATGTCTCCGAAAGAGAATCAAGCATGTGTACAGGGGCATAAACGCAGCAGTGATAGGATTGGAGAGGTGCGGTGAGCAAATGAAGACCCTTTGAAGTCATATTGCATGGTACCCATTACACGGGTCTCAACTCTCCAGGTTTAAGGTATTCTTCCTTCAGCTAAAACATGCATGTGGAACCTAGAGTATGATCAACCATGTGATCGGGAGACGTGTTCAAATATGTCTCAGGTTTCCTCCCCTAGTACTCGGGTGCAACATTCCAGACGCTTTACTAACACTCTCCCGACTTGGAGAGTCAGTCCCTTTAACCTCCTGTTTGGCCCAGTTTGCAATTTCTGCGGAAGATGAACAGGAATAGCGAGAACCAATGAGAGACTACCTGGAGGTGTCTGGACGGGCAAATTTAACTCTCATTTCCCACCAGGAAGAGGCATTAACCAAAGGCTCAGCGTGCCGTGCCGGAACCAGATTAGGGCCTGAAGCCATCCTGCGGTGTTGCGGCCAGGTCACAAGAAAGCGAGTTGAAGAAAGGAGCTCAGGGGCACTGTAATTCACAAACCTGCAGAGTTATAAATGACAGCTATCGTCCAAAAATAGACTGAAGTAAGGCTGCCAAGAGGACTTGAAAGCGGGGCAGAATTGCAGGAAACCGATTTCAGGAGGTAGACTGGAATTGCATTGAAAGCATAGGAAAAGAGGCAGAACGTCCACAATGATGCACTTGGCCAAAAAGGGCGTATGCGTTTTTTCCTGAATATATTCAGGAAAAAACGCATACGCCCTTTTTGGCCAACCAAGCAAGCTTGCAAAGGAAATCTGCACTACAATGAAGTCTCACTTCCCCCCGGTCAAAAGGGCCATCTGAAAAAAGTGTAAAATCCAGAAAGGCAGGACAGGCCATGGAGAACTGGGAGCCTTGTTATGCTGATGGGCGGGATGTAAATTGCCAACAGACACTCTGGAGAAGTGTATGGTGTTTCCTGAAACATCTAAAAAACAAAGCAACAGAGCCTAGGGCACTGCCACTTATGGTCCTATAGCTTAGGGAAATTAAAATAAAAAAGACACAGCCACCCCAAAGTTTGGAACGGCTCTGTTTACAAGAACCTCATTTACAGTACAAGTTCAACATCGCAGAAAGTCAAAAATGCATAAAGAAGTTGTGGTATTCACTTACAAAGCAATTACACGCAGCAATGAAATCCATGTCATCAGGCCCTTAGCAGCACAATGAGTGGATTCAGGTATGATGATTCTAACTGAAATAAGTCACATAGAAAAAGAAACATCATAAGATATCAGTAATACACGGAATGGAAACTTGGCTACACAGGAACTGAATTACAGAACAGAACACGGTCTCAAATTTAGAAAAACAACTTATGCTTGCTTAAGAGTAACGGTGAGTTGGGGTGCTGCATAAAACCAGAGATTTAAATGAGCACAGATAAAGTTCCTTAAGCCAAATATGGAATAGACAAGAGCTACTCCTTGCTCAACGAAATGGACTCAACACCGCATATTAAACACCTAAGAATGTACCTGACTTGTAAGTATCTTAAAACCTATGGATTGCTATGTCTCCGAAAGAGAATCAAGCATGTGTACAGGGGCATAAATGCAGCAGTGATAGGATTGGAGAGGTGCGGTGAGCAAATGAAGACCCTTTGAAGTCATATTGCATGGTACCCATTACACGGGTTTCAACTACCCAGGTTTAAGGTATTCTTCCTTCAGCTAAAACATGCATGTGGAACCTAGAGTATGATCAAAAATGTGATCGGGAGACGTGTTCAAATATGTCTCAGTTTTCCTCCCCTGGTACTCGGGTGCAACATTCCAGACGCTTTACTAACACTCTCCCCACTTGGAGAGTCAGTCCCTTTAACCTCCTGTTTGGCCCAGTTTGCAATTTCTGCGGAAGATGAACAGGAATAGCGAGAACCAATGAGAGGCTAGCTGGAGGTGTCTGGACGGGCAAATTTAACTCTCATTTCCCACCAGGAAGAGGAATTAACCAAAGGCTCAGCATGCCGGGCCGGAACCAGATTAGGGCCTGAAGCCATCCTGCGGTGTTGCGGCCAGGTCACAAGAAAGCGAGTTGAAGAAAGGAGCTCAGGGGCACTGTAATTCACAAACCTGCAGAGTTATAAATGACAGCTATCGTCCAAAAATAGACTGAAGTAAGGCTGCCAAGAGGACTTGAAAGCGGGGCAGAATTGCAGGACACCGATTTCAAGAGGTAGACTGGAATTGCATTGAAAGCATAGGAAAAGAGGCAGAACGTCCACAATGATGCACTTGGCCAAAAAGGGCGTATGCGTTTTTTCCTGAATATATTCAGGAAAAAACGCATACGCACTTTTTGGCCAACCAAGCAAGCTTGCAAAGGAAATCTGCACTACAATGAAGTCTCACTTCCCCCCGGTCAAAAGGGCCATCTGAATAAAGTGTAAAATCCAGAAAGGCAGGACAGGCCATTGAGAACTGGGAGCCTTGTTATGCTGATGGGCGGGATGTAAATTGCCATCAGACACTTGGGAGAAGTGTATGGTGTTTCCTGAAACATCTAAAAAACAAAGCAACAGAGCCTAGGGCACTTCCACTTATGGTCCTATAGCTTAGGGAAATTAAAATCAAAAAGACACAGCCACCCCAAAGTTTGGAACGGCTCTGTTTACAAGAACCTCGTTTACAGTACAAGTTCAACATCGCAGAAAGTGAAAAATGGATAAAGAAGTTGTGGTATTTACTTACAAAGCAATATCACTCAGCAATGAAATCTGTGTCATCAGGCCCGTAGCAGCACAATGAGTGGATTCAGGTATGATGATTCTAACTGAAATAAGTCACACAGAAAAAGAAACATCATAAGATATCAGTAATACACGGAATGGAAACTTGGCTACACAGGAACTGAATTACAGAACAGAACAGGGTCTCAAATTTAGAAAACCAACTTATGCTTGCTTAAGGGTAAAGGTGAGTTGGGGTGCTGCATAAAACCAGAGATTGAAATGAGCACAGATAAAGTTCCTTAAGCCAAATATGGAATAGACAAGAGCTACTCCTTGCTCAACGAAATGGACTCAACACCCCATATTAAACGCCTAAGAATGTACCTGACTAGTAAGTATCTTAAAACCTATGGATTGCTATGTCTCCGAAAGAGAATCAAGCATGTGTACAGGGGCATAAACGCAGCAGTGATAGGATTGGAGAGGTGCGGTGAGCAAATGAAGACCCTTTGAAGTCATATTGCATGGTACCCATTCCACGGGTTTCAACTACCCAGGTTTAAGGTATTCTTCCTTCAGCTAAAACATGCATGTGGAACCTAGAGTATGATCAACCATGTGATCGGGAGACGTGTTTAAATATGTCTCAGGTTTCCTCCCCTGGTACTCGGGTGCAACATTCCAGACGCTTTACTAACACTCTCCCCACTTGGAGAGTCAGTCCCTTTAACCTCCTGTTTGGCCCAGTTTGCAATTTCTGCGGAAGATGAACAGGAATAGCGAGAACCAATGAGAGGCTAGCTGGAGGTGTCTGGACGGGCAAATTTAACTCTCATTTCCCACCAGGAAGAGGAATTAACCAAAGGCTCA